>NC_137436.1:16470000-17747500 GCF_964374335.1 Astatotilapia calliptera
TTAAAAACAACAACAACAACAACAGCAAAATGCCATTCAGTTTATATTGGTCTGTATTTCTTGGCTTCTTTATACCTTATTTCTAGACTTTATGCGTGTGTGTGAAAGAGTAAAGGGAAACGTGCAAGGACAGGAGTGTCACTCAGGTGTACTGTCAGTGAGAGAGTGCATATGCAGTCTTAAGCAGAGGGGAATTACCCAATTAAATAAGCGCTGTGGTGCCTTAATATTTATGCACATGGTGTCCAGCATCCTTGAGTAATTCTGATAAATCACTTGCCCTGCAGGAAAATCAATGTGCAACACAGACAACCCGTTAGCCCATAACAAATCCAGATATGGAAGTGGTGTTTTCCCTGTCAAAACCTGAGATGCAGAGTATCAATAATGCACGAGGCTCCTGTTTGTTTGTTTAATTCTGTAATTAAGTTAGCATTAACCTCACAGTATGGTGTCAATTAAGCATTTAATAGAACATGACATTCTAACTGACTTAGGTCAGCATGTAACACTGTAAAGACCAGGTATAATCAGGGGATTTAAAACAGCGCTCACTCATAATTGAACGAGAAAATGCCAAGACACCTGAGAAACAGCTTAAAGCTCCGCAAAAGCTTGCAGTGCAAGTCAGAACTGGGGCAGCAATAGAAGAATAGAAGAAATACAAAAAACAAGGTGAGACTTGGAAGCGTCAGATCTGCTGCTGTTCTAATTTTTTTTAAAACACAGGTATAATTATCCTGCTGCAGTGATGTGTAATTGTGGTTTTAGGCTACATTCTGCTGAAGATACTTTTATGAAATCTTCTTCATTGGTTACAAAAAAACACAATACTGTGCAAAAATCTTGATCATCGATTATTTATTTATATTTTGCCAGAAAAATAGGAAATAGCTGCAGTAATATAAGATATAATTATTAATGTCAATGTTAAGTAGCAAATAAAAAAGTAAAATTTTCTGTAAATGGTGAAGTACAAGGACTGGACTAAAGCCTCAAGACATCTTTAACTTATAATAAAGCCTCACTAGTTGGAATCAAAATGTAAACAAATGAGAGGTGGCTCAAGCTCTAGTGGAAAATGAATTCTCCAAAAGGACTGTAAACATTGTTTTTCTAACACATTTTTGTCTTTAAAATTACATTTTTTGATACTTTGATCACTCCCTACCTTGTAAAGCGAGGTTGCAAGTGGATGAATGAAATCTGGCTATCTGCACGGTAAATGCAACTAAAGCATGCATTACGCAGTCTTGGCCTTGTGTAGTTTCTGCCACTGAAAAAAGACAGATCGTGTACTAAGAATGAGAGCAAGGCTAGTTTTCATTCACATCTGAATTTCTCTCTAAAATGATGACACTTGGAAAGGTGCATCCATCACCCTTAGTAACATATTTCTGGTCTTTCTTTTTTCAGTGCCTATACACTGTGATATTTTACAAGTTTATGGGAGGTGGGTGCAATAAAATGTTTGACGTTTGAAGTGTGTGAGCTGATATGATAACTGGATGGTAAATTATAATGCTATTGCTGGTGTAACGATGCCTATGTGGAATACCAGTTGCAGGATTTAGCTGTTTTATGGGAGTTTGTATTGTGTTCCACATGTGCTACTTTGCGTCAGCAGAAACGTTGTTCTCACTGGATTTTGTTGCATTTCTGACCCAATTTTGAGAAGTGTCAAACTAGTTGTCTTGCAACAATGTTACCTTTTTCAGTCTAATAGCCAATTTATGCTTCAGTGGCAAATCTACATCATAACCTACAAAGTAATCACAAACCCTTCTAGCCTTATACCCTACCACGTAACCAAGAAATGTAACCACACGTCAGGTCGACACAGCCCTTAACTGCTCTGATTGGCCTGTTCAGTAACGTCATACCTGCTGTGCATTTCTGGCTGCTTTTTCGCCGCATTTTTTTAATTATCAGTCAGAGAATAACAGTCATGGCCTTAATATGAGGACTCACAAAAGTCTCCCGGCTCATGGAAGGAGAATGTTTAAATGACTATAATTTATGTGAGGGAATACACAAAGAAGTGGAAAATCCCGAGGGACAAAAACTGACCAGAACAAAGCACATGAAACATCGGGACATGATCGCCGTTAACAACATGATTGCAACAGCCCAAACATGAATGTGGACAGCAAAATAGGGTACGTCATAGATTCTACAAAGGTTCCACTGAAGTCTATATCAAGCATAAACCTACCATAATTTATGTTTTTACATGCAATGTTACCATGATTTTCCTGTTAGTGATAATTTGTTTGGGGCAACCCAAAAATGCGTAGCGAATTCTCCTCTTCATTAGTAAACCTCCTGTGGGATGAGACTTAAAATCAGAATTGATACATTTATATTCAGCGTGCTTATTTGAAATGCAAAATACTGGTTGCCACACCCTGTTTGTACTGAGATGTGTGCGCTTTGCTCCATGTGCCTTGATTAATGACAGCAATGTGTGTTTTTGCATATATTTACATTTAAAAAGAAACACCCTGATACACCACTCTAACTCATTAAACATTTAGGATAGTTGTAAGCAGTTCGTATTACTACTGTCTCTGTGTAATCTAACAGTGTGTATGTTCTGTAAATGCTTTTAGTTGAAAATGTCACGGTGATCGAGTGCTTTCTATTTGTGGATATTGCAATGAAGAATATCAGGAGTGAGATAGGACAGTCTGATGTGCGAGACTTCGTGTACATGTCCCACATGAGGCAGACTGCCAGCAAATTATTGTCGCCTGAACTCAGGATAAATCCCTCGATGATGCGCTCTTGTTGACTCCGCTGCACCATAGTAGCGAAAGTGCTATTCAGGGTATTCCCCAGTATCTAAGTATGTCACATGTTTAGGAGTTGGAGTTTATCTGCAGCATCGCATTGTCACAACCTGGAATGCAATCCAAAGAAATGTTTCAAGCAATTTCACCCTCACCCCCTCAGTTTCTTGCGTCACAGCCTTGAGAAAGGGACTCAAACAGAAAACGAATGTGTGATGTGATCAAACGAACTACAAGCGAAACCCCACTCGAAGAGCTTTTCCTTGCATTTGTCACATCTCAAATATTCCTTTTGCTTTCATGTCAGGAACAAGTGGGAATAGCTGCGTGACAAATAAATAATGCAAATAAATAATCTACAAGCTCTCTTTGCAAGACAACTGGAAAAGCATTGCAGTGAAAATAAAAACAGTGTTTCGGATTCATCCCGACCAAATAGTTTTAAAAACACACACACACACAACTTTAATCTGCTAAAAGAAAATGAAAAAGCAGGGAATTCATATTTTCTTCACTCTAAACTTTTCATAAAACTACGACACACTTGAGCAGAAAGACGATTAATTAGAGGTAATTAAACCTAATCAGCAGAGAAGCTCAAGCCTCCTTCCTGGTTGTAAGGTCCCTGGAAAATTGGTGGTGGTGGTGGTGGTGGGGGGGGAAGCAGCATGATACATGTAAGCAAGAAAAAACATGGCAGCCATCAGAAGTCCTGAGTCCTATTTTAGCATAGCAAGTTTATGCAGTGCAATAGTTTAAAATAGATGTACTTTTAACTAGTGGCCATATTTGCACAGCATCAATATAAACATGTGACCATGCACTATATATATATATATTGACAATTTAATCCCCTAGAAAGGTAATTTAAAAGGGGGCCAAGACACTTCTCTAAAATGATGGCACTTGTGTTTTCTATTACTGAGCACCTTTTTAAAATTCATTATGAGGCTGTATTACCCAGAAAGTGGCGTACTATAATGATCTATAATGATTACTGCTAATTTATCTAATGATCTGAAGTGAACACCCCTTTGGAGCTCCAAAAAGAGTAACAAAAATGTGTTTTAGCAACTTTACTGATAATCATTTTTCCTTCCGCACTGATAAATAATTTTGTCTATTAAATGTCTGACATTTAATAAAACCAAATTCATCCAAGTAAAGATTAAAATGTTAAAATTATTAACGACTGAAACCACCACGTTTTCCTGTGCTGCAGGTATTTCTGCCAACTGATTCAGAGAAAATGAAAATCTGCATTGTAAATTATTTTTTACTTACAGTGTGACTCATCTATCTTGATCTTTTACATCCTGGGTGACGGACGGTAGCATGTTCTTCGTGGCTGTCAAATCGAGTCAGCCCTTAGAGCGATTAAAAGCGTTTGGGTCCTTTGAGTAGAATGGATAACGCTGAAGGTTTAAAGCCAACATGCAAGTCAAAGGACAACAGCCTCGAGCTCGATTCCCAGCTTATTTTTGCTATTTTTTTGGAGACTCCAGCTTAAAAAAAAAAAAGCACATTGCCTCTTACATAACAATGGAGATGGGCATTATGGTTTGCCAATTGCCATTATAAATGAAGTGCTTCTACAACCTCTTTAAAGCTTTTTCATTACTCGATTGGATTTTATTAATCTGCAGTGATATTTCTTGAAATACTCTCATTGCTGAGGACACTTAAAGCTGAATGCTGTGACTCACAGACATCCATGTAAGGCCAGTTTGAGGATTTTTATCGACCATTTCAAAATAAAAGACCAAAAAAACCTAAATTTTATTCTCTAACACGAGAAATTCAAAAGGACGTCAGAATAAAAGCAACACATCATCAAATGCAACTCAGTATGACAGACTGGTATGAACTGATTTACCTCTGTTCTGCGTCTTGGACACTTAAATGTTAAATCAATGCAAGACTTCTACCTCGTATAGAAAATGCATATTTATCCCAGCTTGACACTGAAAATCAATACATTACTTTCTCTACTAGCAGGCTGTGCACTGTGATGCTAATAATAGCAGGACCTAACAGCAGCATATTTGGCTTACTAAACATAAAGTTGAATGTAATAATGTTTCTTGGTTAACAAATAAGTAAAAATAAATACATGCATAAATAACATAAAACCTGTTGCTATTGACTGTTAGAGGTTGATATGTCAGCATAGGTGAATCTGGAATCCACTGATGGACGTGTGAATAATTCCAAGAGACTAAATAAACTAACAGACAACAATAACACGGAACAGTACATTTTACTGCAGCTCGGCACAGTTTGTGTCAAATGCCCTGGAGCTATTACTCTTTACTGGATGCTGAAAGACTAAAGGGTAGCATCTGTGATTCTGGTGCTTATTTTATTGCCTGAGATTTAGGCTGTGATGAACCATGACACCCAAAAAATGTGGTTATAGTGGGGTTTCTCTCAAGGGGGCTCTCTTGTTTAGAGATTTGTAGTTTATTTTTTTTCAGTTGGTGGAAAGGGAAATTTGGGCAACAGTAAGAGAGATGAGGAGGAAATATAAAAGTGTTTTAATCAACAGACAAACCCTGAAAAATAGCTGCAGATAACCATAATTCCTAAACGTTAAAATTGGCTAATTAGTGCAAAATAAGTATGTGTTTTTCAAGACAAGAGCAGTCACAAAGTGCTTCATAGATGTGCAGCCACTTGCATCATATAATCTATGAATAGCCCTCCTCTACGGGGGGGAACTATCCATAGAGCATATCGTGTGAGGCTTTTTAATGCTGTTAAGTTGAGCATTTTAACATGGGACTCTATAGAGAAGGAGCAATTACTCGGCTCGAGGAAGAAAATGGATACGTATAATCTTACATTTACAAAGTATAGCAAAAAGACATTTGCAGGACAGGCTGGCCGGACACACCAATGAATCTTTTTGGATTCTTAAGTTACAGGCTCCCAAATACCATGTTTGTATTTTTTTAATGCATAGATATTCTCTGTGGTTGATGTTGCTGTTTATTTAACTTTTAATCAAATTTGATAAATATTGTAGGCTTTACTGTGTCGATGTCCCTTTGGACTCCTACAGCTCTCCAAGATTCCTCCTGTTGCTGGAGAATCACTTGTCGAAGATCCTAATCTTAATCTAAGTGGAAGCTTGCCATTGGTAGAATACCACTCTCATGCAATGAGAATAAAGTCATTAAAAATTTTATTTAAAAAGGTGGCGCAGTTGTCACTGTTCCCTACATTGTTACCAGGCAGAAAGTCCTGGGTTCTAATCTAATCTGCAGTCTTTCTTTGTTTGCTTGTTCTTCCCGTGTCCGTGTCGGTTCTCTCTGGGTACTCCAGTTTCCTCCCAAAGACAAGAACTGGGTTAGGTTAGTTGGTGATTGTAAACTAACCATAGTTGTGAATGTGATTGTGAATGTGTAAGTGTCTATGTAAGCACTGCAACTGATTGATGACCTATCCAGGGTTTACTACGTCTCTTGACCTAAAAAAAACTGGGATAGGCTATGGATGGAAGGAAGAGAGTGCCTTGGATTTCTTTGATGGGAATTATCTTGGTTTTGGAGCCATCCTTAAGTGGCCACCAGAGGAACTGCAGTATGTGACCTTTGTTTGTTTTGTACGTTGTTGTTTGATCTAAAGGCTAAAGGTTGACACTGAATATGCAGTCTGGCTGTGAATTGCAGACATTGTTGCGGTCCTGTTGCTTGATATCTGTCTTCTCTATATCTATTCATATCTATATGGCTATCTAGCCCACAGCTTCCTCACCTCTTCTGTCAGGTCAACACCAATGGCAAACATGTATTTGAGTATATATGTTGGCAGCTACAGTGTGTGTGTTTTACCTCATGTACATCAAGGTATATCCACTTTGACGGCCACAGCAGAGCATCTGTCACAAAACCTGGGAGTCACAAGTTCCCATCAGCCAGCACTGTGACAGTTTGAACTGGCACCAGACTGACAGATGGAGCGACATGCAGAACAGCATTTTACTGCTTTGTACTAACAGAAAAGAGCTGAGATAAGATGGGTATATACAGGTTGTTTGAGCATAAGAAGAAATGATGAATGAAGGCAAATTTAGTGTTGGGATTAAGATTCCCATTCTGCTCCTTGGTTGCTGTACTTAGGAAATACATATTTGGGTTAGAATTAAAGTTAAGAGATAAAGAGTGTCTTTAGCAGTGATTCCTTTTCTCTAATTCTTTTTAGAGAATACTCACACTTTACATTCATGTAAATGCAATACACTGGTGTTAAATAATCAGAATAATAGCACAGATCGACAAATATGTCACTTTACATTTACTTTGATAGAATAATCACTAATTTACTAGTTAGTTCTATGTTAAGACTTTTTCTCTTGAATGTATATCAAATGAAAGTTTTTGTGCGTCTGGTTTTAAAAATAGAAAATATTAAACACAAATGTTTCTCAGGCTCGCTGTGCAGGCATCTTAACCACTGAGCATCTAGGTTGTCAAATTCATTTTTTTCATCCATTTTCTGCTGCTTATTGGAGTCTGTCTTACCGGGCTGGGTCTAAACAGAGATTCTCAGACTCCACCTCTCCTAGCTCCGTTTAAGGGTCACTGAGCAGCCAGCATAATCTCTCCAACATGTCCTAGATCAGTCCTGGGGTCTCCTCCCAGATGGACATGCTCGATACATTCCTCAGTCCTCCTCAGGAATATGCAGGCTGCCCAGATGTCAGAGTTTTCCACTCGCACTTGAAAGCAGCTTACATTTGTGAAACTACGCGGAAAAAGTTTCAAAACCACACACGCACACATGACTTTTTCTGTGCATATCAGCCAAACCATGCACAGCTTGTATAGTTGAGCAAAAAATATCTTTATTTCAATTCAATTCCGTTTTAATTGTTTAGCGCTAAATCACCACAAAGACCACATCAGGACATTTGTTCACACATCAAGTTTTTTTTACTGTGAAAATGATCAGTGATTATTCAGGTTTGGATGCGTTTATAGAATGGCTTTGTTCTCATATTGCTTTGTATAAGTATGTGGTTTGGAGCATGCATTTGTTAGTACTAAAAGATTACACACAAATAATTGCACACATTGGTAAATCTTCGTTTAACCTTATGGGTCATATCATACACATTTGCAACACTTGTGAGATCATTTTCACTCTATAGGGGAGAAAAAACATTTTATTGATATATTATGTTTTTTTTATTATTTTGCTGTGTACAGTTTCCTTGAGTGTTCTGAAAGGCGCTTTCAGATAAAATGTATTATTATTATTATTATTATTAGTTGATGTTTTTAATATATTTTATGATATAAATATTAATTTATTTTCTCTTGTCTCTGTCTAAAATTGTTTTCAATGGATCCAAACATTCCTATTTGTAAGAAAAAACCCCCAGAACAATTACATTTTTTCTGTCTCCCCAAAAAACAAGTTCCCTCTTTGATTAGTCAGTGCTAAAAGATAAAAAGTACCCTTGCCCCTCGACAGGTTTTTCTACTAATTGGTGGCCATGTTCCCTGAAAATCTATTAAATTAAAAGGAAATAAACAATTTGAGATTACTCTTAAAGTTAATTCATCATTTGTCAAAATGTTAACCCTTCAGTATTTTTAAATTTCATCTAAATTCTTCCCTTTTAAATCACTCTGTTTGACTACACAAAGAGCCCTTCATCCCTGTGTCAAGAGATAGGTGGTTTCCACAGCAACGAGCTTTTATCCTAGCATCTCTAGAGCGGTAGATAAATGGTGCGACCTGGCCTGGACATCTCAACAACACCCTGCTGCGACCTTCACGACCTGATTGTAAATCTTTATTCTAATTAATTTAACACTAATGAGAATACTTATTACACTTTGAATAATTTAACCGCCATTAAAAGAAGAGTGCACACAATATGCTGTTTTGTTTATGGTTGTATGTTTGTAGCGATGAAGCACTAAAAGCTTTGAGCCACAAAAGTGTTTTTTGTTGCTAATCTACACTGCTATCATTATGTGAACAATCTGCCCTCTTAGGAAATGCTTTTGGGTTTCAACAGCCACTTCTTCCATTGTCAAATTTAAGAAGCACTGCTAGAGGGGCAGTCCAGCTGTTTAGTTTGCAGCACTTGCTCCTTTCATTATACAGTAGCTTAATTTTTCGTGGTATTGCTGCAGCATTATTTAATCTGTCTTCAGCCCAGACATGAGGAGGAGGGTCTGTCCTCCATATTTTATGTGCCTTGGATCTGGTTAGCCATCATGAAAGCTCAACTTTTCACACTGGCTGCTTGACAATCTGGTGCAGGCTGTACAGGTATCGGGGAGGAGTTGTCCCCCACTCCACACTTCATCCTTTCTCTTCCTCTCTCTCTCTGCTGCAGTAGAATCAAGACAGATGGAGCAGTACATGACAAACCAGCCTAATTAAGAGAGTGGTGGACCTTTGAATTCCCATACGTGGAAACCCTTTTCAGAACCGTGACAGAACAAGTTGGCAGCGGGGAAAGACGGAAAAAACATTTTTCAATTTGCATCACTCGTCTTTGTCCTCAGTGTGCTTGGCTTTAATGCAACCTAGAGGCCTTGAAAAACAGAGCTTGTAACAAATAGACCATTAAAATGTGTGCTTTCGATGGCACAGCGACTCAGGTCAATGCAGGACGGCAACATTAAAAACCTGATGAGCAACACTGTTGAATGCATTTACAAACACAGGATTATTTATTATATCAACTTCCTTTTTTTAGTTGTTGGATTCAACAGCTCCTACAGATGGATAACATTTCATTAAGTAATCAAGTAAAATAGGGTGGAAAATAACACCCCATTTAAAATTCTGTGTAGCATTTATGTAAATTCTTTAAGGAAAAATGTGGAATTTTGTTACTGTGCCTTGTTTTAGGACAGACACAACAATACCTGAAATAAAATGCCAATTAAAATGATCATGAAAACACTCAGCTGATGAATCTTTAATGATAATTAGTTGTAGCCCTAGAAGAGTGTGTGTTGAGTAAAAATGTGTAGTGAAAATAGGGAAAGAATGAGTCTTTTATTTAACTGCATTTTCCTTCATTTTAATGCCCATGGCAAAAGTAAGGAACTTAAAGGCTTATTAAGTTCTTTCTTATGGCAATAACAACAGTTTGATCCCCACAGCCCAATAGTAAATTTTAATACATGAAAAGATTTGCTGTCAAGTTAGAGCAACACATCCTGTTGCATGAAATTCTGTATTAGTGTCACAGCACTAACAAATAGGAGATTGTTGTAAGGAGGTGCTTTATGAAGCTGGCATTTAAAACTGTCTTGTGTTCAATGTACTTATGGACATTTTTTTAATATAGCTACTGGAAACAAAGAATATTGTCAAAATCCTTAGCAAAGTAGTTTTATGGATGACAATCAATTAGTTGGTCCTTCATAAAGCACATAAAACATCATGGAGTGATTTAATAATGCGATGAATTGTTAGGAATTGGAATAATATTTACAGATCATATTATTTCTTATTAATGTTAGACATAATCATAATGGATTGCATTTATATAGCGCTTTTCAAGACCCTCAAAGCGCTTTACAATTCCACTATTCATTCACTCACACATTCACACACTGGTGAAGCCAAGCTACAGTTGTAGCCACAGCTGCCTTGTACCCTGTGCCATATTGCGCCATCGGCCCCTATGGCCAGCACCAGTAGGCGGTAGGTGAAGTGTCTTTCCCAAGGACACAATGACTGAGACTGTCCGAGCTGGGGCTCGAACCAGCAACCTTCCGATTACAAGACGAACTGTCAACTCTTGAGCCACGATCGCTGACGATTAATATCGCTATGTCTCTTTTCGCTTTATGTGTGGGAAGACTGGATGACTACCTCAGCTGTGCCAGCTGTGTCAATCATTGTAAGCAATGCTGCTGTGGAGTAAATGTGAAAGGCTTACAGAGTGCTCTCACTTTGGTGCACACATGTGGCCACAAAGACCAGTGAGTGACACTGAGGGATAATATGCTCCTGTGTAGATGTACATGCTTCAGGCCAGAGTGAGCTGCAGCAAACGGATGCCTTTTACACACTGCACTGCACATCACTCACACGGATACTCTTTATTCAAGGAATATGCATGAAAAATGCTGTAAAAGCACTGCTGTTCTGTCACTGTAATGATACCAGACAAAGTGCGGTTTGGTCTAAGCAGGCATTGTGAATTAAACATTAAGGATGAAGATATATCTTGTGCTTTAATATTACCGTCCCTGCAGATATGATCACTGCAGTTTTCAGAGGGAACTCCATTTCCAGAATTCAATTTCTGGAAATGGAGTTCCATTTGTCCTGTCTTGCTGTGTTCTGTGTTGAGTTGTTGCTGTCAAACTGAGCCTGATATCCTCATCTTAGGTGTTTATTGGAGCTGAAACAGATGGTATATTTTTGAAAATGTCACAAAAGCTGGAGCAATTTCATGTGACGTGGGTAATTTAGGCATTTAGACGGTGACAAATATAAATCATAAAATTTAAGGTACTGCTACTATCTACTTTAGTGAACCGGGGAGAATGTCTAGGTGCTTTCTGACCAAAGGAAGGTTGTCTTAGTTTTTATAACCTTATTGCATGTTGACTTCATGGATAAAGGACACAGTGAACCATGGAGCAGTGAGTTAAAACTTTTAGCCTCATTAAAGAAGAATACTGATAAAAGTAAAGACATGTACTGTAATTGGTACTGTTTAGTATTATATTCTATCTTTACCCATTCCTAGATGTCACTGTGAGACCCTGCACATGAGAATGTAAAAAGAGCTGTGCCAGCCTTCAGGGTTATAGGTCCTCAATGAAAAATAAAGTTAGATAGCACTGATACTCTTGAGTTAAGTCATTTGGACCTCCCGGGTGAATCACTGGGTACAGTCACCACAGCAAGTGTCAGGGCTCTGTGTGCGGAGAGGAGGATCCAAACGCAGGACTCAGACACAAACGTGAAACTCAAAACCTCAGCTTTATTGCTAGTATGAAAACAAAACCTGAAGTGAACACAGAATATGGAGAACAGAAACACACAGGCATAATCTGAGGGTATGACGCGGCACTGAGCACAGGAAAACACAGGGCTAATATACACAGGGTGGTAATCAGCGAATGGGCAACAGGAGGGAGACACAGCTGGGAGAGATCAGGGTTAACGAGACGGGGGGAACCAAGCTGCACACACTAACATAAGACAAAGACTTTCACAATAAAACAGGACACATGAATTACTAAACAAGCATGCAGACTTTACACTGAGAGACAGACAGAGAATGACACATGGAACCTGAACTAAACTAAACGTGAGATATAACTGAGAACAAATCCTTAAGCACGGATAAATAGAAACAAGAAATAATCATCATCACTACGAGAATAAGAAAACAATCCATGAAGCAGAATTAAACCGAAATATAATAAACTCAAAATACTGGGTCCAACGGACCCAGAACCGTGACAGCAAGTACAGTTTTTTTCTTGGTCTTCAGCTTTCTCATTTCAGGGGATCACTGAATCCTCCAGTGTCCTCAGACTGGCCAACAATTACATTTCCCCTTTCTTTAATCTAGGAAACAATGACCTGAGTCAGTATTTAAGATCTTTGTTATACATTTTTTTAGTCAAATGAGAATAAAGCAATATTCCATTTGAATCTATTTCTGACTAACTGATTAAGGAGAAACTTTTGCTAAAGTCTATCAAATGTCTCAATATTCAAAACTCATATTCTTTTACACGGGGAAACTTCTGTATTAGTTACATACTGTAGTTTCCATGGAGATGTGTCAACATTTGGTATAAGACCTGAATGAGAACAGGCGTAATGCCAAACCTAAGCCTCCTACGCCATGTTTTGTTTTCTTTATCAGCTATAACTGGCCACTTCATTAGGTACACATATTCAACAGCTTGTTCCAGCAAATAACTAATCAGCCAATCACATACCTGCAGTTCATTACATTTAGGCATGTACATGTGGTCCAGATGGTCTGCTGCAGGTCAAAAACAAGTAACAGAATGAGAAAGAAAGACAAAGGTGGTTGTTGGTGCGAGGCAGACTGGTCTGAGTATGTCAGAAACAGTTACTGAGAATATACCAGAGTACCTTTTTACAATATAAAAGTCTCACATTATAATACATGTTACAGCACACGCTAAACACACTTTTGGCACCTTAGAACCGATTGAGCATTGTTTTCACACACAGCCTGTATGAGTATTATTGCCAACCATGTCAACCCCTTTATGGCCATAGTGTACCAATCTTCTGGTGGTTGCTTCTAGCAGGATATCACTCCATGTCTCAAAGTTGATCATCTCAAGCTGGTTTCTTGAAATCAAAGGACTGTTTACCAGATCTCAATCCAGTAGAGCTCCTTTGGGATGTGGCGGTACAAGCGATTCGCTTTATGAGTACTCAGCCAGGAGTCCAGTCAAATACTGGCAAGGCATACAGAAAGTGGCTGGTGCAGTTTTATATTGCTTAAACGATGGGTTAGTACTTTATGTGAAAGGCATTCAGTCACTTATGCTATCTCACATGGCTATCTTAATCTGTTATTTATTTAATGTTGTTATATTTATAGCATACCTCAGACTGAAAAAGAGACTGTACCAGTGAATCTGACCTAATATAATGAGTTCTTTAAATGAATAATTTATATAATTTCTTCATTCATGTGGATAACTTATTACATTCCCAGTATACTGCATGTCTGTATGTATAAGAAAGTATTCAGAAGCACAGATGAACACTGAAAGAACAGTATGTTTCAGTTCCAAATAAGACCATATCTTTTGTGGCAAATCAAAGTAGTGTGGGAGGCTTTACAAGCTGCTGCACAGTGAGCAGTTATGGACTTTATATCCCTATTTGGCGTTTTCTTCCGTTTAAGAGTGTAGGGAAGAGACAGAGGCTGCGTCCAGGGTGTGTGGCATCACTACAACATCAGCCAGTGTCTGCCAGCTGAGGAGAGAACAGCAGCAGTGGGAGGGAGTGGGCGGATATCAAAAGGTGAAATGCAGACTCTGCTGCAAAGCTACATCAAGCTGAATACGATCTTATCTCACTTGCAATCTTTAACACTCTTTACACTTAAATAATGTTCACTGTTATCCTCACATGTATTAGTAAAAGCACAATACTTTTATTTGCCGTATCGGTAAGAATGCAGGATTTAGTTTGGTAGTAATTTTTCATTTAGCTACAACTTCCTGGTGTAGAATTTAATTTACTCTTACAACTTTCTTCTTCATGATGAAAATTAAAATATTGCCAGGATATGAAAACTTGACAAAAAATCTCCTCACACAAAAAAATCATTATTTTTAAGGTTTGGTTTGTGTCAGCAGATGAGCTTGGAAGTTAGTAAGTTTATATGACGGATGTATAATATCTAAGCTCAAAGTATTTGTCCTTTCACATGATTTACAAAATCTGTATCTGACCAAATGTCAACTATCGTCTAGAAGTACTTTTCCAGGACTTTATGTTACAGTAATAAATTTGACATCTTTAATATGCTAGAAAAAAGTGCATAGCCATCTTATAATAATCATACTAATACTACTGCTGCTACTAATAATAATAATGATAATAATAATAAGAAGAAGAATAGCACGGAGCAGAATTTGGGCTTGTTCAGGTAATTTTAAGGTTAACCCTGGGTTTTTTGCATCACAAAGACAATTAGCTTCCTGGTACATTACCATGGTAACTTGGTGAAGACCTAACCAACACACATTCATACAGCACTTTTGGTGCTTTGGCCACCAAATATCTTGTCACTTGCCTAATAAGGCAATTAATTAAGCTATCAATTAATCTAGAGCTCTTAGTCTGAATTCTTTACAAGTTTATATATATATCAACTTGTGTATTTTGAAATACATATGTTTTCAAGATGGCTGTAATCAAACCACTATTTAAAAGCATTTAAAAAGCCTTAAAGACCAATTTTCCACTTATTTTTAAAGAGTAGTTGTAAAACAGTTCAGGTGATCTATATTTTTATACAATGATTGGAACACATAGTAGGTATTATAAGAACTGTGCTGCAATGGTTTGAATCATATCTATGCTACATTGCCTTGTGGGAAGGTGGCCTCCTATAATGGTGCCATACATTAACAAATGTTTGTAGAAACATGCCTACATGCTTGATTTTATATACATGTGGCTTTAGAAGTTATTGGAACACCTTAATTCAATGATCCGGATGGGTGAGTGAATACTTTTGGTAATATAGTGTATGACTTAATGTAGGGTCTTTACATTACAATATCAAGTCCCTTGAAAAGACTGTTGTTGTGATTTGGTGCCGTATAACTAAGGGCCAGTACCAGATAGTGCTAGATAAAGAAAGATTGTGTTAACAACAGAGTACAAGCTCATGTAGTAGAAGACAAAACTCGAGAGCTGTAAATACACCTCGATGTGACTACTGTTGCCTATTGGTGCCATATAAATGAAACTGAATTGAATTGATTGAACATAATAAGTCGACTATAAGCTTTAGCTTAACCTTTTTTTTAACTAGATTTAAACACCAGTATTTTATGTTTCCTATTGTATTACTTGGCTGGACTGAGCTGTGTAATCTTACTGAAATCTGCCTGTTTGTGTGTTTGCTTTTTTATCCACAAACTCCTCCAAGGGTTTTAGGGCTTGAGCAACCATAGCTGACACGCAGACACATTTTAGGCAAGGTTCCTGTCTTTGTCAGATATTATGACGTCATCATGTCGCCTATTAACTACCTGAGCGGCTTTTAATATTAATGCACCTAATACGCCTTTTACACCTCATTGTGTCACTTTTATTTCAACAACATAACATCCAATATATCTACAAAAATCTGAATTATGCATGACATATTATTATGCCATCATCTTGCCCGGCAACCACGTAGTAACGGGCTGGAATGATCACTTTAATTTCACAACAAAAGCATTTAATAGCTTCTAATTAAACCCCTCTGTGAAACTCTTCCATGCATGAATCATTAACCTGCCTTACCAAAGACACAAAAGAATAAAATAAATACAAGTAAAAAACTGTAAACGAGGCCCAAATTTATTGGAATTTGCTTGTACTACACTTTATAGATGCTGCATGCTTTAGTGATGATCTCCTGTTTATATGAGTCACAATCATCCAAATTACGGACAAAGAATCACTGCATGGCAACATGAATATCATGACATGTGAAGTACACATTCAGAAGATACAACACATCTGTTTGCCCCCACAGTGCAAACTGTAAACCTAATCTACATTTCCCTGTACAGTCACCCCAGGATTTAGATTTTATAAACTCTCTTGACGTTGTTTGATTGCTCTGTAATCAGCTGTTTAGAAACGAATCTTTCCCCCCAGATTAGTCTATCCAGTGATCAACTAATTCATTTCAAGTAGAGTCAATTCATAAGTCAGTTTTTTTTTAAAAAGGGACTATCGAGAAGCTATTCGAGTTTTCTCTTTCATTAGTGAGTAAGTGGTTAATTACAATGTCAGCGTAATGATATAAATGTACTTTAAGCTATCTTTACTGGATATATAGAAAGATCCAGGGTTATTTTTCTTATGTCCAGTATAACACTGATGTGGTATGGCCACAATAAAAATGCTTACTAGTCCACAAAGTAAAGGCAGGCACCAATTAAAGAAAGGGCATATACTGTCATTCCAAACAAACAATGTTTTCACAGTGTTATCCTGCGTTTATCAAGACTTGGCAGGTTGCTTGTTTTGCCTGAGAACAGACTGGCAACATCCTGAATATTTTTGAAAAACATGTCCTTTGGGGGCTATTTGTGAATGAGCCTAAAATGTGCAAGCAGCCGTTCTAAAAATGTAGAAGAAAAGTGTGCACCAACTAAAGTTTTGTGTTAAATTCACTCCAAGTGACTTTCAGCTCTACAAAACTCTAATCTTCATACTGAAAGTGGGTAACCTATTGAAGACTCCCAGGCAGACTGGGAGGCCAGTGACATGTGCCACCAATCTGTGAAGGTAGTACAGTTAAGTTAAGGAGTTCACATATCGCATAGCAACTTGGTGTAGTCAGACAACACAAACACAAATCTGCCCAAGGAGGCTTGTGTCATCCAATGTTTGCATCAGACTGCTCTGCAAGTTTTACTAATACATACTGTAGTGCCCAGTGCAGTTTTCTTTGTGCGGGGGAGGTGACATCAAGGCTGGGGATGCCGGCAGGCTCAAAAAACTGGTAAAGAGAAAAAAAGTAGCTGTGTCATAGGGCTGACTCTAGATAGCCTACAGGCAGCAGCAAGGAGGAGGATCACTTCCTCAGGTTTATCTCGGACAATACCTCCCACTCACCATACAATGAGCTGATGCAGCATTGGAGCACCTTTAGCTTCCAGCTCTTTTGCCTCAGGTGAACGATGGGGTGTTTCAAGTGCTCATTTGATGACCACGCAATGCAGATTTCACAATAGCACCAATTTCAGGCACTAATTGAGTCCTGAAGCTTGGCCAAAAGCTAAACTCTTGGTGCTTATCTGGACTTTTTTACCCTATATGTTCTGTATTCTGTATTTTTTCCCCTTGTTTGTTATTCTCTGTCTCAACACATTCTGACATTTCTACACAGATTCTATCTTTAGATCTGCAGAACCCCTATTAAAGTTTTGCAGGCAGAATAAGTCAGGACAGGAGGTAAAGGAGCAATGTGGAGAAAACCAGCTGATTTAAAGTCATAGTATTTATAGTCACGGTATAAATGTCACTGAAACTGTTTTAATGTCATCAAAAATCATAGATCCAAATAAAAGCAGGGTGTCAGTTTTGCATAGCTGACATACAAAGTACGAATACTTCAGGTAGTCATTGATTATTTTTTCATCCTCAATAGTACAGTAGGTTCCAAAAAATGCAAATACTCCCTCTTGGCTCTTTAAGAGCTTACAAGTCTATGAAACATTGATGAGAGCTTCCCTGTTTCACAGCTTATGCAACAGCTATTGTGCTGCATGATCAACAGGCAATTTCCTCTGTGCTTCTGTCAGCACCTGATGCAGCCTGTATTATCTTTTGTTTTTGTTTTTTTGAAAAAGATGCCACACATTGAGGGGGAAGATATTGGGGCCAGTGTGTAAGAGAATAACGGAGAGGGGAATGCCTCTGTGTTTTCTCTGCTCTCTGGGAAAGCATTGTGTTGCTGGTTAAAGCTCTGCTGCTATGCTGCAGTCAGCGCCTGGCCAGCATTTTTCCCAAGATGGTTGCATAACTTGGAATAAATGAGGCCTTCCTCCTCCACACCAATGCACAGCTAGCTAATGCCACAGGGAGAAACAAAGAGCAACAAGGAGTCAAACTGTAGAGTATGATTCATGGGCTATATATAATGTCACTAATACTTTATTAATCACTGCTGACCAGTTGCAGGAACCAAAATCTGATAAGAATTGCGCTGGGAGACACTTAAAAGAAGTGGAGGATCTATCGGTTTTGTGAGGAAAGAAAAGATGAGAGGTAAGTGTGTTAGCCTAACTATAGCCTAAAAATCCTCCATTAGTATTATATGAATCATGAGATTAAAACACAGTTACCTAGAATATTTTGGTTCCTGCAACTGGTCCGTCGGGTTATTGTCTCCCCAGAAACACTTGTGCTTTTGGAAATCTTTTATTTTCCTATTTCTGTTTTCGTTTTTCCTATTTCAGTTGTGTTTTGTGTGCTTTTGCAGTGTTTTTTTTTTTTTGTTATTATTTGTTTGTTTGTTTTTATCTAACTGCTGTCAATAAATAATTAACAGAATATTTATTCTTACCTTACAAGTCCTCACCATGGCTAAAACAACCTCCAAAGGAAAAATAATGAAAGTAAGCACCCCTTTTCTGAGCCACCATTCTCTCCATGCATTACTCAAATTCTTGCGTATGTAATGTACAAATCCTCTTCTGGCTATTCCCTTCAGGGGAACCCAACACATCGAATGCCTCCATCAGACCCCATGTCATGAAATTCTTTTCTGTCAAACCAACTCTCTGCATATCCTTCTTCACTACATCCATGAATCTCCTAGGTCGTCTTCTTTCCCCTCTGCATAGCAACTCGATATTCCACATCCTTTGTACAATACTGTCACTATTGAAGAACAGAAAAAAAAGCAGCACAATCTAAAGCCTGAAACGTTGGCTCTTGATTTGGATCACCTGCATATACACTTACCTCATTATATGAAACTTTGGCCATGCTTAACGTCACCATTTACAACTGTACATAACAAGAATAATGAAATACATACTGGGTCCACATCAAGTCACTGTTGTTGATGAACGCAAAGTATGCAAAAAGCATATTTTTTAAGCACTTTGTCAACTCAGCAACCAATCGATATCGTCAACTTCAATGTACTGAATTCAGGAGATAGTGAGAGGGAACTTAAGGGGGACAACAGAGAGTTTTGATGGTGAAAATGAGAAAGAGAGAAACAGGAGAAGAGAGCGCTTTAACCACTACAGAGTAATTATTACATTAAAGTTGTACAGCGCTACATCTGCTGTTTTCTGTAGTCAACTCACCAAGCAGTGTATAACCTGTGCTGAAACACAGCATGAAAATAAAATATAAAAATAAATCAAATCAAATCAAATCAAATCACTTTTATTGTCACATCACATGTGCAGGCACACTGGCACAGCACATGCGAGTGAAATTCTTGTGTGCGAGCCCCACAAGCAACAGAGATGTGCAAACACAACAACACAAACGAGCAAAATACAAGAATGGCCAACCTGAAACTAATAAATATATGTACAATATATAATAGTGTATGCATTTCTGGATGTGTATACTAAATATTTTCCTACGTGTGTGTGTGTGTGTGTGGTGTGTGTGTGTATGCACATTTTTACAAATTAAATAGTTAAAAAAAATTTTAAAAAATAAATAATAATAATAATAATAATAATAATAAAATATATAAAATATACAGAGTTGAATATGTGCAAAACAAGTGGCATTTATATACAGTGTGGAGTGCATAATGTTAAAGTTCCAGTAGTGAAGCTGAGGTGTCTATGACGTGTTCAGCAGTCTGATGGCCTGATGGAAGAAGCTGTCTCTCAGTCTGCTGGTACGGGACCGGATGCTGCAGAACCTCCTTCCTGATGGAAGCAGTCTGAACAGTTTATGGCTGGGGTGACTGGAGTCCTTGATGATCCTCCCCACTTTCCTCAGGCACCGCTTCCTGTAGATGTCTTGGAGGGAGGGAAGCTCACCTCCAATTACATTTCATAACATGGCTGATTACACCCTCTGATGAATGGGAATGTTTTAGTGTTTTTCACTGTAGTTAGACCAATATTTAGAGCAAGGAAAGAACATAAATTGAATTATTTTAAAGTGTAATTTTATCCATTTATTGCTCTGCAAAATTAAAATGGAGTTATTGGTACAAACATGCAGCGCAACAAATCCCAAGTCATGTAGTCCTGGGTATCCCTGGGCGAAAGGCATTTAAATTCTCAAAGCCTTACTATCCGGTTGTTCAGTGATGACGCGACGAATCCTACTTCCGGGTCTAAAGTAGTCTGCGTTTAATATGGCTTTTGTGTTGTTAACATGTTTAATGTTATGTATTTTCTTCTATTTGATCTCAAAAAGCTCCTAAAACAGTCAGTGATCCCTGTTGACCTCCCTCGGCTTTTATTACCGCTAATCATTTATTTAAGCTCAGTTTTTAAAACCTTAGGATGTAACTACAGCCCAGCCCATGCAGCAGTATATGAATGACTAACCTTGTATTGTGGATGGATTATCTCAGTTGTTCTCCTGGCTGAAGTTTGGTCCTTTTACAGCATCCTGCCATGCAATTACATTTGTTTCTGACCACCGAGAAAACTCACGTTAACTTTTATCGAGTGGGAAAAAAAGTTAGCTTGTTTATATTATGCTAACATAGCTATGTCGCTAGCGGTCACGTAGCATATCATTATATAACAGCTAGCCCAACTTCAGTAACCCTACAAACGTCACTGCTGTTTAGTTTTCTGTCTTCATTTATGCTGGAAGTGATAAGAAAGCTGTACGTTTTAATTTGTTTCCAAAATCCCGCAGTCAGGGCATGCTATATTGTATTTAGATAGAAGCTAGCGAGCTAACTCCCTGCTAACTTCTAACTCCGTTAAATGTCATAAATTCCGTTTTCATGGATGCCTGGATGTTAAACTCAATTGTTACACCTGGTAGAGCAGAACGCTGATCATTTTATTAAAGATGAAAGACTTTAGACAGTTTTTCAACTCTCAGTAATGCCATAGTGATCGTTTGATATATGGACCTGCAGCGGAGTTTAGACCCAGACACGGCTAGTGACGTCAGACTGAACAACCGGATAATGTGCAGTTCATTTTTTGTCTTTAAATGTGTGATTAAATTCATAGTTTAGTTTTTATTGCTAAACAAAACCAAACCACCCCAACTTGTAACAGAACACTGAACATAGTAGCCCACATGGCAAATCAAGTCGTAGAGTCACGCATCAAGAGTCTGTATCGCATTACATAGTAGGTCTTTTCCCCCCTCCTTGTGAGACTGGGATACACCCCATACAACCTTGAAAATCCTATTACAGTTCCTGGGATTTAGAGCAGTGGTTGCCATGACAACTGTGCATTTTATTTCTGGCTCCTTTGAAATGGTGTGTGCGATCAGAGATCCCAAACGTTATGTAAGGCGATGTGCACTGTTCCAGACTGGGGTTTTCTGCTGCAGAGAAGTGTAAGTAATTAATTACAGGGGACTTGCATGCACTCAAGACATCGCCTCCCTGTTTACCTTACAGTTTTCAAATCGCACTGGTAAGATGTAGGCTGTAATTGTTATGCAGGAAGATAAGCTGAGGATGGAGACTATTAATAATGGTGCCCATTCTGACACAATTCGTGGAAGGTTTTGTACATTTAAGATGTCTTCCTGCAAGTTGATGGACTACAGCGCCATAAAAATTGTGAAGATCAAGATTTATGTGAATATTGGTAATGCCTTTGATGATAAAAGTTCTATAATTAACAGGGCAGAAAATAATAAATTATAATTTATGGTTTTACATGACCTCTTTTGCATTATGTTTGCATATAAACAAGTTGCTAATCACTTCAAGGAAGCAATTTTCTCGTCAATCTCACAAATATCAGCAGTGCACACATTTGCAAATGAAGGTTGAAGATAGACATTGGATATTTTGCAAATCACTCCATAGTAATTACCGGTTTATGAGCTTTATAACACTATCATATTCTGAACTGATCTTTTTTACTCTCAGATGCTAATCATCAGTGTTGGGCAAGTTACTTTGAAAAAGTAATTAATTATAGTTACTAGTTACTTCTTCAAAAAAGTAACTGAGTTAGTAACTGAGTTACAATATTCTAAAAGTCATTAATTACTTGAAAACCTCAGAGGGTTAAAAAAACGTTTAACCCTCTGAGGTCCAGGGTATAATTGGCCATTTTTAACTACTTTTGATTTTCCCTCCACAGTTCACCTTTAAAAACTATTTACTTTGTCTTGTTTGGTATCATCCTTTTCAGCACAACCTCATGTGTCTGAATTTACAGTTATGTTTTCATTTTGACATACTGTATTAACACAATTGATCTAAAATCA
Organism: Astatotilapia calliptera; assembly: GCF_964374335.1. NCBI lineage: Eukaryota > Metazoa > Chordata > Actinopteri > Cichliformes > Cichlidae > Astatotilapia > Astatotilapia calliptera. The sequence goes on from NC_137436.1 coordinate 16,492,437, forward strand.
GACAAAAAAACAAAATCAGAGTAGAAAAAGTTATATTTTTTACTGTAACAACCACAAACATATTTAATGAATCATATTTCATAACTTTAAATACAAATATAAATTGTCAATTTTAAAATCCTATGCACAAGTTTTGCAAACAGCAAAGTTATTTGCATCCATTTACCTTTTACCTTGATTTTTTAAATAAACATTTCAAACTATTTACAGAACAATCAGCTGTTCTGCATTCAATAAGATGCCACACAAATTATTTGTGCCACTCCAAAAAAGAATTTCTGTTCACTATAAAGGAAAACATCACAGCCTGATACCTGCAGGTCTGACAGCAGCAGGTGTATCACTCCTTTTTCTACCTGGAGACAGCAGTTGCCTCATTGTTCGGACACACAACACAAAACCAGAGGTGTGGACTCGAGTCACATGACTTGGACTCGAGTCAGACTCGAGTCATTAATTTTATGACTTTAGACTTGACTTGAAATAATGTTCTAAGACTTGTGACTTGACTTGGACTTTTACACCAATGACCTGGGACTTGAATTGGACTTGAACCGGTTTACTTGAAAAGACTTGATATTTCACCCCAAATATAAAATTTAACATGCATATTATATAGAGATTGAAAATGTGACGTCATTCAGGGGTAAAACCGCAAAGGATTCTGGGAACTCGTGGCAAGAGGTACTAGCGCGCGCAGGCTTTCAATTGAAATCACTTATACAGCGATAAAAAGAAACACAAAAATGTCAAGAAGCTGTTGTATTATTGACTGCAATAGCCGGTCGCATGACAGCCACGGGAAGCCGACGGGTAAAGAGATCGGTTGTTATCGGATTACGTCGTTGAAGAGAAATTGTTCGAGCCATGTTTCCGAAGTAACAAAGAGGCGACGGATGGCCTGGATTGCAGCCATTCAAAGACCAAATATAACGTCCCAGAACACTCCAGCTCACAGGTTAATCTGCTCCAAACATTTACACAAAGGTCAGTCTGCTGTTGTAGTTAACACGTCATTTTCATAACATAATTGGTGATATAGGTTACAAGCAAGTCTGGTGCTGAACAGAAATTGTCGCGCTATGCTCCTTTATTTATTGTGCATAAATAGTGAATTGTCCTGACACAATATTGCGTTTCGCTTCTGTTATTATGGTACATTGACAAAAACATATACTTTTATTCACAGGATAAAACAGTTTTTTTGTATCACTAATTGCCCAGTACGATTACAGCATACAGTATTATTGTCACTGCTACATTTCTGTAATGAACCAGAAATTATTTTCACTACTAATTAATTACCGTTGAGCTCAAAGGTTATATTAATAAACGGTTAACGAATGTGTATTTATGAAGACGATTTGTGAGACTGGTAAACTTACCTTTGTTCGTACGATGGTCTTTATTTTCTACACGGTGCATTTCAAGGTCCTGCACCCATCCGTCGGTAAACTGTACCTGGGCTTGTTGCAGTGACCTGAAGTTACTAAACTTCATGAGTGTGTGCACTCACTCCAAGAACCGTATGATTATAAATATGCACATAAATATGCTACGATGAGATAGCTGACTTCATCTAACTAGCAAATGTTGGCCAGGCTACGTTGGTGATGCAGTTTTTTTTAATATGTATGATATTTTTGTCATGCGATTTTAAAGCCGGTCCTAAAACCGAATCCAAGAATAACATGCAGCTTATCTCAGAACTGTCGGTGAAAATTATTCTTGGAGCTAGGTTTAATTGAGCTGCATTTTAAAGAGGTACAATTTCACAATTTGTGTGTATTTTCTAAGTTCACTATTTTGTCATGTGTTGAGAAAAACACAGATTTAAAAATTACATGGTCTAACATTTACATTTAGCATAACTGCAACATGCTTTTTTCGTTTTGTTTTTTTTTAAAGACTCGAAAGGACTTGAAATTCAAAATTTCAGACTTGTGACTTTACTCGGACTTTTACACCAGTGACTTGAGACTCGACTCTGACTTGCCTGACATTACTTGAGACTTGACTTGAGACTTGAGGATAAAGACTTGAGACTTACTTGAGACTTGCAAAACAATGACTTGGTCCCACCTCTGCACAAAACTATCCACAACACTACACACTAACTACACAAGACAACACATTAACTACACACTCCAAACACGCTAAACGTCACAAATCTCTCACATCTCAAAACTCGTTCTCTCTCTTTTTCTGCTGTCTTTCTCTCTCTCTCTCGCTCGCCGTCACTCCTAAAACTTCCCCTGTTGTTTTTTTATTTTTATTTTTTGCTCATACGCAGAGAGTGCTTACTGCGCTGTCGTTAGACAGTAAACATGGCGAAACAATTCATGAAAAAACACGCGTATATATTGTTTATCATGACTCTGGTTTTACGTGGCCTATCAACACAATTTAAAAACTGGTAAATCATCACCTTGTTGCTTTGTCTTTACGTGGTCATGTGATCGGCTTACCACGACTACTTTATTCTTCCTCAGTCAAACAGCAGCACTCATGCGATTGTTTTGCCCCCTTAGCTCCAGGTGTTTTGCCAAAAAGTAATCGTGATTACCGTCCGCAGGAGCGCGCGCAGCTGCTTAAAGCTGTAGCGCCCAGCTTACTTAGTAGTCAGCTACTTCCGTGCTTCTGTTTGTTGAAAAATAGTAACGGACCGTATTTTCTTGTTAGTAACTGTAACAGTGTTGTAACGATAGGAATAGTGATTAGTTAGATTACTCGTTACTGGAAAAAGTAACGCAGTTAGTAACACCAGTGGCGGTCCTAGCCAGTTTGGCGCCCTGGGCGAACACTCCCTCTGGCACCCCACCACCACCACCACCACACACACACACACACAAAACGTATTAAGGATTGTACATTAACATAAAATTGTTGTACACACACACACACACACACACGAAGAGAGAGAGAGTATGCATAGTATGCAAACGGCTACCAAACAGCCATCATAATTCGTCATACAATGAGAACAGTACGCATCAACAACTGACAATGACTAATTAATATTAAAATCTGTAACATAATGTATTGTTTGGAGTTTAGTCTGTTACTGTTGCTATTTTTACCATTTCTTCTGTAACTCACATAATTTCCTTGGGGATTAATAAAGTATTCTGATTCTGATTGTTTCAGGATGACCTGCCATTATCAATGACACATCTGCTTACCTGCATCTTTTGCTCGTTTCTCTTCCTCTTCTTTTCTCTTTTTCTAAACTGAGGACCTGATGGCTTTGAACTTTTCTTGTCCATCTTCCATTGGTTTTAATTTTGCACTCCAGTATGAACACCCATCTCAACCCAAGGATCACCACAACATGATCTAACACACCTACACTTTAGTTCACAGATTCACTTTGTCTAGGGTGCATTTCTGAGATTTCACACAACCCAGGATTCAAATCATGAATACATAATGGACTTGGATTTACAAGATTATAAATGAAATGTGCTCTATTTGGAAGCAGCAAGCCCCCCGTCCCCTTTTGACGGCTTGTGTGTGAGACTTTAAATCATCAAACTGTAAATTGTTATTGATCCCTTTACCCCTGGTCCTAAAGTGTATATTTATTTTCTGACTCTTCTTACATATATTTTTTGTTTGCTTGCACTGCTGTAACTGGAGCCTTGTCGTCTCGTCTCTCTATATCAGGGGTCCCCAATCCCAGTCCACGAGGGCCGGTGTCCCTGCAGGTTTTAGATCTCACCCTGGGTCAACACACCTGAATCACATGATTAGTTCATTACCAGGCCTCTGGAGAACTGAAGACATGTTGAGAAGGTAATTTATCCATTTAAATCAGCTGTGATGGATCAAGGACACATCTAAAACCTGCAGGGACACCGGCCCTTGTGGACTCGGATTGGGGACCCCTGCTCTATATACTGGACTGTATGTAGCAGAGATGACAATAAAGTTTACTTTGACTTCAGCAGCAAGCAGGCGCACCGAGGGCTCTCGCGCTCACTTTTCGTGTATAGAATTTCGAAAAAAACATTAGTGCAGATTATAAGTCTGTATCATAATGTCTGGTGTTTTCGTGTTTGTTGGTTTATTTTTATTTTGTTTTACTTTGCGGGTTGTTTATTAGATGCTGCTCCAGCCGGTCAGAAAATCCCCCGCCGCCCTGCCCTCTCCACTCTGCGCCGCAAGCAGCAGGTGCACCTCGTAAACGAAGGGCGCCCTTACTCCCAGCAAATTGGCGATAGAAAACCGATCGGTGTCTATGCCATTCCCAATATGCGCTGGCTGACGTCGGGGCAGCATGAGTACAAGCATTTTTTTTTTTTTTGTCGATGCCCGTGATGCCGCCCCCCACCAAGATGCCGCCCCGGGCAACCGCCCGTATCTAAAACCGCTACTGGCTGTTACTTGTAACGCCGTTATTCCCATCACCGCTAATCATATTATATTAACTACAGTGCAACATACAAACATTGTGTCCTCAAAGCTTTATCACTGAAAGAGTCTGTAAAACTATATTACGTACAGATTTACAAACAAAGTCTGAAAGTATAGCTGCAGAGAAAATTTGAGGGTTAAAACTTCAGAAACCTCTTAAAGTTAGGTTCAATCAGCCAGAATTAAAGCTGTGGATTTCAGGCTTGAGGAAAGTCTGTTTAAAAAAGCCAGACCAAAAATCTGCAAACTCTTTGATGAATATGGAATTTGGCATCATTACAATCAAAATTCAAAAGTAGTTGTTGCATTGCTTTTTCATGCAATGCAAATTCTAAAAATCCAATCTGTCTGTAAAAGGTCTGTACTTTTATTAACCTGAGCTACGTTTTACAAAGCACTTTATAATATGTTCTCATTCACCTACCTGTCATCCAGAGTAACCGGTGGTTCAGTGTCTTATCAAAGGATACTGTTAAACTGCTGAGCATCAAAAACCTTTGATGAATGGATAACCTGGTCTCACCCCTGAGCCTTTATTATACTTCTTTTACATTTTTTTGACTGTTGTACTACCAGTATCAGTCCAGCTGGGATGATTTTGATCATTTTGCGGTTAAAGCAGTGATGCTGTGTAGACCCAGTTTAGTTCTAACTTTTTCTGTGTTTATGTATGGACCATGTGACCCACCTCCAACCTTATATATTGACTTAAGACCAAGCAAGACCAAGTTCTTGGAGGTATTTTATATTTTCTAAATCTGTCATAGAGACTGGGGACAAAACCACGAGACAGGAATTAGGATCTTGGACACTGTATGTGGACTTCTGAACTATTCCTGAGGTTCATATTATTATTTGACCAATGATAGAAGTGCAATAATCACTAACACTTTCTTTGATTAATTTATTTTTTGTGACAACAACCCTGCTTTTAACATAATTAAATCAAGTTACCATGGCATAGGTCTTCGCCTTGCATCACTGCTTGCAGCCCTGTATTTTGTGAAGCACCTGTACACGCTTACAGTGCTCATATTTCTAAGGTAGTGTTGCACATTGTTTGCAATAATTCGTCCAGTAAGTTGCAAAATTGTGATACCACTTCATGGCAATATGAGATCCAGCATAAGACAACTAATAATAATAAACCATCACAACCCCATTGGGTGCGTTAACCCTAATTTTTCACTCATCCATTTTTCTAATCGCTTATCCAATTCAGTGTCATTTGTGCCGGCAGGCTGGAGCCTATCTGAGCTGATGCTGGGTAAGAGGTGGGGTTCACCTTTGGCAGGTCATCTGCCTAGCATGCAGCTAACAGAGAGAGACAGAGAATCATTCATGTTTTCGACCAAGAATCACCAATTAAGTGCTAACCAGTGCACCATTGCCACCAAACCTTTATCATGCCATAATAATATCGTTGTGAGTGAAATGAATAGACTACTTTTATCTTACCTTTAATCCTTCCCCTAATTTTTATGTGTTGAACATAGCAAACATTGAATGTTATAAACTATTGGTGAATATGCACATATTGTTTCAGCATTGTACAACATAAACGCAATAGAGGAAAACTCGTGGGAGCTGGAACAGCTTTCATCATGAAGCATGTTCTTGGGACTGACAGAGCAAAGGGATTTTGGAAGTTATGCTGAACTTTTTAACCTCACACACAGAAGCTACCAAATTTTCTCATTTAAAAATCTCTCTGAAGTAAAGAAAAATTTGCCCCTCTTTGTGATCACCGCCCAAAGATGTGCGCGTCTCTTCCAAAATAATTAGGTGTACAGCTAATAATGTTCTCCACCACGGGGCTTGAGAAATAATGCTTTTATCACAGATTTTAGAGGAGTTTGAATCAGCCCAAGCAGTTGCAGGAAGGATATGGGATGAGTTTAGGAACATAGTCTTCTTTTACAGACAAGTATTATATTGGATTAAATGAAGCAAGCTAGGTTTTTAACTTGACAACTTGACAATAATATCTAGTAAGGGATTACATTTGCTTTAGATTTCTTCACAATTTTTGTAAAAAACATTTTGAGAAAACAACTGGAGCCTTGATTCTGTAGAGTATAGTTATATAGAAGGAAACATCTGGTTAGTGCAGAAAATCTCTACTGTAATTTATGGTTATCTATCCATAAACTGTGTATTATTGAGTCTTCAGGTCCAACTGATAACAATGTCTCTGAAATAAATGCTTGTTCTCTTTATATATTCTAAAAAGCGAAACTCCTTTACTGACATCTACCTTTACGATGAAGAATAAAATCAGTTGCAAAAAGGAGTGTATTTCAACATATATGCAGGAGATAATCAGTCATTTATGATGAATTATACATCACAAGTACATTTCCTATTTTTAAGCTTCAAAACCTCCAGGGTATTTTGTCATCTGTTCTTTTCAGATGAGATGAAATTTGACACACAAGTGCAACTTTTCATGTAGAACAAAAATATTTCATTAGCTTTTCTACTATATTAAAAGCAGTCATTACTGAGGTTAACTTAGGTTAGCGTCACATTACTGAAAGTGTCAATCAGTGTAAAAGTGTAAAAACCTATTGTGTAACATGGTCTGGCCTTTGTAGGAGTATTTACTTAATTAGAAGTGTTTTGGTACGGACTGGTCTAGATGTAAATTAGAATTGCAGGATGGTTGTGAAGCACCCCGTGAGAGTATTCGTCTGTCAGGTGTCACTATGCTCTCTCAATCTGACAGAATCTTTCTCTTCTTTTTCTCCTTCTCTGAAACAGACCAGAAGACTTCATCTTGGTCTCTGTCTCGAAAGTTCAATGAAGGCAGACGCCTCCCTCCATCCAGGAACATGAAGGGCTTATCGGGCAGCCGCTCCCAACATCAGATTCCTCTACCCCACGGCTTGGACTATGATCCCCACGTCCATGACATCCACACTCACCATGGCGCTGACTCCCGCCACCCATCCTACCTGCTCAGCCCCACAGAGAGCTGCCCTATGGACTTCCACCACCGCTACTCACCACGCAGCTCCATCCACTCCGACTGCATGATGATGTCCCCTGTCATGATGCCCCCAGCTGCTGCATCTGACCACATCTCCAGTAGCACCTTCCCCAGAATGCACTACAGCTCTCAGTATTATGACTCAGCCACACGGGACGACTGCGCTGCCATCACAGCCTCCGCCACATCCCCAGCTGTTGCGGCTGCAGCAGCTGCAGCAGCTGCCTCTTCCCACCATGCTGGCACCAAGAGCAACCGCCTTCCTGCTAATCTCCTGGACCAGTTTGAGAAACAACTGCCACTGCACCGTGACGGCTTCCACACTCTACAATACCAGCGCACCTCCACCACCACCGAGCAACGCAGTGAGAGTCCCGGCCGCATTCGACACCTTGTTCATTCAGTCCAAAAGCTCTTCACCAAGTCCCACTCCCTGGAGGGATCGTCCAAGATGAATGGCACAAAAGGTGACATTGTAGGAGGGGGTTATCACCATCATGGCCACCACTCCACAAAACACGGTAGCAAGAGGAGCAAGAGCAAAGAACGTAAGCACCGCTCTGGTGGCTGGTGGAGCTCAGATGACAACCTGGATAGTGACAGCACCTATCGCACACCCAGTGTCATGTCACGGCACCATGGGGAACATGTCGGCCACTACCACCCAGATTCCATGCACAGCCACCACTTTGGAGACCTGTCACTCAAGACCTCAAAGAGTAACAATGACGTCAAGTGCTCAGCGTGTGAGAGTATGGCCATGGGACCCGAGGGCAAGTTCATGAAGAGGAGCTCCTGGTCGACTCTAACAGTCAGCCAGGCCAAAGAGGCCTACAGGAAGTCATCGCTTAATTTAGAGAAACCCATGATGTACACGGACCTCAAGTCATCGCGGACATGTCATTACCTGCAGGTTAGTAGTACCTTTTTTTGGAAATATATGTCCTTAAAGTACAGACAAATTTGATTAGTGGCGTATTGTACTGAGCTACTGAAATACATGTTTTTGTGTGCATCGGTGTATATGCTATGGCTGGTACACAAACACTGATTTCATTCCATACCATGCAAACAATTCTGACTGGCATTGATCAGCTGCTAGTTTATGTCCACGTATAAGTCATCCTTTGCTTTCAGAATTAATGAAATCACAGAAGTTGTTTAATTTAGTTTGAAGCAATAACAGGATGTTTCCTTCCAAGTTTTGTGTTCTTCTAAATGTTTAATACTCAACTCTTTGGAAAAGGCCCACAAAAAATGTCTGAATATAGACTGAAAGGCCATTAAATGTGGAGATATTTGAAACGCCAACTATCAGATAATACAACAAACAATAACTAAGATCAATATCCACTCATCTCCGACACTGCCCTTCTCGATAAAATGCATTGATCGATTAGGAATCTAGACAGCAGGGTATTTGGAGTCTGCCTTTCTTTCTGTCATCCTCCAGAGGGCAATTACAGTGTCCACAAGTGTGAGAAGTCAATATATTTAACCAGGATTCCCTTTTGTGTGCTCACCTCAGGGAGCTATTGTCTATTAAGATATAGAGCTCGCCTGACTGAATCAATGTCATGGTGGAAAGCACTGAGAAGAACCACTGAGCTGAACTCCAGTGTAGGAAACACAAAGGCTGTGGTGTCTGCAAAAACAGCATATAGTGTGGCTTGAGTTGCTGTAGGAGCTGGTTCACCAGATTGGAAAGAGACATTACTTTATTCACAGATTTTATGCCCCATGCTTGCCTGTAACACTGTCACGAGTCACGAGACTAAAGTAAAGCAGTTAAGCTACAGATAGTGACTTCTTCTAAAACGGTCAAAAGTCAAGTATTCAGTGTTTCAGCGATCTTTGAGTTTCTTTTAATTTTTAATACTAAGCACTTAGCTAATGCTCTCATCCACAGTGACTCACAGGCTACAGCATTAGAATATTAAGCTCAAAGTCCTGCTTTAAGTAGCTTTTAATGAAGGTGACTTAAGAATTGGAAATAATGATAAAAACAGTGACATGGGTAACAGTTGTTTCTGAAATGCCAAACAGATTTCCAATGGGTCGTCATTAGCATTACGATGCTTGTTGTATGCACATCTTGGGAAAAGCTGGCCTGGACTTTGATCAATCATGTTATGAAATGCTTGACTGTAATGTGAAAGAGAACAGCTGAAGTGATTGGCCATTATTAAAGCTATGCTTCCATATTACAGTTGTGCTTGTATATCACTCAATCTTGAAAATAGACAACTCCTTTAAGCCACTTTCAATGACAGCCATTATGAGAAAGTTGCAAACTGAAATATGTGCTTGCACTATAATCAACAATTACCCATGTTTTTTTACTCATGACATCAAATTTGAAGCGCCACTCATATAAACCCATAAATAGTTCTACCGAGTACCATATGCATCCCCTTCATTCATTTTGATGCTGTGTGAAATGCACAGTTACACACAGATACGCAAACTGCAGTTATTTGTGTGTAATGGGTAGTCTCTGTCAATAGAGGGGCTCTCTCACTGGCATTTAACAAGCTTATATGTCAGCAGGCAGAGACCCTGCAGCTGCCACATGGGCACATTCAGCACTGAGCATGTCCATAATGAGAGCCTTATTCAGTGGAATCAATGAGCGGAGATCTGTAAAGGCGTTGTGGTGAACGCTCTTGGTGCCCATCTGATTTTATCTCTTTGATGTCTGGGTCCTTTAGGTCAATGTTCACTTGTGAGGAGGAGGACAGGCCTGCCTTAGGGAAGCTGACATAATCTTGTTTTAGCAAGTGTCACGTCTTCAGTCTGACCATCTAAGCCAACAAGGGTAGGGTGAAGCATATGTCAAAGAATATTAGAGGTTGAATCTACATATCATTTTAAGCCATTAAGAAAAATGCATACAGTGCTGTGCAAAAGTCTTGATTCACCTCTAGTTTCTTTACACTTCTTGTAATTTTTAAAAGCAGTCTCGAGCAATAGTTCTCCAGGTTTTCTTAAGGTCTTTGAAAAGTTTTCTTTGGACGTTGGTGGTTTTTTCACTCATTTTCAGTCCTGTCCTTGTAACTGACCACTTAACACTGACCTATGAATCGCTGAGACATAAAATGGACACCCGATTCCCGATGATGTTTAATCTGCCCTTAAAAACCTAATGAAACTGGAAAAGTGTAACGAAACAAGAAGTAGAAGGCAACAGAACAGTATCTGAAGGGCATGTCCTTAAGAAATAAGAAGAAATTCAGCAAAGACCTGACACAGGACCTGAGCGATGGACCCGGTCCTTCAATCTACTACTAACCATAGCCTCATCAGAAATGGTCTCAGTACAAGAAGGGCTCCTTCCCACCATATTTTTTAAAATCATAGTTATCCTGCTACCTTTGCATTTAAAAACCTTCAAATAGACTGCGTCCACTCTCACCATTTCAAAAGCCAAAAAATAACTGGCTTACTCAGGCACAAAATTACAGGACCCGCACATTTACGAGCTAGAAATTGTTCTACCACATCCAACAGGTCAGTGTTGTTTTTCACTAGATGCAGTTTCACATCTGGTACATGGCGTTATGGAATTACTTTCTGCATTGAGAAGATGTTTTATCCCAGGGTTATTTTTGTACAAAGTGCCCACAGTGTAGTAGTAACTAATGATGGTGTAAAGCAGCTCATCTGTCTAGCTGCCTCAGAGGCACAGCTGAACAAGTTCTTTCAGGTATGGCATCAAATGAACACAGAAATAAGGTAATGCTAATGAGGTAGCGCACTGCTTCCATGAGTGATGACTGCCTTGTTAACAGCAGCCCCAGACGATCAATGGTTGTGCATTAGGAGGAAAATGAATCTTTTACTTTATTGCTGTCTTTAAGGCTGATTAATTTAGTTTCCAGGCATTTTATTCTATGCATGTGGGAATGGAAAATGTATTAGCCTGTGTTACACTTTTTGCTGATGGGTCTTTTTTTTCCCATGTTAACTTATGAGGTTACGCAGGTTTGCAACGTACCTACTGCCTTCATTTTTTTAGATGATAATGCACAAAATGTTATCTTATATCACAATATTAGGTAACCGAACAATCATCTCTCGTTTTCCTACGTGCTGTTGTGGAGTTTAGTGCTGAGGCAGTGAGACATGCTGCGCAAAAGAAATTCATTGTGTTTTGGCTTCAAATCGTAGCATATGGTTTAAAAGATTCAGAACGTGTTTTATGTTGACTACAAAAACAGTTGAGGAATACATCTGAGCAGAATACTTTACACTAAGGATGATGAAGCCCAGTTGGTCCTGCTTTAATCATCTGTAAATCCTCCTACTTTTTACTATGTGCCACCTTCCATACAGAAGAAAAAAGCTTTATATAAGTGCCTTATGCTGTTGAGTCCCTCACCTGTCGCCACTGAGCACAAGGGCTGTCGAGTAAGAGAGGATATTGGGTGCTAAAGAAAAAGATTATGAGGGGAAGAGATGAAGACATGGGCAGCAAGAACAGACAGCGAGAATGGAAGTGATAGAGAAAGCAATATTCCACCTCCAGGAGAAAAAAAGGGGTGTGAGCCACTTTCTTTTCTGTGAGAGCAGTTCAGCACTTGTGGCAGAGAAACAGCCACGCTGTATGACTGGCTAAAGTGAGTAACTGGCAGAGCATGAAGAACAGTCCTGCGCCTGGGCTTGTTGTTCCAGGAGCTAAGACTGGTCTGTCCACTGGGACTACTGCTAGCTGCACCACACACTAACACTGCTGTACTTGCTACATGCCTGATCAATACGCTGTTAGCAGAATCAGTGTGTGACACACAGAGATGGTAATGTGTTACTGTAATCCGATTACTTTTTTCAAGTAACGAGTAAAGTAAGGGATTACTATTGCAAAAACGGTAATTAGATTACCGTTACTTTCCCGTAGGAACGCTGCGTTACTGCGTTACTAAAACCGTGATTTTTTTTGCGAGAATGTCTCATGACAGTGACGTACGCGAGTGCGACGGTCGTGACAACAGCTGTGTGCAGATCAACAATGGATCATATATCGAGTACGGGAGAGAGTATGAGCGTGCAGCGTTTAAAGCGTGGAAGTACTGACCTTATTTTGAGTTTGATTCCATAAAAAGTGACAAAAACATTAGCGTCCATTAGCATTGTGCGTGGGAAGTAAACATCTTTTTACAGCGAAAAAAACCCCTAAACTTCCAAGCAAGCTCCGAGTGCTACCACGTAATGGGAAATTCACAGAGAAACTGCCGTATCCTTCCACTGACCGCTGCGGCACACCTGCACCAGGGTAAACCTCCGCCTACCCAACTCCTGCTTTACAGGTGAAAATAGAGCAAAAGGACCGCTAGTCTTTGATTTTATTTATTTTCTGCTGTGTTTTACTTGCATCTATTTGAAAGAGTGAGTGTAAACACAAAAAAAAATATTTTATGTGCTGGAATGTGCAGAAAATAGGTTTAAATGTTAAACAAATTTCTTCCAGTCAGAGAATGTTGCATATAATTAAATTTTTGCTTGATGCATAAAGTTAAAAGATTAAAATTAATAAAATTATAAAAGTTTTAAAATGAGACTTTTCCATTTGATTACATTTTGTATGATGGATTATGCAGAAAAAGTAGAATTGGGCTGAAAGATCTATCGCTTTATCACCTCTTCAGGTTGTAAATCGTGTTTTTAAAAAGTAACTAAGTAACTAAGTAATTAATTACTTTTGAAAATAAGTAATCAGTAAAGTAACGGGATTACTTTTTGGGGGAAGTAATCAGTAATTAGTTACTGAGTACTTTTTTCAAGTAACTTGACCAACACTGGTGACACATGGCCACTGTAGCTGTCCATCTTCATAAGAATTAAACCAGGGTGCAATTGAAGAACCCATGAACCTTGTTTTTAATAGTATCAATCTGATACTGTAAGCTCAAACATACACTGTGTATTCAACCCAACAATAACAGATAATCATTTTTGAAGAGTTGAACTTGATATACTCTATAATTTCTGTTCTATCAAAATCACTAAATCAGCGCAATTATTATGTGTAGACATCTGCAGCACTGCACAGCACAGTGTAGAGTAATTAGAACGGAATCACTTACTCACTATGCTAATCTTGATGCTGCTGTGTTAAGCAAAGTCCCTGTTTATTGTACTTATAATTGAAACACTGAAACCAATTTATGCTACAAATATATAATGTTATGGCTATGAGCATCTAATACATACAGTCACATGAAAGAGTACAGCCTTTCTGCTTCCATAGAAATCAGGGGTGTACGGTAAGTAGCAGCCAAGTGCTGCTAATCGAATGCACTTAATTAACTGATCATCAGCAAGTGGGACCACCTTTGTTAAAGCAGAAGTTCTGCTGGTCTGGAGCATTCAGGTGTGTGTTAACACAATGGCATAATATTCCTAGCGGTGGATGTCCCCATGTTCCCAAGTGCACCAGCAAATCTACAGCATAATGATGGAAAAAGAAAAGAAACAAGGTGTTGCAATATTCTGGTTAAAATCCAGACCTCAGTCTGATTGAAATGCGGTGGCGGGACATTAAGAGAGCTGTACATAAGCATTTGCTTGCACTGAAGCAAAACTGTAAAGATGCGTCGGCCAAAATTCCTTCACAACGATGTGAGAGACTGATAAAGTCATACAGAATACAATTACTTCACCGATTACTGCTGCTAACGGTGGTGTCACAAGCTACTGGTTCATGGGGTGTAGTTTGTTTTTCACAGGACTGCATAGAATACTGTCAGCCTTTCTTTTTCACATGACTGTACATGAGTGTTCATTATTTTTGTCGTTTTTAATCACATTTGCCTTACAACTTATTCTGAGCTGCAGTATGCCAAAAGCTTATTTTGTGTTTATTTGGCTGACAGTCAAAGCTAATTGAAGAGCATGTATGTTTTTGTATTAGTAATACTACAGTGATGACAGTATGCTGACTTAAAAGTTACAGCCCAAGCCTCAGGGGTATGATTGGCTGCCTTTTCTGTGCGTGCATAAAAATACATACTGATTCCTTGCCAAATGTGTTCATTTGCTTCCCAAAAATCCTTTAAATATGGCCACATTTTGATTTGCATTATGAGCGATTTGCTAAAAAGGATGCTGAACCCTGTCCATTCAACTGAATGTTGACCGTGCGGATGTAAAGTGCCATTTTACTTTACTTCTAAGAAATGTGATAATGAATTTCACTCCGTAATTTAGTGATGGGCTGGGGAGTTTTGGGCTACCTAAACATTTATGAATGGAAAAAAAGCAGTGTGAACAAGCATTTGCCCTCTTCCTGATTTCCTAGTTTTATTTGTCACACTTATGTGTTTCAGATCAAACAAACACATTTTAATATTAGACAAAGATAACCAGAGTAAATACAAAATGCAGTTTTTATGATTTAATTGATTAAGGGAAAAAAGTTGGTCCTGTGTGTAAAAGTAATTGCCCTTCTTGTTAAATCATGACTATTTCTCATATCTCTATATATGTTTATGTGGGAAAAAATCCCAATATATGACCATGTTCAATGTCACTTAAATCACCTTTCTTCCTGAAGCTCAGTTTGAACTCCAATAGGACATTTCATGCCTAAATACACCGAACTGCACTGAGTTGGCTGATTGTATATTTATGTTAACAAGCAGTTGAACAAGTCCACGTAACAAAGTAACCAGTTATTATTTCTTAATCAGCCCAAAATTAGGTACAGGTGGAGACCAACGTTTGTACACTGCTGTGAAACCACTTGGATAAATCTTTATAATTATTAAAAAATTTGCTTTATGTTACGGTCTCACAACTTTATATTTTCAATGATAACATCCTTGGCATCACTGTGATACACAATTCCTTTACTTGATTTTTCCATTTAGGTTAAAAAACACATAGCTGATACACTTTTCACACTTATATGGGTAATTTTCAAGCTGTATTTGCGAATATCTTTCATTTACACAACCCTGTCAAAGCTGTATATTTTGTACATGGCTAAATATTGCTATAGTACTCATCATCGTTTTATCACAGACTTGCAGGAATAACAAGTAATATCCTGGACTACTTCGACCTAATTGTTATAAATGTCTGTATTGTATTAAATGTAGGTGTGCCATCTTCCACAGGTGCCCCAAGATGAGTGGAGTGGATACCCAGGTGAGAAGGATGACGAGATCCCATGTCGGCGGATGCGAAGCAGTAGCTATGTTAAAGCAATGGGAGAGGTGGATGATGAAAGTGGGGACTCTGACACCAGCCCTAAGACCTCTCCACAAAAGACCATTCGGTCAGATGCTCTTGTCCTCAAATCAGCCATGCAGAGACCCCATTTAGACTCCCACAGGTAGGCCTGGTTGCCTAACGTATTGACTTAGTGTGCCCACGGCAATGCTGTGTATTCATTTAAATATTCCAGTTTTTATCATGGGTTCACTAAGGTCTTACTCAAAAAAAGGTAAGATGATGCACTGTGATTCATTTCCCTTTTATTTCACAAGTTTCAAATATTTACATGACAAAACCAACGCTCATCAATAGCAGTATCTCTGGTGTTGCTTCAGGGTCAACCAGTTGAGCTGCTTGGATTTCAGTGTTAATTGTTGCTTGGCTAGAATTTATTGGAGTCAACGCTGAGGACACAAGTTGTTTTTTTTCATACTTCAATACAAGTGGAAAGTTGGGAGTTTTGATGCAACACTTGCTGCTAACAAAATGTTGCTGCATGCTGTGTTTAGTTGGTGCTCAAAGCAAGAACATTCAGAGTCGTCTATATAAATAAACAGTCTCACTGCTCTGCCTACATGCTGTCAAAGTAAAATTGCTGTTTGTTAATGCTGCTTTTTGTTAAGCTGTCCCTGAGAGATATGACTAAATTGAACAGTCAGGTGATTTCAAGTGAAGTTACTTTGGAAAACAATAGTTCCTTTGTTGGCTTGTATGGTTGGTGTGGTTGGCTCTTTTTTGGTCTTAGGCATTGCCTGCCAAGCACTGTATTTCTACAACTGTTTCATGGGTCAGCTGCAGCCGTGCTCTGGTGATTGCTGTGGCACCAACTGGTTTTGAGTTTGATATAAATTTCTGATATACCATACACAAACACTGCATCGCCGCATCACGCTATTGCTGACAATTCTGTCAAAAGAAGAAAGAAAGAGAGCCGGTTCAAATGCAGGAGAGGTGACACATGGAAGGGCATACGTTAAAGTTAACACTGCTTGATGAAAAGCCTTGGGGGAAGTGACGGGTTTGTTCTGTAACCCAGCCAAGTGTGGAGTATATATGTCTGTGTTTTGATCCTAGACAGACTTTGACAAAGGGAGAGCATGCAATCTCCACATAGAAAGGCCCCAGTTGACCTGTGGAGCCAAACCCAAGACCCTCCTGCACTACTGTGTTGCCTTCACAATTACAACAAACCTTAATTATTGACAGTTTTACCATTCACTTTCACTCTAATGTGATCTACTCATTAATATAAATGTGGTAAATAGTATTTTGTTGATAATTATTCTAATCAGGGTTAACATACAAATAACATGTTGCAAAAGGTTCTGCACTGGACAAATTGAGATTAATTATCCAGATGATTTGTGTGATGTTACTTTTTAAAGCACAGTGTACATCAGTTGGCTGTTTTAGAACAGATAGATTTCGCTTCTCAGGATCTTACCACCTCCATTTAATGATTTCCTAATGATCTCTCGCTGGTAAATGGTGACCATGTGTATCTTTTTCATGCTAAACCAGAACAACATACAGAGTGTTTTTTAATTGGCGTATTCGTGATGTCATTGCTCTACCTAAGCTAAAACACAGCTTTTCCCCCCAATTTATTGTTCTCTGTGACTGTTTGTTTTCAGGCACTGTGACTTTCAAACGCAGCCAAATTCTTGAAGCTAGGGAGCAGTCGTGAATCCGTCATCTCTACTGCCACTGAGTGCTAATTTTGTTACCATCATCTCAGTGGGGAACTGATCACTTTTGCTTTTGTCCACAAACAAAACAGCTCTTATGTTTTGTTTATCCTCTGGTGGAGAATGTAATAATCTCTTACTGTAACTCCATGCTGTCACTGTTTCCCTAATAAGAGCCACAGCCTAGCTATGCATGCTCTCTATGATTTTGGGATGAATGAACTACTGTTTTATCATGGAACTAGAGGATATTTAAAAATGAGAGGGGTGAGGGGGTATCATGTAGAAGTGAGAGGGTAGAAGTTCATTTTCATTTAATCACAAACAAGGCCGTGCCAACAGATGCTAACCAGCGGATTTATAAACTACAGTGTGTTCCAGATGTTACCTTTGTGGCTTTTGAACTGTGAAATCGTGTCTGTCCCTGCCCCCTGTCCTTGTTCAGCCAGGGCTACCACTTGCAAACCACAAGAGATATACAGCCCCACCCTAGTGTCACGCTGGACCCCGCCACCTTTCATCCCCCGCCCTTCCGCTCTCGCAACCAGAGCTACATGCGCGCCGTCAGCACCCTCAGTCAGGCTAGCTGCGTCAGCCAGGTGAGTCTCAAACACATGCATTACACAGAGGCAACACCTGGACACATCACTGAGAGCTTATATCAGTTTGTATGTAGTAGCACTGTGCTGAGGACAGCACAGAGGCACTAAGCACCCAAGGGAGGTCCCCTGATTATTAGATTGCAGAGCAGGGGTGTCAAACATAAGGCCCAGGAGCCAGAATCAGCTGGGCAAAGACTCCAATCCGGCCTACTAGATGTCTTTGGAAAATATGAAGGAGGGCTTGAATTATGGACTTTTCACTGTACTTTCATAAGTGTTACTACTACAATTAAGACCTCCCACTTGGTCATTAATACCACACTAAAGTCAATAAGTTGTAGATAAAAAAATAAACTTACATTCGCTATCTACTATTTACTGTAGACTAATGGGTCTATAGTGAGTTAACAAGAAACTTCTGTTTTATATTTACAGGGAAGTCTGGGAAATTAACTACTAGAATTTTTCCTGTGATTTCTTTCATTAACTACAGCACAATTTCTTTATTATGTACAAAAAGACACATGCTGTTGAATTAGACTTCTTTATCTAATATTAAGATACCTCAGGGATTAAATGTGTTGTTAAATCTCTTTACAATGACAGAAAGGGGCATTTCACTGGTCTGGCCCAATTAAGTTCAAAGTGGGCTTTGTGTGGCCCACAATGTAAAGCGAGTTTGACATCCCTGTTGTAGACAAAGCCTTGGCTATATCAGTCAAACGAAATTGGAATAACTTATTGCTTTTACTGTTTGGGTACAGATGATTTATCTGAAAGCTTATGTCCAGGCACAGTCCAACATGGTTTACAGTTTGTTTCTGAAGTGTTATCTGCTCATAAAAAAAAATGTGAAATTACACATAATTATTAAATTAGGACATCAGTGTCACATCAGCAAGTTTGCATCTTGATATCTGGAACAGGCTACTGATACACAGTTAATGAGCCTAGTGTTGTTTTAGCATGCCAACTCGTTTGTTTTGGTTGACAGGGCTTTTTTGTCACCCTCGAGCAATACACTACAGTACTAGTGTAGGCCTGGAGATGAAATAAATACACGTTTTGAACCAACATCATCATTCAAATAAATTCAAATTCAAATACCTTCTTCTCCTATGAATCTATACATTTGGATAAATTAAGTCCGTTTGGACCTCCATGGTGGCTTAAGATGTGGTTACTGCTGCAAGATCTGAGACACAGCCACCATTGGACCTTCAATACGTACATGGAGTAACAATGAGGAGAGATTTTGGCTAAAACACAGGTTGAAAAATCAGTTTACACCCTTACGTGCTAACACCTAGTTTTCCATTACTGGAAAAGGTCTAATTAATAGCAAATCATTCCCGTTTTTAAATAGTAAAGGCTAAAGTAATAATGAAAAGGCAATATTATCTCAATAGTACATCAACATTTACAAAAAGTGTTAAATAATTCAAATATAAACAAAAGTATGCAGCCAACACAATTTGTATCACTAAAAGAAGAAGCTATTTTTATCTCTTCCCTCGTTCACAAGGAGTTTCCACAACAGGTAAACTCCACATGTTTGATTTGGCAGAGTTTTCGTGCCAGATGTCCTTCCTGACGCAGCCCCAAAGGGATTTGTGTCTCCTCGTAGGATTGAACTGGGGATCTATTGGTGGTTAGGCAAATGCTTTAACTACTACACTACAGAGACACGTTCAGCACTTAGCTGTAAAATAACATTTCCCTTTGATGAGTACATGATTTTCACATTAACAAATGAATCTTGTTACACAGAGCAGTTTATTGTACTTCTAAGCTCTTCCACGACTTATGAGATATCTTCCATCTGTTAGCATTCAGTATACTGTATAGAACGTCTTTTGTGATCAATTTATTGCTTTATAACTCAAACTGGCTATTTTTCTTATTGTTTTTTTGTTGTCATCTGAATTTTTTTCCCCCCATTTGATCTGACATTTATTCAGTTTAAGGTCGAAACTGACAGCGGCGTTTCCTTATGCTAACACTCCTTCATATTTGCTGTGCAAAGGGGAAGAATCAAAGTGAGAAAGAGAAAGGAAGAGGAAAAATTAAGGACTGCTATTCCTGTTTTTGTCTCTCAGGTGAGTGAGACTGAGATCAATGGCCAGTTTGAGTCAGTTTGCGAGTCCGTTTTTAGTGAAGTAGAATCCCAGGCCATGGAGGCCTTGGACCTGCCTGGTTCGTTCCGCACTCGAAGCCACAGTTACCTCCGTGCAATTCAGGCTGGTTATTCCCAAGATGACGACTGCTTGCCTTCAATGACATCCTCCACTGTCACTTCAACTCTCAGATCCACAACAGGTAAAACAATCCCCCCCCTGAATAAGAGAGGGCTTAGATTACATATCTTCATATATCCTATACATGCGCACAAACTTGACATACCTAAATATGTACAGTGGGGAACCCTTGAGCTTCAGAGATGCCGGGCTGAATGATTCCAGTTATTTTCTTTGGAAGCTATGGTGTACGTGTGTTTGTTTTTTTGCCACTGCATACTCCCAGTTGTTTAGATGGACCTGCTTGTGTGTTACGTTGCATGAGTCATGCATCATTAGCCAAGCTTCTGATTGGTCAGTTGTGGTGTTGCCGAGCTTTAATCTAGGATAGGGGTGGGAGAGCTACATTTTAAACATTAAGATGGCAACACATGGCCATAGTACACAGTATAATAACACAGCACAGCCGCATTACATGGCATGCCTAAAAGGAACAGACCCGAACCAAAGCATGTTAAAGTGTGGTGTTATTTATGTATTATGAAAAGCGTGTGAGTTACTTAGGGAGGGGTGAAAAACAAAATGGGCCAGGGGGCAGGGGAGCAGTAGGTCACTGATATACTTGTTTGAGAGGACACACTGGACAAAGCATTCACCTGTACTCCCCATTAGCACAAACTTTGTAACGGACATTGCAATTGGCTACATAAAATAAAAAAAATGTTAAAAAAAAACCCCAAAACAAACAATTTAAGGTAAGTCAACAAGCTTTAGCAGCTAGTACATATGCACACCTACATGCTGGTTGCACAAAGAAACTACACTACACATGTTAGAGTTTGAAAGAAAAAAACTTTACTAACAGTATTGTTGTACTGTGTTGCATGAAACTTGAGTTAATGCTAACAAGTGTCCCAATGAATGATATGTCAATGTAAAAATGCAATAATTTCAAGGTTTTTTGTGACACAGTTCAAACAATATGTCCCTTTATTTAGCATTTCAGGTTCTTTGTGCAAGCACAGTCTTTCCGGTAACTCCCTCACTGAGTGTATTTGGTGTTTGCCTGCAAGAGTAAAGCTATGAACCCTATTGAAACATTTTTTTTCTCTAATTACATGCATTTTTTTAATATTATGGATTACCTGGATTTTTACTGTTTTTGTACACTTTTCTGTCAATTTAATATTGGAGACATTTGCAGTTTTATTCATTTTGTTGCCTTTGTTTTCTTGTTGAATCTGGACTTTTGTTTTTGTTTTTTATCCTTTCATTCTCAATTGGGTTTCCATCTACGATTTCTACGATGTGACAGAAGTACTGAGGACAAAGGAGTGTTCTCCAATCCCACCGTCTTATTTGCTTAACGCTATTCATTTAACTCTGCTCCAAATCTGTCAGCTCAACATGGGCGAAAACAAGCAGTTGACTGTACATTATGTTCTGAAATTGTATTACCAAGATTAGCATAATGCATCGATTACAACATGCAATATAAGACTGTAGCAGTTCAGAGAAAGGACTCCCTGGATGCTGATAAAATATACAGTACTGCCACCTCCCATACAACCCGTACTGTAAATATTACTTGTTTTTGGGATGCACTATAATTATGCGTGAATAGTGGCCATAAAATAAAATAAAATAAGAGAGAATCGCTTATTCATGGAATCCTGTTTTTATGTTAGTCTTCAGTACTAGATTATTACTATTATTATTAAACTGTAAGCAACTTATGACCCAAACCCTGAGGCTAGTGGGCCATTGAGTGGGGAAGGGACCCCATGGTGCTCCGTAGGGCAGACGAACAGCAAACCCCTCTCCATTTGACCATCCACCTCTTGAAGGATAACCAAGGGGAAAGAACAACTGGAGGCATCAGTGATGATTGTTGCAGGTATTTTAATGTTGACACGCATACATATATCTATGTATATGTGTGTTTTTGCACTGCCTTCTCAGTAAAAAATAGCAGATAAAGTTTATATGTAGTTGGTAGAAATATCGCCTTATGTTATCCCAAGTAGCAAACATGGTGTCAAACAACTCATAAAACCTCAGACATGTTGATTTATTTTTAGAGCACTGGTAATGCTGAATATTGATTACAGTGATGAATGTGATGCTGGCTTTTGTGAGTTGTTTACCACGTCTCTATTTTAAGTGTTCTTAGACCACATTGTAAGTGTAAATGTATGCGGTATGTTCTGCCCAGACTCTTCAGAATGTTTTCATGCTTCAGCATAAAATAGCAGTGAATGTTATCGCATTGCCACTGTCTCCAATCATTTGTGAGCGCAGCATCTACCTGTTGTACATGTGTGAACTTTTTTTCTTTTCTTTCATGAAAATCTGGCTTCTTTTCAAAAGGCCACTTGTGGCAGAGTCTAACTCTTGGCAGTGATTTTGTCAACTGTCTTGGACTGTGGGATTGCAGCCTCTCCCTGGTGCAGCCCTCACCGGGTTTGAATATTTCACATGGTCTAAATCAGCCACCTTGGACCTGATATGTTCAATAGGGTTCATATCTGCTTCTTGTGATTCTTCTACTCCCTTTGCATCTTTTCTTTTGCACAAAATTGCACAAATTTTAAGTAAGTCAGAAACATTTGACATGGTTTGAGAAAGGGTTCTCAGAAAAAAAATGAATCTATGATTTGATAATGATTGATGTATTTCATGTTTAATTCCACTCTTTGTTGTGCTGTGCAGTGAAAAGATGGAAAGAAGCCTTGAGATGACTGAGAAGGCAGTGTAAAAACATTGTGAAAAGCCTGCAGTATGTGAGTTAGGTCATAATCGTTGCCTTTGTGGAGTAAGAGAACTGAAAAGCATATTTCAGTAAAGGTGCATTTTTAAGCAGGTTTTGGCTGACCGATATTCACCTACATCTTAGCCGTGCACATTTCTAATGCTTGTGGTGGGTGCAGACGCGTTACTTAACGTTAAACCTGTCAAACCAAATGGGAAATCAATAGATCAGAGCTTGTACATCTTTGGAACTTTCCACTCACATACTGTATGTTTTCCATAGATATGTGTTATACTGTAGATCAGAATCCCAGTCAAATCCCACTCCAGCTGTTCTTTTCACCCTGAATGTCCTTCTGTTTGCATATTCACATTTTTCTTCCAGAGGGATATGATGTATTGGATGGAACATCCTTACTAAATGATGACATGATCGAGGATGATGATGGTGCTAGCTCCTCTGCCTATGCGGAGCTCGAGAGGCTAGAGAGAGAAACTGCTGCTGCACGCAGCCAGCACAGTACTAGCTCCACGGTAACAGCCATCTCGATCCCACCGGCACCTCCACCTTCATACAGGGTCCCTACCGCCTCACCAATAGCCACCTCTGAGCAACCGGTTCCTCAGGCCATTCAGGCCTTTAAGGAGTCTGCTAACATGGTCGCTGCCTTCAACATGCAGTGGAAGGATGAAATCTCTGCAATGCGCTACGAACTAGCAGAGCTGCGCAGAGATGTCTGTGGGGAATTAAAAACTTTCAACAGCAACTTCTTCAACTTTACTCAGTGCTACAACATGTGGACTTTGTGCCGGGAGCCCTGCAGCGACAGCACCACACAAACAGATGACAGAGTTTCCATAGGAATTCAAGCAGGCTCAAGCTGGTCTGTACGACAAAACACAGAGGACAAGTCAGTGATGTGCCAACCCGAGCCAGCACCCTTCAGTATCATGGATTTGATGGACCCACCTCGAATTGAGATTATAGAGGGAACTCCTGAAAGCACGCCAGAGGGGTCAGGCAGCCCCGCCAGCCCACTTCCAATAGAGGATTTCCCATGGGAGATCAACAAAAAGCAAAAGGCTCATAAGCAGCCAGACACAACTGGCCACACAGGTGGTCACAGAAGCGCCAGTCTAGAACTGTGGAGCAGGAAGTACACCAGTGGGCCCATGTCATACCTTTCTATGTCATTTTAGCCATACATACATGTAATTGGAAAATGAAATAAGGAAAACGGGCTGAAAACCTGAAAATTCAGAAAAGGGGAGCAGAACCATGCTGTTATTAGATGTCCCTTTACGCTATGCAGACACAGAGTCTGTCATCTCTTGAACAGGTTTCACTATTGTTCAAGCAATCTTTTAACAAGTGTCTTGCTTAGCCATCGAACAAAGTAATTATTTTGTTTCACACCAGAATGAGGTGACATCATAATCTGAGGGAGAATGTGACTGATATTCAGATCCTCAAGTGCCAACGAGTGCAGCATCATCTTCCCTCCGCTGTCTTAAATACTCAAAAAAGCCAATTTAAGTAATCATGATTGGAAATTTGAGGTATATTTAACTATATAACTCAACTATCAGCCAATGTGAGGTGACGCATATCTCAGTCTGTTTCTGCACATGAATTTGAATAGCTCATGTTCATTCCAGTTTCTCTTCATGTAGAAACATTCTCTTAAGCACCTGAAAAAATACTGTGAATAACTTTATAAACCCTAGTTTTTTAATGAATGCATTAAAGATGAATACATTATTTAAGGATATATTGATATATAATTTATGTTTCAGTTATCGTGATCAAAGCATTCCTTTGCCATTGCCTTCTTCCATTTTGTAGCCAGTTCCAGTTGAAATGGGCATTTTTCTTTTTAATTTCCAACATATGAGCATATTTTCAGTGGTGAACTGATGAACCACGCAGCATAAAGATCAAACAGTAGTTTAGGAAACAGCAGGTAGTGGTGAAAACAATCTGTCATAACCCTCATAAATTGTTTAAAAGTCCTATTCTCTGGAACACTGTATGGATTGCACTGTCTCAAAGCTCTGAGGACCTAGTCCCTGACCAGAATTGTTTACGATAAATTATTCTGATTGACTATGAAGTCAAACAGCCAGCAAAGCGTAAAACAGTAAAGGGGAATTCACAGAAATTATCAAGTTTGAATGTACTGGCTTCAACTCATTCCTGCACAAACTGCATTTATGTTGAAACTCTGTATATGTATATAAATGTATCATTTTGTAAATAGAGAAACTTATATTCAATACTTGTACTGTTTGCAGTTACAAACATACTGTGTTCTGAAAGCGCTGAGAGGGGTTAAAGTAGTAACTGGGTTTCTAAACCAAACACACGTTTACCAGTCTTCAATGTCCATCTTTATTTGTTTCATCCTGTTCATCACCCCACTGTTTTTTGCACATCATGATGAAGTCAGAAGTTCATAACAGTGTTTCACCTGTTGTTTTAAGTGAATGTTCTTCAACTGTTATGAAAAATGTCTTAACTAGTCACATTTATTTTATTTTAGCTCTGAAAAAACATATATTTGATCTAAATCCTATCATATTTCTCCAGTGATAAAATGCTGAGGCTGTTCATCACTATAACAGAGAAACACTGGTCCCTGTAAGTAGACAATCAGAGCCACTGAGGGCCTCTACCTCTTCGATATGTCCCCAGAGGTGCAGTATAGTGCCACTGAATGTACTAACACCGCCTCACTAGTGATGGCTTAGCTGGGCTCCTGTCAAGCCCTAATGGGTGGGAGCCCAGAATCATCTGCTCTATTTGGCTAACTGCTCATTCTGCCTCTTACTTATAAAATAATAGTTGCTCATTAGCCACTGATATTGCCCTCATCCCCTCCATTGTCACATTATACCTGCAAGGCATACCAAAGTTAATACTGAAAGGTGTGGAAAAAGAGTCCAACAGCAAACAAGTTTGACAGGACTTATCTTTGGACTGCAGCACAGGACCACCGGAAGCCTATATGTATCAAACCCCGACTGAAATGTGAACCTTCAGCAAGGACTTTAAATAAAGAAGAGGCATCATCTCTCAATTTATAAAGAGAGTGGTTCTTCTTCCTGTTTTGCACGACCCAAAAAAACAATATTCACAGAATAAAGCGGCATTTTGATAAGCTGACAGTTGTACAAAGGTGAATCAGAATTAATGTTGAAGCCACAAAAGGAGGAAGGCAGACATTTCCTTTTGAGTTTCTGCTGTAGGAGTATCCTACACCTGTTTCAGCAAGCTGTTAAACCTGAGCTCAAACACCTGACTAAATTTCAATCTGTAGATGGGGATGTTTGACAACAAGTCCAAAGTTGTGGTTTTATTAGGACATATACGGATGAGCTCAAGTGTATTGCTATGATTGTCTACTATTTGCAATACTGATTATACATTTTAAAACATTGTAACTTATTTAATTTAGCTTTAACCTAAACATAAGACGTTGAAATTTTCATTACAGACCATTACAGGTTGGGGTAGCATAATTAAATCATAAAATCATAAAAGATTACAGTGAAAGGCTTATGACTGTGACAACATTTAGCCTATAATCATTTTAGTATGAAGTATATATATACATATATATATATATATATATATATATATATATATATATATATATATATATATATATATATATATATATATGATACATGTACAAATATGAAAAACATTTGGATAGGCTTGTGTTCATAATTCTGCTTTTTGAATGCTTAAGAGGGGACTGCAGTGGCATTCTCTTACATTGTTTCCCATTGTTTGGGGAATGTAAACTAATTTAAAAGGTGCTGAAGACTGGCCAATCGTGACGTCTCCAATCTGCGTTCATTCATTCTATGCAAGTCCTTTGTTTCTTGTTGTATGTAGCTACATTTTAACAGTTTTAGATATGAACGTTTATGTTGAGCCTTCATGCCGGTCATCAATTTCGGAAATGGAATCACATTTTCAGAAAATATTGGTGACTCTTTGGAAAAAAAACGTTCTTATTTCTGCATGAGCCATGGGCAACGCTAAGGTTTCCTTAAGTGTTGGCTGCAAAAAAGTTGTTTCATCCACATTTCTACTAATTTAGCCTGTATGTACCTAAGAATCTACGATTTTTGGGGGGGAGGGGATGAGATTCCAGCTATGTAGTAGCATCTACATGTTTTGTGACACTGCATACAAAAAACTGAATAATCATATAACAATTTTACCAAATACAGCCAAATTAGAAAATAGGCCTCCAATAATATATTTGGAAATGCTGTACAAATGCTTAACATTCTTCTCGATCTATATACAACTAAACTGCAAACTCATGACTGATTGATGCCAGGGAATGCACCAAATTTTTTTAAATATAAGTTTAATCCAGTCATTCATTTTCATTTTATTACTTTGCTCAAAGATATTACCCTTCCCTTGAAGCAAGTTGAAATGTAGCAAAAATACAGATCTAAATAATATTTTCAAATCATATATGTGAAGGATATACATATTAAAAAAACAGACCGAAGATGAAATAGACAAAGGGTATTTGCAATTATTTTTTATCATGCAACCATATTTTCTGTAATGAAATATATAACTATTTGTAAGAAATTCTGTCTACAGTATCTAATATGTTTCAATATGTAGTCAATTTTGCCATTAGTTTTTGTTTACATTTCCTTGTCATCCAGAGATATGATGCAACAACTGTGCCAACTCTGTGAAGTCCAGTTAATGGGACAGGGGTTTTTGGATGGAATCTGATCTCACCTGAACCTGTAACACTGCTTCAATATAAATCTTTTTCTATCCCTGTGTTCTCTTCCTGCATTTATTTATGGTGTCTTGGAGAAAACAAGCTAATTTTCAGGGATCTCAGACTGCATTGTTAAGTGAATACGATTTTGTCAAATTAAAAAAGAAAAAAAAGAAAGCATTCTTTTTAAATGATAGTTTAGCCTGCACTTGTTAGCTTATGCTTATTTTGTTAAATGAATGAAAACTGTGTGATACGTTTTTTCCTCTTTTATTTTTGCTTATTGTGGTGTTTCTTGTGATTATTTATTTCAAACTTTTATTGGCCTTATGTATTTTTCATAAATTGATATAAAACAATGGATTGAAATGTTTATGATGTTTATGATAATTCAAAATGGAAAAATAGGGATCATAGCTTTACAGTGGCGTTCAAAGATGCGACTGACCTCACGGCACTGATAGCATTTTTTTGTGTCCAAAATCTATATACTCTTCAACACACTGCAAATACACAACACAAGCCTGGCACAGTGTCTTTTACTTTGACCCTCTCAATATGTCTTGCTTTTCTACTAAGCTATCACCTTTTTTGTTTTTGTTTGTTTGTTTGTTTTCCTTTTTTGTCGTTTCCCCCATTTTAGGCCTCCGTAGCTTAGCTGGGGGGCGTAGAGAGTACGGTAGGTCTGGTAGGGAACCGCTTTATTCTATCTTTTTTGTATGTTTTTCATACATTTTGTCTGTCATTAACATTTTCACTTGATAAAAATGAGATATCATAAGTTAAATATGCCATCATGTATAAGTATGTATAATACATTTCATTGTTTTCATCTGTTTCAAAATTGAGTTCAATTTTATATTAAGATTTTATAGCAGTTCTGGATCTTTTTCAAAAAAAGAAAAAAAGTTTGTCATATAACAAAAAATACCCACATGTTGGCCTAGTGTTAGCCACTGGCAATTTTGAACAATATACTTTTAAAATCTTTTCTGCACAACTGCCTCCTAATTTAACTGAGATGTGCATGAAGCCTTTTAACAAAGACCATAATTAATTTTTTGTTCATTTCTTTTAATATTATAGTTCTGTTTAAATTCATTAGTTTTAGCAGTGATTCACCCTCTTGCTTTAACCATTGTATATATTTTTCTTTATGAAAACCGAGGGGAGTAAAATCAGCACACACTGTGTTTAAGGCAGGTTCTGACCAGCATAACAGCTTTCTTCTACAAACCACCACAAATCAATGCTTAATATACCTTTGTTAATGTGTAGTAAAGTCACTTGTTTTTAGCAGTTGCTTTAGGATTAGTTTTAAGAGAAAGATAGACACTATTTTCATTTTAAATGGGGTGGTGTAAATGGTATTTTATAGCATTCTACCGTCTCACATCATGGTAGAAGATTTGGGTATTTTGGACACTGATATGTTTATTTTTAAATATACCAGAAAGTGTATTTTTTTTCAAGCAGGCTACAAATCATGTTAAACTTGTAATCGGGGGCTCTCAGTAGATAAATTAACTTATGAGTAATCTTAAACTCTCTGTTCGTAGTGAGATGACTAGATATACTGTAGCAAACCTAGAACATGTTAGCCCACTAACAGTCATATCCTATAGTTACTTCTCAGTTTCTGTGAAACAAATCTTTTGATAAACCACAGGCCTGTACTACAAAGCAGGATTTGGACTTATCCAGGTAGCTTCTGAGTTAACCCTGGGTTTCTGCTATTATAAAGTTAGGGGTATATCCCCATGGTAACTAATTCTGCAGACCTAAGATGCTCTGGAGCAGGTTCTGTTTAAGATTACAGATTAAAAGCTATGAAGTCACCACTAACCAATAACCAAGGAACTTTATTCCTTGCTTTTTCCGGTTTGGGTCAAATTATTTTCTTTTTTTTAAACTTTTGTTCTATAAGCATTAATATGCAATCCGATAACAGGGTGCATTTTTGGACTCATGGATTTATTATAACAGAATTAATACTGTATATAGTCTAAGCCTATGCTTGAATTGCATAATGTCAAGCCTTTACTCCTATAGTTGAACCTCATCAGGACTGCAGCTGAAAAAATGCATATTTGCAGACTTTCCTTATTGGGTTCAGATAGATAACCTATATTGATATAGCCAATTAGACTCTCATACTGGTCATTTGTCTGCAATAACTTTGTTACTTTAGATCTATTTGTGTATTTAACCTCTTCATATTTTTCCAATAATAGTGTTATCTTCTTTTGAAAAGTCTGTTGTTCTGCTGCCAGTTTACCTAGCCATGTTTATCACTGGTCATATATACAATTGTAGCTAGACTGATAAACCCTGGGTCAACTTATTGACCTTTTTACTGATGTTAGGGTAAGTGAAGCCAGCTAACATACCCTGGGTATGTTTATCTTGCTTCATAGTACAGCGTCCAGGATAGGCCTACTTACGTTTTAGATGGAGTGCTATTGAATTCCCAACATTAGTCCAGCATGTTGTCTTTGCACACTCAAAATATACTAACCTAATCTCAGGAAACCCTTTTCTAATTTTTATCATGTTGGTCTTTGTTTTTGACAACACCTTTGAGCTTACAGTGTACAAGTAACTTTACTTTGGTTTTAACAGCCGGGGGGGGGGGGGTTATTACACTGAAAAAAAGTGGTAGTTTAGGCCATTGATTTGTATTGGTTTGTTCTGAAATACTCATACATACAAGGTTAATCCACCTTGCATCCATGGGGGCATCACCACTGTATGTATATATGTATGTGGCAATGAACAACATGTTTGTTTTATTGTAAAAGAAAGGGCTACACAAATTTAAATTTAAACATTTTGTAAACCCAATAGAATCATCTGCAATTGACCTCTACACACCGTCAGGTATAACTAGTTGTCCTACGTCAAATCATCCATTCAGTCATCCATTTACCAATCAATCCACTCCATCTTTTCAAAACACCAGTGTCATATTCAGGTTTAAACACAGGACAGAGTATAGGGCCTGAATAGGAACAAGGAAAAGAAAATTCTCTATTTCTCTTTTTCCTTGTTGCTTTTGCCAGACACAGTTATTTATTTTGGCTCAGTCAAAGTTTAGGGAACAAACTTTAGGGAAAAAAAGTTGTATACTACATGCTATATGTATGCTGTTACGTAAAACAGAAAATACTTTTTGCTAGTTTTCCATATAAAGTATGCGCTTGTCTCTAATTTCTTAGGAAATCTTTTTGATTGCAACAAAATTACTCAGATAACAGAAACACCAAAGTTCCATTTTTATCATTATCCTTGTCAAACTGAAGTGAAACTAGACATTAACTCTCTCTATAGCTAGAGTTAAATAAAACACAGCAACACGGAAGATTTCACCTTCATTTTGTTACATCCGCAGCCCCCATGCTCATGTACACAGCTCGTCAGTCATTGCATATCATTAACCCACAACCCTGATCTGAGTAAGAACAGCATCTTACCAGCCTCTTTGCCAGTCTGAGTCCACAACTATGGCAAGAACAGCCTCTGGCACAAATGGCGGGAGTCGGACGGAGCGGAGACACTGTCAGAACTTTTCCCAACGGTTTTTCTGAAATTTAAGTGTTGAACACAAAGAAGCAAAAGGTTTGAGAGGTCTGGCTGAAAAGCACGAGAGTGGAGGTCTGTTATATTTTTTGCACCAAAATTATTGTTATGGAATAGTATTGGGTTGCACTTTACATAAAGTCCATGTAAGTACAAAAGGTTTCTCTTTTATTTTCCCTAATTGTGCCGATATAATCAATTGGGAATCTGCACCACATATGCAAAATATGCTAATTTCAAATGTTTTAATTTAATTGTAATTGTAAAGTAGTGATAAGTGTTTTTTATGTGTGCCCATGTACTTGCACTTCATGTAAAGTGTGACTAAAACTCATGAGATCAAATACAAACAGAAACGCATTTGGTCATAGGGTGATCGTAACCATTTCGTGTGAAATTTTAAAAATGCCAAAAGTGAAACTTCAAAAAGATCCATATGCTGAAATACAACATGCAATGTTTTTTACTACATCAGTCAAAGCCAGTCTTCACATTAAGAATGAGAATAGGAGACTGCTTTACTTTTTAGTCTAAACATGTTCTTTGTCTGGCTGTCTCAGCACATCTCATCTTACTTCCTTACTGTCTAAACATCATTTTGGTAGTGTAAGTAAATAGTCTGGATTGGCTAATTCAGCAGTCTAATTTCAATTTGCTGACCTTACAGAAAGAACTACTTCAATATGAAATAATATGAAAACCATTAACTGAAATAATCCAAAAATATTTGACTGCATCCTGGATTTTTTAATATGGCTTGCTTATTCATATTTATGGTGATGATTTATGCTCTGTGTGTCTTCTAATTATGTGTAATATGAAAAGGTAGAGATTTAGATAATGCATGTTACAGTGAATGTTTTTATGCATTAATAACTTGCCTACTGACTTAAAAGTTAACGCAGACCTGATAAGTAGTACTGACAGATCACGAGATCCTGAGAAATGGTTAGGATATTCAGGCAACACTGATGGGCAAAATTCCTAATAGCCTAGATATTTATTGACTCTTTGAAAGTTTTTCAGCCTAATTTTACTAAAATAAATATAGCTTAATGGCTTTTTGTTTAGCCTCGTCAGATCATCATTTGCCATTCTTTTTTCATTTTAAAATGTACAAAGATGTTTTTATAAAATATTGGCAGATGGAACAGAACAAAGTCTATCCTAATATACTCTCACTCTTCTCTGACAATAAAAGCCTTGTTATCAGACACAAGGTTTTGACTCCTCAAAGGAATACTGCCTATGAGCATTGCCCATTAAACTGTGTTTAAGTTGTGCCAGTGTCATTAGAACGTCTGCATTTTGAGACAGAAACACAGTCAGTGTCTTAGAGTTGAGCAAATATGAGCATTTAAATGTGTTTTCTTTATAATGTGAAGCGTTAAGTTCATTACAGCAGGACTGTTAATGTAAATTACTCATAAGAAATGATTGCAAAACAAATGCATTTAGATCTATTGGGAAAAACAAAAGCACTGATGTAAACTGAGCATACCTGTGTTTCTCTCTCTTATCACCTGTAAATGATTGAATTAAGGATTGCATAAACTAAGACAATATATCCTGTAAACAATTTTCAATAATTCTTAGTCTGTTATGGTAGATATATATATATATATATATCTAAGATGATTTACTGTTGAGCATTACTGTGTTCCTACCCTGCATCTTTTCTGCCTAACCAGTGTTGCTTGTTCCTTACAGGGATTCAGTTTCGTCTCCCTACTTCCTGCAGCGTGGATCGTGCTCAGCCACCTCCAGGTACCAGTCCATCTCCATACTCTTCTTTCCCTCCATACTAACACTTATTTTTGCAGACATGCATTTCAGTCGCAGCCATAAATCCATGGGCAAAGCAAAGGAGTGATGTCATTTTTGCGAAAAAAAAAAAAAAAAAAAGGAAAATCAGGTGAGGACCAGGTATCTGAAACAGGCTGAGAAACACAGCAGTACATCATCAAAAGGGTTGAGCAGTGTGAGACACGGTCAACTGTCAACATCCACAGGCGGTTTAAAATATGAATGAAAAAAAAAAGTGGAGTGTTGGCAAAACAGCTGCTTCACTCTCACAGATGCTAATCTGAAAGTGCTGCTGAGCCTGCATCTGCTAAACTTGCCTGTTTTATAAGACCAGACATGGTTAGAGCTGCCATACCCTCTTAATCACGGCAAGGGCGCCTCCAGAATTTTTTCACAGTGGTGGCTATATGGGGGCCACTAAAAATATTGGGGTAGCACCGGACGCAGCAGTAGGGGTGACAATGGGAAATCATTAGGGACATAATGACAAAAATTGTATACATAGGAATAAAGCACAAGTTCATGTTGAAACTCTTTGTAAGGTGTCTTCCTCTCTTGTGCTCACATTTATTAAAATCATTACCAACACAGGACAGTCTTGGAGGGAGGCAGCAAATTTTGGGGGTGGCCAGTTTATTTTAATGTTAAAGTGACACATTAGAGCCATGAAACTCTAAACTGGCTGCGCTTCATTTGTGATGTTAGTAAGGTACAGCTTGGACAAACATATTTCCCAGCGCAGAATCAATATGGCACAAAAAAGGGCTCCAAATATAATATATATATTTTTTAAATGATTAGAACGTGGTAGCCTAAGATGATTTTAAATCAAAACCCTGAACATAACCTGCTTCGACCAGGTTGTGTGTTCAGCTTGAATTTACCACACACTGATTTAGCCAGGTAAAAATAGAGATACTTTCAGGACACAGGGAAATCTGATTATCTCCAACCCATTAATCTCACTTTGTAGTATTGCACTCTGGTCTGCAACCCTGTAAATGTCATGATAGTAGCAGAGGTTTCAGAGGTTAGGGATTGATTCACTTTTCAGACCTACATTTCATGAGTGCTAACAATGAAAAATAACCTCAGTCAGCCTTGAAGTAAATGAATAAATAATCAGTCCCTATCCATGATTTTTAACATTCAAAAAACTGTTGGCATGGACTATGATCGAAAACAAATATTTCCATTATATTGCATTAAATAACCTAACAAACGCATTCCTAATTTTGTATTAAAAGTATAACTAAATGTAATATTTTGTTCAGGCCTGAATTTGTTACTTATTTAAATTGTTAATTATCAATAATCAGGTATGTAGTATTGTACAGGTTATGCTTATGATCACTACTTTGAATCTAGAATTCAAATATGTCGGTCCTTTCTGATTCATTTGCAACTTATTTAATTAATTGCACGTCAAAGCTGTTATAAATTAATTTCCCGACTGACCAATCAATTAATTAGGGGAACAGTTTTTGTAACACTGCACCTCAAGCAATCTGAGGAGCTACGTCATGCACACTGTTAATTCTCCAGTGCAGATGAAGAATTTAGAAAAGGCAATAGAAACTAACTATAGAGATTGTGGTGATGATATGTAGGCTACATTGGTTTGTTTGTGGTTAAATGCAGAGACAAATCTTTGCTGTTGATGTGTCAAAATTCCTGTTCTGAATGGAAAAGCTACCTGGGTCTTCACTGTTTATTTGTAATACTACGAATGTTGTACATTTAAGCAGAGGAGCAACACAATTTTATGCCATGGCACTCAGGTCTATTTAGTCTTGGCTGCACCTACAGCGTGTGGGTTTATTTGCTGAAGTGCCCAGTGCAGCAGTGCTGAGCCAAACAATCAAATTCAAACACAGCCAGGCACAACTGACTAAACAAAAGACATGATACTTCCCTGGACTATATTAGCCAAATTTTTAACAAAAGCTGAGTATTTAGAAGAGAAACCCACTGTCACTGCCTCTAGGTAGGGGATTTATTGTGTTCAAGGACTCCTACTGGTTCTCAGTATTACTGCGTGGGACAGAGGATAAGATTAAGTTGAGAAAAACTAAAACTCTGACTTCCTGTAGTACATAAAAAAAAAATGTGACAAGACTTGTGAATGCAGAGCCACACTGATTATTGAGGCTTCTCTGTCAGTGCCAGCCTCAGATTTCCACCCTCCTCTTCCTTAGAGCTCGAGGTTGTTCCTTCCAGCCTGTTGATGAGTCACACCAAATTCATAACTGTTCTGGAAAAGTCACAGCATAATTTTACAGTTTCCTCCATGGTTCCAACCCAAACTGCTGTGTTACAGTGAACAAGTGAATTAAACAAAGAACTTTGGTATATGTTACTGAAGGAGTTGAGATTGTTCTAACTCTGTTGAATAGTATGCTTGTGTAAGAAAAGATAAGACTTCTGTAGAGGTGTTTTATATTCAGCGCTGTCACATTTTGTCATAGTACACAATGACTCCCCACTTTAACCAGAGATTAGATCCAGAAACTCTACTGCAGTTACCTAACTTGTCAAATCACCACGCTATTATAAATGTCTTTTGTTGTGGCAGTGTCTGCACAAGGAGGGTTCCTGTTCTTACAGATTAAGAGCAGGAAGAAGTATCTAGACCCAGTATTAAGTTAAATGGCATTTGTGCTATATAAAATCGACTAACTGCAAAACAAAAAGGATCTGTAGGTTTATGCTTTTGTGTGCTTGTGATTGGAAGGACTTTGCTTAACCTCTTCAGGATCTGTAATTCCTTGATTGATGTGACGAAACTGTTAACAACAACATAAAACACAGATGTATTCACTGCAAGGGGATGAGTATGAAGGATGAGCCTGGTGTCAAAGTATATGTATAAAAAGTAGAATTTGCTATATTTTGTTTAAGAAGTCGCATATCCTGCAGGGTGATATGGTCCTTGGGAGTATACCCAAAATGCACTTTTTGTAGTTTTCACAGTGAAATTATAAGAAAACAGATAAAACATCCAGAATGCCAATGTTTTTTACTGTTACTCCATGTCACAGACATGGAATTGGTGTGTTTCTAGTGTTGAAATGAAAAACTGCATAATAATAATGGTCAAATCTGATTAAAGAAAATATTGCCATGAACAAAAATATTTTGCCTTTAGATGGATGTCAAATTGACTTGATTGCAGTTCATGTAGACACTAACTGCAAACTGTAAATTAATGTAGGCATACCATAAAATGCAACCTTAATGTAGTACTTTAAGGTAGCATTTTATAGTATTCAGGTAAAGATTTTCAGGGCTTCATTAAATATACTAAATTAATTGCTTGTTATCAGCTCATTCTAAGGGGGCCAGGTGGGCAGGACTGTTTGACTGTTAATAGAGTGACTTCACTTGTAAATGTATTCTTATTCTGAATTCAAATTGTCAGTTCAGTTCAGTACATACAGTCCTGTGAAATGAGAGATTTTACAGGGTCTACGAAGTCTTATGAAAAACTACATCCAGCCTTACTCTGTCCATAGTAATTAAGAGGGTAAGTAGCAGTCAGGTGCTGCTATTTGAATGCATTTGATTATTGCTCATCAGCAGGTGTGACCAGTTGTAAATTTTGGCAGTTTGCTGGTGTAAAGCATTGTGCTGTGTGTTAAGGCAAAGCCACAATCTGGGAATGATCATCCCAGTAAATTCACCCAAAGGTCAGACTGGGTAGAGCTCAGAAAAACACAATGCTACATCTTGAGTTGGAGATGAAAACCCTGTCTCTCTAAAAAGAACATGGCAGCGTGGATCTGGACAATCCACAGGACTTCTGGGGCAATGTCCTTCGGACAGATGTTTGGTCATAATATGCCATATTTGGCAAAAACAGCATATGAGCACACAAACCTCATACCAACTGTCAATTATGGTGGTGGAGTAGTTATAATTTAGGCTTGTTTTGCCTTGGCACCTTGCAGTCACTAAGTTGACCATAAACTCCTCTGTTGCAATGACCAGGTCAAAATTCAGACCTCAACCTGATAGAAATGCTGAGCATAAAGAGAGCTGAGTATAATCAAATCCACACAAACCTCAATGAATTGAAGCAACGTTGTTAAGAAAAGTGGCCCGAAAGTCCTCCACAACATTGTGAGAGACTGATGAAATCATACAGAAAATTATTATTTCAAGTAATTGATGTTGAAGATGACTGTAAAAGTTATTGAATCATGGGATGTACTTCGTTTTTCACAGAACTGCTAGATTCCTGTGAAAACCTTTTTTTTTACATGACTGCAGGTGAAAAAAATAAGCACTTGTCAGTGGGTTTTACAGGACTATAGCATTATGCTTCACAGGTGAATGCCTCTCACAGATATTCCAACTGAAAAACAACTCTTATAATGATATTACTAAAATAAGGAAATTCATAAAACATACATACAGTACATGTCAGAGACACACGTAAAATTTCATTCATAAAATTTCCAGACTAACAGATGGAAAACATGGAAAGTACAGTACAGTCTACATTGGGGACATCTGGTGTCCAGTAGGTGTTACAGCAATATGTTGTGATTCCCCCTCCCCACACTGAAGTAGGACAATACTCTCAGAAGCCTATTAAGTGGTGACAGTGTAAGTAGAGTCAGCAAATTAAATGTCTTCACTAAACAACGTTAACCTAAGCAAATTATTCAATAATTTTGTCCAGTGCATAACTGTAAATGTGAGGGCAACAAATCTGTTTCCAAATGTCAGTTCATTCAGACAATCATGATGTACATGAATGAACTGCAGCACAGCTGTGTAGTGCTGACTCAACTTACAGGCTAATTTCTTTTTCATTACACTGTTGTGGGTGTACAGTCATTACATCTGCAGCAAACTATATGATTGCTCAGTTATTTGGTTATTCAAAAACAACACAGTGGTCATTCCTACTCTTACAAGAATGTTGGAGACTCGGTGAAGACCACCATTGGGCAAAATTAACAGCTTTGATAACTTTAAATGTACTTTTGCATTTAGAGACTGTAACACAAACAAAAATGCAGATTTATTCTAACAACTTCCTCAATGCATTAGCATTTTTTGTCTTTAGTAGGTCTGTAATAGGGTTGGGAAAATGAACATTATTCAACATATACAGTAGTATTGCTTGCTTTTGTGCTAGGTTATTGATGCAAATATTTTCTGTTACAGACAGGCAGACTCTCTCTTACAAGACTGTATGCTTTCTTTTTAATGTAAATCATTCCAAAATGAATACAGTTAAACTGAAATGAAGTTGCAATACAGCTGAAGAAACAGAAGGAAACACGATGTGAAGAACAAACCAGAGAGCTAATTGTGTTGTGAGTTAGCCGCTGATTCCTAGTCTGTACACAACAGCTGTAACAAATAAAAGAAGGTAGTTATGGTAGCTGACCTCAACTAGCAATGTAGTTAATCAATTTAATTTGAACTCCAAAAGGAGTGACTAAACCATACTTCACTAAAAATGTAGAAAATAACAACTTTCACCAAACGAGAGTAGGTTATAGGATCGTTGCTGCACATCCGCCTTTACTTGACAGGTTTTAGCTTACTAACCAAAAGCAGATGCAGTGGATTTAAATGACAAAATAAATGTCAGACACTTACATGATTTTTGCAGTTTATAATTCCAGCACAACATCCAGCATTTTCCCTTTTTCCCCTCGTCTCCATAATTTTCCTTGTTCCTTTCACTGCTATCAAGGCTGCTAGCTTGTTTACTGGCTCTTAGCTGTGGCTAGCTTTAGCTTTACCCACTTTACCTTTGTTAGCCTCTTTAAATTTCCATGTTTACTGGGGTTTTGCTGTTATGAATCTTTTCATGGTGGAGCCCTCCACCAGGAGCTGATAATGAAGAGGTGATGACGAGGTGATTGTTACATTATTTGTTTATGCATTACTTATTTATTCATCCTTTTGATTACATTTAAATGCAATGTTCCATTTTTACATTATACAATCAAACTGATCTCAAGATTCAGTCTTAAGTCAGTTTGTTTCATTGGAAATGTCTACTTTGCAGTATAGAAGAAAGAAAGTATACTTTATTGATCCCCTTGAGGAAATTCCTCTCTGCATTTAACCCATTCACTCAGTGAAGCAGTGGGCAGCCATTGGGCGCCCGGGGAGCAGTGTGTAGGGACAGTACCTTGCTCAGGGGTACCGCAGGGTAGCCGTTCAGCAGATTTGAACCACTGTATGAGTGGCCCATTTTTGCTAAATAGTTGGCCCAGTTGACTTAAACACTGCTCATATGAAATAATGTGGAAGAGCTGATGTTTCAAACAGTGTCCCTGTTAAGTGACGGCTGTGTGCAGACAGGAATAGGACCCAAGGTGCAGACTCCAGAGACAAACTTAAACCGAAACAGCTTTAATGTTGATCTCAAACATAACATAACTGGGAAAAATCAAAATAAACTAACACCGGCGGACTGACAAAACACACAGCAAAATAAACGGTAGATCACGGCACAGACACAGAGAAACACAGGGCTTAAATACACAGAGGGAGCAATCAGGGAATGAGTAACAGGAGGGAAACACAGCTGGGGCAAATCAGGCCTAACGAGACAAAGGAAGCAAAACCAGACACATTAACATGAGACATGGACTTTCAAAGTAAAACAGGAAACATAACAGAGACTGAACAAAAGACACAGACTCACATGCAGTCACTACAACAGAGGGAACAGAGACGTGGGACCAGGGCAGACAGGGGAGACAGCAACTAAGGATTACACAGACAGAAAACCAGAACACTAAAACTCTAACCAAACCCCACCCAGAGAACCTTAACTAAGAATAATCCAAAAACCCGTAAAGCAAAGCTAGAATATAATGAAATAACAAAATCAAAGAACCAAAAACACAAAACACTGGGTCAACGACCTAGGGACCCTAACAGTCCCAAGTGATTTACCAAAAAGTTACCTGTAGTAGCGCTGTATATATAAATACATACATTTAGGATTGATGTACAAGAAATAAAATGGGATTTGCTTCACATATCTTTGAAAATATCGTGAGGAAAATAAGAATTAAACATTTGACTTGGTCTAGCTGGTAATAATAGATATTATAGATGAGATTAGTGAAGACTGTTGATCTATTTAAGTTCATAGTCTTACTATTAAAGGCTACTGTGTAAACGATCTGTACTTTATATTTATTTAACTTCCTTCTAATGTAGTGTTATGTTCAGTTGTTGGATTAAAAAGAAATCTTCAAAAATAAACAGCCAATGAGCATCTTTAATATTTTATTTAAAAATCTAATTAACGAACTGACTTGAAAATGATACATTGGCGACATAATTGTGCCAGTAAACAAATACAGACAGTAGAGTAGAGACATTCAGACATTTGTATCATTCAGCTTGTTTCTGGTACCAAGCAATCTGTGACATTTTCAGCTTCTTTCAGTAAGTCAAACAAATCCAGGATGCAAAAATAGAAAGCTTTGAGTTGCATGCTGTCTGAGTCACTGTGCTCTTTATATTTTGGTACTCACCTGCTGTGTCTTACAGAACTCCAGTTGGAAGGAAGTCAAATCTGTGACTAGGTTTGGTTGAACAGGTTTCAGTGTGGCTTTTTATTACATATTGCATGTAATTACCTGCAATCAAAAGTTGATTGTGTAATTTTGCTATGTTAGAAACAGTCTGCACCTTTCTATGTCAGTGTAGAGTCAACATCTGAAGCTTGCTATGAAATTCCTGCAGTATGCTACTGAAGACTAGCATATTTTTCTATGTGTGCCTGAGTGGGAGATGTTCCAAGTGCATCAAAAGCGCTGCAGAGGTGAATGAGTGATGCTTCAAATGGGGCACAATGGCTTTTTCTCAATATAGCTTATAATTATTCAAGCTGTGATTTTCTCAGTCTTAATCTAGTCAGTGGTTGATTTAGGGCTTTGTTTGGTGGTAAAAAAAAATACCAGTTTCGAGGGCCCATTAAACTCAAGCTTAATTTATGGAGCAACCTTTGGATTTAGGCTTTAATTAACTAGGGTTTTACAGATAGATGCCATTATAAAATTAAGGAACATGATTACTCTCTGGTATGTATAAAACAATATATAATTAAAGAAAGATTTCACTAATAGATCCAGTCAGGCTAAAGTAGGTAACTGTAGGGAGTTTCATAGTACTTCTACTTGAATTGTATTACTAAAACAAAAACCAGAGCATCCAATTAATAAAATGTAAAATGTATATATGCAAACAAATCGATAGTATCTACATTTACCATGGAGATCATACTTGAAAGAGGATATTATATATATTTAACTAAATTGAACTATGCTTTTTCTGCCAAGACTATTTTCCTACAAATTGAATGGCATCAAAATTTCTATGCTGAACAACTAAATCTTAGGTGTTTTAATATGCCTTTGCAAAGCAAGTGAAATTGGTATGTTTCCAATTCTGCAGTGAGGTCCATCTGGATGGATTACCATCAAATTCTCATTTGCACTTGAAAGACCAAAAATCTTCCCATAATCCTTCATTGTACTTTCCAATAAACACAGACATATTACAAAGCTGCTGATGCTTTCTACCTTAATGACATTTCCCTCCCTTTAAGTGCCCTAATGCCTAATCTCTCATCAAGCTATGAAGCTTCTCTATCACACACTCGTCAGCTTTGGCC
Source organism: Astatotilapia calliptera (assembly GCF_964374335.1). NCBI lineage: Eukaryota > Metazoa > Chordata > Actinopteri > Cichliformes > Cichlidae > Astatotilapia > Astatotilapia calliptera. The sequence goes on from NC_137436.1 coordinate 16,534,159, forward strand.
ACATTTATCATTCTCATGTTATTTTTTGTTTTTATCCTCTACCCTTGTCTTGCCTTGTCCTCGTCCTCTCATCTTGCTTGTGCTATCCAGCGGTATCATATCCTCCCAGTTACAAGAAGACTCCACCTCCTGTGCCCCCGCGCACCACCACCAAGCCTCTTATCTCTGTAACAGCCCAGAGCAGTACAGAGTCCACCCAAGATGCCTACCATGAGGGCAGGCATCCACGGGGTGGTCTGTGGACCACAGACAGTCTCGGCCGTCCCATCTACAGCTCCATGGACAGCCTGGACAGCACCAAGGCGGTTACCATGGCCATGGAGTCAGCAGCAAGCAAGAGGCATGCATCGTTAGGCAGCCACACCTCGGTCCAGACATGCGACAAAGCAGTGCTGGTGTCCAAGGCTGAGGAGTACCTCAAAACCCCACGTTCCTCTATTGGGATACAGGTAACAACATAACCGCGGGCCACTCACTTCCTCTTTCGCCTCTATTGCTAAACCCCACCTCCCTCCACTCCCCTGATTACACCAAGTGCCAGGAAGGTCCCATTTGTCTTCTTTTGTTCTGTCCTGGCTGAAAGGCTACTTCTCATTTTGATAAACAGATCGCCAATGTGAATCAGACATTCAGTATAATCTCCACTCTTTGCTCTTAATCGTATAAACTTGGGTCATGATTCAGAGAATGAAAATTACGATGGCATTTTGGCTTCTATGATTTTTGTCAAAATGTATAAATAACTGATCTTTTTTAATACATCTCTGGGCACAGAGACATTAAAATGCTGAACTGACAAACTACAAGTGTCCGCACTAGTTCAATGTGTCATTTTTCTTTCATTGTGACTAATACCCAAATGTGCATGGCTATGGAGTCTTGTTGACCTTTACATATGTCAAGACTACCGAGGGCTTATTAAAAGAACCCAGCAGCAAGGATAAATTGGTGATTTATGTTTTTCACCTCTTGAACACACCTTCACTACCAGCTGAGGTAGCTCCCATCATGTTACTGCTTAAACAAGGAGGTCTGCTGTGAGATAAAGAAGGTCTCTGTTTTATGTACTGTCTGGCTTAGCTAGCCCTGAAGGCAAGTGTCCACATTCCACTCCATTGCAAGAATTCCTTTGCAGACTGTATTTATTTTGGACCTGTGGGCATTTCCACATATTTTCTATGAAAATGTGTCTACCAGGACTCTAATGTAAACTAGATGATTTTCTATTGCATAGTTTGTTGCTCAAGAAGTGCCAAACTCCTGGATAAAATTCAACTTTTTCTGGGACCTGTGCAAATTTCTAGGGGTAACCAATTTTATCACATAGATCATGTACTGTAATTACAAACAGGTCATATATCCCTATGGTGCTTTTTGTATCAGAAATTAGGCACATTTGAGCTCTAAGTTCTACTTATGGCACTTTTATGGCATTTATGACTCAGTTACAGTTCTGGCAAATGTTGTGTGGGTCAAATATGGCAAGAAAGTCATGGCGTGGCAGGTGTTTTGTAGGCCAGAGATATACCAAATCCCACAGCACACCTGACATTTCGATTGTGTAAAATGACTCTTAAGTCAGGCTTACACTGAGTCAATGCCATCAAGCTCAGTGTGGTAAATAGAAAACTGCAGATCTGAATCAGCCGATCAATCAGTGATAATGTAAATTGATAATGTAAAGCTACTCTTACACGTAAGTTGGGTTTTTTTAATACTTGGCAGTATGTAACAAACATCTCAATGTCAAACTTCTTTTAGGTGCTAAAAATGTGCATCTGTACTTTGGCGTGTCTGTAAATTTCAGTGTTCTCTTGTTGCATTTATCAGGTGGAAACTGTGACAGACTCTGAGACTGACACTAAAGGCCTTCCTCAGTTCCATTCTATAGGGATCCAGGTGGAGGATAAAAAACGGTATGTAGCAGAGATGAAGGAAAGTGTCACAGTGCATTTTTTAAAATCTCAGTTAGAGTCTTTACATTTCATTGTGTTCCTGGTAGGCATGGGAGGTTCAAGCGCTCCAACAGTGTGACCACTGCAGTGCAAGCAGACATGGAGTTGGAGGGATTTCCCTCCATGGAGGATAAAGGTTTGCAGTTCGGTGGTGCCTTCGGCCGCCACTCTGAGCCCAGCACGCCAACACAGTATGGAGCGATCCGTACGGTGCGCACACAGGGCCTTTTCAGTTACAGGGAGGACTACCGGCCTTCCAGTGGGCCACCCAGCCCGCAGCCTGAACCCTGGCTGGTTGAACCCAGCCTGGAGAGCACCGACACAGGCCGAGTAACCCCCCTCCGCAGGGACGGCAGCTGGTTTATGCAGCTCCTTCACAACGAGACCAAGCGGTTGGAGGCATGGTGCAAAGAGATGGAGGCAGAGGCAGAGGAGCATGACCTGTCAGAGGAGAGTGAGTGTACTGATGGAAAGGACACTTTTGTCAAATCCAGTGCTTTTGTTGCGGGATTTCAATGCTTTCATGACATTTACTCTTTGAATGTTCTTTTTGCAGACTTTATAGCAGTATAGCCAAGCCGAACATTCTCAGTAATAGCTGTCATTGAAAATGAGAATACTGAATCGTGACAGGCATTTTGTGAGCAGATTGGATTCTTGTGAATGACCGAAAGATATTGCTCACCATGTTGGCTTTTGCCAAGCTGTCTGTAATAAAGCACTCTCTCTTTCTCCCTCTCTCTGTGCTTGTGTACGTGTCCAGTCCTAGGAAAAATCCGAAGTGCAGTTGGGAGTGCTCAGTTATTAATGTCTCAAAAGTTTCAGCAGTTTTACTGGCTATGCCAGCAGAATCTGGTGAGTACTGCATGTCTTTCAGACAAAATCCCTGTTTCAACATGCTGTACAAAAACACACAAAAGGTCAGGGGTAAACTTGTTGATTGGCTCCTTTTTCTCAGCGCTTTGAGAAGGCGCTTGGCCTGACGCTGCACTTGTGTGCTTTCCAGAAATAGACCACAGAGATCGATAGCGAAGCAGTCTCTCTGCAGCTATTGACCCCGCAGTAAACGAAAGGGGAATTCCAATAGGAAGCAGCACCTGTGTTGAGGCTATCCATTAATGCACAGAGACAGCAGTCTGAATGGGAACTCAGAGTTTTAGTAATGGACTGCCACGCTGTCTCACTGTTTAGCCATCATGTCACGTCTGCTGGAAACTCATACCTTTTCTAATGCAGACTTTACAGAGTCAGCATATATCAAAAGATTGCAGAATCGTAAATGGGGATGTTTCTGCAGATACACAAAGAGGCAGCCTGAAACTTAATCACCTCTTTATAAAACGTAGATAATTAAAACAAAAATGTAAATGAAATGCAAAACCTTGTGGAGGTGGCTGAAATCACCTCTCTCACTGCCTTCTGCTGGGGTTTTTTTTTGTCTCTTAACTCACTGTGTTGCTCTTCTTTAGATGATTTTGGGCCACTCTCTCTCCCTCTCTCCCCTCAGATAATAGGATGATGAATTAAGTCTAACATTGGTAGTGACAAGCTTTAGATTGCCCTGAGCTTTCAGACATGTCTGAATGGGAGAATGGATCTGTTTCACCTGCTGGATGGAGGAAGAACTGCATTTTGTATCTATAAAAAGCTCTGAATTTGCTTTTGAAGTTTGGCTTGACAGACCTTTTCTTGATGTCAGCGCACACTCATTCTCTGTGTGGTGTCTGAAGTAATGAGGCTCTATCTGCTTAATTTTGTGAGCTGTGATGTGCAAGCAACATCCAGATGTGCATATATGTAGAAATACAGCAGCAGTGTGTACCAGGTTTCTCTTTAACATGAAATGTAATCTTCTTAGATAATAATTACATTACGGTACTGTCCGAACACAGAAACTAAATCTCTCTGGAAAAACACTCAGGCAGGCAAAATCGATGCTGTTACAAAAAGACAAAACACAACAATTTTGTAACAGTGTATCTCTTTGCTTCCGTGTCTTCAGCATTCTGCACATATGCGACTTGTTTATCACAGTAATCGCTTAAGCAAATAATGGAGAAAAAACAATTCTCAAAAACTGCCAGCTGAGGTCATGAGCCAATGTTGGTGCTATACTGCCACACAGTGGTCAAAGTGGTGAGGTTCAAGTGTAGCTTTGAGTAACGGCAAGTCCCAGAAAGAAGGTGGACTTTTGAACACTGGATTTGATGCACATCTTTATAAGCCCCTCCGTCTCTTTAGGACCCCAGTGCCATGCCCAGACCCACATCTCAGGACCTGGCTGGATTCTGGGACCTTTTGCAACTTTCCATCGATGACGTCACTGCCAAGTTTGATGAGCTGCAGCAGATCAAGAGCAACCAGTGGCAGCTGGTGGAGAGCCCAGAGAAGAAGGTTAAACCATTTGCTCTTTTCCTATGCTTCCACACACTTAGAATAACAAGTCATAATGGGCTCCAGATGAACTCACTCAGCTTTAGAGGAAACTACACCAACAGCATTTCTGTTCCATTTTTAGACCCTGGACCAGCAGGAGGTTACAAAGCATAACAAAGGAGGCGGCACAAGTTAGATTAGAAAGCTAGTGGCATCCTCTAAAAGTGACTTACATTTTCATATTATCACTGAGTATCTGGTTCAGGGTGTTAAAGTAAAATTGAATGGCTCTTAAGCTTTTAGTAATTTCATCCAAGTTGCTTGTGAAAAATTTAACAGCTCCTAATGTTAATGGGGAAAAACACTTGGTGTGAGTTTCCTTAATGTCAGACTAAATCACAGGCAGTTTTCACACAGCATTTAAACACACAAATTACTTTGACTTTTTATCACAACATCTGCACCGGATAGTTACTGGCTTTTTCAGGAACACGATAGATCAAAGCCACTTTTATTTTGAAAGCTCTAACACCGTCGGACAAGCATAAAGCAAAAGTTTTCCTCCGACAGGTGCACAAAGCACAGGAGCAAATATGCAAAACAAAATCCAAGGCGTGAATAATGATCGTGGTGACATAAAAGGCATTTTAGTCATTAAACCATCCAGTTAAAGCACTTTCACCACACCATAAGTGAAAGCGCACTTACACGAGTGGCGCTCATAGACGAAAGAGCCGCATTTGGAAGCACATTTAAATGGTAATGTGTTTTTAGAGATCGACAGCATCCTTCAGGGCACTTGGATAATTATCTTCATGCTTGCGAGGAGTTGTTTACCTCCAGCAGTTAATAGACACGTTGCAATCTCTATGACGCCGAACCCTAGCGGTGACACAGATGCTCTGCCTTTTCACCTTCGAGGCAGGCTCCATTTAAACCAACACCGGCTTCCCAAACAGCCGCAAAAAGTTCACCCTGCAATCAGACTGTGTATCAGTGCGATTAAATGTTCAAAGGTGAAGATTTTCGATGACACAATCAGTATGAGTTTCCAGATTTTGTGTATTTGTGCAGCTTATGGACCGCAAGAGGCAGATTTTTGCATTTTTAAGCATCCAGCAGCAGTGAGTAATTAATGAGTAATTCTGCTGATGAATTTTCATTTTGTAGCCAATGCTGTTGGTGTAAACGACTTCTCTTCTCGAGTTAGACAACACGCTGTGATACCGGACTCTTTCCAATTTAAATTTGCTCAGATATCAAGAGTCTATATATTAAAGCCAAATTTAGCCCGAAATCAAGTCTTCATAGTGAATAAAGGTGCTTTAAGCATTTAATTAATTGGCCCCATATTAATCAACATTTATCATCTCTGCCCAATTTCATTCTACATTTGTCCACTGTGGCAGTCTTTTATCTGCTAGTTAATATTAACTTTTCCTCATAACTCTCAATTACAAGTTCTTGCTCTGAGCTCAATAAGAAACCCCTTTGTGTTTTTCCATAATGCAATCACGTACAACAAGCAAACTAAATAAAAAGTATACATTTTCATGTTTTGGGTTGTTTTTTTATTTATAATCTGATTTTTTTTCTGTTTTCTTTGCACAGTTTACTTCCACGTCCCAGCAGAAAATACCATAATAAATATCAGTTACTGGGCTGTTATCTTGTTTAGTACATATTAAGAAGCCTACTGTGAACCAACTTCCAGTTGTTATGTCATTCTGTGTCTTAAGGAGCGGAAGTGGCCACCCCCTCTGCCAAAAAGGTCAGCCAAGGGGCGTGGCGGTGTGATGCGGGAACGCTCTCTGGACCTTCAGGACCGCCAGCGACAGGAAGCCCGCAGACGCCTCATGGCTGCCAAAAGAGCAGCTTCTTTCAGACAGAACTCGGCCACAGAGAGGGCAGACAGCATCGAGATCTACATCCCTGAAGCCCAGACGCGGCTTTGAGGTCCACGGATTCATCCTCAGCTCCCCTCGTGCACCTCCACTCGACACCAGCACGTGGCGCCACATTCAGCCCCCTTGTGCTGTCAACTATTGTCGCTGCTCATTCATGTTTCCATCTGTTGTAATACCCTGGGTTGTCTCTACTGAATCTACACTAAGCAAATATTTCACCTGTAGAAACCAAAAGTGTCTCCAGAACAGTAAAAACTGGACAACAGATCATTTCCCTCTTGTTTTTTTGGTCATTTGTTTGGCTAATGATGATCTTGGGCCAGCTGAATTGGTGATGACAGTATTGTGTTTATGCACGGATGTGGATATTTAAAATAAGAACAACAACAGCAAAAAAAAAAATTAAAATCAGTTACATTTCTGCCACTTGGAGCGGCTAAAACAGAAATTTGCTTAGTGTAGTTTTAAGACCACAGGGGATTTTTTTTTTCGCCCCCACGAGTTCTGCACCATGACGATTAGTTTATAAAGCCTAAAACAAACATTCATCCTTACTACACCACATCACTGTTTTTTTTTATTTTCCACACCAGCATTTTCTTATACCTCTTTTCCACTTATACAGTGCCAGTGCCAGTTCTGCCTCGGTGCCTTTTGAGAACCAGCCCACATTTTGACAGGTCTGAAAAAACGGCCACTACATCATAGAAGTCACAGCAACAGAAAAGCCTTTGTGGATTGCATATGCCAATTATTGGTGGATTTAATGCAGTAGCCCCCTCCCATAGCCACCGATGGTTCCAGCTTTGGGACAGGCAATTTTACGGCACCTGTGCTTCTTTGGAAATGGACGGAACCAGCTGAAGATTAGGCACCTGGACTGGGCGGGTGGAAAAGGGGTACTAGACTTTTCCATCGTTCCCATTCTTGCACTGTGTTGAGGGTGATGTTATACAGCACTTGCCATATTTAAAAGAAAACACAAAAGTGCAACTTTTTTCTCACCAGCAACAGTGGTCTTGGGCTAAAGCAACCTGTGCGGGGGTGGTTTCCCATAATGATGTCACTTAGCGCGATTGACGAGCCTCTGAAAATCTGTAACTGCTGAAAGAAATGCAGGGGAAGTCATTTCTTCAACGCTTCCCATTAAATTTGAAGTCGGAATAGATGGAGAGTAACAAAAGTTTTGATAGGGTGTTTGGGACCCTTCATATCGATCCAACAATACTTTTCCATGTTTAATCAGGCATGCTGCAGCTGCTGCCCAGTGTTGCTGACTGAGATCTAAAAATATGACTAAAACTCCATCATTTCCACATCCATTCATGTTCATCAAGACTAGACAATTCTACGACATGTAGGTTATTTGCTGCTGGATGCATTTCCATTGCAGAAAAAATATGAATTATTAACAAAACAGAGTTTTACATGGCCCGAAAGAGGTGACTGTATCAAAAAAAAAAAAAAAATGCATTTTGCACCTTATAATATACATGTTTGTATTTCCAAGGGAAATGTAGTTTATGAAGCTCATGCGATATTGTTGCAGTTGAATTGCAAGGACAGATATGGAAAATTTACTACAGAATTTCATACAGTATTACTCTATAGGTCATAGAAATTGCACCTTTTTGTCATATTGTTTCTTTTTTTTCTTCTTAATGGCATTACTGCCATCGCGTAAGGAAATATTGTAATTCTAACACTTTTACTTCTACTTGCAGTATCTATCATATGACCAACGTCACAATCTACAGTAAACATTTAGTATTTCTAGTTAAACCTGTTGTTGGTTGATTTGACAATGTATCTGTCCTAATGACTAAAAGGTGTTCTTTAGCTAACAAACCATTTCTCATAACTCACTGCATCTGACCTTTTTACCAAGTGGCGCATAATGAAAGCCCTTCTGTTCTTATTTTGATCTGCTCACATAGTCTAGGAAAGACAGGTGCAAATGACACTTTAACAATATTCAGTTACTATAGTAAATGGTGCTGCTTTTTACTCTAAAACTGTTGTCCTTTACCCAGTCCTATGTGCACGCACACACACACACACACTCAAGGACTTTTTAAACAGAGATTTATTAATATGGTGCCCACCGTCTCTCCGATGACTTGTGGTAGATTGTGACTTTAGAAACGATCATCTTTGCAATGCTCTTGCCCTCAGTGATGTAAATGTGGAGAAGGTACGATGGCTTAAGTTCCTTTCGAAACTGCAAAGAGGTCAGGGATATCTGTTTATCGCATGGGAGAGATTACAGGCTTTGACATTCCACCAACCTCAAGCTAAAATCTAATACCGTATGCCCGCCTTGAGCCAAGGGCATACTGCTATAGCTGAAAGTACATAATAATACGCGTCCATATTTTATACTCCCTGACACCTGCGATGCAAGCCCATTCATCCTCATTTGCCAATCTGAACCCCAACTAATGAATACGAATGTTGTTATGGCCACAGGAATGGCACTCAGTAGGGGAGAGCAGTCTGTGTACCATCAGTACTTCTGGGAGGCAGTGAAACATGCTTGTTGTGAGGGATTGTGGGTGTACATCAGTGCTAGAAGACCCTACCTTACCAGATGGCCTTAACCAAAACAGTCGTGAATGTACAGCCTCCGATGATGCAAAAAATAAATAAATAAATATAAAAATAAGATGAAATTCCAACTAAATTGGACAGGGCTGAAGTCACTCTCAAACCTTTTACTTTTTTATTGTATATTTGCTCATCTCAAATTTTTTTTTTCTACTTAATGTGACTGATTTAAAGACGAAACAGGGTGTGATAAAATAACAGGAGACACAGAGAGAATTACATCCTCCTACGCTTTTATCAAATTTACGATATCACAAATGTAGTTCACAGTTATTCCAGAAGTGTGAAGTATTGCTGAAAGAAAAGCGCACACTTATCTGTGAAAACTGAAATCGTAGTAGAGCCACTTCACACATGAATGAATATTATAAATTAAGTAAAATAGGATTTAATGAAAGCAGGATGTTTAAAGTAGGCAGATTTATATAGAAAGTAACTGTTTCGCATTTAAACTGAGTAATAAAGGTAATCTGCCATCCAGCTCCTTGTTATCCACATTTGAGTTCAGTGATTTAGTTGATCTAAATGCATATATGTCCCTGCAGGCTGTGTGTCCCACTGTAGAACAAAGAAGAAGGTACAGTAATTTCATCCAAAAGACGACAAGGACTTGGCTTTAATTTCCGAGGAATCAATACAATTTACAGCCAATAATAACACACAGCTTTTAGTGTATTGCAAGAGGGAGGATCCAGTACGTCCTGACTGGTCAGATTTATTTTCCCCTTTTCAAAAAGAGGAAATCGTTTTTTCATTCATATCCATTTATTTGGGGCTTTTCTTTTTTAATTCATACCGTTCTGTAGTGTTTTTGTTTTGGGTTTTTTGGGGTTTTCAGAGCAGTTGGTTGGTGGAAAGGTGTGGTCTGTCTTTAATTTATTGATGCTATACAGGCTGCAGTTTTCATCCAGCCCGTATTATCACACAGAAACCTTTTCTTTAGCCTCCTTGCTTGGGTTGCATTTGAACATTTTGTCCATTTTTCACATAATATTACAATTTACTACTTTATAATCATTCATACAATTTACCATCTTAGCGTTCATTGCCGTATGCATATAATACACGGTTAAGCGCTTCAATGAACACGTATATTCTCAATTATTACCCCCAAATCTAAGAACTGTGGTGATTTTGTTCATCACTCTTCATTTATTTTGTCTTGGGGGGCTGTCTCCATTTCCATCCTTTAATATCATTTCCCTAGCATCTTCACTCAGTTTTGGTCTGTAGGTTTGGTCTGTTGGTTTAGAAATATGAAAGTCCTCATTTATTTCACTGGTTCCTCCCTAAGTTGCGCCCTTGGAATGATTGGCGACCGTTTCTCTGAATTATGACAACCGTTGATGGGCTATTTTAACAATCCAGCTGCTCTTCCACCTGACTGAAAGTCATGCAAATCAAGTCTACTTCCCACAGACTGAATACTGTGATACCATCTTATGTAGTACTTGATGATATTTAAAGAACTACCTATTGAAAAGAAGCTTTTTTATTTTTATTTGTTGTCCTTTTGTAGCTTTGAGTTACTGTTGCTTGCGGGCTTTTCAACCAGTAAGCTTGAGTAAAATCTACAAAATGACTTTGATGCTTTCTGAACTCGCCACCTTAAAAGAATGGCTTAAAAAAATAAACAGGATTCAGAGTAACGGCCACACGGCATGAATGGGAGGGATGTTTTTGCACCAACTGCATGTCAGGAAGGCTAACGTCAGAAACAAAGATGTCCTCAAGAGTCGCAGGGATGCTAATATAATATATTGTGACAATAACGGCACACATGGTCAGAAATTTAGCTAAAGTGTGTGCTATTGTGGAATAATGCAGGGCTATTGTGTAAACATGGTACCATTTACCCTTCATTTGCATACCATTTCCAATGAAACACATAATATTTGTCTTTCACGTCTCCCAGTTTTTCCCATCATGCTATGAGGGGCTTAGAAGTCTGGCAACTATGTATATGACAAATCCTCAGGTGCCTTAAAGTTTGATTCACATAGGACTGAGTGAATGTTTTTGGGTTGAAGTATGGAAAAAAAGACTGCAACCTGCAAAGGACTGCACCACTAAGAGTGCAAGTTTGTCTGAAATACCTTTACAAGGGCTGGATACCGGGCTGGGTCGGGCTGCAGAATTTCAAATGGATTTACATTTATATTTGACTGATTTAGAGGTCCTATTGTAATAAACTTCAGCACAATAAAGTCTAGAGGGTATCAAAGGAGGATTTGCTATTTTGTTTTCCACATTTTCTTTGACAAAGATTCATAGTGACTCGTTTTTATGACATGAGATGAAAAACACACACAAATTGCAGAGAACCAGTGGATATGACAGTGTAAATGCTACACGTCAGAGTGTATGTCACATCCATTTCTGCTAATCATAAAAGATTACTTATTTAATAAGGTCTTTCTTTTAATTCCTCCTAGCTGTGATATTGTAATCTTGGGATGTTTCTGCCATTCTTGGCATTTACGTCTACAGAATCGGGAGACTGACAAAACTTGACCAGCCAAAAACAAAAGGGCAATAGTGTTTTCATACAATGACAGGCAGGCTCACCTACAGCTATTTACCTCATGGTTTAGTGTTTTAGCAAACATGGTTTTAGTAGGAGTAGTTGTGATCTCCACAGGAACACTTTGTCACGCCTGTGTACTATGCAGCAGTATTTCTGTGGGGCGGCAGAGCTTGCAGGCCCTGGTGCAGATCATCTTTCCTTCGCAGAGAGCCGAAAGCACCACGTTCATTGAGCTGTGCACCGCAGGAGCTAAAACACCACGCTGTCATCGCCATCCAGATCCTTTACAGCTCACTCCTCATGACTCAGTTTAGGATTTCTTTCATGCTGATTTCAAAATAATATAGTGTAAACAGAAAGTCGACTAACTTTCAGCAACGCTCTAAAAAAAAGATTCACGTGAACATGACGAGTCAGAGTTACTTTGTCGGGGTCACGTTTCCCTGTTTAGTCGCTATTCAAGATAGCTGTTATGCTTTACAGCCTCCATATTTTAGCCTGACATCATATAACAGCTGTCCTGAAGTTAAACCTCAGAGAAGTCTGTATAGGTGCTGAATCAACCAACGCTTCTCCTTGTACTTTTATTTTTCCTGAATTTGCTTTTTTATTTACTTTTTTTTTTGGTTGTTGTTTTATTCTGACAATCAGCAAACACCAAAAGCATCAAAATGCACACACGCATACACACTACAACAGCAGTGTCATTGTATATCCTCAAGATAGCGCCCTGAGTTGCCCTTCTTCATATCTTGGGGATCTTTAAAGTCTCTTTGGACTCCATTTAAAATATCGTTCAATTTTTCTTTTCTCCTTGTTTCCGATACAGTTGCACTGCAAAGATGTCTTTCTATTGCTTGCTCTCTCTTCTCGTAAAACCACGTGACTTTCGATGACATCAGAGCGTCGCCCTGTTGTCGCAAGCCAAACAACCGTCGAGTCACTGTTGAGCACGTTTCACGTCATGCTCCCACGTGTGAGAGTGTGTCTGCTCTTCAAGCAATAAGCCTTATTTAAATATTAGGGATAACTTTTCATTATCTTCTTTAGATTTTTTGACACATCTGTGGGAAGTCGTAGGGGTTTCGGTTCAGCAGCAACCGGCCTGACACTGAGGAAATACACTTTAATGTAGAAAAGTTGACCTTACCACTTTCATTCGTGTCTCCTTTGAAGATGCGAGCAGTTGCTTAGCTTGACCACATAGACTCGAAACAGAGGAAAGAATCTGTGCATGTGAAAAAATAGACTAAAACATCAAACTACAAATATTTGCTATGTTGGTTTGGAATATGACAAGATGTCTTTAGGGGTGCTTGCATTAAGATTTTATGACCTTTAGAGAGACACGGATTGTCTGTTCCCCACAGTCTTTATGCTAAGATAAGCTATCTGCTACCTTCATGCTACCTATCTGCAACTGCAACGAAATAGCTAAAACTGATTCATTCAGAGATCACTCAGAACATTGATTTAAATCCAAAGTGATATAGGTGCTCAACAACCTTGCATTTATATAAGAGCAGAATCAGAATGCAACCAGGGGAGTCGAGTTAACTCAGTGGTGTAGACTGACCTTTTATCTCGGTATTTATAAATTTCACATCAATTGTTTGCAAACCCTCCCCAATCCATCTGACAATCAGTCTGAGTCAAATTGCAGCTGTTTGGAGACTGGCTGCCTCCCGCCAGGCAATCACCTTGCGGTCAGTTGTGAGTAAGAGTGCAACTTCTTGTAGTCAATCTCCAAATACAAAAAAAGAATCAACGCAATCAGTGAGAAAACTAGGAGGATGTTGTCCTGTTTTCCTCTATAGTGACTGAGCTGTTCTACAAACTTGAGAGTGGTACCGTGCTTTTCATCAAACTCTCTTAAACAGTCTAATAATGAATGTCTAAGGCAGCCTTAAAGGTTACGTATTTCCTCTTATGTCATTCAGGTTGTTTTTATTGCTCATTTCAGTGTAACCTCAGTGCCCATCTGTATTATGGGTATGAGTCATAATAAATCATCTGATCAGCTCTAAATATAGACACTTTCAAATTTGTACATTGTCCTAATAGGGTTTTGTTTTGTTGAGTTTCTTTACATTTATGTTGTTTGTTTGTTTCTTTTTTTAGTGTCTCATGTTTTATGAGGAGAGAGAACAGTCACTTTTGTTTGCCTTTGGTGGAGAAATGTCTTGTATTGTGGCTGTGGGTAGAAAACATTTTTTTTTAAAAAGGCCTCTCATGGGTTTTTGGAAAGTGACATGAGAAAAATTTCATAGCATAAAAAGGTTTGTGGTTAGCTTAAAACTATTTTGAAATTGTTAGATATATCAATAATGAGGATAAATATAATGCCAAATATTCAGTATTTGTACAGAAATATACATATATAAATATATATAATATATGCCTAATTTAAATGGAACTATTTTCCACTCTTGACCATATTTTTGTTGTTTAATGTTTCTTTGTCAACATTATTTTATAAGCTCTTCAGATAGCATGCAGGATAGTGAAAATGAATGTATTATTTAGTGTTTCATTGCTGGTCAGTATTACAGCATTCTACAGATCAGTTTGTGTTTGTAGGATTAATTTAAGCTGAATATTTCATTTCTAGACTTTTGTTTATCTATAAATGACTTGTAAACTTTCTTTTATAAATGCAAGGTTTCGAAACAGTTTCAACAGTTTATATCATTTTATTATTTCCCTGCTTATCAATGTGGTTCAGTATACTTTGCCTCTTCTCAGTACTGCTATCAACCATCTGTTGTAAATAATTATGCAAATTAAACTTTTTGAAGAAAACAGCATAGTTGTAAGAGTGCTTTGAGATCTCTCTATGTGTATCAGATGGAGAGGGTGCAGTTGTAGCACAGGTATGTGGCATTTTAGCTCAAAAATCCCACATGGGGTTGTTTATGAAGCAATACAATACAGTTTGCTGGCTAAATATCATGGAAATACGCATCATGCTCCCAGCTTAGTCGCACCTTTTTTGGGTATTGGAAGGTTTGAGCAGTACAGCACCTGCCTGTTCCTGTGCTGCCCAAGCAGTTCCACCTTTAGCTTAAATCATAAAACTTTTTTATCTAAGAAGTATAATGAAAGAGAAGGAACAAAGCACTAAGTAATGTGGGTGGTGGATGTTGAAAAGTAAACATAAAGAATGTTTTTATACTAAATCCTCCTATGGTGCTCCAAGTTGACTTAATTTTGACATATTTTGTCTTTTGTTCATCCAGTGAAAAGTGATTTAAGCTCAAGTCATGAGTAAGTGGCTAAAAAAAAAAAAAGCAAAGTTTAACGTGCCAAAAACTGCAGTTCCTCTACTGGCCATTTGCTGCTGGCTCTAAGAGCACGTCAATTCCTATAGACTCCACACTATTTCTTTTTAGTACATGACAATGCTACAATATTTTTTGTAGATATAAACTACAGCTTACTATCAAAATAAATGATATAAAATTAAAGTGATAAGACCATAAATGCCACAAGTGAGTAATTTTAGCCCACTGGTAAGTGGCTGCTATGGGCAACATGACAACATCATAATACCTTGTATAGCTATGAGGCTTCAGGAGCTCAAGCTCATCAATGATTAGTGTGCCGTCTCTGCTGGGGTACAGCATAAAATTTTAATCACTTGGAAAACAAACAAACAAAAGAACAAGAACTGGGTGCACAAACGAGTGGCAACTTGCTAAGAGACTTTGAACCAAATAATAGTGTGCTTATGTGCCGAGTTTGATCACGTAGCAAGAGTTTACGGACAGACAGACAACAGTTTTGTGTATTATAAGTTAACTCCATCCATTTGAGTTGACCATGTTGACCAACCTCCCAACAAGAAACTGGACCTCTTGACATTATTGTGGAACAAATAATACGGCCTGCTTTGTGGTCCAAGACGTTTGTGTGTCAGTTTTGATGAACAAAATTAAGTTATTTTATTAATCTTTCATAATTTTATCAGTCTGTTTCTTAGCACTAATTAGCGGGTATGTGTATGTTCAATTTTCTGCATACAATTTATGCATGCAGCCTTCTAACAAAGCCCACTAACCACTCTGGTGGCAGCCAAAGTATGAATACTGAGGCTTCAAAAGCTGAAGTACAACAGGTGATGTCACAGTAGCCAAGTTTCTGTTTTATATTCAGGAAGAGTGTAGTCATCAAACAGGGCTAATCAAAATGGAAGGTGTGCAGGGGGACTATAAGCACTTAGGTACCTTACAGGTAATAAATGAAATGTCTACAGGTTGGTCTGAATGTATCAGAAGCTGATAATGGTTGAATAAATACAACAACTCTCCAAACACGTCACTTTTAATTAAAGAAGTGGTCTTTATTACAGCAAATAAGCCAAACATTACAGACAAGAATAATTATGAACCATGAGTCTATAGTCAGACTGGCCTCTCATCCAGACACCAGCTTCAGGGCCATTATTTCAGATTTAAAGAGGAGGAGTCATTGGCCTCTTAAGAAGATTTGTTTCTTAGTTTTCCTTTAAGTGTGTAGTTAAGAGGCTTTACATATTGTGTTCACTTTCTGCTCTCACTGATTTATGCATGTAGCAAAATCCATTGTCGCTAAACATAAAATATGACTGGATTACTATTACACCATGCTCTTCTCTCTCCCTTCTTTGGATCAGACCAAAAATCAGAAGTAACAAAACTGAAGGCTGATGTTCCACCAACAGAATAATGTTCTGTATTCAGTGAAATCTTATATCTATATCTTTATCTTTTTAAAACACCATCTGTCAATACTTGAATTTGAATCCTCCAAAACAAGAGTACAATCTGTATCTTTTTTTATCTACACCAGAACAAATGTTCTGACATTGCATCCATTATCTAAATCTCCACTGTTCACCCAACAATAGAGCCTTTTAGAGCACTCTATTTACAATAACATCCTCATGAGTAGGGCTGCTCTTGCTCCATCAAAGTGGAACATCTGACATGTTATTTACAATAAAGTTCTTTTTTTCTGACTCAGTTTGTTCACAAACAGAAATACATCTGATATTCTGTAAGCTTGTAAAGCCTCACAAAGAAGCATTCTGATGAGTAAAAACACAATGAATCATGGTCCAAAAGGTATTCGGGACACTGTTCGTTCATGAGAACGCATTCAACAAAGCCCTGGGTGCGATCTAAGATGCTGTAAAAATGCTTGTAGCGACAAGAAAATTCAAATGATTAGGCACAATAAAAATTTTTGTATCACAGTCCTGCGTGTTTCACTCACTAAGCCCGTTTATGCATCACTGAGTCAGTGTGTATCCCGGGATAATGGTGAGCAGGATACGAGGATGAAGATAAACAGCTTATCCCGACTAAGACGTTAAGAGGGATAGGCGCTATTATCCAAAATACTCTTTGCATATAAATGCACTGAATTTCTACTGACCACAGACAGCGCAATGGGCTCATACACAAATAAACCACAGTAACATCACAGAGATTCAAGAAGTGAAAACAAAGACAATACTATTGAATTCCACCTAAATACTGAAAAACTACTTCTAAAGCTTTAATATACAGCTTCAATCAGGGGTTCTTAAACTCTTCTTCATGGACCCAAATTGGGCAGATGTAATCTGTTACCTTGGGACCCATTAGGGGCCTCGATAAATCACACTAATACTCTCAAGACTCCAGAGGAAACAGACTTGCAGCCCATTTTGCGTCCCCGTGTGCGGTTTAAGAAACGCTGGTGGGCGAACATGGAATGGAAAATGATTGTTCTTACAAGCAATGCAAGTAAACAAACAATAAATACAAACAATGTGCTTTATCCGTATAGACATATTTACACAAAGTCTTTGGCTTATGAAGAAACATCAGCTACAAAATAATAATATTACAACAAAGAGAAGAGTGTTGGCCACCAGTGCACAAAACAAATGAAGCCTGGGGTCAGGTCACTTCCAATTCTATTCAAGCCATACTGTCAATGGAAACTGTCAGTTAATCTTGCCATCAAAGAATGTGTGATTTCAGTCTTTTCTATGGGCAAATAGGCAGATTTTTTGCCATGTCCAAAATCTCTTTATAATTGCAGTTTGTTTGTTTGTTTTTCCATTTATGTACAGGCTGAATTGAAAGTGCATTGGGCCCAGCCCTGAAAAGAACATGATTCCGCTAATGTCACAGTCTAATGTACAATGCAGACTGCAAAAGTCTAACCAGTAGGTAGGTACATGATACTACAAAAGAAAAGTGATACATAACACACGTTTTAAAACAAAAAGCATAACATAATGTTTGTCAAGTTGCAGCTAAATGAATATTATTTAAAAAAATCTAAAAGTCTAATAATCCCGATGTAAACTTCCTGTTTTTCTTTTGTTTCAAGACTGTGAAACAAGCCTTTCACAGTGTTGTTTTTACTTTATTTAATAAGGACAAAATTATTATTCTTTTTTTCTGTTTTCCAAAAATAATAAACTGCGTGTAACCAATGTTAATAGGTTCATACTTGTTCATAACAATGTACTGACTCAATGTTCGCTAAAGTCATTTGAAAGGTGTGCGGAGCAGAAACAGAACCATTCACAGAGTTTCTCCGGACGTTAACTTTCAGTTGTTCACTTGCTCTCATACAAAAGTGTTGGCTGTATATACTACAAATATCACCATGATGAGACGCCCAATACAGTTAAATTAGTCAGAAATTAGCACGAGAGCAGGAATGTCGGGCCACTGAAAACTTTAGCTTGCAGTTTATCAAAAGCTGCTTGCAAGGGAGCGAGCAAGCGAGAGAGAGAGAGACATCTACAGTAGATAGGAAGTACTGCAGCTGAAACAGCACAAAGCATCAAGTCCATGGGAGGTGGCTGTGGTGAGAGGCTAAATGTTTTAAATGGGGCCCGAAGCATACAGGGGCCCGCTGGCACTCAAAAAGCTGTACAATAAGCAGAAAGGAGTGAAAGGAGTAACATCTCCTCCTCCCCATCGCATTTCCTGTTAAAAGTCTAAGCATTTCCCTTTGTTTAACAACCTGTACAAGGAGCCCGTTTCGCTTGCGCCTTTTGTAGAGATGCAAGATGGATGCTACACAACGGCCGCCACAAAGATCGAGACCAAGCAAAGCAAAGGATCAAACACACAAGATGTGAACAGATGTTCTCCGACTCTTCTTCTCCTCATTCTGCTCTTCTGTCCTTCACTTAGGACGACTCGATGAACTCCAATGCCAGGTCGTAGCAGAACCGATACTGTTCCTGCAAACAGACACATACACACACATACACCCTTAACTAAACATATGCACTATCACACATTCACTGTTTGACTAAAGTTTGTATTATTATGTGTATAATAGTAATAACAGCATAATGCATTCATGAGCTCTTTCTCACTTTGCAGAAAGTGTTTATGGTTAACTCACCGGAGTATCCACCATGTTAGGTTTGCTATTCCTCAAGGTCTTTACAGCGTGGAAAACATCAACCACACTCTGTCTCTTTGCCATCTCGCACACGATACTGCTGGCACAGAACACTCCACTACGCCCACCTCCATTTCTACAAACAAACATAACAGAATACACGATGATACGTCGCAAAAAGCACAATTTAATATTTCATTTGGGGTTTTTCCAACTCTTGTGCAGGGCTGATGCTTTTAATTTCAATGGTAAAAGAAGAGAAACTCTTTGATTTGTGTGCACTCACAGGCAGTGCACAATGGTTCTTCCCTCTCCCTCCTCCCCTTCACGCTGCCACTGGTCAACCTGAAGGATCAGTTTGAGGAAAGAGCGTTTGGACGCGGGAACTTCTCTGTGCCCCGACCATCCCAGGTACTGGAAATGACGAACCATCAAATAGCCTTCCTGAGGCTGGAATAAGAGACAGAATCAGAAAAACTGATTAAGCCATGTCAAAAACTGCAGATCCTCAAATGGACGCTTGAGGCTAGCGCCAAAAACGAGTCAATCCTGATAGGCACCAATGTTGAAATGTCAGGCCAAACTATTAGAGGAGTTTTAAAACCTTTGGCTCAGTGTCAGACCCACAGGTGATATCACATGCTCACATCCATCTTTTACACTGTAAATAGGTATATATTTTTCCAGCTAATGTTCCCAGTATGTATTTTTTCAGGTAATTGGTTATATGAATTTTAATGACTATAGTGCGTTTTAACATGCTGTATTTTTGTATGGCTATTTAAAACAAGTCGCCTTGAAAATGACACCTTGTATGAGATTGATTCAATGAGATTTACCTGTATAAATAAAGGTGAAATAAAACAATAAATAAATAATAATAGAAACGTAGTATGATTCTGACTGCCCACCCTAGTGAGGTTGCAGACTCTGAAGAGCCGGCTGATAACATCACATTCCATTGAGCAGGACATACATTCCACCTGGACGGGACCGTAACGCAGCATGCCCTCCTCTGGCCAGTACTGAGGACAACCCTGAGAGAGAACAATTACACCATTTAGAAAAACACTGGAACAATTTCAGAAAAAATAGAGACAAATGCAAAAAACCCAAAAAAAAATCCCTGACAATTTTTTGTCCAGACAAAAAATTCTTAAAATGAAATGAATGTTGGATGTGTGCAGGATTGTTTTCTTCCATCTTTCCTTTACAAGTTTATTAGCTCTAAATAAGCTAATCTTATATAATAAATCCATGATTACTGTAAAAAAGACACAATGCTATGCTAAGAAACACAGCAGAACTTTATGTAAAATACCTGAGCCAGGTCAATCTCATTTAGCATCACCAGACTGGTACATCCATAGTCGTAAACTAGGCGCCAAAAGTCTTTGACAGTGTTGGGCAAAGGATGCTGGGTAACGATGAATGCAGCAGGCTGTCTGTAGCTCTAAAGAGAAGGAGAGAGACAACAAAAGCGATCACCGACAAAGAAGACACTCTTAATGATTCAATCAAGCATTATTAAACTGTGCGTTATTGTTTTTTATTTTTTTATTTTGACTGTCCCACAGTACGCTTCTTTCTCACGTGTGCACATTAAAACACAAACAGCAGAGTAGAGCTGCACAGTATGTGAGACATGGGAAAGCAAGCATAGTTAAAAGGTGACTTTGGTTTGATGATCATGCAGTGGGTCTATTAACTGTGAGGGTTGGGAACATGCACAAGACTACACATAGAGCAAAAACTACATTTGATGGGGTCAGTTAACTTTTTTTTCAGTTAGCTCAGGAAGACAAACTTCTTCAAAGTTCACATAAAAAAAGAATCAAGAACTAACTGGTCTGAATGTGAACTGAACCCACTTTGGCTTAAATGAAAACGTACAGCCAAATGTGTGACGCAGGTGTGACTGCTTGGCGACAGAGAATCTAATGTGAGGGCCGGGCACGGGTTTAGGATTTAGGGTGTGGATGTCGTTCACAAAAATGAATCTGGTGGCAGAACAACACTGAAGCCATGAAACAAATCCAGTATTGGAGACTTGAAGTAAAATCCCATTACCTGGAACTCTTCTGACAGCTTGGTTAGAGAGAGGCCAGAGGTGAGTAACTAAACTTTAAGGTAAACGCCTAAAACTTGACTGAACTCTAGAAATTTTACAGTATTTTGTCCAACAGCTTTGTTGGAGAGAAGCCAGGTTTGTTCCCACAACATGCAAATGTTCACACATTATCAGGAAATTACTCACATACCTACAGCCCACCTCTTACTATCTTTTTCTCACTATATCTTTACTCACAAACCTGATAATAACCTTCTAATGACCTTACCTTAAAACCTTACCTCAAAATTTCTACCTACTCAATGACTTTCTTTTCAAGTCACGGTAAATGGGCAACGCGTTGAGGCAATGTCAACAGTTGCAAACATAAACAACGTTTGAATGGTGGCCAGAGAAAAGCTAGTCGTCTTTTTAGAGGCTGGATTTGTCTCTAGCCTTCTGCTGCTAAAACCACAAACACAGCATCACACAAAGAAGGAAGGGAGTCTGTGTGTGTGTGTGTGTGTGTGTGTGTGTGTGTGTGTGTGTGTGTGTGTGTGTGTGTGTGTGTGTGTGTGTGTGTGTGTGTGTATGTTTTATGTTAGTAAGTTTAAGTGTTGTGTGATATTTTTATCTTCATCATCATTTCAATGTACCTTCATAAAAGTCTGTATCATTTTCAACAAAAATGTGACCGCAGTTTGGGACACCGAGTGTTAAATCTAGTCTTTATATAATTGGCATTAAATATACAGAAATTGTGGTAAGAGTAACACATCAGCTGGTTCTGCTGAAAGTCTTTTTGCACATGTACACACAGTGTGAAATGTCCCAAACTACTCTTGCTTGATGTGTTGAAAATAACACAATCTTCCAGTGTGTTCCAGTAACACATTATTGACTTACATCCATCAGAGCAGCATTGATGTAGTTGCTGCTTTCTCCATCTATTGTGATGAGGAAGGGAAGGCATCTATCTGGAGGAAGGCCATCCATAAAGCGGTTCTTATCTTGGTTTCTAGGCAACAACGCAATGCTGCAGTCTTCTGGCTGTGGCTGAGGAGTCACTGAGTTTAATGTCTGGACAGAGAGAGAAATGTATGATGTACGTTAATTAAAAGTGTCAAAAGATTCAAAGAAGGGCTCCATGAAGATAGAAATAGACCCAAAAGCCAAGCTGGTGGGAAAGAAAAACTTGTGTGCATTAAAAATATTTGGTTTCTGGAAGTCACAAGTCACAAGGTTCAGCACTGCAGAGAAAGAATTTGATGAGTTTGAGTATCCAGAAACTCCACATAATTATATTTTTTGTGTGTTAAAACCCATTCTTTACATCCAGGAGTAGCAGATGACAACAGCAAGTGGTTCCTCTTGATGTAATAATACACAGCAAATGTCTTAATGCCCATATTGTAAAAAGAATTACACAGCAGAACGGGTTAGAGGAGATTTCATTTTAGGACATGAAGTAGGAATTGTTAAAGTTTTGATTACTGAGTTCCATTTAATATTTCAGTACTAGTTTGTGGGTTTTATTAGTATGTTTTTTAACCATTAGTGAGGTGACCTTTCTTGACAGCAGCTATAATTGTCAGTGTTAGGAAGATTTAGTCTGCTGCGATGCCAGGAACAGAACAGAACAATTGTAAATGAAGAGCGCTCTCAGACTCTGAAGACTCTGAAGAGCCCTCTGTGCTGCTTTACCACAGGCTGACACTGGCCTACACGCTCCACTTTGAAAGCTCTGGGCGCAAAGTAACAGATTACAGTTTGATTTTACCTGGAACTCATCCTTCAGATGGGAAGAGTTGGTCTGGGAGTCGATGCGGATCAGCTCATAATAAGCTGCTTTGAACTCGCAGACCGGTATGGCTGTTTCTCCACAAAGACAAGCCTCTAGTATGGCGTCGTGAATGAATATGTACTGCTCCTGAAGACATATATTATAATACACATATTATCACATATTCTGCACATTCATATTTCAACATTAGAAAAATAAGAAATACAGCTTTGTATAAGACAAACAAGTGATGCACACACTGTGAGTGAGTGAAGACTGATGAGAGGTGGAGGGATGGATGACGTGATGACTCTTGGTTAGGTGTACTTCACCTGTGAGTCAGTCCATACTGGCAGTTGTGTTTTTAGATCTTTCAAGCAAGTGACGCCAACTTCAATTCAATGATGAGACACAGACTGACCTGCTTTGGTGAACGGCTGTGAATGTACTTTGTTACAATGGGTCTTATAAGCTGTTAAATTGTTACTCTGTTACCGGCCAATAGTGCAGAATACTTAAGTTGGACATGAAATGTGTCCATGAAAGATTGCATCGACCTGCATTCTGTCTACTCACCAGCCTTCAAGTATGACAAAGAATTTAATAAACTTTTAAAAGTTTGCTTTATGCTCTGACCTACAGGCTGTTCTGAACCATGAAGCTTGAAATTACTTTTGCCCCATTGTTACTGCACTGCTTGATAGTTTATATATATGATCTGAATTACTATTTGTGGTCTTTTTAATAGGAAAAACATTACAAAAATATTAATTTAAAGAATAATAACCACTAAAGTCAAAGAAGGATCCTCTTTGTTTGGATGCATATACATATATATTATCTATATTCTGTTTAGAATTAACTCATTTATGCTTCTATTATTCTGCAATTATTATTCTATGTATTAAAAAATGTTTAACAACCACAAATTCAGGCAAATCGGATACACCCATGCAGTAACAGATGAATGTGCTTCCTCAGAGAACAGTTCAACGTGATAGTGATTTTTTTTTTTTACTAACACAAGAGGGCTCCAGAGTAAGCTTTAAATATGAAAATTATGTATGACTTTTACTTATTGTCAGTGTTACATTCACAGAAGTGAAAGCTGACGAATTGAACTTAATGAGGTGATATTTTCATGCATGCATGGAAAATAGGTAACTACATAAAACCTTGTCACCTCAGCCCGTACCATGCTGATGGCTGAGTTTGAAGTCAAGCTTTACCTACGTCTATATTAAAAATGTGGATGCAGATGGAGGATGGGTAATGCAGTCACCTCAGTCTGTACCATGTTGATCCTCCTGGAGCGAAGAGCCTTCACACAGTTGTAGATGTCGACCACTCCTTCTCTCTCTGCCATGTCCAACATGATGTCAATGACTATGAAACATCCTGTGCGCCCTGCTCCAGCACTGCAGACAGAAAGTGAAGCACACAAATTTTAACTTTATAGATCTTTCTCTATGTCCGTCATTGGGAGAGAAAACATTTTGTTTTGACTATGAATGTTTATTTTCTAATAATTCATTTTTATACCTGCAGTGGACCACAATTGGCCCAGCAGAAGGTGGATTAGACATTTTAACTCTGCGGATGAAGGAAAGAAGTCCTGTGGCATGATATGGAACTCCATGATCAGGCCAGCCTGTGAAGTGGAACTGCTTGACTTCGCGGACCTCATTGAAACCACGCTGAGTAAAGACAAAAAAAAACATCTTTAAGTAAAATTTCATGAAATGTGTTTATTCTATAAACACCCTTTCTAGATATGTCTCAAACTTATTAACTGGTTTTGTTGAAGCTACAAGGAGGACGATAAACAAAACCAAGTCTGTGTCAACAGCTAGAGGTGCAGCTACACCTCTACCTGAGTTTTTTGCATAAATTACATCAAAGCAAAATGCAAAATGAATACAAAATATTAATTTTTGCTAGATTATAACAAGTTTTACTCACCCTCTCCAGTGTAAATGTGCGAACCACATATTCAGCGAGTGGTTCAACCTCCACAAAAGTCACCTTGAAGTCTCCATACACCTCAGCATCATCTGGCCAGTATTTATAGCACTTAACCTAGAAAGAAAAAAAGCCATGAAAAAATAAAGACAAGCTTGAATCAAGGAGCAAATATAGCTTTTTTTTGCATAATGATATTTAATATGATGCCAATATGAAAAATGCCACTTTTAAACCAAATATGTTATACATAATTTAGAGAGTATATTTTACAGGATTGTTGACAGAGACATCACACTAACATTCTTGCAATTTTCCTACCTAACTGTAAATATACAGGTATTTGCAATAGCACTGCAGTGGACATTGCTGAATTTAAAAAAAATGAGATTTGGATAGTTTTGACTAAGTAATAGTAATTTTAATAAAGTTACCAACTGAAATTAACTGAGTGTAGAAAAACGAGCAACTTACCCTTCCAACCTCCACCAGATTGGTTACCATCACAATACAGGCTGACTGTTCCTGCCAAACCATCCTCCAGAAGTCATACACTGTCTCATGAACAGGACCTACGCATAGATGCAGAGTATACTTACACTTTATTCTGCTGTAAGTACGGTTACAATTTGTGATTAAATAGTTGCTATGCTATAAAACAGCAGTAATGCAGAATTCCTGCATGTAATTGAGTGTGGTGCAGCATCTTACCCTGTGTAGCAATGTAGTGACTTGGTCTTTGGTACCCCTGCAAACAGAACACCACAGTCCTTAATATGAGCTGAAAACATAATCGTGTCAAATTCTAAAACCTTTTATCACGGCTGGAAATGATAACTTTCTACACTAAACTACCTTACTACCTCACTTTCATCTACAACAGGAGAAAACTTCTGACAGACTGATGAAATTCGTTTTTAGCTGACTCCATACTTGAGTTGCACTGCATACTGTTGAATTCATGTTAAAATGTGCAAAGTTGGTCATCTCATCATTTTTCCTTTCCACTTAAAAACTACTACTTGACATCTACAACAACTGCCAGGTGTGCCGTGGGCTATGACAACCACTTATTAAGTTGTCATTAAAGCAATTAAGACACAAGTGGTGAATATGCATATGCAAATTGACACCAAACAGTGAGATGCAAAGATGGTGGTTGGTGGCCAAGATGAAGTGCGATCAGTCATGCAAAGGATGCCCCAGCATCTCAAAATGGATACACATCATGTCTTGATGCATAAGGACTGGTTCATGGATGTACAGGTGAGCAGGTGTAATTGTTCAGGGGCATTTATGAACAAGACCACAGTGATACTTACATCCCTGTACAGCCAAATCTACAGCCCAAGCCACAGGCAGAAAGAACGAGTGGAAGAAAGAAAGAAAGAAAGAAAGAAAGAAAGAAAGAAAGAAAAAAAGAAAGAAAGAAAGAAAGAAAGAAAAAAAGAAAGAAAGAAAGAAAGCACAACAATGTCAGTGAGTGTCAATCAGAAAAAAGAAAAGCTGCATTGACATAATGGAAGTTTGATCAGGACATGCAGAAAAAAAATGTGATCTAAAACTCCAAATTAGACCAAATAGAGAGGACACTCCCTAATGGAATTTGACCATCTTCCATGGAGAGCACAATAGAACCAAAAAGACTCAGAAAGCTGGCATATCACAATCTCATTTAACCACCATCACATACTGATGTTCCAGCTTTCTCCGTCTTTTGGGTGCAGTTCAAATTGTGTGACAGCTGCCTTTGTTGTGCCAACAAAGATTAGGGAGTGCCCACTCTATTCATTCTAATTCTAGCTTAATGTGAGTGGTAGAATGCATGCAAGAGTTTTAATGACAGTAAATTATAATACAGTGGAGCTTATGATAAGCATACTAGCATTAAAAAAGCACAATGTGAGTCATAGTGACTGGTGTGCAGATGATTGTTGAGAGATGACAGAAAATGGATGAACTGATGAAGACTGTGTCGTGGGTGAATGCAGAAACAATAGGCAAGTAATAGATGAAGCAAAAGATGGAAAATTAATTGTATATAGATGTATAAGGCAGCTGAATAGGTTTGTCGAACAGTTAAAAGTGACTCAAGTCAAGAAAAATGCTAGAAATTAAGCTACCCTTAGAATCTGATTAGCTTAGCTTAGCTTAAAAAACTACTCAAATGCACAAAACTGCTGGGTCCATCCAACAGTAACAAAACCTGCTGACCATCACCTCTAAAGCTCACTAACTAGCACTGTCAGTTCTTAAAGTCACTCCTTTAAATGGATTTCTTTCTGGTCTCCTGGAAAACGAGTTTGCTAAATCCAAATGATGACTTAAAATCCGTTATGTTGTACATATAAATCAGATAACTTATTCAGTTCTGGACGGACAGGTGAATTGATGGGGACACTTGAAAGAAAGACAACAAGACCGACACCTGAGACAGACACATGTACTGCATGTATGATGTGTTTTCTGCATGGCTGGATGCATAAAATGGTATGATGAATGACTGGTAGACGCAATCAAGGTATAGAGGCCTGACATACGAGCGAGGGAGTGTGGTTTCGTTGGTTTCGTTGGGAGCCAATAGTAGCATTCGATGCGTTTCCACTTACATCGATGTAGTTGGCGTTGATGTAGTCGGAGGACGGGTCGTCTTCTATGGGCTGCAGAATAACCCTTGAATGGTCATCTAAGAAAACAGTGTGTGAGAGAGCAGCAGAAACAGACAGGTAAGAAAGGTGATTTGCTGTTAAAGAATTTTTATTTCAAGGTTTTCATGGTTTGCTGTTTTTCTGAATTTCGTGTTTTGGCTTTCTATTTTTTTATTCAGTGTGTAGTTGGGATTTAATAAAATAATTTAACAAGGTGTTCGGTTCGGACGGAGTCACACAGACTAGTCTAGAGACAACTTGGCAAAAATCTGTATTTCCCAATCGGATGGTGAGTCAGAGGTTGTTTTTAGTCGGTAGGTTTACAGTTCTGTATCAAAACCTTGCGATTTCTTTGGTTGCTAGCAGATTGCTACACAGTAATCCGTACTTTGCAAGAAAACACTTGTTTGCCAATCCTCGCTAACTACTCACTGAATGGAAGTGAAACTGTGAAGGAAGGTGGAAGATTTTTGGTGCAGCAACCTCTTTGTATTGCTTTATTCATTATTTTACATGATAATACAAACAACAGATTATATGTAACGTTCTATATACAAATAAATCATGCCAATAAAATTACAACAGCTGTCAATAAGCATGGTTATGTATGTATGCAAGTAAGTAGCATGAGACCCTTTTGTGACTCAATTTTTCTGAGTCTGGGGACTCAAGGAACACAAGGAAAACTCTTAGAGTCAAGGCAGAGGCTGAAGAGGTGATTGAGCTTTTGAAGATGTTGCTCATTGATTCTTTTGTTGTTGCTTACAAAGGTGGTTTTTCTTTGGTCCTGTCTTGATTTTAAACCTTTAATTCTGCAGGCTGTACACTTACTTCTGCTCCCAATTTCTTCTTCTCTTCTTCCTGTAAAGCTCTATGACTTAAAATGCAGTAACGCAGATGTCTTGCTTACATGCTATGATATTCCCGTAGCGGTTTTTGGTACGATTCTGCTCCTTCTTGGCCACGTCCCAGGAGGCCGACTGGCCCTCAAAGAAGCTCTGTATCACCAACAACACACGAAGTAATAAAAATACAATTAGATGTCATGGATCCTTAAAAATAACACTTCTGTACTATTGCATATATCTGAGAGGAAAGTGGTACTTAGGTGCTTTTCGACTTTTGTTCGACTGGTTTGATTCAACTAGCAAATTCTTATTAGACATTAAAATAAAATGACCATAAAAATGGCTTGTGTCTCATTGATTGTTCAGTCGATGGAGCAGAAGGTACCCTCAAATTAAGAGGCAATTTAGACCTGGTAGTCATTTTTTCATTTTAATGTGAGGCCAAAACATTAAATAGAGCAGTATTGATTTTAGAAATAATACTTCTGTGTCAGCCTCCACATTAAAATACATCATTTCCTGCTACTAATAATACTTTTGCCTCTTCTGTAATTAATATTACAAGCTCTAGTGTCAACAGTACAGATAATAATCTTACTTCATATTCCTCCTTGAAGCCATAGCTGTCAGATGTTTTCATTAGGTTGATGTGCTGCAGGAGATCGGCCACTCTGATGGCTGGGTGGAGCTGTCCTGTCTGATAAGGAGACTCAGTTCCTTCACAGTGATACCGAGGAACATCTAGAAGCCTGCTGTTCTCGGCTGCAGAGCCAGTGTGGTTCTCATCTACAACAGGAGACAAAATAAGGTACGGTTAATTGATAATTCGCAAAATATCTTCCCTTCATTTTATTTTATCTTCATTAATATTTTATTTTATGACCCCTATAATGGGTAACATAGATACCAAAACATGTAAACTCTTATTTGTACCTTGAAACGGCACGTGTGGAAAGATACTTGTACTGATCTATACAAACGCAACAAGCTTTCCCAATCTTCCCAAATCTGTACCAGTTTCTACCTTACAAAAAGAAAACAGTGCATTTCCTCAAACCAAACCAAACATTTGCCACTTTGTTTTCTCAGTTTATACTCACCTGTGATTGGAACTACATGTCAAAGCAGCAGGAAAAGAAAAGAGCAAAAAGGGCTAGTCAGACTGCAGGATAAGTGGATTTGTTAGCGAGACTAAAGGTTAGTTTAACAGTTTGGATTTGTTTATAAGGACTTTCCACGATGGATGAAATGGATACAGAGAATTTTTAGATGATGTCGTACAAAAAGGACCAAAAATTGCCACAAGATGCAGAAACTGAAAAACATGAGGAATATCTTAAAATGAATTGTGAGGTGGATGTTCACTGCAATGTCATTTAGTTCACAATAAACAACCACGTTCACAGCAGATTAAAACATTTGTTGCATTCTGCTGTTCTAAACCTTTCAAACACACTGCAAATATATTTAAAGAAGTAAAACATCTGTTTTTTAAATGTGGAATAAAATAACTAACTCAATCCCCAATAAGCAATCAAGAGCTATAGGAGTGCTTCCCAAAACTGTCTCTGTGGTGTAGTAGTTAACACCTTACATGCAAAAGATCCCTGGTTTGAGACTGGGAGGCAAGACAGACCCAGCCACGGAGGGTCACAAGCCTCCATAAGTAGGAAGGATGCCAAATAAAACAAGTGGATCCATCTGCTGTAGTGGGCAAAAGGGAGCAGCTGAAAATACACGTAAGTGATTCCCAAAGTGTGTTTTTCTGCCCACTTTGTGCACGTCAAGATGTGGGCCATATATGGTGAGAGGTTAAATTGAACTAATATTATAAGCCCATGTGAGTTATTTATTAGTTTTTATTTATTGTTATTGTTTTTATTTGTTTATATGGCCTGTTTTTAATCAGGAATGTCCCCTTTATCTCATCAGTGGTGGAGGAAAGGTTCAAATGGAGCAGTGACCAGCAGGTGGCAAAGCAAAGCTTTTAAGCTTGTACACTACAACCAAATCACTAGGTCGATATCACATCTTTGTAATGAGAAAAGAGGAAATGTTGTAAACTGATGAGAGTTTTTATAGAAGGTTTAGATTAACATCAAAGATTTTCACACTGGGCTTTTTATACTCCAGGAATGGTTGTGGTATATTGCAGAAATTTAGAGGTATATTTTACATGTGTGAGTACCGCCCCTCTGATTTAATTTTATTTGGATTTTGAAACTTGTACATTTTAGGAGGTAGTTCATTTGGAGGTTATAACTGGGGTTAAACAGTTGCAGAACTTCAAAGTGCGCTGTGGTTAAAATGTGACTTGACAGTTGTAATGTACAGACTGACAGGTTAAATAATGCAGTAGCTCAGGGTTGGAGCAGAAGCGGCTGATTTCATCTTCACCGCTGTTTATTAACTGACACTGTTTATTTCATCCAACGGATGCTTTTCTCTGCTCTGAGGACATGTTAGCTCATTACTGATTGTTAAAGGTTTGTTAAGCCCTCGTCACGGCAATTAACAGTAAACTTGACCCGACACCGCCTCTTAATTTGTTACTTCCTGCTAGTTCTTCTTCCTCTGTGAAGTGATTGGCCAAGACAGATTGTAACTGCAGCCTTCACTCCAAATTAGAGGCTATGGAACAGTTAATTAACACAGTTTGGTGGCACTGTGGTTTGTGAACCCCTTAAGGGTATTTCAGAACTCCACATCATGCTGCAGTGTCAACACTAGACTCAACTACAGATAAACACATTGCACTGCAACATTGAAGCTAGAGAAACATCCAACTAGCCAAAAGCTACATTTTTCACGATTCAGACACTCAGAGCAGGGTTTCAGCACAAAACAAGTCCAGGGAATAACACAGATGGTAGATACTCAAGTAGACTTCTAGATCCATTGCACAGAAAAACTTCTGCCAGAGAGACAAGGCTGCAGGCACTAAGTTGTTCAGTGTTGTCACAGATTTAATCAGCAGTCATTTTGCTGTGGCAACATGACAAATTGTCTTCCTCCTTTTAAGCCTTCTTTTCTGTCATTTTTGGGAGACAAAATGGCACGGCTTAAAACAACTCAAAACTGTGGAAATAATGAGGTCTCTAAGGGAGAATGATGGCAATTACTGTGAATATCAATAACTCGCAGCAGGAAACAGAAACCATGGCTGGAATCGGGAATGACTGAACCAAAGGGAAAACGCAGGATGACAGATGAAGTGCTTAGCTGTTGGAGGTTTTTTTTTACACCAGACATGTTCTACACAGAGAGTTGGCAGAAAAATATAAAAGATGAACATAAAGCTTTGCCAACTTCACATATTCTAATCTGTTATACCTCTTTAAATTTTCCTTGATTTGTTTTTGGTCATTTTTTTTTTGTCTTTTGAGTATTAAAAACCTAATGCTCCAGAAACATCCAAGAAAGCCATACTTTTGTCAAAGGTCACTATAACATACGTTTGACTATATCCAACAGCTCTAACTATAGACTTCAGTTATGGACACAAAACAGACGGGATAATACGTGCTAGGGTTACAAGCGCAGGGTCTAATTGATGATGGTAGGTGATCACTAGAGGTGATACATGTGACATATCCAACACTAGAAGTCTCACCTAACACAGCAGTGGGAACCAGAGGATCGTTGGGCACTGCAGGAGGAAACACGGCCAGGAAACATATTAAAATTTCAGATTTACTAAAGCATAGATGAGGACAACTGAGACAAATCACAAATTCTGGCAAGACCTTACTATTTTCATCATTTTTTTTCTCATCGCTGTCATGTATGAGTTCTACATTTATGCTGTCCTGTTTTCACTGTGAGCTGTTGTGAATTGACTTATAGACAGAACCTTAACTAGCAATGATTTAGATATGACTTTGGTCCATCATTTAAGTCTTTTTCCAGGCAAAACAAAATGCAGGTTAGATCCTTGTTTGGCAAACAAATGACTAATTATTTTTCTGCTTATTGTTATAAAAGTGACAATTGAATAAAAAATACTTGATTGCTAAAATTTTAACTAATTGCATTAATAATTGTTTGTTGCAGCTTCTGAACAGGAGCTTGGCTGTTGATAAAAATAACCCTGATCTTTGCAAAGATTCATCTCTAATTAGTGTGGACAGAAGATGGATAGGAAAACAGAATGTAAGAGCCATTTAATTAAGGGTTTTTTTGTTTGTAAAACCTTGATTTTATGAACCTACATCTGTTGTTGTAGTTGTGAGAGTCCATAAATGTCACAGCCATGGGGTCCTCGCCATGCAGAGTGCTCTGGTCAGCATAGCTGCGGTCCATAGCATTCACCATGTGTGTCATTTCCTGCCGTGTTGTTCCAATGGCATCTTTACGTTTTTTTGCCAGTTTCCTGTTAGAGGGAGATAGACAGACAGTCAGGAATTGTGAAAAACAAATACACAAACATGAGGAAGCCTGAAGCCACAGCAAGAACGAGAGAATCTAGCAGCTGGATCACTTTTTGGCTGGGGCTGCTGACTCAAGATGCAGAGTTTGAAACCAACAATAAGGAAATGGGAGAAGAGAAGAAAGGCAGGGAGAAAAAAAAGAGAAGAAGGAAAGAGAAGAGAACAAGCAAGGAAGGTAGAGGAGAGGCTTTTTTGTATATGGCAGCATTTAACAGGCTCAGCAAAAGGAGCAAAGGGAAAATACTGCAGCATCTAATTCAAACCAAGGAAGATCTTTTTTTGTAGCTTACAGCTGTCAGATGAAAGCCTCTAAACTTTACCGTTCCCTCCATTTTTACTTGTATGAACCTATTTTACTAGGACTATATTAATAGAAACTAATTACATATTTTTTCAAATTGTATGAATTCTTTGGTTTTCATCTGACAGCAAAGTTCAGGTGAATCCCACTAAAACAGAAGCAAGGATTGAGCTAGAATGCACAGAACCCTTAAGGAAAACCATTTACCAACCAACAGTTATCACCATGTAAATAGTAGAACTTGAACTAGTCGTGTCACAAATAGTCAGTTATGAAGGGTGGGACACTGATTTTCAATCTCTTATGCAGCTTTACCAGCTGCTGTGAATTTTAGAATTAAAATGTTTTGCTTTCACAATTTGAAAAACAAACAAACAATCAGAGTAATGAGAAATTACTTTTTATCATCAGTCTGGTACCTGATTAAATAGATATCAAGATCAAATCATTTTCATATTTAATCTTTCGGTGTTTTCAACATACAAAGTTGCAGGGAAACACTTTTAAGGACTTATTATGTCGAGCATGACACATCATGCAGGAACATTATGTACCCAGAGCCGTAGATGCACATCAGTTAAGACAACAGCTCTTAGTTATTACATTTCTGTGCGGTATACAAGAAAATCTCTACAGCTGAAACACAGAGAGCCTGTAGGCAGAGGCGATAACATCGTGTGCATTTTATTGGCTACCAATCAGTTTTTGATTGCTGTCAAACTGATGCAATGTACAGCTCTGACTGATAGAAAGCATGCTGTTTATTGTGCATATTTTACCTCTTGACCCCAACTTACACCATCTCCACCTCTGAGATCACACACACACACTCAGTAGAAACATAGATTGAACTATTGACCAAATGTATCTACTTGTGTGTGTGTGTTTGTCATAGAATTACAATATTTGCAAACTATATAAACCACCACATGCTGAGTACTTTCTCAATATGTTGTATATATAAGAAGAAAGGAGAGTGAGAAAGAAAAAGAAAGGTGAAGCTGAGACCGGACCTAGAATGGATCTACTTTTTCTTTTTAACATTGTGATTATTTTCTGATATTCACACTTGAACTGCGAATTAATTTGAAGTTCTGTATGAATTCATAAAAATGCATGAATGTCTAATGAACTCGCCTAATTACTAAAATTGCAAATGAATTCCAAGACACCAGGCAGAATGTCTTCACTGATGAGGAACACGTCCAACTTCTTAAGGTGCACTGGAATAAATGGATGGCTTAGACTAGCTATGTTAGGAAAAAAGGAGACACTGTAGAACCAAAATTTTGTTCCTGATAATGTGTTTTAATAGATGTAATATTAGAAAACTGCTACTTAATGGTAAACAGTAAAAAGCAGTGGTTGTAGCAAGTTCAAAAAAATCAGCAAAGCAGTCATCCTAGTTTAGAAAGAAATGTTTCATTAAACTACTCCACGG
Source organism: Astatotilapia calliptera (assembly GCF_964374335.1). Taxonomy (NCBI): domain Eukaryota; kingdom Metazoa; phylum Chordata; class Actinopteri; order Cichliformes; family Cichlidae; genus Astatotilapia; species Astatotilapia calliptera. The sequence goes on from NC_137436.1 coordinate 16,568,395, forward strand.
GAACGTTAAGGTACAGTCCTGCATTGATACTCAGCACATCTTGATTTTTAGTCTGGTGATTGTGAATAAAAAGAAGCAATGAGAGTGAATTAAAATATCTGAGGCAGTACAAATAATTGATTCATGATCCATCTTGGTCAGAGCCCATAATGGCCTGGGTAGAGAAAGACGTAAACCAAAAAAGAAGAAAAAACCATCATAAGAACAACCCACACAAAATCATAGACCACGTATCCCAAATAGGAAACCAACTAGTTCAGATCCACTGACGAGAGAGAGAGAGACACTGAACATGTGCAGCAGAGCTTTACCATGATACCTGTGACTTGATGGGCGGATGGATGATCACATGACTACATGCACACAAAGAGCTACAAGTCACAAGTGCAGCATTCTTTTTTCAAATAACACGCTCAGGCCTGTGCCGTCCCACTCTGGCCTGCTTGGGTCTGGTTTATGGCCAACTTTGGCCTTCTTAAGCCTGCTTCAGAGCAACTTTGGAGCATGTAGAGGACACCAGGGCTGAGATCAATTCACTCTCAGTTCAGTCCTTCAAATAAATTCTTGCACTCATTCATTGCTTGGACTTTTTAGACAGGAAATCATCAACATTCTCTTGGTAAAAACAAAAAAAAGAAAGACAATTTCGATATTTTGAAAATATCAAAATCATTTAAACAAGAAGGAATTAATTGAAATCCTGAACAGATTGACATGAAAGTGAACTGACCCCCTCCCTGGTGAGGCGTCAATGAGGATGACTTTGGCTGGTTGGTCAGAGCTGAAAATGTGTTTTGTCTTGAAAAAAGTATACTGCATCTTTAAAAATAACAACAACTAGCCACTAATAATTCGCCCAATAAGATAACAGCAGCTGGATGAGCTGGTTGTTGATTGGTTGTTTACTTACAGGTAATAAGAGTATGAATAGTAGGTCCTCCTGGGGTTGTGAGCCAATCAGAAAGCAAAGAGTGAGACACAAGGGAATATGCAAATTAGGACAAAACTGTCCTGTCTCAACCAGTAACAACAAAAACAGAAGAAAACACCCTTTGATTGCTAAAACTTGAGGGTCATGCAAGGGGTGCCATATTAGCTAAAGTACCTATTTCTTACTAAGAAAAAAAAAGAACCAAAGGCTAACGCTAAATAAATAGTACAAAACAAGCTACGAAACTTGAATAACAACTCACCAATATCAACCTATCACCATGCAGCCTTTCTTTTCTCTTTTCTTTATTTTTTGTGCCATTTAAAAATATTCATGCAGTATTTTAAAACTTTACTTTTTACTCTAACCCGATGGCCCGATTAGAGATTTAACCCTAATCAGCCAATGATCTTTTTTTACGCACTCCTACAAAATGAAAACTAACACAAAGCTATCCAATCTGTAAAACCAGGCAGCTCGCTTCCTGTAAAGCAAGCATGATGTCACTGCAATGTCATCATGTCCCACTATTTTAAAGATGCAGTATTATTGTTCAAAGTCGTAAAGGTTTAATGACAATGAAGATTGATCTCCCCAGAAACCTTTATGGAAGAGAAAACTATTAAATTAAAAAAAAAAAAATCACAAAAATCTAGAGCACTAATGATGCATAACTCGTCAAACTTCCAGTAGAAATGTGTGTAAAAATACCAGAATGAACATGTCACTTTAAGTTGTTGCCACAAATTATTTGTGTGTGTTGTAAATGGGAAGTAAATGGGACCTCAGTGTGCTGTCTTTGTGTTGTGATTCAAGCTGCTAAAACATACAGGAGCTCTTGCACTCCTTGTATAAACAGCCTTATTTTATACTATCAAGCATATTTATGTGAAATGCATAACTCCACATTAAGCTTCAAAGCCCCAACAATACCACATACTAAATCCAATCCAATACTCAAGGGATGAAAAAAGTTAAATGAGTAACAGCAATCAAGCCATTGAGTGCACACAGTGTTTCAAATACTGTTAGATGTGACAAAAATAAACACCCCGCAAAACACAGTGGTAGTAGCTCCTGCAAAACACATTTCAAATGGACCATCTACCCTACACTTTAAGCTCAGCTCCTCTGATCATCACTTACAATTGCACTTTCACACTAAAGCTGCAGCATGGACGCTGGCTCGCATTAATTCATTACGCAAATTAGAAGAAAAATATGGAGGTCAGGAGCCACAAGAGCAAAGTTCTCTGATGATGAGAGATCATTACTGGCTGTGATTTAATGTCTGTAATTTGCTGAGTGTAATTATGATTGGTTGTAACTGAGAGACTCTTCCTGGTTGCTCTCTTAAGGCTTGTGCCAAGATGTAGTCCTTCAATTTTTTCAGAGGAAAGCAAAATCTCCTGAGACGTTTTCTTAAATTGAGGATGAGTCATAATAACTAATAGGTAAGCCAAACGATTAATGTGAATAGTTTTACTGAATTTTCAGGGTCTCTGTTAGTGGAAATTAATTATTCTTAATTATTTCTAATTATTCTTTTTCAAGTGTGCACTCCCTCAACTATTGTAAGTAAAAAGTTAAAATCGCAAAAAAAACTAATTTTTTTTAGGAATTGTTAATTATTACATGCATGCTGGCGCATTTACATAAATTATAAATGCAGATGCAAACACATACACATGAGCACACATTCTCCCAAAAGTAGTCAGACAAAATTTAGCCTAATGGAGCTTCACAGTGGATCCAAGACTAAGAAGGTTATATTAAAACGCTGTTTCTTGTCACTGCTTTTCCAACTTTCCAACACTGTTAACGAAATGGTAAAAATCACATTCAGGGATTCATTTATTTCATTAAGGTTCTGATTATCGTCATATTTTACTAGTTTTCAAAAATGTCTTGAGATTATACTATGACTGCAGCAATACTGATGTTGTTGTATACATATGTTTTACTCGTAGTGAATGTGGAAAAGTGGGACTAAAACCATGATATTTCATAAACGCAAGGCAGCTATACATGCATATTCCATGAATACGTCTGTGCATTTTCTCTGTATTTTCTACAAAATCTATCAGAGCTTTATTCTAACTTCTGTCTTCATCTACTGTAAAGATGTACCTATTGTAAAGCATGCTCAGGCTGTAACTGTCACTATCCACCACATAGTGGAGCTCTGCACCAAATTAACAATACAGGCCAAACTGCTACACCGACACATCTCTGGTCTCTGATTCTTATCAGAGCTATTGTGCTGTACAAGTAAAAGGTTAGATATTGTATGAATCCGTTTACATTTCCCTTAAAATAACAGCACAACTATAAATGCACAAAACCATTTCAGCAAGCATCTTTTCTTCAGTCTGCTTCACCAAAATCTCCACCTTTGTGCAGAACGGACCTAAGCTTTGCTGCTTCTAAACTGACAAACATGATACTGTTTTGATGATTTTGATGAGTTCATTTAAGCGGTTATGATAAAGCAGATACATAATTTCATTTTATATTTACTTAAGATCTTTTGATTGACATTTTCTTTCACTCTACCTTTTCCTACTTTCACTTGAGAAAACAGCTGTAATGTGCAAGAACACAATACATTCAGCTCTGACATTTCTTGTACCAGATCATCAAAAACTAAGACAGCATATTTTAAACATAAAACATTTGGGGGGTTTTCACAAGCCTTTAGCCATTTGGTGGGAAATTAAACTTCAGAAAGCGATTGAACTGGTTCTGAGGGGAGATCAACATTTATGGTGGATGGATGGAAGATGGTGTTACTACAGCAAATACTGGACCAACACACAACAAGAGAATGAACTAAGAGCATATTTGTGTGTGTATGTGTGTGCACGCATGCAAGTTGGTGTGTGCATTCAATGTTGGTCTTGTAAATATTTACCCTCTTTAATAATCTTCATTGAGCTGCTTTAGTGAGTATTGTTTGCAGTTGTCACTCACCTCTTCTTAACCAGCAGAATGGCTACCAGCACCAGCAGTATGAAAACGAGAACACCAGCACTAATTCCAGCGATTTTCACCACCCGATCCGTCTGCTTAGCAGGGTCGGGAATGACTTCTGGTTCCTCTGTGGCACCTAAGAAAGATGATGACAAAAGACATCAACAAGATGGGAACACAGTAACTACTAAAGGGAAAAAGCATTAAAATCACTGTCCAGTAAGAACACACTTGGGACTATTTGTGCATTCCTGGAAGTTTCAAGGAAAACTGAGTTTTCAAATTGTAGGAGAAATAAATAAATAAATAAAACCTCGAAATGTTGCAAAAAAAGGAAAATTTAAATTGCAACGGTATTTAAAGAGAGTTTTAGAGTTTACTGGACAGTAGAGATTAAAAGTATGTTTATTTTTAACTGTTTATTAGCTAACCAGCTCCTGACCAGTTGATATTCTTCCTAGAGACCGGGGTACATATGTTTAAAAAAATGTCTAGTTTCCACCGAAGTAAACGTTTTTAAAAACGAAAATGTTGTGGTCAGGCTCACTAATATTCAAACTCTTTGGAGGTTTTTAGCAGATACACCTGTGGTATCACTTTGAAGCTCCTACATCGTGGGTGTCCATGCTGACCACCCAACCACCTGGTGGTGTGATGATAGTACCTCATCAGCTTTTTACGACTGAGGGGTAAAAAATAAAGAAGAGGGGAGAAAAGCGCCAACGACTCCTATGTTATGAATTTCGATGTTGCATATTTTGCCCACCAGAGGACTCTTTTAAACCTCCCAGTTGGCAACATTGAACCCCGCAAACACAACAACCCACTGATCTGCGCGGAGTTGGGCAGAGCATAAGATGAATAATCTACAACTTGGTCTAACAGCAAATCAAGATTATCTTAGTAACAACTTGTTATCTTAGTAAGGACATATAAATAACTATAATTCGGACTCTTGTGAAAAGCTCCTTTTTGTTTTCAAAACAGCATTCTGAAGAATTAACTAGCCAAATAACACGATCAACCATTTAAGATTTCCAAGAATATACAGCTTTTTCAAACCTAGTCACATCTCTAAACTTATTACTCTGTTGCACTGACTGTAAGGCATATTTAAAAAAGCCCACGTCGCCTCAGGCTAGGAACGTATACCATCTAAGGAAATATGGTTGTTTTTCTCTTAGGCTGCCTTCACATCAGACAAAATCTAGGTGATTAATTACTAAGGTTCAATTATCCCTGTGCTAAAGTTCAGGCAAATATCAAGCCTCTAAATATGCCTTGTAAAGAAAAGTTAAACAGCTGCTAGCACAAATGCCATGGCAACTGTCATTCGAACTGTAAATATAATCAAATATTTCATTTTGGGGGTAATCTGGGTCGCATATTTAAGTACTTAAATCAACAGAAATTTCTTCATTAATATGGTTGCTATGTAATAATGAAACAAAGAGATTGCTTCTACAGCTTGAACTGTATTTGAACATTTTCAGAGCAGGTGTTTTAAAATCGATTCAAGACCAAAAAAAAAAAAGGCTATAAAAAGAGATGCATTTCTTGTTGAACTTAAAAATACAATCCTGTAAAAAAAGCAGTGGTAGAGAATCAGTGGAAGCTGACAATGGCCTATACCAGCTTCTATAGCTGGGTCAACTGAGCTAAAAGCACTCACCTTACACAGACATCGGCTTCTCATTTATTTAGTCGCATTATACATGATGGCAAACGTACTACGCCGAACTAAATCATCAATCAAATCTGACTCCCAGCAGCAATATTCACACATTCAAAATAAACATCCCTATAAATGTACACTATAGTAATGAAAATAACCAACTGAATGTCTATGTGTCTTCTCTGCTGCCTCTTTGGCATCACGGTCTCTTTAGAAAATGCTTTTAAAATGCAATTTAACTGTAGCTGTCCAATGTTTCTGCACCAATGTCACCATATATTGCTTGTAGCCGAACTCATTTCTGCTTCTGATGACTTCAGAGAATTGACTGAACTCCCTGATTTCGTCTGTTTTGGAAAATAATTCACCAGTGACGTTTCAAGCGGAGTGTAGGCTGCAGGGCTTAAATGCTGTTGATCATGGACAGAAAGTCAACAGAAAGACAGAGAGCATCTGTTTTCAGGCTCCCAAGCTCTACTTAGTTGATGTCATCAGAACAGTTCATACTGCAGCGTAAGAACATTATCATGTCTTATGATAATCCAAATAATCCAACTCAGTGACATATGCACAAAATTCAACATAATGCAATACATGCATCAAACAACAACCCACTTCCATTATCAACATAATAAAAATAACACACAAGAATAAAACATTTTTAGTAATGCCTTGACTTCCACAGCCCCACATCAGTCTTAGCACCAAACCAATTAATTCCTAATGTCACTCAACCTAAAGTAAATAGGGTCTATTTTGAGGTCTATTTTCATTGGTGGAAAAATACCTATTTGGTGCTTCAGTGAGTTTTTACAGCATCGGGATGGTGTTTGTGTGATCAATTCAAAATAAAATAAAATACCCAAAGCAGTGAGGGATCATTGTTGCTCACTAATGTGATTTTAATAGTTTTTGAGCCTGGGCAGCAGAGCTCCATCACACAGAAAGACTAGAAGAGCCAAGGCCAACGCCCTCCCTCCATCACAATTATCAAAAAAAGCAACCCAGACCTGCACCAAAACGTAATGGATTCTTCCTTCATCTGTTATGTTTTATGAAATTTGGACTAGTAGTTTTTGTGTAATTTTGCTGACAGATGAACAAACAAACAGAAACAGCATACCTCTATCTCAGCTCTCTGTCCGGGCAGAGGGATGAGATAAATCAAGCTTTTACTATGCAGCCAATACTTACTAGGTTTATTTATGGTAAAAAGTAAAAATCAAGATATTTGAAAACAGAGAATGCTTAAACTGATTATGCAGAAAACTAAGTGTAAAGTTTTATGTTGTTTATATAGCTTAACCACAGCTTGGCATAATGACATTATATTGTCTTTTTTTCTAATTTTGTGATTTTTCTTTTTTTGCACTTCTATACCAGCAAATAAAGGGCACTGCTGAGTAGCTACAAAATCTGTTCATCATCTTAGTGCTGATGTACGAAGGCCAAACTTTATTTTAGATGACTTCCACATGGAACGTCTCACTTCATATAACTATCCAACCAAGAGACTATTAGAAGATCACACAGATAAAATATGTCCAAACAAGACACCAAAACAACAACAATAATCCTTTAAGGGTTCTCAGCCTAACCTCATAATGTCTGCGGAAGCTCTTAATGTGTGTAAAAATGATTCAGGTCAGTACACTAACACTCACAACTTGCCTGCACACAGGCGCACAAAACGCCCTGCGGCAGGAATGACAATACACAATACCCCAAATGACCTACTATGACCACCATCACTTAATCCTCCCTCCCGGATGCATGGTTGAATGCACATAAACACACATGCAGAGAGACGGAGAGAGTAAAGAAGACACAGTGGTCTGACCTCTCGATCCATTAGTGTGTTGGTCTCTCTTATTATAAAAATCTGAAATCCCCTCTAAAGTCGTTCGGCTTCACTCAGACCTCCCTAGGCTAGAAAGACAGTGTCATTTTATTTTAGCAGCTTTTGGGCAGAGTGACCACCTGTTCAAGAAACTGCAACCACCAGCAATTCTTGAAGTATATGACCCTGCAGAGTTAGTGATTTCACACATTTTTGCCTATTTTAGTGTGCAAACGTCCCACCTATGAGACAACTTTCTCACCCTGTACTCTTTGACGTAAGGAGAACAAAAGTGAACTTGTATTATTTGTAGGGCTTTCTTGATGAAGAGGCATTTTTTATTTTACTCCAAAGAAATCCAATTTTAATAAACCTGACACTTGGAAAAGCACCACACGCCACAGAATTTAAAGTCTGAGCTAGTTTGGAATGCCCTCTCTCAATGGGTCCACATATAAATACTTAATCAACTTAACTTAACCAGCAATGATGATTCATTCTATGATCATTAAGGCTGATTGTCCTCAAAATGATGTCACTTTTATTGAGTAGCTTTATGAGGTGTCTGCACTTGAAGGTCAAAGAAGAGAAGTTCAGAAAGGCATTACACTCCACCTTGCTTTCTTGCTACAATAATGCACATTGTGCAAGAAAAAGGACGTAACTCATGAACTGATTCTATTTCCGATCTTATTAGTTTTCTGCGATATCTGATGTAAACCTTCTACTTATCACAAGTTTTCATACTGATATTAAAAAGTACACCAAAATAACAAAAACACTAGAATAATCTATGGAGATTAATGAAGCTTGTAATTGCTTGAGAGCATCACCTTAACTACACAATAATAATACTACTAAGTTTCTGCCATGCTTTAAGGAATTATGTTCTGCTTTAATCTTTAATAAAGCAATAAAATGAAGATTAGTGAACTAATAATTATTTCCTCTTAAAATTGCTGTATCACTACATTTGTGTTGTCATAAAAACAAGAAAAAACTGGTGTGAAATAATTATAGGGCAGTTCTAGTTTTAGCAAAAGTGGGAACATTTTGTATTCATTTAAATTTGACCTTGTAGTTCTACATTACAAGTCGAATAAACACTGAAATGCCTGCGCAGTCATTTGAAGCTCAACTCTGCTGGTTACACAACAGTGTGAGGATGTCAGTTTCATTCAAAATATAATGTGTTTATCCTTATTCCTACTCCACACAGATAAACTCTGATCCATCAGCCGCATTTCTAAAATTCTTTCCTCAAAATAGTGTGTGTGCATTTTTGTGCACATGCGCTTATGTGTGTAGTGCCCGGGGATTAACTCCACACCGTTTAAAACCATCTGATAATCTATTAACATGGCAAAAACCTGGTAAAGACCCGACATTTAGACTCAGTGCGCACCAACACACATTTCTTTCAATGCCATGCACAAGCGCAATACTGTTTTCTGTAATGCTCTTAAACCAGAAACAATTTCCATTTGACAAACCTCCATGGGAATAAAGGGCAGACCAGAGGAAAAACACAATAATAAACTGATTAAGGCTGGAGTAAGCAAATTTTTTTGGTATCATTGGACCAAAGAAACCTTTTAGCATATTGTGGGAAATAAATTCGTGCACCTCCCCTCCACTCCGATTTCACTCTTTATAAAGGCTGGCTTGTAACAAGAGACTTTGGCCATTCACAGCTGGTCCCTTTAGATCAGATCAGAGTAGTTTAAAAAACAAAAAAAACTATGTAATGGGAATAAGAGCTTCATTGGACTCATGTGAGTATTTTCAGCTGGGAAAGTGGGATTTTAATTCCATGTGAATTCCAAAGTCAGCAATGACTCACTTTAAAACAGAAGTGTAAGAAGTATGTGAATGGGTCCGTGCTTGTCTGGTGGGAGGAGGATAGAACAAAATAGCAGAGCTGCAAGAGCTGCATTCCCCTTAGATTTATGCCAAACCCTTGAAGGGGACCTATTACACTCCAACACTTTACTCTTGGACTCTACTACACCAACATTACATTGTTCGAAATCCAAATATTCCACATTTCTCTAATGCTGGGACCTGGCATATCCCCTTAGTTCGTCTGTTCTTACACTGCAGTATGAACTATTCTGATGCGATGACATCAGCTAAGTAGAGCTGAAGCTCCTATTCCTTAAAGACCACCCTCTTTTTAGGCCAACTTTCTTCTGCCCAGGAGTTGCAGGATTTTTTTGTCTTTTTTTGACAAAATATTTTGAAAATATTTTTAGCATTGAAGCTGTTCCTAAGAGTTAAATTAAGATACTGTTAAGGTCAAATGGGTTCTTACGTTTAGCTGCCAGCCTCAGACACTGTGTCTTTGTTTCCTGTGGAAAAAAAGACAGAAGGAAGAAACCTTAGTTCCACTAACACACTACAACACGAACCTTGCTCTTAGCGTTTAATATTAAATACTGTACATAATGAGTGTACAGAAGCTGCAACATAATGTAAGTCTATGAGTGCGCCTTTTTGAACCTCATTCAAAAAAATTAAATACACAGCCTACCCTCTCTGTACTGCTGACAGCTTGAAGATAAATGTTGTAGTTCTTCCTTGGAGCCAGAGGTGGATTCCAGAAACCCTGAGGAAAAGAAAGAAGGATCAGTTCACACATGTCTACGATACATTTACAGATTTACAACAAGCAATTTTACTTTTACACTTGGCTGAGAAGGATATCGATATGTAAACATTCAAATTATGTAGCCTTTAAAAAGTATTGCATACAATTTCTATGAACTTTAAGTCGTATCGTTTTTAAAAATAAAACCTCCTGCATAACAGCAACTGCCTTCTAGTTCCAGTGAATGTGTTGTGCTGCCATTTACTTCTGTATTTCAGAATTTTTGATAAACACATCTTTTCAAGGCATTACATACATACGGTTTTGTTCAGATTAAAGACTTGCCTGATACGTCTTGTTGTCTCCCACAGTAAAGGGAAGTGGTTCAGGCAGGCTGCTGGGGGACAACTGGGCGGCATAATAATAAGGGGATCCACCGCTAGATGCACTGTGGTAAGAAACTGGGACCTGGAGAAGATGAAGATACGTCTATAAATGTAACTTCAATTAAATGTAAATAAAAAGAGGTATTTTAATAGCAGAGTCAACAAAGCCCATTAATGGAAATTTATTGTTATTTTTTATTCAACTTCAACCATTTACGCTTATAAGAAAAGCTGTAAAAGGGGCATGGGTTTTCAAACATACGTAAAAAGGATTAATAACCACCTGATAACAGTCAGACGAAGCCTGACGGCGTGTCCGCTGAGGATTCACTTCTTCCACCACAATCTGGTACGCACTGTAGACATAGAGACAATATGAGTACAGATGTAATTTTGGTTGTTGTTATTTTACTAACACACACATGATTAGTGAAAAGCCTTTGACTGCTTTTGTCATGTGATCTATCCAGTTTAACAGATAACAGAAGTGCTGTACCTTATGGGTGCTCCCTTAGCCTGGGCAGGTTTGAGCAGGACAGTGATAGTTGTTGCAGTTTCATTCAGGAAGGCCTCTTGACCATCGTACTCGTCTATTGTCGGAGCTGAAAAGAGAATATGAGGCTGCATAAGTGTAGCTCTAACCTCTTGCTGTCTAAATGTGATATTAAAAAATTTTGAGTCAACAGCACATATTAAAATGTATTTTTTCCACCTGAAATATTAGTTGTCACATTGAGCGTGGTTGCAGGACCAAACCCTTTAGAGGTCGATGCTCGTATAGACAGCTGGTATGTGACACCTGGGTGGAGCTGAGAAAACATGTGATGGGAGGCGTTTGAAGGCAGTGACACTGTGAGCCCTGGTCGTTGCAGAGGCACCGAAGGGTCAAACGAATGCACGCCACTGTAGCTGATCTGAGTTGGAGTAGAGAAAGCGAAACCATTTTTTTTTTTTATTTGTTTATATTTTTCCAAAGGATTGCTGTGTTAAGTTTGGCCTCTACAACAGCTGCTAATGATAGTACCTCATACTGTATAATGACTCCATTGGGTTCCGTTGGTTCCTTCCAGGAAAGACTTATTGTTTCTTCAGATGGAGTAGCTTTAAGTGACTGACTGGGAACTGGACCAGGAACTGTTAACACACATAAATTCATGCAGTTCTAATAAAATCAACAGTATAATGTTCTGCAAATGAGAAACCAACTGCTAAACAGAAATACACAGATTGAGAACAGGCAGCAGTGACATTCCCAACACATGCAGAAACGAGTTACAGATACTAAAAACACCCTTTGTACAAAACTCCATCCCTTATTGAAAAGTTTGCTTCATAAAAAAATTGTCACGGTCCTGGGTCTTATGACCCAGTGTTTTGAGTTTCAGTTCTTTTGATGTTCATAGTGTATGTTTAAGCTTATCAGGTTTCCTAAGTTTATTTGTTATCATGCCTAAGTGTTTCTAGTTCTTATTATTTCCCCCTCGTGTTCCAACTATGTTAAATCTCCCTTGCCCTTCGTGTGTTTCATGTCTGTTGTCTTATGTTGTTATGTCTGCCTCTCATGTTCCTGTTTCATTTTGGAGAGATCTCGTGTTTTTATATTATGGATTATGTTTTGAGTCCTTTGTGGTACTGTTTCGTGTTTCCCTAGATCTCAGTTATGGTTATCTTAGGTTTTGCTCTTTGGCTTCGTCATATGGCTTCCCTGTGTTCCATGTTATGTCCACTGTGATGGTTTGATGGTTTTGTACCATATTTCAGGTTCCTATATTCTGTCTCCCCAGTTGCTGTTAAGTTTACATGTTTAGAATTCAGTCAGTGTGTTTCCTGTTTTACTTTGAAGGTCCATGTCTCATGTGAGTGTTTCTAGTTTTGCTTCCCTTGCCTCGTCCTGCTTTATTACCCTCAGCTGTTTCCTCATGTGTCTTCACTTCCCCTAATCACCTCCTGTGTATTTAAGTCCTCTGTTTTCAGTGTGTGATTGTCAGGTCGTCTGTTGTCCACGCCATGTTTCCTATGCCATGCTTCCAAGTTTCTTGTCTAGGTTTTTCTTATTGTTTGTTTAGATTTCCCAGTTTAGGTTTGTGTTAATTTTGCTTCAGTTTGCCTTGCCCTTTGTTTGTACCTTTTTTACCAGCCATATTAAACGGCTCGCTTTTTGTTAACATTCAAGTTTTGTTCCCTGTTCCTTGGAGTCTGCATTTTGGGTCCTTTTTCAATTCATACAGTCTGCCCTCGCCAGACTGTGACAAAAATACATAAAATGGATAAAAACATTTGAAATGGGGAAAAGAATAAAAAAAAGGTGTGATATGTGTATCGTACCATCTTCATCGGTTTGTATGATGGTCTCATCACTCTCTTTCCGTCCCTCCGGATTAGTGAGAATCATTTTCAGGCTGACGTTGGTGTAGGGCGGCAGGTTCCCCACCAGGTGGCGTGGTGCTAAGAACAAAAATGGGGTCAACATAAACACACTGCAGAGTAAAATGTCATAACATTTGCAATGTATTTAGGATCAAAACCAATTTTTCTCACTCAGTAATCTGCTGCTGATTTTATAATGGTCTATGTAATGTAAAATCAGAACTTAGTGTTTTTAAATGTATTGTTAGGTGTGAGTACCGGTAATAGTGTGAGAGCTAAAGGCAGTTTACCACTTGTTTGCTTTCACTGTAAAGCCTTATATTTCAAACGAAGGAACAAGAGAGCTGTTGTCATCTGTCTTGAACCTAAATATGTAATTGATTATGTAAATATTGGCTATCACATTTCTGTCAGTCAGCTACTACATTTATTGACTAACGGATCAATAGCTGAGCAGGTCAAACTGAGTGTATGAGAGACATGACTTCAACCAATAATTAATTATTCACTTTTCAGGGAATGATTCCAACTACTGTACCTACAACCTATGTCCATTCCAATATTCTTCAACATCAGTGCTTCTGATATTATGTCTGGCTTCAAAATGAAGTGGTTGTCAATACTAGTGTCAAGCTCACTGTGAATAAATGATCCACTCAAATTTGAAATCTCGCTGAAAGCAGACACCTTTTTATTATACTAAATTTCAGCACTTTTAGGGTTGTTACTTTATCAAGTCTTTTTGTACTTCTTTACCCATGTCACAATGAATAAAAAGCAATGTAACACTAGAAAACACCACGACTTCAAATCCTGCATCAATGTCAGTAGCACAGTACGGTAGCACCTTTAAGGTAGGAAGAAAAGTAAGTAGTACCTTTAGGGTCCATGTCCAAACAGTCAGCTTTGCTACGATCGTTGGCAGTCATGTAATGGTAACAGATGGTAACGTTAAAGGTGTGACAGCGGGTGATGTTGTAACCCAGCGATTCCCAGTCCACTGCGATCAAACGCGACCTGGTCTCAGCAATCTTCAGCCTTTTAGGAGTTCGCATAGGTTCTACAAAATAAGAGAAGAAAGAAGATCTGTGATCTATACATGTTGATATAGATCTATATTTTTTCCGATACTGCAACACTCTAATTGCATCCAACATTTGAGGAAGCTTTTGAACTACTGCATTTCCATGAAGTAACTATGTTGCCAAAATGACCAAGAGCTCTGTGTCAACATTTTTCCTCACTGGACTTTACAAAAACCTATTTCTTCACCACCCTTGTCAATCAACTATTTCTCAAAAGCAATAGCTTCCATAAGGACACGTCGTTTTTTTCTGTCTTTTATGTGTATTCAGACTGTTATTGTCAATATAATCAACTTTCCCTCCTCGGTGCCCAGGGCTTTAATTACCTTAACTGGCTCATTTAGCTGGATCAATAATCCCACAGTGCCCACACACACACACACACACACACACACACACACACACACACACACACACACACACACACACACACACAGCCACAGAAGAGACTATAATCACAAGGCTGTGCTATTCCTCCTCTACATTCTGCATGCAAGAGTCCTGCCTGTGAGTCCACTATATATATGCCAGGGAGTACATTTAAATACATATATTTCTACCTGCTTTCTGCTGCATTCACCTTAAAAGCCTACCTCAGATACAGGAAATAGCATTCAAGCTATGTGGCTATCAATCCACAAGATACTGCTTTCCTTTGGAAAACAGAAGTAAGGTAATATCTTTAAGCGCCACCAATTGCTGTCAAAGAGTTATTTCTCCTTCTAACTAGAGAAGATATCCATCAGTCAAGGCAGATTCCAGAGGATGTAACAGTCTATTGAAATGCCTCTGCCACTCTACCATCTTCCAGAGTAAAGCATGATAAATATTTTTGAACTGAAGCACAATATAGCTAGCAGCTTGGTGTATCCTCAGGCACATTGCCATAGATCTAAATCACTAATAATATGTCACTAATAATTTATTTATTACTAATAATTTATTATATAAATAGACTTTTAATCCTAATGGGTCAACCACTTGAGAAAGGTGGTGAAATACAGTACACTTCCATGTTGCAACACTCTTCAAGTATCTTATCCAAATGCTTGCTATTTTTGATTAATTTGGTAAATTCAGGGACTTTCTGTTCTGGATATTTTAATCAGTTTAAAAAGTTCTCGATGTTATAATCAAAATTATCTTTCTAATCAGGCTCAGTACTTCCAATACTTAAGAAATGCCTTGATTAACTCTGATATTGATTGGATGCATTGGTCTTTGACATCGCCAGAGTGAAATACATTACTGGGAAACAAAGACAAACTTAATGAAAAGCTTTGTTCTTCGTCAAAAATTGAATTCACGTTGATAAGTCTATCACCTGTTGATGTTTTATTCCTCTTTTATCCAGTCTAGCTGTAACCCACCTGATTCCTTATGTCCTCCCAAGATTTTTTAATAAAAACGGCTCACCTTAAATAGAGACGCACGTCTCTCCCCAACCCCTCCTTGTCTTGCTCTGTGTTTTTCCCTGGGTCTTCCTCTTTCAGAGGAGACTACACAAGGACACAAACTTGTCGCTTCTTCTGACAACCCATTATCTGCCTGTCACTCACACACACACACATGCACGGAAGCTCACAGGCACCTACACACACACACACACACCCACTCACACTTTAGATTGTGACTGAATCAAGATTAAATCTGGGCAGAGCATTTATAGGTGTGTTTGTGTGTGCGTGTGTGTTCATCTCAGTAAAACTTCTCATAATAACAATTCATTGTCAAGGACAAACACACAACTCTTACATACACTCAACAACACAAAATGCAGTCATGCTAATGTTTGCGTAATCCTCTAAACATAAATATGTCACTAATAATGTGACAAACAGATGGACAGAAAATGAGGAATAGAAGAAGACACAGGGGAAGAAAGGCTGTGCAGGTAATTGTCTGCTGAGAAAATATTATTGCTGAACAGCGTGTGTGTTAATAGCTGAGGGGTCGGAGCATTTCATTTTTGCTTCAACCTGTTATTGGATGGTTGACATTTAAATAGAGCAAGACAGAGACCACTGGTTTCTCTGCCTGTCTCTCGCTTTGTTTCGCTGTCTTCCTCACTTGTCTCATTCTCTTCTCTGTGTCTCTCTCCCTGTTCAAATCAATAGTTGTGATCCTCACTATAAAACAAGCTATTATGACACACAGGTGCATAGACACACGCACACACATGCTCACAGTTAGGGCAGTGTAATAAATTACATTGATTTCAGGGTCTCTTGATGCTAACACTGCTTCACAGTAAGACAGTCTTCCACGTGGAATTAAAACAAAATATATGACTGGCTGCCTGTCACACAAACACACATGCACACAGTGTCATATTTCCATCACTTCAGGGGGCATTACATTCATTTCCTGGAGACTTGCCCTAACCTACCATCATAACCAGTTACCCAACCCTAACATTAGGCCCTATAATTTCAAGATTTATTATACTGGGACTTTGTGTCCCCAAATGGGAGGTGGTTCCCCACAATGTGAATGTGTAAACAAATTTATGTGTCTTTAACACCCACACGCACCATGACTTTTTTGAAAACCCATTACCCTATTGACTTATATTGTATTGCTGCTTATCTCTATTTATAGTGGAAGCAGGTAGGGAAAGAAAGAGAGAAAGAATGAAAAAAGAAAGAAAGAATAGTGGCAGAACAGAGCAATATATGGACAAAAATGAAACTGGGTTTGAAGAAAGCGAGGAACAGATAAAGGTAGCAGAGAGAGAAAAGGGAAACGGAGACAAGAGACAGAAAGAGAGAAACAGAGGTGGAACGGGGAACGACGATAACTCGTCTGGAATACAGCCAGAGTCAAGCGGGACCAGGTCCAATGGCAAACCACAGAGGCTGCCTTGTCCCTTTCCCCCTCCTTTTGGTAGACAGACAAACGGCTGGATTCATGTTGGAACTAAAAGGCTTTGTTCTCTACAGATGCAGCTTTGAAAACAACAACAATACCAATAAACACTAACAATAACACCAACGACAGAAAGCTTCATATCAGCAGAATCCAGAGGTTGGAATTAAAAAATGGAAAACAAAAGCAAAGGAAATGAAACTAAATGAAACAGAACTATGCTAAAGGCAACCAAACCATGTCCCTCAACATGAGGTATTATGAAGAGCCAACAAACACAGCCATAAAACCATTGTGAGAGGAGATGAAGCTGAAGAAAAAGCAGAAGAAAAGAGGAGAGGAGGGGCTGGAAAAGAAAAGGTTGACAGGAGATGCAGCTAAAGCCAAGTTAATCTGTCCAATTAGTTCCTGGTAATCCTTCCACTGTCATAAGTAAGACAAATGAAACTCCATCCATTTATTCTGTCTCTAACTCTAATTTCTCTCTGCATGTGTGCTTCTCTTTCTAGGCCACATTTAAGTACTTAAAAGGTTCAAATTTGCCCTCCAACATGTTTTCAATTTGCACTTGGAAGCTACATGGATTTTGAGAGGCTAATTATGAAAGCAGCAATTAAGTCCAAAAAACACTATCCATACAGTGCCGTGCGAGTTGTTTCAAATTATGAGGCTGAGAAAAATAAATGGAAATCCAGCTCGTGTCTGATGATTAAAAAGACATGCATGAGTTAAATTCAAAAGCAATTCAAACATAAACGCGAAGCAAAGAGGGAGGAGTCCACAAATGTCTTTTAAAGGGTAAAGTTGGCTCTGTTCTTTATTCTTCTTATTACCCATAAAACTCAACATTACTAATACCAATAACACCTCTTAGTACTTTCACCTTTTGGCTTTTAAACAGTTCGAACATTAGTGTGGTGTGGAATTGACTCAGATCAAACTACAAAGCACATGCTCGTGGAAATGAGGCCATCCAACTTGCAGGATTCATTAATAGGTAATTAGTTGGTTTTATACTTTTCACAGAAATGGTTTCACAGAAACAGCAACCAGAACCTCAGTGATGTAGTATCTCCTCCGTCTCACAATCCATATGGGTCACAAATGTGACCTTGACATTCACCTTGTTTGGCTGCACTACAATCTGGCCAACACTCCAGGAGGAGTGCCCTTAAACTTGCACAGTTTAGGTGATCATAAAGGAGCAGTGATTCTGGTTAATTGCAGATGCACTGCACGAGCATGAGCACACGCTAAAAGTTTAATTTAATTCACCAGACCTGCTTATCAAGAGTCCAATCATATTAACTCATACAAAATAGAGATGATGACAGTACACTTTAAAAAGCAGTGTATTTTAAAGTGTCACATTATTGCAGCAAAATGTCAAAAATGGAATAAAATCGCCTTTCATGCAGTGTTTTAGCTCATATTTTCACTGTTTTGCCACAGCGCACAGAACATGTTGCATTTTTTTTATGAATTTCATTAAATTAAATTTAAAAAATGTCTTCTGAGCATGTGACATTTTTGGTTTAGGAACTACAGAATCTCATGGCGGTTGCAAAGCACTTTGCTGAAATCTATCCATGAAAAACTGACCCCTGCAAATAAGAGACCCTCCGTTAGATTAAAAAAAAACCCCATTTGCCAGACGAATGTGGACCCACACAGACAGAACATTACTGTAAAACTGACATGCACAGCAAAACACGCTCTGTCGCTAAATCTGTTGGCTGCTCTTTCAAGAGACTGACACTTAAAAGTGTTGTACTGCTGGTGTGTGTGTCTGTGTGTGTGCATATTCACATATAAAAAGAAGTACATATGACATAGTGTGTGTGATTCCCTGCAGCATCTGTGTTTGTGTGTCTGGAAATGTGTTTTGTGATTCTATTCTTCCATAAATCCAAGCGATGCTGAGCTTGTGCAACATATGAGAAATACTGTGACTCTCTTGAACTGCGTGTGTGCTCAAGCCTCAGCAACTACGATTTGTCTGTGTGTGTGTGTGTGTGTGTGTGTGTGTGTGTGTGTGTGTGTGTGTGTGTGTGTGTGTGTGTGTGTGTGTATCTAACCTCCCATGACCAAGAGGTTTTCAGCAGAAAATTCAGGATTTGGATTAAAAGCTACTTCATCACCTTCTTCTGTCACACACACACACACACGCACGACGCACACTCACTAACCCTTCAGTTCAAGTTGATTATATTTCACCCTTCAGACAAGAGCAATACATCACCACAGAAGAAAAATCGAGAAGAGTTGGAGAAGAGAGACAGAGAGAGCGTGAGAAAGAAGCGGGGACAGAGGAGAAAAAAATGTAAACGGAAGAGATGAAAAGAGACGTGAGGACAAAAGAAGAGAGGAAAGGAGGAGATGAAATCCTTCCTGTTATCATATCAATTGCTCAGCAGTGTGTGTGATGTCTGCTCAGTTTTTTATTAACTATATTGGTTTTTTAATTAAACAGTGTTTCGTGTGGTGGCACGCTTGGGCTGATGCCTGATGCTTGTGTGTGTGTGTGTGTGCATGTCTTCATCATATTGTATTAAACTAAATATTCAGTAAACTACAGGTGGTGGGATCAGACAAACCTAACCAAACAGAAAAAGCAAAGGAGTCATTACCATTTAAATAACATTCCTACCCCGTGCCTGTGTGTGTGCCTCACTCTAACAACAAACACAAACACACACAATCCAACTCCAAGGGTGTGTGCACATTTGCATGTGTGTGTGGATAATCTCAGTTACGCTGGAAACACAAAGGGAGAAGGTGGGGAGATTTAACTAAAAACATCAGCATATTATTCAAAATATAAGTAACGGTGCCAAATCATACACTGTATATAAAAGGTGCGACTGTGACCTCACGTACTGATTTGTGGACGACCATTAATTTTCAATTCAATTCGATTTTATTTATATAGTGCCAAAGCACAACAGCAGTCACCTCGTGGCACTTCATACGGTAAGGTAGACCCCCTACAATAATAGAGAGAACCCAAAAAATCAGATGATATGGTGTGATTGAAGCTAGACTGCAGTGGGAAAGAAAACCTGGCAGAACCAGGATCAGTTGGGGCAGCCATCTGCCAGGACAGGTTGGATCAGAAAGCGAGTCAGAAAATTATAACAGATATTTTGAATGTCACCATTTTATTTTGTTTTTTTGAGTGATCTACGTAAGGACAGTGTGTGCTGGTACTGTTTGACTTGCCACACTCTAAATCATATTGTCTTTTTTACTCAAAAGTAGACTTTAATTTACAAAATTACACTATTTTGCATTAAATAAGACCTGCAACTTGTAACAGAAAGCATAAACTAGTCATAAAAGACTATGGAATGAATTTATTTGACTGTATATTAGCGAGATGACTTTTGTGAAACCTCAATTTATACAGTGACAAAAGTAATATTTTGTTTTTGTGCAGAACCACATTACTTTTCTTTATAATTGTAACACAGGAATTTGACCTCTTCGCTGGCCTTGACACTGAAAGTACTCGCCTAATGTCTTTCTTAATATCAGATTCCACTCTATGGCTCTCATAAAAAGTATTTTTCATATCCCTGTTTCTCTCATTAAAGGAGCATTTCTAAATTGCCAGCTTTAGTTTCTCAGCTGAACTGGAGAAAATTGTTCATGCATTTGTCTCAGCGCACCTAGATTGCTGTAATGCTCTATATACTGGATAAATAATCTCTTACACACCTCCAAGCTATACAAAAAGCCATTGCCAGACTACTAACTCGTTCTACTAGGTGAGATCAAATTGCTTATTTTATACTTTCCACATTGGTTCCCAGTAGATTTTAGAATTCATTTTAAAATTCTTGTATATGGAACATAAATGGACAAGCTGCAGATTTTTTTTAATTTTTTTTATCTCAGAGTCTTATTAAACACACTTCTGCTCACAGTCTTTGGTAGCTAGTTGTTCCACATACGAAACTGAGAACTGGGAAGACACAGAGCCTTTCAGTTTGTGGCAGCTAGGCTTTGGATCATTCTCTCACTCAACTTCATTTAGCTGATTCTGTGGACTTCTTTACAAATCTGTTAAAAACGTAGTTGTTTACAATGCTTTCTGTTGGGATTATTTGGTGTACAGAAAATGTAACATCCACAGCAAAGATTAAATACCAGTCAGAAGCATGCTAGCTAAGCTTAAAGGCTGAAAACATGTGAGAACAGCCTGCATGCATCTGTCCAAAGGTAATCTACCTATCAGCAAACAAAAGTGGCTCATCTTTTAGTTCCCTGTTCAATGAAAAGGTCTTCAGTATTAGATCTCTCGTTTCATCCAACTAATCTAATTGATCTGAGGAATGTTTGTTCATAAGGACATTTGCTGCACTGCTACTGTCTGAAATGCATTTGATGAATAACTACATGCCAGGAAGTCCTTCTAAAAATCATAAAATATTAATGCCTTAATATCAAACATCATAATACACTACAGTTTTTTACAGTCAGGAAAACAGAAAATAAATCAGATGTACAGGATTCATTTTTTTCTTTAGTCTCTAAATTCATAATCGCATTTTCTAGATTTGGCCTGTTATCATCATATTACGTAGATTACAATGAGTTTACGTCTTTACCAGCAATGTGTTCCAGCATGAATGAGGAGAAGAAGATTAATTTCCTCTTCCTGTCAAACAGGAAACTGTTCAATACACGAGTCGCCTGAACAAGTCTATGACTTCCTCTCTGTCAATAAACAGACACCACATACGTGCAGATCCATTCATTGTTAAACACACACACACACACACACACAGGTTGGCACACATCAGTCAGACCCTGTGGTTATGAGTTTTCATCTCTCTTTCATTTTTATTCTCCAGTTTCATCATTCTCTCGCCTCTTGCACTCTCTCGCCCCACTCTCATTCTCTCTTCTCTTTCTTTTCCAGCCTTATTGTTTTTCATCATCTCTCCATCGCTCCCTTATTCTGTTTCTCATTCAAGCTCATTGCTTTTATTTCTGTCTCTTTCTCTCTCATATCAACCCTCTCTCTCGCTCCTGCTCCGTCTCTCTCCCTCAGGCTAGCTGTGTTTATATTTCAGTCGTTTATTTCTACAAATGTCAGACAGTGTTTCTGCCCTCCGTCTATTGATCCACAGAGAGCGAAAGATGGGGAGAGAGAAGCAGGGAGAAAAGGGGGAAAGGCAGTGAAAAAGAACGAAGCAGAAAGAAAGCTATAGAGAAGGCACAAAGGGAGGTATGAAAGAGGAAGAGTAGCAGAGAGAAAGCAGGAATGACAGAAGTATAGAAAAAAACAGTATAAAAAGTGATAGAAAGTGCAGAGAGCCTCCAGTGTTATAATCACTCTTTTGCGCAGATCACTGAGCAACCAAGAACTGACTCAGGCTCTCCCCTCCTTTCTTCTCCAATTCCACCCCTCGCTACACCTCTCCTCTTCCTGCCTGTTCATTGTACAAATATCACCCTACCAACTAAAATATATATACCAAGACAAAAAGAACAGTAGATGGACAGATCGATAAATAATAAGACAAGCAGAAAAAAGCCTGTGTGATCAAGAGGGACCAATTAAGTAATGCCATCTGTGACTTCTTGCTAAACCTGGCTGATCTTCTTTTAGGAGAACATACATAAGGAAGGACTCTATTGACAAGGCAAAGTCTCTAATCACAAAATCAATACATTGAATCCTAACTCTTCTATGTTAACATATTGCAGCTGTCCTACCTGCACATTTGGTCCGAGTAATGAGCGGCGGACCAGGTTTCCCGGTACCTCCCTCTCCTGGTCTGGTCAGTAAGACCCTGATCTCATACTCTGTGTCTGGGTCAAGATGCCATAACTTGTAGTTAGGAGAGTTCACAGCATGAGTCTCTGTCCAGCTGCCAGATGTCATACGGTACTCAACCTATTAGAAAGAATAGAAAGTATTAATCCGAACATCAATATTAATGTCAGTGTCATATGATAATCTCTGGAATACAAAGGTTTCCTCCATGACCAGATACCATGCTTCTGCTTATGACTTATAACCTTGTGAAAATATGCAAATGACAACTTGTAATCATGTTTTTCCTTATTTTCTTTCATATGCTGGTAAATTGCTGGATGTACATACTAAGCATGGAAAAGAAGAAATCAAGAAAAATAATCCCTGTGAACCAGACGCTTGTCTCCATTTTTAGACAATTTTCTATGATGTAAGTGAAGGTGGATATCCACAACAATGTTCTCTCAGTCACATGACTGGTGTGAGCACAGAAACAAACCTATAGTTTAAGTGTTTTATTTGCAAGAGGCAGACAATCAGAAGAAAGCTTAGAGGTCAGCTTTCTTCATATAAGCTAAATCGGAATTATTCATGTGACTTAGAAGCCACCTGTTTTCCTGTAAGATTATAAATGGTAATTGTTATGGTCTTTGTTAAAGGTTTGTTAAGTAATTACATAATTTGTTAAGTTTGCATGACTACAATGCCCCAATTTACAATGTTAAATTGTTAAAAACATCCAGTACTTCAAGACTAACACACCTCCTTTAGTATTATAGGTCCATCTCCAAATATGGAGTTAGCATTGAGCTGAATTAGTAGATAAGTGGGACCGACACCGAGCAGCTGAGGTGGTGCAATTGGGTGCGGAGGCTCTGGGGAGAGAAAACAAAGAACAAGAACATGTAAGTTGGTTTCGCAAAAACAAGGTCACTTTAGGGTGGCAGCAAACATAATAAAGTCAATCTAATAAAATACCTCATTAGTGGTCACATGATCTTTGTGAACTCAAACATTTTAAACAGAATACCTGCCAGCTATGACAACTGTCTAGGGTCTAGGTCTTGTAGCCACGACACCCACTCACAACACGAGCTACGTGAGCATCATGGCTAATTAAATGGTTTAAGATGCTTCATAGGGCTGCTTAGATCCCATGTCCTTTTACTAAGAATAAAATCATAATAATAAAGTTTACACTCTACACATGACAAGCCTTTTTACCTTCCTGAATTAAAAATACAGACTAAGCCCTTTTCTGATGTGAAATGTGTGCTTTTCTTACTTCTTCTGTTAAAATCAAATGGATTTTTGGTCCATGAGAAAGAATTTGTGTAAAAAATGCTAATTCAAATATGACAGAACATCTTCGCTACCACAAGACTGTGAATCTACTATGTTAAAGCAACAGCATGAGCAGTTCCCCCCTCTGCTTTTTTGTTCTATAATCTAAATCTCAAAGCTTGTACTGGCAAGATGCAATACTGAAAACTAAAGCGACATCCCTCACTTTCCATTCGATCTACCAAAAGAACCCTCCCAGTAAAAAATGCACATAAGTTGCTAACATTCCTATCTCTCCCTCTGTTTTGACAAGGTTGTTTGCTATGCATCACCATCACCCGAGCATCAGCCACCAACAGGCCCTGACTTAGGGGACTGATATTTACCCATCACTCCCCAATATCTCTGTGCAAATGTTTTCTGCAGGACTAAGACGATTAGAGCCTAGAGGCCAAACTCTGTTCTACTTGTCAGATGGCTTTTGGAATTCAAGTCCTTATTCAGACTGAAATCTATGCATTATATAAGCATCCGAAAAATTTAGAGACATCTCAAAGGGGATCTGGTTACCATTATTAAGTTTGCTTATTTGCCCAAACATTCAGCTCATCAACTACCCCTTTGTTAGGTGTAACGATTAATTACCTTACAGTATCATTTCATACTGTAAAATAAGAAAAAAAGTACAATTGACTAAATAACGGCAATTAAGTTTTAAATATTATGCACAGTATGTAGTTTTACTAGACGTATGTCCCTGTAACACGGCCACAAAGTGCTTGGTGAATAAATGATGTGTTTTTACATAATGTGATGGATGCACGATGGTTTCAGGGCCAGCCAGATCCCAGATAACTGTCACACATCTGTGACTGACAGGCTGAAAACACATACAACCTTTAAACACAGTGCATCAAAGTTTGATCTACTTGACACATCTACACACACACACACACACACACACACACACACACACACACACACACACACACACACACACACACACACACACACACACACACAGATCAACGCATGAATTAATCACTCTCCTCACACACATGCACTGTGATCTGTCTCGCATGCAGTAAATCATAAAGATTTTTATCTTTCTCAGACACACCACCAGCTTCAATCACACCATATCAAAGCAAGTACTGTATTATCTAAATTAAATGTGTGTGCCTGTGTGTTACGGTGTATGTTGCTCCATTAACAGTTATATTTCACATTACTGTCACCTGTTTTTTTTTTTTCTTTGTGTGCCTGCGTTGTCATTTTTGTGTGTACTGAATGTGGCTGTCAGAGAGGTGCGCATGGGGAAGCAGCGCTTTAGCAACAGATGAAACACTGAAGTTTGACAGCACGCGCACACGTGCAAACGCAGACACAGGCACAGGCAGGCCAATGAAGCTGAATCCAGATAATGAATGTTGAAGTTACTTCAGAAAACCACCAACGTCAACGGCATGTCATCCCGCAATGCCATCAAATAAGCAAAGTAAACAACCCGATGATAAATAAGCAGATGAAGAAATGAAGCAGATTCACAATGATGCATTTTTAAAGGGCACAAAACAGTAGGTTTATTTATTTTTTTAGCTTGTGTGTTAGCTTGAATGCGTGTTTGAATGTTGCTTAAAATCTACGAATATCTAACAAATAAATAAAACACATAAAAATGAAACAGTAAGAAATGTAACTGGGTCATTATGAGACTCCAGAGGAAAAAAAACAAAAGCTGGAACAAGCTCAAACTTTACATTTTCTCCTTGTTTTGTTCCATCACTTGTCATTCGTGCAACTGACCTAAAAAATATAACAAATCATCAATGGTGTTATTCCAATATTTTGCGGTGGAATTGCTGTCACTATCTTTTTTATTATTAATCACATGTGTGAACCCTCTCATCGTTCTCAGGTTTTTGGGTCGAATGTAAATGAAAATAAGGAAACAAATGAACACTGGGAAAGCTTCAAATGTATATGCTGATTCTGACCTACACTGCCTCTGTGATTAATTTCTTTATATTGTCATTCATTTTCTTCCGATATGGAAAAGAGCAAGCAATCAGAAGCTATTATGAAAGATGTTTTGGTAGGTTCTGTGCTTTTGTGGTTTGTAATGTGGTGACAGAGACAGTCAGACTAATATAAGAAAGGAGTGGAAAAAGAGAGAGTTTTCATTGGTGACCGGAGCCCACCAGGAATGTCCTTTGTTTTCCATCGTCAGCAACCTTGTCAATAAAGTTTAGCTTTCACAAACCTTTGCTGACATCACTAGGGAGCTCACTGGAGGTCATGTGACCTACAGAACTACAGAAGTGTGCATGAGCGTGCAAGTGTGTGTGTATTTCAGCTGCATTAACAACAGTCCAGTGGTAGTAGTTTTGGTTTTCTATAGTTTTATATAATGCCTGAAGCTCCACCTGTCAGTCTAACTTAAGAGTGTGCGACTGGCGACAAGAGAAAAAGGGACATTTTAGAGGTGGACCACTATAGCTTAAACCAACTGCAGGAATTCAAGCAACTTGTGTGTGCACATAAGTCTGATACATGTTTGTGTTTGTGTGTGTGACAGTAATATTGCAGGAGATTTTTAGGCCATGGGTTGTGTGTAATGCAAGCTGGCATGGTGATGTATGTGTGTGGTGATGATGCACTCTGTCACCAAAGGAACCAGAGGGCAAGGCTTTATTAGAGCTCGCCTCTGACCAAACCAAAAGTGACACGCACATACATATACACACCCAAACACACAGTCAGACTCTCTCATACCTCTCGTGCTGTTTATCTACAGTAAAACTTGTAAAGGCAGAGCTTCTGCTTGCCAGCATCCATCCATCAGGTCTTAAAATTTTGGGCTTTGGGCTATTGAACCTTAGTACTGTTTTGGTACACAAGGAAATGTATATGTAACGCTGAATTTTAAAACTGGCCTCTGGATATTTGATCAGATCTTGTATATTTGTTTGGAAAAGCAAGCGACCCAGGGATGCTGAGTTGACTGTTATATTGAGAGAAAACCAGCAAGTAATCTTGAGAGAAGCTACAGCTTGTGTGAGTGACGTGTACTTCTTTCTAAAAACCAAGTATCTATTGATCGCTTATTAAAGTTTTACAAACGAATAATAAACAAATCCCTATATAATGTGACAGTATTTTATTCATCTGGATTTTGGCCAAGCTGCAACTCTTGAGTTAAACCCCACAAATTAAAACTGTATAAATGGTTAAAGGTATTATGAGGGCGGTTTTAAGGGGCAGGTCGGCTTTGATAGTCTGTCACTGGAGTAGATGTCCAAGCTGTGTGCTCAAGTGTACAAAGAGCCCACCTCAGGAGTCTGTGCTCTAGGTTCTTTAATGGAAGCTCTGTTGTTTATATTGCATGATATTTAGCAGTTAGCAGTTATCTGTGTCTGAGCAACACCCATGTAGCCTGTGTTTACTAAATAGGCTTGGTAGTTAGCTAGTAACTTAGCCGTCATATGCTTTTATATTTCAACAAAAGGGAAGAGAGGCGGAAATGTACATATAAGAAATATCTTGGAATCCCCTGTCACACCTCTCAAGCTCCCAAGACACACCTCTGTTTAAAGAAATGTGATTCTTTTCTTTCATCCTGACAGCCTCCCCACATGATAATGGCACATCTTTGTCATCTACATGTTATAAATATCAATAGACTATTCCTGTGAGTAACCTTAGTGGGGCAATTTCACATCCTACAGTGAGCCACTTTAAGGCTTTGAAGATGAAACCTGGGTTATTTTTTATGTATATCATATTTTGGCACATCCATATGAGTTCTCCCTTTTCCCGTTTTCCTATAATCTATATAGATGATTCCTCAAGTAATAGCCCATTCCCAGCAGTTCGCCTGCTAGCTTAAATTTCACAATAAATAAATATTAAATATCAAAATATTCAGAGCGAAAATATTAGCAATGCAGCAACACTGTCCATATTCATGGTTGTCAGTGTCCTGCAGGAGCCTCAATTATCCAACAAGCAGACTTTTCAAAAAGTGAAATAAACATATTCTCTGTTTCTTTGATTTCTCTCTGGTTCTCTTCTCACATCTGATATTACCAATAAATAAACATGAGGCTCTTCTCCTCCCACATTCATACATGCAGTCCTTATTATTTTATTGTGACATCTTTCTAACGACCAGATTCAAGATCAATATTCATAATCACCAAAATTCCTCAAACGTCCAACAGTATCGTTCCTACTGATTGTTAAAAATGGTAAATGGCCTGTATTTATATAGCGCTTTACTAGTCCCTAAGGACCCCAAAGCGCTTTACATATCCAGTCATCCACCCATTCACACACTGGTGATGGCAAGCTACATTGTAGCCACAGCCACCCTGGGGCGCACTGACAGAGGCGAGGCTGCCGGACACTGGCGCCACCGGGCCCTCTGACCACCACCAGTAGGCAACGGGTGAAGTGTCTTGCCCAAGGACACAACGACCGAGACTGTCCAAGCCGGGGCTCGAACCGGCAACCTTCCGATTACAAGGCGAACGCCCAACTCTTGAGCCACGATCGCCCCAAAACGCCCCAAAAACCAAAAACACTGGCTGGTTATGAAAGACACAGCGTTCTCAGTGCACCGTCTTGAACCTGAATCTATTTTCATACATGTAGATTGGTTCCTTTCATGTTCGGACACATATCTCCTGCTGTGCGAGTTTCTCATCTCATTCCTCTTTCCCTTCTCGCAATCAAAAAAAGATGTTCACAATAAATAAACATTAGCCACTTACGTTTTCCTACTAAATCAGCAATGTCCTGAAGATCTCCTTCCATTACTGCCTGATAATCCTCATCAATAAATAAATAAAAATCTGTTTATATCTAGTGATTTTTAGCCTCACAATAGCAGGGTTAGGGTCAAGTGACACAGAGAGTTGAACCTCTATGCCAGAGAGTGTAAGAGCACCTTTATCTGAGGTACGCCATCTAATATTCATGCCGCTCGTTCCTGCTTTGATTTCTTATTTCTTTCTGCTCTGACATCTCCTATGCAGAATAATAAACATGACTCTGCTCTGCTGTTTACATATTCACACATATTCTTGATTCTGATATGGATATTCTTTGGATAATGAGCTATTTACATTTAACTTTTCTCCACCAACTCCTCTCTTCTCTTTGCTCTTCCTTCCACCTCCCCACCCTGCCCACTCCACCCCCCTTCTGTCACTCCCATATCATTCTTTCTGAATCTCTTTCGCCTTTACCCACCCCAATCTGCCCCCTCCACCCCCACCCCACCCCCCGTGTGTCTCTCTGGGAGATGAATTGAATATGTAAGCTATTGGATGTGAATGAATAAAGCATCCCATCTCAAACACACATTGGTGACACCTTATTAACCACATGTCAGATGCACATGACAGCTGCAGCGCGCGCGCACACACACACACACACACACACACACACACACACACACACACACACACACACACACACACACAAATACACAGATTCGATTCGCGTACACTCAGACACAGCACGCCCATGCTGGCATAGACAACAATTGAGCTATCTCATCCTCATATAAGCATCTACACACACAGACGGAGCATTTGCACCCACATTCAAACACAAGCGTAGCACACATAGATCTACATACCCTCCCTCATTAGCCTATATTGTGACTTTCATTTTATCAGTCAGTCACAGTGAAACACAAAGTTGGTCATAACAAAAAAAACACACAAACACACAGAGAGGTCAAGAAAACAGCTAGCCAGGGTACATGGAAGCACGTAGGATGTAACTCAGCATTAACCTTTTAATTACAGAGTTAGTCTATTATTAAATCACTCTTTCATATGATAAGACATCCTCTATATCAGGGCTGGACTATTAATTTTCATAAGGGGCAACATCATGAACTAAATATTTTGCCCTTAAATGAAGCTTTAGTCCAAAATCACTCGTTATTTACTTCGTGCTGCACTGGAGTCACTGTTGACTGTCCAAATTAACATCACTGAATTAAACTTAATTACTTAGCTAATGATAAAATATGCTATTGGCAGCTGTGATTTAAGCTAACAAATTTGATAAATGGATCAAGCTCCTGTGAATCCTGATTTTGTTTACTTCTGTCTGACTTTGTTGACACACTGTATTAAAATTTAATACATTGGGAACTTTCATTGTACATCCAAGAACTCTTCAAAAAAGCTTATATATATAAATATACTACTATCAGATTTTTAAAAAAGCAGCAAAGAAGTTGACAGAAAATCTATTAAATAACCTTGAAAATGTTTTTCAAAATCCTCACCTCTGACGATAAGCGCAGCAAAGTTGGACACCCCAGAGCCGCGCTCTGACTGGGTGACACAGCGATACAGATCTTGATCTTGATTAGTGACTTCTTTGAGGTGGAAGGAGGCAGCAAACCGTCTGTGGTTGATGTTTTTGGTCAGAGCCACTGGAATATCTTCTCCATTTCTCCTCTACAGACAAACACACACAGACAGACAGATCAGGTGTTGCAGCGGGTATGAAGGGTTAAATGCCTTGCTCAAGGTCAGCCAGCACTGACCACAGACACGTGCGCACACACACGTGTGTGTACACACTCTCATCCCCCTCTGCTTCGCTGACAGCAGGTTTGAAGGTCATGACTACAATAGAACCATAATGAAATCAGCAGCTATTAAACTCTTAATCATGTTAGCTGCTAGATGTATGGCCTGAAGTCAGTCAGTGTGACTGTGACTGCGTGAGTGTGTACTTGTGTGTTTGCGCAGTTGACACTTTATAATTGGACATACAAGTCCTAAGGGTGTCACATTCAGTACACTCTTTGTGTTGTTAAGTAAATAAAGCTATATACTGCATATTTATATTATTTTACAAGGAACTGCTCGCATTAATCAGCACAAGAATGCAATGACAGATTTAGCAAGGCCTTGCTCATTTTCATTTGTACTGCAACTTTATGAAGACAGAGAGTCATATAATGAAGGGAAAGTCTGTCCCAATTACAGAAAACATGCTCTTAGTTGAGTCCAGTGGTATAAATTTTCTCTTAACTTATCAAGCCTTTCTGGCTTTAAAGTTGACTTTCTTAAATATGTTTTTAACTGTCATATTCTGTAAAAATAAATAAGTAAATAAATGAAATCCATTCAATAATGTTGTATTTGGGTACACTAAAATGAATACCACTGTTAGATGTGACAAAACAGGCTGTTTTTGGATCTGGACTTGAAAGGCTGCGAATATTATTGCAATTTAAATACTGCTAGTTAAATAACCCCATAATCATAATTAATCGTTTAGATCTGGTCTTGCTACAAATGCCTTGTAGAACTTGTTGGTGTAATAACAGCACACCACACACGTTTTGCAAATGTTTTCTTGGTTGTACCTGTAGCCAGAGTTTATTGTTCGAGGTGTCTCGCCCCGTGGCGATACACTGAAAAGTGGCATTTTGTCCAGCGTTCACCTCCACATCCCCAAGGCGCAGGAAATGAGGCGATTTATCTGCAGGAAATGAGGTCAAACAAAGAGGCGAATCAGATTAGGTTTACAGCGAGAATATATGTATTTGTGCTTTAAAATGTTTTGATTTTATTCCTCTCTTTAAAATGGAAATGAGGTGACAAAACGGTCACCTTATCACAAACACACAATACATTTCAGGACGATGGGCCACCCTGAGGAATATGTTCATTTTTGTCATTATTATGTTTTACTGGACCACAGCACAGTACTGACTTGCCATTGCCAGGTAACAATAATGCCACCTTCACTACATGTGACTTGACATAGCTTCCAGTTCTTAAATACCATGCTAAGATAATGAAGTAAGCCTTTTTAGACCCTGAAGATCCAGTTCAGCCGTGACATCTTTATTCTGGGGATGTGATTGCAATCATAGATAGCAGCTCCTATGGTGAATGAAAACACACACACACGGACACACGCTCACAAACACACAAGCTCACACATGCACGCATGTGAACATGTGCACACACACACAAACCCGTGTGTCCAGAAATGCAGCTGTGAGAATGAATGCTTCCACTGTGGAGACTAAGTACTAATTCCTTTTTAAATACTTGCTCCTTCCTATTAAGGGCCCCGCTGCTCTGCCATTAAAACACCAGGGATCCTTTTTTCCCTCCCATATTTTACAAGATTTCACGTCCAAGTGTAGAAATGTGTTTCTGACTCATATCGACAACTTGTGACAGAGACAGGGACCACAGGGACACCACGACCCCACAAACTCTACAAGGGTTCACGACACTTTATTTTTATGACTTATAATCAATAGAATCCATTAAGAAACAGAATTGTCCTGGAAGATTTCAGTGCTTCTGCTAGATAGATAACAAAAACAGCTGTAATAGTTGCCTCTCCAGGAACATGCCTATGGCTTTAGATTAACGGACGACCCTTCTGTTAACAGTTTGTCGTCACAACACTTTTTTTCTAGCCTCTAGTGGTAAGGAAACACTCAAGCAAAGAAGAGAGGAAGACTTGAGACGTACTGAGAATTTAAAAAGGATCGCAGCTCTCATCTCTTTCCTGTCAGTACAGAGACAAGAAAGCTACTGTTCACTCTGTGTGTGTGTGCACGCATCTGTGTGTGCTTGTGGGTTAAAGAGAAAGAGCTGAGTGGTCAGAATCTTCTCTCTCCATGATTGCCCTAATACTGTCTCATTTCCCGCTTCACTCTCTCCTATTCCCCTCTTTCTCTCTGTGTTTCCTCCACTCTCCTTTTTTTATTTCTCTCATTTTTCTCTACGACTTGCCTTTCTCCTCTTGCCACATCCCTCCTCTCTTGTGTCACCTTCCCACTTATCTACCCATTCAAGTGCAACAGAAACCATCCCAGGTACAGTCTAATTAGTGGCCAAAGCTATCAGCGTCTATCCAGCGAACTAGGACTAATTGCTGGCATGCTAATGACTCACCGCATGGGTAGCTGAGCACCTGAATGTCGTCTATGGCGATGAAGCCGGCTTTGCTGTCCGAAACCTCAGCTTCAAATATGACCTGAGAGAAGAGAGATAGAGGAGATTTACCTATTGCTCTCCCAATTGCAGTTTAAACAGTTAATATTAACACTGAGATGAAGATATCCTGAAATAACATCTTTTTAATGTGCTAATTAATAAATTTTCATACAATTAGCATGCACAATTACTGACAACAGCATTTACAAGTAGCACACAAAATGCTTGAGCTTGAAACCTTGAAGAAGTTGAATTTGCAAATGTAACAATTTGTGCACATAAACCGTGTATCAAAAACAGAAAATACAACAACAGGAAAAACAAAGTCAAAGCCTGAGAGAAAAGTAATCTACAAATGCTCTGTTTGCAAATCACAAGCCCCTTATGGTTATGAAATCAACTCTTTAGTACTGTTACCAGATCACAAATTGTTTTGATGCATCCTAAGTGCAGTGGAAGCTGCAAAGTGAGACTATTGCCATTTCAATTTGTTGTGAATATGAACAATTCAATCTTAAAGCAGGCTGAAAGTCACCGACAGCAGCTGGTGATGTGCTTTAAACTGGATAAATTCAAAACCGCCACCCTGAATGCCGCTGGATTTATACATTCTGCCCAACACGGCAGGGAGGATAAATGAGATACTTCCTCATGGATCATAGTAATCTCTTTGGGTACACAAAAATGGCTGCTAAAGAAATTATAGTATATACTGAAATCCAGTGTGGTAAGTCAGATAGCAAAGGGCTATGACCTCTCTGTTTGTTCTTTTTTCCCCATGCCTATTTTTGCTTTCCTTTCCTTTCCTACATCTGTCTGTTTTCCTTATGTTGTCAAACATCTGTGCATGTAACACATGATGAGAACTTCAGCAAAGGATGAAAAAAAAAACCCAAAATAAATACATGAAATTCAATTTTCTTTTAGCTATGATAATAGTGTTGGCCTTGGGAGTTAAATTCAGTAAATCCATTGTACTGACATCCATGTTCCCCACAGGATAATTCCTAATTTCATTTTTGTGCTACCAGCAGGTCAATGATTGATAAATACTTCAAACACACAGAGTCACACATTAGAGGCATGGGAGGCTACCATTAGCTGCCTTTCTACTGCATGAACAGCTCCCCGATCAGCCATTTAAGCCTTTTTCTTCATAGTGTTGGAAGATCCACAATACTTTAAACGTTATGTAATATTTGCAACAATTTTGACTGTGATGCCAAAAGCTATGACTAACCAATCTGTAAATCCTTTGCTGCTTGTTTTTTTTAAAGGAGTTTAATCAACGAGTGTGTATGTAATGCACTTTTAGTTTCCCTAGAAAAGCTTCCAAAAAACCATTACTTCGTGGTATAGGCCGCCTTAAAAGTGCTGGATAGTTGAAAACAGCTCATTCTTAAGGGTAGAACTAAAATGTGATTTGAGTACCATGACCTGGTGAAGGTAGTGAAAGTTTCAGCGTTATGGGAATGGCCTCGGATGAACTGGAAAAACAAACCTGTCGTGCTTGTTTTGATTCCCTTGGGGAATGGAAACGCACAGTGTTTGTTAATCCACCAGGACTTTACAAAGTATTTAAATGTAAGCTGATAATTGGGCAAAATAGATTATGTATATATAACTTTAAAATATAATGGGTGACCATTGGGTGACCATTATAAATCTGATGAAAATAAAAAAAACAATCTGTGGACATTCTTGCCGTGAACTAATTTCTCATGTGTTAGTATGATTGCTTGGAAGAAATAAGCAATCATGGCTGAGTAGGCAAATTACCTGCTTAACACTAAATAACACTGGCAAGCTAAATTTGTAGATTTTAAGTGGAGTCATAACAGTCAACAGGTGCTTCAACCTCCCTGCAGCTCACTAAGGATCTGAATTAGGAAAATCCACCTCATCGTAATCTCTCTCTTCTTCACTTCCTCCTCCTTGTCCATACGTTAGCCTTCCCAAGCCTTTTTCCCCTTTCTCTATTTCTCGCTTGCTGTCTGTTTTCTAACAGTGTTTATTTAGAAAGGAGCACCTAATGAACAGAAGAGAAGGGACAGGAGGAGAAAAGAGGAGGTAGCCATCAAAAAGAGAGGCAGAGGGAGAAAGAGAGCAAGGCAGTGAGCAGTTGTTGTCATTCATCACCTGTAAAAGGAAATCTGCCGTGAACTGTTTACCCACAGCTTATCATCTCCTGCTTGTCACACTCTCCCCCTCTCGGTCTCCCTGCCCTACCAATCTATCTTGTCTCTCTCTCCTATCATCTTTCACTCATAGCTCACTGCGGAGCCCAGCAGAAAGACATCAGCTGACTTTTAATACCTTCATCTCCGTCTTTCCTGTCTGCCAAGCTTTCCTGTCTGCCTGCCTCCTATACACCTGCATGTAGGTGCATGTATAAAAACATATAAACCAATGTTTTATGTTTATGCTTCAAGTCATTGAGGACGAACTCGGGTCACCACTCTGGGCAATGAATGTTCCCCAAATAAAGTGAATAAAATGAATCTTCTCAAATTATCTTAATACTTTTTCTTCTTACATAGCCTAAAGGAAATCTATTTAATATAGACATAATACTTAAATGAAATGTGTGGCTTAGGGCTGGCTCTTTACCAGCCTGCTATTCAAAAGTGAGATTAAAAAATCTTTAACAACCTTTCTGAATTTGCAGTGAGTGGAATCTAACCCACAGTATAGTCTGAGGTTTGTCTGTGGACATTTAGCTGAACAAATTATATCTTGGTTATGAACTTGTTTGAACCTGACAGAGAATGAAAGACTGAGTACACAAGGTCTGCCCATTGGTGTCCAATTAAATTTTAGCATTTAGGAACTTTAAAAGCAAGAAACTTGACATCAAACTTTTAAACATTTTCAAATCTCAGGCCAACTCTTTTGGCAGTGAAGCAAGTCTCTGCAGTCAAATCAAAGATTATAATCAATTTTTTGAGCTGGTCTCAAATCTACACTCTGCTAATGTTTGTGTACTCATGAGTGTGGTATTGAAAGGATTTTCATCATGCCCAGGGACATGTGGCTTGGGTGCAAGTCATTTTACCTTCTTGTAAAAGTTAATTGTCTACCATAAAGCCATTTGAATTCATATTCTTATATTGGATTGCGGTCACCTCTGATACATACAGGGGGTCAAACACTCACTATCTGACCAATCCAATCAGTGTAGAGCAGGTTTATTGCTTTCTGAAATGTTAAAGCCTACATCATTACTCCAGAGTACGTCACTCAGATACAGTTTATGCATGCATGGCCATTGAATCAAACATGTTTAACCTCCTAGGACCTGGCGTCCACATATGTGGACATCACATTTTGGGTTATTTAGACCAAAATACTCAATTTTGCTCTACAAGGGCCTGATATCCACTTATGAGGACATTATACTGCTACTGTTCTATCAAAATTTTAAACGAATGTCCTCATATGTGGCTCTGATTTTTCATAAAAACAAAAATAAGGTAAAAAAAAAATCTGGTAATTCTTTGTTTTTACATTCATTGGGCCCCAATATACCCAAATATCAAAGAGAAATTAAAAATGCATGCTGTGGAAGAGTTCGGGTCTTAGGAGGTTAAAGCTGCAGGGAAGGAACATTTTCATGTGACTTTATAGCCCAAAGATTAATAAATGTAAATTGTGTTTGGGCACTGTTTCTGTATATATATCATATGAATTAACGCATAAGGTAATTTAAGTTCCTGTGAGAAAATGAGTCTTAAAATATCTTGTTTTGTCTGACCAAGAGCTCAAAACTCAAGATTTACTGTCACGTTTAAAAAAAGATAAATAAAAACAAAACACATCACTTAAACCACCAATCCTTGGAATATATTTTTACTCTGATATCAAACTGTCACCAGATATTATTATCTTTATATAAAGTTCTTTCTTCACTGCATTGTGGAGATCTAGAAACGGTTAAGATTGTTAAGTTTTCAGTTGAAATAAAGAGCCAAGAAAGACAAAATGTTTAAGAGGACTACAAGGTCTTCTTAAACTGTGCTATGTGGCTTTGTCTGCATTTCATACGTGCATCTGTTGTTGCATGCGACAGGTCTTCCCCTGGTGAAACGAGTCTCATTACAGCTGAAGCTAAAGTGCTAACAGAGAAACATGTTCCAACATGATAAAATAGCTTCATACTCTGAAATCCAATAACCTGTTTCCCAGCCTCAAAACCTATATAATCCTTGGCAAACCTGGATGATTATGTTCCAATTAAAACATGTTGACACACGAGTTTCATGCTGGTGATCTCCGCTGGGGGGGACTGGGCTCCAGATGGGCCATTTGGAGGATGTTCTTACACTTTGCTTTATAGTAATATTACACAGTCCTCTGGCTGTGTGTGTTAACATGATCAGTGTGTGTATGGAGCTACAACGCTCAGCCTGTAATGTACACACATGTCTGAACACCACCCAACGACCGCGCACAGATCAAGTTGACTGACATAAATTAAGAAAAAGGAAGAGACAAATATGCGCATAAGATCAGTATAATGCAACCTACAACAATATTCCTGCAATAGATTTTCCTATGTGAATCTCATGTTCAGGGTCAAGTCAGACAGCTGCTCATTAAAAACACATAAACAAGACCATAGGGCAATAACAACAATGTCAGTGTCCAGCATGGCGACACACCCCTATGCGTGCAAACACATGTACACATAAACACACACCCGGCTGGTCTTTCTAAGTGTCTTTCTAGCCTAATCGCCACCTCCTGAGCCTCAGTCAACACAAATAAATCAGCTGCCTGCCTCACAGCACGTGTATGTGTTTGCCTTTATTTGTGTGTGTCTGTGTGACATCTGCGTTTTCACATCAGTTTGACAGAAAGTAAAGAACTATGCATGATAGTGGGATGTTCTAACTGTGTAGTTGCTGTTTGTTATTTTACCGATTTACCTGATATTCATTAGGCCAGAACGTGGAAACGGCAAGTTCAGCTCTCAGCCACTCTTTACCTGGACAACGACATCAGGATCAAAATAAGCCATTATAAGCAATAATGCATAAACGCTGAATTGAATCAGATTAAGCACTGCTGTGAGCTAGTCTTTACCGGTGTAGGACGTCACATTCCATATAGGGTTAGCCAAGGGACCCTTGTTCACCTAGAAATCAAACAGAACCACAATCAGTCACAAAATAGTTTACACAAAAATGAACCTATAAGCATGCAGTGCACTGCAATTCATGATTTATCCCTTTTACATTCCAGTCAGGCATCTTTTTCTTGGTTTATTACAGCTCACCTGGCTCTAGCCAGGAAATTCCAAAGAAACTACAATCTAATCTTAATGTGTTTTCTAAGAACATTCACACACAGAAAAAAGAAAAGAATAGGATCAGGAGACAGAGGTGTTATGGAAATAACTGTGGAATAGACTGTCAAAGCACCAGATATGTGAATGTACTTCTCCATATTATTTAAATAAAACAAATAACAATGTTATTTTGAAATAAACGTGAGACTGCATGTGTGTTGCTTTAAAAATCATGTTTAATTGTGAAATGAAAGTGTTGGTTAAAGCAAGGCAATCAGCAGCCTCTATTGCATGTTAGCTGCAATAATTGCGG
Organism: Astatotilapia calliptera; assembly: GCF_964374335.1. Taxonomy (NCBI): domain Eukaryota; kingdom Metazoa; phylum Chordata; class Actinopteri; order Cichliformes; family Cichlidae; genus Astatotilapia; species Astatotilapia calliptera. The sequence goes on from NC_137436.1 coordinate 16,606,769, forward strand.
GGATGTTTCATAAAACTAAAACCAAGAATTTCCAATAAATCTAGTATTCTTTTGCTTTGTTTTCTTCTGTCCTGTTTTGTTTTAAATGGAGAGGCTTTGGTCACCATCTGCTTTTGTGACAAACAAACTCCTTTAATTAATTTAGAATAATGCAATCCAGCTTGGGCTCTATAATATGTAGCCTCAGAGAATGTACACTGCTGTATAGTGGCTGGTGGAGGTGTACATTTGGTCTTGATTCAGCTGGTTTGTTTACTAATTAGAAAAATCCAAATAAATATAACCGTCAGTTAATTGAGGTCTACTATGTTTTTCTGTTTTCTGGTACATATTAACTCTACATAGCTGGGCATAAACATGGCCAAAGTTGCAAATAATGATGTCACCATATGTACAGGTAATCCATGTGAGCTAACAGCTCTGTCCCTGAGTTACTTTAAACTAGCAGTTTTGCTAGCACTTTATTTTTTACTCTTATATCTGGATGATGTCAGAGAGGGCTTACAACATCAACGGGCTCTCTCAGGTACACATCTGCCGTTAAAACTTATTATGAGGGCCAGTAATGCTCAGATAGTTTCAGATCCCAGCTAAAACAACGGGCTGCGCCAAGACCCAGTATAAGATAAAAAAGGATTATTTTAAACTGTGAATCATGCAAAGTCGCACTGGCTCAGAAATAATAAGAGGTAGTTGGGAATGAGCATCATGGGGTCCCTTAAGACAATTAACTACTACATATCCAATCTACTCTACTAGATCGGATCTCAGTACCTTCACCAGGACGTTGAGCGTGCCAGGGCTGGAGCCATCGGGGCTACTGAGGAGATAGTTGAAGTCGATACAGTGAGTATCATTCTCCTTCATGACTGGCAGCTGAAACCTGGCTTTTTCTCCAACATCATACTGCGAGACGTCAACATACATGTAGGAACCTGCGTGAAAGGAAAGAAACATAGGACTTTAACCACAGTTGGAAAGCAAACAATGCAGCAATTTTAAATCTGACCGGATCAAGAGCAATGAATTGCTCATTTTGTTTGCAGCTGCGTGTGCTTGTGCCAACACATACCTTCAAAAATTCAGTGCTTGAACAGACTAGTAAGGATGCCCTCTGAGGGGCTAGTTAGTGTGTAGACAGTGAAACTATGACTGCATTTGCCAAAGAGTGGGCTGTATGTACCTACATGAGCATCCAACCGCTTCTGTACAAGGTTATAACAGTCTAAAGTATTTAGAAACTTTAAAATAATATTTTGCACTGTTTTTTGTTTGTTCTAATAATACTCCCCTGTAGAAGTTACCTTCTACTCAGCAGTCCTTTTAGAAATAACGGAGAAACTGCAGCAGTACATTCAGCTGAACGAGTCTATAAAAGTGACCCGGCACAAGGTTGGAAACAAATAATAATAATTGGAAGATGTGCAACAATTGGAATGACGCATAAAGAGGGAACTAAATGTCTGCAGCTTCTTCACAAGAAACCAGAGCAATACCTGGAAGAAGAATGGATAAATGATGCACCACTTTTTAATATACATAAGTGACTAGACAATGCTTTTATGGCAGGAAACAAACCCTGCTGTATCCCCATTTGAGGAACTGGAACCTCCAAATTGTCACAATAGATTTCGCACTCTGATTTCATGATTAGTGGTTGATTTGATTTCCTAGCAGTTCTCTGGGCGATGCTTCTCTGTTTTCACTTCTGTTGTTTACTTTATTCTGGCCCCTTCAACACCGAATTCACACACAAATCAGTTACTTTTGTTATGCTAACACAATGGCACACTGGAGAAATGTTTCATTCTCTACAACATCAGCAAGCCAAGAATAAATATACTTCAGGTACTTCGCTAGCCTACTGAGTACTATACATGATACACCATTACAGCTGACTGAAGGGAATAATCTGGCTGTACCAACAGGACAGACAAACTGTCCTTCCAGATGTTCTAGTAATCAGCTCAGACCCGAACCAGATGTTGATGCAATGAAATATGATAAAATGTGATCCTGCTCTGCATGATGTTTAATCTCACAATCTCACATTAGCTCATCACAAATTCAGAGAAACGATCCCATGGTAACGATTAAGTCTAATTCCTTGAAACGTATATTGTTATATTTGTTTTGAATATGCAATTCGTATTAATCACCTATGAAGAAAAATGTATATTATCATAAATTGGATATCTTTGGGTTTGAAATACTTGGCTATTGAAATTAATTCATTTGCAGATGTAATCCTAAATAGAATAGAATAGAATAGAATAGGACAGTATAGAATTAAATACAATTAAATAAAGTCAAATTGGATAAAACCCTACATTCTATAAAATGCCCCTGGTGAATTGTATTTGCATATTAGACTATACATAATATGTACTATATAATGGTTTCTAGACAATAGCGCTTATCACTTATTGTTTAGCTAATCTACTGTGAGAAAACACATCTCTCTGCAGAATGGAGCAGAACATAACAGGCTTTGAACGGATGCACACAAACATGTGGAGACACGGACATGTGTGCGCACATGCATACACATGCACACACATGCACATCAGCTTCTCAGTACCCCAGTTATCGTTTTGGCTGTTCTTTTCTTTTTATCTCTGCGCTTTTTTCTGCCATGCAGGTATTAGAATAATCTCACTTCTTGGTTCTGAATGTCACAAACAAAACCCAAAATGACTCCAGCCAAACTGGACTACAGCCAATCAGACTGGAAACAAAACAAGGCCGGCACCGATTTCCTCTCTATCTAAATCTGCTGCAAAATGAACATATAATGGACATCACTCCCTTTATTTTGTTTTTTTCATTTGTGCCACTGACGCTAAGATGGTGACTTGAAAAAAAGAGCCTTTAAGATGGCTGCCAAGATGATGTGCCAGCTAAAAATACTCCTATCAGTCAGAGACCCAGATATGTCACAACACAAACAATGTTGCAAAATATAACCTTTAGCACTTCAGCTAATCAAAGCGCTGCTTGCTACAAAAATATAACAGGAAAAGGATTTAGTATAGGTTGAAAACAGCTGAGTAATATGTGACAACAGTGTCTGTTTACTGAAATAATTCCAACATATATTTTAGAAACCACATGAATATCAGTCGATTACACCAGAACAATGACAAGACCTAACCTGGCACAAAAGCTGCATTTGAAAACATGAGTAATAATGAAAGACTCACTGCACACAAAACTGATGCTACACCGCTACACCCATGCTAAGCAAGCACCTTATGATGCCAAGAACATCTGACACTTGAGGTTTGTTTTTAAAATGGCTGATTCTTTTGAATGGCTAAAGTCTAAAATGGCCAGTAAAAGGGTAATGACACAAGATAATTAAAGATGAGACTAAAATACCGCTGTGATAGCCTTGAGCCCCAGATATGTCGCAACAAGAACAACAGTAGCAGGGCAGACTGGGGACAGTATTCTCCAGCAAAACAATAACAGCTAGCTGCTGGAATAACAGCTAATGGGGTATTTTCATTTTTAGCATTTTAAGGCGCCAATCAAGATGCGTGAGATGTCAAATACCCTTCCACAGTAACACATGCTCTTCATTCATAGGAAGGAAGATCACTGCACAGACTACAGATTATGTAGCCTGGAGTCAAACATGGAGTTAATTTCATTTTTTCTTTTCACTTCAAGACACAGCTTGCATCTCCAGAGGCCATGCTCAGTTTTCTATACATATAAGCAACAGTGGAAATTACATTTCCACTCCCTTTTCTGACTATAATTCATTATTTTACTGACACCTTATGCATTGCCTTATAATTCTGAAATTTAATTAGCACTTCTATCTTAATTTGTTGCTTTAAAAATGTCCCCATATTGTTATAATTTTTAATTAAACTGCATACTACTTTTGTGAAGGTTAACACTCACGTCTTGTAGGAACTGTGTCATAAAGGTTGGATTTATTGGTCATTTTAAGTATTTTATAACGGTGTTGCTGCCTTCTTCATTATTTGATCATTATTAAAACATTTAGTGCACATGAGACCAGCTTTGGTGCATTTTAAATGCCTCCCCTCCTTATTAGATAGCACACACTGATAAACATGAGAGACATGGAGAGAATGGCATGCCAAATAGGTTTTGAGTGGTACTGGCTGACAACATTATGAGTCAAGAGTATCTGCTTTAGTCCACTGAGCCACAGGGCCCCTGCCCATGAATGTTCAACTGGCACAATGCACATTGCCAGAGTAGCTTGTAGACCCTGCCATGGTGACTAGTGCCAACAGTGACCCCCGGAGACATTACATAGAAGAGTTTTATCTCTTATTACAAACACTGCAATGTCAGTACTGCCATAAGCACAAATGGTGATTAGCAACTGGCACAAATCATTGTGGGTTATAAGGAACAAAAGTATCATTTTTGTCACTGCTATAACTCTAAAAGGATTCTGTGTAACTCCCCTAGTAGATGACTCCTTTTATTCTGCCCTTACCTTTGACAAAATAAACCCCCTGATGTACTAATCAGTGAAAAAAGTCACTCCCAAAGCTCTTTGGGAACTCTTAACAACTCCCCAAATAATGGGATTGGTATTCCTTTGTTTTCAGGGGTCAGAACCCAAAAGACTTTAATGCCACTCCTCTTAAATCAAGCCATGCCCTCAGGGAGATTGTAGTTAGCCAGACCAGAGTATTAAATTACTGGTGGCTAGGATAGCTTGAGAAAACTATTCTAATAATAGACATTACTAAAGTTTCCCTGGGCATGGCACTTAAGCAACCAACTCAACCCCTCACCCATTTCCCTTAACTCCTTCCAAAAAGAAACCTAGCCAAGTGCTGCATCTGTAATCCCCTCTAGCAACCTCGTTTTCCATCCACTGCACCACTGTTCCACACCCCACTGGCATTATTAACACATCAAATGTCAGTTCATGCTCCCATACCTTTAGGCAAGGCTCTGAACCTCCCCTTTAGCAACCAACATCTCCAAACCATTAACCTGCTCTGCCATCCCCATGCCCCTGCTCGTTCCACTAGCTTCAACAGCCATTAATGCTATGTTAATTGCAGCCATTACCTCTGCACTCTTAGGCAAGGTATTTAACCTCTTCAGGCTGCCAACGCTGCCCTCTCAGCACAGTGACACCACTTGGTATTAATAATGCTAAATGATAGACTTTGGCTTTGTACCACTGGGCACCACACTCTTGTGTCAGTGCTTAATTACATGCAAGACCACACATGCACGACACACAAAGTGGGTCTTTGTGTGTGAAAATTGTAAAAAGTCGACTTTTAAATGAACCTTTCTCTAAATGTCAGCGAGCCTGGGTTGTCATGAAGATAAGTCTGAGAGATAAATAACAGCACTGCATTGTCATGGAAACAAAATCCTAATCTTCCACAACAGAGGAAGAGGAGAGGTCAGAGGAAAGAAGTGGTAAGAGAAGAGGGTGAAAAGAATCAAGGTAACGTGAGATCAAAAAGACAAGGAAAGGAAAGGAGAAACAATGCTGAGAAGCAAACTATGTTTGTGGTGCTACACTGCAACACAGTTTCCTTAATGTGGTTAGGTTCATACTTCCACTTGACATTCTTACTCTGTGGTTTTTTGTAAAGCTAGTTACCATTTCAACATTGCATAGCTGGTTACTGTTATAACATTTTGGTTTTAACATTGTAAAGCAGGCAACCTTCCCTGTTCCCTGCCGTTGATTAATGACCTCATATTCTGTTAATTAGACCCTCAGCCCTGAGGCAGAAAGATTTAATTTCCCCTTCATCATCATCATGAAGAAAAAAAACAACTGATTAGAGAGGAGAGGAGAGGAAAAAGCACCAAGAACTTGTACAGTGATATATACATATTCCATTAAAGTAAAAGTCAGTCAATCAGCTCTTACTTCAGCCAGAGTACAAAACTAGTATTATCAGCAAAATAAACTTAAAGCATCAAAATGAAAGTATGTGATCTGCAGAACACCGATGCATCAATATGTAAGAAGCATTTTGCTGCGGCAGCTGCCCGAGGTAGAGCTAGTTTTATACTGCATACGCTTCGGTCATTTAGTCCAGTTATTCCCAGCCTAGGGGCTGACCCCCTCCAAAAGGGAGCAAACTACATCTGCAGGCTCATGGAATGATTAATTGAGAGGGGAAAAAGCTGCTCTGCAAAATTATTTTTGCTTTTTTGAAATATTGGGTAACTCTGCATCAGAATTAGGCTTGTATAGTTGTTTAAATGAAACCACCTGAGAAAATTAGACAAAAAATGTAGCTGCTAACAACTCAGTGAAACATTTTTTAGGGGAAAGCAACCAAAAAAAAACAACAACCAAAAGTTGCAAACCGCTGTTCATAGTTCAGCATATACACGATGTGATTATCAGACGTTGATGGATATAGTTGGGATATAGCAGAGCAGTAATAATCCTGCATAATAAATGTGCTGCAGTAATAAGAAGAAATTACATCTAAAAAATGGTGAAACTCGAAAAAGAGCTCAAGCACTTCAAACTGCATTAAACAATAAGCTGCTTTCCACACTTTGAGGTGATGAAGTAGGAGATGACAAACATGAGGGGAAAGGAATTTGAGCTTCACCTTGTGGCAGGTGTGGTGAGACATATGGCAATTCCTGGGTGTTGATGTGCGTCCAGTCAAAGTCATCGTAAGGATCTTGTTGGTAGTCACACTGAGAGAAGCCCTCATCAAATGTACAACTTCCTGCAGAAAAGAGAAACAACAAAACGTAGTTAAATTTACAAAAAGACAAAGATGAAGTTTGTTGCCTTGACTGAGTAAGCGAACACATTTTTTTAAACTTGACTTTGAGTCATGTTTCAAATCTTTCTTTTGTGCTTTTTTATATGTGTGCGGTTGTCTCAGCTCATTAAAAAACCACCAAAGTCTGAGCTCCGACACTTATCACTCAGGGCCACTTAGGATCACCTCTGACTCAGCCAGCAGAGCCTTCAGCTGATCATCTGAGCCCATCGCCACAGCCTTGGGACAACCATGTGTGAGCTGACCGCCTCTGGCTCCGCCTAAACAGGAAGTTGCTCTAACACAGATAGACATCACTTGTCCCTGACAGCTAACTGAACCAATCAACTTAAAATGATATGCAGTTTGTTCTGGCTATATTGCTGATAGGAACAGCATTCAGGCTACTACTTGCTATCTGATTCATTGGCCTAGCAGTTATGCGCAGCTTGTGTTAATAAAATGGCCAGAAGAGACATGGCTAAGAAAAGCCAAAATGCCATCTGATTCAAGTCTCTGGTAGTTAGTGGTCACAGAGACGTGTCCTTTGTGCCCTTTTTTTTATTTCCCACTGTTGAGATGGATAAAGTCTACTATGAAAAATGAAATCACAATACATTTATTAAGTTAGACATCTATATTCACGTTAACTTATGATGAAACGAAACTGTTTGTAATTAAAATGTTAGTAGGCGCTCGGAAACAAATACTGTAGCATTTAAAAAGATCTTAAATATCATTTATAAAAAGCAGCCACTGTTTGCCTTGATTATCACTTGACAATGACTTTGTTTAGGCAAGATTTAACCTTATTTTAAAACCTCAATTTCATGAAGTATAATAGCATATTTATATTCAAATCACTATACTACAAAATAAATACACAAAGGAAGAAGGAATGAGTGAGCAAGCCACCATGAAGCACTATCAGCAACCAGGACTGCCAGCTACATAAATCTCCTAGCCTTCAGTTAGCGGTACAGCTTTGCTACCTGTGTCCTAGAGCAAACTGTGGTGGCTGTGATGGAGAGCAGAACGACAGGCCCTCAGATACCCCACTGATCTGAGCTCCCGCTACAGAGGCATACCAAGAGGTGACAGCCGCCGCCGGAGGAGAAACAAGTTAACATCAAACTAAGCGACTGTCTTCAACTGCTGGCTGCACGGCTGGATGTGACTCACAGCTTTGGCGAGGCACTGGATCACATTCCTCTCGGCATCATTCTTTAAACCAACCTCTCTTCGTGCAGTTCAGTTCACTCCCATTCAGTTCAATTAAGTCTTTGTCATGGCAAGTCACCTCCGGTCACTGTGCAAAAACATGCAGGGACATGTGCACACACAGCACAATAAAAAAAAACCTACTACTACTATACATTAAATTAGATATAGAAACTCTTTGTTGTCGTGCACAGCATTTGTGTGTTTGTTTGTGTAAAACTCCTGTCTTCCGCAGTGTGCGAGTCAGTTTGCATCTTGCTGTCATGTAACTTTCTCTGCATGTGTTAAAAATGTGTTTTTACGTGCATGGAAGTATCCCACATCTACAAACCTGCATGCATTCAAACCGAACACTGAACAAATAAAGAACTAAACACCCAGTGCCATACATCACACATAACAAGTTACACAAATGGACTGGAGAAGAAGAAAATGTTGATCTGTAAAGCGAAGTGTAAGTGTGTTTGCTGTCCCTGACTGCCTCCATACAGTGTGGTCTGGAAAATAACTTCCTGTTTTATCAAAACTGAGTGACAAAAATCAGAAACACAGCTTCTTTCCCGCAGTTTCTTTGTGTAGTTATTACTCTATACTATGTATCTCAGTAATTCTTTTGACTGGAAACTACAATGAATAAATGAAATCTGTGTAATAGCTTGTTTTGTCAGTTTTCTATATATCATACATTGCTACGTTGTGACACTGCAGATGCACTTAGCCTTGGTTTACCTGCTACAGCGTTTGTGTAGCCCTTCTTTTATTCACTGACACTACAGAGAACGTACAATAGCAGCTTTATTCAGGTTCTTCTGTGGAATTTCTACCTTTGAGTACAGAAGCATTTGATTTAAACAAGCTGTGTTTTAAATGTGTTTCATGAGTTTTTAATTGTGTACACATAAATGCCCAGCATTCCACTCGGCTCTGATACAAGCCGTGGTACAAGAGGTATTTTACCTTGGCTTAGCAGTGAAGAAAAAATGTCCTAGTTTTAAATTCAGCTTTACAGGCCATATTAAATCAACATTTTCAGTTGGAGAGCACTTCTCTGTCCTTGTTTGCACACCTCTGAAAGATATTCACTCACTCACACGCACACGAGACGGTAACATACTAAACAAAATGTCTGTTTTTGTGTGTACGCGCTGAAAAGGGGCCTGCAAAAACTAAATATGTGCGAAAGTGTCTGCACATACACAAACCTCACGCTAACCCGCCCACGTTCTCAGTTAACACTTCTCCCTTTCCTAAATGTCCTGCCAACCTAAACCAACACACACATCAGCAGACACATGCATCTGACAGCAAATCCTTGTTGCCAATAATGAGATGAGCAGACTTTGAACTACTCTTTTGCCTCAGCTGAAACACTCAGCAGCAAAATGATGAGCCATGTTTTGCTCAAATGTTGTAGGGACTTGAGCCAATCTGTTTTTTTATACTTTAACGTAATGTCAAATGTCAAGAATTACTGACCTCTATTTTGTGTTTGGTGTGCTCTGCTAGTGGTAAATGCTGAAATTAAACATGCAGTAATTGATTTCTTGGGTAATAAGGGCAGCATAGCATCAACTTTTAAATTGATGTGGTAACTTGTTAGTGAACAGATGCCTGTTTACCCTTCAGTAGATAGTTAGCAACATCATCATTTATTCCGAGTCGACTTCTGGCCCCCTGATGAATGTAAATTTGATATTCACTCTCCTTTTTAGTTCTGACTTTGGTTAGCATTTCCCTCTGGGAAATCTCTGGCTTCTTAGCTGCTAAAAGTATTTTCAGCTAGCCGCTACTTCTGCTTGTCTGTCTTTTGTTGCTGAGCAGTTTGTGAATGTTGGGTGTTTACGGCATCTTCAGATGAAACAGCTGAATCTCGTGACCAAAAACAAAGCAATGAGTTCACTCAGAGTGAAAACAAAACAGCTGAGCTGCTGACTGGAAAACCAAAACAAGCTCAAAGACAGAAGATGAGGGGAGCAGAAATATAGGGATCGCTGGCTTTGTCACAAATAATGACCAGCTTTCACGTTCTCATCATTACTGCTCGGTCCCCAAATATTGTCCTCCTTTTTTTGTACATCATATTGTTTCCTCTTCTATTTGAGTCTATGGCAGCTCTTAGAACTGTATCATAAAACAACTGAAAGGCACTGTTGCCATCTTGGATTGTGAAATCGAGGATTGGCGAGTTCTCTGGAACACCACACATGCCAAATTTAAAGAAGCTATGACCTCAATTTCTGACATTTTGGATCCTTAGCTATAATGAATTATATGAAATACTTCATATTAAATATTGAAATATTAATTTTTTCCCACAGGTAATTATTTTTTCCAGTCTTTGCCTCTGATTAAGAATGAAAAAAAAATTAATCCCAAGCTTAAGACATGCCACCTTCCATAATTCTCAGTTTTCTTTTCAAGCTTCTCTAAAAGCTTTTCCCAGCCTTTACCAGGACTGCAAAAATAATCTTCAGGAAGGGCCTGACAAAAAAATTAAGAGATTGATTTTGTACTTTTCAAAACCCTTTGCTTTTTACACACTGCAGTGTTGTCAATATATATATATATATATATATATATATATATATAAGTTGAACAAAGGGTGCCCTGTAATAACTGTGATTAGTGTTTTACGTGTTGACATGATCTGATCACGTTGACCTGGCAGCTGTAAAACAGCTTACAATGAATATAATTGTTATGATTAGAAATACTGTGTGTGCTTCTATCTTACTACTACACTCTGTATGTGTTTGCTCGATAAAACTGTGTAACTATTTTGACAATTTTCAAAGAACATGTATATGCATGAGTTTGTGTCCAGATGGGTCATTATTGCCACCCTCTCCTCCATTCACAAGGACACGGAGAGAGCAAGAGAACCCAACTGCATGCTAATCACTTTATAATCAGCTTCTGTGATTGGCTGCCTCGCTAATGAAATAATGGTGACTCATTTGCATAATAAAATAATTAGAAGGACTTGATAAAGGCTCAAGGGCAGAGAGAGAAACAAAACCACACACACCTACACACAGAGATACACAGAGGCAGAGGGAAATGGGACAGCCACTATCTAAAAGACCGTTGAATGGCATCAGACAACATCTGCCACCGTCACTCAAAATCATTTTGTGGTGATTTGCATTGACCTCCACCTCTATAAGGTGAATCAGACAAAAGTCCTTTGACCAAAACTGTTTGAAAACACGTGTGCAGGCAGACCCCAGGGGGTCCCTTGAAAGGAAGAGGCCCATTTCTCAATTACTAGTTAAGATCGAGATTATTAGCTGGCATTGGCAAAAACGTGAAACAATAGACAGTTTGATTAGCTTTTGCTTTAATTTGATCTACCCGATCTGCAGAATAGGCAGTATTAAATCATATCTAACGGCTAAAGTCTGCTCAGATAAAAGTCTCAGGGACATGTTTAAATCAAATGAAGGTCTGAGATGTTTTTTTTAATATGTTCTCAAGATAATTCAGGAAATCTTGTTATGACAAAAGAAACCAAGAGAGAAATGATTATCAAGTCAGTCAATACGAGTGTCCTTGTAACAAATTTATCCTCAGCTGACAAAGTTTCTCTGAAAAATGTGAGAATTTAACAGTGCAGGGTGGCCTTGGTTTTATTTAATAGTGTCAATTCAATAAACAACTAGAAAGTTGTTGTTATCAGTTGTTGTCAGTTGTTATAAAAGGCTGCATGATAAAAAAACTAACTATGCGGTCTGAAATGTCTAACTAAATGTTTGCGGATTTTCAATGCCACTGAACATTGGGCTATGTTGCAATTTCTACAAAAGTCTTACAGACAGGTTTTGTTTGACTGCTGTCTCTATGGATGGATGTCTGAATCTTACTATGCAAAAATCTCTGTATATCTGCCAGCTCCTCAGATACGATCAGAAGATCAGAAGTTGAGCAATTAAAACTGGCACAAAGATACAGCTTACATATTATAACACCTTCCTATTTCCTAACAGCCATGTAGCAATGAGGGAAAATGAACCATCTCTAGTGTTTATGTACCGGCAACACCTCTTAAAAGCATTTTATCAGTGCCATTACAATACCACGTCATTTAGCAAGTACTGAATGCACTCATTTTATGTACTTAATATAAAGTAGTGAACTACACATATGTTGCTCTTATATTAGGAAGTTTCTAAAACTTGGCAGTGTTAATTTTGTAAAGAAATGAGGACTTAACCACAATTAAAGACAAAACAACAGTACAATAAATGCCATTGTTCATGTACAGATATAAGGTTTAAGGTCTGTCACATCACATAGTATCATATCAGGATCTACATAAGGCTGGTTTTACGTGCAGAGTTCTGCATGCAAGGTATGCACTTTGTTTCTATCTTCTTACCTGTTTTATATTTCAGCGGATCAGAGGGCCATAACATCGCTACAGATCAGGTGACCCTCTGATCACAAGCTGAAATAAAGCAACATAAATCTGCTCAGGAATGTATAGGACTTAGAAGTTCAAGTGGTATCTTGGCTCTCACTAAGACAAACAATATACATTCTTTCTCCAATGTACGTGCAACAGAAGTCTTGATTCTCCCTCTCACTACTAAGTCTGTCTAGTATTTATCAGAAGAGCTCTGTTTCTGTCTGCAGGGATAGATATTATCACCAGAGAGGAGATAATACAACATGAGTGAAAGAGGGTGAAACAGAGGGAAAGGGTATAAAGATATGAAGGGAAGTTGAAGAGACAAGCTCAAAAAGAAACAGAGAAATTAATTTGGCGGAAATCACACCAGCCCTATTCAGAAGAGAAGAGAAGAGAAGAGAAGAGAAGAGAAGAGAAGAGAACTGTCTATTCGACAAATGGAAATTATTATTTTCAAGGACAATAATTACATTTACATCATTAAAAACCAATTCCAACCACCAGTAATCCTGTTTCCCACCAAATCATCACAATTTTGGCTTAGTCCAGTTAATAATTACATTAGCTCACCCGAATCTATAATCACATGTGGCTTTGTGGCACATTTCATACCAATGAATCACTACAGTGCTTTCAGTTTTTAGCTCTAATGTGCCAGAGAAGCTGAAGTAAAAGGAGGAATTAATGCAAAAGAGGCAGCATACCATCTATGTTGTAGTGTTATACAAAAAACCCTTTATAACATGTTTTTGGTATTCCACTATGATAAAGTATATTCCTGTTTGTTGCTTTTAATCTGTGTGCACTGTGCAGCCCTGATGCTTACCACCTCAAGGACACTAATAAAGTTGTACCTTATCATTTACTTTCTGTGTGTCTTCTCTACTTTTTTTGTTCTCTCGCTGCCTCTTGTTCTCTCTCACCCTCTCTGAGAATAGGTGAAATTAGCCTGAAATGATACAAGGTGACATCAGAGAGACTGACACACACGCACACACACACCACACACACACTGGCTCGTCACGGTTCAGTGGCCCTTGCAGCGCAGCGCGACGCCATCAAAGCCGAGACCCATATACACACACCTCGACTGTTAAACATACACAGTGGCACGCGCAATCGCTCACGCAAACGCGCACGACTTGTGTAGCAACACACAGGCATGTGCACACCGTCACACACAGCCCGACACTCGTGCATGCACAAACTCAGAGCAGTAGTTTAATTGGAAGTGCTGAAGGCTGAAGAATTTCTCCTTCATCTCACAATGCTGTAATTGAATCTGAGACGTGTGTGTGAGTGCGTGTGCATGTGTGTGTAGGTGTGTGCGTGTAGTTGGGTGTCTGTGTGTGTTCAGCTGATTCAGGAGTTTCCTTTGACAGTAACAGTAAAACAGAAATGTGTATTTTTCCTTCTGTGAGGAGCAGGTCTGTCCTTCCAACCCTGACTATCTTCTCCTCCCCCCCAAACCCCTCCTTTCTTGGGGTTAACGCTAGCATTCAGCTCAAATTCAAACTCAAGCAGTTTTCAAAAAGCCACATTATTTCCCACAAACTGATGATTTGGTCAGCTGGTGAAAGGCAAGCACAACCTTCACGGCATGATGTGCGGATGGAATATATTTTCGGCAAAAGTAAATATAACCTCTAGAGCCAAATGCTAATTTAGAGTTGTATTCTGTAAAACGCTTTCTGCATTTTGAGTGCTTTTTGTGTAAAGTTGTTATTACAGAGACTTTTGCTGGTGAATGAGCCTCTCACTGCTGTGCCGTGAGACAAAGGAAGTTCAATTTGTTCCTGAAAACACTCCTCTGCTTGGACAAGTGCAAACAAAAAGAACTATCAGCACACAATGAGGCATGAACAACGTACTAATGACCTGCCATCGCAGTATCACTGTTACACAGCATAATAGGAAAAGGAACAGAGTAACTTTTTTTTTTTTAATATAGTTGCCCTTTATTAAGGAAATCATTTGGTTCCACATGGCAACCTTATCATTAAAAAGCTTCAGTCTCAAAAGGAAAATACTCTGCTGCTCTTTTTCTGTGATGTTGAATCACACTGTCTGGAAACGCTTTTATTATTGCCCTGGGGCAAGCAGGTACACACTTGATATGAATTAAAGGATGTCAAGTCTAATGTCGACATGTGTATACGTGTATGTGACGGTGTGCTGTTTGGGCAGTAATTGGAGACTAGAGATTTTACTCAAAAGTCAACTTAATTGATGTTTTTATGCCAAAATTACTGTTTTGGTTTTTAAGATTTTGTCTCATCTTAAATGTATTTTCTATTTCCTTCTGAAAATATTTGTTGGCATTCACCTGTGACAACATGGTTATGTTTTGAACTGTTGGTCAGATATTTTTCAGTCGTTTTTGAGCTCTTTAATATTGAGTGATTAATCAAGAAAAAACCTGCAGCACACTCACATGGAAGAAGCTGGAGCAAATAATGTCTTCTTGATTATTCATGCAATCATTTGAGCACTAGAAGACTTTCATTACAGATTATTAAACTGCTTTTTTTTCAATCAACATGTTCATTATTACGTTTGAGACACCATAAAATAATGAATAATACTTATCGCAACTTCCCAAGACAACATAGTTGGGTTTTTGGGGCGTTTTTTGGGCCTGGCCAACATCTGAAAACCGAATATGCTGTCATATATAGACCGCAAAAGTAAGCAGTCCTTAATCACTGCAGAGATTTGTGCCAAAGTCAAAATAGTGCAGGTAACTGTCTTCTGCATTCAAAGCTAGTAAGTAATTGTTTACTGGCTCCTGCATGTTCTAATCAGGTACCAATATCGCATTTCCAATAAAGAGAATGTCACTGACATGAATTCTTTTAAAAAACCCTGAAAACATTCTGGTCAGATTCCCCCGAGAATTTCCGTAGTTGATTTTTGAAAGCAGCTTTAGGTCTGAATCCCTCATGATGGCAACATGATACCTGCACCTTAAGTAAAACACACTTCTTTGAGAATATCTTTTTTTCTTTTTCTGGGCAGTACAGTGTATGTGTGTGTGTCTGCATCTAGCTGTTCGCACTGTTAGCTGGGGTCGAAGTCTTCCACAGACACTATCTTTATGATATTCACCTCCCTCCTGGCTCTCCTGCGCTCTCAGTCTTGGGCTCTGTGTCTATCTCAGCATCGTTAATCTCTATTCCTATTCAAATGCTGACATTTAAAGTAACTTCACATGCTGATTGACTGGCTGGCAGATAAGGCAGGAGAAGGAGAGGGCAGGAGCGAAGGTGGGGGATGATAGAGACGGAGCAGAGAGCTCGTCGTTCACCGGAAAAAATTGGGAAATCCTCCTCACCTCTTTTTTACCTCCCTCCCTCTTCACGCCTCCCTGTCTGTGAATGAGTTCACTCATAAGCCCAGAAGAGAGTCAGATTTCACTCGTTCTCATGAAAGCTAACCCATCCCCTCCTTTTTGTGTGTTTGTTCACCCATTTACTTCTCCCCACACCCACTACTCCATTTACTGTCTCCCTGTCCACCCCTTTCTTTCCGTCTCTTTCTGGCAGTGTTTTGTACACGAGGTGCCCATTTAACAATTTGATTAAAAAAAATATAGTGCTCTGGGAACACTGACACACTTCAGCTTTTTGTCAAACATGACCGGTCAACTTTTTTTTCCTCTTTTGTAGCAATAGGAAGTTCTGAAAAACCGACTGAGAAGCTTTACGACTGGCAATTAAGTGCTAGGATGACTCTAGACATTGGTATCCAATAATGTCACAAAGAAACTAACCCATA
The DNA here is from genome assembly GCF_964374335.1 of Astatotilapia calliptera. Taxonomy (NCBI): domain Eukaryota; kingdom Metazoa; phylum Chordata; class Actinopteri; order Cichliformes; family Cichlidae; genus Astatotilapia; species Astatotilapia calliptera. The sequence continues at coordinate 16,622,939 of NC_137436.1, forward strand.
AACCATCGGCACAATCAGATCCCACATCAGCGTGTGTCAGTCTGAATGAGTCATCATTAAACTTTTAGTCTGCGTTGAGCTCAGTTTAGACTTTAAAGTACAGCTCGAAGTTTTTCTTTTGAGTAAGATCCTCACACAACAAGTCTCAACTGGTTCCCTCTCTCCACCCTTCACCACACACTTGACCTCAAACATGCTGACTGGATGATTCACTGTAGACACTAAGCCTGCATAAACTTTAACCAAATTATGACTCAAAGTGGGGAAAAATTCGGAAGGCAATTAATAATTTATTGCAGCACTCCACACCAAGTTTCTAAACATGATGCGAGTGATCTGTTATTCATAAGATCTAATGACTACTAGGTTTTACTATACTATACAGCTCAATGACACTTCTCAATGAGACTGAGCCTAGATGGACATTTCCCATCGAGTTATACAAAAGGAGGCTGAAATGAAAAGGAATCAATAGCGGACAGAATGGGGTCAGAATGATTGCTGGCAGTCAGTCAGCTGCATTTGGGCAGAGCACAAGCAACTCTGCACCTGTATGTATCCACATGCCACCAGAGCCAGCAAACCGTCATTACAGTGTGCCACTAAAGCATTCATGACGTTACCTGATAACTAACTGATGAATTACCAGGAGAATACAATCAAATAATGCTTTAGCCACTGTAGGTGATTTGAATGGCCCAATCACAGGGGTGGGCAGGATGCAGTTTGTTTTTAAGCCAATCAGGGCACAGCTGAGGTTTTGGACTGGAAAGCAGGTCTGGTGTGGATGAGATAAGAGCAGAACAAACACACATTAAACACCAACCCCCACAGACATGCACACACATATACACATACTCTAACAGGGACACACGATAACTAAATCCAGATGGTGAAGGAAATTTAGTAAAAACAAAAGTGAAGTACATGGAAGAAGACTGCCAAAGAAGGGAAGAGGTAAAGAAGTGGACAAGTAGGAAGAGAAGGAAACTCAACTGTGAGTTGAGAAAAAAAACACCCAGAGCTATAAGCAGGTTAATCTAAAGCAGCTAGCTTAGCAAGTCAGCACTGTGGATGGTGACACACTGAACTGCCTGGCTGACTTCCCCAATTGTCCAGCAAGCTGGTTCAAACGCTTGCTGACTGATTTACTGACTGACTGACTGGCGGGTCGGATTTAGCCTATCCTACGTTTGTGCAGCAGAAGCACTTCTGTTGTTCAGCCTGTCGGACAAAAAGCAGTTCTACCCACGACACACAAAGAACAACCTGAAACAGCACTAATACTGGAGAGACCGGCAGAGACGGAGAGAAAGAAAAAGACAGACAAACAAATAAACACTTTTAAAAAAAGCTTCTAAAATATCCAGCTTCAAAGGAGAAAAAAAGGTGCCTAAAATAACAATTGGAAAAATGTTTCTGGGACTTCTGAAACCAATAAAAATCAGATATGAAAAAAAATCTCATATAGAAAAAAATAATGTGTCAAAAAATCTCTTTTATCTGTGCTTGTGACACAGTTCTGTCGAACAACAAAAGATGCCTAACGATAGCATTTACTGTCCTGGAGGAAATTTACTTTTCAGTGCCAGCACAGAGAAAGAGCACATTACACAGCAGTGGAAACCATAGAGACCCAAACAAAGGGAAGACATACAATTGGGAATAACATGCTAACAGGCCAGACAACTACCAAAGCACCTAGTTCTGAGACTAAAACACATTTTACACATTTCTGTTTGTGTGTCGAGATGGCTGTGCTGAGGCTAAAAACTGATATGTGAGAATGTTATCAGGTCCACAGCTGTATGCCACAACTGTCAAAGCCATGTGTACAGATGTAAATCAACACAGACTAATATTTACAGCATGGGATGCGCAGTCATCAGTATGTTTATGTCAAGAGACAGGTGTATATTAAAGGGGAATTCTGTTTAGCGCAGCCTGAGAGTTATTTTGAAAGATGGCCTCATAGACAACAACAACAATCAAATACAGAAGCATCTTAATACTGATACTTGTTTAAAACAAACCTCATCTCTGGACAAACGTATGCATAGCATCAAGAGATAATCTGCAAAGGTATGTAAACTGTCCGTTGCACCCACAAGGGAACATTTAAAGACCAAAGATGTGTTTCAAATACAACCGGTAATACTTGCAATAGTTGTGTGCACAGTTTAACAGGTTCACCCAGTTTTGATGTCCAGTTTCTAAATAAAGAGTAAATTGTTTGCTACTTTACAGTCTTTTGGATCAGCTATGACTCACGGACATCTGTGCTAAGCTGGGTTTAGCACCAACGAAAAACAACTTCCTGCCTCAATCACAACCTTGTTCAGCCCTAAGCTTAGGGTGCTTTACACCTGTGCTGTTTAGTCTGTTTACAATCAACTCTGATTTAGTTTCCCAATGGTGCGTTTGCAGATATGTGCATGGTAACTGCATTCAAGTGTGGACTTAAACAGTCACACAGAGACCCACTGAAGGACCAGTAACAAACCAATTCCAGAATGATTTGTTTATGGTGAGAAAGTGATCTGACCCAGGTACCAAGGGAGTTGCACATTTGAGCTAAACACTTTAAGCCAGATACGCTTTGCGTTCTGAGAGGCAGCAGAGTATGACAGATATACAGAGTATACAGACTGGCCATAAACACATGTTGAGAGTACACAACTAGCTGTGAAATGAATGTCAATTGTCCATGTTAGGCAACAGTCCAGAACACCACCTTCTTCCTGCAATTAATTTTGTTACTCTGAGGGACATGAGGTTTGTAGTCACGCGTTTTGGTTCGCTTTGAGTTATCTCTGTGTGAAAGGAAACCAAATCATGGGAAAAAGCTACAAGTTTACAAACTCCTCAACTGATTCAGCGTAAATGAACTACAGGTTAAACTCTGTGGTTCATCTTTGACACAAGTTGATGTTGTGTGCACAACCAACATGCCTGGTTCCAGCTATACTGAATGTAAACATTTCAGAATAATTCTCTTCTATTTGTTGTTTAACTTCAATAATTACAGTGTACCATTAGGTAACCATGCTCAAATCTCAGCAGTTATTTTTGTGAGGATGCTTGGACGCTTCAGGATTTACCAAGATCGAGATCACTTTTGCAAGAGTGGAAAAAAATCATCTCACTGCAGTGACAAGAATGAAAAAAATACACATTATTTAGAATTTCAAGTAAAACTTGAAGTTTATTTAATATGGAAAAAGGGAATTAACTCAAGTAAGAAAGTGTGTGTAGAAACTAGTTGTTGTAACTTAATAAATTATGGTCAAGACCACAATATTAATACCAGTTGTAGTAAACCAGTAAACCTTTTATTTATTTATTTTTACAATTAATTTATCAATATTTTGAACTTTTACTCTTCAAAGTAGAAAAAAGTAAACTGGTAATATAATAACACTGCAACTTTTTCTCTTTCCCCCTCCATCCTTCATAAACATCCAATGACAGTCACAGGCTGAGGAGAACAATGTGCATGAATATGAGTGTGTATGCTGTCACCTTCAGCTGTGAAATGTGGTCAAACCTTACTTAGGGGCTGAAAAAATAAAGACAGAAAAAAGTGACAAAGCGAGAGAGAGAGAGAGAGAGAGAGAGAGAGAGAGGGGAAAATGCATGTTAAAGAGACCTCCACTTCTCCTGCGGGTTCACAGCATGCGCCTATGCATGTGTGTGTGTGTGTGTGTGTGTGTGTGTGTGTGTGTGTGTGTGTGTGTGTGTGCGTGCGCTAAATGAGTTTTGGGAGTTGTCGTCTCTTTACGAGGGCTGTAACTGGCCCGAGGACAGCTGTTATTACACTTCACAACAGGGAAATACTGTATGAGTGAGTGTGTGTGTGGCAGAGCAACAGTGTGTGAGTTTGCTTGTGTCAAAATTGGGGACTTCTGTCAGCTCACACACCAGTCAATTGGGGACACCTCTACCTTTGGGGACCAAAACCACCGTCCCCAATTAGATTTACCTCTAACAACGTTCAGCATGCTCTAAAACATATTTTAATCCAAAAATCTCACCTGTCCCCAAAAGTGACATTTTTTAGATTTTTTGTGTATGTGTATGACATTGCCCCCAAAAATTTTTGCAATCTGTGTATAACTCTATGTTGCCCCTAGTGGAAGTGTGTGAAATTGCAAGAATTTCCACTGTCCCCAAAAGTGACATATCTTGGATTTTTTTGTGTGTGTATTACCTCTCCCTAACCCTTATATTATTATCGTGTAAGATTTCTTTTAATATATTGATCTTTTTTGAAAATCTTATTCAACATTCTTCTGTATGAATGGTTTTATATAAACAAACATTTGTTCTCTTGACTAAATAATATAAAATCAGTAGACTATTTAGTAGATTATATTTTTAAAGGGTAAAGAAGACACTAGAAAATACAAAAGAGTCATATTTCATGTAATTATGATATAAATAGTTTTAATATTTTTTAAAGAATTATTTGGCATGATGTGAAGCAGATGCATGAAATAATGGAGCACTTTAGGTTCATATTTGCTTTCTGAACTGCAGCTTGACATAAATTACTCTAAATTCTTGATACTTTTAGTGCAAAATATTTAAGATGTTTCTTGAATTTCTGTTGGATGGTGCAGGGATCCAAAATTTGGTGAAACAGCTGAGCTAAATTTAAATTTCAATGTTAATACCTAAAAAGCATAAAAAGTCACAAGCATATGGCATAAAACTTAATTCTCACCAAAGTTTCTTTAAGAGCTGATCAAAAACTGTGTAAGACAATGGTCATTACATATGGATCATGACAGAAAAAAAATTATATCCTGGATACAAGTGGGAAAGATTAGCTTCTGTAGCATGGTTGACTGGGTCTTAGAGATATGTGCAGAGCTTGACTCAAGTCAAGTTCAAAGTCAGCTTTATTGTGAAAACCCACATGTACAGATGATACACAGGAATTTTAAATTGTAATGCTCCCACGGTCTACAGTGTATAGTGAAAACCTTAAAGATAAAAACAAAACAAAAGTCCTATGTACAACATAATACAATGAACACTAGTGTCATACAATCAGAGTGCTTTCAGGAAAGAGTTTGTGTGCAAGTGGGGGTGGGGCAGTAAGTCAAAGGGCGATGTTTAGAGTTTTGTATGTCTGTCGGGTGGGGGGGCTCAGAGGAAAGAGATGAATGCAGGTCTGGAGTTCGTGTGTGTGTGAGAGTGAAGAGGCACAGAGCAGGGACAGCCTAAAGATAGGGGAGGTGAGGTAAGACCTCTATGTCACCATAGGCCTTGATCGCAGCCATAGAGGTGTGTGCAAGCAGCAGCATGTAGAGCAGCTTTAAAGGTATGAAAAGTGATTAAAACTTTTTTAGTTTTTTATACCTATATCTTAAGGGTTCTGCTGACAAGTTTCAGCATTTTCTGTTTGAATGTAAGAAAGTTATTTAGTAATAACTGCTAATACTGGCTTGCTAGATGTGCCCTTGATGATTTGGGAAAAAAAAGATTCGAGCTAATTAGCCCGAAAAAGCTAGCCACATATAAGTTACACATTCAGAGCCGTCTTGGATTAAACATCAAGGGATGTTTGAATGAACCAAACATTCAATATTTTAGGGGATTTAATTTTTTTTATGCTTTTATGATTCTAAAATAATAAAGGATGTTTATTAGCATCCTTAAGTTTTTCATGTGCAAGCTAACAATGAGGATTATCTTGTTAATTAAGAGAGGCTAATGAAACGGAAAAAATAAATAAGCTTTATAAAGAGGAATATTATGCTATTTGTTTAATTTATTTATTTATTATTCTGAAACAAAGAAACATAAATAAACTGCAGGATTTTGAATGTCCCCATTTAGGTTAAAGTGGAGTGTATTTGTGTTAGAAACGTCCCCAAAAGTCATAAGAATATGGCATACTAGTGACTATAGTTGGATATAGTTTTGTATTTTTTTTTTTGATATCATGTCCCTATTTTCTGTATAAAACTATCCATGAAGTCAGAGAACAATTTATCAATGATTCCCACACTCAAGTAAGGGCTATGTTGTAAAATCCTTCATTATGTCTAAGATTTGAAAATATGGAACAAATACCAATCAGAATGAGGATTAAGATAAAGCAATCCATCCCCCACATCATTACACATACCTCAACATATGCATATGTTTAATAATCAGAGTTCATTGTATTTACCAGTTCCAGTTATTTACCAGTTATTGTATTTTTAAAAATAATGTCATGTCCCTTTTTCAGTATAACTCCATGCATGAAGTTCGAGAACAATTTATCAATGATCCCCACAGTCAAGTAAGGGTTATGTTAAAAAAAACCCAACCCCTTCATTATGTCTAAGATTTAAAAATACAGAACAAATACCTTAATATATGCGTGTGTTTAATAATCAGAGTTCATTGTATTTACCAGTTCCCTAAGGAAAGTTTCCCATTGAATGTCCCCATTTAGGTTAAAGAGGAGTGTATTTGTGTTAGAAACATCCCCAAAAGTCATAAGTATATGGCATACCTATAACTATAGTCGAAAATGTTTTTGTATTGTTTTTTACAAATAGTGTCATGTCCCTTTTTCAGTATAACTCCATACATGAAGTTCGAGAACAATTTATCAGTGATCACCACACTCAAGAGTTATGTTGTAAAATCCTTCATTATGTCAAAGATATGAAAATATGGAACAAATACCAATCAGAAGGAGGATTAAGATAAAGTAATCCATCCCCCAAATCATTACACATACCTCAACATATGCATATGTTGAGGTATGTGTAATGAGTTCGTTGTATTTACCAGTTCCCTAAGGAAAGTTTCTCATTGAATGTCCCCATTTAGGTTAAAGCGGAGTGTATTTGTGTTAGAAACGTCCCCAAAAGTCAGAAGTTTATGGCATTCTAATGACTATAGTTGGATATGCTTTGGGATTTTTTTAAAAGATGTTATCATGTTCCTTTTTTCTGTATAAATCTACCTATAAAGTCAACAAACAATTTATCAGTGATCTCCTCACTCAAGTAAGGTTTATTGTTGTAAAATCCTTCATTATGTCTAAGATTTGAAAATATGGAACAAATACCAATCAGAATGAGGACTAAGATAAAGCAATCCATCCCCCAAATCATTACACATATCTTAATATATGCAGATGTTTAATAATCAGAGGTCATTGTATTAACCAGTTCCCTAAGGAAAGTTTCCCATTGAATGTCCCCATTTAGGTTAAAGCGGAGTGTATTTGTGTTAGAAACGTCCCCAAAAGTCATAAGCATATGGCATACTAATGACTATAGTTGGATATGTTGCGGGATTTTTTTTCTAAAAATAGTATCATGTCCCTTTTTCAGTATAAATCTATCCATGAAGTCTGTAAACAATTTATCAATGATCCCCACACTCTAGCAAGGGTTATGTTAAAAAAAAGAACAACCCCTTCATTATGTCTAAGATTTAAAAATACAGAACAAATACCAATCAGAATGAGGACTAAGATAAAGAAATCAATCCGAAAAGTAGTTACACATACCTTAACATATGCATGTGTTTAATGATCAGAGTTCATTGTATTTACCAGTTCCCTAAGGAAAGTTGTCCACTGAATGTCCCCATTTAGGTTAAAGAGGAGTGTATTTGTGTTAGAAACATCCCCAAAAGTCATAAGTATACTGTACGGCATACCTATGACTATAGTCAGATATGTTTTTGTATTGTTTTTTACAAATAGTGTCATGTCCCTTTTTCAGTATAACTCAATACATGAAGTTCGAGAACAATTTATCAGTGATCACCACACTCAAGAGTTATGTTGTAAAATCCTTCATTATGTCAAAGATATGAAAATATGGAACAAATACCAATCAGAATGAGGACTAAGCTAAAGCAATCCATCCCCCAAATCATTTGTGTTAAAAACGTCCCCAAAAGTCATAAGCATATGGCATACTAATGACTATAGTTGGATATGCTTTGTAATTCTTTTAAAAATAGTATCATGTCCTTTTTGCAGTATAAATCTATCCATGAAGTCTGTAAACAATTTATCAATGATCCCCACAGTCAAGCAAGGGTTATGTTTTCATTATGAAACATATGCATATGTTGAGGTATGTGTAATGAGTTCGTTGTATTTACCAGTTCCCTAAGGAAAGTTTCTCATTGAATGTCCCCATTTAGGTTAAAGCGGAGTGTATTTGTGTTAGAAACGTCCCCAAAAGTCATAAGTATATGGCATTCTGATGACTATAGTTGGATATGCTTTGGGATTTTTTAAAAGATGTTATCATGTTCCTTTTTTCTGTATAAATCTACCTATAAAGTCAACAAACAATTTATCAGTGATCACCACACTCAAGAGTTATGTTGTAAAATCCTTCATTATGTCAAAGATATGAAAATATGGAACAAATACCAATCAGAATGAGGACTAAGATAAAGCAATCCATCCCCCAAATCATTACACATATCTTAATATATGCAGATGTTTAACAATCCGAGTTCATTGTATTAACCAGTTCCCTAAGGAAAGTTTCCCATTGAATGTCCCCATTTAGGTTAAAGAGGAGTGTATTTGTGTTAGAAACATCCCCAAAAGTCATAAGTATATGGCATACCTATGACTATAGTCGGATATGTTTTTGTATTGTTTTTTAAAAATAGTGTCATGTCCCTTTTTCAGTATAACTCCATACATGAAGTTTGAGAACAATTTATCAGTGATCACCACACTCAAGAGTTATGTTGTAAAATCCTTCATTATGTCAAAGATATGAAAATATGGAACAAATACCAATCAGAAGGAGGATTAAGATAAAGTAATCCATCCCCCAAATCATTACACATACCTCAACATATGCATATGTTGAGGTATGTGTAATGAGTTCGTTGTATTTACCAGTTCCCTAAAGAACGTTTCTCATTGAATGTCCCCATTTAGGTTAAAGCGGAGTGTATTTGTGTTAGAAACGTCCCCAAAAGTCAGAAGTTTATGGCATTCTAATGACTATAGTTGGATATGCTTTGGGATTTTTTTAAAAGATGTTATCATGTTCCTTTTTTCTGTATAAATCTACCTATAAAGTAAACAAACAATTTATCAGTGATCTCCTCACTCAAGTAAGGGTTATATTTGTAAAATCCTTCATTATGTCTAAGACTTGAAAATATGGAACAAATACCAATCAGAATGAGGACTAAGATAAAGCAATCCATCCCCCAAATCATTACACATATCTTAATATATGCAGATGTTTAATAATCAGAGTTCATTGTATTAACCAGTTCCCTAACGAAAGTTTCCCATTGAATGTCCCCATTTAGGTTAAAGCGGAGTGTATTTGTGTTAGAAACGTCCCCAAAAGTCATAAGCATATGGCATACTAATGACTATAGTTGGATATGTTGCGGGATTTTTTTTCTAAAAATAGTATCATGTCCCTTTTTCAGTATAAATCTATCCATGAAGTCTGTAAACAATTTATCAATGATCCCCACACTCTAGCAAGGGTTATGTTAAAAAAAAGAACAACCCCTTCATTATGTCTAAGATTTAAAAATACAGAACAAATACCAATCAGAATGAGGACTAAGATAAAGAAATCAATCCGAAAAGTAGTTACACATACCTTAACATATGCATGTGTTTAATGATCAGAGTTCATTGTATTTACCAGTTCCCTAAGGAAAGTTTCCCACTGAATGTCCCCATTTAGGTTAAAGAGGAGTGTATTTGTGTTAGAAACATCCCCAAAAGTCATAAGTATACTGTACGGCATACCTATGACTATAGTCAGATATGTTTTTGTATTGTTTTTTTACAAATAGTGTCATGTCCATTTTTCAGTATAACTCAATACATGAAGTTCGAGAACAATTTATCAGTGATCACCACACTCAAGAGTTATGTTGTAAAATCCTTCATTATGTCAAAGATATGAAAATATGGAACAAATACCAATCAGAATGAGGACTAAGCTAAAGCAATCCATCCCCCAAATCATTTGTGTTAAAAACGTCCCCAAAAGTCATAAGCATATGGCATACTAATGACTATAGTTGGATATGCTTTGTAATTTTTTTAAAAATAGTATCATGTCCTTTTTGCAGTATAAATCTATCCATGAAGTCTGTAAACAATTTATCAATGATCCCCACAGTCAAGCAAGGGTTATGTTTTCATTATGAAACATATGCATATGTTGAGGTATGTGTAATGAGTTCGTTGTATTTACCAGTTCCCTAAGGAAAGTTTCTCATTGAATGTCCCCATTTAGGTTAAAGCGGAGTGTATTTGTGTTAGAAACGTCCCCAAAAGTCATAAGTATATGGCATTCTGATGACTATAGTTGGATATGCTTTGGGATTTTTTAAAAGATGTTATCATGTTCCTTTTTTCTGTATAAATCTACCTATAAAGTTCGAGAACAATTTATCAGTGATCACCACACTCAAGAGTTATGTTGTAAAGTCCTTCATTATGTCAAAGATATGAAAATATGGAACAAATACCAATCAGAATGAGGACTAAGATAAAGCAATCCATCCCCCAAATCATTACACATATCTTAATATATGCAGATGTTTAATAATCCGAGTTCATTGTATTAACCAGTTCCCTAAGGAAAGTTTCCCATTGAATGTCCCCATTTAGGTTAAAGAGGAGTGTATTTGTGTTAGAAACATCCCCAAAAGTCATAAGTATATGGCATACCTATGACTATAGTCGGATATGTTTTTGTATTGTTTTTTAAAAATAGTGTCATGTCCCTTTTTCAGTATAACTCCATACATGAAGTTCGAGAACAATTTATCAGTGATCACCACACTCAAGAGTTATGTTGTAAAATCCTTCATTATGTCAAAGATATGAAAATATGGAACAAATACCAATCAGAAGGAGGATTAAGATAAAGTAATCCATCCCCCAAATCATTACACATACCTCAACATATGCATATGTTGAGGTATGTGTAATGAGTTCGTTGTATTTACCAGTTCCCTAAGGAAAGTTTCTCATTGAATGTCCCCATTTAGGTTAAAGCGGAGTGTATTTGTGTTAGAAACGTCCCCAAAAGTCAGAAGTTTATGGCATTCTAATGACTATAGTTGGATATGCTTTGGGATTTTTTTAAAAGATGTTATCATGTTCCTTTTTTCTGTATAAATCTACCTATAAAGTCAACAAACAATTTATCAGTGATCTCCTCACTCAAGTAAGGGTTATATTTGTAAAATCCTTCATTATGTCTAAGATTTGAAAATATGGAACAAATACCAATCAGAATGAGGACTAAGATAAAGCAATCCATCCCCCAAATCATTACACATATCTTAATATATGCAGATGTTTAATAATCAGAGTTCATTGTATTAACCAGTTCCCTAACGAAAGTTTCCCATTGAATGTCCCCATTTAGGTTAAAGCGGAGTGTATTTGTGTTAGAAACGTCCCCAAAAGTCATAAGCATATGGCATACTAATGACTATAGTTGGATATGTTGCGGGATTTTTTTTCTAAAAATAGTATCATGTCCCTTTTTCAGTATAAATCTATCCATGAAGTCTGTAAACAATTTATCAATGATCCCCACACTCTAGCAAGGGTTATGTTAAAAAAAAGAACAACCCCTTCATTATGTCTAAGATTTAAAAATACAGAACAAATACCAATCAGAATGAGGACTAAGATAAAGACATCAATCCGAAAAGTAGTTACACATACCTTAACATATGCATGTGTTTAATGATCAGAGTTCATTGTATTTACCAGTTCCCTAAGGAAAGTTTCCCACTGAATGTCCCCATTTAGGTTAAAGAGGAGTGTATTTGTGTTAGAAACATCCCCAAAAGTCATAAGTATACTGTACGGCATACCTATGACTATAGTCAGATATGTTTTTGTATTGTTTTTTACAAATAGTGTCATGTCCCTTTTTCAGTATAACTCAATAGATGAAGTTCGAGAACAATTTATCAGTGATCACCACACTCAAGAGTTATGTTGTAAAATCCTTCATTATGTCTAAGATTTGAAAATATGGAACAAATACCAATCAGAAGGAGGATTAAGATAAAGTAATCCATCCCCCAAATCATTACACATACCTCAACATATGCATATGTTTCATTATGAAACATATGCATATGTTGAGGTATGTGTAATGAGTTCGTTGTATTTACCAGTTCCCTAAGGAAAGTTTCTCATTGAATGTCCCCATTTAGGTTAAAGCGGAGTGTATTTGTGTTAGAAACGTCCTCAAAAGTCATAAGTATATGGCATTCTAATGACTATAGTTGGATATGCTTTGGGATTTTTTTAAAAGATGTTATCATGTTCATTTTTTCTGTATAAATCTACCTATAAAGTCAACAAACAATTTATCAGTGATCTCCTCACTCAAGTAAGGTTTATTGTTGTAAAATCCTTCATTATGTCTAAGATTTGAAAATATGGAACAAATACCAATCAGAATGAGGACTAAGATAAAGCAATCCATCCCCCAAATCATTACACATATCTTAATATATGCAGATGTTTAATAATCAGAGGTCATTGTATTAACCAGTTCCCTAAGGAAAGTTTCCCATTGAATGTCCCCATTTAGGTTAAAGCGGAGTGTATTTGTGTTAGAAACGTCCCCAAAAGTCATAAGCATATGGCATACTAATGACTATAGTTGGATATGTTGCGGGATTTTTTTTCTAAAAATAGTATCATGTCCCTTTTTCAGTATAAATCTATCCATGAAGTCTGTAAACAATTTATCAATGATCCCCACACTCTAGCAAGGGTTATGTTAAAAAAAAGAACAACCCCTTCATTATGTCTAAGATTTAAAAATACAGAACAAATACCAATCAGAATGAGGACTAAGATAAAGAAATCAATCCGAAAAGTAGTTACACATACCTTAACATATGCATGTGTTTAATGATCAGAGTTCATTGTATTTACCAGTTCCCTAAGGAAAGTTGTCCACTGAATGTCCCCATTTAGGTTAAAGAGGAGTGTATTTGTGTTAGAAACATCCCCAAAAGTCATAAGTATATGGCATACCTATGACTATAGTCGGATATGTTTTTGTATTGTTTTTTACAAATAGTGTCATGTCCATTTTTCAGTATAACTCAATACATGAAGTTCGAGAACAATTTATCAGTGATCACCACACTCAAGAGTTATGTTGTAAAATCCTTCATTATGTCAAAGATATGAAAATATGGAACAAATACCAATCAGAATGAGGACTAAGCTAAAGCAATCCATCCCCCAAATCATTTGTGTTAAAAACGTCCCCAAAAGTCATAAGCATATGGCATACTAATGACTATAGTTGGATATGCTTTGTAATTTTTTTAAAAATAGTATCATGTCCTTTTTGCAGTATAAATCTATCCATGAAGTCTGTAAACAATTTATCAATGATCCCCACAGTCAAGCAAGGGTTATGTTTTCATTATGAAACATATGCATATGTTGAGGTATGTGTAATGAGTTCGTTGTATTTACCAGTTCCCTAAGGAAAGTTTCTCATTGAATGTCCCCATTTAGGTTAAAGCGGAGTGTATTTGTGTTAGAAACGTCCCCAAAAGTCATAAGTATATGGCATTCTGATGACTATAGTTGGATATGCTTTGGGATTTTTTAAAAGATGTTATCATGTTCCTTTTTTCTGTATAAATCTACCTATAAAGTCAACAAACAATTTATCAGTGATCACCACACTCAAGAGTTATGTTGTAAAATCCTTCATTATGTCAAAGATATGAAAATATGGAACAAATACCAATCAGAATGAGGACTAAGATAAAGCAATCCATCCCCCAAATCATTACACATATCTTAATATATGCAGATGTTTAATAATCCGAGTTCATTGTATTAACCAGTTCCCTAAGGAAAGTTTCCCATTGAATGTCCCCATTTAGGTTAAAGAGGAGTGTATTTGTGTTAGAAACGTCCCCAAAAGTCATAAGTATATGGCATACCTATGACTATAGTCGGATATGTTTTTGTATTGTTTTTTAAAAATAGTGTCATGTCCCTTTTTCAGTATAACTCCATACATGAAGTTCGAGAACAATTTATCAGTGATCACCACACTCAAGAGTTATGTTGTAAAATCCTTCATTATGTCAAAGATATGAAAATATGGAACAAATACCAATCAGAAGGAGGATTAAGATAAAGTAATCCATCCCCCAAATCATTACACATACCTCAACATATGCATATGTTGAGGTATGTGTAATGAGTTCGTTGTATTTACCAGTTCCCTAAAGAACGTTTCTCATTGAATGTCCCCATTTAGGTTAAAGCGGAGTGTATTTGTGTTAGAAACGTCCCCAAAAGTCAGAAGTTTATGGCATTCTAATGACTATAGTTGGATATGCTTTGGGATTTTTTTAAAAGATGTTATCATGTTCCTTTTTTCTGTATAAATCTACCTATAAAGTCAACAAACAATTTATCAGTGATCTCCTCACTCAAGTAAGGGTTATATTTGTAAAATCCTTCATTATGTCTAAGATTTGAAAATATGGAACAAATACCAATCAGAATGAGGACTAAGATAAAGCAATCCATCCCCCAAATCATTACACATATCTTAATATATGCAGATGTTTAATAATCAGAGTTCATTGTATTAACCAGTTCCCTAACGAAAGTTTCCCATTGAATGTCCCCATTTAGGTTAAAGCGGAGTGTATTTGTGTTAGAAACATCCCCAAAAGTCATAAGCACATGGCATACTAATGACTATAGTTGAATATGTTGCGGGATTTTTTTTCTAAAAATAGTATCATGTCCCTTTTTCAGTATAAATCTATCCATGAAGTCTGTAAACAATTTATCAATGATCCCCACACTCAAGCAAGGGTTATGTTAAAAAAAAGAACAACCCCTTCATTATGTCTAAGATTTGAAAATACGGAACAAATACCAATCAGAATGAGGACTAAGATAACGAAATCCATCCGAAAAGTAGTTACACATACCTTAACATATGCAGATGTTTAATAATCAGATTTTATGGTATTAACCAGTTTCCTAAGGAAAGTTTCCCATTGAATCTCCCCATTTACGTTAAAGCGGAGTGTTTTTGTGTTAGAAACGTCCCCAAAAGTCATAAGAGTCAGGTATACCAATAACTATTGTTGCATATGTTTTTGCAATTTTTAAATGGAGGTATATTTCTGTATTTAGTATTAATCTACCCTTGAGATCAGTGACAAAACCGTTAATGGTCACTGATCGTTAATGACGATCAGTTAATGATCACTGTACTCTGGTACTATATCAATTCAATTTCATTTATGTATATCCTTTTGATTGTCCTCATTCAGGTTAACGCAGTGCATTTTTGTTAGAAATGTCCCCGGAAGTCATAAGAGTCATCTTCTTTGGCAGTTTTTAATTGTCGCTTGTCTATTTGTTATTCATGTTAAATCTACTCGTAACATCAGTGAAAACTAAAATTAAGATATCCATTCTAAAATCGTAGTTTGTCTTATCACTCACAGATCTTTAATACTGTACTTATTGGTGCCCTGATGTAAAGGATATTTTGATTGCTTCTAATGTAGGTTAAAGTATTGTGTTTATTAATAATTAAATTACATCTTTTATGATAGGTTTGGATAGTTTCTGAAAATCAAATGAACTCTTGGTAATTGTGTTCAAATTATCTGTGTTAACAATTCATAGGTGAAATTAGAAATTTCTTTTAGTTTAAATAGAATATAAAAACTAGTTTAACTGTCTAATGTTTGCCTATTTAACTGATGTTTATCTACTCAAGACTAACCAAGCTGAAGCAGCATCATGAGAAATGCCTGAAATGTAAAAAAAAATTGATCTGCAAAATCCAGATTCCTCAAGCAATGAGATTGAGTCTCTTCTGTCAGGTATGGAGCCAACAAAAACACAATAGAACAAGAAAACGGATCAAGATGAAGACAGGGGACCAGGGACTTCTTCCCAGTGAACATATTTGGAAGCAAAGTTCTTGCCTTACAATTTGCTGGTAACAAACACTCAATAGTACAGATGATTTTTTTTTTATCCAAGTTTCTCTGCATTAATGATGTGCATATAAACTCCCAAAACAACACAGTAGTAATAAATGCAGTCAAAAATTTAAATTGTTCTGTGGCCGAGACATTGGACATAGTTTTGATTTCTTCAAGATAAATAGAGACCTTAATTATTGTTTAGATTATTGTTAGATTGGGTAGTTAACATTACATTGTACTTTGAAGGAATTGCCTTTAAGGCAAGTATGGTCCCCAAAACTGACATAAAATAACTTGTGTATGTGTGTATTGCTGAAGACCCCGAATGGAAGTAAGGTCCCCAAAAGTGGCATAAAATAGTTTGTGTATGTGTGTGTCGCCGAAGACCCCAAATGGAAGTAAGGTCCCCAAAAGTGGCATAAAATAGTTTTTTTTATCTGTGTATCGCTGAAGACCCCAAAGGGGACATTAAACATTCCAAGTCCCCAATGGGAAGGTAAAAATACTGTCTGGACAAAAGTTGCTTAAAATTAAAATCTCAAGTGATTTTTTATTTCTGTGGTCTTGGAGGAGTAAAACTGAGTTGCCAGCTTGCTTCTAAACCATACAGAAAGTGGTGTCCCCAAAGGGGGGGAGTTAAGATATGCGACCCCAAACGGGACTTAAGCGAGTATGTGTGTGTGTGTGTGTGTGTGTGTGTGTGTGTGTGTGTGTGTGAGAGAGAGAGAGAGAGAGAGAGAGAGAGAGAGAGAGAGAGAGAGAGAGAGGAGTTTTAGAGAAAGTCATGTAGAAACATTATCGGTCGTGTACTTTGTGCTTTTGATAAAAGATTTAAAGATGGGCTACATTTGGAAGCCATTTAGAGGAAAATATACATTCACCTTGATTCAACTACTCACCAGAGTCTAGTTATGCAAAACCTTATGTTTCTGTCATTGTGTGTATGTGTGATTATGTGTGTCTTGGAGCAAAGGAGTAGCTCCTGGGAGTGAGAGGCCAGTTACCTACATGGGAGTGTCATTTTAATAGACAAATGAGTGTGCGCATGTGTGTGGCCACTGTTAAATGACAAAGCCCTAAAAAGCAAGTGAGTCCAACCAGTTTCTGACTCATATTCAGGTTACAGAGCAGTGCCTCAGGCTTACTCAGGCTTCGGCACGTGCACGCACACACACACAGACAGATACACGCACACACTTAGACACCAGACACCATTGTTAAATGTGTTCCTTCTCGTGTTTCTTCTGTCTGCATTTATAGAGGTCAATGGACAAATAAATGGGCTGGTTTGAGACTTTGTGGTCAGACAGACTATTGGAAGCTTGCTGGTTGCATATACCTACACACACACACACACACACACACACACACACACACACACACACATAACTACACAAAAAGATGACTGAACACCATGACCTGCAGTTCATTGGAAACTAGAGACTTTCCTTTAGAAAAAGGAAAGGCCTTGAATTTCAGAGCAGAGCCTATCCTTTGACACACTCACATAAATTCAACATTGAGATTGAAAAGCAAAATAAAAATAAGAATCCCATCAACTAAAAACAGCACAAAGCTGGAAGCCTGTTATCAAAATCAAACTATTGACATGTTAGCTATAAAGTCCCAAATTAAGAAAACAAAATCTCTTAAAGAAAGTTTATTATTAAAAAAAAGACAATTTACATTAAGAACTAGCAGGGCCAATCCACATAAAGTAACATTATTTTCTAAATATAGGGTCTGAGGAGAGGTATACTGTATACTGCACAGCCCTGGAGACAAAACTGGAAATGCAGTATTGTGCCTATATAACTGAACCTGACTTCTCTTGACTACAACAGACTCATACTGAGAAAAGGACTTCCTGCACTGTTAGTAGATATACTTGTATCCTGTCAGTGTTGCACAGATATCACCACCACTTTTACTGCAACTGACAACAAACGCTGGCTTTTGCAAGCAGAAAATGTTCCCTGACCTTGACAGAAAGACTGACCATTGATTTGGGGACAGCGGTGCATGAATGACTCTCTGGCAGCCTTCAGGAAATTGTGACGTAAAAATAAAAGGCGATTTTTGAGTTAGTTTGAGAAAAAATTGAGCTACATACATGACCTTGAAAGCAGTCCAAAATTTTGACTATTTGTAAACAGTTCAGACTAATGCAAAAATAAATTGAATGACTGTCACTAAATAGGTCTACAGAAAGAAAAGCTGAGAAACTTTCAAGAAATTCTGAAAAGATTACAAAAAATACTGCCTCAAGAATATTGGCCATGAAGCTGACCCCATAACGTCCATTTCATGGTATGTATGTATGTGTGTGTGTGTGTATTTTGAGGGGATGTGGTTTATTGCTCTAGGGCATCACACCCTGTTTTATCAAGCATGGACTCACTCTAAGATGGACCCTTTAATGTCAAAGCCATGGGAGGAGACATGTAAGAGGGCATCAGTGAAGCATGCACGCCCATCCCCAAGGCCCAAGACCTAGACACGATGATGCAAAGGCTACACAACAGCAGTGCATAATCTACTCTTCAGAGTAACATTGATTACTTCCATAACATTTACTTATGCACCACAGGAAGCCTATACTCTAACAACACTAGCCTGCATTCCTGTCACGTTCCTTCCCAGAAGAAATTAATTGAGGAATTTGATTCTAAATGTGAGCTTTGACTGAAAAATATTGGCACGACGGTGTCAATTTAAACTAAGACTGTAATACTCTACTGAGTCTTGCTGGTATATTTATTTTTATATGAACCCCTACAGGCGAACCAGAGGTCAATATTAAGCGCAGAACTGGATGTAGCTGTTAATGAATTACAAATTTACTCAAAGATATGTAAACAATTCCTTAACTTATAGCAAAATTCAGAGGTATTTTGTTACAATATTGCTAAATAAGACATTATATAGCAATTGTGTAATATTTCTATTAGTTTAAAAGGTTAAAAGTGAAGCTACATTGTTTTCATTTCATCCCCTTTTTCAGACTGAACGGATAAATTTGTTTGTTTAAAAAAATTGATCTTCAAGAGAACCCTTTTGGGACTGAAGAGCATTTTTTTTTAATTTTCAGGATATTACCGTGCACCACAGTAAATTATTTCCATGAGAGCAGATCACCTGCTGTAGTCCAAGCAGTGGAGTTGGATCCTCTCAGACCACAAGATGAGAGACTCACTAGTGAAGCAGCTGAATGACATTGAGGATCTCTGCCACAGCAATCTGACCAGCATGCAATTACAGACACACTGGGAAACCATAGAGACCAGAGATGGATACAGTGGGCCAGAACTAGTAGGTATGTGCCTACTGAACTTTCAAAATAAAAGTCTACTTTTCAAGAAGAAAATTGCGGATGAATGAAAAAAATGCTAAAATGTTTGGCCAAATATATTTTGGCAGCCATTAATAACAATGAAGTCTATGTGTGAAAAACACTGATATTGTTAAGGAAGCACCAATTATGGAGAAAGATTTGCGTTCCAATTGGCACAAGAGTCTGTAATTGCTTATGATCATCCATGTGCAAGTGTTGCCCTACATCTTTTAAACTTTCCCACAATACTGTCCTTTTTCTGTTTCCTCTCCATCACACATATAAGCTTTCTTCCTTTTGTTTAATATACATGCACACACATTCACAGACTCGCTCCCTTTGTGGCACGTACACCACAATGTGTGCCAAGTAATTAATGCTGTTTGTGTTTGTTCTGTGAACAGTTTGGAA
The DNA here is from genome assembly GCF_964374335.1 of Astatotilapia calliptera. NCBI lineage: Eukaryota > Metazoa > Chordata > Actinopteri > Cichliformes > Cichlidae > Astatotilapia > Astatotilapia calliptera. The sequence continues at coordinate 16,642,695 of NC_137436.1, forward strand.
ACTTGATAATGGAAAACAAGTGCAGACTGGCCACATTTCTCCTTATATATCCATCTATATCTTTCCATTCTTCCCGCCTCCTCTTGATCACATACACACAAACACACACACACACACACACACACACACACACACACACACACTATCACTTTCCTTCACCTCCTCCCTCCATGTCAGGGCCATCGCTCATGGCAGCCAGGCAGAAAATGCTGGTTCCTCTCTGGTTTGTCGCACAAGGAAACCATTGGTTGTTATACAAGGACCCAACAATCATTGCTCTGTTTGGTTGTTAACTTGCGTCTCAGCTGAACACACATGCACACACACACAAACTCGGTCAAACTCCTTTTTTGTGACGCAAACACACAGTGCAGTCTTTTTCTTGCTCATGTTAATGTAAGTAATCAAAGTGGACAAGGGGCTTTGTAATGCTGAGAGAGCAAGAGGAGAGGAGAGAGAGAGACAGCAAGAGAACAGAAGAGAGAGCAAGGGGTCATCTCCTTTTACTGTCCACTCCTCTCTGCCTCCTGTCCTGCCGAAAAGGAGGACGATGAGGATAGCGATGCAGACAGAAGAAATGTAGATGTGATGAAAGTGAGGATCAAACTGGTATCCCACTTTTCCAGCATTACAAGCCCAATATCTCCAAACTGGAATTAGGCAATCACAAAATGTTTGTTTCAGAATAAACAAATTCCTTGTTGATGCACAGTGTGTACCCTTTACTGATCATTTACACCATAAAATCCCAGAGATGGACTGTAATTTTCCCAAATCACTGCACAACATTACTGCAAAAAGCATCAACTAGCAGACGCCTGCAGTGCCGTCCTTTGATTTACGGTGGATCCACATCCACCAGTAAAACATACAGAATGTGCTTTTAAACACACACAAAAACACACATTTACAGGATAATTGGATGGGATACTGTTTTTGGCAGGTGAGCCGACTGATCTGGCTGTTTTGGATGTTTCCTCTTACCATCTCTGCTGCTTCAATAGAAAAAGAGGCAACCAGAAACTATGTGATTGTGTGCGTGAGGACTTGGGTATTATTATGCCATGCCCATAGGAGCAAAGATCCGTACAATCAGGCCCTAAAATGTGTGCATGTGTGCCTCCACATGTCTTTGTGAATGCATGTGTGTGTGTGTTTGATGTTAAGCCAAGGGTGTTGTGTAAAATTCACTCAAACAAACAACTTGAAGAGTGAAAAACAGCTTCCTTGGACCAAATGTGTAGCCACAGGCAATGTGGCTATGCGGAGTGCGTGCATGTGTGTCTATGTGTGTATATGTGTGTGTGTTGGCCTGAGGCAGCGTGCGTGTGTGTGGAGTGGATTGCTTCATGCCTGGACGAACATGAAAGGTAGAAAGAGAGCGAGAGAGCATGCCCACACACATACGCAGACTGCAAACAGGAAAAGCCTTTTGCCATAGTTATGGATGTATGAAAAAATACAGACAATTGAATGCACCCATCTCCTTTCAGTCCAAACCCAAAGGATGCAACTGCACAAACACACATGATTATGAATAGAGGGTTTTTTGGTATTTTCTAAGGCGAGGGAGGTGAAAGTAGAGGATTATTAGCATCTTATCCCTTTGGGTTTAGATTGTTGTTTTGTGGGGGATAAGAACAAAAAGAAATGTTTTCTTTTTTTAACGTAATTTAGTATTAGTTCATTTTAACTTATTTTTAGGCCAATGATGGGAATATCCTTTTTGACCTAATTCATGATGCTAACACTGTGGTACTGTTTGTCAATGAACAATAACGGCATATAAGATAAAATAAATAACAAGTAGATATTATTTTATACATGCAATCATAAGTCCCTGGAGTTGAAGAGGACGTATTTAGATTGATGTTTCTGTATGCAGAAAGCAGCAAACCCACACATGAAAAGAAAAAAAATGAAAATATCTGACTATTTGTGTAAAAAACAAACAAAAGATTTACTAATTCTGTCTATTTCTCATCGGATTCAATTCAGTTCGATTCAGTTCAATTTATTTACATAGCTCCAAATCACAACAACAGTTGCCTCAAGGCACTTTATATTGTAAGGCAAAGACCTTGCAGTAATACAAATCTGATGTCATTATACTTTTTCGATTGTAAGCAGAGCTGTAATGGTAACAAGTATCAACTTTAAACTAAAAGTAGTCATGGTTAGCCCTTCCAAAGCGCACCAATAGTTGGCGTGTATCTGCTCACACTGATCTTTAGAATATTAAATGGGCAAATCTGTCTGTAACAGCAGAAAGGCTGAATTGAGCACATTCCTCCATGCAGTCTGGGGCTGATTTCATTACAGATAAATCAGATTCATCTATTCAATCTCTCTTTCTTTCTATCTGTCAGTCCCTTTCCATTTCTCTCCCTTTCTTTCCCTCTATGTGTTTCTTTTCCCAATTTTAGCTCCCTCTGCCTCTCTTTTTAGAGCCTTCTCATTACTTTTTACTCTGTCTTTCTCAATTTCTGTCACTCCCTGTATCACTCTCGTTATCTGTGTAATATAATAAGTATGCACACAGATGAGGAGGAGGAAAGAGAGAAGAGACGAGAGTAAAAAGTAGTGGAGAGAAACGGGGAGGGTGTGTGTGTGTGTGTGGGGGGGGGGGGGGGGGGGGATAAAAAAAAAAGAAGTGCCGTGTTAAAAAGCTGAGTCCACCAGAGCAGTCACAACAAATTCATCTCTCCCGCTCTCTCCATTCTTTCTTTCTCTCGCTTGCTCTTTGATACAAGCTGGCCTCAGTAATACAATAAAGAAGTTGGCTCAGCTCTGTGCGTCTGCATGCATGACAGTGTGTGTGTGTGTGTGTGTGTGTGTGTGTGTGTGTGTGTGTGTGTGTGTGTGTGTGTGTGTGCGTGTAAGGTAGACGACACCTCTTACTCCCAACTCTCTGTCTCATCATTGCAGCTGTTCCACAGAGGTGTGTTTCAATATATCACCCTGACACGCACACATACACACACAGACACAGTCCCTGCTTAATAAGCGGTATTCAGAGCTCCTGGGTTTATAGAAGCTGAAACTGCACTCCTGCACAAAACTGAAGCCTTTCTGACTTTCCTTCAGTACACATTCATTTCTCTCTTTATGCCGTTCCTTTTGCTTATTCATCCTTTCCTTTGTTTCCGTTTCTTTCTTCCATTTGCTTTTATTTCCCCTTTGGTTACTTTTTTTTTTACTGAGATTTGTGGTTTTCTTCTTATTAATTTATTCTCTTTTTTTTAGAACTTCATTTCTTAACTTGAACCCTGACATTTCTTCAATGAGTCTTCATCTTTGAAGCAAACAGCCCATTAAATAACATGACACAAATAGATCTTAGCCTTTTGTACACATAAATGTACATCAATGATTCATTCAATGACCATCCCGTAACCAGAAAGAAAAGAAAAGAAATCAAACATGCCTAAACATAATGAGTAAAGCCCATGTATGGAAATTTCCACAACTGCTTTTAAAACTACCGTTTAAAAGCAATTCATTTGACCTAAACTACATAAACAATTTCTGTGCAATTTACTTCTTACTTGACTAAAAGAAAATGGATTGGCAGTCCCTTCTTATTCTTCTTCACCAAAAAAATTTATAAAATTACGTGTTGGTAACATTTTATGGTAATTTTGTTCATTTAACCTCACTATAAAAATCACACTGAATGTGAATCTGTAAGCAGTCCAGTGACTTTCAAATATGGATGGAGAAATTAAAACAGAAAAGAGACAAGAAAAAGGAGCCAGAGAAGAAAAGTGGACACCTGGATGAGTCCTGAGGCTCTGCGGGAAGGAGGGGAGGAACCAAGAAGGAGGGAGGATGGGCAGAAGGGTGGGCAGTTTCTTTCAGCTGTTCCTTCTTAAGGGTGTGTACGTGCCGATGTGTGTGTGTCTGTGTGTGTCTATGGTCCATATGCGCATTAGTGCTGGAGGAGTTGAACAGGGGGTCATACCAGATGGACACACACACAGATGACAGATTCCACCCACTAGCATCATGTAACCACAGTTCGGTCACTCTCCTGCATGCATGGAAATAATACATAATTCTCACTTTTAAAGTCACATATGAGCAGAATGTGTTTTGGCAGAGGAAACTAAAGTAAGACTTTCCGTCAAATATAGCTACATTACTGTGATTTGTTGGTCTTTGTCCAAACTGTGCTTGTGACACATTTACTTCAAAAGTTCACTTAGACAATTTGTTGTTATCAACCTGTGCATCAAAGCAGCTGCTCTGTCTCTGGCTGCAGATGCGACACACCTGCTCTAACGTCGATGGCTGGGATGAGGCCAGAAATGCAACATTTAAGTTTTAACTCACACAACAGTGAAGATGTGTGTTTGGTGTTTTTTGTAATCTGGTTTCATTTTGAAGGGAAAAAAAGAATTGGTGTTGGTCCACCTCTAAGTTTAAACATTAATTGTCCTCATTTGGTCCCAATTGTTGCTGATTAAAGAAAGTAAAGCTGAAACCTTAAAACTGGTACCACGTAGAGTTAGTTCTGCTGCTGGTCGGGTCTACACAGAACCATTTTTGTTACAGTTTTTTACAGACGCTAGGACACATTTCTCAATACTTAGGTCACGTTTGCAAAACTCCTCACACAGTGAGCACAACAGAAGTCTATGTGGGCTAAACTGAGGACCAGTTATCATTGTTTTGGCACAAAATGCATTCAATGACTACATCTCTCAAATTTCATGAATTATCTTCTCACTCAGACACAACAACTGCCAAAAATCTTTGTACGTACAGGACATTTTGCATGTGCTTACATACTGTTTTCAAAACTGTTAAACTTATGGCCAAAACAATAACACAATGCAAAACTTAAAAAGACAGCAAAATCCAACAGCAATATTTTATTGATACATATTTTAAATCTAAAAATGCAGTTTAACCAGCCACAGCTGATCCTCATTGTAGATGAACATCTACACAGGTGTTACCCCTTCAATTTTTCAACTCCTTCAATTCTGGCATGCCAGAAGATTCTTTCCTAGGTGTGTTGCCCTAGATGACATAAGATGTGATGTGGATGAGAACCTGTGGCCAAATAGAGAAGACCGAGTAGAATAGCATTACTATTGTATGTGTATCAGTGGATGGTGTGTATACAAATTCTTGTATTTTGGGATTACTTAGTGCAAAAATAATAAAAATACATAAACAAATATTAACGAATTCTGCATGATGTCTGATTCATTCCAGTAACATATATTGAAATTATAAACAGAGATGTGTCCTTGTTTTACACAAGAAAACACTGTGTAATGCTACATGTTGTTAGTGTTTTTTAGGTCTTTGTTTTGTGGGTGACAAAGTGTGTTTGTCGGCTGTCAACCTTTGCTAGTGTTCTGGAAGAATGAGTTTATTTGAGACCTGAATAAAGTGTTTTAGTGGTTGTAGTGCATTTTGAATGTGAAATGAACTGCTTTGCCAAGCTGACGGTCAGTTAGGAGAATTGTGTGAAGAGTTTTGCAAAAGTGACCTAAGTATTGAGAAATGTGTCCTAGCGTCTGTAAAAAACTGTAAGAGTTGATCCCACAAACCTCTCAGAGACAAATTACCTCTATTGACCCCGATCAACCTTTGCCTCTCCACACAGCCACAAAAACTCACAAACACAGACTCTCCCTCACTCTCTTTCTCTTTCACACACACACAAATACACTTCACTTAATATCCTGAGCGCTTCAGTCTCCACTCCATTCCTCATCCAGTGAACCAGCTCTTTGTGTGTGTGTTTACTCCTCTCTTTCTTTGTGTTAGGGTGTAAGGTTAAATGATGGCCATTAAGATTCATCTCTGAGTTCACTACCAGCAAACCAAATACCCTCTGACACACACACAGACAAACATGCACACAAACACATAAGCAGATGAGGGTGGTCAGAGTGCACCAATTGTCTCTCCTCTTCTGTTTGTCTCTCGCCTGTCATTTAGGCCAATTGAAATCACTGAATGCATAATGAATTGCAGTAATTGTAGCACTAAAGCAGGGCTGGAAAATTTGTTCACTTTGTCACTTCTTCTTATTGGCTTTAAATTCCAAGTTTATAGAGTGATTTTGGGCCTGTGTAAATCACCATAAATCACTTTCTTGTACAGCTGACCGTTTCTCGGCAGATCTGTTGTGGCATGCTGTCGACACATTTCACAAGATTCACTCTGTTTGCTCTCCTGCTGCCTCCCAGGACAGATGAACGAAAAAGAGAAGGATGAGGACGAGAGGGTTACAGATCGAGGGGACGACGAGAGATGAATAAAGTGATGATTGAAGTCATTCCATCTTCACACCTACAGATTGGAAATCACCAGGCAATTTCCTACTTTCACTTTGTTTATCACACAAAAAGCGTGTGTGTGTGTGTGTGTGTGTGTGTGTGTGTGTGTGTGTGTGTGTGTGTGTGTGTGTGCGCGCGCAAGCACCAGTATGTGTAAGCGTGTTATTCGCATCTCAGTTAATCCTTTTCTCCCTGACAAATTCACTGACTGACTAACAAGGAACTAACTGACAAACTGCCTCATTTTCTTCAATCTGAACTTTTGCACACACACTTAAAACACAAACACACTGCGTGATGACTGAGTGGACCCTGTGTCAATCCCAGCATGCCTCTCTGCTCCGAGGCAGGAGATTCTGTCATCAGCACAGTGACTGTCAGAACGCATCATCGGCGGCCTTGGCAACTAATTAAGACCTGCCTGTCAGGCCTGTGGTCCGTGTGCATGTTTGTGTGTGTGTGTGTGCGTGCGTGTGTGTGTGTGTGTGTGTGTGTGGAAACATATACCAATGGACAAAAACATGAGTGTAATTAACTACCTGTCATAAACACACACGAGCGCACACACGCTTTATAGCCAGAGCTACTATATCTGCCAGCAGGCATCAACGTACACAGTGTGTTACTCACCAAGACTCACCAGTCATTAGTCACAGAAAAAACACAAACAAAAATTCCAACAGAGACTTACTCATGCATGAAATTCAATGGTTTTATGCATTTTTTTATTATAGCCTCCTATTTTCCAATGAGGTCCCTACAGATGCATGAAAATTCATCAGAATGCATTGTAGCAAATACTAGCAGTGAAGGAAATATGAATTCAAATCCAGAATCAAGTTGTTGAAACACTAAAACTTGTACTTAAAAGTTTATTTACAATATTAAGGGCGAATGAATGAAAAAAAAAAAACAGAACAAAATCCCTGTGTGTGTCAAAGCATGCAGTATTCTTACTTTGATGCTTTAATATGTACAGCCACAGTCACAAAGGTTGCTGGCTGTCATCAAGTTATATCAGTCACATAGAGGGTGCTGCACCAAAAACCTCCTTGAAGCTGCTTTGATCAGCAGAAGAGTGGCACAGTCACCCATAATTTGCATTGAAGAAATGAGCATGGAGGATAAATCATGTTGGTTGTAGCAACTATTTACTTTGTAGGCAACCATTTTTGATTTGCTTTGCACTTTTTCAAGTATCACTATCACTTGGCAAGGATTGTGTGAGTGTTTTCATACAAGTTGACATATTCCAGTGCAAACTCTGGGCAACATCAGTGACCAATTAGCATCTATGGAGGCAATGGAGGTTTTTGGTTCAGAACTGTATACCCCATTGCAAACAATTTCACATGATGGCTGCTAGCAACCACTAAGGAAGTGCATGTGTTTCCTTAGTGATTGACTGCCAGGATCTCTAGGCCTGGGTGACTGAAGTCTAAGAAGTATTTCAACATTGTAGTTGGTCAAGATTTTTTTAATTTAATTTAATTTTTAGGATTTTTTTAAAAATAGTTTTTAACATCTTCAGATAAATCCAGTGAAATGTAATTAACCAGGAGTTGCATGAAATGAAAACACTCATTTTAAAATGATGGGCAGAGTACTTTTTGTCCTTGATCTCTCTTTACTCTCTTAAAAGTGACTAATACTTTACAGTCCCATTAGCTAAACAACATTGAAATCATGTTTCAGGCAATTGTTCACCCCTTACACACAGTAATAGCAGTGAGTGCTGAATTCATCCTCACCACATTAAGCAGTGATGCAAGTTCACTGACTGAAAACTGTGTGTGTGTGTGTGTGTGTGTGTATACAGTCAGTAATGAGGTGTGACTAGTGTGTGTCAGTGAAAGTTGACTGATCAGCGTAATGAGCAACAGAACATAGAGGGAAAAAGATGGCAGACAGGACGAGGAGAAAGTCATGAGATGCAACAAAAATGAGTAGGAGGATATATTAATTTCTTTTTCATATTGACTGATTACACATCTAAAGGCTGTCGGTGTCTCTGCAAGTTGTTTTTGATACTGCTGGAAACGTGACAGGACAGACCAAAAATATAAAAGCACTTAAGGGAGAGGCCTTTTTTTTTCTGGCTTAAAAGGAAAAGATGTCAATTTAAATTCAGGTTGAAGTTACACTGTATGTTTTCTCCTTAATTTCTAGCCGTTTCAGGTATAATTGAATAATGTATTAAATCTTTGAACAACTGCACAATATATGAGTCAAAACAATTATTTTTATTGGTATAAACTCGAATGCTGGGCAATTCTACAAATGCACTGTAGCTGTATGTACACTTGCTTCAGTAAGATGACTTTTAATAGAAAAACTGACATTTGGTAGGTGTTGCACTGTCTGAGTCACACTGTATTTGCTTACCAGGTGAACTTTATTAAATTAAAATGGGTTTCTCCACTCAGACAAGTGCTTACATAAAGTTAATTGTTACTTGTTTACATAAATGACAAATTACTTGTTGACTTTGAGAAAATATGACCCATTTAGAGAGAAGATTAAAACAGATAATGGGTCACTGCTAAAAAATCTAATCTGACGCTTGATCAAAACATTAATAATATAACCTGTAAATCATGCATCACAAATATCGACCAACAAACCTTGGAACAGAATTTTTTACATAGATATTTTTACAAGTAATGGATGTCCAGTTGCTTAAATAGATGCAAATAATCTAGTCTTTACTTAGAGGACTTTAAACACACACAATGTGCAGTTCCCCAGATCTCTCTGTAGCAGTTATAAAACATCATTTTTGCACTTGATTTTAATCTGTGAATTGGACTAACGGATCCCAGGTATGCAGGTGTGACAGAGGCTGTTTTTACCTGTGTATATTTGTGCTTCAAGCTGACTAACCAGAAGTTTGTCATCAGTCAAGCTCTAGATTTATTTATAAATGCATTGCAAGTAATACTGAATGTTCCATTTACAGGCTGTTTCAGCTGTTGACATTTGTAAAAGGGTGCAGAACAAAACAGGACAAGGCCACCATGTCCTGCTTTAAAGACATATTTTCTTTTTAGGATACATTATCGTGCATCTCTATGTGCGTCATTTACATTTAGCACTTCCCACTTGTTCCACTAAATCCTAAATCCAGACATCTAAATCCACGTTTAAACACAGTCTTAGACTACTTTATCTAGTCTGCCTTCCTCTCTATCGGCCTGGTTAAATCGAAACAGCTACAGCCAAAACCAGGCCTCCTGAAAGATAAACAGGCTGATTTCAGAGCAGAAACCTACCAATCACAGTATTGCACAGTAATCCAACCAGTTAGAAAAGTAAATACACACAGATAGACAAAGACACACATGAAAGAGGAACAAAGGCCAACTCTCAAAGCTCTGCCTCCATCTGTGAGAAAATGGGTTAACAACTTGTAGTTGTCCACTTTGTGCTGGTCAAAGAGAAGCCTAACTCCTGCAGTAAATGAGAAAGCAGGTCAGTGCATTCTGTTCCCTTTTCCAAAGATGCAGTGAGTATTGAACCCAAACAGGTCGCAGACAGAAGTTGCATTGCAGAACAAGCCCGGACAAAGAAAATCCTACATACAGAATTGCATCTTATCAAACCAGCATAACTTTCTCTCTCTTCGCTGGTCTCTCTCTCCTGTTATCAGCAGATACGGAGGAGGTATGAAAGAGTGCAGCTGCAAGTGTTTGTTGTGTCAGTCTGCTCTGGTCTACTCCGCTCGTGTGTAATTGCTTATCATACTTCAAACAGCTTTTGCTCCTTCTCCCACACACTTTTCTCCGGCCACTCTCTTCTGTATCATGTACTCCCATTTCTTTCTTTTCCATTTCATGAAGGATTATAACCCAAGTCTGTGTCACAGGTCGGGGCCTGTAACGTGTATCTAAACAGCTTTTATCATCATTATAATCTGTCACACCAATCTGCTCTTTTCTTTTCTCTTTTTGCCAAATTGAAAAACAGATCTCTGTATATCTGCAAGGTATACCGGTCCTTAAGCATCTGTTATTTCCCAGCAAACTGTAAAATGGTAACAAATTGGAACTTTGCAAACGTTAACAGCCATGGAAAAAACAGACCGGCAGCAATGCAGCCATGGTTTATAGTGGTGACATTCAGGAGGGACCTCATCATGGTATTCAATTTGTATTTACAGGTCTCGTGATTTTAAGGCGATCCAATTCAGTGCATGAAAACTCAAAATGAAGTACCACAGTTCACGGTTAGATCTTTTAATGAATTCATTTCATTCTTTCATTTTATCTCTTACACTCGTGGACGATGTCTAACAATACAAGCCAGCAGATTTTCAGGGCTCCAAATAATGAGAGCTTTCTAAAATAAAGGAAAATGGTATTATATTTTCAAGATATGTTAAGCTGCATCGTTTCACTGAATTAATACAATCTGGTATCACAGCAGCCAAGAAAAATGATTTACAGTTCTCGGAGGAGAGCACTTGTCATAACAGCCACAGTTAACGAAAGACAAAACATAGCCTACTGTTGAGCCCACTCTTTGTTCACAGTGTCATTTAGAAAGAGCTTCTAATTTGTTCTCACATGTAGGTGGAGTTTCTGCACTGTTCTGTGGTGCGTTGGTTGCAGGCAACATCAGACTGTTTTTCAGATTTTACTCTGAGAAAAACGGGCAATATGATTAATGTGAGTCATAATCTCGGGAATGCATGGAGAAGATGAGTACTGTGCGGTACACTTTACATGCTGAATACCCATCTCTGGTGTAAAATCATCCCACAAATATGAAAAACAGGCCAAATATTTTGTGAAGGATATGCTTAACCTCTTCATATATAGATATGAGCGTATAGCCATGATTATGAAGCATTAAAATCTCGATGGATCAAATTAGAAATATTTGATTTTATACATATTCTTTTAAATGAGTATAACATAATTACCTAAAATATGCCTCTGGGATTTAAACTCAAATTACAAGTTGTGTGTGTGCGTGTTGCCGCACAACATGAGTCTATGCCTGACTCACTAAGGTTTATGGGTTTAAGATATATAATGTAACATTTTAATTAAACTATTGCAGATATGCAGTCCATACTAAATCGAATTCAATAAACGTTCTATATCTTTGTGTTAAATCAAGCAATCGTATTGCGATTCATACTGCACTTCACGTGTGCTTTTGTGTTCAAACACTAAAAACAGAAGGCATCAAAAGATCTAAAAAAAAAATCTCTTACAATCTGCAACAATTTAGTAACTTACAGTCAGTAACTTTTTTAAAAAGCAAAAGATGACTGTGCTTTGTCTATTTGAACTTCAGTTGAGCTTAAATGGAATCCGGCATCTTTGAAGTGCAAGAACACAACAAAGAACAAAAAGACATGTAGACTTTACTGATTATATAAGAGCTGCTGATACAACTACAGCTCTCCAACAACTGTACAGTATCACATAAGATGGCAATTTAATATACTAAATATTCAGCCTATCTATATCCGTGAGTTAAGTCATGAACATATTCATGCAAAGAACGTAAAATCGTCCACTGATATTACAAATGCACGTATAACCTAGAAACCCTCAAGAAAATCTCAAGTATTCATAAATTCATAAAATAGCGACTTTTGTAATGAAAATTGGTCTGACATTTAAGCATTTCTTTGTGGTGGAGAACAAGAGAATTAAATTGGATCTGTTATGTGTGAAAACAACGTCCCACTGGACAAATACTGTAAAGCAGGTTCCAGTCTGATATTAGCAATAAAAGACAGATCCTTTAAGAGCAGATTATTTCGTTATAAGCCTACATAAAGTGAAATCCGTGCCATGACCCGCTTTATTAAGTCCACACATCGATAAGCTTTAACGTCAACAGCTCAACGACACTGTTTAGGATTAAATAATCATGTTAAGTTTACATACGCAGCCAGAAGTGTATTTACTATGACCTGCAGTCATGCTCCTTCTGTTTCATTCCCTCTCACATTTCTGCTGCTACGATTAAAGTCGCTCTCCCCTCTTTTAGTTTCTCTTGCTCTCTCTGGACCACTAACCTTGATTCACTGCTTTACTCGACTCTGCCTCAGGCTAGGACATATACACATACACACACTGAACATAGAGACATGTACAGACAGGCAGATTTACAAGCATTCATACAGCCGTATAGACTAAATGGGAGATATACACATGTACTTGACCATGGTAAAGTAGAAGCGGTTAGTTTGGGGCCAGCGTGAGGGGAAAGTGCGGCTAACCGAAACCACATGTGGCTGACTCGCTCTCTCGCTGCGTCCAGAGGTATGTGAGGCTTTGGAGCGTGTGTGTGTGTGCATGTAACTGTGTGACGGTGTGTGATAGAGAGCAAACATTAGAAGAAGAGGCACAGAGGCAGAGTGAGCTCATTTCTTGACTTTAACCTTTATTTGTCCAGGGAACAGCTGCATTTAGCAGACATGTAGTTCTGTAGTAAGACTACATTCACACAGCAGCACACGGAGGAGTTGTCCCACTTTAAGTATGCTTTTTACTCTTGACCCCTGCAGCAGTGCCACAATCAGTGAGGTTAAGCTCTTTGTTCAAAGGCAAACCTGCCACAGTTCCTGCACAGTCACATCCTAAACCTGAAAAAATCCAGTTTGAAAGAACTCTCCCCAAAATACTCTTTTAAAATGTTTTTTTTTCTCTGACAACCACAAAGAAGGACTGACCCTCTTCTGCTTCAGCTGATTAGATTTCAGTCAGTTACACAGATTCTCCATAAAGAATGTCTGTTTGTTTCAGATCAGCCTCCTAGCCAATGAAACTGCTTAAAAATGACTGCAAATGTATAATCACTGCATTTTGAGCAAGAGTTTGTATGTCACACTTTGTAGAGAAGTATGCAAAAAAAGTAGCAACACGAGTGTTTTTTTGGCCAACAATCAAATATGCACAAACTCAATCAGCTCCACAAAAATGATTAATTTGGTTGACTTTGTCCCTTGCATGAACTTGAATGAAGTTGAACAGGAAGAAAACAAATCCACAAAGACTACATGGAATCTCAGGGAAAACATGTTAAAAATAAACGAGGGTGTCAAGTACTGTATCCAACTGATGAATCCCGAGCACACAACGTAAAGAAAGTCATGAGTTTTTTTATTCAACAAATCCATGTAAACCGCAAAACATCAGCATACACAAATGATCGTGCACAGACAGCTGTAGTTCTGTATCAAACCTGCACTTAGCTTCACTTTGTAGTGAGGAACTAACCCTACAAGACAAAGCAATGCTGTGTGTTAACATACAATTGTGTGCATGTGCGCATGTGTGTGTGTGTCTGCGTCCCTGAGGTTGAGTGTAAGAGACAGTTTATGTCATGGGGAGGTAGCTCTGTATCTGCTAACCGTTACTCCAACAAGACAGCTCGCTTAACTCTCACACACACACACACACACACACACACACACACACACACACACACACACACACACACACACACACACTCACAAGTTTTATACACACACACACACACACACACACTCACAAGTTTTACACACACACACACACACACACACACACACTTTATTTACCTTTGGCCCAACACAGACATAGTGACAGTTAACCTAGCCACTTAATACAAACGGACAGTTTCTTCTACAAGGACTTATATTTAGAGTGTGTGTGTGTGTGTGTGTGTGTGTGTGTGTGTGTGTGTGTGTGTGTGTGTGTGTGTGTGTGTGTGTGTGTGTGTGTGTGTGTGTGTGAGCTTGAGTCAGAGTAAATCTGGCTGAACTGAAAACAGAGAGGAGAGAAAACACTAACAAAAGCATTCCAGAAAGTGGGTGAGAGAGATAGTGAGACACAGAAAAAGAAGGAGAGCGAGAGAGAGACCTTGAGAATGTTTCGTGGCAGCATAACACTGTAAAGAAGAATCTGTACTTCAACTTTTGAGCCATCAGATAAAACCATAGATACATCTTATACATCGGCAATATAAACTGACAAAGTGTGCAAAGTTGCTGTTTGGGGTTTTTAGCTAAAAGCTGAAAAGAAAACATTTACAAGTCTGTATATGTTATGTAGAACAGGAGAGAGGAGAGAAAATGCATTTGCCATTTCATTCTTTTTTCATTGCACAAATGATCTTAACTTAGCTGTCTATCAGACAAATGAGCTCCCATTTAGCCTAGACTGGGGATTTTTTCTTTGTTTTTGCTGCTTTATATGGTGAGAAATGAAACATGCTTGTGCCTTTAATGTTCGGGAAAATCAATATAAAGATGAATATGCAAAACACGGGCCTTTTTTAACTATTTCTTGACAGGTGTAAGTGATTTTAACAATGTGTGGAGTTTTTAAGACAAGGTTGACAAGTGAAGTGAAATGTTGAAACAGCATTTTTGATGCGAAAATCACTTAATTCGCTTTAAACTGACTCCAAAAATATCATTTTACCTTTATTTTCCAATCAGTCCAGTATTGTTCAAGTGTTTAAGTAAGGATAACTACATAACAACTGAAATTTCCATCTTAAATAGAATCCACACACTTTATCCCATGTAATACAACACCATTTGGTCTGGATTTGGAAATCCCACCCTTTCTCTTGTTATGGGGGAAACATGGGAACTGGAAAAGTAGGGAGGAGGAGAGATGGGAGAGAGGGGGGTAAAGAAGGGGGCATTAGATTAGAAGTCAGGGGTAGGGAAAGAAAGTGTGTGTGTATGTGTGTCCGGGGGGGGGGGGGGGGGGCAGAGAGGGGGTAGGGTTTGATAAACGTTGTGTTACTCTGTTTAGGTTAGTGGGCCATAAATTCCAAAGGGGGTAGGGAGGTAAATGAAGCTTTAGGATAGAGTTTACGGATAGAGGCTTACTTGGAAATGCTCCGTGAGAACAGGCGAGAGAGCTTGTTTGACTAAACTGACTGAGTTTGTTCTGACTTCACCAGACACGGTGGAGTCTGCATAGTATCCGCATCGCAGCGGAGTGCGTATATGTGTATGTGAGGGAACATCAGCTTAAATAAGAATTTCAGGGCATCTTCCCAATGAAAACCTTGCATGTCCTATTTTGGAGCTCTTCATTTTGTGTTGCTCTGAAGCTGTCCGTTGGGAATTTCACTGCACTACCTTTTCTTTTTTATCTCTTCCAGCGAAAGGCCACATTATTTGTTCTGAGAGGTAAAGTTCTGTAATCGAATCAGCAGAACTCATGATCAGAGGTTGCCACAGATGAATCGGCGCTGCTCACTTGTGCTCAAACACTAACAAATGCCTGGGGGAGTAACGGTCTCAATGGATGTTTTAAGCCTGCATTATATGGAAACCGTGGAAAAACTATTGTTTAGTTTCATGAATGCATACATATAAATCTCAAAAGGTTGGCCTTTAGGAGGTTGAAACTCAGCAGGCAGCCCTGGCTCCTCTCAGTTATAGCTGTTGGAGTTGCTGCATAGCTTAATTTTGATATACGACACTAATACAGTGCTATGTTTACAGATTCTAATCCCTGAAAAGTATGCATTTAAATTGTAATTGCTCATAGAAGATTTTTGTGAAGAGCACAGTTTAGTGTGCCTTCATTATGGTTGATTTTATGGGTACTGTAACAGAACCCGGTGCTAAATTGTGAAAGACCAAAGTACAGAAAAGCTCCAACATTTCAGTTCTGCTCTTCGCAATAGAAGCTGCATTAGGCAGGGTCAGCTTTCTCTTTGATATGCTGAAGAACAGTGCAGAAGATACACAGATGCACTGCTATTAGTGTCAATGGTGGAGAGAATTAAACATTCGAAAGTGTGGTTACACTTTACTAGAGTCAGTGCTGACAATGCTCACTGCCACAGCAACAAGTGGCAGAAACATGAGCAATCTGGCAACTATAAAAGTATATTACAATACAAAGGTTCCGAAATTCAAATCTTTAGAGATGGGAATGTATTGATTGGTTTTTTGATTCTGATATCCATCAAGTGATACCCAGTCTGCACCCATGAGTACATTGGTTTCGCTTGCTATATTTATACACCCTCTTCATGAAAAGTCCTTTCAAAATGTGACATGTCTGATGGAAGAGCAGGGTTGTGAAAAGGTATGAAAGCCACAGATTTACTGTATTACATGTCAGAAGCTAGGAAAAACATGTCCATCACTAGGCAACATCTTTGCAGTGCAACTAACATTCGCAAAATCCAAAGACATTCAATTTACAAAGCAAAGAAATCAGCAAACCCTCACTTTTAAGATGGTAAAAATTGGTCATTTTAGCTTGTTAAAAAGCTTAAACAACCACAACGTAATCAATTTTTCTGTCATTTCATTTGATATTTATTCATTGCTTACCGGTAATTAAATGTTTCATCATTTCTATTTAACTTAATTTGTCTGCCCTTGGGCTCAGATTTCTGCAGAATATCTTTCTAAACAAGATAGCGAAAGCATTATGACTGCAGACATTAAAGGGTTGGGAGACACCTACTTATCGCCCACTTAATTGCAGAGTTTGATTTTCCTTATACAAATGAAGTTTTATACAGTAGTTTTAGAATAATTTCCTTTAAAGAGTAATGATAACGGGTGTATGTAAAATATGTAAAGAGTAAATATTAGCATATCACTTTATCACAGGCGATATTTTGAAAAACAAGGCTAACACGACCCAGCTAGAAAACTGACAGACAGACAGATGTTCAACATTTAAATGTCTCTCTTCAGACTCCCACACACAGTCTGTCTGTTAGCATGATTGACTGTATGATGTGTATACGCAGTCACTGTCACGCTGACCATGTGTCTACAGTCATCTGCAGTAAGGAGAGACACACACAGGCTGGCAGGCAGACAGACAGACTAAACGTCAGATTAGAGTGGCAGACAGACAGATTTGACAGGGGAAAAAAATATTGTGTACCACTATTTGGAGGGAAAAGATAGCTCGGGAATATCTCCCGGAAGATTGAAATCTCTGTTCACACAGAGGAGCGGCAGTGTGGGGATGTGAAGATACATGGTCAGGGATGGAGATGATAATCTTAATGGACTGGTCGTCTATCTGTAAGCCATTGATTCACACACAAACATGTAAGGGAAGGTTTAAATATCTCAAAAGCCTTCTCCAACTTCTGATTTGAAATCAGCTTACAGAAGGGAGGAGAATTATTGGAAATGAATTTGAGGACAGTGAAAACATGTCTCTATAATTTTAGGACATATTGTTAAAATGATTGTAGCAGAGTATCCCGTAGGATTTTACCTAGAGATAATACACACAGATAAGCAATAAGCCTTTCATGGAATATTGCACATTGACGGCTTATGACTACTTTTGTGTGCATTTGTGTGTTCCTGTGTGTGCATTCATGACAGATGTCTTCATAACTGGAATAATAGAAACCACTTCTGCCAGGCCCCAGAGCTACACAGGCACATACACACAGGAGCCCTTTGGCTATCCCATCCACCTGAAGGTTGGCATAATCATGCATAACACACACAAAGTTGGGCTGTCACATCTACTCAAAGTACAGGTTAACTGCGGCCTTAAGCAAAGTCTGTCTCATTAAATATACTTTGTTTACATAGCTTAAGTTTTTCTTATAAAGCATAAAAGATAACAAAACTACTTTACATTTTTTAGGGAAGATAACTAACTGTTGTATAAACTAACACTAAGAAGTAAGAGAGGTTGAGAACTTAAAATGTGCCAGATTAAGACCATGGGTTACACTTTAACCGAGAGTCATCGGGAAATCCCAGACTCAGTGGGTTGACTGGATCATTAAACATTTACTGAACATGAAAGGCGGGAACTGGTCACTGTGACAAGAGGAACAGTGGAGATTTGCTGTAAAGTTTCCACCCCAAAGTGAAACATGCCATAATCAGTTTGTAACCTTATAACTGTACTTCAGTGCCATCTATATACTTATAATTAAGAGTTAGTTAATGAACAATCCTTTCTTTAAAGACCCTTGCCTTGCCAAAAACCACCTCCAAAATTTAAATGAGTCTTCTTGGGAAATGGGAAAAGGTGCTTCATACAGGAGTGACCCTGAAAAGCAAAAAACCAAACCATGACAAGCTTGAATATGTTACTATATGCATTTCATTACAAAGGACTCTGACTTTGAATTATTACTACCATTAACAATATAATATAATATATAATACAATATAATAACAGAGCACAACTATGATCTGAGCCTAAGGCCTACAGACTTTGCCTTCATGTTGCCAGGAAGTTTAAAGTGAGCAACAATAAAGATTACATTAGAAAAGAGCATTTAATTTCTAATGTAATCAGTTTTGTTGCTAGAGGATAAATACATTCCTGAAAAGTGAAAACAAATACAAAGCATCATGTCTCACAATCAAGACTCTCTGTTATTTGTGCCAAAAATTGTATTTATATAATGTTTGCACAATCGAGTGAGGAACCTGAAAAGGGTCTGATACTAAAATTACGATTGATTAGACACTTGTTTGCAAAAGTATCGATACCAACAATGTTATCTTCACCTCACACAGCAACATACAGGCACACCTGAACAGCAGCACATCAAAACTTGGCAAAGCATCTGACACCTGAGAGGAGAGGTCAGTAAAGCTCCCATTTCAGCAACATTCAAGTATTAAACAGTATATCGTAAATGTTAAATGCTAACACTATTATGACAACACAACCATTACCTCACCTCCAATAAACCAGCAGTTTACTAATCCGTTATAACAAATATTCTTCACTTGGGGCCTAAGTTCAGTGAAATCTACAAAATTCTGCCAGAGTAGATGTAGAATCTGCCAAAACCATTTAAAAAAACTTGTACTCCTTAATATGATTTGACAGTATTTCTACCCCACTGGGCATCCGATTGGTCTCTATTATTTTTATACTGAATAACGTCTGCATTGGAACATAGCATTCCTACGTTAGTTTTCAGGGATTGATTAAAGTGGCACTCTACAAAATGATCTATCTATCTATCTGCAGTGTGAAGAGTGTGTAGCATATCTTACAAACTTGTAACCTTCACAACCAAAGGACAACTCCCTTATTAAGAAGAGAAGAGAAGAGAAGAGAAGAGAAGAGAAGAGAAGAGAAGAGAAGAGAAGAGAAGAGAAGAGAAGAGAAGAGAAGAGAAGAGAAGAGAAGAGAAGAGAAGAGAAGAGAAGAGAAGAGAAGAGAAGAGAAGGGTGTGTTTAGCTACTGAAGGAACAAAGTTACTCAGAGCTCTTTTATTAAAAAGCAGGCTCAACTAAACAAATAGCACCTGGAAACTTCAAACCTCCCGACAGCTGTCTAGCTACACAGACAGACAAGCACAGGAAGAGAGACACAGAGACAAATGGCACATAGATTAACTGACAACCAGGTTGGCAGAGTCACAAAGACGGGTGACAGCATACCAGTACAAGAGTGCTTCAAATATTTAATCGATTCAGGATTGTCACTGTAGAAATTTTTTAACAAGCAAAATAACACTAGACATGAGCTGAAGGTTTATGAAACATTGAAACTATCTGACATTGAATCAAATGGTTCAGAGTTCTTCAAACATGTTCATACTGAGGAAGGTCCAAATACTACTACAGTACTTTAATGCTGGCTTATCAAGGTCAGGAAAATAAAAACCCAAAGAAAGCTCTACTGCCATGTCAAGGTGAGTTTGATTAAATACGCTAAAATAATTGACAAGCACTTAGCCCATGATTAGTAAATGGGATGATTAGTAATGTAGCTAAAAGATGGGATGACAATGGATGACAAAACAAAGCAACATCACTACAACTAATGTCTACACAATGAAAAGGGAACCCTGCGTTAAGGTGGAGCTATGGGGGAGTTACGACAACATTAAAACCATGAAAGATGAAGCTCGGCTGGCGACTCGTAACTCACCCTTCTCAGCGCGCCCCATGTGAGCTGGATCCAATAGAAGCAAAGCAGAGAATAACAGCACAGAATTAGGTTGGAAAGCATGCACGGGTTCACAAACACAAAAGAGATTTTCATTACATGTTGTTCTGACAGCAATTTTCTCACTTTACGCGTTTTTCTGGTCTATTCTGGATAAACTTCTGCTTTTATCTAACTAAACAAAATATATATATTCAAGAAAAGCAAGAATGAAGTAATCCAATATTGCCCCATGACTTTCTTCAGCTTTGCATCCACCCTGTTCAACAGCAGCAGCAACAAAATCAATGCTTTCAGGAATCATATATAAGCAGCTACACTCCAACAATGATTTGTAACCTTAATAACACAGTTGAATGCAATCTGTTTAAAAAATGCAAAGGAAAGAACAAGTCTGAACTGACACAAGTTCACACAAACTTTAAACTTTATCCAAAACACACCCAACCTCTGCCTTCACCCTCTTATTCAACTAATCCCCATGAACTCCAAAAGTCAAGACTGTCTTCACCTGCTACCACTTGCACCAATCTCTCACTCCTTTATGCACATGCACACACAAGTCATATCTCTGTTGCATATATCATTATCACTACACACTAAAATGCACAACTGGTGCTGAGGCTGCTCATCTGGCTGTGTGAGTGTGAGGCAAAGGGTGTGTGCTTGTGCATGCACTGTAATGTAATTAATCAGCTGTGAGTGTTGATTACTTAATCTGTCATTAGCCAGCCATGTGTATAAGGGTGAGTGAATGTGTGTGTGTGTGTGTGTGTGTGTGTGTGTGTGTGTGTGTGTGTGTGTGTGTGTGTGTGTGTGTGTGTGTGTGTGTGTGTGTGTGTGTGTCAGGCAGCAGCATTTTTCAAGGCCCCCTTGTACCAACAGCTGTGACCAGAGCCAAACAGGGCAGAGCAGAGATTGATGATACAGGACTAGCATCATCATTCATCAGGGATGTGATGTTTCAGGGATTTGGGATGTGTGTTGAATGTGCTGCCTGTCTTGGTTTCCAGTGGAGCGCTATCACTTTCTTGGTTCGCTTTCTTTGCTTGATTGGTGATTTAAACCCATCACGACCCAGTATTTAAGACTCAATCCTCTTTATGACATTATTTAATCTACTGTAGGTTTTCTCTGAGTACTCCAGTTTACTCCAACAGCCCCAAAACACGTGTGTTAGGTGAATTGGCAATTCTAAATTGGCCGTGGCGTGAATGTGATCATGAATGGTTGTCTTTTCTATAGTCTCTTTTTCAGTAGTACCTACTCAGCTCAGCTCGACTTAACTCGGTTTTCAGAGTTTTCCTTTATGTGGTAGTACCTGATGCCAAAAACATCAAGCCAAAAAAGTGACGTCAACAGACTGCATGCCACTGATTGGCCACGGAGTGGCTGGATGACTCACGAGGCGGAGTCCTTTACAAGAAACCTGCCATTTTTGAGACCCAGCAACAAGGGAAATCGCTATAAACCACCGCCGTGGTTGAATGACAAAGTGCAGACATTTACCATCGGTTTAGCAGCAGGAGTACCATCGTCTCAATGTCCTGAACTTTTGGTTCACGTTGCTATAAAAACACCTCCCTCATTGAGGTGCTACTCAAATGTAATGGAAAACGACGGAAACAGAGTCAAGTCAAATCAACTTGAGCAGCTGAGTAGCTGTTAATGGAAAGTAGACTGGCAACATATCCAAGGATATGCTACCTGACCAGCATGTCATACAATACAATACAATGTAAATATACAGTTTTTGCCAATACAAACTGTTTATGTCACAAATTATTGTGTGGGATTATATTTGTCATCTTAAACAGACATAGTTGTGGAGGTTTTGCGTTATGAAGTTCTAAAAATGGATAAGAAGTGTAGAAAGTTAGTGACACTAATCAGTAACCAGTCTCTATTTTCATCTGCTTATTATTGCATTATGAACACCACAGATAACAACTGATATAGCCCACGACTGCAGTCAAAAGTTTGTATTTTCAAAAAATACAAACTTTCCTTTTAAAGTCACTTCTTTGTGTTTTAAGTTGAGCAAAGTCTAACTCAGTATCCACCCTCTTTGCAGTTATTTCACTTTGACATTATGGCATCATCACTACAAGCTGCAGAATTTCTTTGGCATTTTATGGTCTCCGGTTGCTGCTTTGCTGCTAGTCTCTCTCTGTTTATATACCCCTTTGGTCACAGTGGATCAGAGAAGAAAAATATACTCATTAAAAAAACAAAACAAAACAAGAAATCAAATGCCATCCTCTTTTGGGAAGCAATGAGTCAATCAGTGTGCAAAACACACAAACATTTCCCGCACTTCCACATACAGAGCATTAAAAAAGGAAAAAACAACTTTGTTCATATATTTTGATTCTGCCTGTGTAATAATAGTTGTGTTAAACTGTTAAACTGTACAGTTACATTTTCAACTTGTTTTAGGTAAAGTACAGCATTTTGTGAAACTTCAGTTCTTGACGAAGAACAAATTTTTACATCAAAACAACGTACCTTTCCAAAGCAGAAAGGGAGCTTCAGTGAGAGTCATTTCAAAGTAAAGAAACCTGCCACGATTTATCAGTGCAAATAGCGCTCTGTTTATTTTGCACGCTGTCACATCCTCTTGAATACGTCTGCATAAACTCATGTAAACAAGAATTTCTTTATATTTTATTTTGCAAAAGTGCCCAAAACTTTCACCCACTGTACACACTTAACCCTCAAACTCATTTATGCTCACGCACACACACACACACACACACACACACACACACACACACGCACACAGTCTAATGAGGGATTAGCTAATGAATTCTCTCAGCAGATTAATTACATTTTACAGACTTCCTCCCCAAACAGCTGAAGAAATGAGCCAGCCACTTTCAAAGCAATGGATTTTGTAAAATCTATCACTAAATTGAAATCCGTAGAAACAGATTGGCTCTAAGCAAAGGGACGTTTCATTTGTGGAGAAGACATTAAGATGGATCTGAAGGACTGCAGACTGAGGCATTACTTTTAACGAGAAATAAATAAAAAAGCCTTTGATTTGGCGCCATTTTACATGGCATGAGTAGAATGAGGAGGCATTTTCACATGAATCGAAATGAGAAGCAAACATTTCAGATGCTCGTCTTTTGTACCACTGTACTCCGGAGGGCTTAAAAGCATCGGCCTCCCTCCTTCTCTGTAAGCGACAGCAAAACACATGAATTGACACACACGTTTGCACCACACACATACACGAGACATGACAGACACACACAGTGATTCACACGCATACACACACACACACACACACACACACACACACTCCCTTCTGCCGTTTTCACAGTCTCTTGAGTGGAGGAGATGCCCACGGCCAAAAACCAATGGTTTCTTATTTGTCCCCCTCCTCTTCTCTTTCTCACTGTCCTTCCATTTCTTTCGCCTTTCTCTATTAAAACACACAATTTTATTTCATCTCCTAAATGGGGCGGAAAAGTAATTATAATTAAACTAACTTGGTTCTAATGTTCGAAATACTAAAATAATTTACAATTCTAATTAAACCAGCTCAGATGCTGTGTTCAGTGGCACTGGCAGCCTTTTAATTCGTCTGGAGACAGTGATGGAAAACAATTATTTCACTTCATTAAGATTAAAGACGCCTAAAATCTGTGTCACAACTCGATCAGAGAGGAGACAGATTTAGAAAGTTGTAAAATTAACATAAACTCGGTTACTGACTTTGTAAAGACAGCTTGTTCAGATTTATTACACTGACTTTGTAAGTGATTAGCCAAAACAAAACTGTGTATAAAAAGTGATAAGAAGAGGCAAGAGACAGGCAGATTTAGAGAAATGCTTTAACTTGCAGTTTGACTTTCTAATTGGGAAACTAGAATAGATTAAAAAACTGAAAGGAGACAAATTTAGTGAGAATGCATCTCAGCGCGGACCGAAAATGACTTCTTTAGTGCTTAATGGATGGTTTTAAAAACTTGCCACAAATATTTCTTGTCCTTGTCAGTGATATGAGTGTAGCACCCAAACACACATTTCCTTCATTACTAACTTTTGGTCTTATAATTATTGCTTTTTCTCAGTGCCAAGTCATAATGGCTGTATTAGTTATCAGCCTGCAAACCTTATCTGCATCACTGGCTGGAGATTTTATTAAACCGGTGCATAAAAATGCTGCCAGTGATAAGTTTACACAAGCTGAATGGTGTTAACTTAAATGTTACCTAAATTTTTTGTATGGTTAGCTGGTACAGAAAATACATGGAGACATATGAATGTTTAGTAAAAAGTGTGCCTGTTAATTTTCCCTGTACTGATTTGCTACAATTATTCTCACATTTGCATGCTTTTATCACTAAATATGTGGCTCTTTTTCTACAACAAAGCCAAAGTTCTCCTTCCGATCCCCTTTTCCACGCTAATGATAGCCCACGTCTCTGTGAAGCGGCATCCAGTCACTAGTATTTACTTGCAAATTAACAGCACTTAAATTCCCAAAGAGGCCTCAGAGAAATTCCACACATTTGTTACCCAGAGGACCAAATGACAATGGGGGGGTATTGGGGGGGGGGGGGGGGGGGGGGTATAGGGTGGGAAAGAGGAGGGGTGGAGGCAATAAAACCTCCCCAGATGAAGCTGGAATTAATGTGTAATATTAATGCAAATCATTAACAGGGCTATTGTGAACACTGGAGCGTAAAATTGTGATTTTATGTGTGGCGCGTGATGTGTTCTTTGCTGTAACTTTAATGTATGGTTGTGATTTTGGAGGTCAGCTTTCAAACAGCTGTGTGAGCCTCTCCTGCCTCTCTGCGCGTCGGAGATGAGAGTGGAGCAACGGCTGAATGCGGAAATAAAACGCAAACAGGTACGAGATCGAGCGATTACAATGAGAACGTAAGGAGTTTGGTTTCTCGGAGCTCGAGGAGTCGTTTGTTTGTTTTGTAACAGCGGATAACTTCCGCGAGTTCATTTAGGCGACTTGCAAAAGCATCGTCCCAAACGTGGCGAGCAGCACTGTTGCAGCGTTTTTCCTGTGCATACGTGTTTCTGCAGGCGAGACGGACAAAAGAGCTTCAAAGGCTCACTGCGCTGCGGGTTACTGTTTAAACTCAAGTCCCGAAGTCAAGCAGAGCGGTGGTCTTCCAACGCATCCCCCGCAAAACGAGGTTTAAAGTATCGCACTCTGCGCGTGACCGTTTTGATGGGAAGTTTCGGGCAATTCGCAAAAATCACGCGTAACTTGATGAATGTGGTAACCAGAAACCAGTTACCGAAAAAGTATCTCAGTCTGATCTCTTCACTCACGCAATGCCAAAAAGCAATACCCCTCTTTATCAACATGCGATCGACGTGCAGACTGTATTCCCAACCATTAGGTTTGATTGCATGCAGCGAGAATAAAGTTGGAGATGAAGCGGCTCATTTGGTTTGCAAAGCGCCAGCAGCTCGTGGCGCTCGCAAACCCAACTGTCCGCTGGCTGGAACAAAAGAGCAACGCTCCTTTAGAAAGTACTTTTAACACATCACAGAGCGCAGGGTGATATTAAATAAAAAGCTCGCAAGCATTTAAGGACGATAAAGATCAAAACAAACCAATCCATCATGCAATTAAGGTGACACATTAGCGTGTCACGAGATGGAAAAACAGCAAAGTGCACCAGGCTTTTAATAAAGGTTGTACAAATCAACGCTGTCTTGCTACATAAATATTATTATACAGTGATGTCCGGGCACACAGGAACTTTTTTTCTCCATTCATGCGCTGCGAGACTGCACTGCTTCACGGCCAAGCTCGGCTCTGCTTGAAATCTACAGGAATAAACGATGCTCAGCGCAAAAAATGTGAAATCTTTCCACTTTAATCCTACTTGCTCATAACTGCAAATGTATGCAATGCTTCCTTTTATTCGTAAATCAGAGGCATAGTAACTCTCGGGTCTGAAGACCTGCGATGCGAAGAGCCAAGCAGAAATGCAGCAACTTAAGTTTTAGGCATTTAAGATAAGAGTTGGCGATCCAGGTTATGAGTGAGATTACTTGTTCATATAAGAGAGCGCAAACAAGGCTTTAAATGGGCTGCATTCAAAGCGTCGCACACAGGCGACTTGCGTGCGACGAAGTGAGCATTTCACATTTTAACAATGTCAAAAAGGCATCTCCACCTCATGAAAATTACCATTTCCACGTCCGCCGACATTTAAAAAGCCCACATATGTGATAAAACAGGCGATACGGTGCATTTTCAACACCGAGGCTAACTTTTCTCGCACACCTAAACACACCTGTCTGGAATTTATGAGCTTAAACCAACGAGGAAAAAGAAATTGTCGCCTAAACTTTTTCTTCTAACACACGACACAACACAAACCACTTCAAACTGTCGTGTTTTTCTTCTTCTTTTTCCTCTTACCTGTCGGTATTTGGCCAGAGACGTTACCAACTATCGAACAGAGAAGCAGGAGTCCCAGGAATACAGAGAAGAGTGTATCCATGTTTAAAGCCGTGGCCGTGCGAGAGTCTGTAACAGTTTCTCCCCCCCTGAAAGTTTTTTTTTCTTTTTTCTCCGTCTCCAGTCTTCTTTATCTATTTCTTCAGCGGGTTATTATTCCTCCTGTTGTGATGAATTCAGCGGCCCCATTCTCTTTTTTCTCTCTCTCCCCGTTTTCTCTCTTTTCGCTTCCTACGGGCTCTCGCGGACTCCACACTTTGTTTCACGCGGAGTGCAGTGAGGGAGCGCGAGGGAGAGAGAGAGAGAGAGGCAGGGAGGGCGAGCTCAGCAGAGAAAATGTGTGACGTCACAAATCGGGAGTTTATTGAAAAATAAAAAATAAGGAATTAATAGAAACGATGTAACAACAGCACCCTGGTTTTCTATTATTTTCTATTATTTTATAAGTAATTAGCATATGCAGATTGAGTTTTTTTTTTTTACTTTATAGTATTATGTTATAACTCTGCAGTATTGGTGACATGTTTATGACCCCCATGCCATTAAGCTACGATTAAATTTTAGATTAAAAAAGAAAGAAAATTAACTTGATTTATCATCTACTTGACCTTTTATGTTCTTTCTGGCAAACTCTCTGGCTCGCTCTCTTTCTCTCTCTCTCTCTCTCTCACACACACACACACACACACACACACACACACACACACACACACACACACACACACACACACACACACACACACACACAGAGAGAGAGAGAGAGAGAGAGAGAGAGAGAGAGAGAGAGAGAGAGAGAGAGAGAGGGGACGGTGCATTAATTTTCCCGGAGTCGTGCCCTAATCCTAAAACTAAGGTCTCTAACCTTAAACCGAGTCTTCAGCCTTCTTTTTTACCCAACAGATGAGTCGGGTCCTCTCAATTGGACTGCGCAAACAGATTAGGTCTGCACAACATGAGTAACGCCAGTACCAACACACACAGAGTCATAACAATGTCAAGCATGTTTCCCACTGCCTTATTTAAATACTTTTATGTAATCTAGCTGTTGCTTTTATTTTCATTTTAACTAGAACTGATCTGACTACAAGTGAAGAAAAGAACTGAAGGAGTGGAGAGAAAAAGAGAGCGCAATGTCTTGCAATATATTTAATTCCTTACTGCTAAGTTATTTGTCATTATCAAAAGTCATTGTTTCATTACAGCCTTCTCTAAGTAAGTACTTTTTTGCATTAAATTGCTAAAATACTAAAAAAGAAAAAGAAAAAAAAACACACAGTGGGAAAATGAACCTTTGTGTTGTTTAAAAACAAACAAACATGTTATGGTCATAAAAACAATGATAAATCTCAAAATAAACAGCCCTGATACAAAAATATGCATAATTCCCTGCACAAAACAGGACGCCTGTCCAACACAGGTCTCTTCAAACTGCTTCCACCTCCAAAGAAAACCATCCAAATAAAGGAAAATAAACAGAATAAGAGGAGAGTAAAAATGAAGGAGCAAAGAAGCACAATATATATCAAAGTGCTCGTGTTATATTGAAAGACATTTACAGTGCAGAAAGATTAACCAAATTAGAGTTCTGCAGTACAAAAACCATCCTCCAAAGACAGAAACCAGAGCGGTAAAGACTTGAATGTGCAAAGTCATCAAGATGTACAGCCAGGAGCTGCTTCCATTTGATTTAAAGGAGGCCTTGTGGACAGTTGGTGGACTATGACCGAAAGTGAACTCTTTTTTTTTTTTTTTTTTTGAGCTGAGAACCTTTTTGTCAAAGAAAATTACTGCAACATCCTTGATGACCTTTTACATCTCCTACTTCACTCCACAAAAGTGCACCACCACTAAAAGAAAAAGTGTATTTATCAAATTTTACTTATATGCAACTGTATGCTAGTGTTTCCGGTTTCTGTGTGCCACAGTTTGACTTGAAAACATATCATTTACCCACACTTCACCAACAGCCAAGAGTTGGTGACAGTATGTCAGAGTGAGGCTGGATAACATCATGACAGACCTGTCAAAAAGACAAAATAGATGTGATTTGGTACACAACTGAAGTAAAAAATAAAAATAAAAATATGTGGCGTGGTTGGAAATGTATGAGCAGGGAACAGGTGTGCATCCTCTCTGTGTGTTTTGTCTCTCTTAGTGCCACATCTCCCACATGAAAGGTGTGAAGAATCTCCTTTCCCAAGTTTCAGCCTGCGTGAGACGGGAATATTCACATAGGCATCCCCTGGTTTCTGCAGAGAAAATAGATGTAGTGCCGAGTGTTGCTGTGCTGGTAATTACATGTTTCTTCTTACTGTCGTAACTGTACTGTGGCTAGCTAGCCTATTGTCCTGTATGTAAACCTGTGTATCTGTCACCAAATATCACTTTTAGATTCAAATCTCAACTTGCTAATGTTGCAAAGTGTTTGTACCCTGCCATTATACGTAGATGGCCGTGTATTCTCACTACTGCGCTCACTGAAATTGCAGGTTGCAGGTTGTTCATTGCAGTTATTAGCTTGAACACAGTTCTGTCATGCCATATTTTTGCGGTATACACTGATGCAAAAAGCTCTTGCATTTGCGGTGTTTGTATACAGCATGGGTGGAAATCATTATCGCATATGCGTACTCTCTGCGATTTCGCATGGACACAACTCTATATGCAGCTGCATTCTAATGTTTACTGACTCTAAGCTGTATTTATAGATAAACAGATCTTTTGTGCATTGCAACACACACCATGACAGATATGTGATATTAAAAGTGGATACTTTTTCATAAGGATTTGTGCCAAAGCTCATATTTCACAGTGTACTATACACTCTGATGTGCTGTGGATTTTAAGATGCTTCTCTCCAGTCATTGTTTTTAGTTATTTATTTATTTATTTATTTATTTTTTATCCCTCACATCAACCGAAGTAACGGTGATGCATTTCAGGTGACAAAAGATAGCATACAAAACATGGCATGTAGTCATCGTTGTGTAATAGTACACTGCTAGACTGAAAGTTAGTCTACAAAGGAAAATACACTATGCTGGAAATGGACAGCAAGCATAAATAGATTTTTTATTTTGAAGCACTCCATGACCCCTTTCGATCTCCATGCAGGTACATTGTTCCTGTGCCGGCAATTTTAAGCAATCTAACCTGTCACAGCACTCACTGGAGCTCAATGGTAGCTCAGTGCAATTTTAGGACCAAATGTTCCATCTAGTATCTGTTGTATGATGGATTGCACAAGAGGCCCATGTGCCTTTTAGCTCAGCAGACAGGAACATCTACTCGACAATTCTTCAAAACCATATTCCACATGGGAATATATATATATGTGTATATATATATATATATATATATATATACACATGTGCATTTGGGTAAAGTCTATTATGGTAAAGGTCTGGGTAAAGTTAATAGATGGGATGCAAAGTCAAATCTCTACTCCACAACTCAGTATGCACCCATAGTCAAACCGCTCCCTGTGGATGTGGCAACACAATGACCCTGAAAATGCTATCTTCAGGGTCCCAGGTTCTTGTTTTCAAGGTTTTGAGCTTTAGATTCCTCTTTGCTTTTGTGATCTTTTCTTGCATTTCCTCTGGTCCGCAGTGTCTGCTTTGTCTTCTCTGTTTGTAAGAGATGCCATCGTACTACTTTTGATGTCCTGCTTTATTTTTGAACCAATTTTCTGACTGGGTCATCTGTGTTTTCCCTCCTGTCTAACAGTCTCACCTGCCTTATTGTTGCCACCTGTGCTTTGCATCCACCTTTTTCTTTCGCTGATTTTTTTATGCTTTCTGTTCTCATTTTGAATTCCTGATTTTTGGGATTTATATTACTTTTTGAACTTTGAAACAATTAAGAGGGTTTTTTTCCCCCATCTGTCTTCTTGCCTAGTTTACCGTCATATTGCCTGAAGTCCCCAGAGTCAGTGTTAGTACTTGTCTTTGAGGATGCATTGCAGTCTTCTCCTCCTCCTCTCCTCAGAAAGAAACTTCAGCATCAGCACTGGTAAAGGTGTAGAAAAAGTTGAAAGACACAGCAAAGAAATCATAGTTTTTCTTCTTTTTCTGAAACATCTCATCTTTTCAAACTGTTGCAGCATCTCGCTCTGTAAATTCTGGGACTTGATATATAATTAAAATGGTAAAGATTGGCACAATCATGAATTCACGTGCACTAGGGTCTCAAAATTTAAAAGTCCACAAAAAAGCCAAAACAACACCAAAGACACATCAACATCGTTTGGCACACATCACATTTTGCAAGAGCAGCAACTGCTAGCATAAACCGAGCATTAGCGTTTTGCTTTAGGTCTGTTCCACCATCATCCCTCTGCTACCTGATATAAATAATACGTTGAAGTGTTTAATAGAGTTGTGCTTCTATGTGATGCTCATATTGGAAATTCTAGTCTTACAAATTCTAAAAATTAGTTTAAAATACTGTGTATAAGAAATAAACTTTACTTTTCTATATATTTTTTAAATATACCTTTAGGAGGTTTTAGTCTTTATTATTGGGATATATTGGAGAGAAGACAGGAAAGCTGGGAGAAAGACCAGGTGAAGACACAGTAAATGGCCTTTACTTGCATTCAAACTCATACAAATGTTGATTCTGGCACTTTTACCGTGTAGTTATTTTATTATAAACTAATGAGGCTCATTCAGCCAAGCTTTACGTTTACTGTTGATTAGCCATTTTTATCGTACTAACACGCTAAACATGATACCCTTTAAAGATGAGCGTGTTGACTTCATCACCGTGTGCACATTCGCATTTCACTCAAACACCACTGTATGAAACACCAACCTCGCAGAGGTGCCAGCATGGCTCAGAGACTTGTTTCCTCACAGAACGATGTACGGTGTACACTCATCTCTGGGTCTTTTCTTGTGTCTCTCTGGCTACTGCTGGACTGACAGCTTTGTGATTTTCTTACTATTATATATCTGCCTGTAAAGGCAGGACAGCTCTGTTCTTCACTGCCTGCCCGTTGTTTGTTTTATTGAAGACAGACCAAAAAAGTCGAGACAGGCTCCGGGTTGTCTTCTTGGTGTGTGTGAATTTTAAAAGATTGAAACAGAATGGAAATGTGAAATCAATAAGGTTTCACCTGAAAACCCCTAGCTGCCCTTCAAACAGTCACTATACTCTATAATCTGAATTTGCTGACAGTGATAACAGCTTTTTTTCATCTTTCCAGCAGTGGTTTTATTCAATTTTAACACAATACAGCCATAAATCAGCACATCTTACATTTATAAAATGATCAGGCTGTAAACATCGAAGTTTACCGGAAGCCCACACACACGGACCAGTACCTCCTCTTTGACTCCCATCACTCTTTGGAACACAAACTTGGAGTAATTAGAACCCTACACCACGGGGCAGAACATGTTCCCTCTAAGCCTGAAGGAAAAAAGAAGGAACACACACATGTAAAGGAAGCACTCAAAACGTGCGGCTATCCTAAATGGGCATTCTTAAAGTCAGCAAAGAGGCACAGAAAAGAAGACCAGACACCAGCGAGGGAGGATAAGAAGGACAGACGCAACAACATTGTCATCCCCTATGTAGCCGGTGTATCAGAGAAACTCAGGAGAGTTTTCTCCAAGCATGACATCCCAGTGACCCAGCAACACGCTCAGACAGAAACTGGTTCACCCGAAAGACAAAACGCCAAAACACAAACTTAACAATGTGGTGTATGCTGTACAGTGCAGCGAGGAATGCCCAGACCTCTACATTGGAGAGACCAAACAGCCACTTCACAAGCGCATGGCACAACACAGAAGAGCCACCTCTACAGGACAAGACTCAGCAGTCCATCTGCATCTTAAGGATAAAGGACACTCTTTCGAGGATGCCAATGTTCACATTTTGGACAGAGAGGACAGATGGTTTGAAAGAGGAGTGAAAGAAGCCATTTACGTCCACTGTGAGCGACCATCTTTGAACAGAGGCGGGGGTTTACGACACCAACTCTCTGCCATCTATAATCCAGTTTTGAGATCCCTTCCCAGACGCCTTAACGCCCACTCACATCCTGGGCCATCTGACCTCAGGAATTCGCATGATAGGGTGGGGCCAGGTTTCACAATGAACACACCCGAAACTCTGGCTGATTGGGACCCACACCCAGTTTCACACCTTGGCTCAGGCGATTAGAGGATCATCAGGGGGTCCTTTTGTCCCTCTGTGGGGGGATACTCCCACTAGGTTTATATCTGGGACTCTCCACCATTTGACCTTAGAACTGAAGAAGCTTCTCGGATGAGAGGTGAAACGTCTTCAAGCAACTTAAAGAAGTCCAGACGCTTTTCTTTGCAAGCTCCTTTGATCAGGCTGTATTACAACAACCAAAAACAAACAGACAAACAACATAAGCCCCCCAATGCTCCTCATTTTAACAAATGACATTCTAATCTAAAAGCGATACTAAGCTGCAAGGTGCATACATTCATAAGATGACCGAGCAAAAAAAACCATATTCATTCTTCTGCTCCAAACTGCAGCTTTGCTGAAAGAAAACAGGAGAAGAAGAGTGGAGATAAAGAGTTAAGGACTACTCCTTCAACTTGCTTCATCCAGATTCTTGATGAAGTGATGAAGGGCATCCATATGTTTTGAAAAGGTCAGCTTTTTAGCTTTTACAATGTATCTGTAAGGGTAATGATAGCAACATTTATTTTATCCACTGGTTGGTGCGTGATCTGTGACCGGACTTCCATGACAAAGCAATACTTTCAAACTGTCAAACTGAGATGCATAAAAGTTCCCTAATTTTTGATTATAATAGCTTTTTTCCAGGTAGAGTCTCATCAGGAAAAGTATTGGATCCATCAAGATAGAGAGAATTTGTTTTAATGACCAATCCTACCTAATCTCAGAACTTTTTCATTTCCCTCCCCTACCACACACAATGACATAATGAAACTTTAAACAGTTATCTGGTATAAGTTTGTATTTTATTTATTCAATTCCACCAGTGTCACATATATCTGCAATAATCTTTTGCATTGGATTCATTTGAGATAAGTGCTAATCAATTTAGTCTGAGCATTTATTGTGAGCACTAGCACAAGTATTAAGTGTAGACTGACATGAATTAACACAGACAACCTTACTTAAATATATTTCTTTCATATTAAAGCATCAGCTGTTTTCTATAAACGGTGACTATGAACAGAAGTAGGTTAAACAGTGATGAGAGTCACATAAACAGTCAAAAATCTTTAAAACTATACACTTAAAATATATTTAAGTGTATAGTTGGACATGACCAGTGGTTATTTCTGAGTTTGGGTGGCGTGAAAGACGAAGAGAAAAAAAAGAAAAGGAAAAGGAAAAGAAGGAGAACAAAAAAGATGTACCAAGCAGGAATCAAGGTCAATTCGTCTGATTTTTTTTCCTTTTTTTTTGCTTTCATCCATTCACAGTGTGAACAGAAACAGGAATTTATTACTTATACATTTTTTTCTCATTTGCAACCTTCAATCTTTCACGGTGAATATGCTAAAAGTCTTTCAACATTTGAATCCAACATAAAGAAAAACAAACTTGCTGAACTGAATTTAAGAAGGACACAGCACATGATGTTCCCGGGGTTTTGTCCTTTGATATATAATAAATAATTTGCAAAAGACATGGGGACAGCGATAAGAACATCCGACAAAACATATGAAGCACAGAGAAGCCTTTGATAGAGCAACATTCAAAGGAGGTCATGACAAAGAGTTAAATAAATATATAAATAAAGTTCAGCTAAAGTGTTAATAAAAAAAAAAGATACACAGAAAAACAACCACGGGGCATGACATGGTTAAAATATAAAAGCAACTATTTAAATAGAGTGACTACGGAAACAGCAGTAATAATGAATTTTCTTATGATGCTTAGCGAACAAAACATACCAACACTGTTGTTTTGTAAAAATATGTTACATTGACATTAATTTGGAGTCTTGTTTCTTTTTGCTTAATGAAGATGAACAATGTCATCCTCTACCATGGTCATATTAGTTCCTTTGTTATTCTCATCCAAACAAGGAAAATGTCTGTAGTACAAGTTTCAGTCATGTGAAAAAGAATCCTGCAGAAAGTACATCCTTACAGCTTCCACAGGAATTGAAAGGGTAGCAGCAGGTTCTGCTAATCAAATGCATTTCATTAATTGATCATAAGAAAGTGCAACACACTCTATAAAAGCATGATCTTTGGCAATTTGCAAATCTGGAGAATTCAAGTGTGTGTTAACACAATGCCACAATCTTCCCAGGAGTGGAAATCCCAGCAAATTCTCCTCAAGGTCAGACTGTGCAATGCTCAGTAAAACTGCACTGTTAAAATAAAACATAATATTCCAGCAGCTGGGGCGCCAAAATACTACCGTAAAATAACAGAAAATAACTTCCTCATAAAAATACGGTTATTTCCAGTAATGACAATACAGTTTGTTGCGCTAATTTTACATGGGATCTGCCTTTTCAAGTGATTTTAAACATTAAATTAGGAACATGTTAATGTGATTAAACAATGAAATTATCTATAAATAGGGAAAAAAAAACCAAATCTTAAAAAAACAGTAATATTCCGGCAGCTGGGGCGCCAAAATACTACCGTAAAATAACAGAAAATAACTTTCTCATGAAAATACGGTTATTTTCAGTAATGAAAATAGAGTTTGTTGCGCTAATTTTACATGGGATTCTGCCTTTTCCAAGTGCTTTTAGACATTAAATTAGGAACATTTTAACGTGATCAAACAATGAAATTACCTATAAACAAGATCAATGAATGTGGCAATATGAATCATAATACGTAAATGTACAGAAATATACAGTTAACAGTTGGTTTAAATAATAATGGATTGCATGTCCTGGGACAGACTGACAGAGGCGAGGCTGCCATATCGCACCATCGGCCCCTCTGGCTATCATCAGTAGGTGAAGAGTCTTGACCACGGACACAATACCGAGCCGGGGCTCGAACACTATTTTTTGGAACAGTGTGCATAAAACCCAAGTGCTACATCTCATACTCTACAAGCCTCAGATAGCATGCTAAATGCTAGCTATAATTAGAAAAATGCTGAACAAATATGGTTTGTTTGGAATTGTTTCCAGTAGACACCCTTTTCTGTCTAAAGAAACACCATGGCAGTTTGGCTTAGGTCGAAAAAGTTGCATCTGAACAAACCACAAGACTTCTACAACAATGTTCTTTGGACAGACAAGACCAAAGTGCAGACGTTTGGCCTTAACGCACAGCTCCATGATTGGAGAAAACCAGATACACCATATCAGCACAAGCACTTCATATCAAATGTCAAGTAGAGCGGTGGAGATGTGATGATTCAAGCTTATTTTGCAGCCACAGGACCTGGGCACCTTGCAGTCTTAAGTATTCTACAGTCAAATGTGAGGCCATCTGTCCCACAGCTAAAGCTCGGCCTAAATTGGGTCAGGCAACAAAACAATGATCCCAAGCACAGCAGCAAAGCCACAACAGAATGGCTGAAAAATAAACGAATCAGGGTGTTGCAATGGCCCAGTCATTGCAACACCATCAACTCCAGTCCTCAACCAAAAAGAAAAGCTGTGCTGGCACTTTAAAAGAGCTTTGCATAAACAAATGCCCACTAACCTCAATTACCTGAAGCAATGTTGTAAAGAAGAGTGGGTCAAAATTGCTCCACAATAATGTTCACAGGACTGCACAAAGTCCCATGAAGGCTTTCTTTTTCACATGATTGTAGCTGCTCATTACCTTTGTCTGCCTGTTCGATTCTGAGACGGCAGCATGTGAGTAGATTTGTCAGAACATGGTGATAACAGTGCTGGTTGCAGGTGGAAATTAGTTGTAAGGGCAAATTGAAATGAAAACAACGTTGTTCTCACTTAGTTGTCTGGTTAACTGTTGGTTTAAAAAAGTCATTTGCACAGGTTTTAACAAAGCTGTTTGGCGAAGTTGTTAAGAATGTGCATGGCGGAAAGGGCAAATTCACCTTAGTCACCATATTGGAACATTTATGGGTATTCTTTTAACCCTTTTTGACCCTCCCCCCCTTTTTATTATTAAAAAATGACACACACACAGGCAAAGAAAAAAAAAATAACCCAATCAAATGAGGAAGATTCTTAATGTCTTTAAACCTCTTTGTAGTTGTACAGCTGTGAAAGAGGAAGGCAGGGAGATTCACCACTGATTGTGCATTGTAAATCATGCCTCACTTGTGTTCGGAAACACATGGCAAAACCTCCTACCTTACATGAGAATACAATAAAAATTAGAAATATGAATATAAGGAACCTGTCAAGAATACCCTAGTCAGGGTCCTGGAAAGTACAATAAACAGAAGAAAGAGAATAATTAAACAAAATGATTTCATCAAATTTAAATAGATAGATAAAACACCACTGCTTAAACTTCCCTTTAAAAAAATGACTGAAAAAATTGTCTGTTGGACTCGCTTGAAGACAGCATCACTTCTCAGCAGTTTGCCTTTGAAAAAACGTTTTTCTCTCATACAGAATTTGAGGAAATTAGCTCTTCATAATTCATATTCAGTCACTTGTAAGAAAGCACAGAGGTATTTGCACATCCACATCAAAGACACTTTTGAACATACCTTTTTAAGGGATTGAACTTAGCATGATCTCTATAGTGGGTTTCAAAAAGTGATAGCAGGTGTTTTGCAGGCCTCAAGTCAGTTTTGATAAGTCCGAGTCTTATTGAGAAATCCACACATCCTGTAAGCCTTTCAGGATACTATGTAGTTCTGATTAATAGGATTTGAAATTTGGGACACTTTCCATTCCAAACTGTGCCAGTATGGTAGAGCTTTCAACCATATCGTGTGGTTTCATCAGCGGATAGAGCTTGCTGTCTTGTCATGGGAGAGAAGATTTGTTAACACACAGCAGTTTATCTCCAGGCTTTTCAAAACTTGTGAAGTGATGAAGACAGTTGAGAGTGTTGGAAAATGGTAGTAAAGGCAACTTGCATTGTCAAAATGATGTCCAGGAGAAGACGGTAGAGCAGAGGAAGTGTAGAGAGGATGTTTTGTTGTTGTTGTTGTTGTTGAGGTAGACAGGGTTGGCAGCGCTCCATGTGCACACACACATACCCAGAGTTAGACCATTCGGGGGTCTGTGTGCAAGAGATAGGCATGATCGTGTTCAGTCTCAAGGTCGCAGCTGCGGTAGGAAACTGCTGTGTGTGTTTGTGTTTGAGAAAAGACAGATAGTGGAAGAAAGTTTGTGTGCTTTATTTCATTTATGCATACTCAGGTCTGAGGTATGCAACCTGGTGTGGGAGTGTGTAAACACGCATGCATACAGCTATGCACTTTTGAATACTCCACACTTGTCCTACACACACACACACACACACACACACACACACACACACACACACACACACACACACACACACACACTGACTTGGAAACATAGCTGAAAGCCAGTTTTTCAGCTCATCATTCAGCACGTGGTAACACAGGTTATTGTGTTCACTGGAGTGGACAGATATTGCAGAGTTGTTCAGCAGCTAGCTGAATGGAACTTGGTCTGTATGCAGCATGAACCAGCACACTGTCAAAAGAAGACTATAAAATATTACTATTGTTTTTTTTAAACACTACAATCCGTGGTTTTGATTTGCTACATGGAGCAAACAGAATATTTTCAAAGGGCAGTACTTTTGTAGCTTTAAACCAGAATGTGGTTACACAGAATTAATCTCTGTCATCTTTGCTGGGGGTGATATTCTCCCGTTAAGCTGATGCAGTGTGCAGTTTATATGTGTTTCCTGGGAACTAAACTATGGAGCTCATCAGTCATTGTAGAGGGGAAAAACATATTCTGAGCCCACAAAATTGAGTCCACATGATAAAATTTGTGTTAATGTTTTTTTTGGTTTTTTTTAGATGGGCTTAACTGGCCCTGATTTTTTACCACGTTACTAATTTGGTGCATGTGTGAAAAGCATTATACTGTCAGTATTTTGGATACTTCCTAAAATATCACACATCATTTTTTCAGGGACACTTGGGCCCTCCTGCTCCCCTGTAGTTTGCAATCTGGCTTCAGGGTAAAAGTCTGGTACGCTGTGCTGCTTTGTGAATATATACATGCATCTCACGTGCACAAATTAACAGACATGGGAAATAATTAATCAAAGAACCTCTTGTGCACATGCGATGACAATCTGTGTGCTAAATTTGGTGCTATTATTTCCCCATGGAGCCCATATGTGTTTTATAATATTCCATGCATTTACTGTAAATCTGCACATTTGATTTGTTTATACTGTGCAGAAGATGGGATAGGAAATGATTTCCTGTAACAGACACAAATAAGCTTGATATTATTTGACCAGCTGTAGATGATCTAACTCTGAAGTTTAGCCAGAAAGTCAGTCCACATTATGGAGGCCTTGTTGGAAGCATCTGAATGTTTTCTTCCATATTTATATTCTGCATCTCTCTGCCAATTTATGTCCATGCCTACAAAAGCCATATGACAAAAGACACAGCCAAGAACGTTAAATTTAACTTCGAACATAAAGTCCTTGTGATATTGTTGTTGATCAAGTCGTATAAGTAGCTTTCTGAAAAGCTACAATTTTCCCTACTTTTTTGTTTGAACCCGTTTTTTATATGCTGTTGTGAAAAATGTTCTGACTTCTAAGCAGCTCTAATAACTTGGCCTATTCACGTGCACTTTTCACATTTCTGTTAGCCTGTCCACTCAGCCACAAGGGAGTAGGGGTTAGTCCACACTTCAGCTCCAGTCATTTTTTTTCCTCCCATTGCTCACAGATTCAGCCAAAGCACACACATTTGGCGGTGTTCTCAACCAGAGACTGGCTCTGCTAAAAGCTAAAAAGCAGTGAACTTGATTTAAAATGATAATTTGCATCATCACTGGTAGATGCTCTCATTTTTACTGTCATCTATTTTGATTATTTTAATAAAAACATGTGCAGGAAACTCTTGTGTCTATTATCTGGCTACAGATAGATGTGAAATAAAAGGATTACTTTTAAGAGATGTGCTTATGAGTGAAATAACTCCAGTATGGAGTCTTAATGGACCAGCAGTGTGTGTGTGTGTTTGTGTCTGTATGGTCTATAGGACTGGCACTGCCCACTTGTCTAGTCTACTGTTACCATGACAATCCCTACATTGCACCAAGCCAACACCATATGGTTGCTATGGTAACGTCCCCCCCTTTTTTTGGCTGTTTCCATGAGCCAGGTGTATCTGCCAGCTGGTAACGACAGGTGGATGGTGGGAGTGAGTGTGTATGTGTGTTTCTCTTTTAGAGGAGACAAACCAAGAACACAGAGCCTTCAGAAGAGACAAATCTCTAAAGAACCAAGCAGAAGCCTGCGCGTTTACTAATTCCTAAATACGAACACTGATAATTGTCCATTCATTAGTTGTTAAGCTCTATTTGAGTCCACAGCAGTTTTACCTTTATTGATAGTCCATCTGAGGACTCGGACCAGTAGTTCCGCTTAGCTGAGAAAGTCCGAGAAATATCCTGAAATTCTCTCGGCATTACTTTCGAATGTGCTAGATTTTAATTCAAAAAATGACAGTAATGCGTACAAGTGGTTACATTGGCTGTCATGTTCCATTTGCATGCTGTGTTATAATGATTGGCTTATTCCTGGCTGTGTACCAGCAACCATTGGTTAAAGTGGGAATGATCCAGAACAGCATTTTGGGACATTTGATTAATAGGTAGTTTAATGTTTATTGCTGTTGAATGAGTTAATTTTTCGAGCGCTGCAGCCTAGAGTTGCTTCTTGTGATGGCATGAAGATAGGAGATACCTGCTCAGTAGTTAGGGGTGGCTGTAGCTCAGGAGGTAGAGCTGCCAAGTATCCTTGGGCAAGATACTAACCCCAAATTGCTCTCCGATGCGTCCATCAGAGTATGAATGTATATAAATGGAATCTAGGAAGCACTAAGAAACGTAGAAGATAGTCCTTGTGTGAATGGGTGTGATTTTTATAAAGTGATTCTTTTTGACTCACTAAATCGCATTTAGTTTGAATGCATATTGTAGATAGTTTAACCTTGACACTTACTAGTGCTGCTCTTTTAATGTTGCTGATGGGATTAATATTTAATGTTCATGTATGTATTTAGTAAGGGGGATAAGTTTTTTTCAGCAGAATACTTGTAGCTGCCCACCATCTTTGGGAAGCCCCTCAAACAG
This sequence comes from Astatotilapia calliptera, assembly GCF_964374335.1. Classification (NCBI taxonomy): domain Eukaryota; kingdom Metazoa; phylum Chordata; class Actinopteri; order Cichliformes; family Cichlidae; genus Astatotilapia; species Astatotilapia calliptera. The sequence continues at coordinate 16,683,579 of NC_137436.1, forward strand.
CAGACAATTCAGTAATTTACTTCTATATCCTCTGACAGAAACATGGGTTTGTTTACATTCATTGTTAAACACCAAGTGCATTGTCTGTACTCTTGAGGCCTCACCAATGTTTTGAATCTATTTTTTTCCTCATAATGCAAAGTCATTTTTGTGTATTTTAAATTGTACACTAAACCTTTTCAATCAGTGTTTGCTTGTAGTCCACTGGCTTTGGTAGTTAATTGTTAAGCTCCTGGAAGGAGTGGCAGTAATGTGCGTATAAATAGCCTGTGTGTTTAGTAAATGTGTGTCCACAGCAAACAGTTGTTTTTCCACCAGGATAGCATTGATCCTTAGTGTTACTAATGGTCAAAACGCTACAGGGTACTCTTAATTGGCCAACCTACTTGTGTCACACTTTTTCACTATGCTTCTTAAGGGAGCTGGGTGTGTGTATTTGCTGGAAAGTGTTATACAAGTCAAAAGATTGTTACATATCTACATTGCTGAAATAGCTTTTCACACTGTTGATCAACCAGTTTACATACCCATCTTTAGCTATCAGTGAAACTGTTCTGTGGAATCTTGCAATAGCTGCTGCTTTTCACTATTTAAAAAAGCCACGCCATACTTAATAAGCTGTTACTATTTAAAACCCTTCAAAATGATTCTTTGTTCATTTAAAGTGTTAATACAAAGTATTTTCTTATTGTTCCAGGAAGTCAATAGACAAAATTTCAGAGGTCTGTCAATGAACAATATTCGTCTGAAGAGTAGCAGAACTAATGAATTAACGATGACGACTTTACTAGCTAATATTAACATTACTTTTGGCTAAAGAGATCTTGTTTTTAGAACTGCATGCTCTTATATTAGCTTTAGATACATCATATACCAAAGAAACATCTCAAAAGTAAGACAAAATATAATAAATACTTTTTGAATAAAAAGAGTAAGAATAGCAGAGCTGACAATAAAGTGATATAAAATAGAAATAAATGTACCTTGAATTTTTTTTTACTAAAGCAGTGTTTGAGTCAAGTAAGTGAGTTTGTGGTTCATTTGTAAGGACATATTTTATATATGTTAATATGTTTATTGTTTGACCTATTACCTTGTTAAATTGACGCTAGCCTCATGAATTACATTAGCTAAAGTAATTAGCTAACTAATGTTAGCTAACACTAGCTAACTGTTATTTACTAGCTAAAGATAACATTACTTTTGGCTAAAGAGATCTTGTTTTTAGATCTGCATGCTTTCAGCTTTAGATACATCACATACCAAAGAAACATCTCAATTTTCTTGAGCAAAAGTAAGACAAATTAGAATAAATACTTTTGTCTCTTGTTGCTAATGTTAAGGTTGCAAGTCAATAGCAGCTTCCTACGCTAGACTGTCTCATTGTGGCCTTCGTTGCCCACATCCTTGGTAGGATGCAGTCTCTAAATTGGGCTAGATCTAGTGATGTAGTGCGAATGCCAGTTAATGATAGCAAAAGCTGAAACTGCAGCACTACAGAAGTAGCTGTGCATATAGAAGAGGATGGAAGAAAAAAAATCGATTCTTTTTAGAATGGATGGATGATTATAAGTAGCAAATCTTTTGTGTGTGTTGCGGTGAGACTTGATTTCTCCACATTTTGTCTTACTACCTCTACCTGCCAACTTATAAATTAGAAATTTTTACAATGTCATACAGCAGGGGAAAAAGCTTAAATGTTTGATTAACTATAATGCTATAAAGTATATTAATTATGAATGCATGCATTGTTTTTACAGTGACACAAACAAACAAAATCCATATACTAATAGGAGATGATGACTTACTCGTCAGAAAGAATCAACTTAAACCTTTATTCTTCAAATATGCTTTTTATTACTGAAGTATAAAAATATCAGGGTTTTTTTCTTCTTCTATGCAGTAACACTAATGGGACAGAAGTGGTCACAAACAAACTTTTTGTCAAACGATTAAACTGCACATCAACTTATCTTCTTGAGGAAGTGTGCAAAGAAAATTGATTTCTTGGCTTGTGATTATTCAATTATTATTTATCTTATTATTATGCGCGCATTTGTTATTCTGTAATGATTGCTACTGCAGTGGAGATCCGATGACAACAGTAATATTTTTTAAGTGAATGACACAAATTATGTATTATGTGGCGTATGAAGAATGGGGAAGACCTAAAGTCGGGGTCATAAGGTTTACGAATGACATTCACAGCAAGCCGGAAAGGACAGAGAACATTAAAAATGACTCCCAAGCTTAGGAGCTTGTTCTTGCCAAAAGAGAAAAGTTTGTGTGTCTCGCTGCTTTCACTAGTGTGTGTGTGTGTCTCAGTTTGTTACTGTAGATGTGTGCACTTACATGTATCTGTGTGATGTTGGTGTGTGTGTGTGTCGTCGCCCTGAGAGGAGAGGAGGTAAATTCATGTCAGAATGTTTTTGCCACAGGCATGGTAATTATGGCAGTTTTTAATAACTGTGCTTTATAATCATTTAGCACTGATGTTGCACACACACACACACAGAAACACATACACACATCTCTTGAGGCACTAATGAATTTAGATGTGATAGGCACTGAAGCTGAACTTCAGGATGGGGGGGTGGGACAGAGAAAGATGGATGGATAAATCACGTGGAAGGCCGAGAGATAGAGAGGTGGGGAAACTTTGCTTTCAGTGTGACAAAATAACAATTTCTGCATGAAAACATTGCGCCGCTTTGATTATTTTTCATCGCGTTTACATCATGTTTAAATTTAAATGATTAATTGAAATGATTAGCGTTCGTGAAAGCACGAGTGAACACAGTTGTGGCTGAAAACGGTCGTACTCTGTAGTTATTGACATATTTGGTTTGGAATAAATTACATTCTACAAATGATAACACTAGTGATGCTGGGCAGAGGTGATGATGACTAATCCAGTGATTTCTAAATGTCCAGCGATCCATTTTCCAAAGTGGGTTCAATGATAATGTTATGCTTTACTTAATTTGCGTCCAGTCCTCTTTGCTTTCATTTTCTTGTTTAGACCATGACTTTTTGACATCAATGACAAATCTGATAAAACAAGATTTTAGAAAGAAATTGAATGTCTCAATTAACTGCTAACAACGCACAGATACAGACTACAAGCCAAAGCTACTTGATTTTAAGGTAGAAATCACTAAAATAATCCTTGTTTGTGCAATTCAATGCATTAAGCCAGCGGTCCCCAACCTTTTTTGCCTCACAGACCAGTGTGAGTACAAGAAAATAATTATTATAATATGATGTGTTAAATTTGTTTAGATCAGAGGAATAAGGAAGGATTTGTCTGTGTTTTAGTTTGGCTTAGTTGTAGGCCTGAGAATGTGTGTACTTGTTTAGAGAGAAAGGAATTTATGGACACTGGGGGTCTGCCTGCCATAGAAGGAGACAGGAAGCTACAGTTGGTGGTTGCTGATGCTTGTACTTTTAATAAAACTCATAATTGTTATAAACTTAGAAGTAGGTTTGTAGGAGACTCTCCACCTTATCTGTAAATGTAAGACAACAAGAGGCCAATGCAGTGTTGCCAACTTAGCGACTTTGTCGCTATATTTAGCGAGTTTTCAGACCCCTTAGACCGTCTAAAAAAAGACGTGAAAGTGTGTATTGTGGAGGTATGTAACAACGACAGGAGAGGTCTCAGTGTCTCACTCCAACAACTTTATTAACTGACAGAACTTCACAAATAGTCAGCGCCAAAATCTCCACCCCCACACTTCCTTTCAACTTGTGTGTGAGTGGAGCCACCTGGTGGTCCGCCACACATACCCCCCCTTGAACACACAGTCAGGTCTCCATTCAGTCCAGGACCCTGGGTCTAAGCAAACGACCCGCACGACTGAACCTGGGAGGGAGAGAACAGGCAGAGGAAGGTCCATCCTGTGAACGAGGCTGGTGAAGGCGAGCAGGAAAGGCAGGAGGAGGCTCAAACGTTGGTGGTCCGGGGGTAGTCCTGGGGGGAAAACCAGAGACTGTCAACCCCAGCGCAGGAGGTCGGCCACGGCGAGGGGCCTGGGCCGGCACTACATCACTGTCCGGAAGAACATGTGCTGGTTTAAGTCTGTCAACACACACAGTCTCCCTTCGACCCCCAAAATCCAAAACAAAATGTTTCTGGCCCGGTTCAATAACCCTGAACGGGCCGTCATACAGCGGCCGCAGCGGTGTCCTGTGGGCATCGTGCCTGACAAAAACAAACTTAGCAGTCTCTAAAGTCTTTGGAACAAAGGTGTCAGGCACGCAATGGTGCACCGGACCAGGAACCCGAAGCGAGTGCAAAAGCGGGGTGAGAGAGAGCACCGATGGATTGAAGCAGGGAGGAGGATTTTCAGGCAAGAATTCTCCAGGCACGCGGAGGGGCTGACCAAACACTAGCTCAGCTGGGGAAGCGCCGAGATCCTCCTTAACCGCAGAGCGCAGCCCAAGCAAAACCCACGGGAGGCGGTCAACCCAATTGCCATCCTTTAAGGAGGCGCGAAAGGCAGCCTTCAGCGACCGGTGGAACCGTTCACACATCCCATTAGCCTGCGGGTTGTATGCGGTTGTGCGGTGGACTTTAGCCCCCAGTCCATCAGCCATGGCCGACCAAAGCTCGGAAATGAACTGGGGGCCTCTGTCTGACGTAATGTCCGCGGGTGGGCCGAAACGCGAGACCCAGGTCGACAAAAACGCCTTGGCCACCACTGCTGCGGTAGTGGACGCCAGGGGGACCGCCTCCGGCCACCTGGTGGTCCGGTCAACAACAGTCAAAAGGTGCGTAAAACCTTGTGACTGCGGCAAGGGACCCACCAGATCGACATGCACATGATCGAAACGTTTGCCGGGTATGAAGAACGGCTCCAGGGGCGCCTTGGTGTGTTTATGAACCTTCGCGCGCTGGCAGGGAATGCACGCCGACGCCCATTCCTTAACAGATTTGCGAAGGCCTGGCCAAACAAATTTAGAGCTGACCAGTTTAACAGAGGCCCGGACCCCTGGATGAGAGAGAGCATGTACCGAGTCAAAAACTTGACGACGCCAGGAAGCGGGAACCACAGGGCGAGGGCGGCCGGTGGAAACGTCACAGACGAGGAGGGGACCACCGTCCTGCACGGGTCTGTCCTCCAGTATGAGGCCCGTCTGGGTGGATTTAAGCGCGAGGATGTCAGGGTCACCGCTCTGATCGGCAGCCATGGCGGAGTAGTCTATGCCGAGAAAGACGGGAGAAACCAGCGCACGGGACAAACAGTCAGCCACATGATTGGATTTACCAGCCACGTGCCGAATGTCCGTGGTAAACTCAGAAATGGCTGCCAACTGGCGCTGCTGGCGTGCACTCCATGGATCGGAAACCTTGGACATGGCAAACGTCAAGGGTTTGTGGTCCACGTATGCGGTAAAGTGACGACCCTCGAGAAAAAACCGGAAATGACGAGACGCCAGGTGGAGCGCCAGTAGCTCCCTGTCAAAAACGCTGTAATTGCGTTCGCTGTCACGTAGCGTACGGCTGAAAAAGGCGAGCGGTTGCCAGACACCCGAGATTCGCTGTTCCAGCACCGCACCCACCGCTATGTCCGACGCATCAGTGGTCAACGCAATCGGCGCTGAGGGGGATGGGTGGGCCAGAAGGGCAGCATTAGCTAACGCTGACTTAGCATCAGAAAACGCTTGGATGCTGTCCGGAAACCAGTCAACGGGGTCATTAGCTTTTTTACCCTTTAACGCCCCATAAAGGGGCTTCAGCAGATGTGCCGCTCTGGGGAGAAAACGGTTGTAAAAATTCACCATCCCCAAAAATTCCTGCAGTGCCTTAACAGTCGTGGGACGCGGAAATTCCGAAACAGCTCGGACTTTGTCAGGCAACGGAACCGCGCCCTCGGCGGAAACACGGTGCCCAAGGAAATCGAGAACGGGCAACCCAAACTGGCATTTAGACGGATTAATAATCAGTCCATGCTCCGCCAAACGCTGAAAAACCTGACGCAGATGGAACATGTGCTGCTCCTTCGAGCTGCTGGCCACCAGTATATCATCAAGATATACAAAAACAAAGGGCAGCCCGCGCAAGACCGAGTCCATCAACCGCTGGAAGGTTTGGGCGGCACCTTTCAGGCCAAACGGCATGCGCAGAAACTCGAAAAGGCCGAAAGGTGTAATTACGGCGGTTTTGGGGACATCCTCCGCGCGCACGGGAACCTGGTGATATCCCCGTACCAAATTGATCTTAGAAAAAACCGAGGTCCCCGCAAGATGGGCGGAAAAATCTTGGATGTGGGGAATGGGATAACGATCGTTCTCCGTGACATTATTAAGACGGCGGAAATCCCCACAAGGTCGCCACCGACCATCAGATTTAGGCACCATGTGTAACGGAGAAGCCCAGGCACTGTTCGAACGCTGCACGATGCCCAGACGCTCCATGGTGGCAAATTCTTCCCTAGCGACAGCCAGTTTGGCGGGGTCGAGGCGGCGCGCGCGCGCGAACACCGGGGGCCCTACTGTAGTTACAGTGGGGAAAAAAAGTATTTAGTCAGCCACCGATTGTGCAAGTTCCCCCACTTAAAATGATGACAGAGGTCAGTAATTTGCACCAGAGGTACACTTCAACTGTGAGAGACAGAATGTGAAAAAAAAATCCATGAATTCACATGGTAGGATTTGTAAAGAATTTATTCGTAAATCAGGGTGGAAAATAAGTATTTGGTCACCTCAAACAAGAAAAATCTCTGGCTCTCACAGACCTGTAACGTTTTCTGTAAGAAGCTTTTCTGTCCCCCACTCGTTACCTGTATGAATGGCACCTGTTTGAACTCATCATCTGAATAAAAGACACCTGTCCACAGCCTCAAACAGTCAGACTCCAAACTCCGCCATGGCCAAGACCAAAGAGCTTTCGAAGGACACCAGGAAAAGTATTGTAGACCTGCACCAGACTGGGAAGAGTGAATCTACAATAGGCAAGCAGCTTGGTGTGAACAAATCAACTGTGGGAGCAATCATCAGAAAATGGAAGACATACAAGACCACTGATAATCTCCCTCGATCTGGGGCTCCACGCAAGATCTCATCCCGTGGGGTCAAAATGATCATGAGAACGGTGAGCAAAGATCCCAGAACCACACGGGGGGACCTGGTGAATGACCTGCAGAGAGCTGGGACCAAAGTAACAAAGGTCACCATCAGTAACACACTACAACGGCAGGGAATCAAATCCCGCAGTGCCAGACGTGTCCCGCTGCTGAAGCCAGTGCATGTCCAGGCCCGTCTGAAGTTTGCCAGAGAGCACATGGATGATACAGCAGAGGATTGGGAGAATGTCATGTGGTCAGATGAAACCAAAGTAGAACTTTTTGGTATAAACTCAACTCGTCGTGTTTGGAGGAAGAAGAATACGGAGTTGCATCCCAAGAACACCATACCTACTGTGAAGCATGGGGGTGGAAACATCATGCTATGGGGCTGTTTTTCTGCCAAGGGGACAGGACGACTGATCCGTGTTAAGGACAGAATGAATGGGGCCATGTATCGTGAGATTTTGAGCCAAAACCTCCTTCCATCAGTGAGAACTTTGAAGATGAAACGAGGCTGGGTCTTCCAACATGACAATGATCCAAAACACACCGCCCGGGCAACAAAGGAGTGGCTCCGTAAGAAGCATTTGAAAGTCCTGGAGTGGCCTAGCCAGTCTCCAGACCTCAACCCCATAGAAAATCTGTGGCGGGAGTTGAAAGTCCGTGTTGCTCGGCGACAGCCCCAAAACATCACTGCTCTCGAGAAGATCTGCATGGAGGAATGGGCCAAAATACCAGCTACTGTGTGTGCAAACCTGGTAAAGACCTATAGTAAACGTTTGACCTCTGTTATTGCCAACAAAGGTTATGTTACAAAGTATTGAGTTGTATTTTTGTTATTGACCAAATACTTATTTTCCACCCTGATTTACGAATAAATTCTTTACAAATCCTACCATGTGGATTCATGGATTTTTTTTTCACATTCTGTATCTCACAGTTGAAGTGTACCTCTGGTGCAAATTACTGACCTCTGTCATCATTTTAGGTGGGGGAACTTGCACAATCGGTGGCTGACTAAATACTTTTTTGCCCCACTGTATGTAATGCTCTACCCCATGCTTCGTCACCGTGCTCGAGAAAGTGGGGACAGTGAGTGAGGGAAACTCAGAAAGCAAACACTGAAAAACGTCACCCGAATCTACTGAGTTAGCATGCACCACGGGCTGAGCACCCCGAGTCAAACAGGGTAATGAGGAAAAGGACACAGCATCAATTAAACGTCTGTTAGCCACATCAACCAGTAGTCCGTGAGCACAAAGAAAATCAGCGCCTATTATAGGCACAGAGCTAGCAGCAACAACAAAGTTCCACTGAAAGTCACGGTCGTGAAAGCAAACAGTCACCAACCTTTCACCGAAGGTTTTGATGGGAGAGCCATTAGCCGCTGTTAGCAATGGCCCGCAACCCTCAGCTAGCCTGTCCGAGCCAGCCGGGGGAAGAAGGCTCTTCTGTGAGCCGGAGTCCACCAGGAAACGCCTCCCCGAGCGTGAGTCCTCTAAGAAAAGCAGCCTTTCCTTGTTGCCAGCGGTCGCGGCTGCTACAGAGCGCTGACATGCCCGTTTCCCTGGGTCTGGAAACTGCAAGGCGGGAGGCAGCGCCGTGCCTTCGCTCCAAAACGCTGGTGATAAAAACAAAGCCCCTTTCCGCGGTGCCGCCGTGCAGCGATTCCGGCCACAGTGGACGAGTCGGAGGGCCCGTGGAGCATCGGTGAGGGGGAGGGGGAAAACGCTGGTGGGTCCTGAATAACCGTCTGGACGCCGAAAGTCCTGGTAGCCAGGAGGATGCGATCCGCCTCTTCCGCAAGGGAGCGGTAATCCTTCGTGGCCAATAGCGGGGAGTTGGCAAGGCCAGCGCGCACTGGAGCCGGCAGCTGTCGAAGAAAGAGGTGGGTGAAGAGAAATCCTCCATCCTCCGCGCCCAGCAAGGACAGCATGCTCTCCATGAGCTCTAGGGCGGTGCCGTCGCCCAGGCCCGCGATGGAAAGGAGTTTCTCGGCCCGCTCAGCATCAGAGAGGGAGTAACGCCGCAGCAGCAGCCCCTTGAGGGCGGCGTACTTGCCCTGGGCTGGGGGATCCCGGAGGAGAGTCATCACACGGCGGGTTGACAGCGGGTCAAGTGAGGCCACCACATGGTGGTATTTAGTGTCGTCGGCTGAAACTCCACGAAGAGCAAACTGAGCTTCTACGTGCATGAACCATGAAGGAGGATCGTGAAGCCAAAAATCCGGCAATTTAAGCGCCACAGCAAACGCAGCCATCGGCGGAGGTGAAGGTCCGGCGGCCGCCGATGCTTCCAGGCCAGAGCTGGCTTCGTCGTCGAGCCTTAGCATGTTCACTACAGGGGTCACCAATGTGGAGGTATGTAACAACGACAGGAGAGGTCTCAGTGTCTCACTCCAACAACTTTATTAACTGACAGAACTTCACAAATAGTCAGCGCCAAAATCTCCACCCCCACACTTCCTTTCAACTTGTGTGTGAGTGGAGCCACCTGGTGGTCCGCCACAGTATCGCTTTTACTCTCAACAAGCAGTGGGTGCTGTAACGCAGTCAGTTCTTCTTTTACTCTTTTACTCTTATGCTGTGTTACATCCTGGGAGGCTGTGGGAGTGTGTGGGCGTGGTGTTGTCTTCTCTCTCTCCTCCTCCTTCGTTCTGGCCCCTCCCCTTGTCTCTCTCTGCCCCTGCCCTCTCCTTTAGGTCACACCTGCTGCTCATCTGCTCTCATTACAACCAATTACCCTCAGGGGTGATATAAGCTGGAGAAGAGCAGTGTGGAGGAGGAAGTAGAGGTTTCTGGTGGATTTCCCCTGTGCTGGTCAGAGCGTGCTACTGGCTTAGGTGTGGAACAGCCTGCTGCGTATGACCAGCCTTCTGGTGTGTGGCTCTTTGTGAGTAGTGTTTATCTGAGCAGTGATTGCCCATGAGTGACGGCGGCCTTCATTAGTTTGTGTGGCCTGCCTGGATATTGTTTGTTAGCAGCGTTGCTGTCTCTTTCTGTTGAAACCTTATTGTTGCTTTCTTTGTTGAGTGGTCATTACCACTTTGGGCTGACCTCCCTGATTTCTTATTATAGCAGCGGTGCTGTCTCCTTTTGTTGTTGCCATTTATATGATTATTGAGGTGTTTGCCTACAATAAAGATCTATTTTATGTTAAATACCTCTGCCTGGCGTTCTTTTCATTCCACCTGGATCTAACTGTTACTGTCCCCCACCCTCATCGCCTAGACTTTTATGTGGGGACGTAACAAAGTGGGGGCTCGTCCGGGATCGGAATGAAAAGAATTGGGTTGATTACAAGTGCGTACAGGTGTTTGTGTGTTGTGTGAAGGTCATTTGGCAACTGCTGCTCTCCCCGGCTAGCACAGGGGAGTGTCTAGCTGAGCATTTGCTCTTCCTTCGGACACTCGTTTTTTTGTTTTGCCTTTTTTATTTTCGGAGCAAACCCGGGTGGGGATTAATTCTCTGTTGGGGGTAGGCTTGTCGGTGCCTTTTGGCACTTGATGATTCGCCTTTAAAGTGGCCTCGAGCCTGGTACGCTCCAGAAGCTAGGACAGGCTAGATTCTGAGCAGGCAGGACTGGGGGGAGTGTGGGCTTTTCAATTAATGGTTGACTTTTTGACACAACACATTTCTCTTTCGCCTGTGTGTAGTTCTGTAGTGAAGGCATTGTGTGTGTGTGTGTGTGGCCTTTTAGTGGTTTGCTTGTGTTTTGGCAGGCCATTTTGGGTTTTCATGGCCACTTTTGATATTGCTGGGTTTACAGCAGAGCCGTCGCTTGCCCTGCTAGATGTTTGTAGGAAGAGGGATCTGCATGAGCTGGCTACACATTACGGGATCAGTGTCTCCACTGGTCTACGCAAAGCCGAGCTGAAAGCCGCTCTGGTGTCCGGGTTGTTGGAGAAGAGGGTGGTTGTAATGCAAGAACCTCCGAGCACACCCGGTCCGGCTGGACCAAGTGCGGCGCCTCCTGTTCGAGGCCAGGTTGTAGAACCAGCAGTGTCCACACCTATGGACCAGGGGTTGCCCGAGGGGGGGCCTATGACGCTGCCCCGTTTTGATCCACTCTCCATCCAGTCATCAGAGGGTTCTAAGCAGGATGCTAGGCTCAAAGTCCGTCTAGCTCGCCTCCAGCTGGAGAAGGAGCAGAGCGAGAGAGAGTTCCAGCTGAAGAGGGAGATAGAGCTTAGGCGTTTGGACGCAGAACTGGCTAGGGCTAGAGAGGTTGAGCTGATGAAAGTGGAGGCGGAGACGAAGGTCAAGCTGCGACAGCTGGAACTCCAGCAGGCCTCCACCCCTCCTGTGGTGGCTTCGCTGTCACATACAGACGTTCAGTTTGATGTAGGAAGGAATAGTCGTCTGGTCCCTGCATTTCGTGACACTGAGGTGGAGATTTATTTTGAATCGTTTGAGCGGATAGCGACAGCCTTGCGTTGGCCGCGGGATGTGTGGGCCATCCTGCTACAGTGCAAGCTGGTGGGCAAGGCGCAGGAAGTTTGTTCCTCGTTGTCCGCTGAATGCAGCTTGGACTACGACAAACTGAAAAGTGCAATCCTGTTAGCCTATGAACTAGTTCCCGAGGCTTACAGGCAGCGATTTCGGGGGCTGAAAAAGGTGCAGGGTCAATCCTTCCTGGATTTCGCAAGAGAAAAGAGTATCCTCTTTGATCGGTGGTGTATGGCCTGTAAAGCTGCAGACCTAGCTTCGGTACGGGAATTGATTCTCATTGAGGAATTCAAAAATTGCGTCACCGAGCGGATGGCGGTATATCTGAATGAGCAGAAGGTCTCTACGTTGCAGCAGACCGCGACCCTGGCTGACGAGTTCGCACTCGTCCATAAAACCAGTGTTGTTAAGCATGAGCGACGCGACATACTAGCAAAGGCTAGTGGTGAGCAAGACACAAGGAGAGAGGTGCCTGTGCCTCGTCCCAGGTCAGACCGGAAATGTTTCTATTGTTTTAAATCCGGCCATTTAATAGCGGATTGCGAGGCCTACAGGCAAAGACAGCCAGTTTCAACACCACGTAAACCAAAAGGGATAGGGCTGATTAAAAACGCTTCTTCTGGTAGTAGACCACTTAGCACTGAAACGCCTGACGAATGTTTTAAACCTTTCATTTTCAAAGGAGCGGTGTCACTCTCTGGTAAGCCTGGAGATGGACGTACTGTGACCATTCTACGCGACACAGGTGGTTCACAGTCCCTCATACTGGCTAGTGCACTTGCCTTTGATGAAAAGACCGCCAGCGGCACTGATGTTATTGTTAGGGGCGTTGGAATGACTTATGTGCCAGCCCCCCTCCATCAAATTTGGGTGCAGAGTGACCTAGTAAGTGGCATTTTTCCTGTAGCTGTGTGTCCTTGTTTCCCGATTGATGGTGTGGACTTCATAATGGGCAATGACATTGCAGGCGGGAAGGTTTATCCTGCCCCAGAGGTTACAAAGACCCCTGACCCAAGCCCCTGGCCAGATGTTTTAAACCGGCAGCACCCGGATGTATTTCCCGTAGGTGTTCTTACCCGGTCACAGGCCCATCGGCAGGGAGAAGTGGTTGACTTGTCAGGGTCAGTGGTCGGCTCTATGCTGGGGATGGATGTGATGTCCTCTGAGGAGGGGGAGGTGGGTCCTGATGCCAAGGAACTGGCTCAAGAAGTGGCTGAGCCTGCTCCTGAACCCGCAGCCCCCCCTCTCCTCACACGGGAGGCCCTTATTATCGCTCAGAAAGCAGACCCATCGTTAACCAAATGTTTTGCTGCCGTAGATGAGAGTGATCATCTGACAGGAGACAGGAAGCAGACATTTGTTGTATGTGATGGATTGCTAATGCGCAGGTGGACTTCAAAGCCAGGGGAGGACTGGAGTGTAGTCCAACAGATAGTGGTCCCGGCTAGTTTACGTCAGCACGTGCTACAGTTAGCCCATGACCATTCATGGTCAGGACATTTGGGGATAACTAAAACATATGACCGTATTCTGCAGCACTTCTTCTGGCCGGCAATGAAGACAGATGTTGCGAAGTACTGTAATACTTGTCATACGTGTCAACTGGTGGGCAAACCAAATCAAACTGTGCCCCCCGCCCCACTATGTCCAATACCAGCTGTTGGTGAGCCATTCGAGCATGTTTTGGTCGATTGTGTTGGTCCGTTGCCAAGAACACGAGCAGGCAATCAGTTTTTGTTGACCATAATGTGTTTGTCCACGCGGTTCCCCGAAGCAATTCCTCTGCGGAGGGTCACCACTGCAAACATTACTAAGACGCTAATCAAATTTTTCACCACCTTTGGTCTTCCAAAAACAGTGCAAACAGACCAGGGAACTAACTTCTTATCTCGAGCATTCAAACAGACTTTAGCTTCCCTGGGCGTCTCTCATTCTGTGTCTAGTGCTTATCACCCAGAGTCGCAGGGTGCACTTGAGCGTTGGCACCAAACACTTAAGGCTATGCTAAAAAAGTACTGCCATGACACGGGCAGAAGCTGGGATGAGGGTGTCCCCTTTGTACTGTTCGCAATACGCAATGTTAAGCAAGAGTCCTTAGGATTCAGCCCAGCTACACTTGTGTTTGGCCGCGAGGTGCGGGGCCCGCTAAAGATGTTGAAAGAGAGGTTCCTTAGTGGGGGTGCTCCAAAAACTAACGTGGCAGATTTTGTAAAGACATGTAAGGATCGTTGGCAACGTGCTACCTCATTAGCTAAAGAGGCCCTGTGTACTGCCCAGGCGTGCATGAAGACGTGGCATGACAGAAAGGCTGTGAAAAGGCATTTTCAGGCTGGGGACAAGGTTTTAGTGTTGCTACCAGTGCCTGGTTCTGCTCTTACGGCCCGTTTCGCGGGACCGTACGTCATAGTGAGGAAAGTGTCTGAGACAGATTATGTTCTCAGTACCCCAGAGCGCAGGAGGAAAACACGCCTGTGCCACATCAACATGTTAAAACCCTACCATGATAGGGAAACCCATGAGACTGTTGCCAGTGCGGCAACCTCCAGCTCTGTCTCCGCCACCGTGCTGAGTGTAGAGGCCAGTGCTGACGACGATCTGCATATACTTTCTGAGGGACAACAGTGTGGACGGTTGGCGAATTCAGCTTACGTAGCCAAAGTAACGGCCCACTTGTCTCATCTGTCCCCTTCACAATGCGAAGATGTGCTTAATCTACTGCACTCCTACCCCTCTCTCTTTGGTGATGTGCCCTCGCGTACAAATGTTTGTGAACATGGTATCGATGTTGGGGACGCAACCCCAATCAAACAGCACGCGTACCGCTGCCCTATGGGAAAGCGTGAGGTGATGAGGAAGGAGGTCAGTTATCTAGCGGAGAATGGTTTGGCGAAACAGAGTCGCAGCCCTTGGAGCTCTCCATGTTTACTTACGCCCAAATCTGGTGGCTGATGCACTCTCACGCAGTGCATAGTGATGAGTTTCTTCTGTGTTTTGTATAGTGTGGATTTAGGGTGGGGGGAATGTTACATCCTGGGAGGCTGTGGGAGTGTGTGGGCGTGGTGTTGTCTTCTCTCTCTCCTCCTCCTTCGTTCTGGCCCCTCCCCTTGTCTCTCTCTGCCCCTGCCCTCTCCTTTAGGTCACACCTGCTGCTCATCTGCTCTCATTACAACCAATTACCCTCAGGGGTGATATAAGCTGGAGAAGAGCAGTGTGGAGGAGGAAGTAGAGGTTTCTGGTGGATTTCCTCTGTGCTGGTCAGAGCGTGCTACTGGCTTAGGTGTGGAACAGCCTGCTGCGTATGACCAGCCTTCTGGTGTGTGGCTCTTTGTGAGTAGTGTTTATCTGAGCAGTGATTGCCCATGAGTGACGGCGGCCTTCATTAGTTTGTGTGGCCTGCCTGGATATTGTTTGTTAGCAGCGTTGCTGTCTCTTTCTGTTGAAACCTTATTGTTGCTTTCTTTGTTGAGTGGTCATTACCACTTTGGGCTGACCTCCCTGATTTCTTATTATAGCAGCGGTGCTGTCTCCTTTTGTTGTTGCCATTTATATGATTATTGAGGTGTTTGCCTACAATAAAGATCTATTTTATGTTAAATACCTCTGCCTGGCGTTCTTTTCATTCCACCTGGATCTAACTGTTACTGTCCCCCACCCTCATCGCCTAGACTTTTATGTGGGGACGTAACATGCTGTTTTGTGGATCACAAGGTTTAAAACTACTTATAAACACACACACACAAAGTAACTCCACCAGAGTGCCTATTTCGGGTCACTTTTGCCGGTCCAAGCCCGGGTAAAGGAGCAAGTTTGGAATTGTGACATTAAAAAAAACAATAATTGCTAAAAGAAATTTAATTTGTAGTTCTAAATAAATTCTAAATGCATTTAGGACGTTTTTTACTCACTTTATGTCTCTTCCACGATGTTATTTCTCTCTCCAACAACATAGGTTACAATTAGATTAGCATGACCAATTATGCAAGTTAGGCGATGACGTCATTTAGCGACTTCTAGCGACTTTTAGGACAACCAATAGCGATTTTCCTTACTGAGGAGTTGGCAACACTGGGCCAATGGCCCAGTGGATGCAGAGTGGGGGTCTCAGTGTTTGTAATATTTTAACTGTGTTTTCTATGTTGTGTAGAGAAATTTGGTGTAGCTTGGGTGAGATTACTTTTATGACCGTCAGGAAGTCACGTACGCAGAGACACACACACACACACAGCGCTTAAACTTACACTCACACATCCACACACACACTCACTCACGTGCACTCACATAGACATACGGGTACGCGCACACACAGGCACTCACGTGCTTGTGCATACACACAGACACAGAGTTTGCAGGACACCATGGGGGTTTTATGATGGGGTCGCTTCTACAAAACTGTGTTTCACAGACAAAGAAGTGAAGATCTGCAGAGGGACACCGGCCTTGCACGTCTTCCCTTCTAGAAGATGCATGCTTAAATGAAGATGAATAAAGATGAATAAAGGATTTGTGAAATGACTACTGAGTTCCGGTGCCGTCTCTGGATGCTTCGAGGAATCCGGTCGTTAAGTGATGACATGACGAATCCTACTTCCGGGCCTAAAGTAGTCTGCGTTTAATATGGCTTTTGTGTTGTTAACCAGTGTTGGTCAAGTTACTTGAAAAAAGTAATCAGTAACTAATTACTGATTACTCCCCCAAAAAAGTAATCCCGTTACTTTACTGATTACTTATTTTCAAAAGTAATTAATTACTTAGTTACTTAGTTACTTTTTAAAAACACGATTTACAACCTGAAGAGGTGATAAAGCGATAGATCTTTCAGCCCAATTCTACTTTTTCTCCATAATCCATCATACAAAATGTAATCAAATGGAAAAGTCTCTTTTTTTAAACTTGTTTTATCAGTTTTAATCTTTTAACTTTATGCATCAAGCAAAAATTTAATTATATGCAACATTTTCTGACTTGAATAAATTAGTTTAACATTTAAACCTATTTTATGCACATTCCAGCACATAAAATAAAATATTTTTTGTGTTTACACTCACTCTTTCAAATAGATGCAAGTAAAACACAGCAGAAAATAAATAAAGTCAAAGACTCAGCGGTCCTGTTACTCTATTTTCACCTGTAAAGCAGGACTGGGGGTAGTCGGAGGTTTACCCTGGTGCAGGTGTGCTGCGGTCAGTTGAAGAATCCGCGAGTTTCTCTGTGAGTTTCCCATTACGTCATAGCGCACTCAGTGCTTGCTTGGAAGTTTAGGGGTTTTTTTCGCTGTAAAAAGTTTTCTTCCCACGCACAACGGACGCTAATGTTTTTGTCACTTTTTATGGAATCAAACTCAAAATAAGGTCAGTACTTCCACCCTTTAAACGCTGCACGCTCATACTCTCTCCCACAATCGATATGTGATCCATTGTTGATCTGCACACAGCTGTTGTCACCAACGGCGCACTTGCTTACGTCACTGTCATGAGACATTCTCGCAAAAAAATTAGTAACGCAGCGTTCCTACGGGAAAGTAACGGTAATCTAATTACTGATTTTGCAATAGTAATCCCTTACTTTACTCGTTACTTGAAAAAAGTAATCAGATTACAGGCGCTACTGCCCATCTCTGTTGTTAACATGTTTAATGTTATGCATTTTCAGTCACAAACAGTGACAGTCAGTGATCACTGTTGACCTCCCTCAGCTTTTATTACCACTAATCATTTATTTAAGCTCAGTTTTTAAAACGTTAGGATGTAACTACAGCCCAGCCCATGCAGCAGTATATGAATGACTAACCTCGTATTGAGGATGGATTATCTCAGTTGTTCTCCTGGCTGAAGTTTGGTCCTTTTACAGCATCCTGCCATGCGATTACATTTGTTCCTGACCACCGAGAACACTCACGTTAACTTTTATTGAGTGGAAAAAAAGTTAGCTTGTTTATATTATGCTAACATAGCTGTGTCGCTAGGTCACATAGCACATCATTATATACCAGCTAGCCAAACTTCAGTAACCCTACAAACGTCACTGCTGTTTAGTTTTCTGTCTTCATTTATGTTGGAAGTGATAACAGAGCTGTACGTTTTAATTTGTTTCCAAAACCCCGCAGTCAGGACATGCTATATTGTATTTAGATAGAAGCTAGCGAGCTAACTTCCTGCTAACTTCTAACTCCGTTAAATGTCATAAATTCCGTTTTCATGGATGCCTGGATGTTAAACTCAATTGTTACACCTGGTAGAGCAGAACGCTGATCATTTTATTAAAGATGAAAGACTTATGCTTAATTTTTTGTGATTTAAAAAACTGCTGACTTGTCTACTCACCAAAAAGTCAAGAATTTGAGTTTTCATTGCATCTCTTTCACTGTTCTTTCAGCCTAAGAAAAGGACGCGAAAGCTCTTTAGATAAATAAACCAGCCTCCTCTCTTCTCCTCTCCTCAAAGGCTTCGACAGGTACTGAGTGTGGCAGAGCTGAGTGAATTGGTTGCTGAGATGGGTCATTAGCTTTTCGCCCTTGCCATCGATCTGAGGCAGAAGAGACGTGGGAGAAAGGGAACGATAGACGGAGCGAGAGAGAGAGACAGGAGCACGGTTGGGCCTTTAAACTGAGACGATTGGAAAGAATGAAACACTGAATGAAGTGACTGCAACAGAACGGGCCAGGTTAAATGGATTAAACTGTCCAGATTGCTTTGTTTTAACTTAATGTCGCAGGATCCGTAAGTGAGTCTGATAAGGCCGCCATTTTATGCCCTGTCATGCATGACACCGTGGACAGTTTATTTGGAAACACAAAATGGAATGGGAGAAATCCATAAAACCAGCAAAGAGGATCATTTTGGGCTTAGTTATCCAGACCAGTTAATCTACTGATCAGAATTAACAAACTACCACAAAAGGGGAACTCTGAATGTTTTTTTTATTTCTTATTTAAACCTTAATTTTAATATCTTTTTGACATCGGCTTTAAGTTTGGCAGCGTTAGTCCATCACATCTGTGCAGATTACCATTTTCTGATCACTAATCCCAGACTTTGTTAATTCCATGAAATTTCGTCACAGGTCATTTTTAACAGTTTAAAGACCCTAATTTCTAAGTTGTGTTGGATCTTATGATCCACAACAACAGATATGATGAAACATCTAAAGGTCATTTAAAGAAGTACACATAAACCATAGAATATCTCTTCAAAAATGACAATCCAGCTTCTGAATTCACACTAATAACAAAACTGAGTGTTTTAAAAAATAATGTACTGAATTAAATCTTAAATAGGTTAATGGGAAACATGAAATTGCCCATAGGTGTGAATGCGGGAGTGAATGTGAGTGCGATTGGTTGTCTCCAGTCTATGCGTTAGCCCTGCGACAGACTGGCGACCTGTCCTGGGTGTACCCTGCCTGTTGCTATGAGACAGCTGGGGCTCCAGCACCCCTCGTGACCCTGAAAAGGATAAGCAGAAGCGAATTGATGGATGAATTAAATCTATTAAAATGCTACTCATACTAATAAGAAAGGAGTGAGTCAATAAAACCAGCCCGGGCTAGTGAAACTGATAACAAAAAAAAAAAAAAGTTGTTGTAGTTGCCACCAGCAGTTTAAACTAGAGGTCCCTAACCTGTGTACACCATGCCAAAAGTATAAATAGTCCTTCATTGGCGCATGAAAAGTATACCCTTTCTCTTTTCTCCCAGCAACAGTGACTTGCCTTCGTGTATGCTCTGCGTGTGTCATGTGCATGGTGTCTGATCACGGGGAAGACAGTGTAGAAGAAGGAGGAAACATCCACTCTTGGTGGTGCTGGACAACTTGGGCAGAGGTCTGAACTCTGTCGTTGCCGTGCTGTCCTCCTCAGTTTGCATCGGTGCTGATGCTGACTTCTGATGCTGTGCGAATGCCGCATTTCTCTTCTTGCCCCTGTCAGTGCTCAAAGAAATGCCAGCGTTCCATGGCCTCCCTCGAATTAAGGTTAATTTTCTCTGCACGTTTTGCCGCTGTGCTTCTCAGGTCACTCTGCCATCTCTCTCACCCCATCCTGCTCTGCCGTGCCTCTTTTAAAGAGTGGACTGAGCAGGTGTGATTGATTTTGCATCGTTTGGGGCAGTTGTGGTTTGGATGCAAAACACTGAATAACAATTTTTAAAATAAAAGTATGCAAAGATTACAATAAAATAATATCATGCAAAATTTAAAACAATCAAAATCCACCAATAACATCACACAATAAAACACATGGCAAAACGTGACCTCCACCTGGTGACAACGTGAACGTGCTGTTTAATTCTATTAAATTCTTTTGCTTTTAGCATTAACGCTCATTTCGTACCTTAAGTGGCCATAGGAGCAACTTTAATTTCAGAGAGTGTGTTGACTTCATTTTTTAGCTGTTTGCCATGAACACTCTGGTATTGCCTAAACCTATCCTAACCTAACCAAGTACCTATTGTAGCACAGAGTTGCTTGCATGGCTGTGGACTGTATGCACTTTTCCCTCTACTTCCTCCTCCACCTTTCCTCCTGCCAGAGCATCATGAGTTTTCCTTCCCTTTGCCAGCACCCTGTAATTATCCTCGAAGATGTGCTGCGTTTGTGTTTCTCTTCACAATTCTTAAATACAGCTTTACCGCATCTATTTAGGAGCGTAGGTGGAAATTGCCTGGATTCGACTACGGTATATGGTAAAAATCCCTCAATCCCATCCGCTCATCCCCTCCACCGTCTTTACAATCTTAATGATCTGTGACATCACCACCTCGCCGTTCTAACGGACTGTGACATCACTGTAGTTGTGTTTATTGATTAAAATGCTGGCAGCCTTCAGGAAGTTGAAATAAGATTCAATCCAATCAGGCTCTACTTAATAGCATTAGTAGCTGCTATTGGCTGACTGGTTGCTCAGTAACCTGATTAGTACTAAAGCAGTTTGATGCTAATGAGATTTGGTCTTATTGGTGTCTGATTAAATCAGATCATGAATGTGTGTGTGTACACACACACACGCACACACTTGCAAATACAAACACATATGGATACATTTAAGCATATATCATATTCATATGCTCATTAACAAAACAGGCATATAGGATATACTGCACACACAAGCACATACCCATATTATGATTATGTCACTAGGCAACACTTGAACAGAAAACCCCCTGATGAGTCAAAAACAGATCGGGAATGATGGTAGAAAAGGCTGGAGAGAGGATAAAGAACAGAATGAGGAGTAGCACTTCTCAGTAATAACCCAAAGGTGAGTCCTGGTGTGTTTACAATCTCCCAAATTATTCTGTTAAAGCTGCTGATTTTGAGGCATGACAGGAACAGAAAGAACGGGTTGTGTGATTTAGAGCTTCTCAGAATCCGGGTTCTGCTCTAAAAACCAACAACTGACGTGAGAAACTCCATCAATCCTCTGGAACTGTTCCACTTAGAGAGCAAACGCTAAGAGGTTAGACACCCCAGCGAGGGCGCGCAGTCGTCCGCTTGAAAATTCCCGTCCAAGCCACGTAGGCTTGTGTATACATCCGCATTTCACAACATCCGAACATCTGCTATGAATATTTTTCAAAGGTTTATCATGTCAGATAACTGTGTCTCAGCACTCTCTGCTGTGCTAATGAAAGGAAGGAAGCTGCAGGTACAAAGCCCAGTATGTGTGGCTTGATACCTGCCACACGTCTTTTCTTATTGGCAAAACAATAAACTATTAAATTTGCAATAATATGACTAGGACTCGAGAGCAGTTTAATTCTATGTTCTAAAGTAATTGGCAAAAAATGAATCAGGGATTATCATTTTTTTCTTTATAGAATGTGGATGAGTCTTTGGTTCAGAGAATTATATTATTCCTACAGACTGAGTGATCGTTAAGTATTGGTTTTGATGACTGCCTTGGCAAATGGAGCACAGCTCATGACAACCTGCCAACTGGCCAGGAGCTGATGAATGAATATTCATGAAAGAACCAGTCGACTGTGGAGACTCAGACCTAATGTCCAAGAAGAAACTATTAAATTGCATCCTTTCTAATGTTTTCAGCCTTCTGTCCACCATAAACTAACTTTTTTTTCACAGCCCCAAATAGCTTTTCAGAAATGCAAGCCAGGGTGGATAAATCTTTAAAAGATGGTATTGTTTATTTTACCCTGAGCTTATGTCTGTTTAGAGGCAGGTTCTTTCATAGAAGTCGTGATAAAAAGGCACGCTCTCTGCAGAGTGCATACCTTTTGTTGAGCTTTAAGTTTACTAGAACTTTCTGTGAAAAAAGTGAGGAACTGATCAATCTCTGTGCAGGGGTTTTTTAAGGTCATGTTTATAAGATAAGATAAGATAAGATAACCTTTATTAGTCCCACACTTGGGAAATTTGTTTTGTCACAGCAGGAAGTGGACAGTGCAAAAGTTATGAGGCAAAAATTAGAATACAATAAGAATAAATACAGTACACAACTGTACAGAATAGAATAAAATAAAATACTATATACAGTAGAATAAAATAAAATAAATATACAATAAGATAAAAATAGAATACAAATACAAATACTATATACAACTGAGTAAAAATACAACGATGACAGAAAGGATTATTGCACTTGGTATTATTGCATATGTATGGATGTGTGTGCTTGATCAGTTAAAGTCTTTATTATGAGCAACAATCAAATCTATATTAAAAAATAAAACCAGATCAAATATTGAAGTTTGCCTGATTCTGTCAAGGCCCTGTCCATAAATACACGTGTACTTTAGTAAACTTAGCCTTTTATTTTTCTTTTAGTTTGCCATCCACACAAAACCTCCATGCATGCTGAAGACTTTTTTGACAGCAGACTGTGCACTACAGTTAGATTGTGGATGGATACAGACTTCTGGCCAACATTTCACTGCCATTGGGGTTATATCACCACATGTTCCTTTGAAATGCTTTTGACAGCATTTCACATCACTTTCAGCATTTTTGTGTGGATGGAGGAATATATGAAAATGAAAACAAAAAACAAAACAAAAAAGTTCTAAAAAATTCTCATGTATGAGTAGATCCAGGCCTGAAGTCTGTTCACTGCCCCCATGGGTACCATGGGTCATTAAGATATTTGCAGTCAATTTTACCAGGTGAAAGAAGCAGCTTTACCAAAAACCTACCACCGATTGCTTTGGTCACCGGCAGAATGTTTCTATACTTCGCATAAAGTTTGCATCTTACACTAGTAGCCACTCAGATCTATAGTGAGGGCAAATGTGTTCACATAATAGTTGGCACGTTGAGCCTGGAGGTTGCTGGCAGTCTCTCAATTCAACTGGTTGCAAAAAAAAGGTCCTTGTGTTTGCTTTGGTTGCTAGCAGAATGGTGCAATGGCCTGTACTGAAAACGCTCACTTGTCTGCAAACCCTTGCCAGCTACTCTCCAAGCAGTAGTGCAACTATGGTGCGACACAAACTGGAAACATAGACTGATGCCTTCAAAGTAAGAGTTCTGAAAAGTGTTGGTTTCAGCAGTAATGCAGAGCTTTTAAACTGTATTTGAACAATCATGGTTTGCATTGCAGAATAGTTGACAAGTGTTTGCAGACAAGTCAGTGTCTTTCATACAGACTACAGGCCACTGCACCATTCTGCTAGCAATCAAAGCAAATGCAAGTGCAAGGAGCTTTTTGGTGCAGCATCCTCTCTGCAGACCTTTTCATCTAGAGACTGCCAGCAACCCATATGGAAAAGAAATAGTAAAAACTTATATGTGACTACTCATGAAAGTGGCCACTTTCATGAGTAAATCATATAAGGCTTACATGATTTACTCATGAAAGTGGCCACTTTTTCATTACTTTCATACATTGTTTTAGTAAGTATCCAAAACATACAAGTTTCATTATATAATTTTTCAAGGGATCTTATATCTGTTTTCACTCTTATATGCTTTTCATACAAGTTTCACACAAGACAGATACAAATAGGGATGGGTACCGGTGTCCGGTGCCATGATGGCACCGGTTCTGACATAAACGGTAGTAACCAGACCGAAAAGCAGCGCACATTTCGGTGCTTTATTTCGGCGCTTTTTTTTTCCTGAGCTGTGATACACTTCTAGCCAATCATTTTACGTTTCCCAGGATAGTAGGCGGGGCCAGGTACGTACGTTCAGTTAGAGCAGAGCTACAGATTAAAAATGTCCAAGGCGAAGCGGTCAAAAGTCTGGTTGTACTTCACAGCAAAATATGCAAACTCAGCAGCCTGCAACAAGTGCTTTAAGCTGATACTGTGATATTGTCAAAGGAGGTAACACCTCGAATCCGATGAAACACCTGGCGACGCATAGCGTTTTTTTTAAAAGCCGAGAAATGTGCCGTATTTGATAGCTTGCTGCGAGACCTCACACTGTGCACGTTGGGTGGGTTGCCAATTATCGGACCCGGAGCAACATCCCCCAAAAACCCGAAGAATAGAGTCCTGGCCCCTAGCCCTGCCAGTGTAGCAGAAATGATGAGGATATTGATGCAGCAGCAGCCGTTCTTCTCTGCGTGAGTCGCTTAATGTTGTTCGAGTGTAATTTACGTTGAGTAGGCTAAACACGTTATTACATTAATGCATGTAAGGTGAACTAGCAAACATCATCATAGCTACATGTGGCTGTCTTCTTGTTTGATGGCAGATACTCCCTTCACCCTGGCCAAAAAGGCTAAAATGACCAAAGAAAAAGTGGGAAACAGTTAAACATGAGAGGTTTTTGGACAAAGTTTGTGTTTTTTTTCCATTGTTTAACCACTGCTTCCAGCCAAGAGTGATACCATATATGCCCCATAGCTGCAGAAAAGCAGCTATGGGGCACCGGTTTGAGCACCGTTTGAGCACCGGCACCGTTTCAAAAGTACCGATTTGGCACCGGTATCGGATAAAACCTAAACGATACCCATCCCTAGATACAAACTTTATAAGATTTATATATATCTTTTCCATATGGGAACCTCCAGCCTCAATTTACCAAATATTAAGAGAACACATTTTCCCCTCTTTTAGACCTGTGTGAAACAGACTAACCTCAGTGTTAGTCTCATGTTTTATCATTTGACATTGGTAGTAGTTTCAGAAAATAAGCTACTGTTAGTTGCTTATTCCTGCTAAGTTATGGTTGCAGTAATATAGTTTACCCGGAAAACAAATACTTTCAGAAGGCATGTTTATGCTCTTTGTGTGTGCATTTTTGCAGAAGTGTAAGGAGCTGGACTGTGTGAACACAAGAGGAATCTTGCGTGTGCTAATGCATGCTGGATGACAAAAAAATCTTCTAGAAGAATATGCAGAGGAAAAAAAATCTGTTGATAGTAGCTTTGGCTGTGTGTGTGGTGTGTAGGTGTGTGTATGTGTGTGTGTAGGTGTTTGTGTGCGTGTGTGTGTGTGTGGTGTGTAGGTGCAGGCTTCTTTTTTCTTTGCAAGTTGAAATGCCAACGCCTCTTTTCACTCTTACTGATTCCCTTATAATTAATCAGCCATGCAATTATACTGCAGAATAGAGAAAGAGAGAGAGAGAACAAGAGAAGGGGGGGAGCACGATAGGGTGAGAGAGGGAGAGAGAGACACAGGGAGTATGGAAAGAGAGAGCATGAAAACTTCTATTGTGGTTGAGCAGGAGGGAGAAAAAAGAAAGTGATGAGGGGAGAGAGAAACGTAGAAAGAAAGGGTTTTTCATGAAAGGTGATAATAAGGAGCCCCTAAAAGAACAAATGAAAATGTCATTTCTCCACCATCACCCCCCTGTTCCACCCTCCCCCTTGTCCTGTGGAGGGATAATGAGGGGGGAAAGGGAGAAAGTGAGGGAGAATGAGTGTTTCTCAACATGAGACCTTTTGTCGAAACATCTCCACACTCCTTTCCTCCCTTGGCTTTTCTCTCTTTTCCTTGTACCCTGACATCTTTCCTCCTCCACCTACCTTTTGTTGCCATCTCCCCCTCACCACCCTTTTCCCTTTGCTGGGTGTGATTATTTTCCCGATAAGGACGTGTCTTCCACCACCCACGCCAACCCCTCTAAACTCACTTTCTTCTTCTTCTTATGCCTGCACTCTATTATACTGGACATTAATTCCAGGTTGTTATCAAACCGAAAGATTTGGATTGGGCCACAGCTGAGTCTCTGTCCTTCTTTTCAACCAATAGAAAGGTCAGTTATTATGGTAATAGGACACAGTTTGATATTAGAGCTGCTCTTTTTGTTCTAGACAAGTTTCATTACTCTGGAGGAGCTCTCATTACAAAGAACAACGCCTCACTCTGACTCTCTTTTGTCGAGAGGATAATACACGAGGCGGGTGAATGTAGAACACTCTCTGCTCACTGTAAATAAGCTCCTGAGGTGCCCTTGAGCAAGGCAATTAACATTTGACTCCCTCTGCTGTTTTAAAGCGCAGGACATTTTGGAAAGCGATATAAATTATAATTTTGCATATGGCAACAATTTAAAACGCCCTCGCGCCGGAACGTTCGCAAAATAAGAATTTACCTTCAGTTCGATTTGCTTTATTCAGAGCCTGCATTCAGCGGAATATCAAAGCAGCTCAGCGTTACTTCATCTTCACAAGCACGTCTTTTGCACAGTAGACACTTGACATTCAAGTGTCAGAGCTGTGCTTTTAGCGCCGCTCTCGATAAGGGAGTCCACTGTTTGGTGCTGCCTCACCTGCCTTTGAGGCCATTTCACATTTTAAGCCACAACTACTGAGAAATCACTCATTTGCAGTGAAAGGTGAGCGCAGACCCGTGGGCAGCCTGGCAAGCAGGGCAAGAAACTGACTCCTTCTCATGGAAACTGCTGTGAAACCACAGGTGAATTGTGTTGAGCTTTTTGAGGCCATCTGCGCACAACGCTGAGCTTGACCAATGACATGTCAGCCCCGATCGCTCTGTCAGAGAAGAAAAGGTAACTCCTGCTGTGCACGGTTTTATTCTGATGTGTGTACTGTACCAGAGTTCTTTGAATCACGAGTGCCGAGTGGAGCAGCTCTCTCTTTGCTCTATGTTTGCAGCGAATGTGTTCCGATTAAAATGTTCTCTCTTTATCGGGAGAAAAATCGGAACTTTTGTACCAATAAAATATTTGAGCATGTTGTAAAAAAATTACACATGACAAACCTGGTACTAAACCGTACCAACATTTAAAGGGGCTGAGGTAAATCCTTTAGTGAAGAACATGAAACAACTCCTACAACAGTTTGAAAATGTAAAAAAAATGTTGACTTATCTTTCTGTTGATTGATTGTTAAATGGATTACCCTTTCCCTGGCACAGGGACATCATTTCAGTGGGAACCATACATCAAGAAGTTGACAATGCTGCAGTCATGCTGAGGAAAATGGTGATTGGAGACTCTGGCATAAACCAAATTACTGCAACTAATTGCAGTGAACTTGAAATCTTCTTGTCTTTTGAAATGGTGGCTTCAAGCTCAGGTTCTGTCAGAGCAGGCTGTGTAAAACTATGTTGCCATAAATATTCACTGTAGTGGTTTTCTTAGTTTTGGGCAATATTTCTTTCCAAAGGTCAGCAATGGCTGAAAAGAAAAATTCTGTCAGCTTCCACCAGTGTTTAACTCTGTTGGAAGCTCATCAAAGTTAATTGATGGATCAGCTCTTGATGTAATGTTTTCATTTATAGTCAGTGACACTTTCACTCGTGCATTTTCTTTATGTACTGTCTTAACGACTAACATTTTAATTAAAATGTTTGCATTTATTTCATAATGGGAAAATGTAAGTTAAGGTTTGGATTAAAAAAAAAAGATGTTTATTTCAAAAACTTAAAAAAAAATAGGTATACATTTTTAGTAATACATATATATCCATGACAACGACCACATTCATAATACTGATGCTTTCAGTAATGCAGAAAGGGAGCTGTAGTTGAAACTCTTGCTTCTTCCTCCGCTTAGTGTTCCCAGACTGCAACAAGGATGTTGTGCCGTGGATCTGCAGGCGACACACAGCTTATCGTCTGTGAAAGAGTTTAAGTTGATTCTGTTATGCAGCCACAGGGAGGTTGAGTCCAGCTGGACCAGACTGATCAGAGATCAGTGAAACACACCGTGGAATCAGACGAGACTATTACCAAAAGATACAGAGCCTGTGTGTGTGTGCGCGTGGGCAATTTATCTTTTATTTTCCCACCCTTCAACAACAGCTTGTGTGTGTGTTTGTCTGTGTGTGTGTGTGTGTGTGTGTGTGTAGTAGCAGATGGGCAATAGAAGAATCAGTAAATTAATCCTCAACACATCGCAGACCACTAATTACTGATTAATAACCACTGGTCTGCTCTCTCTGGCTTTTCCCTCCTCACACATAAACAGTTCAAAGTGGTATAATAAAGAAAATGAGTCAGAAATTGGTGGAGGTAGAGCACCAGAAATAAAATCTCATAAACAGAGACAATGTGGGAGAAAAGAATGGAAGAAAAGATGTGGTTAGAGAGCGCGGGCAAAGAGAAAGATGAAGCAACAAAAGGGAATAAAAGTCTGTTGTCTTTTCATCAGCGCAGTCATTGTTTGTAATCCACTTAGATAGACACACACGGACACACAGGCGCACACATTTATCTATCTATCTATCTATCTATCTATCTATCTATCTATCTATCTATCTATCGATCTATCTATCTATCTATCTATCTATCTATCTATCTATCTATCTATCTATCTATCTATCTATCTATCTATCTATCTATCTATAACAGGACGGGTGTTGCTCTTCTTTCTGCCACAAAAAAATAGTGACAGATAACAGATGACTGTGTGCAGCTACAAATAGCTACACAGCTGATCAATGCTGTGCATGTTTGTTCTTCTGAAATTGCTCCAAGTATAAGCCTGGTTACGTCAGTGCTGTTGAGTTAATGATACTTCAATTCAAAACATATTGGTGTCAAGTTTTTCTTTCCAGCTAGAGATAAAACCTCACAACTTCAGTGACTAATACATTTTAACCCACAGAGGAAGATAGTGTATCACTGTCATGTGCTGGTGACATTTTTTTGCCTTTATAAAAACTAGTTATCTTCAGAAGTTTGCCTGCTCTTTGCTTTCTTCCGCTCTAGGACCAACATGCCATCAGCTAAAGATAAGTTTATCCAAGGTCTCAGATTACTTGTAAGTCTTACTAACTACTAACTGCTAACTACTGGAAAGAATCATATGTTTTTTCATGTTGATCTTGAAGATGATATCCTGTTTACCTTGGATTTTTTATGTCTGGTGACTGGACAGCAACTACACACTACTGTTTGCACCGATCGGTATCATGTGTCCACAAGATGTTCAGCTGTCCATTTGTCTTCAGATTTAGTTACATCCAGTGTGACAGCTGCTTAGTTGCTGTAGTACGGCTGGTACATACACCTGTAACAAATCAAGTGCAGCCTTTTTTAATAGGTTTAAAAGAAAAATGCACAACCTATATTTTTTGTAAAAGGAACAAAGGGCAGAGGACAAGCTGAAAAAGAACCACAATGATCACATACATCTTTTTCAATGCATCTCATTTGCATTTACACTACAGATGTGCTTTGGAGACAACCTCAGAAAGTAGTTTGAGTGATCCAGCAACAATTTATCTCTGTGGTCATTCAAACCTGTATTTAGTAGTCTCCATTCGTAATAAAAACATTTTTAAAAAGTGTAAAAAGAGTCTAACATATATGTTGATGTTAATGTTTATGAACACTGCTCAGTTTGAGACATTATTTTTAGCTGCTGTTCTTCTTTTTGTGGTTTTTATGCATTCCTGTGAAAAAACTAAGCACACCCTTTACAGCTTTCACGGGAATTAAGAGTCTAAGTAGCAACCAGGTGTAGCTAATTAAATACACTCGATCGACTGATGATCAGCAAGTGTAACCACTTCCAAAAAAGAAGAAGTTTGGTTGTGTGTTCCAGCAATAAAACAGTCTTCCTAGGAGTGGATATCCCAGCAACGTCAGGCCATGCAATGCTCAGAGAAACTGCAAAACATCCAAGAGCTACATCTTAGAGTCTACAGGTCTCAGTTAGCTTGTTAAATATTCAGTTCATGACGGTACATTTAGAAAACTACTGAACAAGTATTGCTTGTCTGGAATGTTTGCCAGGACAAAGACTCTTCCCTCTAAAAGAACATGGCAGCACAGCTTAGGTTTGCAAACTACACGACTTCTGGAACATTGTCCTTTGGAGCCACAGGACCTGCACTCACTGAGTCGAAGAACTCCTCTGTATACCAAAGTATTTACGAGACAAATGTGAGGCCATCTGTTCCACAGCTAGAGTTTGGGTGAAACTGGGTTATACAACAAAATAGTGATTCCAATCAAAGCAGTAAATCTACAACAGAAGGGCTCAAAGAGAAAAGAATCAAGGTGCAATGGCTCAGACAAATCCTAGACCTCAACCTGAACTGCAGTGGCAGGAACTTAAGAGAGCCGAGTCCACAAACCTCATGAAACTAAACCAACATTGCAAAAGAGAGTGGTACGAAACTCCTCCACGGTGACGTGAGAGACTGATAAAGCCATTAATGCTGGTAAAGGTGGTTCTACAAGTTCTGAATTATGGGGTAGTTAGTTTTTCACAAGACTACATAGACTGCTATGAAAAATGTATTTTTCACATGACTATTAAAATTGCCTCTTTCCTCTTCAGCAGATAATTCCTTTGATGTAAGGCACTCTATTTTTGCTGGGTTGAATTTTCAAAATCAGATCTTGTTGGTCGCACTATAAATGGACACATCAAATGCTCTTCTGTTGTATATCTGACAAATATTCAACAATATATTGTTACTTTTTCCAATGCTTTGCTAACTTCAATGGTGTACCAATGCTAAATGTTGTTATAAAAATGCTAAACATTGTTATACCACGCAGGCATTCTGGAGTTTCGTCCTTTTCACCTTTACAGGGAGCAGGAACACTCCAAACGCTTCTGTGAGGGTGTCGGCGTGATCACCTGGCTTTTGGTGTGTACCTTTAAGAGCAGAGCTGGATGGACTGGAAAGTTTGCACTCATTACTCAACATA
This sequence comes from Astatotilapia calliptera, assembly GCF_964374335.1. NCBI lineage: Eukaryota > Metazoa > Chordata > Actinopteri > Cichliformes > Cichlidae > Astatotilapia > Astatotilapia calliptera. Next base: position 16,714,126 of record NC_137436.1, read on the forward strand.
ATGGACAGACAGAGAGAAGGGGGGAGGAAGACACAGAGAGTTAGTGAGATTGTGAGCGACTGTGTCCCACTCTTGATCATGCAATATCACTGCTCTAATAGATAAAGTAAAATTTGCTGACTTGTAGTTTTCCCACCTCTCTCCTGGACCATCTATCTCACTAACTGCTAACGCCTTTGGAGCTGCTATTTCTACAGGAAATTACCATAGAGCACTAACTTCCCCCAAGCGTGACCACATTAGCCTTATCTCCAGGAGAAACTACAATATGCGGGGATATTTCTACAAACGAACTCAGAAGCACACTTTATATCTTCCAATGTGGCTTTTCATTGTAGGAAAAATAAAATTTAATTGAAAAGTTACAAGGTCTAATGTAGTATGAATAGAACCCTATGAGAGTCCATGGAAATCATTCATACCTGACTAGATTTTTTAGAAGCATAACAATTACAAATCTAATTATGAAATTGCTCATCTTTAATCCTGGGGAAGATTTTTTTATTATCTAATTTTTGTTACCCTGCAATAAATCTATAGCTCAGAGAACCACCTACTTAAAAGGTTATAACCTCCTTGAACATTAGACATTCAGCTCATTTCAACCAGGAAGCTGAGAGCAGCAGTAATTTACATTAAACAGAGGTGATTCAGTGGGAATGTATATTATTAATGTTTCCTCTTTCTCTCGTTTAGTGTTTTTACTTCAGTTTTACACATTGAGCAAAGTTAATATCTTTACCTTAAACCATTTATAAGAAGGTTTTATATTAGGTATACCGGTAGTTACTCTTTAGCATATACTGTGTTTGTCACAGTCTGTCTCTAACAAGACTTAGTATTAACTGAAAACAAGCCGTTTATTGAAGGCTGATTTTAGCAATGAAAAACTAAAGCAAAGACAAAACTAAATCATAACCTAAACTGGGTGAGCTAAACATAACAAAACCCTGGAACATGGACATGGAGACAAGGTAGGATATCAGACGCTCGGACAAGGAATGAATGAACACACACAGACTAAAAGTGCACAGGAGGTGATCGGGGGAAGTGGAAACACATGGGGAAAACAGCTGACACAAATGAACATAATGACATCACAGTAGAAGAGTAAAACTAAACACAATGAACACGTGACCTCTTCAAAATAAAACAGGAAACATAATGAGACAGACATGACAACATGAACTTGACAACAAATGACATGCAGACATGAAACACATAGGACAGGGGAGACTTAATACAGGGGTAGAAAACACAAAGGGAAACTAACAAACAAAGAACTATAATGACAACCTGGGCATGATAGAATGAACTTAGAAAACCTAAAGGACTTAAACATAAAAACAAACTAAAACTCAAAACGCTGGTTCAAAATGACCCAGGATCGTGACAGTGTTAAAGTGTCTTAACTGCAACAGATACAAAAATAAAACATATTTAAACCTTTACATTTTCAAAAGTTTATTATATATTAATTTCTTAAATAAAGCTTCTGTGTCCATCTGCCAGTGAAATCATGTACACATGTACTCATACATAAGTTAGGGTAGCAAACAAAATAGTCAATCACATGACAATAACTCTAGGGGTTTAGCCATGTAGGCATGGTCAAGATGACCCACTGAAGTTCAAACCAAGCATCAGAATGGACAAGAAAAGTGATTTAAGAGGGTTTGGTCTTAGTATTTCAGCAGCTGATGATCTACTGGGATTTTCCCACACAACCATTGCTAGGTTTTACAAAGAATGGTCTGAAAAAGAGAAAAGGTTCTTTGGGAGAAAATGTTGATTTGAAAAGTCAGATCAGTATGGCCAGACTGCTTTGAGCTGACTGAAAGGCAGCAGTGACACAAATAACCACTCTTACAACCAAAGTATGCAGAACAGCATCTTTGAATGTACAACATGTCAAAACTTGAAGCAGATAGGGTGTAGCAGAACATCATAGTGGGTGATACTCCTGTCAGCTAAGAACAGGAAAATGGGGCTACAATAAGCCCAAGTCTAACAAAATTAGACTTTAGAAGATTGGAAAAATTTTGCCTGGTCTGATGAGTATCGACTTCTGCCGTGATATTTGCATGATAGGGTTAAAGTTTGGCCTAAGCAACATCTAAGCATGGATCCCTCCTGCCTAGTATCGATGGTTCAGCCACCACTAGCGCCTTAGCATCAACTGAACATTGTTTAACCACCGTAGTCTACCTGAGTATGTTTTTTACATGTCCATCCATTTATGACTGCAGTGTACCCATCTTCTGAGAGCTCACAATGAGTTCACTGCACTCAGTACACCTCCACAGTCACTAGATCTCAATCTAATAGAGCACCTCTGGGATGTGGCAGAACGGCAAATTCACAACATGGATGTGCAGCCAATCAAACTGCAGCAACTGTCTGCTGCTGCCATGTCAAAGTGGACCAAAGTCTCAGGGGAATGTTTAAAGCACCTTGTTGAATCAATTTCATGAATGACTGAGGCAGTTCTGAAAGCAAAAGGGGGTCCACTCTGGTACTAGCATAAAGTGCCAGGTGGGTGTATTTATAGTATAGTGCAGCGGTCCCCAATCTTTTTTGCGCCATGGACCGGTTTATATCCAACAATATTTTCACAGACCGGCCTTTAAGGTGTCGTGGATAAATACAACAAAATTTAAAAAGTACCGGTGCCAAAAAAAAAAGACGATTTATTCATAACACACGGGAAAAGACCCAGGGAAACCGAGTTAACGATAAAAACGATTAAAAAAATAATGATAAAAACCCTGAAAACCATACATTTCACACGCAACTCAACTCTCGCAGCCCGGTACCAAACGACTCCGGTCCGTGGCCCGGGGGTTGGGGACCGCTGGCATAGTGGGTGTTGACATAGAGGGACAGATTTGCCACCATGTACAGTCAGCAGATAAGACAAGTATGAATACATGACAGATTAAATGTCACGGAATATGCATACACGACTTTAATTAAATTTCTTTTAAACTAATTAACAACTAATTTAAATGTTTTATTTCATTCGTCCACTCTTTTAGTTCTTATGAGTGTTTTTTCATCTTTATTACAATTGTTTTTAATTTATTTACATCTTTATCCTATTTTTAAAATTTGTATTTTTGTATTGTATATTTGTACGTCCTATTTAAACTTGGCATGTTACATTTGGATTTCTCAGAGCGGCACCTTAAATCTGCCTTTCTGCACAAAAGATGCTTTACAAATTAAACTACTTTGCCTTGCTTTGCCTCGTCTTACCTCAGTGTGATGTACAATCAAACAAAAAGGTTCTTGGAAAAAGGATTCTAGTGCTTTTCTAAGAAACGGAGGTTCATGGGCTGTTGTGACATATTTCCACACATGTTCCACATAACTCACACGGACACACACAGACATGCGTATCCACACACGGCTCATCCTGCATCCTGCTGTTGAAAGCCAGCATATTAACAGCTGCTGAGAACCAATATCACTAATGACTGACCCCATAATATACTACAGCGGCACACACTAGACCTGGCTTCCAGTAGGTGCAGCATGTGTTTCGTGTATTAACACATGTATTGTATGGTGTGTGTGTCTGTAGCTGTGTCAGATGTGGGTCATTGTGTGTTTGGGATCCGTGTCTGATGATATTAATTTTAATCATCATCTGTCTGTCCACACAACAGCTGCCACAGCATAGAGCAGAGAAAGAATAGAACTGGCTGATGTTTTAAACTCATAGAAACATGAATTAAAAATAAGGGCGATCTGTCTTTAGGATGCACATTTTGCAGCGACATGCATTTCAAGTGTTTTCACAAATCAATAAAAATAGAGAATCAAGGTAGACCATGCTTCCAGTAACTGCCCAATCCTAATGACTGCTAAAGTGCTTCTTAAGTGGGTTTCAAGGACGATGCTCTTATTGAGAATGGCTGATGTTTAGAGCGGATATAGTATAATTAAACGGAGAAAAGCACACAGGAGGACAAAGCACGAGTTGATGGGGAGTTTGGAGTGAAGTAAATGTCAGTGCAAGTGGTATATATTCGTGATTACAGTGGAAATCTCAGTCATGAATATTGCATAAATGGCTGTATTATGAATAGCTTAATTGTTAATTAATATTAAGGGGAAAAATATGCAAAGTGGGATGCTTTTCTGCTCAGTGCCATGCAGTACAAATAGACCTATTTAAATATGTAAAAATGATTTTTCAAATACTTTGGGGCAGTGCATACAACACTGACTTTATCAGCAACATGATTAATAGACCGATTGATACTTCTTTCCCTTTTCACATCAAAGTACATTGAACCTACATAAGGTGCTTTAGTATGTGTTTATTCATCATACATATGCCTATGGATGCATTTCAGACAACACAGAGTTTCCCTTCTTACTCCAGAACACTTTAACTTGCAGTCGAGAGAGACTAGGGAATCGAGCTATTGACCTTTGGATTGGCAGACAACCAACCGTATCTCCTGAGCCACCTTACCTTGCAAGCTGATAGATCAAACTTGTTAGCAAATGGCTGCCAACATGTTATGGCATTTGACGCTTGCCAACAGCTGAATAGTAGATAATTAGATAATAATGAGAAACAGTCTGTCTCAGAGTGATGCTGAAAAGCTAGTTCACGCAGTTATTACTTTTTGGTTAGACTATTGTAATTCATTATTATCAGGTCATGCTGAAAACCCTATAAAGAGCCTTCAGTTGATCAAGAAAACTACAGTGAAGACTGGGAAGAGAGGCCATATTTCTCCCATATTTGCTTCTCTTCACTGGCTTTTTTGTTAAATCCAGAAGTGAATTTAAAATCCTTCTCCTAACAAATAAAATCTCAAATGATCAGGCCCTCTCATATCTTAGAGACCTCATAGTACTTTGGTACCCTAACACTTCGCAGACAGCACTTTGCTCACAGACTGTTGGTTTACGTGTGGCTCCAAGAGTTTTTTAAAAGTAGAATGGGAGATTTGAGCTTTCAGGGCCTGCTACTATAGAACCAACTCCCAGTTTGGATGTGTGAGACAGACACTCTCTCCACTTTTAACATTAGGCTCAAAACTTTACTTTTTGATAATACAGCTGCAAAAGGTTACCATGAACCATCCATTAGTTAAGCTTCAATAGGACTAAGCTGCTGGGGAGCTTACCTTCACTTATCACTTTTCACTCTTTGTATGTTTTAACCCCTTGATAACCACTTGTGAAAAACATTTTTGTTACACAGGTTATTATAGTTAGCTAAAACTAAACTAGAAGCTAAAACTATATGTGAAAAATCAGTTTTGTTTACTACTTAAAAAATATGAGACTAACTAATATTATTTTGCAAACTTGAACTACTAAAATAAGATCAAATCAATCCTTAGTTTTCATTTTCTTTCTTAGTTTGGTAAAAATTTTATTACAACTTGCCTGGTGTGGCTTTGATCATTGGATACCTACAAGATTGTGAATCTACTGCTAAAAGGTCTGCAGTTTTGTACTAATGTTCCCATTTTCCCATGCTTCAGATTTATGCCCCATATACAACACAATGAATAATTTTAAAAAGGCTAAAACTGAAGACCGAAGCTAATAGAAACACAAGTAAAACTATACGTTTTCACACAACTAAAATGAAAAATCCAGTCTGGAAACAAGGTAAAACTAAACTGAATTAAAAGCAAAAAGCAAAAATGAAATAAAACTAAAAACTAATACAAAACTATATTAACTCTTTGTGACTGGTTCGCACAGGGCTGTAGGAGGATGTGGACTGTTGCTAGGTAAAATTGGTCCCAATGGGTAATATGGTGTTGCACTGAAAACAGCCTCTGTCTAACAACCACTTAGCAAGTAGTTGATGAGTGTTTGCAGACTTGTTTTGCCACTGCTTGGTGGTCATTTAGCAAGTGTTTGCAGTCAGCATCTTCCATAGAAACTACAATCAGTCTTTTAGCGGCCAAAACATTCACAAGGTTTTTGCACTTGCTAACTCGTCGAGAAATACTAGTCACTATTCCCTAGTTACCAGACGTTGCCGAGGAGTCACTGACCAGTTTGTAGACCTCTGTGGCTGAGGCCTTAAATGCTTTTCATATTTACTTCCTTAGAATATAAAAGTTGTTTTTATATATAAACACAGAAAAGGACCCACAGATGTGGGTGAGACTAAAAGTCATGGCCACACTAATTAATGAAACGCTGCGTGCTTTAAATTACCACAATATTTATTTTTGAACGGTGCATCTGGAGTGTAAAAACTAAAATAAAAGCTGTCTTATTCCAACAGCATAAATGAGTGGTTACTAACTGTGTTTGCTGTAACTTCATGAGTTTATGGCTCTCCCTCATAAACTACTTCTGGGTTGTGCGATATAAAATTTAACGGGCCCTTTGTTTGCCTCTCTATCTGCAGTTTGTTTAGGTGTTCGGTTGACTAATACTGCATGTTTCTCAATCTTCTCATGCTTTGTCTAGTTTCTTTGTCTTATAAATGTGGCATGTGTGTCCAAAGTGTTAAAGCTCTGCTCCCACACCTGTAATTTATGAGCATATAACTTGCAGTCAAATACACACAACGCACTTCTTCAGCACTATAACCAGGCTGACAAAAAGAGAGAGTAATAAGTACAGTAACCAATTTCTTCAGTAACCATCAGACACTATGAACAGCTACTTTCAATACCATCAATATTTATTTAGACTTTTTTTCTCCGACTCATCTTTGTAAGTCAACTTCAGTTCTTCCTCCAACCCATCACTCAATCTTTAATACCCTATTCATACAAGACTGCACAAAGAGGTCCTGCCATTAATTAATGTTTTGAATTTTAAATATGATCAACCTCTATTAATCGGCTATGTGCCACAGGCCATCAAGCTGGCACTTTCTCCCCTCATTACAAGCAGTCGCAGCAGATGGCCGCCCCTCCCTGAGCCTGGTCACTGCTGGAGGTTTCATCCTGTTAAAAAGGAGTTTTTCCTTCCCACTGTCACCAAAGTGCTTGCTCATAAGGAGGTCATGTGATTGATGGGGTTTTCTGTGTTTACTTTTTTTATTGAAGGGTCTTTACCTTACAATATAAAGCGCCTCGAGGCAACTGTTGCTGTTATTTGGCGTTACATAAAAGAATTGAATTGGAAAATATATTTAACCTAATCTAAGCATTTGAAGCAGTGGACAGCCCCTATGCCGCAAGAAATGCTGTAAACCTCTGACTTGGTCAATAGTACAGTGACTGAGAATTAACCATACCACAAAACTAGCAGCATGTTAATGCTTCTGGCCACTATACTGATTCTGAGCCTCTTCCTAGTTTAAAAGAATAGTTAACTAAATGCCAACATTTTAAAGTAAGATGAGTCAATCAAGGATGTTGCAATCTCAGATGATTATTTCATCCCTGAGGTTCCAACTGTTTCAAAGGGTTTTGACAGTAAATGTCAGCAAAAAATAATAATAATTAAGCCAAATATGTATATATATGTTAGGATTATAATACGTTAGGTATGTAATCACAACAACTGAATGTTTGGTGTTCACCCCAGAGGACTTTTTTTTTTGTTGATTCCATTTGTTGCATTTCTGTAATGAGGAATCCTCCACATCTGCTGACCCCGTGCTCAAAGAGATTAAATATGACTCAGGCTTATTAGGATGCTTAATTATCATAATGGTCTCATTATTCTATGGTCAGCGATGCAACATTGTCATTTTTTAAATTTATGTTTGTTTAACCTTGTAGGTTAGTGGGATATGAATTTATTATTGCTGGGACAGGGGCAGAGCTAAGATTAAGAGTTATAGAAGAGAGGGGGGGGGGGGGGGGAAGAGGGGCTTTGGAGGAAATCGGAGGTGTATACAGTAGTGTGTACAGTAAAGAAAGCAGATAAATTAAGAAAAAGCTAGCATGGTTTGTAAATCTAAGGAAGACAGCAGGTGCGGGAACTTGAAAGTGTTTTGACTAGCCTATTTTTAAAGGGTATGGCTGGGATGAAAAGATCAATTTGGGGGATTTTGGAACTCACTGCAGTTGCTGGCAGCTGCACAGTGGAGTGGGTTACAGCCAAAGAAGGTGTGAGCTTCAGGGAGGAGGAGAGGAAGAGGGGGAAAATTGCTGGAGCTGGTGGAGATGTGGACTGGTGAGCTCAGATAAAGCAGAGTCTTGCCAAGGATGGATTTGCAGATGAGTTGGTCTGATGAATGAGCGAGTACAGCACTGATAGACTTGTAGCACTGCCCATAACTCGTTAATATTTATGACAGTGCCAGCTGACCAAAGTGGTTTTATTATAATGCGCGGGCCAAGTTGAGTGCTCAGAGACCCACCTAGCATGCTCTACTACATCCTTCAATTTAATATATTTTCTCCAAACTCTCCATAATTATGTGAAATATGTAGTGTAAAACTGGAATGGTAATGAGTATATACACTCTTAGTTTCTGGCAACCTTATTTCTCTTCCCCTTTGTTAAGCACTTCCCAATCTTAATCATTAGGAGACTTGGCACTGGAGTTGAGTGATAAATTGACATAACAAAGGCATTAAAAACCACAAGCAGCTGCAAAAAAAAAAACCCAAAACAGGAATATAAAGAAGTCGGTCTACAATCACTTATACACAAAAAAGGAAAAACATATGCACATTTAAAATTGGGTCAAACAAACACTACCCAAGAATTTTAGACAGTGAAACTTCTCCAGGATTTTAGCATTTCAGTGCAACACCCATGAAACTTTCATTTGAAAACCGGCATTGCTGACTCCTGACCTTCACAATGCAAAGTGATGTACTAAACATGTGAACTTGAAGTCGAGTTTGATGTATCTGACGTTTTTCTGGCAATGATTAAAGCGAACTTTTGGTCAAGTGCAGTTTGCCTAAAATACAGTTCTGAGAATGTGAGCCTGGGTTGAAAAAGATGACCGCATTAGCCCCGTCCTGAACCTTGTTGCATTTGCTCCAATTTTAAGGCACTCCAGCTGACATATTACACAGAATTGCACCATCTGAAGCCTGCCTGAGCCAACAATGCAGAGCTCCTGATTATTCACAGAATTAACAAAGAAATTCTCTTATGGAAAATATGTTTTTTGGAATAGCTCCCCAGCTTTTGAATAGGCACAGTGTCTTTGTTAACTTCAGATGACAGAATTTAATACAATCCCTATAGGCTGTACACAATATCTGGTCCTATAAGTACATAAAAAAAAACCCCCCAAAACTTTCATATAGCCTATATTCATGATATCAAAGTCAAATGTTTCAAGCCCTTTAAAAAATAAATAAATAAATAAATATTGATGATTTAGGCTTACACCTTAGTTTATTTCATGTTGTTTCAATAAAGTACTGTTCAGACAGTATAAAAGCCATGTAACTCCTGCTTTAGTTGAGTACACACAACCACAATCACAAGGAAGACTGCTGTCCTTACAGATTTCTAGATGACCATCATCAACACCCTCCACAAGGAGGGTGATCATTGCCTGACCACAGAAGGTCATTGCTGAAAATGCTGGCTGTTCACAGAGTGCTGGAAGGAAAAGGTGCACATGCATCATGAATGACCACCACCACGAGAGGACTGTCAATAAAAGTTGATTCAAGCATCACAGTGAGTGGACTGAGTCTGGAGTCAGAGCCACCATTCACAATTACCTACAGGACAGCAGCTACAGACATCAAACATACATTAGCAGGGCAGGCAAAGAACTGGATTATTGTTCAGTTTTCCAAAGTAAATTTTGTGTTCCTCTTGGAAGTCTAGATCTTGGATTCTGGAAGAAAAGTTGCGAGGCACAGACTCAAAGGTGTTTGAATTCCAGTGTGAAGTTTCTGTGGTCTATGATGATGTGGGGGGCCTGATGTTCATGGAGTTTGTACACTGTATTTTATCTAAAGTCAACAAAGCCAACTACCAGGCCTACTACCCACAGTGCCACAAGATGATCACCTCCATGCCGCACCACACTGATTGCATGAATCTTTGGTAAAGGAGCCCCAACCCAGTAGTGAGTGGACGAAGACTTTTAAAAGGTTGGACATTTCTGTATTGTAAATTCTTGTTTAATTGATATTTTGATAATTTGAGACAGTAGATTACACATTTTTATACGGTATAAGCCATAATCATCAAGATTAAGACCTCAGATACTCAAGAAATATTCCGAGAACACAAACCTCCACCTCAGCAGTACTTACTTTTAAGGCAACAGTATACATGCTATTTATGCTATGATATAAAATAAATGCACCTTTTTGTGTGAATGCACACTAAGCTGATGCAACTGATAAATTATATATGTCACTAATGGCTTTCTGATTTCATATTCGGGGGTATGCTATGCTGCAAAATTTAAAAAATAAGTCAGATGGCTCTCTGATAGCAAGTCATGGAGAAGAAAGTAAATGTTTGAACCTTGTCAAATGTTTTGCACACATTATCGACTGGACTTAAATAAAAAGGTTTTTTAAAATATTGGTCAAATATCTTCAGTAATACAATTTAGGAAATATTACCCTGAAAGCAGTTGTGGCAACACGCAGACACATAGTATAACATATACATACACAAATGTATAAATTCCCATATGTGCACCCACATTGCCTTACCTTATGAGCAGAGCGAAACTGATAAATATATGTATGTGTAAGCTGGCCTATAATGGCACTCCCACATACGTATACACAGTGTCTTAGCCAGCCAGATGTTAAAGGGATTAGCAAAATTGGCAGCCAGCGCAGAGCTCCTTATCCACTGGAGCTAATTCACTTTACTACAGTACCTCTGGCGCTTTCTCACTGACAATCTCGCCTCCATCTTCACCTTTTGATCTCTGTGTCGGTCTCTGTTTCTGTCCCTCTCTTTTTCTAGTCTCCCTCCTCTCATATCCTTTTCCACCTCTATCTCCCTTTCTTCTCACCCCTTTGCTCACTTCCTCTCTTCATCTGTTTTCTGCTGCAGCAGGAGTGCTCGACTTTCTTTGTTAGGCAGGTGAAGATGTCTTGGAAAGCTCTCTATGCCTCTGGCAGTAAAAACCCTGTACTGATAAAGGTGTAGCCTACGTTACTCCTGAAACTCCTTTGGCATCTGTGAAAATTGATAAAAGGCACGCCAGAGTTCCTCTAACTTTTGAACACATTTTGAGTTATTTTGCCTGTGCAGGAAGAAAAACTACAACTATACACTGCACAACCCTATTCCTAAAAAGTGTGGATGCTGTCTAAATTCTAAACATAATGATTCATCATCATGATTTAAAAACTGAATGTAATGATTTGACTTCTCTTTTGAAAACTTATATTTTCTTCAAATAGAATATAAAAAGCAAATCAAATGTTATGTGTACCATTTTCTGAAAACATGATCATTTTGCAACACATCCCCCAAAAAGTTGGGACATGGCCATGTTTATCACTGTGTAGCATCACTTCTTCTTTAGCATTTGATATGTTTTCTTTGTTGTATTATAAATAAAATATGGGTTCATGAGTTTTGCAAATCATTGCATTCTGTTTTTATTTACATCTTATACAGCATCCCTGGTAAAGTTAGATAGTGCTGCTTTGACACTGACTGCAACTGAGCATCTTTAAAGATGCCAAAGCTCTGATCACACCACACAATGGCAAAGAAAAATGTACCATTTACATCTTTGTGGGTAACATAGACCAACTAAAATAATGTACCTAACAAGCTAAGCACTGACATACTGTGGCAGGATGTGGTTTGTGGCTCAGTTGCAGGGGGAGGGTAGCAGTGGGTTCAGGGTGTGGCGTCAGGGGAGGCTGCCACAGCCGGTAGTCATCATCTAATCATGCCTCCCTTATTTCAGTTGGATGCTGGGACCTGGACAAAACAGAAGAGATGGCGGAGACAGAGCATGAAGCAGAGGGCTGATTTAAGTGAGTGAAAGCGGTTTAGCTGCAAGTGCGCTGAAAAAAACAAACACTGTAAATAAACAGGCGCTGAAGCTGTTACCATTGTGTGTGAGTTCCTCCTTTACACATGCTAGTAGTTCATGCTTTTTATATGGTCACTGGTGGTCACGATGGTTCCAGTTTTTATTTTAGCTAAACGTGTTTTCCCAACTCTCTTGCAGCTCTAGACCTTTCTAGACATTAGGCTACCCAACAGAGGAACAGGTGAGAGCACAAATCTTAGGCAATTATATGGCCTTTAACCTTTGAGCTTTCGAGTACAAAGTCTGTGTTATATACCAATGTGAGAACGGCACAGGTAATAAATAGTTTGGGGAAGGGTGTGTCCTGCCTCCTAAATACTCCAGTTGGAACGCTATCTTGCCTAAACTTATTAAGAGCACTGAGAACTCATCTGACTCAGTATTCTGCTATATGCTACACGTGACAAAGGACAACGTGACAATGTCCTGACCTGATTCTCCTGACATTTTCAGGCATTCATATGTGAAAACAGCTTAAAAGTTAACAGATTGCTGGCAGTAGCTTCGTGTTTACCACAGAGGAAGAAGAAAAATCCTTTGAATGCCATTGTCACCAGGCATTAACGCACATCGTTTAGATGCCTGCCTTCATAGAGGTTTAAACCTTGATCACCCAGCTGAAGGACAGTAGCTGTGATGCCAAATGTAACACGGTGGACAGCTTCATTCAGAGCAGCTCAATATGGTGAGTGTATACTTCTACCACATAATTGGCTCCAGTGGGATTGACTGAAACAACCTTCCAGCCTGACCCCTGATGACATGGCACAACCCAACCCACGCTCAGGCTAAATCACAGCCAGTAAGACCTATACTCTGCTTGTGAATTTACTGGGTGACAAAGCATGAGCAACTACAGTATAACAATGGATATCTAGAAGTAATTTTTCAAAAATGATACACAGAGATCTCTGGAAATTTAGGTACGTGCTATTAATGCAATCACCGGAACCAAAAGGGTATGGCAAAGAACCAGCATATGAATAGCATCATTTATCATTGCACAGTACAGGTCCAGGTGTATTAAATACAATTTTGGAGGGCGACCGCAGCGACGACCGATAACAAGATATTAAATCTCCTTTGTGATAAATCAATAGATTCTGAGGTCAGCGGGCTATCATTGCAGAGGGTACAATGGTTTTTTCCCCATGTAGTTTAATGCTGTTTTCAGCAAAAATTAAAAGAGCCCCTCTGCACATGATATGTTTTGGACAAGTATGAGCACTTTGCACTCTCATCCATTTTTCTCCACCCATTTGGACACCACATGGTATCCACTATCTCACTGTTAAAATTTGACATCAGTGAGACGTGAACTAATTTATTTTCTCCTGATCTGAATGGACTGGCTCTGCTGTTGGACATTCATGGAGTATTTATAAAACATTTTTTTGCAAAAATACAAAGGAGGTCTTAGGTGTAATCTCCTGTCTGAATCTTTTTTCACAGGCTGTTTTCTAGCGATGTGTTGGTGTGGGCTGTCGTGTTCCTGCCACATCGCCGTATGAAACTGACCTCTGGCTAGACACACATGTGTCTTATGATATTTATATGGACGTGGCAGGTGTTGGCTTAAAGACTTTGTCAAGCTGTCAACTGAGTATGTGTGTGTCTCAAAGTAGAATAAGGTTGTAACACGACACCCATACACCCAGAGACATTTTTATTATATAGATGCACCTGTTCATCTGTCATTTAACACACATTTCTAATCAGCCAATCATGGCCGGAGGAATGAAAGTCTTTTTGCAACCATGGTTAATAGAAATTTGGTGGTCTTGAGATAGAATTAAGGTTTTCAGGCACTTCCACATTAGTTTTATTTTTCCAACCTGGAAGCTATGCCTGTGTTTTGAACTGTCTATGGCAGCAGTTCCACCCATTTAGACATGTAGACATGGTCAAGATGACCTGCTGAAGTACAAACCGAGTATAAAAATGGGGAAGGAAGGTGATTTAAGTGACTTTGTTTGTGCTCAGAAACTGCTGATTTACTGGGATGTTCTTACAGAATCAACTCTTGGACAAAGTTCAGCATTTTTATTATATTCCTTGCACTGATTTTCCTAAATCTTGTCACTGGCATATGCTGTCAATAAGTTAATAATAATGAAAACTAAACATTTTGAAACTATAAAAAACTGAAACAAGAAAATCCAGTCACTACACAAGTGTAATAACTCTAATACTTCTGATGGAAGGGTCAGAATTCTGTGGACACAGTAATGATCCATGGATCAATCCTGCCTTATATTAATCATTCAGGCTGCTGCTGGTGGTTTAATGGGATGTTTCCTTGGCATGCTTTGGCTTTAGGCCCCAACAACTGAGCATCCTTTCATTGCCACAGCCTACCTAAGCATTAGGCACGTTAGTATTGTGCATCTAGCTTCTTATTACTACTTACAGCAGGGTAGTACACTATATTACAAACCCCAAAACAGTCACCAGATCTCAGCCCAATCGAGATGTGCTGGAATGGGAGGTTGGATGATACTATGTCAATGCGGACCAACATTTATGAGGAAAATTTATAACTTTTACACGAATTGCTTTGTTTTCAGCGTTACTATAGTGCAGCACAGTATGTGTTTGCTTGTCTCACCAGTGACTCAGAATCTCTGACTAAGAGTTATCACATATCCCCGAATAGAGTTCCAAGAAACACAGAAAACTTTAATTTCTCTTCCCCTCCTCCTCAACTGTCACTTTCTGTTTGCCCTTTCTCAGTCTTATCTTTTCCGTTTTCATTTTTCATTCCTCTCACTGTTCATATTTTTGCTCAGTAGATGTTTTTTTAACATGGTGAAAAATTTAACTACCTTGGTTTCCTTTGTAGTTCTTTTAGGTTTTTTTTAATCTATCTCAGTTCATTTCAGTCCACTTCCACAGCGTGCTGAAAACACAAACAACTGCCAAACCAAACCCAGAATCACTCCCACCTGCACACACACAAAACACACACGTGTATATATATATATATATATATATATATATATATATATATATATATATATATATATATATATATATATATATATATATATATATATATATAGGTGTGTGTGTGTGTGTGTGTGTGTGTATGTTAAAAATTCAGGCATTGGAAAAACATAAGTCAATTTTCTCCTGCCCAGGAGAAGTAGATAAGCAATAATTTTTCATATTTACTCCCCCCAGAGACTAATTAGTTTCACAACAACGATAAGGTGCATACATTTTTATATTTAACAATTGTGTTTTACAATAATAATGTACAGTTAAAGGGTATATCTTTAAGTTTAAATTACAACATATGTTACACTCTTTTTGCCATCTCTTAAAGAAACCCTTAACCATGTTTGATATTACCCACTCTGTGACGATTTCTTGTTTAAGGAAAAGAATTTGTCTGTGATGTCAAGGTCAAGCCTAAGTCTCTTTCTCGTTACGTCTTCCCATAACAAGTCTGTGTGGGGAATGATATTTTAAAGGTTTGTTGCTGTAGTCGATAAAATGTCACAGCCATGGCCATTTGTGAGCAATGACTCCATCAGAAGCCATGAGAAACACACAGCTGACTTGCTGATTTTCACTTCATGTTCTTGATTCAGTCTCAGCATTCACATTTACCCTTGGAACTGTGGGATTTGAGTCTGCCTGTTGCCACAAAATGCTCTCTATTAAAAGTATCAGAATATGCGATATGGAGGAGGAAGCTTGTTGCTCATAAATGTAGCAGTAGTTTTCTTCCAATAGTGAATATTTGCTTTTATGGAATAATTCAACTCTTCTGTGGTGGAAATGAATTTTATTCACACACATTCAACACTGAAGATCACAGCATGCACATACACTGATTTAGATCATCTATAAAAGAGGTTTCAAGATCATGTTTGAATTATCTTCTTTTATGAAATGCATTTACACTTCTATATTTTTTCACCTACATGCAGATTATAATCTAGCAGATCTAACAACAGAAAGGTCACAATATCAGTTTTGTCCAGAATCAACTGGACTTGGTCTTCTTAACTTTACATCAATGCTCAGAGTAACAATTCAAAATGTATGAACACTGCAAATGTCTTGAATAACCCCTCATTTCTTTATGTTTTGCCTCCAGTGAGCCAGACTTTCTTTAATTTTTACGTGGTTTTGAGCAATAGTTCTCCAGGCTTTTTCTTTGGTCACTTTTTCACTCATTTTCATTCATTCCAGTCCTTTTACCTGAACATTTTCAGAAGATTTTAATGATTTATTTGTTTTTAAAACTGACCTTTGAAAGTAGCTAACTCAGACAACTTTGCAAAGAACTGATTTTAAATGGCATCTTTAGGCACTGTTAATGACTCGCTGTTGCAAAACTGCAAAGATAAAACGGTTTGACAGTGCAATAAAAAAAGAAAACAAAATATTAAAAAATGTTCACTGAGAATTTTCATTCCCAAAGATCTATTAGCCAAATATTTAGCACTCACACAATTTAGCACTGTTATGTGTCTGTCAAAAAAGTGTAGGATAAAAGATGGACTGTATCTCAAAGTCATGTATTTAAGAAACAGGAAAAAAAAATCTCAGTATGAGTCTACTGTTCTCCAAAGTCTCATCAGAGGTGATTTAAGTAGAAGTGCTGCTCTCAAGAAGTCACACTTAAGGAACTGAAACACGGACCAAACAGGGAACAAACCAAATGACACAAGAAGTGGACTGAAAATCAGTGGAAGCAGGTCTTATGGAGTAATGAGTCCAAACTTGGAATATTTGATTTGAAATATTGGCAGTATATAAAAAAAAATGGAGGAGAAAGGTGCATTTCAGTGATGTTGGAATGTTTGCAAAAGTGATGCAATTGTGAACATTGTAAAGTACCATCAAATTTTTAACCACCATGCAGTGCCATTTAAAAAACAACAACATCTGAATGTCAATCTCTTCATTTTTAACATGACAATGATCTCAAGCAGACTACCGATGCATAAAAGCATACCTGGATAAAAAACACACAGTGAAACACTATCAGTCTTGGATTGCAATCCCCAGAACTCGGACCTCAACATTATTGAAGCAGCATGTGCCTGACAGACGACGAAGAAGCCTGGAGAGCTAAGACTTACTCCTGGAGACTTACTTACAAAGTTACAAGAAAGATGTAACGGTGGTCATACCAAATCTTGACTCTCAAGCTCATTTGAAATGTTAAGACTCTGTTTTCACCTCATATACTGTATTTTCATGCATGCTTGCATGTGTTTCAGAAAATCGCTGCAACTATTTCCTGTTTTCCAAGCAAAATATAAAGAAATAAGGGGTGGCTCAAGACGAGGGGTGTCCTGTAGGTTTTAGACGTCAACCTAGGTCAACACACCTGAATCAAATGATTAGTTAATCCAGGCCTCCAGAACTTCAAGACATGTTGAAGAGGTAATTTAGCCAGTTAAATCAGCTGTGTTGCATCAAGGACGCATCTAAAACCTGCAGGACACCGGCCCTTGAGGCCTGGAGTTGGACACCTCTGCTCTAGACCTTTGTACATTATTCTTCATTGACAGTTTTCAGAACAAACAAATAAAGAGAAAAAGAAAAAAAAGTACAATTTGTACGTTTATTGGATCCTAATATACCTTACAAGCCTTTTAAGACTAACAGAAAATGAAAAACAGCGTGCCTATTTTTATTTGTACTGTAAACTATGTTTGACAAGTACAGAAGGGAAAATATCTGCTCATACATTATTTTAATCCAGGAATAAATACAAAGAAGAACTCGCAGCTGTTCTTTAACGTGACTGACTTAAGCTATTAGCAAATTTTTGCCTTTATCCATCTTCACCTCCTATAGGCCTTCCAGTAGCCTTTTCACTGAACAAATCACACCAGACACACTACAGATGACCCCCAGACTCAGAATACCCACATCTATCAGTCGGGCCTTCACAGTAAGGCGGCTCCACTGCAGTCTAAGGTGAAATAAACACGGCAGTATGAGTGTCATTGCCGCCCCGGTCACGCTTCCTGTCAGACCCATCAACAGGGAGAACCTGGGCACCAGCAAAGCCAGCAAGTATGATGTCATCAACAAGGCGCCGCGGACCACAAGTGCAGGACGAGATACAGCTTGACCTCGGTGTTTGGAGTAAGACGACATGGCAGCATCTGAAGGGATTAAACCAGAGAAGTTGAAAAGATATACAGTGGTAACTGGTAACTGGTTTATATTCACTATCAAAGAAGCTTTTGTTGTTTGGTCTTTCAATTTATGGATCACTGAATAAGTGGGTGTTACTCAACCACAGCCATTAGATTTGGTTGGATTACAGTTGGGGTTGCGAAACATCCTACTCTGACTCATTGTTTTCCACCTGCACCTGCGTGGTGACTTTAATTACTAAATGACTGGAAACTGTTAGCCATGCATCATTAAATCATCATTGAGTAGTGTGATGACTACATAACTGTTGACAGTCAACTATGAAAGGTTTAGCTATGGTGACCCATCACCAGTATGTTGAAAGTTGGCACGTGTTGTAGGTTACTTTTAGCCTAATTTGTAGGGTTTTCCTTATTAAATTTGACTTACTGTAATTTTTTTCTTACTTCAAATGGTTACACTAATATCATTAGTGTAACTCTCTGTTAGTCATGTGTTCAATCGTGGCTGAACGTATTGGAAGTATTTTTAGCTATTCACTGTCTGATCATATTTCTCACAGCATCAAAATGCACTAAGCCTTTAAATACATCTGCTGACACTGTTTAGTCACTGTAACTGCTTCTATTTCCTAAAAGGCTGTCACATTGATTTACCAAAACTGCCTTCTTGGGAATCATAGTTTTACTTGTTATAGACTCTTTTGACAGTAGGCATTTTGAAGTGCCATTACAGGGTAAACAAAGGTGTATTTACTAACAGCAGCACTGTGTAGTACTGTTTCATTGAGACAATCCAGTGTTCTGGTTTTGTGCATGCTAGCTCACTGGAATGGCTTTGACACTCCAAACAGAACAGGCTGTTATTAATTAAATCCACATTTAACCCGCTATTATCATACGAAAATGGCCTCTGTTAAATGGCCCCATGTGGGAAGCAAGGTGGACACCAACTACAGGCATGGGTGGCTAAAAAGCCATCTCAGCTGGGTGCTCATAAATTGTCTTAGGCAGACTTGGTTTAAAGGGTTTATAGAAACAGGTTGCTATTTTTGACATCTGGGCTAATGTAGTCTTTCGTTCAAGAGTAACCTCACAGCATGAGGTGAAATACGACTGATCTGTATTTACTGGCATTTGAAAGGGTAAGCGTTAAGTTTGAGCTTGTCTTTTATGGGCCAAAATATCTGGAAGAAATCACAGCTTGATAAAGCAACATGTGACCTGCATGCTCTGCAGACTTTACAGTGGATTTATGGTTCCTTGTTAGCTCCCAAGCATGCTTTTTTTAAATTAAAAAAGGCTAAACTAGGCTAAACCTAAGGACCAACACCCCCACATATATTTGACACTAACTCCTGGTGACAAACAGACATCCACAACATGTAAACGTGGGTCTGCAAAGCCCAGTGTGCCACCTGCAGACTACCAGAGCACTACTGCCTTTAATCGCAGTAGCTTATGAACATTTGAACATCTTTTTAATTTCAGTGACCCACTGTTAGTTTTAGTATGTACTGAGACAGCACTAGGGGTTATGTTTGGGTTTTCTTTTGGTTTTACCTCTGAGCACACATGTTTGCAGTATTTCAGCAGCAGCATAGAATGGCAGAGGGTAGGACAGTTGGGCTTTAGCCAGCAGGCACAAATTGACTAGAGGTCGTAGGTCAGAGGGTAGATTGTCTGTGATGACCTCACTGGTTTCTGGTCCCCAGGTTAACACCGCCTAATGGAGGAAGAAAACAATCAGCCAGTCTGTTTGTCAACTTATCAGTTATATCAAACCTTAATTGCGAGATACAATTTCTGCTCTGTTTAAACGTGCATGTGTATTAACAGCAAAATAATAAGAATGAAAAGCTTTAAGCAAGGGAAGTGCTACTGCAAACTCACATGCTAATGTTACAAACTTAAAAACCCGCTTTTGACCATCATTTAACTGAAGCTTGTTAGCCTGTGCAATCATATGTTTTCCAAGTTGTCACTAACCATTAGGGAAAACATAGTTTTCATGATGCAAGCTGCTCCATGGGTCCACCCCAGCATGACATTAAACTGTCCCCTGTCTTCCATACTACCCTCTAGAGGAGGGAGGAAGATCTGCGAGGTATAGGAGAAGATGATGACACCGACGGAAACGAGGAAGTCCTCTGGATCCACAGAGAGAGACAGAGAGGACCAAGACCAGCTGCTGGCGCAACTCAAACAGTACAGCATGACCAATAGGCTGTGAGTGAGACAAAATAAAAGCTAATGAGAACTGATTAATTAAAAATTTATCAGCACAGTGATAAACACACACAACAAAGTGGGGCGTAAAAATCCTAATTACGCCGAGAGGAAGAACAAAGTGATGAACTGCAGAAAAGAAAAACACAACAAATAAAGGCAGAAATTATTAACGGGGTAATAAATTAAACTCTCTGAAGGAGACAGTTTAATCAAAGTCTATCAGCAACATCTTAAACTATTTTAGCCCACTACACAAATGAAAAAAACACTAATAATTGTACCGGATGACACTTTAGAAATGCATTAATTTTAAGAAAGTACATGTAATAGTATGAGAATAGTTTAATTTACAGATTTACCATAAATCACTAAACTCTGAATTCAACACACTGTACTGTAGTTTGATACAAATGAGTCATACTAACTGATGTCATCATATCTTATTCATCCAGTCTACCTAATAAAAAAAAATGGATATATTGATGTTGATATTCAACCAGTTACACCAAAGCACTTTATGATTACATGGTTTTAATTACACGATGAATTAATCTAACCAGCACTGCCAAAGAGTGGAGTGAAAACCCAGGCTTTACAATTTCTGTTTTTCATGAACTGAAAGTCAAAGTGTGTGCTTTAAAAGATCAGACAGCTGTAAGAACCCTGGCAGCTCATAGACGCAACTCCGTGCTTCTTTTCTCATGCAAGACACCTGGTGTTAGAAATAAATCAAACAAGCAGGAACAGCGGCGTGTAGCAGGTGAGAGCAGACGACTTAAACAGCAGCAGCTGCACCGCGATCACACGAGCGAGAATGAGAGAGCAATTTAGACAGCGCGCCTTCCTCTCTTGATTAAAATGATTGGTGAGTTTTTAAGGCGATCAGGTCAGCCAGTACAAATTTGCTGGAGTGTTGGGACAAATGAGTTGCTTCTTTTATTCTGTCACCTGATAAGTATGTGAGCCAGGGAACAGAGGAGGCTGAGAGTGGAAACTGGTCTGAGATCAGTCAGAAGCAGACAGGGCAGAAGAAACACCAGAGACACGAGTGAACACACTGATCGAGGAACAGCCACCCAGGACAAACTGTCAAACAACAGGCTTGTAGAGACGAGTAGATAGAGGGTACAGGTCATCAAAAGTTCAATGACCTGAAAGACAGCACAGACGTATATTTTTACTTCATATATTTACTGTATATTGTAAGAAAGTAAATAAATGGCCTTTTTCTGGATACACATATAATATTAGTGCATCTTAAATATTGTTAGATTTTGAGTTATCTAAAAGTTAAGTAGTTTCAGGTTTTTTTCAGTCTAGAATGATGTAATTTCACTATCTTCTAGTGCAACTCAGTTTGAATAAAGATTCTTTTTGAATTCTCTCAAAAGTGACAATATTTTAAGACTCTGCCACAAACTTAGAAGATTGTTTGATTGCTTCATCTGCTTTAAAGAAAAGTTTCGAGTTCATACGTTATATTGCAGAGCAAAAAGAAAAAAAAGGAAAATAAAGGACTGTGTTACAGTTGAAGGCGTGTTACCTGAGCTACATTTACCATCAGACCTCCAACTCCAGACCAATTCGGCCACAGTCCTTTGCAGCAGGCCTCCATAATGTCCTGATAGCTGGTTCGGACCCGGACCTTTGAAACTGACCCAGACCCACCACTGAAATATACCAAAAATATACCAAAAACAACTATTTAACAGAACTAGTAATGGCCTCATTACTTTGTTAAAATGCTTGTGTATTTGGTAAATGTAACAGTTCCCTTAAGTATCTCATAAAACCAGACACTTAAGGTTACTTTTAGTAATGGGCTCACAACAGGCACTGTCATATTGATATTGATAACAATGTGAAAGAAACTCTACCTCATTTCTTCTTCATATAAACAGGACACCAGGGTTCTTCCTGTGTGGTTACAGACCCACGCTGAAAGAACCAACAGGACCAGACCCACATAACCTGACTGCACCAGGGCGAAGGGCAAACCCAGCACAAAGATACCCTTTGAGAAAAGAAAAAGTGCATTTAAAAAAATGTAGGTTTACGAGTAGGCTAAGAAAAGCTCGAAATGACAGACGAATCAAAAACAGCTTAGATGTTCATGTAAGATCATGTAAGGGTGAAATTTCTGGCTTAATCTGCATGTCGTTACTTCATCTTTGAAGGGAGAAATTTACTCAAAATAAAACAAACTTTGATGGTGGGTTTTGTTTCTGTTTTTCAGTGTATAAATTGTGCATAGTCACACATCACAGATGCACATTTTCAGTGAAAGTTCAGGCCAAAATCAAATTTGCACATTTTAAAGATCATCTTAAATGAAACCGCTCACATCAGGAGGTTTTTTTTAATACATGTGAATTCTACCAAGCTAGATAATTCAGAAATAAACAACCTAGATCGATAAAGTACACTACAACCCAGAGGGTAATTTCTTCTTTGTGTGCACACAAAGCTAAATTATAGACAGAAAGAAGGTGGGGGAATATCATTATCTTAGAAAATAATCCACCTTGAGATGACTGTTCTCATGAGATGGTACCATAAAAATAAAATTCCATTAAAAAATGTAATTGAAAGGTTTGATATTATTATAAAGAATATATCAGCATTACTGAAATTCATGCAATAATCATCATCATGAGACCCCAAAGACAAGAAATCTTAGTCAAAGTTAGATTAGGATCGTGCATACATACGTTAAAATATATTTTTTTTAATGTGAAAATTCACAACCTAAAGTGGAAACTGAAGAGCAAAGGATGGCTGAGGAGAAGAGCGAGAGCAAAGAGATGAAAGGACTCTTCATGGTTGGATGATGAGGAGGCGAGAGAAGAGTTTTGGCTGGATGCCTGGAGAGTCTGAGGATGCAGGAGACCAGCAGGAGCAGAAGGAAGAGTAGAGTCGAGCTTTGGCCCATCACCAAGGGAAAATGTAAGTCACTGCCAGAGAGGGAAGATGGAGGAGAGGGAATGGAGGTGAAAGTGGGAGGTGAGGAAAAGAAAAGAAAAAACAGGGAGACTAGGGAGGAGGAGAAGGACACAGACAGGAGAGAAGGTTGGAAGGAGAGGTGCAGCCTCAGCGCCAGAGAGCATGAGGTTGGATGATGGAAGATCAGAGGAGACAACAAGCTACTTTGATGGAGTTGCTGTGTTTTGAATGTTGGAACACGGAGATATGCAGACTCACTGAAAGAGTTGTGGAAGCACATCACAGAGCAGACATAAGCACACACTGTGGATGCATAAACAGACAGAGACACATTCTCTCTCTTTCAAGTTGCTATTTTGTAACTGGTGACTGTTAGGCATATGCTGATAGAGCTTTGATGTTCAAATGGAGCTGCTGGGGATGAAAGCAGTTTGAGAGGAATCTGACGCTCAAGTATTTGATTTCATCTCCCCGCCGCTCTCACTGCACTTCTGTTTCTCTGTGTTTTTGCCAGCTAATTCCTAATTGGTTACTCTGAGTACAACCAAAAGCAGCTTCCAATCACAAAGGGGTACAATAAAGGAAGAAACAAATCCCTGATTGGCTCGAGAGAAGCTGTAGAAGAAGTTTTACCCCTACCCCCTTTTATTCTGCCACAATATGACAACTCTAGTATCTTCTATTTACCCAATACTACCTTTATACTCTTTCATATCTTACACAGGAAGCATTGGCAAAACAGTGAGAGTTCTTTGGCATTACATGCTAATAGAATAAAGTTTATTGCACATTCACTGCACCATGCCTGGACTTCTGAGTTAGATTTCAGCTCCTGCCCCTCAGGTCATGGCCAGTATTTTATGCATGGACATGCCTAGTTGGCAAAAAGTGACAGAGAAATGTCTTATTTTCTGCCATGGGGGGATTAGATGATGCTGAAACAGGCAGGTTTGACATTTAAATAACTGAAAGTGACTTTTTTTAAAACCAGGAACAAAGAACTGTTCTCAAGTTCAATCAAACCTGCATTAGAAAAATCAATAAAACAACAAATGGATGTGCCTAATTCATGCATTTGCTGTTTTTCTCTTTTCACTTTATTAGGAACAGGGAGATGCTCATTGAATCTAATGACACGGCATATGCAACTCGATGGATTTAGGCATGAAGAAGTTGTCAAGATTATCTGTGGACGTTTAAATCAAGCCTTTAAATAAGCAAGAAAGGTGATTTGAAGTGATATGTAA
Organism: Astatotilapia calliptera; assembly: GCF_964374335.1. Taxonomy (NCBI): domain Eukaryota; kingdom Metazoa; phylum Chordata; class Actinopteri; order Cichliformes; family Cichlidae; genus Astatotilapia; species Astatotilapia calliptera. Next base: position 16,738,632 of record NC_137436.1, read on the forward strand.
TGTCAGATGGTTGTTGGTGTCTGAGTATGGCCCATCTGGTTTGAGCTGACAAGAAAGCAACAGCAATTTGTAATTCATTTGTTGCAACCAACGTATGCAGAAGAGTGTCTCTGAATCCACAATACATCGAACCTTCAAGCGGGCAGGCTACGGCAGCGGAAGACCACACCATGTGCAAATCCTGTTGGTTGAGAAGATTAAACTGAGTCTAAAATTCACATGGGGCTACAAAATTGGTCATTGGTCTAATGAGTCACAATTTCTGTTGTGTCATTGGTATATATAGAATTGAATACATTGAATATAATTAGAATTTGGTACAAATAACATGGGTGGTTGTATTTTAATGGTGTAATGGTAAATGGTAAATGGCCTGTATTTATATAGCGCTTTACTAGTCCCTAAGAACCCCAAAGCGCTTTACATATCCAGTCATCCACCCATTCACACACTGGTGATGGCAAGCTACATTGTAGCCACAGCCACCCTGGGGCGCACTGACAGAGGCGAGGCTGCCGGACACTGGCGCCACCGGGCCCTCTGACCATCACCAGTAGGCAACGGGTGAAGTGTCTTGCCCAAGGACACAACGACCGAGACTGTCCAAGCCGGGGCTCGAACCGGCAACCTTCCGATTACGAGGCGAACTCCCAACTCTTGAGCCACGATCGCCCCACGTAGGTAGTACTTTCTTGGCACTCTTAGGCCCTTTAGTAGTTTAAATACTATAGACTACCTGAGTGTTGTTGCTGACTATGTCCATCTCACTATGCAAAGCATGATGGCTGCTTACAGCAGGATAACGCATCATGTTACAAAGCTCAAATCATCTCAAAGTGATGTTTCAGGTTTTTTCTCAGCATGACAATAAGCTCACTGTACTAAAATAGCCCCCACAGTCACCATATCTTAATCCAACAGAGCACCTCAGGGATGTGGTGGAGTGCGAGATTGACATGGATGTGCAGCTGACAAATATGCCGCAACTGCGTGATGCTATCATGTCAGTATTGACTAATGAACTAAAATGCCTGAGGAGCATTTCCAGCAGCTGAAGACAAAAGGGGGTCAAATCTAGTACTAGAAAGGTGTACCTAATAAAGTGACTGGTGAATATATGTATTATTATATTATCATATATTTCTTTAGCAAAGACTTACGAGTTGGTAAGTTCACTTGTTTAAGATGGCTTGATGTTCATATTTTTCAGTTATGGTTCTTTTTAGAGTAAATCACGATATATCTAGACTGAAAAACATATTTGATTTATAGAGTATCTATATTGTAACTGAAAAGTCACATGAGCGTGTAGTGTTGCTCAGTGAGTTCGTTGTCATGTTGTAGACAGAAGTTTATAGAGTGTCTGCATACGATTAGCCTATTCATCGGTAAACAATCAGCTATAGTCGTTATTTTTGATTTATCATTTCACTGATCGTTTAAAACTTGAAATGTAAAAATCTGATGCAATTAGTTCATTAAGAGCATTTTTTTAAACGGGGCGAATGAAAAACAGACATTCAGTTTGTAGCATCCCAATAAGTTTTTAATCTAAGCAAAGCAAAAGAATAAAGGAACAGATCCTCCTTTTCTCAACCATCTTTCCAAAACAGAACGAGTACATTTATTCCCCTCTGGCTTCTGTTTAGATCAGAAAATCACGACGACTTAAATTTTTCAGTGTGGCTTAAAGTAAAATATCACTTGTAAACAGAAAGCGTGTCAGTCGCAGCCATTCTTATTCTCAATAACATAAGGCCCATATCTCTAATTTGAAACGAAGACACACAAACTGGAGCTGCCTCATTAACAATCAGATTGGAAATCAAACTGAGTTTCATTATTCCCATGTCAGGAGCCTTGAGAGCTGGAGCTGGTTTTTGCATTTTGGCAGCAAATTTACTTTCTAATAAAAACTTTATTAAGCTGGCAGACAGTCAATTATATTGGCATCAATAAACCACCACAGGAAAGTACATATTTTCTTTTTAGCCTTGATAGGAGATAAAAGTGCTGTTCTTTTCCCATTATTTAGACATTTGTTAGCCAAACATCAGCTCTGTGATTAATGCCATAATATTTCTTTACACACCACAGATATCCTTTGTCTTTGATCGCTGCCATGTGATTGTTCGTCGCTGTTCAATATTTTAGTATCCAGTGAATATTAAACCATAACCTGACCGTCTGTAACCTCAAGTGAAAGCATTACTGAGCAGTTCATTTAGTCAAGGTCGCTGATTGAGACAGAGGGCTGCAGGTAATGAACAACCTATAAAACATTAACCAATCCAACAACCCTGGAAAGTGTTTGTGCTGAGGTAAAAACACGCTACATAAAAAGTATTCAGATCACACTGGGGTTTGGAGCTAAAATAAATAGCTGGGAGCATTTAAAAAGCCATAGCTTTAAATAAGCAATTTTAATCAGTAATACAGTATATATCACAAGCTGAATTTTCACTGGAGACCAGGATTCTGTGGCTTGCTTGGCACAGAAACCGAGTCTCTAAGGAAAACTGGAATTAAAAAAAATCTGGCACTCAGATATAGACTGCCGTAAACAAACCAAGCACATAAAATACTTCTCTACTAAAAATCATGTGCTAGAATATGTGTTATGTGCTTATACAACGGGGTTAACAGTAAGAGTTTCGAGCAATCGAACACAAAAGCATCTGATGCAAATGTACCTCCGCTCCCGAAGGAACATGTTTGCATCTTAATTAGTCAGCATTTACCTGCATATGACTGTGTATGGATGCATACACAGTATTCCTACCCTAATGTCATAAAGCATTCTCTATGGCTCCGGTGACACTGTTCAATTACACCAGAGTTATTCAGTTAAAACACACGTGCACACACACACGCATTTACGTGAATGCAGTGGTTGAATAGAGCCCAGCATTTAGAGCAAGAGAAGCTATTAGCATTACTGCCACGAGGACACGCTGTGACCGGTGAACTGCCATTTTTTAAAAAACGATTTTATCCACAGTTAATTTAATTATCAAGGCTCGCAAGTGCCTGACAAACAGCCTGCAAGACAAAAGAAAGCATTGTTCAGTAATATAAAAACACAAAAGGAGTAAATGAAATAGGCTGCTTCATGCTTTTTGAATGACGTGTGCAGCTTAACACCTTCACAGTTGGCATTTCGAGTTGTCATTTTTCAGAGGAAAAATAGATGTGGTGCATTTTCAGCTGCACTTAACAAAAGATGTGTTATCAGAAGACAAACATGAGGGCTTTCTTTAAAGTCCTGTTTGAATGCTGCCGCTTTAAATGCTGAAACACTGACTCAAAAATCTGAATTGAGTAAAAGCACTCAATAACTGGATTAAATAACTTTGACTAATGTCTTTTCATAACTGGATAAGTCATACTAGCAACATGCTGAGTTATTGCATTCATTCGGCAGGGAACAAATCAAGGATTGTGTGTCTGTAGCTGTAGGAAAGGTTGATTGGCATGATACAGGTGCGTGAAAGTTATAAAAGTGGAAGTCTGAAAAATGTGCTGCATTGTAACGACCTAAATTATCTGTATTGCTGCTTTACTGCTTTTTTTTAAATCACTTACATGAGGTATGGCATCATGAACTTCTAAAGCAGGGCATAAGAACTGTTATATTTTCTTTTAGGGAAAGCATTTTAACCATGCATGTGTGTATTAGTGTACCTGTATAGCATTGGTGATGTTCCAGCCAGCCTCCCAGGCTGTGATGGTGGGAGAGGGGTTCAGACCCAGGGTGCAGGTTTCAGGGCTCTGAACTGAAGTAACCAAACTCATGCTTCCACTCTGTTTTTCAAGGCGTGTACAGAGCTGAGACGTCCCTTCTACGGGTTTCTCCCCCTCTTGATTCTTCTCTACATCTCCTGAAACTCTCCATTTTACCACTTTCCCTCTAGGAAGCCCAGATGGTCTGATGGACTTCTTCTTGTTCCCCTGGTTCTGGTTGGAACCTTGATTCTCCCAACTCTCGCTTCCCATCTTTTCACCTTGCATCTCAGATAATCTTTTTTCTTTTTCATAGTTTCTGGTATTTTCCAACCAAAAGGGCTCTTCAGTAGAGACAGCGGAAGTTATGGTGAAGGTCTTGGTTCCAGTGGAGATTACAGTAGCCCTGGTTTCTTTAAAGGCTGGGCTTTCCCATCCTAAGGGGCTGGTGGCTCCGTTATGAGCTGCTATAGAGGGCTCATCTTTGCGTCTGTCTTCTCTTGATGACGGTCTGCTGTTTATTCTGTCATCAAAATGTGGATTAATATTGCTTGTGATGTTGTTAAAGGCTGATCTGTTGTCCTCACAGTAACTTCGGTTTAACTCATCACTCTGGGTCAAAACCAGCATCTCTTCATCTCCTTGAAAGAACCTGTAAATCAAAACCTCCTTTGAGAGCTCATGATTCCTCCCCCATCTTTCATTTTACAAAGAACTTCTAAATAATTTTTTACTCCTCCAGAGGTTCCACACATATTCAGACAGATAACAAAATAGGAAAAATATCAAGAAGTATGAAAATAAATCTCAAACCGTCAATAAAGTTATATCAGTTGTGAGAAAATGAATCTATAAAAGTTCACGAAAGTTATGTTATTATATGTATAACATTACTGTAAAATATAGTTCATTTTTAAAGTGAATTTATATAAATAAATATATCTCATGATGTCACTAACCTTGTTGTTCGGTCCAGGTGCAGCCTCGACATAGCCCATCCCCACAGAGACCCAGCAGCACTCCAGGGCTGCTCAGGCCCACGAGCCCAGTGAAGAGAGCCCATCTTCAGCCTTCGTGTCTGCAGAGTAAGCCTCTCTGTCTTTGGAGGTCTTAGCCTCCGGGGGAGCTTAACTCACACTGGACACATAAACAAGCCCAAACAAAAATTCTCACCCAAACACACACAAATACAGGAGTAACATATTCACTCAAATTAGCACATCTGTGTAAGTACTCAGAGTCACAGGTGTGTGAATTGACTGACAGGTTGATGAGCTGTAACATTATAATATGCCAGTGCTTTCAGCGGGGAAGAAGTAAACAGCTCTAATGGCCCTGAGTACACTCAGGGAGTGGAGGCCATTGTAAACAAGTAAACAAGAAACACCCTGAATTCCCGTAGACAACCCTACACCACTACATTTACATTTGTCTTACTGCTGCCAAACAGCAGTAAGATAAAGTAATTTATTCTATCCTAATTTATCATTTATGTTTATAACATTGTATTTGAAAATTGCTTTAATTCCAGCCTTAGTCTAATCCTTCTTTTTACCCAACATATGGAGGTACCAACACCTCTAGTTACCAAATATCGTGCATCTTTAACTTTAATGTGCAGGCCATATGTATGTATCAGCGTCTCTGATTGTTTCAACAGATGGAGCTTCGTGTTGTTTCACATCTCACTTCATTCTTTAAACTACAAGCAGTTTTTTTTTAACTTAAAACTTTTTTTTGTCCACAAATAAGTAAAATTGTAAAATAAACTGATAACAGTACATGGCTTCCCCTTATTTAAAGTCTCTCCAGTTTATCTGTGATTTAATGTTGTTTTGCCCCAGAGTGTGGTAAGTTTTATGGGGCAGCAGGAGGAGCCATAGAACAGTAGAGCACATCTGGACACGTGTGGACCAGAACTTCTGGCTTTTCTGGTACTGTCTGTGAACCACTACTTTTCAAACTTTTCCCTCTGCTTCTCCTCTTCTCAGAACTGATGTAACACTTCACTGGCTTTGTAGCATCTGTCTGAGTGTTCTTGTCTTGAAGAACACATTTTGGTTACAAGACCGCTCATTTGGATGTAGTGTTGTTGTTTTTTTCACCTGCATCTCCCTAGGAAGGTTTCATATTCCATTCCCATCTCCCCCACCCTTGCTCCCGCCACAACTTTTAGAGAGGAGGAGAAACGAGAGGAAGAGGAGGAGGAGAAGAAAAAGAAGAAGAAGAGAGAGTTTGGATCAACTTCTGTTAAAACTTTTCTGGCGTTCAACTCAACATTGAGCCGCGCGAGAGGACGCCGCGGACCCCACATCGCGCGCGCGGCAGGCTACACCATTGCAACTCAGACAGGACAAAATGAAGTTGCTTCTGCTCGTACTTACGACCGCGTTGCTATGGCAACACTGCCAAGCCCAGCAGAGGGGTAAGTCATCAGCGACTGATAGATAATCGATACGCCGATACCCGGCGCTCTCTGCTGGAGTTCTTTACACAGAACCCCCAGAGCTCATTCGGCTGTGGCTGTTTCAGCGTGTCCCTTAATGAACCACTCAGTCAGTAATTAGATACACCTTTTAACTTCCGGCTATCAGTTCAGTATATTTTGTATCGGTTTAGTTGCGAAGAAGCCTGCCTTTACTGGCTGCAGCTTTACTTTGTTTTCAATAAACAAAAGGGAGGGGAAAGTGTGTGAAAATCATTCAAAGCCTACACGTTTGTCAATGAGCACAGCCGCCTGCTTTAGCCCTAAGTTAATACTAGCACTTGATGAAAATATGTTTATGGTGGGATTTATGCCCGCTTTGTCTCTTCAATCTGATATTGAAAAAAAAAAGAGAAACACAAGTTTAATGGGTCAGAGACTTACTGGTGGATTTCGTATTATTTTTAGCCACATAAATCAAATTAAGTGCTTGACCTTAAACATAATTGACCCTGGCTTAGCTGTACTGTTATGTGTTAGACAGATGTCACTTGGCTTGCTCTTTTGCAGTTACTGCTGCAAAACAGCATACACTGAGTTTATGATGATCCATGTCACTGAGTTTCACAAAATACAGCCTTCCTAGTATAGAGTCCTTCTTTTTCTTTCATAAAGTTTATGTTCCACCTACTGCAACATCATCAGAAACTTATTTATTTATTTTCAATCAAAAGTCACATTTCTTTGGTCTCCTGTCACTGTAAATATAGACAATGTGTATATAGGCAATACTTTGTAGATGCACAAAGTGACACATTTACATCTAAGCACACAAATACAAGACCTACGCATCCGTAGCAATGCGTAACATATGTGCACTATTAAAAGTAATGTCTCTTTGGTCAGAGGGCCCGGTGGCGCCAGTGTCCGGCAGCCTCGCCTCTGTCAGTGCGCCCCAGGGTGGCTGTGGCTACAATGTAGCTTGCCATCACCAGTGTGTGAATGTGTGAGTGAATGGGTGGATGACTGGATATGTAAAGCGCTTTGGGGTCCTTAGGGACTAGTAAAGCACTATATAAATACAGGCCATTTACCATTCTTTTCTTCTTTTTTTCTATTCTGTAACTCACCTCCAGCCCCAGCTTTAAGGGCTCTTAGCAAGTTACAGCATTAGGCAGGGCCGGTTGACCTCACCTGGGAAAACCAGCAGTTTCTAGTTTACTTATTCACACTTCAGGGGCAAAAAATAGTACTGTTTGGTCAAAGCCACTGGGATCTCATAGAAAACATTGACAAAGTCTGGAAAGTAAGGCTAGTAGCGCTTTCACCCAGGAGACTGCGGTTTATGTCCTGCTTTTTTCTAATTCTAATTTTCACTTCCTTCAAAAAAATGAATGAATGTACTAAAAAGCCATGCTAGTTTTTATTTCACATATTGATTTTGCAGTATGACTTTAATATTTTGTCAGAAAACCCAATATAACAGAGATTAATTGAATACCATTACAACTTTACGGTTAGAAAAATCATCTCTAAATCTTTTTAAAACATTATGTGTTTGCAGAACCAATGCTCTTAATACAGTACTAAAAAAATAATTTTTTTGAACATTTTTGGTGATATAAAGATTGTCCTAAATAATAGGAAACTGATGCTAACATTTTTTAAACAAACAAAAAACTAAACAATCTGCATCTGTGGACACCAACTGAAAAAAAATCTAATAGTCTAATAGAAGTAAGAATTAAATTTTTAATTAGAAGTGCCCTGAAATGCACTCGAGAAAGAAATACTGCTCTTTTTTACTTGGTATGTGTGCAAGGCTATGAAAGATTAATTCATTTAATGTGTGTGTGTGTGTGTGTGTGTGTGTGTGTGTGTGTGTGTGTGTGTGTGTGTGTGTGTGTGGTGTGTGTGTGTGTGTGTGTGTGTGTGTGTGTGTGTGTTAGGGCCCTGACACAGTCAACAATGAAAAATGAGCAACGAAGCCTTGAGCAGAGATGGGGATTGACAGCTGAGACAAAACCACCAACATAACATGGTGCACAAGAAGAGTCAAAATATTCATGCAAGCAGTGCTTCTAAGAGTTGTTAAGCAAATTATCTCACAGATCCACAAAATGCATTAAAACTGGATTGGAAAAGATGAAATAGTTGCATCCTGTGCAGGGAGCTGATCAGTCAGGTGTTTGAACATGAGTCCGTGCAGAAGTTCTTTGCATGTGCATGTTTTTTTCAGTATGAGGTGATGGTGACTGTTGCTCGAAAGATGAAGCAAATGTATTGCCAGTCATGCTTTTTTCTATTTATCCTCTTCAAACCATCTCCAACTAGTCTGTAAACCTGGAGTGCTCTGGACCTCCCGCAGAGAAGAGGATGGGGACTGCCATCAGGATGTATGTGTTTCTGTATATTGTTTGTGTGCGAGAGATGGAAAAAGAGTGAGCTGAAGAGGGTGGAAGAGGCCATCTGCTTAAGAAGCCTCATTACCAGGCGTGTCAACCAGGCATGCTCTCCATCAGCGACAGAGCTCAGAGAGACACTAGGAGATAATCAGAAAGAGAAGAGAAGGAGGAGGCAAGCTGAAAGAGAGAGGAAGGGGGATCTGTTTAAGAGTTGTTAAGAACTAGAAGAGTGATAGAGAGTGGACTGATGAAACAGGTAGACAGAAGGTTCAGAGGATATAAGACAGAGGATGAGGTTGAAGTATAAATGTTCAGCAAGGAAACCAAACTACATTAGCCACTAAACAACAACAGCTTGATTGGAAAAGAAGATTTTGTCATTCTCCAATATTTATTTTGTGCCTGTGAGAGGGTAGAACTGAGATCATTTTTGTTGATCAGGAAATAATGGGTATTTTTTGGTCATAGTGGAAGTTCAAGTACATTTCCTGGAGAGTCTGGTGCAGAATACACCAGACCTTTCAGCTTCAGTGTGGAACATAAATAATGATTAGTTTTAACTGATGTATTCTCCTGATTTTTGTATCTGAAGAAAAAAATCTTTGCGCAGCTTTGAGGGCATATGAAAGGATTTGTCTGTGCTGTTCTCACTGGTTTGAAGTTGGGAGGGTGAGCTGGAAAATGTGATGCTCTACATTTCTCTTCATCGATAATGAGCTATCAATATTTGAATCTGAGGATTTTTTCTGTTTGTTTGTTTGTTTCTCTTAGTTGCCTCAGCATTGACTTTTGAGTGTTAAACACTTTGGGGTATTTTTCCCCCTTAAACTTGGATTCACTGTTGATTTATTATCTTTGCTTGTTGAAATTTTTTGAGACAACGTGAAATCGGGGTCTCACAGCCACCATTATTTGCTGATATTATATGGAGTGATTGAAATAATGAAAAAAGATCAACAGATTGATGAGAAAACACTGAGGTTTTGGCAAGTGATAATCAGTGAACATTATGTTGAGTACTAATGCCAATACATTGCTATTAGCAAAAACAGTATGCACTGGTCAGCCAAAACATGAAAAATCGGTCTGTGGTTTAAGGCCACAGACCTAGAGACTGGTCGGCGACCTGCTGGAAACCACTCGTTGCTTCTAAAAAAATTTATATTCCCTGAGTGGTTGCTGGAGGCTGCTGGCAGTCACTAGGTGAAATTGGCTGCAAAGAGCTATATGGACTTGCACCAAAAACTGCCTTGATTATTAACAGATTGCTGTGGTCGCCTGTAATTTGCATGTAAGACAGTGCGTTGTTTGCAGTTGCCAAATACTCATCAAGTAGCAGTGAAACTGTGAGAATTGCAGCGCAAACTGGAAACGGAGTTTGCCTTCAAAGTAAAAGTGCACCATTCAAAATGATTGGTTGTACTGGTAAGGTACAACCTTACTTTGAAGTTTGGGGTGCACGTTTACAAGTTTCGCTGTCGCTCAGTGAGTAGCTCACAAGTGTTTGCAGACAAGTTGGTTGGTTTTCCATGCAAACTTCAGGTGACCATGCCAATCTGCTATTGACCACCAGGAATCACAAGGTTTTTGGTGTCGCACGCTCTTTGCGACCGATTTCACCAGGCAACATGCAACAAATCTCCAGCAAACACTCACTAACCACTTTGAGAATACTTTTTTTTCTCTAGTGGCCAGAGTTTGCCAGGGTATACTGACAGGTAGGGGTATGTAACTGGGTCCCCTCTTTCCACTAAAACATTAATGTGGTTTTAATATGTGGAAATTTTGTGTTGGTGGATGCTTCTGAATTATTTTGCTCCTGCACATTCCTTGATTTCATATACTCTTATAACTTAGCATGAGTCTTCTTGCAATATAAGTTTTAAACTCTGACTTTCTATCAGATGAGAGCCAGTATGATGCATGGGACTCTGGCACCAAACCAAACAACTGTATTGATAAAAGATAGCAAAATGTCAAGAATATGTGGCTGTCACTGGGGAAAAAATGTAAAAGTTCTGAGAAGTTGCCAGAAAGTTAACTTGTTGGAGTTATGTGTGTATTAATGTGAGTATTACCAGCCTGATTTGCATGAATAGATGTCAAGTATAGTCACTAGAGACACTAGTGTGGATTGAATCCAGACAAGGCTTGTAAACCAACTGAGAAATCAGCATTTGTATTCAGTGAATTCATGTGACTTACTCATAATCTACTGTCCTGCAGAAACCCCATGCTGCCTCTTAGACAAGATGCAAAAATGTAAGGACGAGTGAGAAAACTGATTGATTTCCCTGTTGATGTTTATCACACTTTAAGTGTAATTAAAGGTGCAGACTAATCCTGTGATATATTTTCTCCTTGGCAGGATCTATTTCAAAAAATATAACAAGTAGTTAATTTGCTGATAAAAAAAGTCTCTTCATAGCAACTACAGATGTGTTTATAAGTTTATGGTAATGTGGATTTAACCAAGCTGGGCCAAATGCGATGAGATGTGAACTCACCAGAGGCGCCGCAATGAAGGCGATGTGAATCCAGAATGGGTTTTTCTGCTCATCAGAGAAATCAACATTTTTATGAGGTGAATTCATCCCAACGTTATAACGTTTCTAAAATATGTTGATCTCACTCTGCTATGTTAATGTGAGAGCAGCCGAGCTTAGCTGAATGGATTTGATGGTATACACAGGGGGGGGGAAGCTCACTTTTTCTCAGCCTGGTACCCAAATTCAGTGAATATAATCAATGTGTCCTAGAAAATAAAGGTAGAGGGAGTGAAGAAAGGAAGGAAAGATAGGTACAGGGAAGAATAAAAGCAGAATAGGCAGGAAGATATGAATGATTCAAAAAAGTTTTCTTGGGTTTAGGAAGTGCTGTCATAAAAGTTGTAGATGCATGCAGAATGTAGATACATATGTCCTTTTGCTTTATACAACTTGCAATTACATGTTATGCTTTTAATTGTCTTTTCTACAATTTCTACTAACTTTTGACAGGAATAGTGTAATACAAGAGAAATCACTGTGTTTCTCATGCGAGTTTTTGTACATTGGAACAACTACACTTACCAAAGTTCACATTTCTTGTTCATTCTAACCAATCATCAGGCCTCCATCCACTTCACCACCACTGCAACAACAACTCGTGTCTTGTGACACCGTAGCCAAGAATTAATAAATGACATTGTGCCAAAAACATAGATCACATTTCCGCTAACAGGTGTTTGTGTTTCTGTGTGCTTCGGAGGAGTCTGGGTGCTAAATTTAGGCAGGTGCTAAGTTGGAACATAGCTGGATGCCTCCAATCAATAAGTGGAAGAGAGCTGGAAGCTGCAGGAGAAGAGAGACACAGTCAATTGCACGGACTGATTTAAGTTTTAAATGTGAATTAGTTTATTCTCTCTCTTGTACAGTTAAATAAAACTAATAGCCTGTGTCTGACCACCTTTTGCCTTTAACAAAACACGAAAAGTTAGGGCGTTCTTTTTTCTCCATAACAATCGATATTAAAATATATCATGAGATGAATTAAATTCACTATGTCAAACAAGCTTAAAGATTACTTTTTACTACTAAGTGAGCAATCATGAGGTTGATTGCTGATTTAATTGCTGATGTGGCGTTCACTGTCCTTATACCAGTGTCTGTTGTGATGAAGACTTCAGTCCTAAAACAATGGCTTTGCCAACCCAGCTCGAAGACATTTACTTTCCAGATTCCAATGATGGACAGTGAGTTGGACATTGAGTCTTATATGTGGTTCTGATGTCCGACTTGACCGCAAATCCAATGTGGTAGCAGAGCATATAGCACTTTGCGGCTCATTTTTAGTGGATTCTCTATACTTTGTCTATAACTGAGGAACTGCCATCTAAGAGAAATGTTTATGGCCAGGGAGTTGGTAATGAGGGTTAGCTACTGTAATAACTCAGTTAAATCTTATATTTTTGACTGTGCTTACTGGTGTCATGCGTTTTGCACTAAGGTAGACTGTTACATCTTTGATACCACTATAGCTCTCTTTGTTTTGTTTTGTTTGTTTTATTTTTTTGTGTACTAAGGTATTGAACTGGAGAAAGTGGACACTATGGTTTGTCGTTGCGCAGATATCCCAATTGTTGTTTTAGGGGGACCACCAGCACTTGCTTGGATCTGGAACCGTAAAGTCTTGTAAACATTGTTTGTGCTCCAAAGGATGGAAATGCTTCAGAAATAAGCTTTGTTTTTACCATAATCTGCAGTGCTTGCAACTTTGTGCCAGACTTTAAAAAGCCAAAATATCTCCACAACACTGCATTTCTCTGATCCTTCTTTTCAACAGTGTCCTTGTCTTTTGGGCCTAGAGCTATATTCACTGGAGTGTCTTTGTTGGTAATGCTGTCTCTTGACTTGTCTTTAACATTTTCTGTTGCCACTTTCTCTTTTATCTTACTCCTCGTATGCTGGTGTACATGGCAGTGGCAGCAGTATCCCAAAGGTTTGTACATGTGCCATGCCTCCTTGTACTTTTTCACTGTTGTTGTCAACCTACCCTGATGTGGCTGTAACTCCACTCCAGAAGATTTCTCATGATTATTATCATTGCCTTTTTATGCCGGCTGTCAACAAACTTGGATGGAATGAGTGTTATCAATATTGTATTCACCATGCATTGCATTAATTACTTTCATCAGTTTACTTGCCAGCCTTACCACCAATTGTAAAAGGCACACAGCATGTAGAAAAACAAATCTTTTGTGGATTTAGAAATCTAAAATGTTTGCACAGTGCTGTAGGTCACACTATGGATTCATTGTTAAGTGATACATGCTATCTCTTAAAAGTAAAGAAAACTAGCAGGACTTTTTTTTTGGAAATAATTATGTAAGTAACGACTCCACAAATTATTTCCATAATACTTTTGAGGCACTCGTAATTCATTCACTGAACTTTAGACCTTTATATGCTGCATTTTTCTTATTTTAGAAGTAATGCATAAACATGTGATACATAAACACGCGGGACATTGTCTCTACTAATGCATGTGTGATATGGTTGTCAGAAGATTTGATTCAGTTAGCTTTGCATATTTGATTATTTGTGTGCATCATTGTTTGTGAATGTGTTCGATGCTTATTACAGCAGGATTTTAATATTTGACTTGTGTTCTTCCCCGTGGGGCTTTGCCGCCTCCTAAAAAGCGCATCTTCCACAGAAAAAAAAAATCTAGGTCTGTGCATGTGTGTGTATGCCCATGTGTGTGAGTGTTTCTTTGCTGTTTTGTTGTCAGAACAGCATTGATAATGCTGAGGAGAAAATCAATAGTTAATTCTACCAGGGACACAATAGCTACTCTGCCCAGCTCCATTCTGTGGTGGGCTTAGACACAGAAACAAACAGGGCATGTGCTGATGAATTGGTAAGTGTGTGGTGTGTGTGTGTATGCAGTAACTGCAGCACTCAGACTGCTTAATGTGCCTAAAAAATAAACTAGACTGTGACATAGATTTGTAGGACGCAACACACTGTAAAAACTGTAAAATACTGGATGACAACGTTTTTAGGAATGCAACCCCTACCACTGTTTTGAATACATTACTTATTTAGGTTACACTGAGCTGCGCTATAACCAAGTGTGTCTGCAGCAAGGAATACATGGGAAAATAATGGAAATTAATACAAATTAATACATAATGCATTCTTCTAATAGCACCGACTTCCCACATTGAGAGGCGTCAAAATAGAAAAAGTGTTCTGTGAAGTAGTAATACCAGTACTTCAACTTACATTTTAGAGGGGCATTGCAGAAATAACTACCCAAATTACCCATCTTTCATTCCTCTAACCTTTTTTTTGGTATTTCGACACATCAAATGCTGCTGTGTGGGTAAAATTGCTCTCCAGTAGAAATAAATCTTTCAGCCTATCAGGTAGCTTATCTTGAAGAGTATAGAGCACAAAATGGGTTACTCGTTGGGGGTTTTACAGTAAAGTCATCATAACTATTAAACATAGTACTGGAAACAGCTAAAGGTGTGCAGGAACCATAATTTGTTATGCCGGTTTTTTTTTTTTCAGCTTTAATTCCAAGTCAAATAAGTAAAGGTTATAATAAATGCAACTCACTCAGTGTTTACACTGTGGAGTAATATTATTCCTTTAGCTAACCAGTTATGTATTTGGTTTATAAAAAGTCCAAAAATGTAAAAAAAAAAAAAAAGACAGTTGAGTGTAACGTTTTCACAAATGGTACAGCAGTAATTCAGAAACATGGTGATCAAGCTTTTTATAATGGGGTGGGACTTCATGCGATGCGCATGCCACAAAAAGAAACAGTGCACTCTTCCTGGGATATCATTCAACAAGGAGCGTTCATGATACTTAGAGTTAGAGTTTTGCATTAAACACTATCTAAATAATCTTCCTCAAAATAGGAAATGTTGTACCTATTTCGATTGTTTTTTTCTTTTTAAAGAAGCTGAACTCTTCTGATTCTCAAATTCCTATCAACTGAATAGACAATGTGCATTCAAATATTGATGCATAAATGTCTGTGTTGGATAGAAGGTTAGTAAAGCAGACAGTCAAATCCATGTATGCATGCTAGGGGATTTGATGTTATGAACTTGTGGCAAAAACACAGCATGTTTGACATACAGATACGCTGCTACAAAACCAGAGGCTGCTGACCCTTACACACATAAACACACACATCTGCAGCTGCAAAGGTTTTGGAATGACCTCTGTTTTTTTTTTATCTCTCTATGTCAGTCTCTCATCTCTCTCTTGCTCTCTGATCTTCCTGGGTGCTTATATTTTTCCAAGGAGGTTCCTGTGGTAACACATGGTGTCAATAATGAGCCCCCTACACACACACACAGACACACACACACACACACGCACACACACACACACACACACACACACACACACACACACACACACACACACACACACACACACACTTTGCAGAAATGCACACAGACATCCCCCCTTCCTCCCCTACTCGTACTCCTCTTTCCTTCCTGTCCACCTCCGCTTTTTCTTTCCATCTCTCCTTTCATTCATTGGCTGCTTGATTGCTTCTCTCCCAGACTATTTTTTTTCAATATGTTCTTGTTTTGTTTTTGGGTTGTTTTTTTTTTTATCACTTCTTCTATCTCTATGCTTGTATCTAATCAGCAATAATCAGTAATTTTTTTTGAAAATGTCTACATTTTAGAATTTTAGATCAAAATATCTGTCTACATTTTTAAAGGTACACCAGTGATGTGTAGTTTTTGCACATTACTTTAAGCATTCTGGAGTTTCTACATTTCATATCCTTGCACCTCTCTTCCTCCTTCTACATTTCCCCCCTTAACTTTTCTTCCACGTCCTTTTGGGCATCTTCCTTTCATCCTGTGTAGGAGTACTCTTGACAACCTCTGTGGCCATAGCTGAGCGCAATGTCTGCCCTCAGTTTGTTTGTCTAGCTACTCCCTCACTGCTGGTTTCTGGAGGTCTTATTGTTTTGTTCCAACTCAAATCAGTTGAGTTCAGAACCTCTGTTTATCCACAGTGAACACAGTGAGAGCAAGATGTCTTTTACAGGAGAAATCTGCCTGACACAGGCAGTTGAAAGACAACCATAAAGCAAGACAAACACCCCCCGGCTTTATTTTGGATTTTTTTAGCTTGTTAAATTTGGTTTGTGGAAGTTTTTTTCCTTCTGTGTTAAAGTTTGAGAACTAGGGCTCAGCTTGTTGATTTGGGTCCAGGCTCTTCCTTTAAGCTGTCTTTACATTTTATCTAGGTCATGAACCTAAAGCATTGAGTTACACCAAAATAGTTTCTTAATCAAAGTTTGTGCTGTAGCTACACACAAATTAATCCTATTCTAAAGATCAAATGTGTGGATATTATGTCTCCTGAGTTATATTCAAGGCACATCTTTTAGATGAAGTCAAAATAAACTTGAAAATCTTTTGCTCATGTCTAGTTGAGAACAAAAATTTGACGTCCCTGTGTTTCCAGGGAATTCTTGCCAAATTTATTCATTTTCCCTAGGATCAATCAGAGTGATCCTGGGAATTCCAAATATGGTATTTCCTGGTATTTCTAAAGGTTAAAGCAGGATTGGCAGATCCATGTTCAAATTTACTTCTATCTCTAGCTCTAGTATTCTTCTATTGTACATTTTTATTAATTACCTAATTTTAAAGATTAGGCCAACAAATAATGCATATATTAAGTTCAATAAAGACAACCTTTAGAGGAATTAAGATGTTAGATTTTTCTGCAGTTTAAAAAGTAAATAAAAGTGTTTATATCTAGAATAGTAACAACCTGAAGAAAGAAATTGATGACACGGTTTCAGGCATATTGCGAGCAAGGCATATTGCACACATTGACCTTGCACTAAATATGGTGTGTATTAAGACTGAAACAAGGGATAGTATTGCTGAAAAATGTAAATTAAAATCTCACAACACACCTAACCAGAGAATAAGCCATAAATAAGATGAACCAAAAACTGAAAAAAAGAAAAACAACAAAGAAGTCTGTAGAAAAAGTATTACCTGCTCTCACAACCAATTAATTTCAGTTCAATTTATCCGATTTTATTTATATTGCTTATTTCACAACAATAGACGCTTCATATTGTAAGGTAAATTCTAAGGTACCTTACAATATTAGAAAGAAACCCCAACAATCACACAACCAGTATGCAATCTTGACCATCAATATAATGTCATTATATCCTGGGATGTCACGTGAACTGACACTTGAACCAACTTTTGATACCTTTCAATACAAAAAGTCTGAAAACCAAATGGTATTTATTCTTTTAAGTACCACAGGCAACATATGAAAGCAACCCCTAACCCTAGGCTGCAATTCTTCCAGGCAGCAAACGACTACAAGTCTTCTAATCTACCCTTGCATGCTGAAAAAGGACAGTCACAAGCTTAGGGAAAACAACTCATGTCATTGCACTAATAGCTTCTTTATAATTATAAAAGGACCACCAGCAGACTGACTACTCAACGAGTACACTCACCCATTGCAGTGACATCTGAGTGAAGATAATGCTTTTTGACTTCAGACCTGTTACATTTATGGCATTGCACTTTGAGACACTTTTGCCCTGTTTTTAATTTCAAACCACAGTCTTGTTTATAGACACACAACAGAAGAAACCATGGCTTGCATGTCTTGTGTAGTGCACACCAGACACATGGTCTACACATGTTATAACTTTTTTGTCTGGATTCTTTGTTTGTCTCCTTGCCTTGTTGCTTAATAACATGGTTCTTATTCTTGAGGGGAACATAAACTGCCATACTTATAGTTTTTGCCTATTTTTATTTGTGTGATCTTTATAGAAAATACTTGAAATTACTTGATTTTGTGTATGTTTCCCCAGCAATTGAAGTAGTCATTTCTGTATGTGTTCATGGAGAGGTATACGGGAATTTTTTTATCGTGATGTTTTTTTAATTACAAATAAAGGCTGATAAAAATAGCAATTTAGAGTAAGTTTTAATCCTCGTGTCTTCTAGAAAATTGTGAAAAATTAGGTCAAGAATATAACATTGAGATTTAGCTCAGAGTTTTTCACGACACATTTTGGTAAAACATTTTTTTTCCCAGAAAAATTTCAGAGGCCCACTCAGTCTCGACAGAAAACCCCTTGTTTCAGACTCCCACCAACATCGCAATGCTTTATAGATCATGTTTCAAAAGCGGATTTTTACACTTTAGTTGGCAAGTCTGCTGTGGGCCACTGAGGAGTAGGAATGTCTGAGCTCAGACTGCTTGTTAGACTGGGGTTTATCTGAACTCTGCTCAATACCAGTTGTTTTTAGTGGTTGTTAGAAATTACCAATTACCTCAACCACAACATCCCCGTTCAACACATGGTCCCAAATCTGGGTACAATATGTGTGTGTGTGTGACAAAAAACAAATACAACTGCATCATGAGGATATGGCTTTTTGTTGATCCATCTGTTTTTTATTTCTCCATCTAGCTGTCTAGCTTTTATGTCATGAAGTTCATAATAACCTCTACCCTCTTACATTCATGAACTTTGACCTGCAAGGGTCACCGTCCTCGACCTTTTATTATTGTAACCAAGGCCATTTGTGTGGTCCAAGTTGAGATATCTAAGATTATTCCAGAGCTATACCCACAATGGCTGTGGTTGAGCTCCAGAGTTCAGTTTGCATCAAGGCGAATAAGGAGGGGTATTAAAGAATTGAATCTACTGGCTGCATTAGAACTGCATTTCGATGCATATATAGAACCTTTCCATCATCAGTTCCATGGTTGCAGAGAGTTGGTGTAATTAGGTCAACAAATTAAATCACAATTTGTTCAGCACTCCTACGAAATGGCTTGAATGCAGTGTTTACTTTCTGTGAATCTCTAAGACAAAGAGACAAAGACAGATACCTGTTAAATAGGCAATCTCTGTTTTGAAGGCACCCATTTTCTTTGATTTTTTTGTTTAAATTTATATATTTTTATGTTCTGCTTTATCAAAAATCACTACCAAGGACACTATTTGACTGGAAAGTAAATTTTTGTACAATTTTTTTCTCAAGGTTGACTGCTTTTGGAGCAAGAGCTTTTCAGTCTGTAGCTAAATACGATAGGCATTTAGCTACAGCCTTGTTTGTTTCTGCAAGACTTTTCTCAGCTTCAATCAGAGACTTTAAGATAAAAATAACATTTTTTAGACATAAGAGATGTGTAAACTGGGTAGTTGCTAATAGTTAAACCGCTAATTATATTGTGTGTGCCAGCCACCTTGATGTTTATGATAACTGTTTTGAACTGTTGTTGAAATGGGAGCTTTTATTACAACTTCGTAATGAACAGATTAATTACCAAGTTTGTTGTGGTGCTGTTCATGCGTTCAGCTGCTAGTGGTCTCAGCTGGCACAAAACGGCACTGATGTAAACAAGTATCTAATCTGATAGTAATTTTTAGCATCAATTAGTATCCAAGTATACACTTTTTAAAAAACTCTCCTCAGTACGTATACGTACTGTGTTGGCATGTTTTTAGAATTTGGCACTGAACGATATTCATTCATTAGTATTCATTCTGGTGACATCCCTACCTTATATATTATTTGCTGCTGAATCAAGTAGTTAAAGCTTGGGGAGTTTATGAGGGATTTTTGACTTCGTCATCTTCACTTCCATGCCATCAGACTTATATCCACTTATATGTCTTTTCTTTTCCCTGCCTCCCCACTGATACTGTAGTAGAGAAACTAACATGAACATAAATGAGTTAAAATCAGTAGAGACTCTCACAATTGTTAATAAAAACTTTTTATTATTTATTTTCCCCTTTGGAGAGAAGAACACACACAAAGTTGCACCGTTTGGACACTGCAAACAGACTACCTAGACTTTACCTATTTTTATTAATGTGTTCCTCCACTACTCATAATCAGTAGCTTTTTTTCATTTGTAACTTTTAATTAATTTCAAATATGTGCAGTCAGCTTGACTGACAGGTGGATAAATGAATGAATAAAAGTCTAGGGCTTCCTAACCCAACAATTGCCATTTCTGGTGTTACTGACAGATCTGTATGCAGTGCACACATTCTGTGCAGCACAGCTCCTAGATAGAAGTGCGCGCGTGCACACACACACACACACATACACACACACACACACACACACACACACACACACACACACACACACACACACACACACACACACACACACACAGAAAGAGGCAGCAAACAGAAAGGCCATTATTTTGGGGCTGAATGTTTGTGTGATTGAGCTGATAAAGCATCAGAGGAATAAGGGTCTATTAGACTGGCCTGGTTAGCTATGGATTTAACATTTATACACACCTCTATGTGTGTGTAGGTGTGTGACAAAGAAAGTGAAAAATACAGATGGTGCAGAGTGAAGGAGGGAGAAAGAGGTATGTGTTGTGTATACAATTTTTCCATTATTCCAGTTGCTTTTCTCATCAATATTGTGTGTGTGTGTGTGTGTGTGTGTGTGTGTGTGTGTGTGTGTGTGTGTGTGTGTGTGTGTGTGTGTACATGTGTGCACAGAAAGGAACATACTCTATATGTAATTTCACATTTCCATTATATTTTTTTGTGTTTCCATTATTATGGTCCAAGGCAAATCCACAGAGAGCCTAATGCAGAGCAAATGCTCACATCTGACATGAGATGGAAATACGTGAAAAATGGTTGTGTGTGTATGTGTGCATGTGTGTGGACGGGGGGCCCATAACCTCTGCAGCCCCGCAATAATAGACTGGTGACACCCGGGATTTGGGACTGCGGGCTCGGGATTGGACAAGGCTGGTATGAAGTAAAATATTCCACACTGTCATTTCCTTTTCGGGCTAGCAGAGATGGAGCTAAGTAGTTTTTCTAATAAATCATTTAATGGCTGGGCTTAAGGGGGCATGGAAGTATTGAGGCCCAGAACAAACACAGAAATGCAAAAGTGACACAAACTTAATTTGATGATGCCAGGAGGAATCAATAATGTTCTTGGTGAAAATCTCACAGGCTGGTGGCATAATTAAAAGGGCATGGCATTTCCTTTATATTTGTACATTTGTTTAATTACCTGCATCCAAAATTGACACACATTACTGTAATGGCTGATTGGTTTTAACCGAGTATGGATAAACCAAATCTATATTTTAACTTTAAATGTCTACTGAGGAAACCACTAGGAGCACCTCCAATTGTGATCCATGTCTCACTTTGCGCATTTTGGGCTGACTAGTGCACTATATTTCCTTTTAGTCAGTTTCAAATGAAACAAAATCAAGTAATGGACTTTGTATTTTACGTTTTTCACAGCTGCTTATCCAGTTTGAATAAAAAAGAAGTTGCAAACAAGCAATACCAAATCTTGTTTTGTTTCTTTAGTCCATTCCTGTGAACCCAGTATTTCCGGGATGCTTTCAGAGAAGGTTTAAAATTTGGCATGGACATTAATTTGGATTCACAAATGAACTGCTTAGAATTACAGGAATCCTAAAAAGTAGTTATTCAATGAAATACCAGAAAGCAGCGAAAGAAAGTTAGCTTTTGTCCTTTTCAAAAAATATATATAAAGAAGGTGACCGGTGAACTAAATAGTTGTTGCAGCTCTGTGTTTAATAATTGATTGGTAATTTTCGACAGAGAGAGATGAATAATCAGGACCCAGGGTGCTTTTTAGCTGAATTTGACTTTTGACCTTCTCCTTGTTGGAGGAAATTCCCCTGCTGGCATCAGTCAAGTATTAATCTGTTTAGTATCCTAAAATCAAGAGCAAATGTCAGATGCAGTAAAGCAATAAGAGGCAGGCTTTTTTAAAAAATACATCTTTGCATCCTCATTTTCCCCATTAAACCTTGACTGTGTTTTTTTTAACCATCTCTAAGATTCATACTTTATTTTTCTTCTGCTGACCTTGTTTGCCCCTGCAGAGAAAAAGTCAACCTAAGCGCTCAGCTGAGCCCAAGGCTTGTGCTGACAGTGGGTGGGAGGTGGGTGGTCTGTTAGCACATTTATTCCTAGGAGACCCCTGTGCTCTCTTCTTGCAACCCAACCAGCTCATTGTCCTCTGCTGGCCTAGGCCATGTTAACAAAGGCTTCTGTTAGTATGACTTGTAGGGGTCTTGATCTTCTTTGCCCCCTGCTTATTGCCTTGTTAATTTATATATTCAGCATTTTAAGCCAAATCACGTGTTTCTTTATCTAATCAGTTAGAAATCCACATGCTTTATTTAGATTTTCATTTTCAAGTCAGCTGTTGCAAACACATTCTCAAAATTGTATAATTACCTGATAAAAATGAGTTCTGATCAAATGTATTACCTAAAACAGCGGTCCCCAACCCCCGGGCCTCGGACCGGTACCGGTCCGTGAGTCATTTGGTACCGGGCCGCGAGAGTTGAGGCTCAGGTGTGAAATGTATGGTTTTCAGGGTTTTTATCGGTTTTCAGCGTTATTTTGTTATCGTTATCGTTAACTCTGTTTTCCTGGGTCTTTTCACGTGTGTTATGAATAAATCTTCTTTTTTTCGGTACCGGTACTAGTTTTATTTTGTTGTATTTATCCGGGACACGCGACAAGGCCGGTCCGTGAAAATATTGTTGGGCATAAACCGGTCCGTGGCGCAAAAAAAGGTTGGAGACCGCTGACATAAAACACAAAATTTAACACAAAGTGCATAGAGAGATAGATACTGCCACTTGACATCTGATTGTGAAGCCTTGACTAGGGCTATTTAAAAAAACAGATCTTGATTTTATTGGGATTAAATACTTATTTGTGCTACAAACCTTTTTTTTTTTTGCCTTGTTATTTTGTCTTAAATCAAGTACATGCCATATCTTTACAGCATTGCACTCCACACAGCAAATTCAAAAGTGTTAAATGTTTTGGTGTTAGTAGCCTTCTTGCAAAAGTAGAGTTAATTTTACTCTGAGTAGAGTCACATTCTTTTAATGTAACTCTGAGGTGTAAAATGATAGTAGTTAAAATCGAGTGTTAAAAATGAGTGTTTCTATTTCAAATCTGGAGGTGTTACAATGGAAACATTAACTCTTGACCTCTTAACTCTGAACTCCAACAGGGGCTATGACACCAATAGAGTAAATTCACAGACTCCGCCCCCAGCACCATAGGCTCCAATCGAAGCTGAAGTGAAGCCGTTTCAGAACATTTTGCTCTACATATTTGAGTTGTTTGCCATGCTTGGTAAGTCATTTTTTCAAAGATTGTTTCAATTATTATTATTAGCTTTTACTTCTGTGGCTCTTTGGAGTTGAGACAAAGCTGTGTGAAAGGCATTAGCCATGTTGCTCGGTGATAGCATAATATTCTGTTTTAGCTAGCGGAAAGGTATTGTTTGCAGGCAAATACCACAGCCTTGAAAAAAAGCTTGCATATGAATTTTCAGTCAAACTTTTGGTCAAATACACCTAAAACAATGTCTAGAATGTGAAATGTTGGTATAATGGTGCTACTTGAAGCCTGAAAACGATCTCCCATAAAAAAACAAAACAAAAAAAAGCCGAGCAAACAGCAGTAGCAGATGTCCTGACTGGGTTCTACGTTAGCATTTAGATCCCTCCAGAGTTTTGTGCACACGGTTTAGGTAAAAATGAAAAAGGTTGAGGTTTTACATTTAGTTCAGTATTACCTGTTGCCTGTGTCCTTGTCTTTTGGAAAAATACTTTACACAAGTAATGGCTCAAAGAGGATTCCTTTTTTTTTTTTTTTTTTAACTGTGCTGCAATTGATTACTGGATTATTTGTGCCATTAATTAGTGTCAACTAATTTTTATTCAATCTCCACACAGGATATGCTTGTGAAGATGGAATATGGGGGAGAGCAGAAGTGCGTTGCAGTTCCACAAAGTGATGAATGAAGGACGTGCATATTGTATTGAAGAAATAAGTGATGAGAATGCTGTTATTTGCATTTACCAGCTCACCTATGTCAGACCTTTTGATAAACAAAATTCTAATGAAAGTGAGAACTGTTACATCTTTCAGAAAATGTTTTGAAATTGCGGTGCACAGTTCAGAATAAATGTTTTTCAAAAACCATTGCGTCTTTTTTGTCAGGCTCAGGAGATACTCGGAGGCAGACCGTCACTTAAGTTCACAATTTATTTACACACAGACACCAGGCGCGGATATATACAGGTGTGGGGGCACAGGAAGAGGGTCTCCGGGGAACACAGGCACGGGAAGGGGACGGCTATGTACACAATCCTTCACTGAAGCTCAGGTAGCTCGGACTCCGGCTTTTAGCTCACCAAAAGGCGGTCCTCAGGCTGGCGAGAAATGAGTGTTACACAATAATCCAGCGAAGAAGCACTCTCAGCAGCCGCCTTAAGAAGTGAATGAGATGAGACGATTGTTTGCAGGTGTCCGAGCCAGGGGCTGGAGCCGTCATGACTCCGCCCCGGTAGAGCGCTCAAAAACAACATGATTGTAGCTTTTTTCTTCTTCTTTTTTTTTCCTGTCCCGTTTGGCTCTTTTGCCATCAGAATTATTGTCTAAAGGCGAAGAAAGATGCCCAACGGATTTACTTTACCAAATGGACCAACCCAGCCTTGTCGTAATGGTCTATTTGAGTCACCTTTTATTGTTTATTTTATTTTCACTTGCTAAATACGGGACAGATTTGAGTGGGGTAAAGAAAGGGGAGAAAGAAAGAGGGAAAGAAAAACAGAGGGGAAGAGGGACGGGGATAAAGGGCAAAAAACAAAAACCAACAAAATAAGCACACAAAAAATACATATATCGATCACCTGGATCACCTGTTGAGAAAGAAAAAAGAGAAAACAAGCAGAAGAAAAAAAAGGGCAACATAATAAACAACATCACGATGATCTATGTGAATATAACAGTAAATACTAAATATTAAACATTATTGTGCAGCATGTAAGATCGACAGAGCACAGTGTGCTGTGAGGTAGGAGCCAAAAAGGGTGTAGTTTGTATGTGTGAGCACCCATGTGTACACCTGTGAGCATGGACGCGCTTGTATTTAAAAGGTTCCTTCATGTAATGATCTGCTAGAGGGTGTGGGGAGCCACAGCGCCGTCCTCCAGGGCATGAAGCAGGTATGGAGGAGATCAAAACTCCAGACATCCAGAGGCCCTCAGAACACAAGAGACCAAGGAAGACCAACAGAGGGGCAGCCGCGCCACTGTCCCAGAAAGAGCTGAGGAGAGCCCCAGATGAGGAATCACACATGTATTTCTTAATAATTGCATCAAAAACAATCCTGATTATGATTTTTGCTACCCCATTCTCATGAGCAGGTAGCAGCGGGGAGAATTTCATGGTTTTATCTCAACCGTTTTGGTACATAGAGTTGGGACCACATCTGAGGAGGCAGAGAAATAATTTCAGAGAGCTGATTGAAACGAAGCAGCATCTAGCTGTCTGTCTGTGGTTAAAATAGCATTGTTTTCCTATATATTCTATAACAGTGTGCATTTTGAGCTACAAGTGAACTTGTAGCCAAATCCAGTGGTCTGATTGGTTAGATCTGCATATTCACATCCAAGAAATTAAGTTTGATCTGAAAGAATAAATGCCACAAATTTGTCCTGCACTAAGAATAGCTGAGCTCCAAAAATATTTTTAATGCCTGAAATCAGTGGCGGCTCCTGAAAAAAATCTCAGGGGGGGCAATTTTTATGATATCGACTAAAATGACCCATTTAATGAGTACATCAAACAACACAATTTTAATTTAAATTTAAAATGAACAACCATATTCTGGCCATTTGTATAGATTTGTAAAAATGAACAACCATATTCTGGCCATTTGTATAGATTTGTAAAAATGAACATGAACAGATTTTTTTTTTTTTTTTGAATGAATGAAAAATAACTATTGAAAACAACAACTGTAAACTGATTGGGGGGGTGGGCTAAAGAGAGAAAGAGAGAGGGATGGAGAAAGAGAGTAAATATGGTTAAGGGTTCTTATTTGTACAAGAACTTTGCTCGTCTGTCTTTCTGAGTGGCAAATTTCTCGATGACCCTGGTGTTGAAATCAGGAAGTTCTTGTGTGAGTTTTTTCTCTATGGACAGCATAGCCAGAGCGTTGAGCCGATCCTGAGCCATATTGTTTCTCAGGAAAGTTTTTATCCTCTTTAAAGTAGAGAAACACCTCTCCGATTCTGATGTTGTCATTGGTGTGGTGATGAGGATGTTAAGAAGACTTACAGTTTCGGTGAATGTGTCTTGAAGGTTGTTTTCCATCAGAACCTGATAGAGCGCCAGCGCACCACTACAACTCTGAAACTCCTCGTTGTCGTAGATCAGGGACAGTTCTGTTTTAAGTCTGGCTTTGTCCAATGAGGGATAGGCTTCCACTGTGGTTTGTAGTGCTGCATCTGGAAAATTTTTGCTGTGTTGTTGGAACAAGTCTCCTTGCAACAGAGTGGCGCTGACAAGGTGCTTGGTGAAAGAAAACCTCTCCTTGGCATGGCTCATAATGGTGTCGCACACCTATCCAATAATATATAATTGGTAAGAGTTAGATTCAGTGGTAAGACTTTGGCACATGTCTCATGTTAATCATTATTCTGAAAAAAAAAATCTGTCCATAACAAAACAAAACAGTCATGACCACTATATCAAATGACATCTGACAGCATCGTCATTAGATTTTATCTGATGATCCGATTTAAATCAGACCAAGCAGCTAGTGCTTACCTCCAGTGCCAAATGGTGTTGCCTGTCTTCCCCCAATGTTCTCCGTCTCTTTGTGGGTGGGTCTTGAACAGGTCCCCTGTACTCCTCATCCACAACCAGATTAGGAAGTGCCTCCCTGATCCAATACATAAGTTTCATTAATGGCTTCTGAAAACTGAATAGGGATATATTAACCAAACACAAACCAAACAAAGGTTGTGTTCTAATTACCGGGAATTACCGGATTTAAACCGGACCTGGTTTAATGGCTGGGGGAAAACCAGTGCAAGTAAATAAAGGCCCTGGCCATAATTTCAGGAAATAGCCTATGGTATAGGCTACATCAAATCATTACTGGGAATATACTTCATCAAATATACTTAATCAAATATTTTTCATAAAATTACTTCAAAGGCTGATATAAATCAAAATTATCTGAATTCCATTAAACATTTAAGTCACAGAACACAGAATATATGCAGAGAATTTGATAGAATCTATGCATAGATAATTAACATTTATTCTAGGTTACATATTTATGCTTTTATGCCTACCTGATAGCCTGCATGCGACTGATGAATGTCTGGGTGATCCCTGCGATGGTGACAGAATCGATGTTTCTCTTCTGTAGGTGGTTATACAGCATGTCTACATGTGGCATTATCTTGTGAAACAAGGCCAGGAAAAAACAGAAAGCTTCGTCTTCCAGCATTCTCACGAAACCACCGGCATCTCTCTTTGTAGGGGCATCAAATCCTTCACTGTTACGGATGGTCTGAAAACACCTCACCAGATCGTCTTTATGTTCATACACTGTATTCACAGCACGACTGTTGAAGTTCCAACGGGTTGCCGATGCACTTGGAAGTCGGTGCGCCACCACCTCGTCAAGCACTGCAGTCCTCTTGCTCGATTTAGTAAAAAAAGAAGCGAATCCTGCTATGTCGGAAAAAAAGTGACTGATTTGAGGGATGTGGGAGGTTGCTTGTTGCATTACCAGGTTTAACTGATGGGCATAACAATGTACGTAGTGAGCGTTAGCATAAATGTCCTGTATCTTACGCTGCACTCCTCCAGTGGTACCCCTCATTACAGCGGCCCCATCGTAGGCCTGGGCGATCAACTTTCTCTCTTGTCCCTGGGGGAGGATGAAGCGCAGCCTCTCCGATAAGGCACTGGCTATTGCATCTGCACAAGCATTGGGTAGCTTGATGAATTCAAAAAAACGCTCTTGAATACGGTTTCGTTGGTCAATGTATCTTAGCACCATGACTAACTGACAGTGTGTAGAAATGTCAGTGGTTTCATCAGCTTGAATGGCTAAAAACTTCGCTGCCTTTACTTCTTCCACGATCCTTTCTCTCAGAACTGCCAACATGCAATCCAGGATCTCGTTCTGGACTGTTTTCGAGGTGCCTTTAAATACAGTAGCATTTTCAAGGTGTTGCCTCAAGTCGTGATCAATTGATGCCATCAAGTCGACTAAACCTCTAAAAATCCCTGGATTGTCTGAGGAATCACTTTCATCATGTCCCCGCATTGCTAGCTCAAAAGCACCACAAAACTTAATACAATCGATGATTTTAGATAAAATATGACGGTTTTTATCTACCTCTTCGTTGTGCCTTCTTAAAGCAATCCGATGTCCATCATCTAGCTGCGCCGCTATGCTAGTTTTCCCTAGCACAGCTAGCTTTACACTGTTGTCCATATGAACTCGTGAGCTTTCACGTTTTCTGCAGGGGCGCAATTTTAAGCGCCCCCAAACCATTTAATTCAGCGACGCTGATAGGTCAAATATTTATTATTTTCCCCTGGCAACCATTTAATGATAGGCTATTTCGCTGCATATCAAGGGCGCTTTGACGAGCGCCCCAGAAGAAGAAAAACACCGTTTGTTGGTTGAACTTTAATGAGTCAGCTGGTGAAAATGTTAAAATACGCCTGGCTGTATATGGGCACACACATAGTAAAACTATCATTGATGAATTTTTTAAAAATATATATTTTTACTCCTCCACATTTGGGGGGGCGGAGCCCGAGCGCCCCCTATGGGCCAGCCGCCACTGCCTGAAATATTTGCATGAATTTTACGTGTTTGGTGTCTAAAGTCGTTTACTCTGAAGTAACGGAGACCAACATCTCATCAGGAAAAGTCACAGATTGAGGAAATTTAGGGTTGTTTCTCATAGATATTTACACAATTATCAAATGTTGTTGATATAATATCAAGCTTAATTATTTTTGAGTTGTACTCTTTATTATAATGTCAATTAATAGTTTTTTTCTTTAAGTATGTCATCCTTATTCCAGGATTTTATGCAAGTTTCCTTGTGGTTTGGTGCAAAGTCGTAACTCAGCACGGTACAGATGCATTGCACTCATGCACAAACACTGGCAATGGAAACATAACGCACATTTTTGAGGAATAGTCCTCAATCTTAACACACATCACTGTGTATTCTATGCTTTAGATCATTGTGTCTGCCCCCTGATGTCAAAAGCTTTCAATGGCTAAGTCTGGGGCTTATTTTCTCCATCAGTCTTTTGAAGGTAAGTTGCAACCATGTTGAAGCTAATTTCCAGGTGGCCTACATAAAGTTATTGGCAGGCTCTTGCTTAACAAGCAGCTGAATAGAACACATCACCACTGTCAAAAAAAAAAAAAAAAGCACCCTGGGAAATGTGTAAGTGTAGCCAATGAAATGTGTAAGGTTGCGAGTGGGCATGATTACAACACTCAATCACAATTTTAACTGCTGGAGAATCTTGACCATCACAGGTTTAACAGTATAAGCACATCTGAGAGGGTATGATGGGATCGTTTAATTGCTCTCTAAGGTTCAGGTCTAATTTCAAATTTGCCATTCAATGGCAGTTTTTAAAGTGAGTGTGCCTTTTATGTATTACATCAGCATGCCATTATAATGAGCGTGTTAAGTCACATATACACAATAATTACAGATTATTAGATGTGTTTATTTGCTGTTTCCTTTTATCACAGCCACTGCTAATTTTAATATTGTTAAATCATAGACACACTTGTAAGGATGCATACTTATAGAGCTTCTTTCCGATGGGCCTGTCAGTCTTTTTTTTCCTAAAACATAGTGTGTCTAATGCAGGAAAAATCCATCTGTTTCTCAACAGACACGCCTTTGGTGTGTGTCACACACTCAGCAGCTGTTCCCAGACTGAAAGCAATAGGAGAGCTTTGAAGTACTCTATCCTATTCTGTCATATTTTCTTTTGTTACCCTATGTTTTATTCTAATACCACTGGTTCCCAGTTGATATTTTCTTCTCAAACAACCAAAGACGGACAAGGTTTTATATGACTTCACACAAACCGGTGTTTGGTTTCCCTGATTTACATACTGACTCAGAGAGAGCAGAATTCTAACCAGATATATATTTTTTATTATGCCCCGTTTCCATATGCTCTCTGCTGAGTTTCTCAGGGTGTAGGTGGGTGTATTTGCTGAGACAGCAGGTCTGTGTACTAGTAGCCTCGCACACTTGTACACAGTACTTGTGATGCATGGAGGAATCAGAGCTCCAATAATGAGCGGAATCAGCCTTTAACATGGTAATGTGTCATTTAGGGCCCATCCATTTAGCTAACGACTTGCTTCCTTTTGAAACCTATTAGCAGTAATGGTAAATAGCAACTCCCCTTTCAACTCACATCTGATCTATTTGCTTTGCCGCTGTTAGTCTTCTCTTCTCTTCTCTTCTGATTTTTCTTTCATCTTCATTATTGCTTTTTAAAAAGAATGAAGTTCAACTTCTGTGCCCTGTCTTTCATATACTCAACTTTTATTTTCATTTCCTCATTCACATTCCTTGTGTTTCCTTTTTCTTGTTAATGCAGTTCTCAAAGTCCTTCTAGAAGCCAGTCGTGCCTCGTGTTATCTATCTTAGCGGCAGTATCTTCACAGGTCCTTAAATGAATAATAACCTTAACGCAAGCAGTCTCCCTTAAAAAACATTAGTAAAAGAATGGGTTGTTCTAAAGATCTCTCTGCATTTGAGAATGGTGTCGTAATAGGTGCCACTGTTGCAACGAGACTCTTTGTAAAAATTTGTCCCTCCTGGGTATTCAACGATTAACTACTGTACAAGTGTATTTTTGAAAAGTGGAAGCGTTTAGGACCCACAGCAACTTGGGCAGACCACCTAAAGTTGCAGAGTGGGGTTTCCAAATGTTGAAGTACATAGTCCATAAAAGTTACCAACTCTCTGCTGACTTTGGCATTAATATCAGAACAAGAAGTGTTTGCAGTAAACTTCATAGCATAGGTTTCCACAGCTGAACTGTTCCTCTATCTGTAATATGTGTAATGTATAGGTGGTACATGCTTTATTCCCTATGATGCAAAAGGTTTTGTGTTGTTACGAGAAGGGTGTTTCACACATGACATTGTAGGAACAAGTCAAAAGAAAACAACAACAAAAAATGTTGGTCTACACCTCCCTACATCTTTACTATGTTAATGAGAAGATATGATTGTCGAGCTCCCTTGAGGCTGAAATATGTCCATGTATCGAAAATACAATAGTTTACATTAATCAGCTTTTGGGGAGGCTGGGTGGGTTGACATTTTTGGCATTGCTGAATTCTCTTGTAGTTTGTTCTTTCAGGATTTTTTAAATCCTCTGTGATGTCTTGGTTCTTTCCTTTCATCCATTTTCAACCTTGCCCTTTATGCATTCACATTTTGGCCATACCTTAGGTCTTACAACCTCTCCTCTTCTTTCCGCTCCTCTCTTCTCCAACCCACAGGGGCTCATTCATAACATGAACCCATTACCCACCAAGCTATTAGGTTTGCTAACAGTGAGATCCATTGGGTGAAAATCAATGTCTATCCAGGGAGCAGTTTGTCTGTAGTGCCACTGTAATGAATGCTATATACTCCAACACACACAACTCTGGCCCTGTTTTCTGTGCACACTCTCATAAACACACACATACAGGTTCAGACTGAGAATGTGAGCATTGGTGTAACCGATAGTTTTGTCAACAGTGCGCCTATTCGAAAGAGTTGTAGACAAATTGTAGTCCACACTTATGGGCTCTTTGGAACTCTATCTGATAATCTGTCCACCCTGGTTTTGTCTCTTTTCCGTTTTTCTCTCTCTTGCTCATGTTTCACCTGAATACGATGCTGAATGTTTGGACGCAGATTGTTGTCAAGAAAATTTAAATGGACATTTTCTGTATATTTAGTCATAGTAAATGGTATAAAGCACTATATGTAGTCACCCATTCACTATCTATTAAGCCCTTGCATACACTCTTATAGCTTCTATATTCTCCAACCCATATTTCAGCTACATTCAATCTAATCGGAACCTTTTCCATGCCAAAGCAGTTAGTGATAGCCCCAGGTCAGCTAATAGCCGACGTGTAGTCGTCAGTGCTGGCCAGAAACCATGACTCAGCAACCTGTACTTCAGTTCTTGCAAAAAATCCATAGTCATTATTTAATACTATGTATGAACCTCTTAACTCCAGGAGAGCTCATTTCTAATTCAATCATTTGATTCTGAGTTTTCAGACAAATGCAGTCATATTTAAAATGTCACACGCAAGAGTAGTCTGCATAAAAAGAAGTCCTGAAAAACAGTCTGATCAACTTTAACAAAAGGTTGAGGGGAAAAAATGTGTATGAAGTGGTTGCATACTGACTCATCTGTTATCCAGCTGCTGCTTTCAAAAGAAATGGTTTCCACATTGGGAAGGTTTGGGAGCATTTCTGGGTCAATTTAGTTACTCCCCAAAAATCTTTTACTCATTTCCTAAATCAAATATAGAGTTATCATTATGAGGTTATATTTTATGTTGCACAATAGGTTTTTATGCATGACGGATGAATAATGAGCATTTAGTTTCATACATTTAAAAGCCTGATGATTAAGTATCAGGCTTGTATGTATGATAAAGACTGTAATGCAACCATGTACTAGAATAAAATACTCTGATCTCAGTTTGGTCAAAGAGCTTCCTGTAAGACTTTAAACATCTGTGTGCTTTTTGACTTTTTTTTCTGTTTTTGTTGGCTTGCAGTAATGTTTTCCATGTTGACATTCACATTTTGGGCTGCGTCTGGGGCCAGCAGACTATAAAACATTTTGAACTAATCTTTAGATCATAGCAACACTGAGACTAATGGGAACAAGTCTAGCCTCCATCGGTCTTTCTGATGGCCAGTGAGCTATGTTCTCCTTACCAATGTAAAGAAGTTGTTCCCCTGAGAGAATGTGTGAAACTGTGTGAGTTTGTATGGTTAATATTCCTTATGAATAGTGGCCCTTTTGAACCTATTTTGTTAATTGGTCCCCGTGGACCGACTCACACAACTATTCAACCAATACGCTGTTTCCTGTCTCTCAGATTTGTCATTTGTCAGTCATGTGAATCGAAACTAGAAGAGAGGAGATAAAAGTCGTGCGATAAGGGAAGAAATCATGAGGAAAATGGGAAGAGAATAGGAAAAGTAAAAGAATAGGAAGGGTGCGCAGACAGAGATGAAGAATATTAACATTGTAGAGTGTGTTCGGTTTGATCTCTGTGGTAGCCGTTTCTTCCAGGAAGCTCATGCACATCCATCTGGATTTCCAATTACTCACAATCCCTTGTGACCCCACTGGCGGCGTCTAGAAAATAATGTTATTTCCTGACCTGACAAATACAAAACACACTCAGGACAGACCTGCACATTCACACAAAATACATCTACTTGAACACATGTAGGAAGTACATATGTACAGAAACACACATAGCAAGGTAACAAAACGAACAAACCTTGTTTTCTGATAATGTTATACTTGGAAAAGCTTCAGCACTAGAAACTCTATGAAAAAAAGGGTTTAGGAATGCACATTAAAAAAAATACCTTTTACTATATAAAATAGCAGTCTGTTCAAATCTCTGTGTCACATCATGAATCAGGATAAACTCAAATTGTCTTAAAAATGTTAGAATTCCATTTTCTTTACCTTGGGGACCGCTGATGAATCACCTGTCTCTCAATGACCATTTTTAGCTGTTAAAATAAATAGAAAGATTTTGTAAAAAGATTAGACAAGGAAGCATAATTTTAGATAAAAATATTGAATTTGGTGACCAATTTGTTTGTTCCACCATTCGTAGACACATCCATTACTACTGCGACAAGTCACGGTAGCCACTGATGGCAGCAGTGTCTCCTGCTGTCTACTGATAGTGGGTACTTGGAGTGACAGTGTTACACCCAGTTTATGTTCACTTTTCTTGCTCTTGCAAATTACAGAACATTTTGAAGATATATCAGATATAACAAGAGCTCAGACAATCTCAGATTACAAGGATGCAGCAGCTGCATCAAGATTCAAACGCATACATATTTTAGGGAGACACCATCACTGTAACGGTGACAGGTTTGTTTCAGATATTTGTAAGTGCACAGCACCATCAAACTTAATTTCATATTGCCTCGGTTTTATAAGCAAATTTGTGTAATACTTTGTACAGTTTATCCCTCAGGGGGAAATTACATTTTAATGTAATAAGCCCTATTTGCACTGGATTAGTATTATCAGGGGCTTTATTTTAGATTATAACTTTGTTACTCAAATTTACTGACATTTGCGTTTGCCAGTGACGAACCTAATGTTAGCATTTAATGGGATGTTTCATTTAAAAATAAAAACAGTTGAAAAACAGGTTTGATAGCCTGCAGCATTTCCCTCTGCTAATGATTTTGATCTTTTTCCGTGAATTTTCACCAGTGCTGTGTAGTTACATGAGCCCTGCTGAATTTTCACCAATGTCAACCCGTGTGCCAATGCACGCTCTGCAACTCATTTACATAAAACAGGATTGGGAGAACACAAAAATTGTGATGTCGTTTTTACTTTGCACACTACAGATGGCAGAGTCACAGAGTATTAAGATCACAAATGACCTCAATATTTATTGCAAATTACTAGAGGTCCCCAGGTCATAGTCCCATGTGAATAGGGCTATAAGCTCTGACAGATTGCAGACAAGTAAAATGACCTTCTAGCAGTATCATTGTTTTGTAATTGTCATATTTTCCTTTGGCTTTTATTACATAATGATGTCTACTCTATGCACAGTTAATTGTATTTACAGTACACAAGAGGTTTTATTGCTTGGACATGTAATTGTTCGTTGCATATTAGCAAAGTTATATATGAAATCAAGGCAATGCTATTTTGTCCTCTTTCATTACCTAGTCAGCAGTAAGA
This sequence comes from Astatotilapia calliptera, assembly GCF_964374335.1. Classification (NCBI taxonomy): domain Eukaryota; kingdom Metazoa; phylum Chordata; class Actinopteri; order Cichliformes; family Cichlidae; genus Astatotilapia; species Astatotilapia calliptera. The sequence continues at coordinate 16,773,635 of NC_137436.1, forward strand.
CTGACCAATTATTTTTGGAAGCTGGAATCAGTCTGGAAATATTCAATATAATTGTCATTTTTTGTTACTTTGACATTCACCATTTCATTTGATGACATCAGGTTTCATAATTGTTTTGCTTTGGTTGACCATAAAGGCCACATATACATGCTGTAAAAGCCTGAGCAGTCACTGATCCATGACTTTATCTCTCTGCTCTATTTTGGGTTGCAGGAGAATGTAGTGGTTGCAGCTATGACAAGATTAGATGCTCTCTGGGGCCAGAGGTCAAGTTGCTCTCTCCTGTAAATCTGCTCTCTGGCATGTTTTCATTACTAGCACCAACATATCCCCCATATTCCCCAGACAACGTGTGAATCTAAGTGTGTGTGTAGTGGCCTTGGCTCAGGCTGGACTCTAAGTACTAACCAAGGCTAGCAGCAATAGTTCCTGCTTAAATCATACACGGCCACACACACACATATACGAAGCGAGAGCGAGGGACAGCCATTTCGCGGAGGTGCTTGTGGATGATTTAACAAAGTACTCATCACTGCCTCATCAGGTATGGATTGGGTGTGTATATGTGAGAGAGCAGTTGGAGGGGGCTGCAGGATAGATTTACTGCTGACTGGTCTGAACTCAGCTATATCACTTCAAACACTTATCCAGGAGTTATTGCACATAAACATTCTCCCTGCTACCCTTTGCCTTTAATTCTTTTTTATTTTTTTAAACATACTGTACAGGCCTTGGATCCATTTGTTACTAGAATACTATGGTATTCAATTACAAAACCTGCCTAATTAAAGAAATACATTTTGCAATTGGCTGATTTCTGATTTCCGCAAATGTTAACTGTCCTTTCATGGAAGTAGTCAACTAAATGTTGGTGTCATGCGAAATGGTATGCATGGACACCAGTAGCAGCGATACTCTTAGCCAAATAATTTACGGTACAGTGCACCTTTTTGCATTTCTCAATAGATACAAAATATCAAAATTGACCTAATTTTAAAAATCTGGCATCAGTTATGATGCCAAGGTATAGTGTTACAGTGTGGATATGCTGTCGGTGCTTGTTGCATTAGCTATAATAGAATCATCCCTTTGCAAAAGTAGTAGTTAGCAAGTTATTTCCAGAGGTATAGCATTTATCTAGGGCTTTTCAACTCAGATTGTCTTACTTTTAAAATATTGTCTAGAAATTTTGGGTTGGAAATAAGTGCAACGATTTATTGAAACTTGTGCAAACATACAAGGAAGTACAGTATATGAGGTTTAAAAAGAGTTTGTATAATTCTAAAGAGCTTAAAAGTTAATATTTCGTATGTTCAACTTTAAAACAGCCTGAACTCTTTCTACCTTATTTCTTTTTTCAGTTGTATCAGAATCACAGTTGGCTCATGGCACTTTATATTGTAAGGTAATGACCCTGAAACAATAACTCTGTAAGTCAAGCTTTCTTGCGATTTCTGTAAGTAATCTTCAATAATAGTACGGAAGGCTTCTTGAAGGACACTCAAAGCTTTTCTTTGGATGCTGGGTGGCTTTTATTCCATTTTCTGTCAAGACGACCCCACACTGTTTCAATAATGTTGAGGTCCGGGCTATGGACAGGCCAATGATTTCCATTGTATGTTTTTCTGTGTAATTTTGGTTAAGATCTACTTTTTGCAATTTCATCTTTTACTGGGCTGCACTGACTTTCACTGAAATGTTGTTTATGCAGTATTCATCAAACTTCTCAAAGCCTCGAGGAAAGAATTTACATTAATTACCTCATTAAACTAAAGTTGATCAAATGAGCCAAACAGACAAATCGGACATTTGTGTACTAGTCTGTGAAATTAAGGACCCCAGGAAATTCTGACACTGATAATCGTGTTTATGTTTATGTGCCTGGATGCTTGACAGTTTTGAGAAAACAGAACTTAAGCAGACATACTGTTGGATAAAAAGGAGTTTTGATATTTAGTTCAGACCGCAGCCGAAATGATATATTGTCAAAGCGCACCACTCCCCATTTTGTAATTTAGCCTACATCCTGGTCTGAAGAATTAATTTGTTAGTAGACCTCCTGGGAGATGCTCACCCTCCAGTCTGGAGCAGACAGTTCATTGACACTGGGTTTGTGAGTTCCTAAGAGTGTGTTTAAGTAGGGGATTAACTGTCTATAACTTAGCGGTTTTCCTGTTTAGTCTGGGTTTATGACCGTCTGGAAGAGGACAGCTTTCGCAAAAATCTACCATACAGACACACACAAATTCACACACAAATTCACACACAGATGCACATACTTAAGCCCACGTGCCTCTTCCTCTTCGGCTCTGTAATGACTGTGTGTGGCCATCTGGAAAAATACAACATTTGAGTCAGTAATTTCCTAAAATTTGGGCCAGTTGTAATTAGTAAAAAGAAGCTTCACGCTCCAATGAACATTGAAGTGTTAATATGTGACTTCTTACTGTGAAAGTACAGCAGTTACATTGACTCGTAGGTGAAATAGTTCAGAGATAGCTGGTGTTGTTTGTAGTTTTAGTTTAGGAGCTTTTAGACCAGTAAAAAACGTGATGTGTGGGAAGGGACAAAAAAAAAGAGGCAGAAATGAAATTTTATTGAAACAGAAATGAGATAAAAGAGATCCCACAGCCTCTTTCTTTCTTTTTAAAATAATTTTCTGCATTTATTTTCTTTTTGTAATAAGTCATTCATCACTCTCTTTCAAGTCAGTGTGACTATCTGCCTGCATTTCCTTTGGAGCTCCATTACTGTTGGGAACCCACACAGAGACACACACACACTGACACACACTCTCCCAGGGCAAGAAGTCCTAGTGAGAGCAGGATGTTGACTTAGTTTTCATTTCAGCTTTCTATGAGAACCCCGGAGGTCGACAGAAGAGGGGCCAACACGTGTAAAGCTGGAGACAGAAGAAGGGGAACAAAACTATAGATTAATGTATATTTTCTCACTCTTATCACCCCAGAGAAGCAATAACAAGAGAGCTCAAAGTGCATATTTATTTTCAGCAATGGTATTGAGGGATACAATTCAAGAAAACAACTTGGGGAAAGCAGACACAGAGAATATGCAAGCACAAACACAGATTTGCCTTGAGTTTATGAGTATTGTATGATGAAAAATCGCATATTTTATCGTTTGGCTCATACGGTAACATAGATAATGGGACTTTTCTGAAAGACTCTTTGAATGAAATACACTTTAAAATGAATGTGTTCAATGTGACACTAAAGACAGTGACAGAGTGACACATAAAGACGCTTTTCAAGTGCTACAGTAATGACAATGTCATAAAAAATGCCCATAAAAACTGAAAGGCACTACTATCGTGCATATCAATTCATTTTCTCAGCGTAACATGTTTGGGTAATATTTCTAAAATCCTTTGACTGTCAACATTGTCTTAAAATCAGCCTTAAGATTGCTGAGGTCAACTCATAGCATTATGGTGACTGAATTCAACCATATCAAATAAACTGACTCATGGGGACCAAATTGGAAATTTATCAAACATGTCTGTGAATGGGCAGCACGGTGGCACGGTGGTTAGCACTGTTGCCGCACAGCAAGAAGGTCCTGAGTTCAATTCCTCCATCAGGCCGGGGTCTTTCTGTGTGGAGTTTGCATGTTCTCCCCGTGTTTGCGTGTGAATGTGCGAGTGAATGTGAGTGCGAATGGTTGTCTGTCCCTGTGTGTTGGCCCTGCGACAGACTGGCGACCCGTCCAGGGTGTACCCTGCCTCTCGCCCTATGACAGCTGGGATAGGCTCCAGCGCCCCCCGCGACCCTGAAAAGGATAAGCGGAAGCGAATGGATGGATGTCTGTGAATTATGTTACTATGGAAACAACATGCAGTAACCAAGGAACACTGACGGTCGTGCATGGGCGAAAACGCACCAATGTTAGTATTTAACCTTTTCTTTGATCTGAGTTATGCTGAACATAAGTCTTGATAAATACTATGAGAATTCATGATTTGCACGTGTATGTATGTGTGTGAAGCAACCAGGGATCGAACCACAAGCGTTCTGATTACTAGATGATCTGGTCTAACTCTGGAGCCACAGCCACCTTAAAATATAATAATATATGTTCCATATAATAAAACCTGTTAGTTGAAATCTTTAAGCAGATATTTCGCTTTTTCATGTTGCCCGGCCTCAAATTAAATGCCGTGCTGTGAACTTTGCTGTTATTTACCCATTTCCTCACTTGTCCACACCTCACCTTCCCTGATTTCTTATTACTGATTGGCTCCTGTGTTACTTTGTCTCTTAATTAAAATCACCTATACAGCAGATATTGCTTAAGGACCTCCCCTTTTATTAAGTCTCAGCAACGGGTGTGTGAGTTTGTTGTTTATTATTAGTTAGATTAACTAATAACCTTACTTATCATTAAATTACTGACCAAAAGTCTAGTCTTTTTTGTGTCTTTTTAAGAGTTTGTAGTTAATGTGTGTCTTTTCCCTATAGTTAAAACTGCTTTTCTTTTAAAACTAAAAATAAACTTAAAACACAGAAGCAGTATTGTTGGCTGTATTTATATGTATTCTGATACATGATAATAAGCCAGTTCCTGTGAAATAGCTGATAACTTTTTGGTTTGAGTAGTCTGGGTCACAATAAAGTATACGTATATATTTTAACAGTTAGATTTTAAGACCAGTGATTTACAAAACAAACATCTAGCTATTTATACGAACTAACTACTGGAAAATGATGACATTTCGAATCTTCACGATTAAGATAAAAAACAATTACATGCTATATATGCCACTATATTTGCACAGTTTAGTGATTAGTCAGTTTGTCACACTTGGATCTTTTTCCATTTTAAATTCGTACTTAAAATATTTTTTTCTTTAAACTTGAGCCCTTAAAAGTTATGCTGCATTTATTTCAATTCACAGTTAATGAAGACTATCTTCCTTTAGATAAGGATGGTGGCTGTTTGTTAGCGATGGATGACTGAGTGTATTTTTCTTTCCTATATAATAAGTAATTTAGACCATGCCTATTCAACTACGAAGTTAGTTGGGCCAGATTTTCAAACCGAGGAATTTATCTGGGCCAGATATTTTTTTTGAAGCCAGTAAGCAGCAGATCATGATCAATTTCAAGCCCACATAACTGTACTGAAAAACAAGTTGTTTTTTTTATTCCTTTTCCCCTATAAATCTGGTGGTGACCTCTCACAAATGCACACCAAAAGGTCCATTTAAAAAAAAGGGAGCTATAACTAAACTATTTTTTGCACATTTGAAATAATAATAATAATAACAATAACAAAAAACATTTTGATAATTCCCTTTCAAATTAAAATAAATATTTTGCTGACCACTCACTTTTCCTGCCATGGATGGAGCCCCATCGGTCACAAGTATACAGACACGCTTCATATCCAGACCATTTTCCTCAAAAAGAGCTTAAATCTTTTCAAACATCATTTCGCCAGCTGTGTGTCCCTCTAACGGTAGTAAACCCAGCAATTTCCCATCCAAAAAACGGACATATACGCATAACTGTGCATTATCAGTTCTGTCTGTGATCTCCTGCTATAGACATTACATCAGTTTTCTTCAGGTCATCTAACAGCATTTCAAACTCGTCTGATGCCAGAACTTCAACTCTACGAATATTTGAACTGTCCTACAGGGGTACGTTTTTAATAGCAGATGTCACACTCACTTTTCACCGCATCCATCACGGCCAGCATGCAGTATTTCATTGTTTCAGAATCTGTAAAAGGCCTTTTCTTCTTCGCCAAGAAGCAAACACGAAGGGAAGATGCTGCAGCTCTCTCTTGGGCTGTACAGGACCCTCACCATGGTACAACTCCGGTTGTAAGATTATTAAACTCGGTAAAATGAATAAGTATTTGTCAGTCCAGGCAGGGTTAAACCGACAGTTTTCATTGTCAATTTTGCGCTTTTGGAGTGAGAAAGACATGCTGTTGTCGCATCATATATTACGATGATTGTTTAATAAGTTTACATCACGGTGTATTGTGGGTTAAATATTGCTAGGCTACTAGGAGTGTTGCATTCACAGTCTAGACTACGCTGTAGGAATTTTTTATTTTTTAAAAATTAATTAACGAATTCATTTTTTGCGTTTTCTCTGTGTTTCTGCCAGGACCACAGGCAGGGCCACTCGCAGGTTGCTTCTGGGCCGCATTTGGCCCGCGGGCCGCCATTTGAATCGGCTTGATTTAGACAAAGTGCTACCTGTTAGGTTCCTTCCTGTAGAGCCATGTGTAACAGGAGGAAACTTTGCAATTATAATTTAATCATTCGGTTGCATTATTTTACTAAGGTCTCCAAGTGTTATGTTGATGTTACACTTAATGATCACTTTCTTTATTGGAAACATGCTTTGCTGTACCTTAGTTCTGTGTGCAGATGCCTGCCTGTACCCTGTGTCACCTTGTTAACTGAGACAGAAAATTATTTATGCCTTATTTGTATTTATTTATTTATTTTACCAGGGTTTCAGTCATGACTCAGGCTATCATCTCGCCCACCTTCAGTAACAAAATTAGGATATGGTCTTGAGAACACGTTATTTTCATCTAGCCTGACATATGACGAACTGACGAGTTATAGTCAGTTTAAGCTTCTGAAAAGGGGCCATGGCGTGTGTTTCTGATTCATAAATTTTCAGTTTCTCCTTGATGAAAAAACGAACATTGATGTAATGAAGCAGATACGTGGCCACCAAAAATTGTTTTGTCTTAAAGGAAAAACTGAATCATTGATATTAACCACATGGCTCTGGTCATGAGCAGATGCGGGCACTGCAGCCAGAATCAATTAGCAGAAGCTTTGGTCCCTCATTCTGATGGAAAATTTGATATATCCAGATAACAAGATAATTAAGTTTTGATTTTGATGCTGCTGAAGTCGAAATAGCTGCTGCTGATCTCACCTTCATGTGGACATTTTGGTGATATTTGGTACAAATCTGGGCATGCATTGAATTCTCCTGTCCTTATTAAACTGTTAAAACCCCATTTCCTGGATTGCCTTGTTTACCAAGCTCAAACGAAGGAGAGAAATCATATTTCTGGTGTTTCGAGCACAGCTGAGCTACAGTAACAAAGCTGATTAGATTTTTTAGGAGAGATCCTCATGAAGCTGAAGATGAGTCCAGCACTGATTAGTGTCTCTATATTTATTTTTTATCTTTTTTGCTGGAAATTAATTTGCGTGTTAGGTGCATATGCATCTTATGAATAATATCTCTGTGAGACTGGATATAGAGTAATTTTCTATATTTTTGCATATGTATTTTACAGAGTTTAAAGCTCTGCGCCTCGGTTTTTCATCTTTTTGCTTATGTAAATATCTTTATATAAAGGTTATGTGTGTGCATATACAGGATTATTGCAGTCTCATTCCTCTTCTAGCCCTCGCCCTTTTTAAACAACACTTCATCTTTCTCTGGGAATCCCTCCATCCATCTATTTGCTCTCCATCAATCTTTCTATCTTTTCTTCCATCCATATCTCGCTCTCACCCTCTAAGCACTCAGGGTGGAGGGAGAGATGGAAAGTTACAGAGAGAGAGAGAGGGAGATACAGAGAGAGAGATGATCCTGTCTTTTTCAACCTCCTCCTTATTCCATCAAGCATACATCTAGCCTCAAAACTCAACAATAACACATCCATCACACACACACACATAAGGCACACGCACAGACGCAGAGCAAGGCGAGCAGTGCCGAGTCATCTTCTATTATGACAGAAAAAGCAAATAAAGTTTTATTCCTAATGCAATAAAAAACCTTTATAAGATAAAAAAGAATATGCTATCGTCCCGAACTTGTGGAAATCTGATCAGTGTGACCATTTTCCCCTTAGATTTAATGTAGACTCCTATGTTAATGACCCATGTTACTACATTGATGAACGGTTCAGTAGCCTGACTTTTGAAAACTCTGCTTGTGTGCACTTGAGCATGTGTGCCCGCCTCAATTACATATATGTAAAAAAGCATAAATATAGAAGATAAATAAAAGAAGGTGAGAGGTGTTTGAGGAGCTTTCAGTAATATTTTACATTAACAGGTGGGTTGGTTTGCTCAGTTGACACAGACGTTATATAAGTTCATGTGCTGATGAAGGACTCAAGATTTTGACTGAATTGCATAGGAACATGTAGACTATTTGAATATAGACAATATCATCTCAGTTTTTGTGCTCGACATCCTTTAAGGGCTCACAGTTGTGCTCATTGTGTAGCTCTCTGGCTGTCAAAATAGAAAGTTTATGAGAATCCGACCAACACAGAGACCACAAAGGCGCTCTATTGTGCAGCCTGCCAGAAAAAAACAATCACGTGTCACCCAGTGGTGGTGACCCGATGCATAGTTCAAATACTAAGTTTGAAAAGTTGGCTTGAAAAAGTCAAGAAATATGGATGTTCACCACAAAGAGGAAAATGTACAAGGAAAAAGATAAAGTTCAAAGAATGAACAACAAGATACCCTGACCGTGGCTGGAGTTGATAGTGTTCATGGTTTTTCAAACTATGTTTCACACAATTATTAAAAAAAAGTGTTTTGTGTATCTGGATTGCTGTCTTTCCTCAGCGAGGGATAGGCTAAAGTACCAGCAAAAGCACATATTTTTGCAGTATTTCTCATGTTTTTCATAGTAAATGTAGCAATAGCTATGCTCCTTCAAACTCCTGTTGGTGTTGGTACTGACTAATAATCATAATTCAATTTCTTTGTAAGTGCACTTGAGGAGACTGGGAACTGGGAAAAAAGGTCAAAGTTCAAAAGTTTAAAAAGTAAACTTGATTAACACAAATTTTTAATGGTAACAACCATTTTTTGTTTTTTTTGTTTTTTTTTGTTTTTACCTAGCTATATCAGTATGTAAGCCCGTTTCCGCCCACACAAAGCCCCCCCCCAAAGTATCCGTAACTCAAAATGTCGAGTTATTAACTCAGAATTTCAACTTATTTTCTCGAAATTTTGACTTATCAACTTTAAATTTTGAGAAAAGTAACTTTTCAGAGAGTTAGCTTTGCTAATCAGTAATATACGTGGAATGCGCACTCAAATTGGCGCTTTCGAGAGTACGTTTGCTGATAGTAACGCCATGTGATTCAGCTAATAACTCAAGGATTTCATCATTTGTGAAGCCACGCTGAAAATAATCAGCAATTTGTGCATTCATGACTGGCTGTAATACTAGTAGCTTAGCTCTAGCATTTGTAGCTGAGGGTTTCAGCTTCCGGCTAACAAGGAGATGATGTGATTCACGTAGATTACTGATTGGAAACTCTAACTCAAAATTTCAAGTTATCAACTCAAAATTTTGAGTCAGTCAAAATTAAAGTAAGTCAAAATTTCGAGCTACTTTTGTCAAAATTTCGTATTAATAAGTCGAACTTTTGAGAAAGATAACTCGAGTTATGGATACTTTTTTGTGTGTGGCAGATATGGGCTTCCATAATATCAGCCTTCAATACTAGCAAAACATCGAAAGTTTAGGACATTGACAACTCCTTGGGCAATGACACTGCCCAGCTTTCCCTAGGTATACTTATGCATTTTGACAGTATTAAAATTTAGAGCCAGTATGGCAATAAATCCTCGGAGACTTCTGGTTAACAGAGCGTAGATGGAGGAGGATAGAGAGGCCGACAGACAGACAGACACACAGACAGGCAGGTTGCCATAGTTATCAGAGCAGAGAGAAAAGAGTGGAAGGTGATGAACCTTCGTACGTGTGTGTATGTGAGAGGCATCCACGGACCCGTAGGCAGACAATCATTGTGTCCTTGTCATTCAGTGAATCTGAAATGTGAACCCTCGTCTTTATCCAGCGCTCTCTGTTTCTCTGTTATCTCACCTTATTGTTCAACATAAAAGGCATGAGAGAAAAAACTTATCACCGTCTGAAGTCACAGTCGGACACATGATCAGAACTAACCAAGAATTTTGATGTTGCTCTAACAGCCAGCAACCCATAAAAGTCCCCAAAGTAAAGATCATTCAAATATCCTTGTTTTATTTCTTTAAAGCTGGAATGTTTTTCTTCTCTGCAACATGAAAATTGAAATGTAAGGGTTGTTGGGTTAAGATTAAGTTTATGTGGTGAGGGTCGACTGCTTGAATGTAGCACGGTGCAAGGTCTCAGAGCCTCTGCCCACAGTGCTGAGTTCTTTTCGTTCGCTCATTGAAAAAGTTCTGTTTCCTATTAGAGCTGTGTAGGTTGGATTTATGCTTGAATAATTTCCTGTTAATAACTCACATTGTTTTACTTCATTCGCTGTTCGTTGCATGCCACCTGCCACCAATGAGACAATCAGCCTCCTTGCTGTTTCACTTTGTTTATGGACAGATGTTTTAGAACTTCTTGAAGCTTTTTAGACGTTCTCCACTGATTTGCTTGTGATTTTTTATTCTGAAAATCTCTCTTTGTTCTTAGTTGGCTATTTGTTTTTGTTTTTTTGGGTTTTTTTTTTTTACATTTCTTTGTATTGTTTACCACACTGACTCAGGGGTGTACTACAAAGTGACGTTAATGGATTAGCAGCTATGTAGATCTTAGAGTCAAAGCTTTTTTTAATGCCTCTCTTTTTACCTGTCTAAATCACTGTGGTAACTTATACTGCAGCACCTGGTTTATAGCAGATTACATTCAAAGTTATAGTTTAAAATTGGCTTGAAGTACCACGATTTCACTAATTATTTTACTTTCATTATTTGCATGTGTTAAGTGTGATGTAGATTCTTTATTGGCCACGAAGGAAGCCCAGCTGTAAAATTTCAAGAGTTCTAGCTTTGCACTGCCATTGCATTGGAATGTTTTTATATTTGATTCTAAGTTTCTGCTAATTCTCTTTCCCACAATTACAGCTACTAGAACACAAAGTAGAAAATTAATCAGTTATATTTGTTTGCTGGTTATTAAAAATTTTAATTCATCAATAGTGGTGATCTAATGATTTTCTTGTTTCCTTTATTTAGACTATAAGATGGTAACTTTTAATTTTTAACTGTATTTTATGTTCTTTATAGATTTCTATAAAAATAAATAAAGTTTATTATTTCTGTCAACTTCTTATCATCATTATCTGATAATGTCCTTCACTGGAGTAGGGACACTCATAGGGATCATTTTATGTGGACAAGAAGAGTCATGAGTCTAATGAAATCTGGCTGTGTTGAAATTCCTTAATAGTATAAACCACTCCGATGGCCTGCGTATGACCTCTTAAGAGCAGTTCACAGCAAAATGACCACAACATGTACACCGAACCTAAATTTGATGACAGGCTGATGAGATAAAAATGGTACTTCTGTCTAATTATAAGACTTATCCAATTCAGGAAGATAGATTACCCAGAGAGGAGCCAACGCCAGTCACTTGTTGGATTTGAACCCAGGACAGTACCAATCACTGTAGCATCAGTGAATTTAATCTGACCACCAGTATTTCCCAGCTCGCTTGAAAGACAAAGCCAATACAGTTAGACACGGAAAAAAATGAAGTTCTCTTTTAAGCCCATATGGAAAATATATATATAAATCTTATAAAGTTTGTATATGTCTTGTGTGAATCTTGTATGAAAAGCACACAAGAGTGAAAACAGATATAAGAGCTCTTGAAAAATTATATAATGAAACTTGTATGTTTTGGATACTTACTAAAACAATATATGAAAGTAATGAGAAAGTGGCCACTTTCATGAGTAAATCATATACGTTTTTACTATTTCTTTTCCATATGGGAGACCACGTGTGAATCTGTAAATCAGACATGAAGAAGTGATAAAAAGCTAAGGGTAATAGCTGTCTCAAATCAAGTTGAAAATTCCACAGTCTCCCACACACACTTGTATCTAGAGACTCTTCCAGGTTGTGAATCAGAACCCCAGGAATAAGTAGAATGTTGGCTTGATTTCCTGGCAGTTATAAACGGTGTGGACAATAACCATAAAAATATGTTCATGAAGACATTTTTTTTTATTGTGCAGTAAGACCTTAAACTAAGTTTTATACTCGGGTCTTGGTTGTCTATGTTGACCACAAAAGAATGCAATCTCTTTTTTCTTCCTTACCTCTGTGGTATGTATATACAGGTCTTGAATGCCATTGCTTTTTTTTTTTTTAGAGCTTTATCTCTTCCCTGTTGCCAGTGTTCAAACTGAGAATAAGTGAACAAAAGAGTGCTTTTGAAGGAGTTCAGACTGCTCTCCACTGACTGTGTTCTTTGAAAGGTTGACCAAATATCAGACTAATCTTGAGGCATCAAAAAAGAAATCTCAGAAATTCACAAAGAATCACAGTGAATAGATTAAATTGAAAAGATTTTGATAGCAAATCTATAAAAGTGGCTGCATTATCATTCCAGGGTTCAGAGAGAGACAAAGAGGAGTTGCACTTAGACTGTTTGATTGTGAGTTGAGATTTAGGCATTTGTGACTGTGGGACTATTTGTTTGAACACTTTGTTGAATAAGCTTAGGAAAATGAATTTATATTAAGTACAGCAACCTAATTCGCAACAAATAAAGCATAAAAAATAAATGTGGTGTATTAATGCATGATTCTGTTTTATTTCAAGCCGGCATATTTCCCACAAAAGGTGCAGCTCGTGCACATGTTGCAGGTCATGTTAAAACTGCACATCCCATCTTTGTTGGAAGGATTCAGGGGAATTACTCTTGGAACAAAAAAAAAATCCTGGGGAAGTCTGCACATGCCTCCTGTAGCTTTCCAAACAATCAAAATTTTTACATGAATCGTTTTAAATGCTTTGCTCTGACTGCAGCTACAAATAAGCACAGTGGGTAGCTGCCTAGAATGGTCATTTTGGCTAACTGCATAGGGATCTACATCTGGGTCACCTCACCTGCTGGCTGACTTCAATGGTTATTTTGACAGCAGTTATGTTCGAAATCAAACGGTGTGACTGCTCAAACCGCAGAACAGCTGATCAGTGATTTTACCATCATCACACCCCCCAGAAGTTACACATTAAATGACGACTGATTTGGAGAAAAATTGGGCCAACTCTAAAATTTATTTGGGGCTAAAAGTCTGTATGGTATCCTTGCAAGGTTTCTGTGACTAAAATGCACATTTTCTGTTAAATCAAATGTGTTTCAATACATTACAGCTCGAGGAATTTGATTAACTATAAATATTTTGTGTGCTTCAGTGCTTTAAGGTGAATTAAAACCCCTAGAATATGTAATACAGGAGGAATAAATACGGGACTTTGTGTTATTACTCATTGAGAAGCTGGTTAAAATATTTATCCGTGACGTTTCCTTTATTTAAAAAAGTCGTAATGGAAGTCTGGGCTTCTTAAGTGGCAGGGGATTCTCAGATATCATTACTAAAAGCGTGGGAAACACGTGTGCATGTGATATCTTGTGAGTATTCGTATGAGAATGTGTGCGCATATGTGAGAGAGACTTTGGGTGTCTTAGATGTTTTTCACAGTTCATCTGTCTTGACATCTGGCCAAACAGCTGGACTCATCTGGACAAACACTCACAGACAGTCCACGCTTTTCCAAGTGCTTCTCCTCTCAGACTTCCTTACACTTTTCCTCTCCTTCTTACTCACCCTTGATTTGTTTGTCTCCCATGTGCACGATATGGTACATTTATATTTATCTATTTTTCATTGTGTATACATGCACATGTTCTTTAACTTGTTTTCTTAAACTTTAATTGTAATGTCTAGTGTAACATAGTATATTTATGTGTTTATCTGTGCATGATTTCCAGAAAGGAAATGTGAACCATATGTAGGCCATGTTCAGCATTCCAGGACTTTAAGTTCAACAAGCTTGCCATTCATAGTGAACACTCTGTGATCTCTTAGGGACAGCTGATACTGGCCAATGTTCCATCCTTGTACTGCAACATGTAAAATGCAGCTTTTGATATCTTGAATGGAAGTTCTGGTTAAACACTGAACAGTTATAAACCTTGGTTGGTTTTTACATTTTAGCTTTACATGCATAGCAAAATAGTAATTTTAATTTTTTTTTTTTTTTAAGAATTGAATTAATGATTTAATTGATACATTCTTTTTGAAAACGGTCTCTTTTTTGTTAAAAAACTGAGTGTTATTTCAGGCAGACCGTCAGCGGCTCAGTGCCAGCCCACATCAACTGAGGGTTTGGCTGATGTCCTTTTTTGCATCCAACTGTCAAGTCTAATATAGGGTATGTTATTTAAACTGCCCACAGTTGCTGTGCCTCTGCAAGCCACTTCGCAACTCACTCCAATCCCAGGTCCTCTGTTCAAGCTTTATCTGACTTATCCGTGTCATAGTTGTTTCTGTAGGAGGTCTCTGCTATATTGGTATCCCTCAAAAGCAAGTCATTATATCTCAAGGAAAATTCCAGTAATTTTATGTCAATAGGTAGGGGTGGGGGAAAAAAATCGATACTGTGTAGTATCGTGATATTTTGTTTGCTAATAATGTATCGATACAGGAACAGCAGAAATCGATATTTTGTTACAAAAAAGGTTTTTGTGGACTGGAACATGCTCTGACTTCAGAGCATGTTGATCCTTTTTCTGAGCAAGAATCCTGACATTCCTTCACTGTCCAAATGTGTTTAACTTGTTTTTTGGCACCAATAAACATGACAGTTTACTTATTTTAATTTAAGACATGTTTTATTTTAATTAAGTTTAAAACTTTTTTATTTAATGTAAAATTGTATTTTGTTTTAATTTACTTTCAAATTCTTCAGTTGCTGAATGGGCTGCATAGTTTTCATAAATTGCATAGTTCAGAATAGCTATAATTGGACTAGACTATAATACAAACCGTTCAGTTTGTCAACAATAAAACTGACTGAAATGAGAGAAAGACTGAGTGTGAGACTTTGATATTAGATAAAATTAATATTGATAAAGTTTACCTTTATGTACAGAATCTGAATATCGCAAAATATTTTAAAAAATTGCAATAATATTGTATCGTGCGTTAAGTATTGTGATAATATTGTATCGTGGGATGTATGGTTATTCCCACTTCTATCAATAGGGAGAGATCACTTAGAAGACTTGAACATGATTTATTGAGATTGAGAAATTAATGTGTTTGGTAATTAGACATCATGGCAGAACAGACTCCCAGTGGTGATAGGATTTAAGACAGGAGCCCCCGGAGTCTAGACGCTGGTGGTGGTGAAGATGAAGACTGAGGCTTAGATGAAGCTCTGATGGGGAGGAGGTTAGTTGCACTGACGGTGGGCAAGAAGATGACTGGACCAGAGTCATGATGTCAGTACTGAGATTGACAGCTTGGGAAAGTGGTAGTGATGTTGTATTTTGAAATATGCTTTTTAAAGCTTTAAGCCCTGCTTTTTCAGTAACGTGTCTATCCACTGTTGCTCAGTTAAACTTATGCAGTGTAACTGGTGATTGCTGCAGCCATTCTCAGTTGAAACATTTACTTTTAGATTGCACAAAACTAGCGACTAATATTCAACTGTATGTTTTTGGTAAAACACATTTGCCATTTCCAGCAGTTTTGGTGCACAGTATTGTTCTTTGTTGGAGATTCCCAAAGTGAACTGTCACTGAAGGTTGACAGTATTCTAGCTTCCTGGCTCCATGACATATATGGTCTTGTCTCATTGTATCCACTAGGGAAATTAAATGCATCAGGATGGATTTCCATCAATCCATTCATATGATATTTTACGTCATTTAAACATTTATTGATTAAATATGTAGATTATTTGAAAACTAACTGAATGATAATAGGTCTTAGGGATGAACAGAGTGGTGTCAGCCTTACATAGATGGAGAAATGTGCTGAATGTGCATAAATATGACCTATTGTGGAATAAATTATGGCAGTGAGTGGTATATCATACGTTTGGTCTTCACATTTATCCTTGATATCTGACTTGTTGCATTTTCTTTCTGCATAAAACATCCAAGTTTCCTGAATGTCCTTCCTGCTTGAATGAACCTGGTCTCACAAGATTACCATAACAATAAGGTTGAAAACAAAGTCCTGTTAGCACAGTATAACTTTATTAATGGATTCCAAGAATATCCTGGAAAAAAAATTGGAGGATTTTCCATAATGTATGTCCTCTCCTAGTTTACATTCTGTGGCTCCAGCAGTGAAAAATGTCCATGGTCAGAAAATGAAAGTTGCTTGAACAACATAATGCAAATGAACAGTTTTGAAACAAAAGTACAAAATTGCTCAAAGTCTGCACAGTGGAAAGCGTGCCAGAAAATATTCTGTCCATGCTTCTTTTATCAAAAGATAAAGTGATTACAGCCATTTCTATCTGTTGATGTTAAATGATGTTAACTGCTTTTGACTGCACTGAAAATACACCCAAATTAAATAGCTCGGATGATGCGAAACCCTTGCCCTCCCCCTCATGTTCCAGGCTAATTACTCATAACCTCAGTACAACAGAAATACAGGCATCATTTTGATTTGAAATACAAAACCTAAATGCAAATCAGGATGTGCTGTTCCTAACAACCCCCCACGGTAGCATTTGGCAATTGCCCACCTTTTATTTTATGCTTTGACTAAGAAATCCAGCCTGGCCTCATTTGAAGTGCTCTGAACGGACTTTGATGTGTGATTAACGAAGATCTGAATGCACAATAACATAGAACTTGCTTCGAAGTTATCATGTACTGTGTTCTTTTCTTTTTTAGATATGTTGAAAACGAGTGAACTAACTTTTGAAATATTGTAATTTTTTTATTGGATAGTTGATGTAGGTTTGCTTTTTATTTCAAATTTTTTAAGATATAAAAAAAGTAGAAGGTATATGCAGGCATCAGTACTAATGCATAAAGCTCTTTAACTTTCAAAAGTTGCATCTGTATGCAATTATCCAATTACCCATGTCTGTTTTCTTTCTTTTTTTCTTCTTCCCCAGGTCTGTTTCCAGCTGTGTTGAATCTAGCGACTATGGCTAATATAACAACCAATGCTACCTGTGGTTCAACTGGTCCAGAAATGTTCTGCAAGCTTGTGGAGCACGTTCCAGGACAGCCTGTTAGAAATGCACAGTGTCGAATCTGCAACCAAAGGAGTGCAAATCCCATGGGTAAGGAAGAGTCACATCCACATGAGACTTATAGTCTTAGTGATTACAACAATTAATCATTTTACATTAGTTAATTAGACTATGATTGGCCAGATGTTAACCAATCATTTTGTCTAAAACGATAATTATAGAACAAAATGAGGAATCAATTGCAACATGACAAGACGACAATACAAAATTAGCCTGCACTCATTATTCAAGTAGTCTACCAGACTGTCATAATACAATGGATCAATAATTCAATTAACCGCTCAGCCAGTCAAATACCCAATCAGTTTGTCAGTGAAGCACCCCATCATTAACTAGTATCCAGTGATTAGTCAACAAACCAATTAGTCAGCCATCAGTCAGCCAGTTCATTGTTGGTGTTATTCATTAAATGGAGCCCATCCTTTTCTTTATTTTCTTATTGTATACTCTTACATTGGCGCATATTCATATAATGATGGGCCATGGTTTAAAATAATGAGGTCAACGTGTATCCATAGTAGCCTAGTGCTTAGTCTTTAGCGTGCTCTCAACATGAGGTTTTAGAGCTTTGTTTTTTTTTAACTTGTGGCTCTTTTTGTCCTTTTGAGCAGATATCTTTAATTACATTTTAAATATATACCATCAAATCACAACAGCAGTTTCCTCAGTGCACTTTATATTGTAAGGTAGAGATGCTACAATACTACAAGGAGAACCAGGCTCAGCGGCTATCTGCCACAACAATCCTTAATATGTTCATTGACAGTGTGTTCAGTATGTTCAAATAACAACTAGCTGTATTTTGGTAGGGTATGTAGATCACTTCTTGGCTGTGTAAAGTGAGTTAAGGGGGGGTCAACCATCAGGTTGCCCAACATTCAGAAATGGCCCACTGCTTATAAAAGCACTAAAAGAGCAGTTGACAGTTGGTGGGTGAAATTTAAAAAAACCTCATTGCTGTTGCTTTGGTCCTTGTATTTTGTGTAGAAAACAATATATTGTCTGCAAACACTCACCAACTGCTTGCCAAGTAGTAGTAAAACTGAAAAGTGCAACTCAACATATTGGTTTTAGAGACTTGTAACAACTTTAGTTTGAAGGTCAACACTTGGCAAGTCGGCATCTTTTATGCAAACTACGGGTGATTACACCAACCTACTAGTAAACACAGAAATCACAAGGAGCTTTTTGGTGCAGGGCTCTCTTTGTGACTGATTTCAACAGAAAGCTCTAGCATCCACCAGCTGGTCTGGGAATTTTTTTTTTTCTAGGACGTAGCTTCAGTTTTAAAATAAAGTTTATATGTCGTCATCTACAGGTAACTTTGTAAGAAAGCATTTACCCTAGGTCAGGGGTCAGCAACCTTTAGGACCCAAAGAGCCACTTGGACCTGGTTTCCACGCAAAAGAAAACACTGGGAGCCGCAAATACTTTTTGACATCTAAAATGAAGATAACACTGTATATATTGTTTTTTACCTTTATGCTTTGTGTGAACAACTAAGGTGTGTTGCTTATGAAATCCATGAAGTGCTACAGAGAAAGTTACATTTTATTTATGTAATTAACACATTTTGAAGAAATATAACAAAAGGAAAGACACCCAGCTGAACTAAAATGATCCATGTGGCAAACAAAAACTGTTGTGAGCCGCCACCCTTATATCGGCTTTGGGCTTTTGGAGCCTTGACCTGACTTTTAAAAAAATAATTGGAAAAAAAGCACTATGCTGCTGAAAAATGAAAAATAGATATTTGCAAAATTCTGCCTAAATATGTATTTTACCATGTTAAGGTGTGTGGCGGGGCGTGGTCTGCAGCGCCGCTGCAGGGGAGGCGGACGCACCTGAGCGGCACCCGCAATCACGCCTCGCCGCCTTAACGTCTGTGCTATCTATGCTGTTGTTGGTGTATGTCGGGCTGTGGGCTGAAAAGCTACAGCCGGCTGTATGCGTACAGCAACCCTGTATGAAAAGTGGTCAACCAAGAGATGCTGAAAAACATGTTCATGCAAACATCGTCGGGTCTGCCGTGTTTACAATGGGACTTCTGCTCCTGAACCTCTGTGCACAGCGTCTGCAAATCGGGGCTGTACGAAGTCACTTTCATCTTTACGCAGGACTGTAAGCTGTCATCTGTGAGGCGTGAGCGGTGTTTGTTTTTAACATAGTTCACGGTGGAGCTGCTGACATAATGTGGATCCGAAGATCCATAATTGACCTACCTGGGATTAAAAATCTCGATAAATGCACGGCGTTTCTGCGGGTACACCGGCTCCCACGAGTGTGACGCTTATTTTTGAACGATGAAAAAATAATAAAATATAATTTTATTTTTTATAGTTCAATATCACAATAATCTTCCAATTTAGAAGTACAAGTTAAAAAAAAGAACTAACATAAATAAAATACACTTCAGCTAAATACTTCTAATTTATTTTACCAAACCACGCCGAGCCACAGTATAAGTATAAGCCGCAGGTTGCCGACCCCTGCCCTAGGTGAATATTCATTTTCTATATCGTGGTTTTAGTGTTTTGTCCATTCTTTATTTGCTTTCTGTAAAATAATTTTCTTTACTGTGTTCTTCTAATGCCACACAGCAGGGTAGGAAAGAGCAAGATAAGTACAATACCTTTATTTTGTTATAGATCATTTCCATTACTTTTAACTGAAATGTCACAGGTAAGTAGCCAGATGACTGACAGGTGCCAGTCAAGCTGAAAAAACATGTCTGCTCTTAAAAACCTTCATTAACACACCTATAAGCACCAAAACGATTCTGCATATAGCGCATAAATAAAATGCTTGATTGTGACCTTTGCTTTATAATAAATTATAGTGGCGATGCATTTTTATCTTCCTGCTCTATTAAAACTGTTCTATAGACTTGTAATAGTACCCAGAAGAAGACTGTGCAAATGCACTGACATTTTTTCTTATTCAGAAGTGAAATCAAATATTACTAAATGGGAAGGAAATCTATTACTACTTCTTTTACGAGGTGGACAAATGTGCTTTTGATATCTGGCTTTGAACGTCTCAAATGCCAGGGTGGAGAAAAATTGTAGAGTACTACATTTTCACTTTAGAACAATGTAGAATGCAAGATGAAAATACCTGAGATATTTAAAATAAACTGTTTCTGTGTGTGCTTACAGAACATCATCCCGTAGAGTATGCCATAGATGGAACCAATCGTTGGTGGCAGAGTCCGTCGATAAAGAATGGAATGGAGTACCACTATGTGACAATCACACTGGACTTGAAACAGGTAGAAAACACACATTCATTATGAGTGAAACGCTGTTCACGTACTTTCACTGCATGCCTCTTTTCTGTTTTATTTATTTATTTGTATTGAACCGGGTTACTTGTCTTTATCAGCTTGCATCATCAAATTTAAGCATTGATTTTCTAAGGTACAAAGTCTTAGAATAACAAACGGGCAGCAGTTTCATCATTCGACAGATTCCTTTAGTGATGACACACGTGCATAATTCGCCAATATAGAAATAATGTCAGCAGACACCCAAGAACACACACAAGCACATATTATATAGGAGAAATGTACAACTTTTCCTCATTTTATACCTGATTGTCAGCACCCGGGGTACCAGAGACTAGGAGGTAGGAATCACAAGCCCTGATTTCTGTTTGCAGATACAGACGTAATAAAAGATGGTTGGGCTCACCTCGAAGTCACTCGCTGGTTGGCAAATCCAAATCATGTTACAAAGCCTTGAGTGTTTTCACCATCACTTTATGATGTTTTGAAATCAGATGTGACAAGCGAGGAGTGGATGTGAGTGTGAAAATGCATGCTTGTTGGCTAAAGACTTGTCAGTCACAAGTTTTCATCAAATGAACATTTCCTGGATCCTTTCTGATCTGACATTTCAACTCAATCACTCAATTAGTCATTAATTGAGTGACTGAGTACAAAAAGCCATCAGGAAGCCTGAGCTTGGGACTGTACCAGAGACTTGTGTAAGACCAGGAGGTACAGATAAGATTTTCTATATCTGTGTTTGTTTTTTGTTTTTAAATACTGTCTAGCTTTATATGTTGGAGAAGTGGAGGCAGGGTGGGATGCTTAAAGATGGCTGGTTTCAGATGCAGCATTAACTAAGGGGCTGCACCAGGGCTGGCATAAGCTTAAAATATTTTTTAATTGGGAATTATTCCTCCATTCTCTGTGAGGTTTCATTCATGTCATTTTCATTCTTTAAGGTAAATAACCACATGCTTGTAATTGCAATTACTGCATGTAAAATTGAAATCCTTATAAAATTAATAATTTACTAATTACTGCCCAACCTTTCATACTTAGCCCAAAACATGCAGCAATAAATGCATAGCTGTGACCCAATAATTCAGCTTTGTGACAGGTTTATTTATTTATTTATTTAGGACAGTGCATGTTAATGAACATAAATGTAAAAAAAAAAAAAATTACATGAATGTAAACATGCCAGATTATAGCCAAGGGCTAATTTCCATCTGTTGTCCTTAAGCATAAAAAATAGACATAATAATTCATAAAAATTCATCATTCATTCATAATAAAAACTCCATCACCAAACTTACACATACACACCATTCTGTTCCCAAATAAAACATTAAAACTATACAACTCATACATGATCACACACTTGATTTGTCCATACCCAGTTTTTAACCTTTGCCTTAAACAAATTGAGTGTAGAGCATTCTCTAATGGGTTGAGGAAGACTGTTCCACAGATGGCCACCCTGGACAGAGAGGACGTTCTGCCCAAATGCTGTCTGTCTGTGGGGTATAAACAAGTCTCCTCGGATTGTAGCTCGAGTGGTCCTGTCTGAGCTTTCTTTATGCCAAATGAACTGCTTTAGTGGTGGTGGAGCAAGGGAGTGTAAGACTTTATATATTAAACACACTCTTTTAAGTTTCACTAAGTTATTGAAGTTCAGTAATTTATGTTTTTAGGTTTGTGATGTGATATCAAACCGCTTTTTTAAAAAAAATGAATAAAGGGCAAAATCCTCTTTATCAAGGGGTATTTAAGGGGTATTCAATGTAGTCCAAGCAGAAATTCTAAGTACACAAATGCTCATGCATGTGTGCTATTGCAGCATGTTCATTCTTTGAAGGCGCACCTTCACTTGATGCCGCATCAGAAATGTGTCTTGTCAGTACAGTGGAACCCCGACTTACAAAATTAATTCGTTCCCGAGGGTCTTTCGTAAGTCGAAGCACCCATCGTGCGTTTTGACTGAGGCCATGCTGAACGATAGGCTATAGGCTAATCCTAACTAGAACAACAATACGTTGTTCAAGTGGAACAGCGAAGCGCAAGTACGGAAGCCAAGGGGTTGTCACTAGGGGTGGGTTTTGAGAATCGATTTATCGATTAAAATAGATTCTGGCTTGGATAACGTGATATCGATTCATTAAAATCCTGAATCGATTTTTTAATATAAATTTATTTTACCTGAAACGCCAGAATCTCAGGTGAAACCTCACAAAATTTTAACAACCACCAAACAGCTAAAACAGTGAATGAGAGCAGGAACACGTGCACATAAATGTAAACACAAAGCGCGGACCGCAGATCAGAATCAGTGAGATGTGGCTTTCTCACCCAATGGCACGGACACGGTCGGGGCTGAAAGCCGACAGCTCGCTGATTCTGATCTGTCGGCGGGTCCGCGCTTTGTGTTTACGCCCTTTTTGCGCTGATTCTAAAGCTGTTAGTTTTATCTCTCTCCAAACAATACTGACTGAACCAGCAGCAAAAGAAGCAGCAAACTATGCTTCACATAAACATTGTCATGGACTCCCTCTGACTTTTGGTGTTTTGCTTCCAACATGATAAAATCACACATCATGCACAGCTCTCTCTCTCTCTCTCTGTACTTCAAGAACAGTTTCCCGTCTATCCCCAAAATCTGTTTTCTGCATTATTCGCTTGCTTGTTACGCACAAGTCTACCGTTGTTTACAGCGCTGTCGGCCGCTGTTTTTTTCCTTTTACTTACTTCCGAAAAGAAAACCTAATTTCTGCTGTTCAATGGGCTTCAAATGCAAAACGCTTAGCTGTGTCTCTAATAAAACTGCTGTAACTTCAGAGGTAACGTTCATATGTTGATTAATCGTTTTCTTTCGTTTTTGATGTACTGCAGAATATTTTTATAAAATCTAGGCCAGGAAAATCACCTTCATGTTTTTCTGTGTTTTATCTTCAGCTACTTTGACACAAAGACATCTGCTGTGATGCTCACACCTTTCATAAAGTCTTGCGAGTGTCAGCTTCTATTTTATAGATACAAAAATATGTAAATGTACTGATCTGAATTATAATATTTCTGACTGTCTGAGGCAAAATTTCCCAGATACAAATCGAATTGAATCGAATCGTGGATCGAATCGTTTCGGGACCTTGTGAATCAGAATCGAATCGATTCTAGAAATCAGTGACGATACCCAGCCCTAGTTGTCACATGATTCGGAAGGCATTGTGGGCATTGTAGGCTCAGCCAATCAGAGCCAGTGGATTTTGTTACTCGGGCATTTTGCCGTAACATGGGCAAAAATATTGCTGTTCAGTGCCTTCGTGACTTGAATTTTTCGTGAAACGGGGTATTCGTAACTCGGGGTTCCACTGTATATAAACATCAATCCCTGTTTGCAATGTCCCTTTTTTTACACACTTTTTTCATTTGTTAAGGTTCATTTAACAGCTTCAGAATCATTATTTAATTGCTGTGTTGTATAAGTGTATTATACATTCAGACATACAGATATTTAAAAACTCTTACTAAAAGGAATATGTTTCACTAGACATGTATACCTTTTTTTTTTTTAATTTTCGCTCAGTTTACTTTTAGTTTTAGAAGTAATATTTAGCTTTTCCTAAATTGATTTATATGGAGATCCACAATCTCAGCTTTCCATTAGAATCAGACGTACTCACACAAATGCTTATTTTAATGAGTCAAATTCTTTTCATTTGCTTTCTGTTTGTGCACATATGATTGGATTCACACTGAGCGCAGATGCATTCAGCTGCCAGGTGCTTGATCCATCAAGCTCATCCCTTTTCTGCCACTGTGTTCCTTTTCCGTCAGGATGTTGCACGTACAAACACTGTCTTCCCAGAGCTACATTAACACCCTGTGCTGCATGCTGTCATGGTCAGCTTAGCTTGGATTTTATTTTCTCTGCAATTAAAGTGATTACTGCAGTTAGTCATTTAAAGGTGCGGTGTACAAAATGTGTCATTGATATGTCATCAGGGTTTTAAGCTACACAGAACTGTTTCAGTAGAGCTGGAATTAGTTAAACCAACTTTGCTATTAATCACTTCATAATCTTGTGTGCCACGCTTTAAATATTGGCTTCCATTTTTGACTTGGAAAGCTTGGCAGGAATCTCTGTGATTGAGTGGCTGTGTACTGGCATGGGCTGATTTAGGACATTTAGTTTAGTTTAGAAGTGTGATTAAATAGATAAGACTGCCAGATTGTAATTATATAGATGTTATGAGAATAAAAGTAATGAGAATAGAAGATTTAGTTTATGAGAATCCATGGCTTCATTAAGAGAAGTCAGTCAAAAATTGGTCTAAAAGTAAAAAAAAAAAAAAGAGATTAATTTTAGATGTCTAATAAAAACACCAATATTCATGAAAAAGCTGAAAACTAACTCGGGTTAACAATTTCTGATTTTCTGATCCCTATTTGACTTTATTAAGTATGTTTTTGATGTCAGCCGATCAAAATTCATACTTTACTATTATAGGGTTATGTAAAAAAATCCAGGTCTAGAAATTGTAACTTGCTCAACCCTTCTGGCGCCTGTTATAGTGGACTGGAAATATGTCTTTAAATTCATTTTAAACATATAAAGAAGGAACAGCAGTTAACCTCCAGCCTTTTTACACATCTAATGCATCCTTTTCTCTTTCTAATCCATGTGATGCGTTCATGGTGCAGATGTAAAGTTGCGGTTGTGATTCTGTCCTAAATCGAAGAAGAAAAATTAGAGTTATTTAAAAGTTGCATTTAAATACTTTACTAGGCAGTTTGCTACAGTTTAGTAGAGGCTGATTAAAGGTTAGTTCGGAGTCCTGAGGTGACGTTTGTAGTAATGTGCTAAGTTGGACTGATTCTGGACAGACTGTGGCGTTCATAGGTTATATTGAGGCCTTTCGTATGTAAGCTGATGATACTGATTAGATTCTGCATTATCTGCTGTCTAAGGATTGGGCTCAACCATGATACCTCATTTAACATCTGCTGAAATTTAAATCCAGGTAACTAAATCCATAAAGAGAAGTAAACCTCTGCAGCAGTGCAGGTCAGCTTGTCAGAGCCTAAACACAAAGAAAATCTACCAAAAAAGTTATTACATGACTTATTTCTAACTAGTTATTTAACCTCATGCCGCACTGCTCCACCTGATCTACAAAAGGCTGCAAAAGTGTCAAATGGAGCAGCAGAACTGTGGAATAAAAATAGATAATTATATAAACAAGATAAAGTGAAAAGACAGACATGAAAAGACAGACATGGAGCAGAGAAATTATGAAAATGATGATGACTGAAAAAGAATCTGTTAATTTAATGGCAGTACATTGCTCCAAAAATAATTGGATCACATGTTTTTCAAATGGAATTTAAAGTTTTTTGTTATAATAAAAATAAAGTAATTTTTATATGGCAACGTCTTGCAAATAATGTTTGTTTCAGTCAAATATATCCGGAGTTAATAAAATGGACTTGGGTTATTCAAATCAGTTAATAGTCTGGTGGTGACTGCTGTCTTGTGGCTCATTAAAATCAAACTGCTAACTAGCAGTGCTGTGCTCTATTCATAGAGGATATTTGTCATAACACTAATAGAAATTGCAGGTGGTGGTAGTAGATTTCACTTTTACTTCACAGGTAAACTGGACCCGTTTGACTGACAAAACATAATCAATGGGAAATCATCAAAGAACTGAAATTACAGCAACTAGCTGTATCCACAACAAGCAGAATAAAACCCTCCTAGTTGCCTTTTTTCAAATTTTAAGATTTCTATTCTAACATAATCCCACACGTTTAAGACAATGATGGATGAAAGTGGATGTGATGGAATGACCCTCACAGTTTAAAGTGTAGTTTGTTAAGCGAAATGACAACAAAAAAGTAGTGAAACAAACAAAAAGTAAGAGTTGAATACTAATGTCACATATGAATATTGTAGTATTTCTGGTCAGAGTCCTACTATTCATACTGAATTTAGAGCCACAAAGACAACTGCAACAAAGTGAGGCAAATGTGAAGAGTGCTTTTTCCTTTTCTTGCTTGCTCTTTTTTTCCTGAACGTAATTACAGCCCTGCACAGGAAGAAGAGTAACAGCCATCTTGAAATAATAATGACTTTAGGCCCATCAATCACACCTTTCACCACTGTGGTGCGTCTACTGAATAAATATTAAGGCTTCAGTGGTCTCACAAATACACACACGCACACACACCTGTCTCTGGAGTTGTCACGGGGGTGGAACGGACTCAGGCGCAGACTGAGGTAGCACAGTTCAACGACACTTTATTAATCACACTGGTGCGCTATATACACGTGAAGGGAGGGGGGAAACACCAGGGTCCCGGGGATCAATAGGCTGGGGAGACACTTCTTCGCACTCGCTCTGCTCCCTGTCCAAACAGTCTCCACACAAGCAGCTCAGCTCACTCTCCTACTCACGGGGTCCAGGGGTCACAAAAGGGCTGATCCAGGTAAACCTGTTTACACAGACGAGGGTAAGTCGAAGGCAAACACGGGAACAGTAGAATCGCAAGGAAGCCAGGAACCAGGGCACCCTGACGAAAAGTGGGCTACTGGAACAAGAAGGCATCGGTGGGCAAGAGACGAAAACAGGGCGTTGTTGGAATGCTACTACGCAAGTAACCCCGGCGGAAGGGGCTACATGAATAGGATGAGGGACCTATGGATTCTTCGATACCCAACATCCACAATGACGGCGAAACAACTAGTAGCTCAGTGTTCCAACATTCGAAAGAAGGGACTGCTCTCACAGCTAGAGATTGACGAGGTACAACACAAATGCTACGGCAAGGAGGAGTCAGGACGCCAGGTCAGGGGGGAGATATCATCACCCCCACCCGAGATTGGGTACATAGCCCCAAGTGCGATAGGAGAAGGATCGTTGAGTGCGAGAGGAACTGACCTGAAAAATAGGATCATGGCCAAGCTTGAAACCTGGATCCCCCGTAGCCGGTTACCAAGATTACGTGAAGTACCCTCAGAAGGTCTGCTAGATGATGTTAATGCAGCACTACGGGCAATACCTACAACCACGATTACCGACACTAACAAGCTGATCTACAATACGGCAGCAGTGATCAGTGAGATGCTTGGCTACAAGTTGAACTGCGACAAGGGGCAGTACCCTCCATGGAGAAGGAGGCTAGAGGGCAAGATCAAAGTAGCACGGAGGGAGGTTAGCCAACTAACGGAGTTGCAGAAAGGTGCGACAAATAAGGTGCCTAAGAAATACAGCAAGCTGTCCATACCTGAGGCCTTGGAAACTGCCAAGCAAAGACTCACAGCCTTGGCCAGCCGCTTGAGGAGGTACACCAGAGAGATAGAAGGCAGGAGAATAAACCAGCTGTTCTCCACAGAACCAGCAAAGGTGTACTCTCAGTGGCAAGGGAACAATAAGAGAACAGCACCACCAAGGCTGGAGACGGCGCAATACTGGAAGAGCATATGGGAGAAGGATGCAACCCATAACGGCAATGCTCAGTGGCTAGAGGATCTGAGGGCAGACCACAGCGACCTCCCTGAACAGGGTACAGTAACCATCACAGTGGCAGATATCCAAGAAAGGGTCTCCAGTATGAAGAGTTGGACAGCACCAGGGCCCGACATGGTTCACGCCTACTGGCTGAAGAAGCTGACTGCACTCCACGAGCGTCTGGCAGCACAAATGAACCAGCTGCTAGTTAACGAGAGACACCCGGAATGGCTAACTGAAGGCCGGACGGTCCTGATCCCCAAGGACCCCAAGAAGGGACCGGTCCCCTCCAACTACCGACCAATAACCTGCCTCAGTACTACATGGAAGCTCCTGTCAGGCATCATATCGGCTAAGATGAACAGGCACATGGGTCAATACATGAGCGGGACACAGAAAGGAATTGGCAAGAATACCAGAGGCGCAAAACACCAGCTACTGGTAGACAGAACAATCAGCCGAGACTGCAAGACCAGACTGACCAACCTGTGCACTGCCTGGATTGATTACAAGAAGGCCTATGACTCAATGCCCCACAGCTGGATACTGGAATGCCTAGAATTGTACAAGATCAATGGGACCCTAAGAGCCTTCATCAGGAACTCAATGGGGATGTGGCGTACAACACTAGAGGCCAACTCCAAGCCCATAGCACAAGTCACCATCAAGTGCGGGATCTACCAAGGAGATGCTCTGTCCCCACTGCTGTTCTGCATAGGCCTGAACCCCCTCAGTGAGATCATTAACAAGACTGGCTACGGATACCGACTACGGAACGGAGCAGTTGTCAGCCACCTCCTGTACATGGATGACATCAAGCTGTATGCCAAGAGTGAACGAGACATCGATTCACTGATCCACACTACCAGGCTATACAGCAATGACATTGGAATGTCGTTCGGACTGGAGAAGTGTAGTCGGATGGTAACAAAGAGAGGGAAGGTAGTCAGAACTGAGGGGATTGAACTACCAGAAGGCAACATTGCAGACATAGAGGACAGTTACAAGTACTTGGGGATCCCGCAGGCGAATGGGAACCATGAAGAGGCTGCTAGAAAAGCTGCAACCACCAAGTACCTGCAGAGGGTCAGGCAAGTCCTGACGAGTCAGCTGAATGGTAAGAACAAGATCCGGGCCATCAACACGTACGCCCTGCCCGTGATCAGGTACCCTGCTGGGGTAATAGGCTGGCCAAAGGAGGAGATAGAAGCCACTGACATAAAGACAAGAAAGCTCCTTACATCATGGAGGCATGGAGGGTTTCACCCCAAGTCCAGCACCCTGAGGCTGTACGCTAAGCGGAAGGAAGGGGGCCGGGGACTGGTGAGTGTCAGCACCACAGTCCAGGATGAGACAAGGAACATCCAAGAATACATTGGGAAGATGGCCCCAACTGACCGAGTGCTCAGTGAATACCTCAGGCAGCAGAAACCCAAGAAAGAGGAGGGAGACGAGGAACCATCATGGAAGGACAGGCCCCTGCACGGTATGTACCACCGGCAGATAGAGGAGGTGGCTGATATCCAGAAATCCTACCAGTGGCTGGACAAAGCTGGACTGAAAGACAGCACAGAGGCACTAATCATGGCAGCACAAGAACAAGCTCTGAGCACAAGATCCATAGAGGCTGGGGTCTATCACACCAGGCAAGACCCCAGGTGCAGGCTGTGTAAAGATGCCCCAGAGACAATCCAGCACATAACAGCAGGGTGCAAGATGCTAGCAGGCAAGGCATACATGGAACGCCATAACCAAGTGGCCGGCATAGTGTACAGGAACATCTGTGCCGAGTATAATCTGGAAGTCCCGAGGTCAAAATGGGAGATGCCCCCAAGGGTGGTGGAGAATGACCGAGCTAAGATCCTGTGGGACTTCCAGATACAGACGGACAAAATGGTGGTGGCTAACCAACCGGACATAGTGGTGGTAGACAAACAGAAGAAGACGGCCGTAGTGATCGATGTAGCGGTTCCGAATGACAGCAATATCAGGAAGAAGGAACACGAGAAGCTGGAGAAATACCAAGGGCTCAGAGAAGAGCTCGAGAGGATGTGGAGGGTGAAGGTAACGGTGGTCCCCGTGGTAATCGGAGCACTAGGTGCGGTGACTCCCAAGCTAGGCGAGTGGCTCCAGCAGATTCCGGGAACAACATCGGAGATCTCTGTCCAGAAGAGCGCAGTCCTGGGAACAGCTAAGATACTGCGCAGGACCCTCAAGCTCCCAGGCCTCTGGTAGAGGACCCGAGCTTGAAGGATAAACCGCCCGCAGGGGCGTGCTGGGTGTTATATATACATACATATATATATACATACACATATATATATATATATATACATACACATATATATATATATACATACATACATACATACATATATATATACATATATATATATATATATACACACACACACACACACACACACATATATTGTCATGGTCCTGCGACCATGACTCAGTGACTTTATGTTTACGTTCTTTATTGTTATTACTTTCATTATTATTCATGGCTGTTTTGGGATGGTTTGTGTTTGGGATTTTAGACACTGGGTTCTGGGTTTGTGCTCCCTCTGTTGGTCCCTGGTGTTAGTGTTCCCCTGTCTCGTCAGGTTAATCAGGTCCAGCTGTTTCCCCCACCTGTGTGTGATTTCCCAGTGTCTCTTCGTGTACTTATAGTGTGTGATTTCCTCTGCTCCTCGTCGCGTCGTCTGTGTTCATACCTGGTGTAATCCCCTGCGTGCTCTCCCTGCTGTTCTCCCTTCATGCTCAGGTTTGCTATTTCTTTGTGTAGTTTCTCCCAGTTAGTTCATCCTTAGTTCTGTTTTACCATCCCCACTTTATATTGGATATTATCAATAAATCACCCTCACACCTGAATAAGTGCTGCGTTTTGAGTCCTCCTTCCGCTCTCCACACAGCCGCTGCCCCGGACCGTGACATATATATATATATATATATACATGCATACATACATACATACATACATACATACATACATACATACATACATATACACACACACATATATATGCTTTTATATGTATTATTTTGCAGCATAATAGTATCATTATCACATCTTAAAATATCTAAAAAGCTTATGTAAGGAGCTTAGATTACCAATGAGTGAGACTGCAAGGTCATCTTACCGGTAATGTGATTTGGATGTCCCAGCTCGTCCACTGACTCCAAAGGGTTAATGTTAAATTCTTATTATTTAAAATATGTCAAATTTACATCTTAACGTCTTGATAAATTACTTATTTGTTATTGGTGCTATTATTGTAGGATTGGGTGAAAATGATCCACCATGGTAGTTCTAAAAGGCTTTTTATTTTCTTGTTCTAACCAATCTGTCTTCACCCACTGACGATCCCACAGGGGGTTTTGTTATTCTGTCCAAGAGGTTTCTAACCACTTGGCATCAGATATGACTGTGCCTGTGGTGTCAAATTGATATGCCAATAGACACCTTGAGTGTTCCTCTGCAACACTACAGCATTTGACTGAATGGGAGTATTCTGTTTGGTGCCCTCCATCCATTCACTTCCACTTATCCTTTTCAGGGTTGCGGGGGGCACTGGAGCCTATCCCAGCTGTCATAGGGCGAGAGGCGGGGTACACCCTGGACAGGTCGCCAGTCTGTCGCAGGGCCAACACACAGAGACAGACAACCATTTGCACTCACTTTCACTCGCACATTCACACCTAGTGGCAATTTGGATTATCCAATTAACCTATCCCCACAAGTTGCATGTCTTTGGACTGTTTGGTGCCCTGGGATTGAAAAAGAGTATCAGCCCATGCCAGTATTTTTTAATTTTGCATGACTGTAGATACCAGTAACATCTCGACCTGATTTAATTTTGTTGAAAGTCAGGCTCAAAGTCAAGGTCAAGGTCACAACAAATGTGAAGATCAATAAAAACGTTATATTACCAACTGTTTTTTATGGATCGTCGTCAAACTTCACAACAATGCCACTGGGGGACATGAGTATATACATTAACTAATTTTTTGACCTTGAACTTAACTGTTAGCGCTAAAGGTCAAAGTTTACCTTGGAAAAAAATTTTAAGAAAGCATATTGAATAATATATTATATGAAAGGGCATGGAGCAATGCCCTACAGCATCACAGTGATGTCATAACAGGCGGACTTCATTGTACTGTAGTACAAACAGACTAATGTCAGCTTGTTGTAAAAAAAACATCATAAAACATCAAAGTTTTAATATAGCCTTTGTACTTCGGGGGGAGTTGCACTATCTGAGTGCTCTTGTTGATTTTGAATTCATGATTTTAGAGAGTAAAGTAAGTGATACGAGTGTCAGTCAGTCTCAATGATTACTAATGTTTTTAGTATTTTCAGAATTGAAAATTTGCATTCTCATGAACCTGAGACTTTTAGGTCAGTTGAATATTTGAAACTTCTTTATTCTCCTATTTAAATAATGGCTTTTGTATTAATTACAGCAATAGTACATTCCATCTATGCTGCAGACGTTGACTACAAATTAAACGTGGTTAATTTTTTGTTAATGCATATGTGTGAATGTGCTTCATTGTATGCGTGACGCTCGATCAAACCAACAGAAAGCTATTTACTCTCCAGTGCACTGAATTTCCTCTGCGACCGCAGTCATTTCACTCGGAAAATGACAGTGGGCTTGTGTGTGTTGTTATCGTCTGTGACATCACCACTCTCATTTCCTCTCTTGTTATTGTTGAGACTCTCTGGACAGAAAGACTAAATAATGAGAGAGTGGGAGCTGAGGGTCTATGTGCTTCACTCCGTGTGTGAAGCAGACAGTTGATGTCTGTGTATGTTCTTCATTATTTTTAGATAAATTCTTGAATCATATCCGTGCGTGAAGATGCATCAGACTTGACAATACACTAAAAGCCATCCGCAGAGATTCTGGAGAGTGGCTTGAGAATAATTTCTAACTTTGCAAAAATAAACATTTTTTGGGGAGGGGCTTTCATTAGTTTTGAGGTTTAATTTACTTTTTAAAGATTAAAAAATCAAACCCCTTTTTTTTACTGTATCATTGGAGTATTGCAACTCCAGTTTTTCATGCCAAACTAAGAGCTTTCTGGCCATGCATCGCTGGTGTATAAAACTCTGAATTGCAGTTGGCATAACTAATAAAATACATTTAGACTAAGAGATGTCTTAGGACTATTTTACCATGAGTGGATATGCTTGTCTTGCAGTCCCAACATTTTAAAATCATTGTAAGACAGTTAGATGCAATACATACTTACTCTACAATACTGAACTATTGGGTCATGCAAAAAGACAGAAATGCATGTGAAGTAATACAAGTACGCAGAGAAAGTTGCAAAATGTGAATGCATTGGAGTCGTAACATGATTGGGTGTCAAATAAGGAGCGTAGGCTTTATCATATCCATCAAAAGTTGTCAGAGACTGTATGGGCTAATAGTTTAGCAGATAAGAATCTATTTTCTCAATATTAATTTGCAAACATTTTAGAGATTTTATCATCTACAGAACAAAATGTTATTGAAGCACTGATAATCTGTATGGAAATCTCAGTGTGGAAGGGACACAGCTGGAAACCAATATTGAATGGCTGTGATCTTCTTAAAGCCATGATCTCTAATCTAATTTACTTAATGGGCTCAGAAACACTTCTGAAAATCATTCAGTCAGTGAAAATGCACAGCAAAACTCCACCATACAGACAAAAAAATCAAGTAACAAAAAACATATCAACAATTTGAGAAACACATCTTTCCTTCACTGTGACTTTGCTCATATAAACTGGACTCAATTTGAAGTGTACAACTATTACATCATTAATATAATAATTATTATAATATTATTAACATTTTTTTTTCAATTATGGACACAGCATTGTGCTGCCAAAAGAAAAGAGACTCTGGATTTTCACCAGTGCACCTGTGCAGTAGTGCATATGGCATATATGCAAATTAAACACTAATAAGAAACAAAATATCAATGTTTTGGAGGAACACAGGCTACCATCTAGGGTTCCTTTTTCAAGGAATGCTTTCTCATTTCAAGAAGACAGTGCTGAAATAATTTAAAAATAGCATGGCTCCATGCAAAAAGTTGTCCTGTTGCCACACTGGTCTACCTGCAGTCCAGATGTGCCACCCTATGTAATGTTTTATGAAGCGAAGAGTAAAACCAAAGGTTTGCTGAACAGCTGAGATCCTGTATTAAACAAAAAAAGGAAAACTTTGTGCTTTCTAAACTGCTGCAGTTGGTCTCCACAGTTTGCAAAGGCTTTGTGTTGTTGAAGAAGAGGTGATGCAACACAGTGGTAAACATGCTTCTGACCTAACACGAGCTAAACATATTGCTAGTATCAAAATGAATATGAAAAATACAAAAAAAATACTGTGGTCACTTTATGTTACCTTCTTATTTTAGTCAGTACCCTAAGAACGCTGAATTAATTATATTTTTTGCTTTTCCCACCACATTTTACACAAAGTCACACCATTGTTGATTCAAAATTTGATGTGTTAAATGCGTATTTCTTTCTTTAAGCGATACAGACAAACTTGTTTAGCTTTTCAAAAATAACAAACATAAAAAATGATGTAGTCAGAACTTTTAGTGCCAACAAAAATCATAACTAAGAGGACGTAAATGAAACATCTGCTGTACCCAATAAAAGTTTGCTGGTTTAATGTCTGACAGTAGCTTGGGCCAAAGCAAGAATGTGGGAGATTGCAGCATCTGGTGTTTTGTGTAGAGTAAAGCCTATTTAAAAGCTTAGGGCCAAATTACGACCCAGTCTGTGAGTGAGCGTGTTAGTGTATAAAGGCATTTCATTTGTATGTGCAAGTGTGTTTTGAGCAGTTCAGGCAGAGTGACAGACTTAAACAGAATGGATTTCAAAAGGCTGTTACACAGCCGGGCATTCCTCTGTCTTATCTCGAGGCCCGTGTTTGTGTATACTGCTGCCGCTTCGCTGTTCAAATCTATGTGAAAAACAATATTTTTTTCGTATTTCTTGTTGGGGTGTTTTTTTTCTGCAGTTTGCTCAAATATCAGAGTCCTGTAACTTATTTGCTGCAGGACTGGCGAGACTTTTTTTTCTGGTACATTCAAAAATATGTTCTCAAATTGTTTTTAGTGGAAAAGCACAAAAATGTGAAAAACAAGTGAATGGTTCCACTGATTATTTGCAGCTTGTTTGCCTGCATTTAGTTTGGCAGTAAAGGATGCTGGATGATTCACACCATTTTGAACCGGACCAACAGCTACATTATTAGTCCTGTGAGATGTTAACACATTTTCATTTGAAGTGACAGTAAATCTTCGTACTAGTTTCTCTCATGACATATCCACCTGTGTGTTTATGTCTGGGGGGAAAAAACAAAACTACAATAACAACAACAACAAAGCACCTTTTGCTATTTACATTTTGGGGTCACTATCTTGTTCTGACCTCATCTCACTTTGTTTCTGGTCAGGCTCTGTTTTTGTGCACTGGAACTGACTGGAGTACTAACAGGAATTGGAGGCTGATGCCAGTGTATCAGGCCAGAGAGATTTTAACACGTTTCCATGTGAATGACCTGTAAACGCCAGCTGTTCTGTAAAACCGCTGTAACTATGTGTCCAAATCACACTGAGACAAAATGGATTCTTCACAGGCTATTTAATTGTAGGCAACCTAGCCACACTGGATACGGGGCTTAAGTGGCCCGATTGAGCATTAAAATAAACATTTTAAGTGCTCAGTTGGCTGTAACGCTGAAATATCTGCCAAAAGCCAGTTCCTGGCATATCATGATGATTTTCTGTCAAGTATGTAATGGCAGCAATGGAATACATGAGAGCTATTTGGAAATGAATTTATATTTTTCTGAGTTTTTCATTTAAAAAAAAAAGATTTCTATGAGATCTAGATATATGTGCGAATGTTGTAAACTTTAAAGACACTTTTTTATTGTGTTTTTATTTACGTCAACTCTGAAATCTTGTCACTTTTATCTGAAGCAATGTGCAATGTAAAATTAAAATGATTCAAAGTTTATTTTTGAGTCAAAGAATTATTCATCGGTCCAAAAAACAAATACGATTTTCCACTTCACCTGGGGAACAAATGACTCACCGTTTCACTTTTTAACTTTTTATAAACTCAAACAAAACACAGAGCACACAGATTCTCTCGCAAAAGTAAAAGCTGTTAAATTTTATACTTTTTAATTGCACAAGAGCACCGTCTGTCTGTGCATTAACATGTTGGAACGTTTAAGGCTTCAGCACCAGTATCAAACCATTTATTTTTAAATGGTATCAGTAAAAATTTGTAACGTCATTGAATTAACATGTGATTATTTCAGTGTCAATTTCACTAAACACACATGGGCCTGATTACTGGCAGAGCTGTTGAATCCAGAAATCACATAAATAGAACCTGTCTGACGAAAGTGAAGCAAGCTAAAAGATCTCAAAAAGCAACACAACTTGCTACAATCTAAAGAAACACCTGAGAAATAAAGTCACTGACATCTATCCGCCTGGAAAGGGTTACAAAGCAATTTCTAAGACCTTAGGACTCCAATAAATCAAGGTGAGAGCCATTATACACAAATGGAGAAAATTTGGAACAGTGGTGATGCTTCCCAGGAGTGACTGGCCTACCAAAATTACTCCAAGAGTGCAATGACTCATCCAGGAGGTCAAAAAAGAACCCAGAACAAGATTAAAGAACCACAGGCTTCACATATCCCAGTTAAAGTCAGAGTTCATCAAAAATAAGTATGCAAAAATGGCTTCCATCGGAGAGTTTTAAGACAAAAACCACTGCTGAGCAAATAAAACACAAAGGCTTGTCTCACATTTGCCAAAAAACATCTTAATGATCCCCAAGACATCTGGGAAAATGTTCTGTGGACCGATGAGACAACTTTTTAGAAGGTTTGAGTCCTGTAACATCCAGCATAAAACTAACACAGTATTTTAGAAAAGGAACATCATAGCAACAGTGGTAGTTTGAAGGTCTGGGGTTGTTCTGCTGCGTCAGGGGACCTGGATTTCTTGCTGTGGTAAATGGAACCAACCTGCTGTATACCAAAACATCCTGAAGGTGTATATCCAGCCATCTGTTCGTGACTTCAAGTTGAAGCGTACTTTGGTACTTTAGATCGAAAACACACCAATTTTACCTCTGAATGGCCTAAGAAAATCAAAATGAATGAACCGGCTTTTTAAGATCATGCCACAGCATCTCAATCGAATTCAGGTCAGGCCTTTGGAGTGGCCGAGTCAAAGTCCTGACCTGAATCTGATTGATGTGCTTGATGGCATGATCTTAAAAAGCCGGTTCAACCTTGAAAACTCTCCAATGTGGTTGAATTAAAACAATTCTGCAAAGATGATTGTGCCAAATTTCCTCCATAGTGCTGAAGAAGACTCATTTACAGTTATTTATAGTCATTTATTTAGGTTTGGGACATTTTTTCACACAGTGCCATGTTGGTTTTGTTTTTCCCCCTTAATAATTAACCGCATCATTTAGAAACTGCATTTGCATTAGCTTTGTCTAATATTTAAATTTGTGTGTTTTGGGGTTGGGTGGGGTGGGGGGGTGTGGGGGGGACTGGTCAGGTCTCCAGTCTGGCATTGGGCTAACACAGAGAGACAGACAACAAGCCACAACATATTCACAGAGATACCCACCCAGACATGGGGAGAACATAGAAACTCAACCCAGAAAGAAAGATCCCTCTAAGGTGGCGGATTTAAACCCAGAACCTTCGTCCTGGGAGGTGGCAGTGCTAAGCACCATGCCACTATTTGGATCAGAGTAGAACATTATGCTGTAAAACTCCTTTCAGCTGCTACATTATTCAGTAAGGGTTGCCACAGTAGAAGAATATGCATATTTGATTTGGTAAAGATTTCAGATGCCCCTCCTGACAGGAATCCTTTCTCCCTGAGAGACTTTTGTCTCTTGTCCCAGTCTTGAATCAAGGACTTTTCTGTGTTAGGTGAATGTGTTAACCACTACCATATGGAACCGCTAACTGACAGAGTAAATATTTGAAGCTAAAATTCAATTAATAATTAATAATAATTATGCTGCAAAGAATAAAAATAAGTTTTGGTTCACAAGATAGACCAGATAGATAAAATAGACATGACATTAACATTGCTGGACTGTACTTTAAGTGGGGTGACAAATACAATGGTATTGAAAGGCAGTAACTCTGTAGTAATACCACCACATTTTATTTTTGTTCAAAAATTTCAATTTCTTTTTTCTTTCATTTGGTGATGCACTTTTTTATCCATTGAGAATGTTTTGTTTGCTTCATTTTAAGTTGGAAATAACAAGGTCTCATGCAAAACCTGATGAAACTCGCTGACACCCTGCTACTTTGAGCTTATAGTTCTTGCACTATAAAGGAAAAAATAAATAAATAAATGTTTGAGCTGAGAATCTATCCAATTAAACTTTATACTTATATGGGCTCTACATAAATGTATTTATCTGACATTAAATTAAATTTCATGCCTATGAGATTCACATTTATTCAACAGCTCTCTTATATTTTGCAGGATGGTTATTGGTTTGTTTATTTGTTGATGCTGTGTTGAGCTCCAGAGGCTGCAAAAAATCTCTTGTCTGATCCACATTTGATCAAAACCTAGACTATGACACAATGCAACCCTGGGTGCGCGCGCACACACATAGACACAGAGTGCATTAGTTAGTGGTGTTGATCTATGTTTAGCTGCTGGAGCTGCCTAGCTGTCCCAAAGTTGTCACCATATTACAAGTTACCCCTGAAATCACTCCTTTTCACATACACACACACATGCACACATACACACCATCCCGTTCTCAGTAAGTAACAGTGACTCTTTGTAGGAGGCTTGAATAACTGCTATAGGGTTACTTAAATGACACAATCTCTCGCTCTCTCTTGCCCTCCCTCTCTTTTGCTCTCTCTCTCTCTCACACACACACACACACACACACACACACACACACACACACACACACACACGCTTTTTCCCTATTCTAATTGCTGCAATGTGACACTTCTTCCCACATCTGAGAAGAAAGGCCAATGAGCTTGCATAGAGAAAGGAAGCACAGCCTGGTGAAGATAGTTCAAGCAAGCATTTGACCTAAATCTGAATTTCGCATATACAGTACATTTTTATACCTGTCTATAGTGAGCTGACCTTTTATCTTGCTGAGCGAATCTGGAATTTTTTTTTATTTAAATCATAATAAAATATTTTATTTCTATTTTATAAATACAAAAAGTCGGGCAAAACTGGACAACAACATTCAGTGACTGAAAAATAAAAACCTTTTAGTTTGGTGGGGTTTTTTTTGGTTTATTGTGGTTGTCTAGCTTAAAGTTACCACAAAACCGGCTTACTGTAAGCGCTGGTTTGCATATATTTTCATATATTTTGAAATTACTATAGCAGCAAATAAGCATTGGCTTTAAGCACATGAGAAACTCATGCTCCCTTTGTGTGAGTTTTAATCTGAGTTTCCCTCTTTACTGTTTTTGGCAATCGGTACAGCTGGCGTGTTCGTGCATGTAAGCCTCTCCCTAACACCTGCAATCTACTGCACTGCACTGTAAAAGCAACAAGGGCAAAGTGCAGTCCTGAGCATTCAGTTACCCAATTTATGTGCGCTTTATTTTTTAATTTTCACTTGTTAAACTCCGCAGTGAGAGTTTTGCTGCCCTCCTCTGCTCCATGTTTCACCATCGAGCAGAGCAGGGGAGAAATTAAGGAAATGAAGATAATTTGACCCAAAATAAGGAGAACTTGATACACTACTGCAAGTGCTAAAAAAGCTCCCCAGCAAGTGTTAATATGTGTTAACATGTTAACGCCTTCTAAGATATTAATGCAATAAATTAAAGGGAGAGAAGCTGACAGGAAGACTGTGTGATGAGTAGACGTGTGTGTTATTTGACAGTGTGGTCTAATGGATTTCATTTTCTCTATGAATTTTTTTACTTTTTGCTCATCTGTAGGCACAGGCATGCACAACTTTTGTTAATTTTGGGGAAATATTGAATGTCATATATTTGTTACAGTGAAGCAAGAAAAAAGCTGAAAAGAACTGAATTTTCAGTCTGAGATACAGTAACATTTTATTTATTCACATATCCCTGTTAAAGATTTCTAATATTGGACTGCTCTGTATTAAGGCTTAAAACAGTGAAAAAATTGTGTAATTGTTAAAACCAAGGTATGATGTGAATTTTTTCTGTGTGCATCTTTCAGGTTTTTCAGATCGCCTATGTGATAATAAAGGCAGCCAACTCACCTCGCCCAGGTATGCGTTCAATTATAAAAATGTTATTTTATCAGTCTCATACTGCTGGAAGTGTTAATATTTTTGCTTTGATTCATTTTAAGGAGAGGACTGTGACTAATGCGCAGGGTTCGTCTTAGGAGCATTAATCATCAAGCTAATGATCATCCCACAGAGAAGCCTTCATATAATGGAAGACTCCATTCAATCAAATGGATCTAAAATCAAAGCTCAGCGATTAACAATACTGATGTGAAACAACAAACTAGCACATTAAAGTAAAATGGCGGTGGAAGGTTTAAATATGTTGAAAAGTAATCTAGAAAAAGACAAAACAGTTGAATTCCTATGGAATTCCTATGTTCTTGGCAAACAGTGCTATCCATTATGGCCACATCTCCATTTGATTTCGTCAAAGGACATTGTTCCACAAGTCTTGTGGTTTGTTCAGATGCAACTTTGCAAACCTAAGCCATGTTACAATGTTCTTGTAGCATTGTACTTCCAGACAAGTGCTACTTATTGAGTCTTTCTCTAAATCAGGGGTGGGAACTGCAGGCCTCAAGGGCCAGAGTCCTGCAGGTTTAAGATATCACCCTGGGTCAGCTCACCTGAATCAAATGATTAGTTCATTACCAGGCCTCTGGAGAACTTGATGACATGCTGAGGAGGTAATTTACCCATTTAAATCAGCTGTGTTGGATCAAGGACACATCTAAAACCTGCAGGACACCCCTGCTCTGTACTGTCATGATCTTTACCATTAAACATGTTAACTGAGGCCTGTAGAGTCTTTGTCAGATCTTGGTTTTTCTTTATAGTTTTTAAGAGGACTGCACGATCTGACCTTGGTGGGAATTTACAGAGTTGTCTGGTCTGTGGCATCGTGTTAACACAGACCCAAATCCATCCAGATCCAGACCATCTGCTTAATAGAAGTGGTCACGCTTGCTGATTATCAGTTAATCAAATATATTTCATTAGCAGCACCTGTCTGTTACTTACCCTAATTAATTCCTATGGAAATAGTAAAGGTGAACCTAATTTTTGACAGTATTGCAGAAAGCAATGTGAAAAACCTG
This sequence comes from Astatotilapia calliptera, assembly GCF_964374335.1. NCBI lineage: Eukaryota > Metazoa > Chordata > Actinopteri > Cichliformes > Cichlidae > Astatotilapia > Astatotilapia calliptera. The sequence continues at coordinate 16,814,868 of NC_137436.1, forward strand.
CTTTTTCACATGACTCTATATAATGGAGGGATGTGGTGCTTACATGATAAAATAAGCAATTATAATGGGCAAAAATAAAGTTGATGTTCTAGCTAGTTCACACAGAAACACAATAAACAAAAAATAATAAAGATGATGGAAATTATGAGTGCATGTTTGTTTGATTTTTCTGTTGTTGTCTTCACAGTTGTTGTTTTTTTTTCGTTCAGCAGGACTCACTTTACTTTGCATTTAATCAATCCAGAATACCACAGTTAAATATGAAACTGAATGTTTTGTCAATTTTCTATGTATATTAAGCAGCGTGACCTTAACAGAGACTTGCGTGCCACTCATTATTTTTATTGATCTTCCCTGGTCTCCTCATCGCACACTGAAAGCATTTCATTGTTTTCTTTACCATCGTTTTTTTTGTCCGCAGGCAATTGGATCTTAGAGCGTTCAATAGATGGTGTGACCTTTGAACCCTGGCAGTACTATGCTATCACAGACACAGAGTGCCTGACAAGGTTCAACATAAATCCTCGGACAGGACCTCCATCCTACACCAGAGATGATGAAGTCATCTGCACATCCTTTTACTCAAAGATTCACCCACTGGAGAATGGAGAGGTAACACATGAAGATGTCACAAACTAGGGCTGCTGCAATGTCAGATTTTGACTATACAATTATTCTGGCTGAAAGAATTCATGCTGATCATTTTAACTGTATATCTAAAGGCTTTTGGTTGCATAAGGGTAAGCTGTCCTTCTTAAGCAAAAGAGAAAAGACATTTGCAAACATTTCCAATATACCAGCTCATATAATGGGAAGCCTTGACCTGGATATCTGCTCACTCAAAATACAGCTGTTGGGGGTAGGAGGTTGGATTGACTCAAGATTATTTGTCTTTCTTTGGTCCCAGTTGGGGAAGAAGGGTTAAGGTGGGTTAGTTTAAATCTACTTAAACCATGCTGGAATTTCTGGATTTAATGCATTGCTTGTATAGGCAAAGAAGAAAAAATCCAGAGTGGTCAGAGATGATAAAGAAGGAGGCAGAACCAAAGTTGACTGTACAACTGTGAGACACAAATGAGGATGTGGCAAAGAGACTGATCTGGTGGACTGGTGTAGGCAGGTGATGGCCAGGCGACAAGAGGGATGTGGGAATTGTTATAAAATACTTTAATCAATGACATGAAAAAGAAAGTTCTGAGTTATTAAAAAAGAAAAAAAAAACACCACAAGACACACAAATACACACGTGCACCCCAGTGTTTACTGTTGTGTTCCTTTGATCTGCTGTGTGTGATCACATCCAGTAACAACAGGCAGGCAGGCCTGACATTAATGAAGAGAAAGAGGATTTCAGAGCACACAAACATACTAACAAATACACAAACACGCATTGAAAATAAACTAATCACACGTTAACATCCCCCCACACAGGGCTGTAATTGTAGATGCCCTTCTGATTATCTGCATGCGTTTCCATGTGTGCTAATGTGCGTGCATGAATATGTGTGCTCGGTGTGTCTTTTTGTGTGTTTGCACTGTATGTGCTTGTGTCCTGCGGGGGAGCGCTAGAGGGGGTGCGAGCTGGGAGATGTCAAGAGCTGCAAGTAACGACGGAGGTGTCTGAATTGTGTGTGTGTGTGTGTGTGTGTGTGTGTGTGTGTGTGTGTGTGTGTGTGTGTGTGTGTGTGTGGTTGACAGCTCCCTTGCCGTCTGATCACAGTGAAACCATAATGAGTCGTAGGCGATGTGTCACAGCATCGCACACACACGTTCACAATGTCACCCCACCACTCATCACACACACGCCAGCACACACACATAGAGAACCGGCTCCTTCGTTACTTCCAAGTGTGCAGCTTACACCCATCAAGTGTTTCCCCTTGACATACATGCACATACACACCGTCAGCTCACTGAAAGAGTTTTTCTTTTTTTTTCTTTTTTTTTTTTTACAGATGCCAAATGTTGCTTTTGGCCACATTAGTGAGACAGACAGATGGACAGTCAGACAGTCAGACAGGCAGACAGAACCTAACACTTCTTATTATGTGCCTGCTTGGTGATTATTGTTTATGCACAATATAAACTGATGCTTCTACTAGTTTCACTCTGATTTAATGTTAGACCAGTGCTGGAAAAATACAAGATTCTTTGAATGCCATCAGTAATTGTGCTTGTCCTTCCTTTTTCTATTATTATGATCCAAGTTGTAAGATTCTGTAGAGAGGTATAATCTTTGCCTTGTGGGCATCCTGTCATTAGCAATTTTACATCAGGAAATCTTTTTTTGTTGAGAATTACTACGTTTCAGAAAGGATTTTTGGTCATCTAACATTTCAGCTCATACATTTAATGCAATTCAATGTTATTCATATATTGCCAAAAAGGTAAAGACCCTAAAATAATAGAGAGAAAACCCCAGAAATCAAACAACCCACTTTGAGCAAGAACTTGGTGACAACGGGAAGGAAAAACTCCCTTTTAACAGTAAGAAACCTCTGCCGTGACTGGTTGTGGTTAGTGGGAGGAAGACATGATGCAGAAGAGAGCCAGAAATTAATAATAACTAATGATTAAATGCAGAGTGGTGTACAAACACAGTGAAAATGAGGCATACTGAAGAAATACACAGTGCATCATAGGAAGCCCCTAGCCCCTATCTATACATATAGATGTAGGTTGATGTAGGCTATTTTCCCAGGCGTGGGACTAATAAAGGTTATCTTATCTTATCTTATCTTATCTTATACACCCAGCCTAAACTATATACTTTATCACAAAGGAAATTTTTAATCCTAATCTTAAAAATAGAGATAGTGTCTGTCTCCTGAATCCAAACTGGAAGCTGGTTTCACAGAAGAGGGGCCTGAAAACTGAAGGCTCTGCCTCCCATTCTACGTTTAAATACTCTAGAAACCACAAGTAAGCCTGTGGTCTTAGAGTAAAGTGCTCTATTGGGGTGATAAGGTAGGGGAGACCGGGGATAGTTGTAACATTTTTGACATTTCTGTCTGTAAATTGGAGCTCTTTTAAGGTAGTGGATTCAAAATGTAATGCAAAGTATTTACATGTCTCGGCTATTAAATAGTGCAGCTATTTTCTCTGCAGCACAATTACCCATTGCATGGTATGGTCTCAAACACGAAGAGTGAAATGTTACAATTAACCCCATAGTCTGGGTTAGTTGTAACATATCCTGGGGTGAAATGTAACACAATGAAATAAGGGTACTAACAAAACATTAACATGTAATCTTTGTTTATTCAACACATGAATGCACTTAGAGCCATTTAGTGTGTGTGTGACGAAGGGCCAGCTCTGTTCTAGGATGCCCTCTGGACCCAGTGGAGGTGGTGAGTGACAGGAGAATGGCGGCTAAGCTGTCATCCCTGTTGGACAACGTCTCCCACCCCATGCAGCAGACTGTGACAGCACTGAGCAGCTCCTTCAGTGGGAGACTGCGGCACCCACGGTGTGGGACGGAGAGATTTCGCAGGTCTTTCCTCCCCACTGCTGTCAGACTCCACAACAAAGACTTTAACTGAACAAACACACACATCCACACATGTGCAATAACACTAAGTGCAATAATCCTTTCTGGCATCGTTGTATTTTTACTCAGTTGTATATAGCATTCGTATTCTATTTTTATCTTATTGTATATTTTTATTCTATTTTATTCTACTGTATATAGTATATTATTTTATTCTATTCTGTACAGCTGTGTACTGTATTTATTCTTATTGTATTCTAATTTTTGCGTCATAACTTTTGCACTGTCCACTTCCTGCTGTGACAAAACAAATTTCCCACGTGTGGGACTAATAAAGGTTATCTTATCTTATCTTATCTTATCTCTCCCCGGCCGGGCGGAAGTGCACGCAGACGGCGCCGAGATCGTAAACAAAGGCGAGGTAGGCGCGGAGGGCTACGGGCTAAGCTAAAGCTAACACCACACCGGCTGCCTTTACCCAGTATTTTTCTCGCCAATGTCCGTTCTCTGGCAAACAAAATGGATGAGATACGGCTCTCCATCACTAACAACAGACGGATTATGGACTCAAATGTCATGTTTTTCACCGAAACATGGCTGAACAACAGCTGCCCGGACAATGCTATCGAGTTAGCAGGACGCCACACACACCGAGCCGACAGGCTAGCAGATGACTCCGGCAAGACCAGAGGTGGAGGTTTGTGCATTTATATTAACAATGCTTGGTGCATGAACTCCACTACTACTAAGAGTCACTGCTCACCTAATGCGGAGTTTTTAATGGTCAAATGCAGACCTTATTATCTCCCCAGAGAACTCACTTCGATCATACTCACTGCCGTGTATATACCCCCCGACGCTAATGCTAGGTTGGCCATGAAAGAACTTTCTGCAGCCATTAACAAACACCAGAATAAACACCCCGAGGCTGCTTTTATTGTTGCTGGCGACTTCAACCACACCAACTTAAAGACAGTCCTCCCCAGATTCCACCAACATGTCTCCTGCCACACCAGAGGAGACAAGACTTTAGACCATGTGTATTCCAACCTGGCTGGAGCCTACAAAGCCACACCCCTCCCCCACATTGGACAATCGGACCATCTCTCCCTGTTCCTCACACCTCGGTATTCACCACTCATCCAACGTGTGAAACCTGCTGTGAGGACAATTAAAGTGTGGCCAGAGGGGACAGACGCAGTGCTCCAGGACAGATTTAAAAACACAGACTGGAATATGTTCACCCACACAGACCTGGACCAGTACGCCTCATCTGTACTGGATTACATCTCCAAAACCACAGACAGTGTCACCACCCAGAAACGGATCACCATGTACCCCAACCAGAAGCCTTGGATGAACCGGGATGTTCGTCTCCTCCTGAAGGCCCGCAACACTGCCTTTAGGTCAGGAGATGCACACGCCTACAGTACAGCCAGGGCTAATCTAAAGAAGGGCATCAAAAAAGCCAAACACCATTACAAAAAGAAGGTAGAAGAACACTTCTCCAACTCCAACCCCCGACGCATGTGGCAAGGACTCCAGACCATCACAGACTACAGGACCACCAAACCCTCCCCCGCATCCTCTGATGTCTCCTTCCTCAATGAGCTCAACAACTTTTATGCTCGTTTTGAGCGAGGGAACCCCACAACCAAAGCAGACATGACGCCAGACCACCAACCTCTGACTCTCTCCCCCACCGATGTAGGAGCGGTGCTGAGCAGGATCAATGTCCACAAGGCTGCAGGCCCTGATGGCATCCCCAGGCGTGTTCTCAGAGCGTGTTCTGGGGAGCTTGCAGGAGTGCTCACAGACATATTCAATCTGTCCTTGGCCCACGCTGTGGTACCGGCCTGCTTCAAATCCACCTCCATCGTCCCGATACCCAAAAACTCCAACCCATCTTGCCTCAATGATTACCGCCCAGTAGCACTCACCCCCATCATCACTAAGTGCTTAGAGCAGCTGGTCCTAGCACACTTCAAATCCTGTCTCCCCCCCACCCTGGACCCCCACCAATTCGCATACCGCCAGAACAGGAGCACAGAGGATGCAGTCTCCATCGCAATGCACTCTGTCCTCTCACACCTGGACAACAACAACACCTACGCCAGAATGCTGTTTATAGACTTCAGTTCAGCATTCAATACAATCCACTCCTCACAACTCATCAGGAAACTGACAGATCTGGGCATCAGTTCCCTCATCTGCAAATGGTTACTGGACTTCCTGACCAACCGCCCCCAACATGTCCGGCTGGATAACTACTGCTCATCTACCATCACAATGAACACCGGTGTACCACAAGGCTGTGTGATGAGCCCTTTCCTCTACTCCCTCTTCACCCACGACTGCAGACCTGCTGACGGTTCCAACACCATCATTAAGTTTGCAGATGACACCACGGTGATTGGCCTCATCAGTGACAACGATGAGGCCGCCTACAGGGAGGAGGTGGATCGTCTGGCTGAGTGGTGCGACAGAAACAACCTGCTGCTTAACACCGAGAAGACCAAGGAGCTCATCGTGGACTACAGGAGGAATGCTGACCCACATCCACCCATCCACATTAAGGGGACGGCTGTGGAGCGTGTGAGCAGCTTCAAGTTCCTGGGAGTCCACATCTCCGAGGATCTCACCTGGACGACCAACTGCTCCAAGCTGGTCAAGAAGGCTCACCAGCGCCTCTTCTTCTTGAGGACTCTGAGGAAGAACCACCTGTCCTCAGACATCCTGGTGAACTTCTATCGCTGCACCATCGAGAGCATCCTGACCAACTGTATAACAGTCTGGTACGGGAACTGCTCTGCCTCGGACCGGAAGGGGTTGCAGAGGGTCGTGAAAACTGCCCAGCGCATCGCCGAAGCACCACTTCCTGCCATAAAAGACATCTACAGGAAGCAGTGTCTGAAAAGGGCTGGGAAAATCATCAAAGACCCCAGTCCCCCATCGCATGGACTCTTCACCCTCCTGCCCTCTGGGAGGCGCTACAGGAGCCTCCGGACTAAGACCACCAGGTACCGGAACAGCTTCTTCCCCACAGCTGTCAGACTCCTGAACTCTGCCTCCTGACATCTGACCCACGTTAAACTCATGGACTGAACATACACACACCCACAATGGACAACTGTACCCTCAAACACACAATAATAACATGGACTGAACCACCACTCACAACCACTAGCACTTTATATAGCCTCTGTAGAAACTATCTACACCCTCACTTATCTTAACTGCACTACTGTATAGCTCTGTGTAAATAATCATTCTGTACATTCGATAATCTTTAATCCTACAACTGTTTACAACTTGCATAGTTCCCATTCTGTATAGCTGTATATCTCAGATTCTGTAAAGTTATTTATTTCATATTCTGTATAGTTTTTCATATTTATATCCTGTTCATAGCCTGTACATAGCTTGTACTCACTACAGCCTGTACATACTTATAGTTATAGAATATTCACAACATACTTCATACCGTGTACATTATAACATACCATAATAGACCCATTTCTGTAATATACTCACATATCTATATTATTGCTAATATATATTTTAATATATCTATATCACTAAAGCACTTCTGGATGGATGCAAACTGCATTTCGTTGCCCTGTACCTGTGCATGTGCAATGACAATAAAGTTGAATTCTAATTCTAATTCTAATAATGTATGTGTGGGAACACAAACAGTGGAGGAATTGTGTTGCCAATGGCATTAACCGCATATACAAAAGCGACCAGTGAACCTCTCTCTGCTGATGTCGTTGCCCCAACTTGTTTAATATAAGTTAAAGTAATAGTGTGGTAAGTTGTAACATCTGCATTATTGTTACAACTAACCCAGACTGTTGCTGTTACAACTGACCCAGACTCCTATAGCCATGAACTAGCTAACATTACAGCCAACGGCTAAAACATTAGCACTATAGACCTACCCAGAATATATCCCCATAGACATACAAATAACATAATTTAAGTTTGATGAGTTTAACTGCAAAGCAGATAATGCTATTAGAAATTGAAATAAAGTAGAAAAACTTACTTTTTGGCATACAAATTACTTTTTTCATGTTAAATTGTCTGTGTTTGACAAAATGCGCTGATTTTTCACATGTGATAGCAGAACTGAGTTGGGCATGTACAGGATGAGTCACATCATTTGAAACTTAGCCCTGATTGGAGAAATTGGAAGTGTTACAACTGACCCACGTTACAACTATCCCCGGTCTCCCCTACTATGAGGTCTTTAAGCTAAGATGGGGGCTGATCATTTAAGACCTTGTATATGAGGAGAAAGATTTTAAATTTGATTCTGGATTTAACAGGGAGCCAATGAAGAGAAGCCAATATAGTCCCTGTCAGTACAATTGCTGCAGCATGTTGGATCAACTGAAGGCTTTCAAAGAGTTTTTAGGACATCCTGATAATAATCAACTGCAATAGTCCAGCCTAAAAGTAATAAATTCATGAACTAGTTTTTCATATCTATATAATCAGCATCTCAAATGGCTACAACTTCATGCATTTGGACCTGTAGATATAGAAAAAACAACCTGCTGAAGTTGAAACTGAGCAGAATGGGGAAGAAACGTACTCTTAAGTGACTTTGAACATGGCTTTATTCCTGGTGCCAGACAGGCTGGTCTCAGTATTTCAGAAACTGCTGATCGACTGAGATTTTTCCACACAACCATCTGTAGGTTTTACAGAGAATGGTCCAAAAAAAAGAAAACAGAGTGAGGTTTATGGGTGAAAATGTCTTGATACCAGAGGTCAGAGCAGAATGGCTAGACTGTTTTTTTAATAAATGGGCAACAGTTAATCAGATATCTACATGTTAAAAGCAAGGCATACAGAATAACACAACTGGGCGCACAACAGGTCCACGCCTGCCGCCTCTGTCAGCAAAGAACAGGAAACTGAGACTACAGATTACACTGGCTCACCAAAAATGGACAATAGGAGATTGGAAAAATGTTTAAACACCACAACCTACCAGGGCACCATTTATATTGATGTTCATCTCTTTATAACAACAGTGTAGGGCTCTTTTGATGGCTGTTTTCAACAGGATAATGTGCAATGCCATCAAGTTCAAATCATCTCAAGCTGGTTTCTTGAGCATTTGCTGAACTTAAATGCCTTCCACAGTCGCCAGATATCAATCCAACAGGGCACCTTTGGGATGTGATGGAACAGGAGATTGTCATCATGGATATGCAGCTCACAAATGTGCATCAGCTATGTGATCCTATCTTGTCAGTATGGAAAAAACATTTTTGAAAAACCTCTTACACATCATCATTCTGTGCGGTGAACAGTGTTGGGTAAGTTACTTTAAAATAGTAACTTAGTTACATTACTAGTTACTTCGCTCAAAAGTAACTCAGTTACTTCAAGTTACTCGTTACTTTCAAAGTAACTAGTTACTAGGGAAAGTAACTTTGGTTTTACTCAGAATTCTCTTGTTAATGTGTTGCTTCCATAACTTTGCCAGTCTTCTAGCTTGCTTACTTGCCACAAGTGCACTGTGCCACCTACCAATAGAAAGGAAAAGATAATGTGTGTCACGGCTGCCGAGGCGAGCCGTGTGGATTTAGAAGGAGGACCCAAGATGCAGGCAGTGGATGAGATACCGGTGGTTTTATTTACAGAGGTGTAGTGGCAAACAAACAGTGGGGCATAACAAACAACTAAAGACACCTAAACTGGGAGAACTAAAAATAACAGACCTGGGAGCATATGACAACGGATGATGAATAGCAGAGAGACGCAGACGAGGAACAGGACACCGTGGAACACAGGGTAACAGAACAGACTGACACGGAGTTACACGGAGGAACACAGACGAACCGGCAACAGGCAGGAGAACACACAGGGCTTAAATACACACACCAGTAATCAGGGGATGAGAGACAGGAGGGCAACACAGCTGGGAGGAATCTGGGCTGACGGGACAGGGGAAACGTAAACTGATCACACTCACATATGACACGGACCTTCACAATAAAACAGGAAACTCAGATACATGGAACCAGACAAGACATTGAACTAAACAGACAGATTCACAAACAGATGGGGAGACACCATAGACAGACAGATACAGACGCAGACTCAGAGGCAGATCGAAAATAACACAGAACTTAAACAATCATCATCTAGAAAATGATAACAAACTAAAAGCGCTGGGTCACCGACCCAGGACCATGACAATGTGCATATTTCCACGAGAGAAATCCCACGCCTGGACCGTCATTGACTGCTGCCATGATTCTAGCCTATGTCACAGCGTCATGTGCGCCTTTTACATCCAACACAAAAACTGCAGTCGTGGTGCTTTCGATTGTACTCAGAACTCGGAAATTCTGCCTTCTGAATAGGAAGATGTAGGCAACACCAGACTGCAGATGAGCTGCATACAGAGCTGGACTGGGACAAAAAATTGGCCCGGGCATTTTGACTGGAGACTGGCCCACCATTATAGCAAAAATCATAAAGCCTTTGAATGAAAATAAACACTGTTGTGACAGTGATGTTCACTGTTTTGATGGTATATATGCATCAATCTATCAATCGTTTGTTGTAAGATTCAGATAATTATTTTTTAAAAGCTAGACATTTTAAATGGGAATAAGAAAGAAAAGTATTTCTTTGTGCCCCCCTTTCCCTGTTAATGCCCTACCTGCCCCCCTGGCAACACTTTGCTAGATCCGCCCCTGCACAGTTACCAGCTGTCAGCTACTTAGAAAAGGATCCTGGTGTTATTTGTCGCTCAGAAACAGTTCATAACTTCAACTCATTCATGTCACCTAAAAGGTAAACCTGTTTCTCCATCACAGCTCTGATGATTCAGTAAGGACATCTCCTGGTTTCATCTTCATGTTTCCCTCTCACCAGATAACCAAACTGATATCATGACCAGCAGCTTTACAGCTGTGGCTCCAGCAAACATCAGCTGATACTAGAAATTAATATTAAATAAATTCTAACAACAGCTGATCAAGCTTAAACGTGCTGCTGTTGTTTAGCGCGACATCCTTTGGTTTCCTCTTTCGGCGCAAAGTGAGCGATTAACAAACAAGAGAGAAAAGCCGATCAGCTGATCATTGATCAGTTTTCATGATTGAAGTAGAAACGGGAGAGGGAGGGGGGAGAATGAGAGAAGAAGAGGCAGCTGTGCAGCAAAGACACAGAATAACTCCAGCTTTGTGCCTTTTTCATTGTAGCTGAATTACGGCACAAACTGTTCCTTTTCACCTCAATAAGAAACGCGTAATATTTCCTCTGAATACCAGGCGGGACGGTTGGCAACTCTAATAACTTATGAACAAAATAAAGTGCAACATCATTAACTTCATAGGACCCACCCAGCTGTATAGAAACTCCGTCATGCTAGCTAGCACGCAGTACGGAAAAAGTCAGAATAACGAAAATAAACACCACCTAAACTTGGTTTATATCTGACTCAGATAGACTGCAGGTCATAACTTCTTACCTGAAGTTCAGTTCACATTTGGACTGGCGGCCGCCTCGGGTCTCTTTTCCTTCATCCACCTGCTGGCCTCCACCACTTGCTAATGTTACTGAATCTGTGGAAGCTCCGCGATAGCCACCACACGAAGTAACGAGTAACGACCCTATCTAAATCCCAGTAACGACTAACGCGTTCCTGATTTTGGCATAATAACGAGTTACCGTGCTCGTTACCACAATAATAACGTAGTTACTGTAACGTGTTATTTGATAACGCGTTAGTCCCAACACTGGCGGTGAAGGAGCTAAACATCCAGGAAACGAAACACTGATCAAAACGTGGGTGAATAGAGACAGATTTTTTTTAAATACATTATGAACCAGTGAAAAACCATCTGTGATATTACATAAAAAACACGCTGATACACTCAGTAAAAAACAAATTTAGGTATAAAGAAGCATAAGAAATTTGAGGCTTCTGACTGAATCAGGTGTGCATGACAAGATGTCTTAGCCAGCAAGTATTTAAACTCTGCCAAGTTGTGGAAGGCAGGGTGAAACTGTTACTATGTGATAAGTTATAGTAAAGTTGGGACACTCTTGGAAGTTATAATCCCTTAAATAAGTTGTGCTGTCAGCTGTAAGGAGGCATTTTTCTTATTGAGTCTTCTTTAAGTGCTTTAAGTGTTAGTGCCAGGTTAGCTTAGCCTACTGTGACCAGTCACTGTTCAACAACAAAGACTGTATATAAGTTGGTCACAGCCACTGTGACATCACCCATTGCTTTTCCCTCTGCATCTTGAGGTCTCTTTTTCCTTTTGCCATGCTGGGTTTTTTTGTCAGAGGGAAGTATATTTGGAAGATAAAGTGGTGTGCTAAGTTATCTACTAAGCTTGATTACAAAACAGGTATCTGATAATTATTACTAACTAGTGCTAAATAACAGATAATTCATTAGCCCAGAAAGGCACCAAGAACACAAACATAGTCAAGAGATTAAGTTGAGTGACTCAAATGTGCTCTGATGTGGCTATATTTGTCCCCATTTTAAACCCTTTCAGAATTCATTCAAATGACCTAAAAAAAATGCCAAAACATTTTTTGTCCACATTTTTGTCACTTCTGTGATGGCTTCACTTTTTAGTTCAGGACTCTCAGTCTGTTGTGGTCAAAGGGTGATAGCAGGTTTTATGTTTGAATCACTGCTGTGCTTTGCTGTAGCCCAGGGCTGCCCAATCCCAGTCCTCGAGAGCTACTATCCTGCAGCTTTTAGATGCATCCCTACTCCAACACAGCTGAATCAAATGGTTTGATTACCTCTTCAGCATGCCATCATGTTTGGCAAAGTCCTGATAACAAGCCATTCATTTGATTCGGGTGTGTGGGAACAAGGATGCATCTAAAAGCTGCAGGACGGTAGCTCTCGAGGACCGGGATTGGGCACCCCTGCTGTAGCCACTGTCTCCTGGTCTGAATTTGAAATCAGATTTTATTATTACCAAATAAAACCATTTTCTACCCTGACATTCTTGTTGAATCCAGTGAAAATCAGCATTCTTTTAATTAAATTTGATATGTTTCTGTTGTTAAAGAACAAATAGCAATTTATCCTAGAAGCTGTCGCTGCTCATCAGTGTTGGTCAAGTTACTTGAAAAAGGAATTAGTAACTAATTACTGATTACTTGTCCAAAAAATTAACCCCGTTACTTTACTGACTACTTATTTTCAAAAGTAATTAGTTACTTAGTTACTTAGATAGTTACTTTTTAAAAACATGATACATTATATGCAACAGTCTTTGACTTGAATAAATTTGTTTAAGATTTAAACCTATTTACTGCATATCAGCACATAAAATAAAATAGTGCTTTGTGTTTACGCTCACTCTTTCAAATAGATGCAAGTAAAACACAGCAGAAATTAAAAAAAATCAAAGACTCAGGACTGAGTCCTGTCGCTCTTAAATCTATTTTCACCTGTTTAGCAGGAGTGGGGTGGGTGGAGGTTTGCCCGGTGCCGCAGCGGTCATGTCAGTGGGGGGGATCTGGGGGTTTCTCTGTGAATTTCACATTCGCGTGGCAGCATGCTAGGTACTTGCTCAGAAGCTTAGGGGTTTTTCTTCACACGCAGTGTACAGTTGATAGTAATGTTTTTGTCACTTTTTATGGAATCAAACTCAAAGTAAGGTCAGTACTTTGACCCTTTTAAACAGTAACACAGAGTGCTTACGGGAAAATAACAGTAATCTAATTACTTTTTTGCAATAGTAATCCCTTACTTTACTCATTACCTGAAAAAAGTAATTGGATTACCTGCCCATCGTTATGTCGTTTGAATTTTTACTTCTTCTGTTTACTGCTGTGAGAAACTCACAAAACATTTAATCTTCACAGCATGCAGTCGAATTCTGTTGTCATATCTTGGCGTTTATCTCTACAGATACACACTTCTCTGATCAATGGTAGACCCAGTGCAGATGACCCCTCGCCAACTCTCCTGAACTTCACGTCCGCCCGCTACATCAGGTTGGTGTTTCAGAGAATCAGAACGCTGAACGCCGACCTCATGACTCTGACACTCCATGACCCCAAAGATATGGATCCTATTGTGACGAGACGGGTGAGGCTAAAAACACATGCACTACCACTTTAACTTTGTCAGTATGAGTCATTCATCTCTGGATATTTTTAAGTAGAATATCTTTTGAGTCATTGGTTGTTAAAGTTGCAATAACCTATTTTGGCTCTTCAGTACTACTATACCATTAAGGACATCTCAGTTGGAGGGATGTGCATCTGTTTTGGCCATGCGAAAGCTTGTCCACTCAACAGTGTTACAAAGGTAATAATGTCCAACTTTCTCTCACTCTGTTTAACAATACCATCAAGGTGATGTAGCTCTTCCATAGTTCTGAACAGGAGTAAAGAGAGCCCTCAGGCATCACCTTTTCATCTAACTCCTTCTATAAAAACTTTCCGTGTGAGTCTGTGCGCGCCTTTCTGCAGGGGACACAGGTGACACTGTACAGCGTCGTCTCACGTGTCACTTCAAACAGAGGAGTGTTTGATACCAGACACCTGATCTTTCCCTCTTTTTCTCCCACCACACACACATGCACCGCGTTGTGTCCTTTACATGTCCCGAGGCTGAAACAAGAAGTCTAACTCGGATTTGACACCTGTGTCTGGTCCCTCGGTGGTGATGTCAGTGACAATAAGTGATGTCACTGGTGTGTGAAAAGTCCTGTTTTTTTCTTCTTCTTCTTTTCCCACCGTCTCTAACCAAGACTTGAGGAAGTATTTAAACTCACTAGAGGAGACTAACCACTTTCTTCTGCCCAGGTGTTTAAAGGCTACACATTTAGTCAGTTTTAATAGAACAAAAAGACTTTGCAGAGCAGATGTAGTATACGGTACAACCGAATAATTTCTGTTTATTTATAATTCTGCTTTATTTATCTGCAGTTTTTTAGAGCCTCTCTGTTGCGCTGTCTTCCCACAGGACATTTAGCTTTTTTACTTTGATTAGTGTTCAAACAATCCATGCAGTAGCATACTGGGCAGACATTCAGAAAGGTGGAGACCTGCGAGATGATTTGTTGATGATCGTCCGCAGAACATTTGTTCAGATGCCTGCTCAGCACAAAGGCAGCCTAAGCAAGAGCTGTAGCATTGTGTCTCAGATAAAAAGGGGCAAATTTACTCATGCCAACAAATCCAGACTTGGCTCTCGTTGTGCTATTGTACTGCTCTCCTCTCAGTTAAATCTGGCACCCTCACCATATCAACCAATTTACAGAAAGTCCTAAATTGAATTACTGAACCTTAGTTGGCAAATATCCTGCTACATTCTGCTTTGTCTGTGTTTAGTTTTGAATTTATTTCTCTCCTGGGAGACTAATCGTGAACCTATTTACTGCTAACTGAAAATTTGGAAACTGAACCAAGTTCTTTCAGTTGAGTTGGCTCTCATGTGTACACATTGTTGTTTAAAGGGCTTTCAAAAGGTGATGCATTTGATAATTACCTATTTGCACTCTATTCTCACATTCATGTGAATGTTGAGGTGCCACACGAGGGTGCGCAAAGGAGAGAATTTTTTTTCTGTGTATATTAAAAATATATTCATAAATATTGTACAGAGGGTTATACATGTACACTTTCTACACTTTTAGATTCAAATCAATACAAACTTGATCTCAACATTTTATTTTGCTTCAGTTCAGGTGTTGTTCATACATTCAAACATTCTTACTGCAGATGTGGTTATGCATGTAAAGGACCACAAAGTCACAGCAAGAACATAAAGACTGCATTTGAACTAGGTTATTACTTTATTTGAAAAATTGATAGTTACAGTGCTTATTATCTCAGAACAGTTTAAAAGAGATTTGTTCTGGAAGCTATGTGGTTGAAAATGCATTAAAATGTCTTATAACAGTGTCTGTAAAACAATTTTTGATGTGATTCTTATACAAACTGCCACGTGCATGATAATGGAATTCAAGGATTTTCCTGGTGACGAACTTTTTGTCGACCAAACCAGGAAAAAATATTATACCCTTTCATTTATCTAAGAAACACTAAGATATCAAGTTAAATTTCCATCTAATGGAAAATGTCAAAAACTAATAACTGATGCATTTTAATAACCAAATCAACAACAACAAATAAAACAACCAATATAAATAACCGATGCTAAATATGACGTGAAAACATGTTACTACAAAACATGTTCAAATATGACAAGTTAACATCTGACAAACGTATAAATTGTGACAGAAAAGTGTGGCGCATTGTGCCGTGCGTTATGAATGACGCACACTGTTCAACCACTGCAATAAAAGTTCAAATTTAAAATAACAAAACAAGCATCCAGCCATTTTCTTCCGCTCATCTGAAGTGATGATTCAGTGATTTACTGGCATTTGGCATCAAGTAAAATTTTAACAATTGGATTAAACGACTACTAAGTCTGGTACCGACTGGTAACAGCGATGATTAGTTGCACACATCCATAGTGGTAATAGTCCACATTCAACTGAACAGTTCCTTTGCAGTAACTTGACCAGCACCATTTCCCTGCACAAGCAGTGCAGTTCCTGATATCTTATCATATCACCCATATCCCCCAAAGAACTCCCAACGCTGGGTTCGGTCACACTAAAACAGTGAAACAGTAAAACACCTCATACTACACTCAAGCAATAATTTCTATTTAGACGATTTATTGTCTAAAAAACTTAAACAGATGGTTTTATTTTCACCATTTAACTCTCCACTTGATTCCAGCTCTGAAACCTCGTCAATCTCCTCCAGGATTAAAGGCCTCACTTCGGGCAGTGGAATTGTTAAGAATATAGTGGCAAGAAACAAAATTTGATAAGAAAGGAAAAAAAAAAAATTGATTTCCCTTCAGGATACAAAAATGGTGTAGGGGAAAATAAAAGTTAAAATCAACCTTATTGGGTTGTAAAGTCATTAAAATAATAATATCAAACAACGGGAGCTTCTCTAACAGGCTGTCACTCGGCACAGCGACAGGACACAAAGAAACAAATAATAGTTATTAGTTTAATTAACTGAAGGTCACTCTTTCCCAACACTGTGTGTGGGAGTAGTGTCAAGCTAAGGGCTGACATTTCATTTTTTCACTTAAGAGGTTTTGAATCACCTGCGGTGAAGAATTGGCTGCAGTGAAAAATCATATTTGTTCACGATTCAGATTCAGATTTAAAAACCTGCTTCTAGTTTGCACAATCAATTTAAAGAGAGCTCACATCTGTGAAATTTAAAGTGCACTGTTAATGTGTGTTTTCCATGTGTTTGTGTGTGGACATTTGTGTTTCTGCGCATATGTAGAAGTTTAGCTGTGAATGTGAACACAACACTTGTGGGGAGAGCTGTGATCGCTGTTGCCCAGGTTACCACCAGCAGCCTTGGATGGCAGGAACCTTCCTCACTCGACATGTCTGCGAGAGTAAGAAAAACACAGAACAAATTATATTTGTAAATTGCACACAGCTACCCACAAGCTTACAGCAGTTCACCCACAACACATTTGCTACTTATGAAAAATAAACAGTGACTTCTCAGATTTTCACGAGATAAAAAGCCTCTATCAGAGTTCTTATGGCACTATATAATAGGAAACAGAATACTACATCTTTTCCTAAGAGATTGTAACTAGATATTTCAACTATTTTACCCATTATGTTATTTAACAATTTCTCCATCTACATTTTTAGCTAAATACACTTTACTTACAGATTTGGCAAACTATTACAACCATTTATACATTAAGTTTAGCAATTTGATTTACTAATGGCAGTTTAATGTTATGTGTATTGGCTAACAATTTATTTATTTATTTTATTTTGCTATTAATTTTTCAACATTGCATATTTATTTTAAATATTAATATATATCTATTTTAAAGACTAATATTATTTTTAATTTTACTTTTCTGGTCAAAGTCATTTAGGTCCATTCGGTTCAATAAATTGTGCTTCTTTTTCAGATTAGTTGAGCTAATTTTTTCACATAAAGCCTGGCTACTGCAAAACAGTAGGCTAACCCTAGAGTACTCACTCACTGAGGTCAGTACTCTCCACACAATTAAACTGTGAAGCTGTGCCCTGAAATTCACATTCTTTCCAGCTGATCAGAATCAGTCTGTGATATAAGTCTGTATAAAGCCATCCGAAATCACCCTGGCATCCATTAACCTTCATCAGTTATGCAGCAGTGGAGGGATGAGGTTAGAGGCTTCCACCTGTCATCATAAAACTAAGGTTACAACATGTAATCTTTATTTTATTTCACACAGGCTACACCCTCTGAAAGCTCTGTAGTCTTAGTGGCTCAATGACTGCTTCTGTTGCCTTGACATTGACATAACTAAAGTGACAAAAGGTCCTGTATAGCATAATAGTAAAAGAACTGACCATGACAGATTTAATACCAGTACTGAACAAACTGTTGTAATGGTAGGGGTAGAAAACGTTTATCTAAGATGAGGTATATGAAGCGAACTCGGCACTCTAGGATAGCACAGAATGATGCCCTGTAGTGTTGTGCAGCTTTACAGGTCAGCAGTGACCAGCGGGACAAGCTATCCACTGTTCTTAATCCCATAAACACAGCTGTGAACACGATACTGGATTAACAGTGGGTGGAAGGTCCAGTCATGCAAACATATAAGACAGATGCAATTATAACTTTCTGGAGAACAAAAATCTTTCATAATCATGTCATGGAACATATAAAGCACTGTGTAGTGTTTAAGCATGTGATAGATCATGTAACGTGCTCTGCTTCTCAAGCCAACCAATATGCATTGTAATTAATATGTCGTAGGGACCTGAAATAAGGCATGCCGAGCAGTGAAGGTCAGTACTGTTTTCTTAACACCTGGCCATTTGTACAGCTGATGCCTTTAATCCCTGGATTTAATACACTTTAAGTAATGTCCATCAGGCCATTTCCCTGTGGTTGTTTTAACCTAAAATCTAAAAGTGTTTTGTGTGTCTGGCCTTGCAAATGTATGTGCTACATTAAATGTACTGAGTTTGTAGGGGTGAGAGTCCATAGCCATAGTGTAGGTTAAAAAGTCCATTAGTCATGTAGGGAAAACATATGATCAATATTGCATCAATCACAACATTATCTTTGCAAAACATGTTCTGGTCTGAATTAAGAAAATGTATGAAACAAATGAACTCGGCTACAAAATCGGAATCTAAACTCAAGAAGATCTTTGTGGCCTGGAGTTCGGGCCGTAGGAGACTTCTACAAACTTTAAGTCCAAGTTTCTTCTCAAAATTCCAAAGGACAATGCTTTTATCTAGCTCATGAATTTTAGACCACTTTAGTAAATATAGCAAACTAAAGTGAAAATGGAAAGGGCATGAATGAATAGTAAGGCTATTTTTTTCCTCTGGAGATAATTCTCTGGAGCCCTAGAGATAACACACAGCTCACAGTCAGTGTGTGAACCTTACGGCACTGTCTAAAAACCAGGATAGGGTGTTTTTTTTCTCATCTTGTGAGCAGATGAAGTAAAAGGATTAGAGAAAGTGTCCCCCCCCCCGGCTGCATATAATACTGTACAGAATTTTGATAGAAGAGGCAGGACTCGACAAATCCTATCAACTGCAGTACTACAGCCCACCAACTTTTTCTGTGTGTTTTCAGAGTGTAACTGCCACGGTAAGGCAGAAGAATGCTACTTTAATCAAACAGTGGCAGATCTGTCGCTCAGCCTGGACATTCACGGTCAGTACAAAGGGGGCGGAGTCTGCATAGGCTGCCGTGACGACACGGCTGGCATTAACTGTCAGAGCTGCGTTCCTGGATTCTACAGACCTGCTGACGTACGTAACCTGCTTATGCGTGTGTCCGTACATTACCTAAATTGCTGCTATTTGAACATGTCTGCGTTCTCTACCTGTCCAGGTGAGCGCTGAGGAGGAGAACCCCTGCATCCCCTGCTCCTGCGACCCATATGGTTCCATCAGCCAAACGTGTGTCGCAGATTCGAGACAAGCTATGCCCCGTATGCACTCAGTTTGACTTGTACTTTCTGTCTGGTCACGTGACTTTCCGCCTTGTTCTTTCTGAGGATCATTTAAGCCCTAACATAGGGATAATTTTGGCCCCTCAGTGGATATGCATGCAGACTTTTAGAGCCTGCACCCATTTCACATTTTAATTCATTTTAAAGTGGTACTTCAGTAACTCTGAGATTTCATCAATTCGGTCCACATTGATTTCCTATGGGATCGGGGTGAGTCGAGTTCAGCAGCATGCACAGAAGCTTCTGTTACTTGAAAATGTCTTTGACAGAACAGAACTATTTATATTAGAGATAATTTTACTCCTCTGTCCTCCTCTGTGTTTTCGCTGTTTTTATATCTAGCAAGTAGAGTTATTTTAGGTGCAGCTACTTCAAAGAGATACCCTTTCTCTTACACTTATACTTTTTTTATGTGTGCATGTGTCTCTTTGTGTGTGTGTGTTTGTGTTTGACTGACAGGCCAGCCAGCAGGGTCATGCTGGTGTAAGGAGGGTTTTGGGGGTCTGAGATGTGACAGGTGAGAGACACACATACACACACATGCACACAAATAGGGAAAGAGATAGACACATAGTGACAGGTGAGCAGAACCTTTCAGCTGTTGTCTGTTCCAATTAGTGTTTAGAAATTGCCACCAAGTTTCCATTAGGATCTTTGATGATATTGATTATCACACTTGGGTTGTATAGAAGTGACTGCATGCATAGCTGTGGTGCAAATGCAAGGCACTGTCTTATTTGCAGCTAAATGTTACTTCCTTAATAATACCTTTCATGAACTTAAACGGAGAGAACCACAGCCTGAGGTCTTCATGAAAAGTCTTAGCATTACTAAATTCCTACAAGAATTAAACAAGAAGCAGCTTCAATATCAACCCGTAGATCTGTCAACAGGGTCCTTCATGTTACTCTCCTGATTAGTTGGTTTGCGAGTAATTGCGTTTACTGATGTAATTGCTTTTTTTTTTTGTATTATCTTTGATCCCACGGTAACCCAGTATTCCACTCTAGTCTAATGTAAAAGCCTTATCTTAAAAATACTGCTTTTCCTCTAAACCTTTAATGACCTACCCGCAGGGCCGCAGCATAAGCATTGTCTCTAAAATGACTTCCTAAATGCTATTTAATAGACTTGCTTTGGCTTACTTTCTCTGTTAATTAGTAGAAGTTTTTTGTTTTTGTTTTTCTGCTTAAGCACGCACACATATTACCAGCGTTAGCGGTTTGCAGCAGTGAGTAGGGGATCGGTGGCTCACGCGAAAACAGTTTGACCAGGATAAAGGCAGTGGTTGTTAATCTGATCAATTTACTGTTTTGACTTGATCTTTATTATTGCTGTAAAACTGTAGGTGTGCTATTGGTTATATGGGCTACCCATACTGTGAGCGCTGTAACTGCAGCGTTGAAGGAAGCGTCAACGCTGACCCATGTATAACACCCTGCATATGCAAGGTACACACAAACAAGCACATTCGCATTTGTATGCACAGAAATAATGACAAGTACTCTCTCCTAACCTTTTTAGCCCTGTCATCATTATTTTCACCACATTAACATTGCCGGAACATGCTTTGCACTCGTAGCGTCAACCTGAGGGCAGCCTATAAACTATGCTGCGTCCTTCTTCTTCTTCTTTTTCTCCTCTCTCTTCTCTGCCTGCCCTTTTCTGTCTCTCCCCCTCTCTCTGTCTTTCTCACATGCAGGAAAATGTGGAGGGGGAAAATTGTGACCGCTGTAAGCTCGGATTCTACAATCTTCAAGCGTCCAACAGACGCGGCTGCGAAAAATGCTCCTGCATGGGCGTTTCCAGTCAGTGCGCTGCCTCCACGTGGACCTATCAGAATGTAGGAACTCATTATTCACTGATGTTGTGGGATGATGTAAACGCCACTTCAGTTTAAAATCTTTTCTGCAAGAGTGGCTTAGAGCTGAAAAACTGTTTTTTCCTCCTTTTATTCAAATATCATTTACTGCTGTAAACTTAAATTGCGTCATAACTGTGCACCACAGAAGGATGAACATCAGCTGAGAAACAAATTTGTGACGCAAGTTGTTCTGACTAATTTTATAGTATGTGTTCCCTTCCATGACAAGTTTCTTTTGCATCTAATCCAACTTTGGTGACTTTTGACATGCAGAATTTTAAACAGCACTGATGTTCAGTGAATCAGAGAGTCCAAAACAGAAGCATGTGTCATGAGGTTTTACTGACATTGGCCTGTGTCTCCTTTTTCTAACAGCGTGCTTTACTTGAGAACAAATTGCTCAGCAAAAGAGACGTAAATCTGATTTTTAAACACGAGGGAAATACTACATGAACAACAGGTCTCATACATCAGAGTTATTATAGTTTTCTATAATGTGTGGGTTTGCTCATTTCAGTTTAGTTTAGTTTTTGAAAATGTTTGCTTTTAGTTTCATTTTTATTTGTTTTATAGTTAACTTGAGGGCATTGAGGGTATATGCTGGAAATAACATCGGTAAGGGTACATAGGTATAAAAAAAAAAGCGAAGAACAAACCAGTTGAAAGCAACTGACTCAAAGTAGACATGCGAAGTCACAATAAATATATGCAAAAAGGCCTCATCGGCCAAGCTGTGATAACAAATTTTGCGAAAAGAATTAAACTGAAGTGTAACTCGGCTGGGATAGGCTCCAGCACCCCGACAACCCTGAATTGGATAAGCAGAAGAAGATAGTTGGATGGGTAGTTTTAGTTTTTCATTTAGTTTCAGTCACCTAAAATAACCTTGTCATAATGTTCAATTAGGTTCAACGCTAACAAGCTTGGGCACTGACACTGAGTTTGACACAAGTTTTTGTGATTGAGTTAGTAATTAGTTTGCCAACTACTATTTACCCCTTTGTTTAATCAAATAAATTGGTTTGATCAGGCCTTCAGTATATTTTAAAGTGAAATTTTTCAGATTGTGAGTTTTTAATGTAGGTCCATAATACACATTTTCCTAACAAACAAAACAATCACTTAAGCTATCGCTCAAAACACTTTTTTTTTTAGATGACACGAAAACTACTCATCCACACTGCTGCATCAGTTTAATAAATATCTTTCAGGGCCTGAACATATCTGACACCAGGTGTAAAGTAATTTGGATCTGGCAAACATTAAAAACATCTGGAAATTAATCAGTAGGATGTTAAGCAGAAAAACAAAACTGCATAGAGAGTCTGGAGGGAACAGAGAGGTGAGAGACATGAAGAGAAAGAAAAATATGGAGGAAGGAAGAGGACAGAACTAGAAAGGAGAAGGGAGAAACAAGACAAGAGGCAAGAGGGAGGAGAGAGGTGAAGCAAGAGGAAAACAGTTTTTGACTGACAGGGAGGGTGGGAGAGGAGGAGAGAGGAGACGCTGACAGGATGACAGCTCTGATTTAGACACCGATCGTGTGTGTGTGTGTGTGTTTTCAAAAGGGGAAGCCAAGGTTAGGTTAATTACAATGACAGATGTGTGTCTAGCAATCTCTGATTCACAAACACACACACGTGCAGACACACATCAACACACACAAAATCCTTAAGAAAAAAAATCTCTTTCAAGGTGTCGATTGCAAACTTCCAGCTGACATGTGGCAGATTTACAAAGCTGTTACCAAAAGCTTAACTTTGACATTTTTGTTAAAAAAAAATCTTTTATCTCAATCAACTAATTACATTTACAATAAATTACATTAAAAAAATCACATGATAGACATTTTCTATTGTTTTTTTAAATTAACCTGAAGTAATATGGTGACTTTAACTTGAATTTTGCTTTTCATTTTTAATTACCTCTTATAATAAAGTATCGTTAGAGGTAATAATTTTCCTGCTCAGGAGTTCATCTATATAAACCACCTTCATTTTGCTTGAAGGATTTTTGTAAAAAGGTTTTGGGGTTTTGGAGGCAGTGGTATGGACAAGTTGACAGATGAAGTCAGGCAGGAGTCACCATGAGCTATGATGTTCATAGATGACACTGTGATGTACTGAGAGTATGGACAAGAGGAGTGTAGAGGAGTAGTAGTGGAGTGGAGGTGTGTGCTGGAGAGAAGAGGATTTGAAGTCAGTAGAAGCAAAGGAGAATACATGTGTGTGAATGAGAGGCAGGCAGGTGTAACAGTGAAGATGGACGAGTTGAGATACCTGGGGTGAAGCATCCAAAGCAACATACAGTGTACAATAAAGGTGAAAAAGAGAGTGCAGGTAGGGCGGAGTGGGTGAATGTAAATGAGGGTTTACAAGGTGGTGGTGAGACCTGCTGTGATTTGTGGTTTGAAGACAGTGGCATTAACAGAAAAGACACCAGGTGGAGCTGGAGGAGGCAGAGTTGAAGATGCTCAGTTTGGTTGGGAATGACCACAATACAGAAGATAAGGGTATGATGGAGGCAGACCAAGCTCAGATGATTTGGACATGTGTAGAAGAGGGATAGTGGGTATACTGGACAAAGGATGTTGAATATGGAGCTGCCAGGCAGGAGGAAAACAGGAGAAGGTCCATGAGTGCAGTGAAGAAGGACATGAGAGGGTTGCTGAAACAGAGGATTCTAGGGCAGGAACGAGAAGTCAATAAAACAAAGGTGACGTTTGGCAGTAGACTACCTGGACACAATAGGTACACAAAAAAAATACATTGCAACTTTGGTAATAGAAAAGAAGGAGCTCAGGTGGTGGATGAACAAATCTATTAAGAGAGTCAGAGTGTTGACAGTTGTGTGAAGTAGCAAATCCGAACCACCAGCTGGGCATTATAAGTAAAACCTGTCCGTCTACACTGAACATGCCTTGCTTTAATATGTTTGCTGTCAATGTTACTGATGTGCTGACAGTAAGCAACTCTGTCGCGTGGACAGAAATAATACTGTATGTTGCTTTTCTGTTTTAGACTCTCCCTTTACATATTTATATAAATTCTTTTCCTGATGACTATATATAAACATCTTACATCTCTACATGACTCACGCAGTTTAAGTGAGCAACAGAAAACCTGCTGAAAACAGAAAACCCCAACAAAAACTTGAAGTTGAAAGCTGACGTCTTGTTATGATGTGTACTTCCGCGATTGCAGAAGAGAGCGGAAAGGTGCAATCCTGCCACAGTCTCTTCACACAGATCGTGCCTCACAATTTGGGTGTTGAATTTTTTAACAACCCCTACACAGAAATATTCTTTGTGTACTTTGAAATGTGACATGGGGAACTGCGGTCTGGGCATGCCAGCATGATCAGAGTAAAAAAGTTGTTTTTGAAATAGATGGAGCTGAAAGTAAAATAACTTTTTTTAACCTGGATGTTGTGTTCATAGGAGACCACTCTGACAGGCTGGCACCTGGTTGGCAACACGGGAGGGAGGGTGTGGTCCGTTCACAGAGAGACCCCTCCATATCTCAGCGTGCGACACTTAGATGTTGTGGACGATCTTGGCACCGCCTACTATTGGAATGCACCTGGACTATACTTAGGAAACAAGGTCAGCTGCAAGCACACACTCTGAGACTTTTACAAATGGCTTAAATGACACCTATTACGATTTTCCTTGTTTTCTTTATATTAAACATGGCCAGTGTTTCCAAAAATGAGGTCAGTGTATGTACAAGGAACCCGTGCGAGACAAGAGGCCATTTTTTCTGCTTTTGCCTGTCTATTATGCTCCTAATAATCCCTAATAATCTCAATTACACTGCTCCTGCATTGAGAACAGAAGCTCCACAACCTCCTGTTTGAGTCTTTTGTTTGCAGCGTGCAGCTAATCAAAAGAAAGTTGGCTTAAAGGAGAGAAGGAAAGGAGTTGAGACGACTTGTTTCAGAAACATGAAGAACTGAGGGGCTGCGCTAAGGCCCAGTTTAAGATAAATAATGCAAAGCTACTGTAGACGACCCCAAAAATGACATGGATTTGTCAGTGAATATATTCGGTGTCCTTTGAATAACCAGCAGTCAACACTGATTGCTGATTTTTTTTGTGCCTATTTTACTTGAGATAACTGAGAAACTACATTAGCACCAACATTAAAGTAGACACATCCAAATGCTCTCAAGGTCACAGTAGTAGCTCAGTTGTGCGTTGTTTTAATCCAATCTTTAATCTTATACTTCAGCAGCAATAAGCTATAAGCTAATGTTTCAGGTTACTTCAGCGGACTATTTGCTTCACGACATGGGCATTTCTAACTATATTACTGTGTAGTGATAGCACTGGCGGGCAAATATATAAGTTCTAACGTGATGCATCATTAGGATAGCCTTCACTATATAAACAGATCCAATTTATGATCTCAAAATGTATCCCCTGGGTGGAAGTCTGGTGAGAATGTGTCCTGCTGGGATGTTCACCTCCCTCGTAGCCCTGCTTCTCTGGATCAGCTTCTGCTAATGCCGACTGTTTGAAATTGCGCCGTGGCTTTCTGTATCCACGATTAGACTTTATCACTCCAGCTGGCAAATAGCTGCAGTCCATGTTTCAGAAGTCGAGTTTTTGCTCTACTACAACAACAGACCGACTGTGATGTTTGTCTGTGTGTCATGGCTTAGAGGAATATACCACTGAATTTCATTACTTTGCACCCGGCAGGCCTGGCTTGTCATCTCACTTCTTTGTCTGAACCTCTATCCCTCCCTCTAACCATCCCTCCATCCCTGCTTCTTTTCATTGGTGTGCTCCTCTAACTCTCTCTCCGTCTCTCCAGGACTCGCATTTTTCACCTCCCTGTTCCTAAATCATCTCCTTCTACTTCCCCCAAGCTCTTTTCTCTCTCACTTCTCTCTCTCTCTCTATCTCTTTCGCTTGCTTTGTGTCTCTTGGGGTAAACAGTGTTTCGCCTGTTGAACTCAATAATCAATGTGGGTTTTTTTTTTCCTCATCGCACACATGCATACACCAAACACACACACACGCACACGCATTAACACTCAGACAGACTCCCAGGTCTATATAAGTCAGATAATGATGTGTTTTGGAGGCATTAGGGACAGCAGAGCAGAACCAAATGCCTCCAAACATGGGAAACAAACAAATTACCACTGTGTGTATGTGTGTGTGTGTGTATGTGTGTGTGTGTGTGCATGCATGTGTGTGTGATCACTAGAAGCAGTACGCAATACTGTATGAAAAAGTGATTCTTTGCTTCAGTCTCTGATCGTGTTACAGAGATAGATGCTATGTGACTTGACTATGTAACGCATTCACTTACACACGCACATACACACACACACAAACACGCTGTGATCTGTCATGTTAGCGTGTATCATTGGAAGTGACAGGCCATGTTTGTAATAACAAGCTAGCAGCAGATATATAAGTGCACAAATGTGTGTGTGATGATGTGCTCCATCTCCATCTCTGTATCGTTAATGCCATGCATGCGCATTGGCCCGATCGCCTGCTTCGCGGATGCTCATTGGTCCAGAAGAGCATTCCACTGATGCTCATTGGGTAGTTTATGTGCCATGTAGGTCCAGCGACTGCTCATTCACAGGAACAGCAGTTACTATCATTTAAAAGTGCCAAGTTTAAAAAATAGCCGTCTCTGCTTTATTTGCCAGCAGAGGGCAAATGAGTGGGGTTCAGCGTAAGGATCACAATAAAACTTTTTGATGTGGAGTGTAATCTCAATCTAAGAAAATGTTCCACAAGTTCAAAGACTGTTTTTTTTTTTTGTTGTTTTGGTCCTTCTTCACAAACCTGCAGTTGATTCAAGCACATGGACTTTCTTAATCTCTCAAATCTCCATTTTCTTTGGAGCACTTAAAGTAGTCCTTGCACTAAAATGTCATTTTGTTTTAGGAAGCACTCCTCTGTCACAAAAGTGCAGATCTTTGGCTTTTTAATCAGAAACCAAATACTTTATGATAATAGCAGCACAGAGTCTTTGCTAATTTACTAACAGATTCACAATCAACAAAATTTGGGAATAAAAGAATGATGAAGATGGCCAAAGAGAGAGCAAAGCCATAGAGTTTTCTTTTCTTCTCCCTTTAGCAACTCTATCTAGCTATTAGTCACCTTGCTTTTGTCTTCCTTGTGCATTTGACAAAGCAAAGAAGACAAAATGATCATTCTTTTAGAAGCAAACTAGCTACACTCCTGAGGGAGGAGCGGAGTAGCTGATTCTTTAGAAAAATGTTATAGAAGTTGACACCTCACCGTTGTAATGAATGAAATTTGTCTTTGTGGAAAATATTCTTTTTCTCAGTAAGAAAAACATCAACCTTTTGCAAGCTGATGAGCTGTGACTTATGAGAGTGACAAATGTGTGTAGGTTTTGTGTATAATGTCACTACTAATCTGGTCTTAATTGCATGACATGGATTTGCCCTCCCCTTTCCTCTTTTCTTCTCTCCCTCCCCTTTCTTTTTCTGACTTGTACGGCTGAAAATGCACCGTTACGTCAGTTCGCGGTTGATTTCTTCCAGTTTTTTTTTTTTTCATTCTAAATGGCAATCTCATGGTCCAGAGAAAAAGAAAGGAAAATAATTACACCTGGTTATCAGTACAGCAACACAAAATTGCATTCCTGAAAGTCAAACAAGGCGTATATAGATACACAACCGTATTCAGTTTGCAGCAGGTCTTGAAGTTAAGATAACTGTTCCTCTGTACATTGTTGCCCAAGTTGCTATTTTGGCTCGTATCTCCACTGCTTATCCCCTGTCCTACTTTGCTCATTCAGGAGATATTAGAAGAGAACAAAAGCAGGTAACACATGCAACACATAATTTGGACAAAACTGGACTCATCAACACTGTAATTAATTGCAAAGTGTAGAGGAGTTTGGTTTTGTGCCTTTTCTGAATTATGAAATAATTTAATTTCCTGACAAATTCAGTGTAGGCCGATAGAGGCTGATAGACTTGTGTTTACATGTTCTTATAATTAAATGTGGAGTGCTAGTAGGATGTTCATACTTAAAATAATAGCTGCAATGAGCCTCAAGGGTGAATATGTGCTGAATATTGAATGTGGGATATCATCTTTCTGTTTATTTGTTAGTTCAAGTCTGAAAGCAGGAAAGAAGTGTTGCACATATAGCCTGTGTATGTACACTCATTGGACACTTTATTAGGTAAACTTTGCTAATACTGGGTTGGAACCCCTTTTATTTTAGTAACTGCATAACTTAGCTCTTCATGGGAGAGATTGAGCAAGATGCTGGAGACAATCCTCAGAGATGTTGGTCCATATCGACCGTGATAGCATCACACACTTGCTGCAGATTCATCAGCAGCATATCCCGTTCCACCACCTCAAAAGATGGAGGTGGTGAAATGGGCCGAGTGGCATTGAGATTAGGTGACACAGGAGAACAATGAATTAATGGAAATCTTCAAGAAACCAGTTTGAGATGATTTGAGCTTTGTGACATGGTGCAGGAAGCAACCATTGGATAATGGCTGCACTGTGGTCATAAAGGAATGGACATGGTCAGCAATAATACTCAAGTGGGCTGTGGTGTTTAAACAATGCTCAGATGGTATTAAGGCAGGGGTGTCAAACTCAAATACACAGTGGGCCAAAATTCAAAACTGGAACAAAGTCACGGGCTAACGTTAATATTTATTGAAAAAAAATCTTCCTCCAGATATAAGAATGAATCTTTTCTTATGGACTCAAATAAGTTTTTCTGGAAAACTGAATATGGAACAAGCAAAGCTTAATGCTAAACAATATATATATTAGCTGTATAATACCAGTAGGCCAGCTCTAATAGTAATTTGGTATGGCTTCGCGGGCCAGAGTTTGACACCTATGTCTTAAGGGAACCAGCGTGCCAATAAAATATCCCCCACTCCCTTACGCCATCACCACTAGGGGGTGACTGTGGTTCAGGAGGTAGAGTAGAGATAAGAGAGATTTGATGTTGTTTACACAAAGCTGTTTACAGTCTTATATTGTCCGATTTTGATGGGCTTGTGCAAATTGTAGCCTCTGTTTCTTGTTCTTAGGCGACAGGAGTCGCAATTGGTGTGATGTTCTAGGTGCTCTTCTGCTACTGTAGCCCTTTTGCTTCAAGATTCAATGTGTTTGGCATTCAGAGATGCTCTTCTACCTTGCTTGTAACAAGTAGCTACTTTAGCGTAACTGTTGCTGACCTATCAGCTAAAAGCAGTCTAGCTGTTCTCCTCCGATCTGTGGCATCAGCAAGGCATTTTCATCACTGGATATTTTCGTTTATCAGACCATCCTCTTTAAACCCTAGAGATGGTTGTGTGGGAAAATCCCAGTAGAGCAGAAGTTTCTGAAATACTCAGACCAGCCTGTCTGGCACAATCAACGATGTCATCAAAAAGAATCTGTTATAATGTTGAACATTTTAACATGAGGACTAAGTGTGGCCCGTTAACTTCACATTGGCTTCATTTCTTGTTTGCACAGTTGGTCTTAAAATCAAATTTTCTTTTGTTCGGATGGTGCTTCAGGCCTTAGACTTTCTTTAAGCTCAACAACCATAGCAGAACAAAAACAGTGATATGTAATATGGGCCACACTGTAGTAATACATATGATAGTAATTTAATAATTATGAGAAAAAGCCATTTGAGAAGTCTTCAGGATGTGAACTTTAAAACAAAAACTTTAAAACAAACACGAAAGCTGGTATACCCACCATGCCTTATACCATATGTAAAGGTGAACATTTTTTGGGCTCTAAAATAACAAAAACTCATGAATTTTGATTAGATCTGATGTGGAGGGAAAAAGCTAAGTTATTATAAACTTGAGTGAAAACATAAAAAGACTTGCTGGAGAAAGAACTTTGACACGACACTTATATTGAATCCATAAGTCTTTCAAATGTTAAATCCAAAACTGTTACCTTGTAGAAAGTAAAACTTCCAAATCTGATACATCGCAAAATGATGGAGTTGATTTTAAGGAGTCAGCAAGCTGCGGAAGAACACAACAATAATTGATTGGCTCTAAGAGACCGGGGGCAACAGAGTGAGCTGCTCTGTGTCATCTTCCTGAATGAGATATGCATACAGATTTACAGTATATGTAACCTTCTCTGGAGTAATAATTATTCTGTCATAGTCCTGCACACAACCACTTAAGAATTCAACAATGTTGCTTCCCCCTTTTGTTTTTCCAAGTGCCAAAGGCATATGTTAGTGTCTGTGCATCACTTAGCAGCTTATAAAACTTCATGGAAAGGAATGTTATTTGAACCACATATACAAGAATACGGAGACACCGGTCAGCTGTCTTTCAGAGGTTGTTTGTGCTTTTTCTTAGGAATTTTGATGTGCTGATTTTGACGTGCTGAACCCAAATATGACATTTTAAACCTGTTTACATGGTTTAGATTATCTTATGTCTTGTCTTTATGTGTGTTTCATGTGATTAACATTTCTTTATTTCTTTATGTACCAAACAATAGCCTTGTAAAAAAAAAGGTATGGAACAAAAAAATATCTGTGAGTTCACGAAGTTGTTGTGTAGAAAAGGGGGGGGGGGGGGGGGGGGAATTGATGTCTAACGTCCATTACCTCAGCTATTAGGCTACTTAACTCCGATGGGGTAATTTTGATTCATTTTTCTTTGATTTTTCATTTTTCAACATATGTCCTTATTATTCTGTTTATTTATCTATTTCATTCTTAATTTAGTTTTTCTTTGACCTTATTGTTTGTCGATCTGCGCCTTGACACACAGTAGTGTTATGCGTTAAGTTGTGTGAATTTGATTGCGTCACTAGGTTGTGTGGGTAAGCTACAAAGTTGACCCCACAAACGTGTCCTTGTTTGGGATTAACAAAGTTTTCTTAACCTGAATGTGAATAAGAAACTGGATATATGTAGTGACAATATATGTATTAGAAAAAAACTGCAGGGTTATTCCACCTAAAAAAGCCCCTACTGAAAATATTTAGAGCTGTGCAAGTCATGTAGACGTGTTGCCTGCATGTCTTTCTATGAATGTCTCCACAACCTTTTGCACTTTGTGACTCACAGCACTCTCAACGGCATATCAGGAAAGGAAGTGAAAACTATCACTTGTGTATTGCATTATAGACTTTCTACTGCAAGGAAGGTCAAACCCAAAGTCACAGTAGAAGTCAAAAAGTCAAATAGAGATAATATATGACATTATATATATAATATAATATATAAGGCAAAACAAAAGCTATTGATTAGAAAATTGTCTAAAATTTGATGTAGAGTGACCCTAGGGTAGATTTCAATAGAATTATATACTTTTTGTTTTTTTTAGAAACAGAGGAAATGTTGTCCACTTTTTACAGCTGGAGGCTGTGTGCATCTGTTATATAAAGATCATTGCCTGTAGCCATGCACAGTGTGAGGTATGTCTAGGGATCTAACCTCTTGCCACAAACATCAACTTTAGGTAGAAAAGTGAAAAGACCATATTAAGTTATTGCCTATAATGCCAAACTGAACTCGAGGCCAAATACATTGCAGAGAACCTCAAAGAACCCGATAATAAGCCCGGCTCATTCCTGTGTGCTATTACTGAGTCAGGGTGCAACGGACTGACCCCCAATTAAAGAATGCTGCAAACAACACAGGAGGACCTCCAGGCCAGTACCTGGACCTCTGTAGCATGCACAGCTGCCAAAACATTCTCACAGTCCTGGGAAACTGCAAGTGATCATACAGCCAAGCACAGAAAAAGTAAAGTATCAGGGTGAGCACTGTCTGAAGCAAGTGCTTCCACAATCCAGAGCACAAACACCTTCTAAAATTGTCTTTACCTTGTAAAAGTGATCAGAAAAATAAGACCTAAGAAAGGTAATCACGCAGAATGGTTACTGAAGTACAATCCAATAATCACCTGGTAGCAAACTGCAATAGACACAATGTCTTGTCCAACATCTATCTATCTATCTATCTATCTATCTATCTATCTATCTATCTATCTATCTATCTATCTATCTATCTATCTATCTATCTATCTACCTACCTACCTATGTTCTGTGTGCCATGTGTTTGTCATTTTAGAGACGTTTGTTTTCCAAGGCTTTTGTTACAATCTGGTTTTCATTTCCTAAAGGGTGATTTCCTTTGTCCCCCTCCTCATCCTCCCCGTCTCTTTTTTCCCCTGCCCAATCTCCTGAAGAGAGCATCTGTTGCCACTGTCTGCTTTTGTATTCGCAAAATTGACAGAAAGCAGGCGCACTTTTCTGTGAAGAAGCTGGCATGTGGTACGTACAAAAGAAAGTTACATGCTAATTGCATGTCATTACTCCCCGCACACAGTAATTTCTTTGATTGTGGTTACTGTACTTTTCTTCTTCAAAGTAGTGATGGTGCTGATTCTTACCTCTAAATTCTCCATGAATGTCCACAGCGTTTGAGATCAAAAGTCGCTAAAAGTAATAGAAAATGTTTAAAATTGACATGTGTATGTTTATTTGTAATGTGAGAAAATAAATAGACATATAGGAATCATCATACAAATCATTGTAAATTGTTGCTCTTGTGGTTTAGTCAGATTTCTGGGTTTTTGGTAACTAAATACTATTTGGATTAATTATATTCTATATAACTGCATCTGATTAGGCAACTGCCACCATCAGTCCTGTGCAAAAATGGGTGTACTTACCTTACAGTAGATCCATACTATTCTTGCCTAAGCTAACGCCAAAATCAGTCCATTTGACTAGTGGGATCACTATGCACAGTGCAATGCACCGGATTCTCGAGTGCTGTTCAGTTGGACCACTGCTTCCTCAACAGCTGCTGCCAAAGAAATGTTTTGTATTAAGTAATTAGGAAATCTCTAAGGCACGCGAGAGGACACAGTGTGACTGAAGCACAAACTGCAAAATTTTGTGGTTCAGGCACCAACTTAACCACAAAGTGCAAAATGATTAACATCTTTGTTGCCTGCACAGGTGCTTTTGAAAAGCTTGTGTGCATCAAAGAGAGAAATGATATGAGAGTAAGAGAGACAAAACTAAACATATTCATGCTTGGACGTTTAAGCACAGAGTGAGTGCAAGCCAACAGGCAAGTGTAATGAGGGAACAAAAGTGCCTGGATGCAGTACAGAGCCTTGACTGAGTACAGCTTAAGTCTGGGCTTTGGGTGGGCCTGTCAAGGACTTGTTGATTGTTTGCTTTGGTTTACTTTTGTGCACATTTAAAGGTGAACTGTCGCCCTATAGCTTCAGGCCGCTGCCCTCCTGAGCAGGTATTCTCCAATGACTTTTCTATATTTGGATGAAGTCATCCTTCCCTCAGTTCTGACTAGTTTCCTGGTCCCTGCTGTTGAGAAGCACCCCAGAGAATCTTTATCCTTATGCTCTCAGGGTGTCCTTAAATGCCTTTTGAGAAACACCAAGTGGGCTGCCATGTACCTCTAACTTCTGAATCTCTGTTACCATGACTGCTGGGGTCCTGGTCACCTCCCACATGGACCTTCTTGCTCAGTTTGGCAGCAGCGCCAGCTCTATGAAAATTCCTGGAGGGGGTCTTCTTTCTTTTGCAATTACCGACTCCTCTGTGCTACTGGGAACATTCAAAGCAAAGGTTTTGAACCCTTGCTCCCCACAATTTTAGCATCTAAGTCTACAGCAAGGTTCTTTGGATTTCTGAGGCTGAGGTTTTATCCTGAAGTACAGCACGGATTTTCCTTTCACAGAGCCATGCATATATGAGGGTTTGTCCCTATCATACCTCTGAGTCCATCAGAGTTCTACATACTTGCTAAGGGTTATTAAAGCCAATAACATCTGGCTAGAATTTGAACTTTTACAGTAAAAGCTGAACGATTAGTAAAATTAGACAATCAGTTTCAGATTTTTAAGACGTTTGCTGTGTTTCTCATGTTCTTTTCATTTTGTCATCATACTCGTCTGAGTGCAGATTGATGGGAAATGTCAATTCTATTTATTTCACAAATCATAAAAATACAGTTTGTCATTTCTCTACATACATACATATACACATTAGCACCCAATGTAACATGAGTAGCATATTTCTTTTAACAACTATCAATGACTAATTTGATGTAGTGTTTTATAAAAGTGTGTATAAGGAACAAACTCAGCTAAATTTGAATAATTTTATGTGGATATGAGAAAACAGGTGTTGTTAAGCAGATATCTCTTTAGGAAAGATGTCTTCGCCTTTTTCTGCAAAACTCGCAAAGAAGTCAAGCTGTAGCACAAATCCAACTCTTTTTGGACAACAACAGTATCCTAAAATTGGAATGGACTAACCCTTAAATTATAATACTCGACTAGGCTACTTATGATTATGGAAAAGCCCTATCCATCTTACATCAGGGCTCTGCTGAGAACCTTGGAGGAGGACTGAGGTCAAACGTGACTCATATGTTGAAGTCACCCAACTTACAGTGACTCATCCTTACACCTCTTCTCCGTGCCAAACCCAAACCCACTGCTTGGCACAACGCCAAACTTTACTCTTCTCATTTTCTATATTTTATCCACTTTATTTTTAATTAAACTGATAAACAGGGGCATTATTACCAGTTTCCCCTCCTTCATGAACAGCAGCATGCACACCTTCCCATTTCATCATGTTTAGTTTAGTATGCTCCCTTTTTTTTCACAGTAACTACTCCTGTTTTGATATGAAACTACTTTATCCCTTCTCTCAAATAGTATTGAAGTGAGCTGAATGGCTTGTATGATACTCATATAGCCGTGGCTGTGACAAAGGGTTTCACTCTAATGAAGATTGTGTCAGCTTCTTGATTAGGGTTTTAACAGTGAGGATTATGTCTTGTTCTTCTTATTCTGACCACTAATACAGTTAATAACAGGCTTATCAAGCTCACAAGGGATCTCACTGATGTCTTTTGCAGCTGTGTGTGTGCGTGTGTGTCTGAGTGTTTATTGTTCCTTCGTTTCCACTACACATGATTCTCCTCTCCCTCCCCGTATGTCTCTCTCCTGCTGTGCTGTTCTGTTGGCCTTTTTTTCTCTCTCCTGTATTGTGTTTCTGTATTTCAACTCCCCCCTAGGGTAGAGATGGGTCATCAGGTTGCCATGACAAAAGCTTTGATTGTTGCCCAGGTTGAGTGGACGGCATCAGAGAAATGAGTTTTTCTGAGAAATGTCAATAATTTCAAAGGAAGTAAATTGCAAAATACAGGAGTCCTAACTGGATGGAGAATCAGAGTGAAAAAGCTTTTCTGTTAGTTTTCAGGTCATATCCTGCTGAATGCTTAGTGAACACAACAAACAGAAACAGGTAAAAAAAAAAAAGTATAGTACATGCAAATCCACTTTTTATAGCTCTTTGCACAACTGGAGTAGTAAGTTGAAGCACTTACAGATCTGTGCAACTTTCTTGTGTTTTTATCTAGATTTTATTCTATGCCAGCACTTCCTATACTGGTGAACAAAACACTATGTTGTAGTAACAGCAAATGTGAATGCCCATGAGATAGACAGTATTTGATTTTTGGTTCCATAATTCTATATGTAACCATACAGAATTACAGTACTATTTATTAGACTGACATCCAGTGTTTATGCCACAGCTAAACTAAAATAACAATATTGATTATTATAATAAAAATAATGTGTCTATGTCTCTGTAATGGCTAATCAACCAGTGTGTGTACACTCTTTACAAGTGAGCAAAATTTTATTTTATTATGCTGGGGTTTTTTTTATTATTTTCCGATTAGGATGACAAATTGTAGTTATTTTTGCAGTTATCATTCCCGAACAGAACATTTATTTTTAGCCAGTGAATGTTTTGCTCTAATAATTTCTGACTTTTCAGACAAGTCCATTGTGCTTGCTCAAATTTGGGTATATCAAAATGTAATTTTAGTTTAAAAAAAAAAAACCTGACAGATTTTTTAAAATACTTGTGTTTTCTTATTTTTATGATAAGTGGTCTAATAAATTTGTTAAGCAAATGTTGTTTTCATAAGCCACAAGCTAAAAAGCCCGGGAATCAGGACCTTGTGAGACTATAATGTATTTTCAGCTCATATCTGGAGTGTTGAAAACTTTACTAATCAACATTTATACTGCAAATGAAATGTAAGATGAGAAAAAATACAAGTTATATATAATTAACCAAAATGCAGACAGAGACAGAATGTTAGGCTAAAACTGGGTTTTAATATACGAGCTGATTTCACAAAAACTAAAAGGTGTATAAGCTAAACTCACAATTTAAAAAAAAAAAGTGTTGTAAACAAACTAAAGCTAAATTTAGCTTCTTCTTTTTTTGGTCACCACTGTGGATTATCTGCCTCCATCACCCTATTTTATATACTTTTCCTCTTCACTGGTAGCTCCATATTCAACATCCTGTATCCACTATCACTCCTCTGTGCATGTCCAAACCATCTCAGGCTTGCCTTTCTATCTTTGTCTCCAAACCACTCAACACAAGCTATACTCACATCTACTCCTGTCCACTCTGGCCACTCCCACCTAAAACCTTAGTTGGAATCTTAGCATCTCCAGCTCAAACCAAAGCTAAGCACACGCAACAGTAAGGGTCAAGCAGATAATCACAAGGGCAGGAATAGAACCAAGAGAGGAAATAAATTAACAGAGGATGCTCAAGAAAAAACAATTACGAAAAAAAAAAGAACCATTAGGAACACAAACACACACAGACAAAGAAAGATGAGAAAAAAGAGGAAAGTAGAAAACAGCGGGTCAATAAAAGAGTAACAGGAATCAAGATTAAAACAAAATTCAAAACCTCGTCCATCTGCATGTTGTGTGAAGGTCTAAATCTTGCTGTTTGACTAAGTCTCACCACTAATCAGTCTATTTCCATCTGCAGCAGGCAGCTGTTTCTCATGAAAAGCCCCAACCCTAACCCTGTTACAATGATTATTTTCTTTTTTCCCTGCTTGCAAAGACTTGGGAGAACAATTTAATAAAACCAAAAACTACATGTTCTGATAGCCTAGGGTTAGAGTTAGGCTTGTGATCATGTAGTAACTGCTGATGCCTCAAAAGGTTAAAACCTATACACTGTCTAGCATCAGTGAATGATGAGACAAACCTATTGACTACTTGTTTAACACAGTGGGGGTCTCTAAATTCCCAGATATTTCCATTAAGGATAGGGTCTAGGATTGTATTTTTTCCTATATTTACCAGAAAAAAAACTATTTCTAATGCTAATGCTAATTTTCAAATGTTGTATTTATATTATCTCGTGCTTTCTCAACGTGACCAAAATGAACATGGAAATAAAATAATGCGGGTTTAAGTAAAATAAATAATTAAAAGCATGCTATGAAATTTTCACAGTAATATATGTAGTTTTGTTAATTGGTCAAAGTATGAAGTCTGTGTTGTGCTTTTTAGCAGGATCTGTGTCTCTGCTTTATCTTTTAAGTGCTGGTAGCTGTAGTGTCAACAACGAGTTCAAAAAAGTGACGAGATCACCAAAAGTTACTTTTTCCCGTCTACTTGTCTGATCATACCATTTATTACACCTGTAGTCTAGCGAGTACATTGGAAGTGGATGCGTAGCTTATCGTCCTTTTTGTTGCACTGGAATGAAATTCAGACTTTTTTCTTTTTGCATGAGAAACTAAGCGTGTATGCAGTGGTCATGCTAGAGGGCTGATTAGCTAATGGAGGAGGAGGTCGGGCAGCACAAGTGTCTGATGTGTGTGGGCTGTGTGGGTTTAAACTATGATTTTACTGTCCTCTGGAGTCCAAATCAGCAAATGGAGGTAGATAGAGGATAAGTGTTATAGAATAAAATATCCACCAAGTACACCTCCAGGCACACTGGTGTGGATATATCTGTGTATGTGTGTGTGTGTGTGTGTGGTTTTTCAGTCAGTTGTGAAAACGGTGATTCCGCCTCGTGGTTTAAAAAGTGAGTGTAATGATGTAGAATGGAAGAGGTTTATAGAGGCATTAAGCCTAACTCTTCCTCCTTCACTACCTCACTCGCTCTGTCTTTCTGTCTCCAGCTCTATTTCTTCGTCTCTCTCCCCCTCATCCTCAATGTCCCCCTCTCTCTGTTTTTATGGTGGCATTATTATCTCGCTCTCCCACCCATTACTGTTCAGGTTGAAGCAGAATAATAAATTTCAGGATCATGCCGATGCAGCACTTCTCCAGCTAAAGCTCATTCTGTGGACTCGACAGAAACGCTGCACCAAAACAACTCGAGACAACAAAGATTGTAGCATGTACCTGCTTTCTTCATGTTTTCAGCATTTTAAAACTATTTTAGGGGGAAAAAGTCATTATTAGATGAAGAAGTTGTGGTGGTTTTTCTGTGTTATTGTGGGTTTGTCTATGACTTGTACTTATTTACAACTTTTCAAAATCTCTCTGACTAGATAACATTTTTTGCATTTTCTAAAAACCTCTTTCTGTGAGACTATGATTGGTTTAAAACAGTGTATTAGGCTTTTTTCCTTCCTACTAATGTACTTTGTCAACATTTTCAACATTTTTAAGTTAACCTGCCTCTACATCAGAATTTTTTCTTTGTCACTTTTTCTCTCACTACTCTGATGGTTTTTTGGTCACGTTTTGCTTTTTAATCCGTGCGCTCTATTAGCGTCAAATAAAGCAGAAACATGGACCTTTAAATCAATCTAATAGTGAGCTAAGTCTAATGAGCTACGAAGCATGGGAAATCAAAAGGTCAAAAGGTGTTGTTTTTATTACAAACTTGACTTTCTAACTTGTTTTGTCTGCCTTTGTCATTCTGCAGCTTTCAGCCTACGGTGGGAATGTCATTTTCACCGTGTCTTATACTGTAGAGCAGCAAGAACAAGTGAGCATCAGAGTCACATCAGAGCCTGACTTAATCATAGAGGTAAGTTTTTAAACAATTCACTAATTACTTGTAGCTGCGAACTTAAACTACTGTCAACATGCTACACGGTAATGGAGAGATATTAAGTCAACCAGGACTTGAGACTGGTCGGCTACCACCACCTGATAGGGAAAAATGTGTACTACCTAAGCAGTTGGCGAGTGTTTGCTGGTTGTCACCCAGTGAAACTGCAGAATAAATCTTGGTCGTTATTGGTGGTTGTTATCAGATTGCATGGAGGACACAGACTTGTCTGCAATCACTTGAAAGCTGCTTATTAACAGTCAGACTGGAAACTGAGAACATTCACACTTAAAGTGAAAGCTGTGCCTTACTGCTACAACCAGCACCTTTTGAAGACTTTGAACTCTAATACATTATTTAGTTTAATATTTCAAGTTGCGGTTTTCAATCCACAGCCACAGTAAGGGCTGAGACTGATTTCACATAGCAACAGCCATCAACCTCCAGCAACCACTTGCCAACTGGTTGGAGATTGCAAATGCCTGTGGTTGCTAGGGGAACTGCATGACTGGAGCTTTATCAATTGGTTTCCCAACAACAGCCAGAAATTTCTGCCAATGTTTGAAGAAGTGGAACTTTTTATTTAGAATAAATAAAGGACCTCTAGCAGCCACTCAGCGACCAGTAAGGGAATACACGTTTTTTCCTAGTGATCTGTGGTTTCCGGGAGTCCCCAAGTGTTCTTGATGCCTATGTGACTCTAGCCTGAAACAACATATCCATGCAATCTATATGCATGGGTTTAAATTGTGTCGTTTTTTTGTTTTACTTTTTGATTCCTATATTAAACTGTCTTGGTGCATTTGGGAGACTCCTCAGGAACAGCCATGCGGTAGAGCCCAGGAATGAGATCCAACTGAACTGACTATTTCAGTTAAAGGGGTTGACAAGGACTGCTCCCAGCACTCAGCAAATACATTATTTTTGGTGTCAGAGTAACTCAAGTGTGACTTTTTCTGTTTTTGTGTACTTGTTTTTCCGCTGTTTTCTGCGACCATGAGGACTAAATGAAGTTGCAAACAGTTAAGAAAAGACAGACAGTCACACACGCGCGCACGCAAGCAGCTGCAGCCTGAGGAGAACTGCTGAACTTAGCAATAAAAAATGCAGATATACTCTCTCGCCCCTTCTCTCCCTGTATGTCTGTATAATGAGCAGGTTGCAATATGATGTATGGCAGCAATAAGCAAAGCAGCCACACTATTAGTTAACTGTTTATATCTCTCATATCACTAAACAACATTGTGTCTGTGTATGTGTGAGAGCATGGAGTACACACAAAACAATGCACAGGTTGGTGTGTATGTGTGTCCTCTGTGCTGGAGCTGTAGAAAGGATCCAGTTACTTTGCTAGTGTTCGAAGAAGTGGGAATTCTAATTAGAATAGTTGGAAGGGCTTTCAGAAACGATCTAAAATAAACTGCAGTAAATGTGAAAGCACCTAAGTCTCACATACTGACTGCAAAGAGAAAGCGGCGTACTGTGTACGGTAGGTGAGAAAGAATGGATCGAATGGATGAAAGGGCACGGAAAGAAAGCCATAAAAGGAGGGAATGAAAAGTAAAAGAGACTTTGAATCAAATAAAGGCAGGGCAGACTGAAAAGTGAAATAAAAGATGGGAAAGAAAGAAATTGACAAAAAAAGGAAAAAGTAGTGGAAGATTGAAAGGAAGAATGGTGGGTGTGAAACAACACAAAAGGAAGTGAAAAGGAAAAAAGGAAAAGAAGAAACAAACAGTGAAGAACGGAACGTGGAAATAAACAAAAGTAAGAATGAGGAAGAAGGAAAATTGTGAGACGGATAGTCACAGACCAATGAGCTTGTGTTATTTAAAGATGTGTCAGTGAGATCGACAGACTGGGAGGAGATGGGAGGAGAAGGAGAGGAGGACAAGTGTCGGTCTTGTTGTCAACAAAAAGCCTCTCCAAATGATGACAATAATGAACCACCTACACACTGTCAGCCAGCTCTCTCCCTCTTCACTGTCTCTTTCAGCCTTTGTCTCGTTTTGTTCCCTCTTTTTCTGCCCTGCTGTTTACGCTGCATATCTGCATCGAGTTGTAATATTTTTTGTTGCTTGTTTTTGTGAAGTGCAAGAAGAAACTTGTGTGTTGTTCGCAAGAAGTCAGCATCTGAATAGATAATAATCTCTCTGTCTTTGTATGGCTCTGTGGCTTTGTTGCTTTCCGTGCCTTCCTCTCGATCCATGCCCACTCAATCAGTCCACTTTAGCACAGTTAAAGTGTGTAAATAAAGAAAGAAAAGAATGCTGTAAACACAGAAACGCAGTCTTGAGCCGCCTCTCATTTTGTTTCAGGAAAAACCTTATAAAACTTTCCCTTTGTGATCTAATTTTTAAAGTAAGAAGTGAAATGTTTGTATTAAAAAGTATTAAGAATTGAACCAACATAATGATGTTTGTCTTTTTAAGGGATTTTTTTAACTGAATTCTTTTTCTTATTGGTAAATAAAAGTGAGGTGACTCTTTCATTTTCCCTCTTTGTCTCTGTCATCCTCTGATTTTGTGCATCTCTTGGCTGTGCTGCTGGTTTCACCGTCTTTATGACTCCCCCACCTCCCCCAATTCAATTAGTTTTTATTTAATGGTTTATTGGCATAGTAAGCTCTCCCTCTCTCTCACTCTCTCCCTCCATAAGTAGTTGTCACTCTGTGTTAGCCACTACATGCCATTGATCCGTTCTCAACAAGAGATAGTCAGATACCAGGCCTGGGCTCAATTTACTTTGCATTTAGTCCATTCAGTATGTCAATATAAACTGGAGCTCATTACCTAATGACACATCTTTCACTCTCACTCATTTTTTTTAGATAAGTTATAAATGCACATGTCAGTGCTGTCATAAAAGCAACAGAGGGAATGCCGATGTTTTACATTTATGAAATTAAAAGTTCAAATTGTAATTCTTTTGCTCTACCAGGGAGGAGGGATGAAGATTAATTACAAAAGGTTTGGCGAGCCTGTCTACCCATCCTCATCCAGCACCAGTCACATAGTTCTCCTGCCAGAGAACTTCCGGGTTTCAGAGACGGCACAGCCAGTTAGTCGGAGAGATTTCTTGTCTGTGCTGGCAAAAGTGACGAGTGTGATGGTGCGGGCCTCTTACAGCACAGAACGCAGCGCTGTTTACAGGTGGGTACGGAAACATGTACACATTTCGAAGTGTGCCATCATGACGTATTGATCATACACTGTAAAATAAATCATTATATTAAAATTAAGCTTGTAAAATCAGAAGTTTTTAGTCTCATTTAGCTGTAGGAAACAAAATTTTCGCTCAGAATCAAGACTCTGAGGCATCTCCTTCTTATAGCCTGTGAATATCACGGCTTTAACCTTGTGCAACCTAAACATAAAGATGGTGGTTTTATAGGTGAAGCTTATTGCCGTCTGAGAGTAAAATCTGCCTGAGAGAATGAACTCGGCTCATAAAACCTCTAAAAGACTTATCAGCAAAACTGCCCTGTTTACGCACAAGCTGTATGTTTAACTGTGAAGGCGGACAGACTCCCAGTATGCTGTATGATTTTGCTTGATATTTGTATTTCTGTGCCCTCCGTGTGCAGACTCCACTCATTTTCTATGGAGGTAGCAAATCCCGCTGCTATAGGAGAGAGGAGAGCATCAGCTGTAGAAGTGTGTTCTTGCCCTTATGGATATGGTGGAACTTCTTGTGAGGTAAATACACACCATTCATCCATTTGTGTTAACGGCTTATCCAATGGGCACATAAGGCTGGTTGGTTACATACTGTAGCACTAATGCATAGAGACAACCGTTCATACTAACATTTATACCTACAGTCAATATAGACACAAGCACATAGAACAAACAAGATGCTACCAGACAATAAAACTTATAGAAGGGATTAAAAACAAATATGACAAGAACAGAACCAAAACTATTTAACTAAATTCAATATCCAATTGGGCCAAGAGATTAGTAAAGATCTCTGCTTCAGATGGTATTGTTGCAAAATGTATCCTGAATAGAATTAGGTATATTACACATAGCTAATTATTCCATTTGTATGACAAAATAACATCCAATCCAATGTGCAAAAGGTGGATAGGTAGACTTACAAGTCTACAAGAATCAACCCCAGTTACTGGATACAGAGCCGTCTGGACATTAGGTGGAAGTCTGAAGCTTTCAGCAGAACATGAAGAAAGTTGTGGTTACCTTTAATTTCTCTGGAGAGCGTTGCTGAAAACCTGGAAGCTTGTCTCTTGTGAAAACACACATTCTTTGACAAACACTTTTTTGCTAGCCATAAGTCAAAATTTGGGGTTATTATTTTGAAATTTCAACTTTCAAATTTCAATAATAACAATACGTTGTTTTCTCAGACGTTTGAATTGCTAAGACCTAACTTTTTTAGATCATTTTAACTTATGAATGACAGTTTAGTTTTTTTTTTTCTAGTTGTGGGGAAAATATTTTATAGTCTTGAGTTCATGCAGAACCGAATAAGACGTGTGAGCATCGCCTCAGCGGAGCAACATTTGTTGCACTGAAAGGGCATTGATGAAAAGATGTGGTTCAGTTTTGTGTGGCGTAACTGCATATCTTTGGACTGTAGCGCTGTGGAGTGAACCCATGCATCCACTGGGAGTACATGGAAACTCCACACAGAAAGGCTGTGGAGGCTGTAGCTGTAAGATGGCAGGTCTAACCACTGCACTGCAAACAAGCACAAATAAACAAAAAAAATCATTCAAACACAAAGAAACATTGATTAGAAAAATTTCCAGTGCAAGAAAGGATTCTTGAAAAAAAAAAGAGTACCTATTCAAAAGATTGTAAGCCCACACTGAAATGTACGCAGTCACTTAATGATGTTGGTGTGTATTTCTATGTTAGAACATCACATGTGTACTTTTAAATGTGGCTAATGCTAACACATGTACAAGTAATCCCTGTGAGCCACAAGTAGAGCCTTCAATTTGTATCCTGCTATATTGACGTTAACTCAGGATGCATTTCCTTAAATGGTCATCAACTGAAGGCTTAGACACCCATACATACAAACAACAGTCTCTTTCTGTAAATGTTTGTGCACAGTTTTGTGTTACAGGCATTTAGTGTACTGATTCCTTGATATACTGTATGTTATGCTTGGTAATACTTGACTGCACTTCAGGTGGAATTTTAGTGCATTCGTTTTTCATAAATACATCAAAAAGAAGTGTCCTTATTCATGATAACACCTTATGTCCACGCACATATTCCAGATGGGATTTTTACTCAAAGTGAAAAGATGTTTGTCTGTGTAGCTTTTAGTTATCCAGATCATGGTAGCTGGAATGAGCTCAGAAAGAAAGTGACTTTTTTAAGTCCCGTGAAGACTTGGTTTAAATACCTGGAACTTTCTTTAGAACTCAAGAATCCTCTTGGATGAGAGGTGAAACATCTCCACGAAACCTAAAGAAGTCCTCTCCATTTCTTTCCAGGCTCCTCAGACAGATGGTTGG
Organism: Astatotilapia calliptera; assembly: GCF_964374335.1. NCBI lineage: Eukaryota > Metazoa > Chordata > Actinopteri > Cichliformes > Cichlidae > Astatotilapia > Astatotilapia calliptera. The sequence goes on from NC_137436.1 coordinate 16,859,699, forward strand.
AAATGTTGTGGATCAGCTTATATTATCTGGGGACTGTTTAACTAGTCTAAAACATCCAAACATATCTCAGAACATAATTTTATTCAAATTGTATTGTGATTCCTAAATTTGTCTCATGGAGATTTGAATTGCTTTATTCAAAGAAAACTGTAAACAATAACACGAAATTACCGTTTAGTCTCAGAATGCAGCTGATGCGCTGTTGTTTTAGCTGACAGCATCATGCTTTTGAAAGTCACACACAAGCGCACACGAAAAATATTCCAAGTGTTGCACTCAGAAACACACACACACTTGAGGTGCTAATTAGAGGATCACCATGTAATTACTCTACGCTACAGCAGCTTGAAGAAAGACACTCCGTCTGGCTTTCTGTATTTTCTAACTTTGTGATCTTGTGTGTTTCAGGCGTGTGCGCTTGGTTTTCGGAGGGTAAACGGGAATCTGTATAACGGGGTGTGTGAACCTTGTCACTGCCATGGACACACAACACAATGCCATGAAGTCACGGGGCATTGCTTGGTAAGTAGCTTAGTAGTGGGTGAATTATGTCACCTGTTTCTTTTTCATTTGTATTTATTATTTATTACTATTGCTTTTATGTGTTTGTTTTATGTGTAAATTAATACTCAAAGATCTAACCCTATTTATCATCATTAAAATGTAATAAAGAGTAATGAGTAATGAGTTCAATTTTCTTTATTTGTTTGTTTTGAAAAGTCTCATTTCTTTCATTAACCGCATTCTTTTTTTAATCAGTAATTAAGGGAGTTGAATTGTTTATTTGGAAGCCGTGGATTACATGTATTCATATCTTTTCAGTGTTTTTGTTTAAAATGTGTCCAATTAATTGAGGAATTGCAGAAAATCTTCCAAAATTGGTTGAGTTAGCTGAGTGTGAGAGTTTTGAAATGAAAGACACTCGGAAGCTAAATGCATAACTTAATATGGAATACATAAATGAACTTTTATGTATACAAAAGAGTTTTTTTCTTATTAGTTGAAGTCTCCCCGGATTTGCCATCTAGTGGTGAAGGCAGGAATTGCAGTGTGAAATGAATAAACATTCCAGATTGGGCTTCTTATGTGCATCTGCTCACATGCACCCACCCCAGTCTGCACATTGCCTTAGGGTTAAGCTGTCAGTTACCATCGCACATACACACACCAGAATACACACACAACACACACATACACAGCGATCTATGAGTTTTGTATTGCCATGTTATGTTTCATTATAGATGAGGAGGATGCTGGGATGTGTCAGGGTGAGGCCAACACACAGAAAAAGACAGACAGACAGGCAGGGAGGCGCTTTCTTTTTCTCTGACACACACACACACACACACACACACACACACACACACACACACACACACACACACACACACAGAGGAAGACAATTTGACGTGAACTCACTCACAGCACATAAACAACCTCTGTATACATATTCATACACAGTGAGTGGCAGACAGATCTGCACACAAACACACCTCTTTTCTGAGGAATTTGATTTCCAGCTCGGGTTGAATGACTGAATGATGCCATGGTTATACAGGTTAACACACTGTGTATGTGTCACATTGTGATTCACCATTTGGGATGTTTGAGCTGAGAAAAAAATGATTTGGAATAAGGTGACATATAAATGCACAGACTAGCTCAAAAGTACCACTGGCGCTTCAGCTGGACATATGAAAACAACAAAGATTTTGGCCAATAAAAGAGCTGTCTATTATAGATACAGCATAATTTTACGGTTTAAAAACTCTTAAACTGAAATCTTCAGATTTTCTATTTTACGTTCTCAGTGTTGAAGAATTTAGTCTTATTAAATAAGTCGTGATGCCACAATTACAAAAGAGCACTAATGGAAGTAGAAGGTTTTACAGCATAAGTGCAGGTTTTAATATTGAGTTTCTCTCTGGAAGCAACTTCTTAATTCAGATTAAAAAGATGCAACAGAAGAAGCATCGCTGTGTTTTGATATATGAAGGTGAAGCCTCCCATTAGAAACCGTAGGGTGTCGAGGACTGTCGATTTTTAATTTCAGAGAGTTTTTTGTACTGCCACTAAATCTGGCCTTAACTATGTTGTTTGCAGCCTTCACAATTTTGCAGGTAAAATATTGTTGGGTTGACTGTTATGATGTTGGGTTTCTGTTAAACCATTTCCTGTTTTATTTTGGAATTCTTTGTCTGTTTATGTTGTTGATTTTATTTCCTGTCTTTGTTAGTTTTCCTTGTGATTGTATGCTCTGCCCTGATTAGTCTCATCTGTGGCGTTCTTCATCCCTGTTTCCAATTAGTCATCATTTACCCGGCTATATGTGTGTGTCTGCAGTTGTTTTCATCTTACTTGCCTCATTTACCTAGACCTCATATTGTTGTCACCCTGCTTGGCACGTGACAAGGTTGTGAATGTGATAACTGGAGAACCAGGTGACGTAGGATTTTGAAATTCATATCACAGTTGCATCTACTAAAATCTTCAGATGAATTTGAATCTCGGTGAACTTGACCTCAAGGTAAAGGTCAGAGATCAACTTTACAGAAAATCTTGTGAGCACAATAAACTGAGAGCAACGTCACCTAGGCTTTTCAAACTGATATCATAGGTGTGTCAAGGTCAGAGGTCACCTTTTTACAAAAATCTGGTTCTGCTGGTGTTGCTTGTGTTGCCAGGATTTTCTGGTGTAGTTTTGTATGCAAACCACCCCCACAATGGCAAAAAGCTCCAAAGGTGTGAACTGTTTAGTTTTTATCTTTCTAACCTTTAACTTTTAGAAACAAAAAAAATATTATGAAAAAAAAAGCAGATCTGTTCTAACGTCTTTCTTTCTAGTTTCTTTTTCTTCCAAGTCTCAACTTAAATCATCCCCTTTTACTATTAACTGCACATGTATGGCTTGACTCAGTATGGTACAGGTTCAGTTCGTTGTTCTTCCTGTCTGTCTTTAGCATTTTTGACTGTTGGAAATTATGCAAAGTTCGTCTGCAGATGTGTATAACATGTACGCAGCTAAAAAAAAAACTAAAACAAATACTTGAGAGGTTTTTTGTTTCCAAGAGAATTCCTTGTTACTTGAAAATAAAAAATAGGTCTTATTTGGAGTTTTTTCCTTCCTAAATGACTCAACAGAACAATAGCACAATGTTGTTGAGGTATTTTTATCATTGCACAAACTGCTTAAACTCTTCTTTGAAATTGCATCCTCAGAGAAATTGACTTGCTCTCCTGACTCAAATGAACTTTAACCTATTTTTCTCCCCCAGGACTGCTCCCACAACACCGCTGGCCCCTACTGTGACACCTGCCTGCCAGGTTACTATGGCAACGCCACCCGTGGGTCACCTGCGGACTGTCAACCCTGTGCCTGCCCGCTCAATATTCCCAGCAACAAGTAGGTTCTGAAGACCCTGGGGTTAATGCAGCCAGGGCAGCACAATTTAATCAAATGCCTCAATCTATCACTGTTGACCCACCTGACTCTGCGGTCCCTATTTCTCTTAATAATCTCCCGTCTCCTCCTGACACTCTCACCATGTTTTTTTTTTTGTGTGTGTGTGTGTGGTCTTTAGAGGTTATCGCCACAACTAGAGACTTCATCACTCTCGGCGGGAATATAATTGTAATGACATTAATGGAAATATCATCACCACAGGTAGACTCATAAATATAAGTGGAGAAACATTATCCCTGTGGGTGGAAATGTCATTGTCGCTGTTAGAATCAACATAATTTCTACTAGGAGCCTTAACACAGTAGAAAATGCAAACCTCCCACAAGTCATTAAGGGATTGAAAACCCTTTAGCATTATATTCCTCTCATATGGAAAGCTACTCATGCTGTGGCTACATCACAGACTTGAATGACAGATGCTCAGATTACACCACACAACAGTTTTCCAAAGAGATGCAAAAATACTACCAGACATGAAGACCTTTAAACCACAGCTATTAAAAAAACATACACATTGATATGTTGTCTAGGGGTAGGCACATTGCTTGGTTACATGCGGTTATTAAATTAAACTCCCTCCGGGACCACACGTGTTGATAAAGTTTAGAAAAATCATCGTTTATAAGAATTTATTTACACACGTCTGATTTGGTTTATTCATGAAACATGCACATAGTACATAAATGACATCATTTAATAGTATTTTATGTTGTTTTGAGTTTTTGGGTTTTTGTTTTTTTTTGCAAAGATGTTTTCACAAAGTGGAGTCATTAAAATCAAAACTACCAGCCGGTACATTTTTGGTGCACTTCAGAGCAAGTGTTATTATTACGTTTCTCCCTGGAAGTCCAATTTTGTATCCTGGCACTCTCTGCAGTGCACGCAATGTCCGCTCTTCTAGCGTGTCAAAAAGCCAACATTTCAACTTGAATTTTATATAGGCGAATAAGGGAAATGCTGCTAGCAGTGAGTGAAGGTGTGTTGGTGTGGCCAAAAAAAAACATGCTGTACTCTAGCACACTTTTGCCATAGTTTGGTCTATTTGAGCGGAGTGCCCTCCCTCCGGATGTGTCGGTAGACTGCTTGTTGAAAGCCTGATCATGGAGGACAAATTCACAGGGCACAACCCTGTCAAACAATAATGAGCGTCCTCCTACTTGTGCTTCTGATTTGATGTGCCACCTTTAGACTTGTGCACTTCAGACTTTTTGACTGAGAACTCCTCTTTGGTTTCTGAGTCACAGAGCCAGCCGTCATCTCCTGTGAAGGTTCTTGAGATAAAAGGAGGGTTAGTATGATACTGAAGCTGAATTTGAGGTCCATGGTTAAGTTGCAAATGCAAAATGGGTCTTCCTCAGAGCAATATATGAATAATAGTATCACTGGAATTGGTGTAGAGAGACGCTCATGCAAAGTCCAATCTTATAAAGGCAAAAATTGTAAAATAAATTATGCAGTTAATTTTTTAGTAAATGTAAGAAATGATCAACTTCAGACAGAGCAGGTTATATATATAGACATTTTATTTTTATATTATTATATTATTGAGCCGCAGATTTTCTAAATGACCAGGGTGTGATGCTCTATGGGACTTGCATGGACAAACAACACAGGCAGCAGCAGCAGCTGAGAATTCTCATGCAGTCATGACATGACATATTCAAAACCCTAAGCGCTAAAGTAAGACACAACTCTCTCATACCTCAGGCCTCCACACCACCCTGGCAATAATAATAGCTTTGAGAAGCCATGCCTTTCACCCCCCTCAAAATAGCCACCCAGTCCCTTATGTTTACCAAAATAGCTAGTTAGATTGTTCCACTTATCTGTAATGTCTGAGCTCTTATGAACATCTGATGAAGTGATTAGTGTCAACAGGGGAGAAGACTGGGGTTTTTAATCAAATCAATAAAAAAAAACTGCTTTGTTTTTGATTGCTGTTCTTTTTAATTTATGCCTGGGATTAATTCTCTAACTGCCAAGGACACGTTTTTGTCTTTTTTTCCCCCTTTTTTAAAAAATCACTATAGTTGAATGGAAGTTAATAGTCAATTATGTATCCACGCAGGCCTTAAAAATCTGCAGATAAAACTGTATATGTCTGTTTAACTAAGCATTTTTCACCGCCATTACGACCTAAAATTGTGCCAAATTTTTCCAAAAAGTATAACACGGCCTGCTTTTTTTCCTATTATTTTTATTATTATTTGTATTTTAATCTTGGTATTAATCAGTTTATCAGCTTTAAAGATTATTTATTTTAGTAAAATGTGTTTTTTATGATTTTGTTAATTTTGCAGATACTACCTTGCTAGATATTAGGGCTGAACGATTATGGAAAATAATCTAATTGCAATTTTTTTGCCCCAATATTGCGATTGTGATGCGATATGCGATTATTTTTTTAAGGTCTTTGTCTTCTGTATTATTAAACAAAGACAAGCAATACATCATATAGTATGGCCAATACTATATTACATTAATTTTAAACTGTTCTTTCCTGGAAGACAGACCTCTGTTATGATGACATGAGGTGATGCATGAATTGATGACTGACATTTTTATTTAACTTCTTCAATCACAACAGTATATTTGAACATACACAATAGTTTATTTTTAGCTTACAAACATCTGAGCATAAAGTGCTGACAAGGAACCCTGGTGTAAACATTAAAATGAAAGTCAGTGCAATGTGCAGATTGCAGAAATATACATAAAAAAAATCAGTGGCTTTACCACACTCAGTTTTTCGACATCTGTGAACTACTAGACAGTCATTCAATTAAAAAATAATATTAAATAAATAAAACTAATAAATAAAAAATACACACATCTTACTGATCTCTGCAGTCAGTAACATTACACATAAAGTGCAAACATAATAGCAATTGTATAAACACACACACAAACACGCCTTTAAAATTTAAAGGCGTGAAATTGGACGGTCTAGCCTTCTGATTAGCGTCACCGCTGTCTCGGTGGAGTTTAATAAACTCGGCCGTCTGCTTCTTGCTATCTAAAATATAACCAGACACTGGCGTAAATTCTCGACTGTCTCATACTTCTGTTTAATAAGTTTTCTGTTTGACGTTTAGTCAGCTGTGTGAAAACCAAGGAGGAACCCACCCGGGGGATTAATAAAGTTTTCTTTTATCTAATCTAATAACTTTAATCTCAGCCAAACCGATTTACTCACGAACAAACAAAACACTGAAAAAAGCCCAACAATAACATTTTTGGGTTGTCTAAGTGACTTATATATTACGTTTAACCCGAGCAGCGAAACTCCGCGGTGATCTGAAAATGATGTGCCGGGAGTTGTGCCGTTCTCGGCCGCATCAGTAACCCTCGAGCTCCCGGCTAGCTGTCGAGCTGGTGGGTATCAGACGCCTCTGAAAACGTCGAAGCACTTTTGCAAATATGGGATATCTTGATAAACCGAGCAGATATTCGATGTTTACACAACTACTTTCTCGCCTGAAAATATTTTAAAAGTTTATTTTGTGACCCAGAAAGATTAGTATGAGTAATTTTAAAACTTAATAGCGGCCGCCATTGTTGGAAACTGGAGTTTGGCTGGGCCGCGCTATGAATTCTGGGATATGGTAGTAATTTGGACAGCCTTCGGCGCGTCGCTGTGACGTAATCGGTCTACAAATGCGGCCTCAGGAGGATGCAGCCCATGAATTTGGACATGTCCAGAGTATAATCGCAGCCTTTGCGGTTAGAAAATTGCACTTGATCATGTCGCGATATTATCGCAAATGCGATATATCGTTCAGCCCTACTAGATATATTTGCAGACCAGTGACATCCTTCCCATCCTGGCCCTTGCAATACCACTTCTAAACTGCAGCAGCCTCCTTCACCTAATGATCCACACGGCAAAATCGGATAAGAAACATAAAAGCACAATCCTTAAAGGCGCTTTAAAACTGCATTACTTTAATGACCACCAGGGGGCAACTCGTGTGACGCGAAATAGCTTCTTCCTCAGGTTCCTTGCTCTGTGACATCAGTAAACACTTAGCAATAAAGCATTAAAATGAGCACAGCTGCAATTTGGCTGTTTACAACTTTATACAACTCTTCTCATACAGCTATGAATTATTTACATTTTATACAGAAAGTGTTTTTCAGTGTTTGTTGTCCGCATACTCTGGCCAATGAAATGTTATTTGTAACTCAGTGAGCCAGCACACAATTAATGAGCCAGTCAGTCAGCTAGTGAGTCAGTCTGGTGCCTGGAACCCGAGCCAGCAGAACTATCTATAGTTTTTGGAAGTGGGAGGGTGAGAGAAAGAGGGAAAGAGACTATCATTTTACTTTGTCGCTGTCTCTTTCTATCTCTCTCTCTCCCCCTCTCCCTTGGTTCGTTAGGCTACACTTTGTAGGGTGGAAGAGGGTTTTTGTAGTCAGGATTGGTGCATGTGTGTGTGCAAAACGGAGAGGAAACTAAAATGTGTATGTGAGTGAATGTGTCATTCAAAGTGCGAATGGGACTGGGAAGAGAAAGCAGAGAAGCAGGTGTGAATGTGTATATGAGGAGGCAAACAATGGCCTTAACTCGCCTCTGTCTTCTCTTCTTCTTCCTGCCTTTTGCCACACTGGGACAACGCTACCAAACTCATCAAAAACTTCAACAACAATCGCAACAACTTCATCTTGGGAACCATGGTAGCTTCAGTCCAACCTGCCACTTGAGTCAAGACGGAGAGCTGCTGTGTGATCAGTGTCGGCCTGGCTACACAGGACCACGATGCGACAGGTAACACACAGTCAAAGCGCTTAGAAACGGTGAAAGGTCTGACACAACTCTGCCTGAACTATGTGCCTAATTTTCACCTTAGCCCAGCTAAGTTCATTATTATTTAATTAAATGACACTGTCAGAAACACACATCTATTAGTGTAATGCATTCAAACCAGCAAAGTATGTTTCATGACCAAATAGTGGCACTATTAGATGTATCCAACTCTAAGTACTAGAAAGTAAACCAGACTTATAGTCAGTTGTTAATTTTGTTTTTTAATGAAAATGGAGAAACTACTGCTCATTAACTGTTTCTTGAGTACTCTGTCTCATTGTCCATCTATTTTATTAGCTGAGTGACATTCTTGTTCCATTAGCTATGGGCTCACCAGTGCAAAACTAATGAGAAAAATATTTCTCTCTGGATGTGAGGCTTGTTGAAACTTCAGGCTATACTGTCATGTTATGACATGCACCGAGTAAATATAGACGTTTCACCACCCAGGCTGACTCAAATACAGTACATTTGGTTTGTATTAAAATAAAACTGCTCATAGTTAAAATTCTAAAGTTCTAATGTGCTGTAAGAGTACTCTTCATTATGTTTGTTTTTCATATAAATATATGTGAAAAAGCATTTAATAAACTTCAGACAAAGCCTTGTTCTTGCTTTTTGCTAGATGGAAGGGGCCTACCGGATGTTTGATGTGCTGATCTGATTCATGTTTTGTTTTTGTAAGCTTTTATGAGCTTCTTTAGTGACAAGTTTTTGGAAGTATTTTTTCTTCTTCTTTTTTACACCACAGCCTGGCAACCCAGAAGCTGTTTTCTGTTGTATAAATTTATAAATCTTTAATAAACTCAGTTGTTTGCACTGTCGTCACATAGCAAAAGAACATCATTAATCATAAAAAGTGTTTGCCCTGGGCATGTGCTGATTTCTTACATTCTTAAAAATTGGTGTCTAAAGCTCAAAATGTGTTCGTAGTAATCATGTTCTATAATCAAACTAGTGCACTTCTCAAACACATTCATTCATCTTCTTTTATTAGATAACCTATGGCAAATTTAGAATTGCCAATTACCCTTACTCATGCATGTGTTTAGTCTGTGGGAGGAAGCCAGAGATGGGTGCCCAGGGAGAACCCATGCAAGCATTAGGAGAATATGCAAACACCACACTGAAGGTCCACAGTAGGCAGCTTGATTCAAACATAGGACCTTCTTGCTGTGAGGCATCAGTGCTAACTACTGTACTACTGAACTGCTCTTCAAATCTCATAGTTCTATCTTGTAAAGCAAATGATTCAGTCTTGGGCCTGAAACATTCTTAACCTCTTATTCTCGAACTTTAAATGGGTAATAGGCCAGTTCACTGGCTTGGAGGCAGTTTTGGAAGGGAAGCAGGCAAATGGGTCACTTTTTAGAAGTAAAATTGGTGCTGTAGGAGGAACTGAACACCAGGTTCAGGCACCCGACATTCATCAGACCCAAGAGGTTGGTATAGACAGAAGGACAGACCGTGTGTAACAATGCCCCTGCTTAACCAGCTAGCCCTAATGGCACTGGAAGGTTGGGCCCATCCTTGGAAACAAAAGCCATGAGTGCCATGAGAGTGTGCACATCTTGGTAACAGTAGCAAATATTCAGTTAACAAATTTAAAGGTCGAATCTTGGCTGCTCGTTTGAGGGGAACGTATCAACCATGATGTAAACCACTGAGTTTCTGGTGTTTGCCATTGAAGTCAACTGACCACTGTCTCTAATGCCGCATAGATTAGTGTTTACATTTTCAGCTTTTACAGCTTTTACAGATATGCAAGGATATGTTCATATGTTTTTCTTAATGAGAGTAACAGATTAATAAAACAACTTAATATTGGCATATTTACACTGTTATTTATAAACAGTCTCAGTCTCAAACATTTGGGCTAATATGATGACAAATTCTGCAGTTGCAGTTACCCGAGCTTTTCTATTTGTTGCTGCTGGAGGATGCGGCGCCTCAGTTCGCTGTCCTGAATAGTATGCATGCCATGCATTCCACATCAGAATCTCTCTGTCTGCCTTTGAGTCTTTTTATAAACCTCATTTGCCACTGGAAAGTAAACTGACTCATTGCCAGCTCTTTCTGTCATAGAGTAGCATCTGCACCACATTGCTTTCCAGCCACTGTGCAATATGGCCTCGTGCTGGAACGTGGCCCAACCAATACAATTTGACTCCTCCACCTTTCCAATCTACTTCTGTGTCCGTGTATTAATGAGTGACCACATGGTGCAGTCTGTGTTTTTAATTAATCCTAAAGTAGGAAAAAGCTCATAATATAGTAAACATTCCTTGTTGCTGCTTTTAATGAATTTAGAAGATGGTGTTTAATTTTGGGGAGTCTGTGTGTGCCTGTACATGTTTATCTTTTGTGCCTGTGTGCCGGTAAATTTATGGATCTGCAGCTGAATATACAGAAGGCATCTGTGTATACATTCTCCTATCCACATGCATGTGTTGTTTTGATCTCACACTGCACAGTCTCATAACGCACAGGAGCTGATGTAATGGGAAATATTTTATTACTAATGACAGCATTAAGTAGGTAATCAGCAGTTGGTGTTTCTTGTTCTATTAGTCTAATTGATACCTGCTATGCACTACCTGCCATTACACTTCATTATCTACAGTGCTTTTGTTGTTGTTTGTGGTAATTAATTGTAATGCGCCAATTTGTCTGTATTATGGGCTTTAACAAAATAAGCTGGTCTATTCCGCCCATGCTAATAGACTATCCACTCACTGCTAAGTGATTCTGCTTTTCAATTTCCTGTCCATAAACAGTCATTTAGAATATAGCTGAAAGCTCTTTATTGCAGCTGCTTAACAAATGTAGGTTAAAACACTTTGAGTCACGGGGTGCTATTTAGGGTGTGCCAGTATGTTAATGGCCTTGCAGATAAGGTCTTTCATTTGTCATGTTAGGTGCTTGCTGCCAACTAGCTGATATGATGGATATAATGTACTTTAATCGATCACCCTCTCATCTAGAATGCAGAGGGATTAAAGTGAGGGTTATTGTTAATGTTGTCGTAATACTACTTATTGATGTTAATGTTAAGAGATGTGCAAATGTAATCATATGTCAAGCTTCGCTGTACGTGTGAGTAAAAGTAGAAACTGTAACACGGAGGCTGCTGGAGGCTCCAAAGTAACATTCAAAAATAGAAATGAAGACTCCAGGAATTAAGTATCTGTTACTTAATTGACGCATTTTAATTGACGTATTTAAATACCTTGTCTCTATGCCGGTTTATGGAGTTTGTCTCAGCTACTCCTCACATGACTGCAGGTGACTAAATGAGTAAATGAGTGGAATAGTCAGTTTACATGGGATTGTTGCTAGTAGTATTAAAATGAGTGTTGGCAGAGCATTAGTTCAGCATTACTAGATAGCAGCAGATTAATTGGTGCTTTGGTTTTAATGAAACTTTTCAGTGCAAAGTTCAGACAATTACTGTATATTGGATTTGATTGACAGTGGCCTGTTAGCAGCAGCAGCACCATCGCAATTATCATCAAACTTGAAACAGCCCTCTTCAACCCGGGGATGACACCACAAAGAAATGCGTTTAATCAGAAGCTTTTTGTGAACTACGAAAAGTACTCTGACAACGTTTTATGGCTTACTTTGTACTTCATTGAACGTTATAGTAAAAAGCTGATTCCAAAAATGATTTCCAGGTGCTGTTAAAGCACTATAGTTTTTCACATAGCTAATTGTTAATTCAGGATTGAGGATTTAAGCTTGTTCTTTTATGAGGAAATTAGTCTAAACTGGTTGATGGTGTGAATTTGAGCATTGTTTTAGTGTCGTTCTGTTTTAGCCTGTGTTGGAATGATTAAAAAAAAGCCTTTAACAGTTTTATTGACAGTGGAGACGAACATAATTAATGATTATATTAAGAAGAAACTGAGCATTTATTCCCCTGTTGTCGACTCTCCATTCATCACTCTGAGAATACAACGCGACTGTTACGATCCAAGCCCATCTGCCCTTCTCTATCTCTCTTTACAAGTTATGCCATACATTTCCTCCACACTCTGATGATTTTGACCAGGTGTTTAACCCCTCCAAAAATATCAACTTCAATCACGCTAGACTAGCCACTATAAATACCTTCACTTCCTCTTGAGGCCCAAGTAACTACACGTATGCATGACTAGAATAGAAGCCCTAACATCGGAATTCATCTCGCATATAAGACTAAATACAAACAGCTCATCTCAACTCAAGAAATAAAAATGCTGCCAGTAAAACTGGGAAGATGTGCAGACATGCTTCAGAAACATACATGTGCACATACACACACACACTCGGAGTGGGAAGGAAAGCTAATAAACCAGTTCTATTGAGTACCAAGGAGGGTCAGTGGTAATAATGGCTGGCTGCTCTTGACTCTTTCCCTCACTCTGTCCTTTCCTACCCTCCACCCCCACCCACACCCCCTCTCTAAATTCAATTCTCTTTTCAATGTGAAGACCTTTCCCCTCTCTCCATCTCCCTCTCTTCTCTCATCTGATCGCTCTCCCTCCTCCCTTTCACTTTTCTCTGTCCCTCTTCCTCTCCTCTTTCATCTCAATTCCCTTTTCAGCCTGTAGAGCCTGAGCTCAGCTTTGGCCAGCCTTATTTGGTTTCAGCGGCTCGTGTGACAGCGCCGCTTTCTCAGGTTAATATATTTCCCAGGCCTTGGCCATCTTCCTTTTTATTAATCGAATGAAGTTATTGAAAAAGCAAAATATTGAAATCCTGAACTGGTTTGACAGTTAACACATTTACTTGTTCTTGATCAAGAGTCCTAACGACCCTTTGGAATGTTTGTATCCATGAATGATGCTTAAAAAAAATAAAGAATCCATCACAAAAACATCACTTGGTTTTTAAGACCACCTGTCATAAAAACAAAACAACACAAACTAAACATTTGCTGAACTGAACTGATGTTTTTATACCAAAATTTGAGCACAAATTTGAAAAATAAATCAAGAATAATGTTTCCACAATGCAAGTTAAAAACTATAATTTAGCATCTTAATCAAAAAATAAAGTGCTTTAATTCTTTCCCCACTTTTTTTTTTTTGTAAAATATCAAATTTGAAAATTCACGGATAATAATAATTAGGATTTAATATATCATTTTGATTAAAGACCTTAAAGAGCGCACCCTGGTGGATTCACCAATGCAGAAGCATAAAAAATGATTTATTGTTAATTTAGGACAGCTGTGGCATAAACCTTACTATGGCTGGTGGACGAAAAAAATAGGTTAAAATAGGTTATATGTTTTTTATGATTTTGGTTTTTAACGTTACAAATAAGTTTGAAATGAACATTGCAGGGTTTTTTTTCGTAGTCTGACTTTTTGTTTCCAGTTTATAAATGTAGTTCAGACAGCAATGCTTTTATTTGAGTAATAGCTGGGCAGCCTGCAGTAAACATCCTGAAGTTCACTGCCTAAAGCCATTAAATCTCCATTTTAAAAAAAATGTCTTCAAGGGTTTACTTTTATAAACTTTAATTTCTATGCCCTTTCATTTCTGTGGGTTTGCCCTGTAGCTCTTTGGGTGTTTATATTTATGTAATGGGAGTGTACGTATATGAATAATTCAGCTGGACTGGTATCTAAGCAGTTTAACTGGTCAAACAAATTATATAACAGTGCTCATAGTTCCTGTGGACATTTGCTGATGATTTTTAGTTCTTGTGTAGATAGAGACTGGATTTTGGCTTCTGTGATAGTTTGGCGCTTTAATTAGTAATTGTGTATTCAAAGTGTTTTATAATACTGGTGCTAGAAGCTGAAGTAAACAATACTTATATTTACCTGCTTTTACCTGCTGACTCATACGCAGTAGTTGTTAGATGCGAAAGAAAGATAGAAGACAAGGTGACCCACTGTGTATTTTCTTTCAAACTTGAAAGCTGAGGGGGAAAAACATATTTTCAAGTGTTATTTGGGATATAAAAGCAGAGCAAAACTGTATTTTAAAGATATTAGTGCAATACCTGCTCCTTCAGTAACAGAGAGAGGGAGAATAACAGGATGGCATCTTGTTGGTGCAGCTCGAAAGGGTAAAGCTTGGATGTTAATCAGGGTTGAGGCATTTTAAAAGCTCCTGTATGTCGAATTTTATAGTTAGACAACTTCTGCTGCTGGTATAAGAGTTGGTATGTAGAAAATGTGACAGTTTTTACAGTCAGTTTCAGCCCAGTCATCCTCAGTGGTGCTTTTTAATGCTACCTCTAGGAGTCAGAAACTTGACAGATTACAAGTAAAAATCTGCAAAAACCTTGATGCAGAAAAATATTTGTGGGTTCACTGGCATGTCTTCTATCTGCATTGTACAAAATATTTCACCTTATTCTCTTATTATTACGTCTCCCCCAGGAAGCTGATCGGTTAAAGATGATGTGAAACTGATTTATCCATCTCTTGGTATCTCCACTGATTCTCAGATGTTCCAATGGATACTATGGTCAGCCCACTGTACCAGGGGGATCCTGCAGACTTTGTGATTGCAATGGCAACCTGGACCTTTCCATACCTGGGAGCTGCGATCCAAATACAGGCCGGTGTCTGCGGTGTCGCCAGGGTTATGGTGGCAAATCTTGTGACAGCTGCGCTGCAGGTTATTATGGAGACGCCATCATAGCAAAAGATTGCCAACGTAAGTAAGACGACAAAAATTTAAACAGAAATCAAACAACTGATATACAGTCATGGGAAAAATGAAAGCTTCTGTTGAGCTTTGTCTCTTGCTTGTTGCATGGCCCAATTTCAGACAGGCTTTAGCAGTTGTACAGATGGACTCACATCAGTATTATAGATATGTTTATTTTGTTATTAGTATCATTATTATTAATAGTAGTAGTTGTGGTGGTGGTGGTGTATACTAGTTGTAGTATTCGGTGTTAAGATATTTTTAAATTTTCTAACACGGCCAAAGCTTCATAATTTGTTTGTACTTATTTTGTGATGCAGTTCTAAATTTGGACATAAAATACAGACAGTTTCATGAATGAAATTACTCATTTGATTTTAATCATTTGTGCACCAAACATTCACTCTCTGATCTAGAGCTAATTTTGCTGGTACATCCACTCCAAGGAAGACTATTGTGAATCTTTTCATTTGTAAATAATCTTTCTCGCTTTCGAATGATAGCTTTCAAATGGTTTGAAAATGGCTTCATAACCCTTCTCAGATTTATGGGCAGCAACAGTTGCTTCTTTAAAATAATTTCTTTTCTCCTTGGCATTGTGTTAACACACACTTGAATGCTCCACACCAACAAGCTGCCAAAACCTCTGCTTTTATATCAGTGGTCACACTTGCTGATGATCAATTAATCAAATGCATTTGACTAGCTGTACTCAGCTGCTACTTACCCTCTTAAGTCCCATGGAATCAGGCAGTTCTTCTGCATTTTATCTTAGCCTTTGTTAAATAAATAATATTAATAGCTGCTAAGGATCAGATCTGATTTGATATCTAAAACCTTACAACTGAAGGATAATGTTCTTCCTTTTTACCATGAAGGTATGTTAGTTTATATTGCTGTAGTATTTCAGTAGTTTTCAAACTTTTTGTGGCCAAGGCACACAAAAATGTCTGCACGGTGACATTTTATCAGTTGTTTTTTTGATTACACAGTCAGACGAAGGCACTTCTTCTTGTGGCATCTAACATGATATTTGGTTACCTGGTTGTTCCTGATACAGTCTCATAATTCCCACCATCCAGCAACTGCATGAATTGACCTAGTTGTCTTTGACAGAAGGCCTTAAGATGTTTTTTATTTCCTTCTGTGCATAAAGAGTATAAACATAGCATACTTAGACTTAACTTCAGACATCTAAACCCCAGCACACCATTTGTGAAGCTCTGGTCGAGAGGAAAAATAAAACCCACACGTGCATCGGGTCTGAGTGCATTTACACTGCAAGCACTATTCACACACATTGGTGTTCACTTGCAGGGGAAATTTTAGAATTTCATTATCCTGTCCGTGGACATTTGGACCATAGACCACTAACAGAGCCACAGGGATCCCTGACTTGGTGTATATATCCAGACATCAAGTAAAAATCTGATTCATCTGTTTTGGTGTAAACAGCACAAATTTAATGTTCTCAGTTCTAAATTTGTTTGCATGTTGTTCTAAATCACATACAGATCTGTTTATTTCACAATGGGACCTCACTGAAATCTGAATTCATCTCACTCTTGCGTCGCTCATATATCTCGAAGGTGCTGGAGATTACCTGCTCTGGAGTACGCGCTGGAAAACAAACCCCACAGAGGTTTTATGAGCTTTGATAGTTTGTAGTTGCTACAGTGCAGACAAATAAAAAACAGAGCAGACATTGAAACTTTGAAAAGATTTTTTTGTTTTTTGCTTTTTTAGACTGAACTAATGTTTTGTTGTCACAGCAGCTGTTGTTTGTCTAAAAGTTACATTGGTCCTCGTTTACGATGGCTATCCACTAAGGTGGCACTTCATTGTATGTTTCAAAAAAACCTCAATTTTTACCATACAAGGTTCTCATCCTTTCATTCTCTCGAGAGGCAGGTCAAAATCTTATCTAAATCATAGTTTGTATAAACATGATAAATTTGCAGCCCTCATTTTTAAAATTTCAAAATTGATCACTTTGGTGACTCCTAGTGTCAGAAAGAGACACTGCACGCCACTGCGTCACATCCCCAGCTTGACCCCTGGTAAAAGTGACATATTGACAGGACCCATCTGTCAGTAAAGAGTTTATTATCATAATGATTTTAAAGAACCTGCAATAAAAAATAACACTCAGGGCCTTAAAGATGGAAAATATAATTTGGTTTTCCTTCATTATAGAGAAAGTCAGCAGTGCAGCTTGTGGGTCTCAGCAGGGTGTCTCACTGTAGAACACAATTTCTTTATGAAACTCAGTTTTAGCTAAATGATACTTTTAAGCCTTTCTCTGAAACATTCAGTGGATTGTACGCCATCTGGAGCGCGCCTGTATGTGTGTGTGTGTGCATCAACGAGCAGCTGTGCTAGTGGGAGGTGTGATGTTGGAGCAGCCCACTGACTCCCAGCTGTGTTTAAGATTTAAAATAAACACTATACCTGTAAAAATGAGGTGGTGAGAGTGGAAGAGAAAGAAAGAGATGACAGCGAATACAGATGGCACTTGTTTGTGAAAATCTTCATTAAAACCTTTTTTTCTTTTTTTTAAAAAAAAGAAAAAAAAAGAAGACAGTGGTGTGGGTGGGTGTGGGGAGGGTGGGGTAGGGGAGACAGATCAGCAGAAAGACACTTCACAGTGAGCGATAGACAGGCGGACTGATAAACAGACAGATAAAACTGTCAGCCCAGCACAAAAGCAGGCAGACAGGCTGACAGAGGGTATTAATGTGTATTTGATAGTTCATTGTTCTGTAGTTGTTTCCCCTCTCCACCCAGCTAAATGGTTATTGATTAATCAGCCTGATCTATTGCTCTTCCACAGTGCTGATCGGCTGCTTGTGTCTGGGAGATGGAGAGTTGTTATTGATCCTGCATGAATGACAAAAGACCACCAAGAATTATTAAAACACAACAGCTCTCTCTCTTGCTCCCTCTTCTTCTGCCAGTCTACCTCTCTCTCGCTCTCTCTGTGACTGCTTCCCTCTCCCTGCTGCTCCCAGTCTTAATGAATTTTATTGAGTGGAGCAGGAGAGTTCAGGCCGAGTCCATTTGCGCACTATTAGACTGTAAAAATCCTTTACTTTTTCTTTTGATGTCAGAGTTCTCATCTTCAGCCATTTTCGCCGCAGCCTTTTTGTGTCTCCCCCCTTTAATAGTGTTTCGCTTTAATTCTGTTGGAGAATTGAAAATGGTTTGATTTTGCAAGCAAACTTGGCCACAAATCAATTTGTCTGAGGAATAAATTTCAAGAGAACTCCTCTGACCATTTCTCACATGGGGGGGGGATTCATTTGAAAGTTGTAGAAAAGATATGTCAATTGCTCCGTCGCACATTTGTCCATGGGAACAATGTGAGTATGTGGTAATTCAATGGCGTAATTACGCTTCCTGTGTATCTGACACTTAATGAATGTTCCATAGATGTTTCTAACAGTTGGTCAATAAACTCTTGAGGGATCTTTGGGAAAACTCACAACTCTAATTTTATCACTCCTAACGGACTATTGAGTGCAGAGGCCCAGGCACTTTTCAAGGGACTGATGGGACCAGAGAAATACTGCAGGAAAATAAAATCCTCAAACAAGTAAGAAGTCTGGACTGACTATGTTTTAGCCAGTTATTTTTTTACATGTACATTAATAGTGCCCCACCATGTATAAGATTCAGACTTCCCTGCCTTATGCTTACTTGACTTCTGGAGATTGCCTGTGGAGACTACTGTACCTGCAAATAATTTCTTTCAAGGGGTTTGTGGCTTGAATTTCTCCAGTTAGACTCCCATCTTGAGCTCTAGATGTGAAAAGGAAATGAGAAACACTTTTCTTTTCTTTTCTTTTCTTTGAGTCAGTCAAACAGCTTAACCCCGGATGCCACCGCTTCATGTGCTCAGTAGTCAGTAGAAGTCCCTTTAAAATAGTGCTTGCTGCACTATACCATGAAAAGAAAATGTGGCTTTGGTGGAAAACAGGATGTGCACTCAGTGGAAATCATCTAGATAAAGACTTGTAGAAATTAGAGATGGCACAATACCACTTTTTTATGTCCGATACCGATATCATAAATTTGGATATCTGCCGATACCAATATGAATCCGATATAGTGTTTTTTAATCAATAAAACTGTTTTTTAAATATCTTGCTGCATTTTGTATAAGTTCATACTCAAGTTTAAATAAACAACAACACTAAAGCTATTGTGTTATACCTGTATGTAAAATAAAAATACACTGCACCCAAAATATTTCATAGTTCAGCAATACTGATCAATCTAATAAACTTAAACCTACTCCATCCTTCCTATTCTGGAGTACTTAGCAGGAATATTAAGCAGCCTAACTAATAGGGTTGCAAACTCCCTGCAAAAAAAAAAAAATAGGGAACCACCCCCCCCACTTCATGATGCTTAATCAATGTAATCAACTTTAATTTGATGCAGTGTAAAAAAATGCACACAAATAAATTATTTTTCAAGAATAATTAAATAGATTCAACATCTTTCTTCAACAGAACTGTAGACTGCACAGATGGTATCTTCCCAAAGGAAAAAGTACTATAGCTTACTAGAGTATATTAGACTTAACAGTTACTATATACTGTAATGGACTTCTATACATTTAAATCAGATTAAAACTTTGGGTGTAAGATTCAGATAATTATTTATTAAAAGCTGGACATTTTAAATGAGAATAAGAAAGAAAAGTATGTCTTTGTGCCCCCTTTTCCCTGTTCATGCCCTATCGGCCCCCCTGGCTAAACTTTGCTAGATCCGCCCCTGCACAGTTACCAGCCGTCAGCTACTTAGAAAAGGATCCTGGTGTAGAAAGTAAATAAATTCTAACAACAGCTTATCAAGGTTAAACGTGCTGCTGTTGTTCAGCTGCTGGTTTCCTCTTTCTGGTGCAAAGTGGGCCAAAAACAAAGAAGAGATATGGACTCGCGACAGAAAAGCCGATCAGCTGATCATTAATCAGTTTCATGATTGAAGTAGCAACAGGAGAGGGAGAGAGAAGAGGCAGTCGCTCCATATATTGGTTATTAAGCTTAACGCGGGAATGCTTTACAAACATTCAGAGATGAACTTACACACTTGCTTTACTTCTCTCTGGGATAACTTCCTCGGAGATGAAATGCTGGTTTAGTAGCAGGCTACAAATACACACAGCCGCTCTATCACGTGAGCACACTGCTCTGACGTGCTATGGTTATGAGCCGAGTTACGCTATGTCGCAAGTTTTGTGAGGTGCTTTTTTTGATATTTAAGGGATCGGATTACATTTTTTATTTCTCTCCGATATCCGATCCAGTAATTTATGTCAGTATCGGACCGATACGTAATATCGGATCGGTCCATCTCTAGTAGAAATGTCAGGCAGATAATCATCTAAACCAAATGCCTGGTATAGCTCTGATGCAGGGAGATCCGATGTCAAAAATCTCAAAAAACTTGAGATTGTAACCCTGAAATACATATTACATGTAGTAGTGCAGATAAAACTGGTTGAATTTGGGACCAATCGGATGCCTCATTGATGGAATTGCATCATCTTTTACACAGCAGTTCATATAAAACATGCATTCATAGCATTTAGGCTCTCTAATTCCCATTTTTATTTACATGTTTATCATTTTAAAATTATTATGTAGCACACATGCAAGCAAAACCCTTTGGAGTGATGTGCATTTATGGATAAATGCAATTTTTTTATAGTTGCATTATTGAATAAACACTGTGTTCACTAATATCATTATTCTAATGATAAATGGCAAAGCTAATTAAGGACAGAAGTTATCAAACTAGGATTGGTGATAATCATTAGTTATTTTGAGTCATAAAAATCTCAGTACTGTGGCCATGCCTCGATCATGGAGTTACAGACCCCTGGGCACAGATGTTTGATGGGCTTTTGACAGCTTGTTTTAAGGATCAGGCTTGTTTCTCTTTTCTTCAGTAATCAGACATATCATACAGGACTGTGTGCAAACATGTACATAAAATAGTTTGAAATGAGTACACATACACACATACCTGCTCTTTTCCTCACTTTCTCTCTCTCTATGTCTGATTTCCTCAGCACCTCTTGACAGTACCACAATGCTGCTTCTACATCAGAGTTGAAGTAATAATGAAGTAGAGCCCAGCACGCTTTTATCAGGAAAAGCACTGGGATGTGTTTGCTTAGAAAAGGAATAAGCATTGATTCTATGTCAAAATCCAAAATTAAGTATATAAAATAATAATACAGGTAAAACAGAAATATTTTTTGGATACTTCCTTCTTCGGTTGTGAGGGCAGCCTGGTTTTGAGTCAAACCTTTAGGTCATAGATTTATGGTGATTGTGAGTAGCTAACCCTTAGCTGCTAACCTAAAGCTAACCTTTAGTCATGTTATCACACCAAGCATTTCAAGAACTTTAAAGTCAAGGGCAATGTTTTCTTCCTGAATTTTTAAATTTCCTCCTTTTTCTTGTCATGGCTGTTTCATTAATTTTTCTTCCGCTCCTGTGTGTCCCCGCACCCTGTGCTCGCTGCTCTTGTCTTCCCTGCTCCTTCCTGGAGAAAAATAACAAAGAAGCAACTTGTCAGGACACTCAACTACCACGGGCATGCACTCACTGGACTTGATACTAATAACACTAATGTGGCATCTCACGCAATGATCCCACAACAAGGAGCGCTCAGCCACCGTCTAAAGAAGCTCCCCAACGACGCTTCATTAGCTGCAGGTGTGTGAGTCATCATCTGCTTCAGGTGTGGCCATCCTCTAGATAGGACACGCCCACCAGGCCTACCTGAAACCCAGTACTCAGCCACACTCACAGACACACCCACTTGCCTATGCATACCAGGACAGGGAATCACAAGAACAGCAGCAGTGCTGCTTGGTCTCATTTTCCTCATGAATAGACACCCCAACTGAGTCCCTGGACACATACCCAGTATGCACATTGGAGGCTGTGGTAATTCATTAAAAGATGATGTAAAAGGACAACATGTGATGCTTAGTAAGTTCAAAAACAAGGCCAGAGTAAAGGAATTGTTGGAGATGGCTAACAACGTCTACTATTACAAGTTATATAGGGCATGGTGTCCATGGTAAAAATTACAGGGGATATTCCTGATTTTTTTCATAGTACCAAACACTGGCATTTCTTTGGGGAAGAATGCGCTTTTACACTGGCACTTTGGATGCCAGATGCACAGTAACTACTCCTCCAGTTGGTTAATCTGACAGATTGACGATTGCTGAGTAACAAAACAAATTTAGTCTAAGAAACATTTACTTTTCCAACAGTGAAAAGAGGGGAAAAAATGAAGTAGTGATTTATCCCACAACAAGGTCCACATAGTAACAACAGACAGAACAGTCCAGATGGTTCCCCAAGGGTGAAGCTGGGGAGGTGAGACAGAGTACGAGAGAGTGTGAAACAGAGGCAGGTGTATGTGTGCATGTTTTCTCGCATGTTTAATCAGCCGTGTGTGTATTTACATCTGCATGTATGTGGCTGAGCAGGTGTGCATGTGCATGGCTTTCTGCAATGTCCGTTATGTATCGTATGAATGTTTCTGCATATCTGTGTGTATTTCTCCATCTCCCTATCTCTTTGTGGGGGCATCTGTTGTGAACCCCTGCCTCTCACCTCAATTTCCCATCCCACAGTCATGTCTGTCCTTCTTCCTCTTTTATATCTAAGAGGACAGCATGACAGAAGGCAACACAAACTACAAATACCCACTGGTGTTTGTCCAATGTGATGTGTGCTGTTAATTGCAAGGTGTGTTTACAGATGGATGTGGTTATGTGTGTTTTTAAGCATATACGCATTTCCTTCTGACAGCCCATCTACCTGATACAAGCTGTGATGTTCAAGCTTTTAGTTGTATGGATAAGTGGTTGAATGGCAGGGTTATGTGTGTCTTTATTTACTTTATTTATTTGAGTAATGATTTAAACACATTTTATTTATTTATGTATTATTATCTCACTAGGGATATCGGGACATAAATCTTAAATAAAAAATTACATTCATGCAAAGTATTAGGAGTAAGGTTCTAAAGAGTCATTTTGTGGGAACAAAATGTGCTATATCTTGAATTTCTTATGCAGTGCTGTGCAAAAGTCTTGATCAGTCCCTTATGTCTTTATATTTTTCTAGGAAAATAGGATGTAGGCACAGAGATTGAGACAAAAATACACAGAAATGCAGTATATAAGAGAAAAATAGAATGTGTACAATTCTACGTGCAATCCTTTTTTCTTTGCAATTGAGAGGTGCTCAAATAGGTGCTTGAAACATTTTTATTTTTTTTAACTGAGAATTTTGAAAAATGCAGACAACAGTTTTCAAAATTCATTCAACCCACTAGACTACAAAAAATATTTGAGCAACAGAATATTTTCTCAGAAGTGCAGTGACCAAGTGGATATCAGCAGTTAATCCTGAAAAGAAGACCTTAAGCAGTACCTCTTATCCGACCCACCATAGTGTTAGATAAACGCACTCAGAACATGTGTTATTGTTAAATATGCTTGTTCTCAGTCTCTCCTGTCTTTTCCTTTCCTGCAGCGTGTCAGTGCCATACTAATGGTTCTGTTTCTGAGGTCTGCAACCAGGAGACTGGAGAGTGCCACTGTAAGGAAAATGTGCTTGGACAGAAGTGTGACAAGTGCAGGGTAAGTGTAAAGTTTTCTCTACTGACATCCCTGGTTTGTGTTGATGGACTTGTAGACTTTAATTATTTCCAGCTCTATCTCTCTCTTTTTTTTAATCTTCTGTTTTTTCTTTCTGCAGTATTATACCGACAGAGTATTTCACATCTGTGTTTTTATTTGAATTTATCTTGCTTGTCTCATCACATATAATGTGTTTTTAACCACTGGTATACAGAGTACCGACAGGTCAAAGCTGATTAATGTGTCTGCTGCTGCACAGTAAATGAGGTATTATAAGGCAGTCGTGACCTTTAGGTGCTTATATGTCATTGTTAACCTGTTTCTGCAATTTCCCAGCACCTACACAGTTTTTACTTCTAACACAACCTAAGACCCACATGCAAAGCTTTTTCACAAGAATTGGTTTACAGTTGCATTGACAGTATTTGCAATATTTAACCTTGTGTTACCCTGTATTTCAGTTAGCCACACAACACAACAACCGTGTAATTCGTTAGTGTGTAGCCTTGACTTTTTTTAATTTTCTTTTTAACTCTACTGTTTTTATTGCCCTGCTTTCTTACTCCTCCTTGTCTATCTATCCTCCACTATCTGTATTCTGATTGGTCCAGCCTAACAGCTGGTGGGATGCTGAGCATCAGGAGTGTATGCCCTGTCGCTGCAGCCCCTACGGATCTATTTCTCAGCGCTGTGACGTCGAAGGCCGCTGCATCTGTCGCCCTGGCTTCGTGGGCCGACGCTGTGATCTCCGTCGCCTAGGTTACGAAAGGCGGGAGACACGGCGGCCCGTGGAGCGCATCTCAGTGGACTCTGCGCAGCAGAGATGGGGGGGAATAACCCGCACGGGTGGTTGTCCCAGGGGCGCATATAGGCCTAAGGCACGGGTAACACGCGCTGCATGTGGATGGCAGTGGTGTGTTTTTAGTAGCATGGATGTGCTTTCGAGATAAACTCTCTTGGTTAAACATATTGTGGTTTTGGTTTTAAAGCAGTGCACGGCAACGGAAGACAAGTTTATATATAAGGGTTTTGTGAGCATGGCTCTTCCTCTGTGTGTGTGTTTCTTTTAATTCTGAATGTAATCAGTAAAATGTCATCCCTCTGAGTAACTCGAGATGTTTGTTGGGGCTGAAAATTGGCGTTGTAAATGTCAATAGTTTTGGCAAATTATGATGTTCATGATGTTTTTTTGTTTTGTTTTTGTTGTTTTTCTAGAAGTAGACACACTAATGAAGCTATTTTTTTCTTTTAGTTGAGCTTTTTTTCTTTTTTGTTGTCTTTTTTTTGTATGATAACTTCTGAAAATACCTTTGATTAAAAAGTATTGAGTCAGGCTTTATATAATATGATAGTTTAGTTGGCATGGAGATGTCAGATAGCTTTCAGAGATCTATAGCAATTTTTAGGCGGCCTCTAAGCTGAAGACTGATAGAAAATAAAGGTGACTGATTTTGCTAATTTACAGACAAATTTTACTCTGAATAGTTCATAGTAAAATATATATATATATATATATATATATATATATATATATGTATGTATGTATGTATATATATATATATATATATATATATATATATATGTATGTATGTATATATATATATATATATATATATATATATATATATATATATATATATATATATATATATATATGTATATATCCATAGGTCCCTCATCCTATTCATGTAGCCCCTTCCGCCGGGGTTAAAGGTGTACTCTCAGTGGCAAGGGAACAATAAGAGAACAGCACCACCAAGGCTGGAGACGGAGCAATACTGGAAGAGCATATGGGAGAAGGATGCAACCCATAACGGCAATGCTCAGTGGCTAGAGGATCTGAGGGCTGACCACAGCGACCTCCCTGAACAGGGTCCAGTAACCATCACAGTGGCAGATATCCAAGAAAGGGTCTCCAGTATGAAGAGTTGGACAGCACCAGGGCCCGACATGGTTCACGCCTACTGGCTGAAGAAGCTGACTGCACTCCACGAGCGTCTGGCAGCACAAATGAACCAGCTGCTAGTTAACGAGAGACACCCGGAATGGCTAACCGAAGGCCGGACGGTCCTGATCCCCAAGGACCCCAAGAAGGGACCGGTCCCCTCCAACTACCGACCAATAACCTGCCTCAGTACTACATGGAAGCTCCTGTCAGGCATCATATCGGCTAAGATGAACAGGCACATGGGTCAATACATGAGCGGGACACAGAAAGGAATTGGCAAGAATACCAGAGGCGCAAAACACCAGCTACTGGTAGACAGAACAATCAGCCGAGACTGCAAGACCAGACTGACCAACCTGTGCACTGCCTGGATTGATTACAAGAAGGCCTATGACTCAATGCCCCACAGCTGGATACTGGAATGCCTAGAATTGTACAAGATCAATGGGACCCTAAGAGCCTTCATCAGGAACTCAATGGGGATGTGGCGTACAACACTAGAGGCCAACTCCAAGCCCATAGCACAAGTCACCATCAAGTGCGGGATCTACCAAGGAGATGCTCTGTCCCCACTGCTGTTCTGCATAGGCCTGAACCCCCTCAGTGAGATCATTAACAAGACTGGCTACGGATACCGACTACAGAACGGAGCAGTTGTCAGCCACCTCCTGTACATGGATGACATCAAGCTGTATGCCAAGAGTGAACGAGACATCGATTCACTGATCCACACTACCAGGCTATACAGCAATGACATTGGAATGTCGTTCGGACTGGAGAAGTGTAGTCGGATGGTAACAAAGAGAGGGAAGGTAGTCAGAACTGAGGGGATTGAACTACCAGAAGGCAACATTGCAGACATAGAGGACAGTTACAAGTACTTGGGGATCCCACAGGCGAATGGGAACCATGAAGAGGCCGCTAGAAAAGCTGCAACCACCAAGTACCTGCAGAGGGTCAGGCAAGTCCTGAGGAGTCAGCTGAATGGTAAGAACAAGATCCGGGCCATCAACACGTACGCCCTGCCCGTGATCAGGTACCCTGCTGGGGTAATAGGCTGGCCAAAGGAGGAGATAGAAGCCACTGACATAAAGACAAGAAAGCTCCTTACCATGCATGGAGGGTTTCACCCCAAGTCCAGCACCCTGAGGCTGTACGCTAAGCGGAAGGAAGGGGGCCGGGGACTGGTGAGTGTCAGCACCACAGTCCAGGATGAGACAACGAACATCCAAGAATACATTAGGAAGATGGCCCCAACTGACCGAGTGCTCAGTGAATACCTCAGGCAGCAGAAACCCAAGAAAGAGGAGGGAGACGAGGAACCATCATGGAAGGACAGGCCCCTGCACGGTATGTACCACCGGCAGATAGAGGAGGTGGCTGATATCCAGAAATCCTACCAGTGGCTGGACAAAGCTGGACTGAAAGACAGCACAGAGGCACTAATCATGGCAGCACAAGAACAAGCTCTGAGCACAAGATCCATAGAGGCTGGGGTCTATCACACCAGGCAAGACCCCAGGTGCAGGCTGTGTAAAGATGCCCCAGAGACAATCCAGCACATAACAGCAGGGTGCAAGATGCTAGCAGGCAGGGCATACATGGAACGCCATAACCAAGTGGCCGGCATAGTGTACAGGAACATCTGTGCCGAGTATAACCTGGAAGTCCCGAGGTCAAAATGGGAGATGCCCCCAAGGGTGGTGGAGAATGACCGAGCTAAGATCCTGTGGGACTTCCAGATACAGACGGACAAAATGGTGGTGGCTAACCAACCGGACATAGTGGTGGTAGACAAACAGAAGAAGATGGCCGTAGTGATCGATGTAGCGGTTCCGAATGACAGCAATATCAGGAAGAAGGAACACGAGAAGCTGGAGAAATACCAAGGGCTCAGAGAAGAGCTCGAGAGGATGTGGAGGGTGAAGGTAACGGTGGTCCCCGTGGTAATCGGAGCACTAGGTGCGGTGACTCCCAAGCTAGGCGAGTGGCTCCAGCAGATCCCAGGAACAACATCGGAGATCTCTGTCCAGAAGAGCGCAGTCCTGGGAACAGCTAAGATACTGCGCAGGACCCTCAAGCTCCCAGGCCTCTGGTAGAGGACCCGAGCTTGAAGGATAAACCGCCCGCAGGGGCGTGCTGGGTGTTTTTTTATATATATATATATATATATATATATATATGTATATGTATATGTATATATATATGTATATATATATATGTATATATATATATATGTATATATATATATATATATATATATATATATATATATATATATATATATATATATGTGTGTATCGGACCCTTATTTAGCTGCTTGTATCATATGTCAAAAAATATTTTAATGATCCGTTCATAAATGTTTGCTTTCTTCTTATTGGTTGCCCCTCACCTGGCTTGAGCAAACAGAACGTTTTTCTAAAGAGATTCAATTCAATTTTATTTTATTTATACAGCACTAAATCAAAACAACAGTCGCCTCAAGGTGTTTTATATTGTAAGCTGGATCCTACAATAATACATACAGAGAAAAACCCAACAAACCCCCTATGAGCAAGCACTTTGGTGACAGTGGGAAGGAAAAACTCCCTTTTAACAGGAAGAAACCTCCGGCAGAACCAGGGAGGGGTGACCATCTGCCAAAGAGAGATCTATTATATGGTCTTTAATACTTATATCCAACGTTATATATTTATAAAGATGACCCACAAAAAGGAAAAGTAATATTGCCTCTACAATTATTTCCTCAGTTTTTCCCGTCTTTATATTTTTCCAGTCTTCTAAAAAGTCTTGTCTGTTTTTCTAACCGCTTTATCCGAATTTGAGCGTGTCTGACATTTGTTTATCCCGGATCAGTTTATACTTTGTCATTTCAGCTCACTATCTCAATGCCAATGGTCTGTGTGTTTCTCCAGGCTGGGACTCATGGCCTTACCACAGGTGGAACCTGCATCCCATGTCACTGCAATTCATATGGTTCCAAGTCATTCGACTGTGATGAAAACGGTCAGTGTCGGTGTCAGCCTGGCGTCACCGGACCCAAATGTGACCGGTGCTCACGAGGATATTTCAACTTTCAGGAGGGAGGGTGCACACGTAAGCACAGAATTTTTAGTCTACTTTTCACAGAGGGCTTTTCCTCATTTCAGTCAACAAATGCAAGTCCGGAATTTGTAGCAAAAGTAATGTCAGCAATCCTCCCCCTCAAAAAAATCCTCTTTAAATTACCGTTCTGTTATTCTTTTCTTTTTAATTAGAATTTTGAACAAACTAAGATAAAGAAATCATATTTCTATCCCTTCTCTGCCCTCAAGTATTGTTTCTGTTGTGCTCAAGAAGAGGCAGAGTTAAAACAGCCTGAAAAAATATGTAAATCGTAACGAAAAGTAATAAATTGGAGCTGCTGCTTTCTGCTACGCTGCAATTTACTTTACTAAAACGCAATATACTGTCACTATGGACATTTTTATTCCGGGTTCAGATGAATGTGATTATAGTGTTCAGCCACACCTGAACTTTCAAAGCCAGACAGCATTTTGTAATATGCTGCAATTGTTCTCATGTACTTTTTTATGTCGTGACATGTATTATATACAGCTAAGCAGTTCCCTCAGGCAAAAGGCCTGAGATGGAACCAAAAAAAATCTATACCTGTAAATACACAATGAAAGGAACAAATGAAAGACAGAAGAAGGAAAGGGAGACGCAAAGCAATGAGTAAAACATTGCCAGGAGAAACTAGCTGCTGAAGGTCTTTAAAGAGTGAACACACACACACACACGATAAGAAAAGAGTTGTTATTCATGCTGTTTGGTCAATAAGGAAAACGGCAAATAAAAATTATGTGTCTAGGATATTTATAGGAGACAATGTTTAATAGATCCATCCATCCACTCTGCTTAACTGGTAGCCGAAGCCTCTCCCAGCTTACATTGGTTTATCCAATCAAATATTAGTCAAATTTACTGGAATATCTATTTTAATGCTTGATTTAAAAAACAACAACAAAAGGACACGACATACCAAACTGTAGCTGTATGTGTGTGTGTATTTATGCAAATTGCATAACTCTATATGAATGTTCAATGAGGCATTCTTCAATTAGTTTATCAATTTGTCTAATATATATTTATATTTATTATGTTAACTTCTGTTTCCCTTATTGCACTCTGTGACTGGTGCTGTGTAAAATTGTGAGGGTTCCAGGTAATTAATTTTCCACACCGAATGCCAGTCTTCATCCTGTAGCGGTGATTCAAGGTCCGAACCCATTGGGATGTAAGAACAAGCACGCGTTTCTATTCGCACCTCAAATTAAAGGTCAAGGTTTGTACATCAGTGATTTGAGCTGGAAGTGGAGACAGAATTATTCTGTGCCAATTAAGTCAGAGTGTAACCCCTAAAAAGAATGAAGGTATGTGCTGTAAAATTTCAGTATGTTTTATTTATTTAGGAAAATGTTTTCCTTATGTGCATTTAATGTTGTATTTCTCTTGAATTTGCATAAATGACACAGTTACACTCATGTCAGTTGCCCAAATAGCCAGGTGAGTTAACATTAGAGAGCTATGTTTACCTACCACAACAGTAAGTGTCTCTTATGAGTCTCTGTGTGTGCCCTCTGCAGCAGTTACTACCACAAAAGACAAATTCTTCCCTCTAAAAACAACCCCAAAGCTCTTTTTTTCATACCAGCCATTATTAAACTGGCCTTTAAAATTCAATTTTTGTTGATAACAGCTGATTTTTTTCCAGCTGCTATGCTCGCTCACCTCTCTTTGCTTTAAATTCTCTTTAACTACCTTTCTGCCTCTTTTACAGCATGTCAGTGCAGTCATGTGGGGAACAACTGTGATGCTAACACTGGGCAGTGCATCTGTCCTCCGAACACAATCGGTGAGAGGTGCGATCGCTGTGCTCCCAACCACTGGGGGCATGACATCGTAACTGGATGCAAGGTAGGCTGAACAGTGAGCGTCCACATCAAAGGACACTCACTTATGAGTGTACATACGGACACCACATGCCATAATGAATGGGTTATTGAACATGAAACAGAAATATGAAGGATACTGAAGAATGCTTTATCACCACACAACCTTGGGGCCTTCTGTAATTATAGAAAATATTTTTCAGACAACACATTTTTGTTAATTTATTTATTTACTTATTTTTATTTTTTTAACTTTCACTTCTAAACCTGAAACTAACAGGTATGTCTGTGCATTTAATAAAAAGTAATCATTATTTGTGAAATTATAACATATTTTCAAATGTATTTAATGTCTTTCTGATAAAATTAGAAATTCACTGTACTCACTGATCCGGGTGTTTAATTAATATTTTACAATAGATGTAAGTTAAGTGATTGTTTGTGTATATGATGTTATTATGTTATGTATAGTGTATGTAGGTAATTTTTGGACTACCCTTGCCTTGTTTCCACACTCTTATAACCTGCTTTCAGTTCTTTATTCCTCATTCAACTGATCTCTACATGCTCCCTTTCTTTGGCATTTTGTTTTCTATTACTGTGTTGGTTTACTCAGCTTTTTTCTTTATCTTGTTTTTGTGCTTTAGAAGGTGTTGTTTTGCTCTGAAACTATTTGACCAATGAGCCGTGAGGCAGCGATAACAGTAACCTATTAGAAACAGGAACAGGCTACTAGTAATTAGACGCTTCAACCTAATCCACAGGAGTACACCGGGACAACTAAGAGAAGAGGAATCAGACAAATCTACATGATAAAAAAAACAAAGAAAATCACAAAGCTACAACCTAGATGTCAATGAGGTCTCAGTAAAAGCACAACAGGAAGAAAAACACAGAGCGAGCAAAAAAAAAGTTAATTTCAAGGTCATGTGGAGATGCTCAAAACAAAAAAATGTCATCAGCTCATAAAATATTGCTGAATATTGGGTTATTAACTCTAACAGTGTTACTTTGGGTCAGTAGATCAAGATTTCCTATTTAAAAAATTTCGATTCGGAGTTGAAAGTCTTGCTGTGATTCTGTCGTAGTTCCTCTCATTTCAGCAGAGACATAGTTTACTTGATGATATTTGTCCATCTGCAGTCTTTGCTTCTGAGCATGCAAAACAAATATCTACTTTTTGTGGTGTTTTCATCTTTAATTGCAACATCTATTAGGGGAACATGGCATTATACAATGATGTCCACTGTAACAAGTGGAGGTTCTTCTCTCCACTCATGCATACATGTAAAGTTGTCATGCTCACTTTGTGGACACAAAACCGTGACTGAATCGTTGCACTAAGATACAAGTTTGTGTTATACACATACAAAGTTTTTCTTTGATGTTTTCATGTCTGAATAGAATTTGGGTTTTTTGTGTGTTTATATGTAGGAGTGTGGCTGCAATGTGATCGGCTCAGTGACCCAGCAGTGCAACGTAAACACAGGCTGCTGCATCTGTCACGACTCCTTCAGAGGAGATAAATGCAATGAATGCCAGATTGGATACAGAGACTTTCCTCAGGTAAATGGTCCAGATTAAAGCTGCTAATATTTCTCATATTGTCATAAATGTCACTTTTATCTCTGCTGACATGAAAGACGAGACGCTGGAGAGAATCCCTACGGGGATTCAGTCATTAGGACTTGATAATGTTTGTAGCTATAGTTGGACAAGCAAAATAGATTTTCATAGACATGACGATGCTGTTGTCATTAATTTTATGAGCACTGAAAACCTGAATAAAAGCATTTGTTTCCTTTCCTATTTATAAAAGTCCAACAGTTTCATCGAAGCCAGTATTAGATCATTTTTATGGCAGAGCCAAACTTTTCAAGACGTGCTGATATTTCTGTATCACAGGTGCCTTTTATGAAAATGAATTATTAAAAAAAACATCCTATAGCTTAAATATAGAGTGACATTTTAATCAAAGCTTAAATGGACATTATTGCCATTTTTTTGTTTTGTTTCAGTCTTTCTTTGATAAGACTTTGAAAGTTTATACATGATCTTATATTTGTCATTTGGCTTTGTTGTGTAGCTTATGATAGAGGAGTTGTTTTGTTTTTAGCACGGTTACTGAATCAATCAAGGAAGACACTCTTTAAAAAGTTCAGAAAAAAGTTGTTTTTTTACACTTTTCAAACCAGAAAAATTCTGGTTCTGGTGTTTGTCTGAAATTCTCAGTTGACATTGGAGTGAGAAGATAATGGCAACATTTTCATTTTGGAGTAAGTTGTTTAGTGAAGCATAAAGCTAGGACACACTCTGCTCCCTCCTCTAAGGCCTGTCATGTTGTTGATAGCAAAAACTTGCTGTATTTTTTCCCCCACAGTGCGTCCAGTGCAAGTGCAACATCGCAGGATCGGACAGCCAGACTTGCGACCAGGAGAGAGGAGCCTGTGGCTGTGCAGATCGAACAGGAAAATGTAGCTGCAAGGTAACAGCCACCTTTTCACATTATGTTAAAGACTTATTTTATTCATTTATTTATTTATTTATTTTTCTGGCAAGATACTGGCAGTGTCCAGTGAATGTTTTTATGGGAAAGCGAGAAAAAGCATGTGCTGTTTATTATTTTGACTCCTCGCAGAGATGATAGGTTAGATTTTAAATGTCAGTGCAGATTTAAAACCTAATTTGCATGCTTTCGCTGTCCTTTCTGTCTCTGTGGGGAGCCTGCCCATGTTTGTGTTTTAAAGTATATGTGTGCGCGTGTGTTTGTATGTAATTATTCCAGCAAATGTCACCGTGCCGAGTATGACTGACATCTGCGCACGATGACCTCCATATACTGGAAGAGACATACATGCAAACGTATGAGGTGTGATCAAAAAGTTCAGTGAAACGAGCCAGAAAACTTGCAAAAGTGCGAAAGGACAGAGCAGAACTTCCAGGAAGTGATCTAAAAATAGTTGTGGTGTGTGTGTGAAGATAATCTTGGAGGAGAGATCAGATAAATTTTATGGCCTGGGTCCCAAAACGTTGTCATCACACCTTGTACACTAACAGATATAAAGATGCTGTCATGGTTTGCAGACCAGAACTCAAATGCAGGACATCAGAGGCAGAATGAATAAATGGGAAGTAAATTTTTATTGCTTATATAAGTCCCAAACAAAGAAAGGTCAAAAGGTAAAGCATAAATCTAAACTGCTGGGAGCCAGGGGAAAACCAGGAAACACAAAGAATAACTCAGATCACGCCCCACCACACCCTCCTTTATATTTCCCATTTTGTCATGTGTCCGTCAGCAGTACTCTTCACTTTGACTGATACTCACTGAAATAGTGTTGTCACAGAAGGTGAGATTCTACCACTTTCCAGCACCAACCCTTATTTCCCTTGTTGGAAATAGCGATTTCATATTTACCTGAAAAATATCCAATGTTGTTTTTCTGACTATCTTTGAAATCATATTTTTTCCACAAGACACAATGTGGCAAAATTACTAAGCTTTAGCTCAATTTTCTTAATTCGAAACATTTTCTTCATCCCGGTAGAGGGGTCTTTTTGATCATGGTCAAATTGTCTCAGTGCAGTAGTAACTTTACTTGATGAATAGTTATGCTTGCATTATCCCTGCACTGCTTCTGATTTAGCATCTGTATGTGTGAACTATACACATCTGATGTTTCCTAGATTTGTCCTGTCTGTGTGTCAGAGAAACAGAAATTGAGTTACAGTCAGAGTAGTTAAATGTTCTACCTGAGAAAACTGAAATTTGATTCATCCATCACCATCATCTCTCTCTGTCCTTGGAAAAACCCTGACAGGCACATTTTTACAGGAGTTACACACATATAAAGCTTAAATTTTACACCTCTTATCGTCACGTTGACAAGGTGATCGCATTACTGCATATGCACTCTTTTCATCATTACCTTGCTGAAGATACACACTTTCACATATTTGATAGAGACTGGTCCACCTGGCATCACTTTTCATCTCTGCTGTCACTTACTGGTCACATTATGACACACGCAAAAATGCAAACCTTTTGCGCATACACACACATATACCACCTGATTCATGGCATGTAATGAGGCTTTACATTACTGAGTGTCATCTTCTCTCTGAAAAGGTAGGAGGTTGACTTGCAATCACTCGGTCATTAGTAACCTGTCTCCTGTATGTAGACATCCTGTATGTTAATGTGTACCTCTCTGCCTAGCATGTGATCTACCTACATTGCGTTATATCATCAGGCACATCACTGCTCTTCAATTTTGTGCTTTAACATTAAAACTTAAACGAAATCATGTCATAACTTACTAACCCCTAAATTAAAAGCTGCTGCAATCTAAATATTTTTTTTTAATAAAGCAAGCAGGCAGAGATAAACATTAATGAACAATCTGGTAGGAAAGTCTTCAGCATATGCA
Organism: Astatotilapia calliptera; assembly: GCF_964374335.1. Classification (NCBI taxonomy): domain Eukaryota; kingdom Metazoa; phylum Chordata; class Actinopteri; order Cichliformes; family Cichlidae; genus Astatotilapia; species Astatotilapia calliptera. The sequence continues at coordinate 16,894,623 of NC_137436.1, forward strand.
TGATGGTAAATGGTAAATGGCCTGTATTTATATAGCGCTTTACTAGTCCCTAAGGACCCCAAAGCGCTTTACATATCCAGTCATTCACCCATTCACACACACATTCACACACTGGTGTCATTCATGTGTCATGAATGACACATGATGAATGTTGCACATCAAGTCAAGAATGTTCCCCTGCATGAAGGGGAACATGCATGCATGTTGGCTGTTGTTCACAAAACTTACAAAAGGGAAACAGTAGAGTTCTGAAAGAAAGAAAACCATCAGCCTATCAAAATGTTATCGATGCCTTCACTTTTGACAGAAGCAATAGAATACAGAATGAGAAACAGGCACATTCTGTGCGCTCGGATTCAGCCAAATGTATTGGATGAGATTACATCATTCCACAGAACAGTGATCATAAATATACAGCTAAGTAGCCAGGGAGCTTTTCAGAGGGATAAGAATGGGAAATACTTACCACATATTTGTTACATTCTTTTGTTACAGCATTTAAAGTAATAAAATAGCGTTGTAAAGAATTATTGCTCTGAAATATTTCCGATACGTGTCCTTGTTATAGAAGCTGCTCTGCTGCCTGTCTGGTAAGCAGTGCAAAAGGTGCAGTGCAGGATTATCAATGATGGATAACAGTTTGTTCCATGATCTCCTCTCAACCACAGCTTAAAAAGTGTCCAATTTGCAGCCAATCATAGAGCTCCCCTGATCAGTTTATTTGGTCCGTTGGTCACACAAGCTTTGATGTTGCTCCACCAGCAGACCACAGCTAAGTACACTGCGCTATCCACAACTTACTAATAACTGCTACCACTAACTATTAATAAAATATCTCCAACACCAACGTGGAATGTCATACCTGAGCTGCATTCCACTTTCTGAAGACTAAAGACATACAAGAGATCAGTGTGTCAGCAGTGAAGGAAAACAACACTAACGACTTTGGGTACATCTTTTTTTTTAAAGTAAGGAAGTACAGTATATAGTGCATTTAGGTTAACAATTGTAGGGAATCTGAAGAACAATTAAAGGAAATAAAACTGTCACTGTGCACCTACCTTCGGGGCTGTACAGGGACTGAATAAAGTATAATACAGTTATGAGCAGTAGTTACAGTAATTCAAATGTGGGTATGTGTGGATTTTTTGGTATTGCTGTATGTGAGCATGCAGTGGGATTTTCTTTCTTTTGTGATACAACCCCCCCCCCCCCCCCCGCTCCCAAAAAAAGAACTGTTGTTGATTATGATAAGCAGCCCCCATAGTGACATAATGATTTACTTTTAATGAAGAAATCCTAACGTGGTCCTCACTTCCTGACTATACCTTCCCACTCTTCCCTCCTCTGTCCTTTCTCACTAACCTGCAGGACTTTTTGACAGAACTCAACATTAATTGGATGATGTTGTGTTGACAGCACTGTAACTTTCCTTTGCAGAGAGAAGGCTTAATGCACAGCCCTGTCCACAATTCCATTTTAGACCAGTCGAGTCTCAGCTTATTTACTCACAATGTAAACAGCCGGTCCAGATTCTTATTGCCACCCCAGTGAAGCCAAGACACCAAATGCATTTCCTGGCAAGCATATAAACTAATCAGTTAAACTTTTTATGACATCTAAGAAGATATTAATCATTAAATTGCTGTAAACACATAACTAGGGCTACTTCTGGACTGCTACTTTTATCTGAAGGGTTTAGACTTTCAGCCGTGCTGACATGTTCTTGAGTGAGACACTAGATCCCAAGAGTACTATTAAGCTAAATGTGCTTTATAGCCTCAAGCAGAAAAGAGTCATTTAAAGTATTTCCTAAAGAAATGTTTTCATTTAAAGTATGCATAGAAAGACTGGCTCAAAGGTTGCTTTAATTTGCTGTGTCACATTTTAGGAAAATGTGGAGGGAGACTACTGCGATCACTGTAAGCCTGACACGTTTGGGTTATCCCTACGAAACCCGCTGGGCTGCAGCAGGTGTTACTGTTACGGATTGACCCACTTCTGCACAGAGGCGCAAGGACTTATCAGGATGTGGGTAAGTAAATGTATGTTTTTTGAAATGTTTAACGGATGAAAAGACAAAGAAAGTTTAATTTCAAGTCAATTCTGAAACATTTGGAGGATTTTGATAGCAGTGTTTTATTTTGTTCCCAAAAACTTTCTAAAAAATAAAGTAACCAACAAAAGCAAAATATTGCTGTATATTGCTCAAAATGCTGGTGATGTCTCTAGTGACTTTAAAGCTAATATTATGGTCTGTATCCTTGTTCACTTATGAGTTGTTTTGCCTGTAGTGTGTCAGAAAAGAGGACGTAGACAGTCGTTTTCTAAGCTGCCTATTTGATTTACACGCTGTCTACACTAGCTTACTTGCTGAGATAACTCATTTGGCAGCCGGCTGCCTGCAACTGACTCTACATTATACGAGCGTTGCCAAGTAGACTCCATGTCCTTTGCTCATTATGTACATTGGTTTGCAGAAACAAGAAGTCCTGCAGTTGCAAATCCCTCTGCTGCCCACAAACAGGGCTGTTCACAGGCTATTAAATGAGTTAATAGGTGTCTGTAGGTTCTCAGTCACAGGAGACTTAAATGTTTGAGTTGAAGCCATCTGGACTTCTTGAGGTTCTCGAAGATGTTTCACATCACACCTGAAACTTCTTCAGTTCTGGCAGCTGATACGGAGATATGTGAGCAGTTAGGATCACATGGGTCAAGATTTGAGTGTGCGTTCAATGATGGTTGTTCCAGGTGAGCATAGATGTCTTGTTGTACTCCTCTCTTAACCGTCTGTCTTCTTTGACCAAAATGTCAACACCTGTATCCTCAAAGGAATGTCCCTTCTCTTTTGAGAGCAGATATTCACTTAGTATTCACAGATTTGCCTCTCTGGGTAGACTTTGTGTTGTTATTGCAACCTGTGTAGCAAGTATTGAGTTATTAAATTAGCAAGCTACCTAAAGACTAACATTGGGATTCATAGCTGTTAATGTGTCTAAAATGTATGAAGTTGTTTTAACAATGAAAAGATGAGATTTCCTACACTGTCAACATAATCAAGGAACTTTTCCTGCTGTTCAGTCATCCATTGTACATGTTTTAGAGAACATAAACATAGGCGTGAAAATGACATGTAGCAACTTGAAGTCAAAAAGAGAGGTCTGATAGATTTAGAAAGACACTCAGGAAGTTTACAATCAGTTGTTGAGGAAAGAGTGTTTTGAATAAGGCCCCTTTATTGTAGAAATGGTTGCAATCAGCAATAAACTGCCGTTTCCGTGGTAACCCGTAGAGTTTTAGGAGGGTGGCGAGAGGCCTCATTTGAACAACAACCATTCACTTCATTTATTGTTGACTGGGTGGACAGACAGAAAGAGAGAAAAAAAATGGAGAGTTTATTGGAAAGAGGGAGATTTTTTCTGAACCACTGAATCGTGAGATTACACTGAGTGAAGTGGGATATATACACACACACTATGAGTGGACACTATGCACACACACACTATGCAAACACAGTACACATGCATTAATTCACACTCTTGAAAACTCACACTACATCGGATTACATAGAGGTTTTACGCACATACAACTTGCTGCACACAACTTTTTTTGAGGAAACGAAGTGTTAGATGGGTGAATATTTAATGAAGATTTGCACCAGCATAAAACTGTAAAAGCTTTTACCTTTATGTGGAATTTCCCTTATCTGTGGGAAAACTAGGAATATTAAAGCACCAGATAGAAGAAAGAAAACATTGTAAATATCTGAAAAAACAAAAGCATGCATGCTTGCTTTAAGTCTGTAGGTAAACTGTAAAGATAATGCATTGATTATATATATTATATACAAACTTTGTGATTTTTAAAGAGGTCTTGAACACAGGTCTTTTTTACAAAAGTTTTCCTTTAGACATGAGATGCCTCTTCACTCATTTTCAGTCCAGTCCTTGGAACGTTGTTTGACTGTAAAGCCACTTGATGCTCAAGGGATCAACAACTGTTGTGGCTAGCTGTAACAGGCATCTTAAAAAACTTTTACTAGCAGCCTTTTGCTAAAACATGCCTAAGATAGCACAGTTTGGCAGGCATAAAAACACATTTCTGCACCAACAAAGGTGATTCCGAAAGAGCTGTTAGATGAAAACTTGGCATATTGCCACACGGTATCCAGTCTCCTTAAAAATGTGACAAAACTGGACAAAAAAAGAGGACAAAAGAAGAAGCAGACCTAAAAAACTGCCACGGGTGCTGACGCAGACGTGTGAAGTGGTGAGGAGTGTGGACCCAAGTGCAGGCACTGATGACTGAGTAGCTGTGAGTGAGTTTTATTTACAGCGGGGGAACGAAATGCAAACAAAGGCAGAGCATCTTAAAGTCATGAACTTGGGAAATAGAAAGAAATTTAGCAGAGACACAGGACCTGAGATATACATCTGGTCCTTCAGTTGATCCACTGTTGATCTAGAAGCTATTCTTAGGAAGGAAAGCTGAGATACAAGAACTGGGCAGAAAATCGGTGGCAGCAGGTCTTGTAAAGTGATGAATCCAAATTTTACATTTTTGGTTCAAATCATTGTATATATGCGGAAGGACATGAGAGAGGTACAACAGTGAGTGTCTACAGCGATCTGTAATACCCTGTCATGCTTCGGCCTGCATTTCAGGCAATGGAGTCAGGGTTTTTGTCAAAATCGATAGAATCATGAATGCAGAAAAGTGCCGGCAGAGTTGTTGGTACCATTGGCAGTTATCCCAAACACTCTGCCAATACAGCAAAACCCTACCTGGATAGAAAAACACATAATGGAACACAATCAGTCATGGATTGGCCTCCCTAGAGCCTAACCCTAACCCCTAACTGAGACTGGAGCAGAAGGTAGTCAACCTTCCAAGAAGAGCTTTGAATTTCCTTCAAGAAGCGTGGCGAACTATTCCTGAAGACTACTTACCAAACATAGCTAGAATTGGACAAACTCAGTTTATATAGTGCTTTAATACAATATTTAAATTTATGTTTCAGAATCAGAATCAGAATCAGAATACTTTATTGATCCCTGGGGGAAATTATTTTTTGTTACAGTGCTCCATTTTAAACCAACAACCAACATGTTTGCACGTGTTTCAATAAATTTCTCATTTTCCTAGCAAAATCTAAAGAAATGAGGGGTGGCTCAAAACTTTCACATGATTATACATATTGTAATATAGATAGACTGCTACCTGTGACATGCTGGCATTATGGTTTGGCCTGCCTCATTCGCCGTGACACACTAAACACTCAGATTAGAGCATTAAAAAGAAAAACATTCTTAATGATACGCTGTTACTTAAACAGATATATGAAGGCAGCAGTTTAATGTGTTTTAATATCTGATGAGGTGTGTATTCACAGATTGTTCAATGACAGTACGAAACTGTATTTTTTACCATTAATTTGATTTCTATTTAGATTTTTGTTAGAAATCCATTACTCTATATTAATGTATGCCATAGTAATATGTAATAATAACTTATGAGTAACAGTTAAGTAAGAAGCGAGCAGTTTCCCATTTCATGTGTGACTACCTCACTTATACAGGCAATATTCCTAGTATATCCATGCTTTAGTAACTTAATAGATTCCAGAAAATCTGTGCACCACACCAAAAAAAACCCTTCCATAATGCCTCAATATTATTCACGCAATATCCACATATCAACACTTCTGGACAGATGGATCTTTCTTTAAAGTGTTTCACTGAACCACAATCCACAGTCAATAATAAACTGTGATATTATTCGAGTAGTATTGAAATATATACACATAAAATGAGAGCTGGAGAGAATGGAAATGAAAGGGGTAGTTTTTCTCCAGACTGCTTGTAATAACTGAAATATTATATCAAAGAGAAAGCTTGGCACATCAGATTTAAATTATATCTAGAATGTAAAGGAACAAAGTTTGATCACTAAGAGAAGAAATTTTAAAATTATCAATTTACTGAAGAAAGAAACAAACACTTCCTTCACTCATTAATAACCCACAGGAAAAAAGGAGATTTCTTCTGTATTGTTAGTGGGGGTTTTTTTTTTCTAATGAATAATCTGTTAATGTGTCGCTTAAACACATTTTTGAGAGTGAAGGTGTTCCCTTGTACAAGACAGAGTGTGAACACGGTAAAGAAATTCTTAATGCATTTAGGTTCAGAGCGGGAGTAAAGGTTATTGTTATATCACAGATAAGTCTTCACCTACCTCAAAGGATGAGAAGTACGCCAAGATCTATTCAATCTCATTTGAAGGATTCTCTAAAAAACTCCCATCCTGTTTCAATCAAGTGTGTGTGCAGGAAGTGCTTCCATTCGGACCGTTTTGGAGGCCCAATTACAAGACGGCAAACAGAAAAAAAAATAAGAGAAGCTGAAATTTTGTCTGGGCATCTCAGACAAAAGCCATTTGAAATGGCAAAAAGATCAAAAGATGGTGATGAAAGAGCTTTGTTTGAGTCAGCATCGTCAGGAGGTGAAGAAAGTATGTGGATAAACAGGACAAGAAACACCACTCTGTCCAGTTATTGTTACACATTCTGTTCACTCGTATACTAGAGGCTACGCAATGAACACAGACTCCTTCACTGCTCGTTAGAAAGTTTTTAGCATGTTCACATTCTTTAGGCTTATGCCATTGAAAGTAACTGTTGTACATATTCTAAGTATTTGTATTATGCTATTTAATTTTCTAATTAACAGTACAATCAGGTACCCTAACAGTATGAACAGAAAACAGGATTATTCTCTTAAACGATATCTTTTGGCGTCATTCTGCTGGGTTCCACAGGCCACTGCATTAATATTGTCATGGTTATGTATCCCAGTTAACACTGAAGCCGGAGCAGACGGTGCTCCCCTTGGTGGATAAATCCAACGCCGTGGAGACGAGAACAGGAGTTAGCTTCCAACATCCTGAGATCATCATTCATGCAGAACTTATCACCTCAACTCTGTCTGAACCATACTACTGGAAACTGCCTGAGCAGTTCAAAGGCTCTATGGTAGGAAATATCACAGTGGGGTTTTTTTTATTGTTTGTATCATCTTGGATTTTACTTTGGTATTTACAAGATAGTGTGTGTATAGTGATAGACGCTAACAAACATCATGTCTTTCCAAATATAATTGCAAAACTCATGTCACACCTGCCGTTCATTATACATTCATATATTGCGTACAGATCCGTTGTTTTGCATGCATGTAAGACAAAACGGCAAGGTATTCATAGAGAATCTCAAAAATAATGCTCAAAAATCCAATAAGTACAATGTTGGTGATTGTTTTGTGTCATTGTTTCTCTTAAGATCACAGCATATGGGGGGCAGCTGAAATATGCTGTGTACTATGAGGCCAGAGAAGAAACCGGTCCTTCCTCCTATGAGCCTCAGGTCATTATTAAAGGTGGTCCTAACCACAACATGGTGATGACACGCCACATAACAGGACTCCAGATTGGTCAGCTCACCCGCCATGAGATTGACATGACAGAGGTACAGTAATGGTTTAGAGGTGATAAGGAAATTCATAGTAGTAGTAGCAGCAGTAGAAGTAAATACTGTAGGAGTAATTTAAAATTAATTGTTTATTTTACTCCATGCAAACAGGGTTTCTTAAACTGAGTGCAGTGATGATGTTGATTGTTCATCGTGTGTGTGTGTGTGTGTGTGTGTGTGTGTGTGTGTGTGTGTGTGTGTGTGTGTGTGTGTGTGTGTGTGTGTGTGTGTGTGTGTGTGTGCAGCATGATTGGAAATTTGCAGATGGACGGACTATGACTCGAGAGGACTTTATGGACATTTTGTTCTACGTGGACTACATCCTAATTAAGGCATCACACGGCAACTTGATGAGACAAAGCCGGTAACACACACACACACACACACACACACACACACACACACACACACACACACACACACACACACACAGAACAACTTAATCCTCCATCTCCACACATTGGGACAATGGCTAAATAAACATTACTTTTGTAAAAGTTTTCAGGTGCAATAATGCAATTTTTTAAAATCTATTTTTTTACTTTACTTTTTTAGAGTTTTGTTCATTAAACTAATAAATTCAAAGATTCTTGATTTTTTTTTTTTTCTCCCAGTATTTCAGAGGTCAGTCTGACAGTGGCCGAGGAGGGCATACCAACCAAAGAAAGCGAGAAAGCCCACCAGATAGAGAAGTGCGATTGTCCAATTGGATACTCTGGACTTTCCTGTGAGGTGGGGACACAATTAAATACCTGCATGCATTCACACATGACACCACACATCTGAAGACCAAATATCTGCAAAGGTCTTGTAAAAGAAGCTCAGTAAATATATACAGCTTACAGATGGTGGGTATAGTGCTCCATAGTATTTGCAAGTAACTGTTTTTTTTTTTTTAATTAATCATTTAAAATTTAAAAACAGGTGAAACTTGGAGACTATCTCATATAGAAAAGATTCGAGGACATCTCTCTAAAATGAGGCAGCATGGTTTGCAAAGTATCTGAACAAACCAAAAGACTTATTGAGCAATGTCCTTTGGACAGATGAGCGGAGATATTAGATTTTTTTTTTTTTTTTTTTTTGCTTCTGCCTGGGGATGCCACATTTTTTAGCTGGGTCCTGTAACCCAATATGAGTTGTGTGTTGAAATTAATTGAGTGCAGCTGAGAAAAAGGATGCAACATTAAAACGAATGAAAAAAGACAAAAAAAAAAGTACAATAGTGTGAGATTCTTACAAAAAAAATCACAAGAAAAACTATTTAAATTAATAAAAGTTCAACATTAATCACAGAGTGAGCTGAACTGGCTGCTTCCTTCAGAGCTCGGAAGAATTTTTTTTTCCTGCTTCTCTCACAATGAGAAAGAATGAGGGGAAAATGGGCGCACAGACATGGCTTTCAGTACTATCTCAAAAGTTTCTAATTTACATTTAGCTCAGCATTTTAAGCCTGTCGGTGCCTTTCAGACCCTCCTGTTTTTCTATTCTGTTTTTTATTCTTTTACTTTGGTTAGTCAGGATTAAGCCTCACTGAGCATCTCCTCCACTCAGTTGCGATTTTGTCCAACCAAATGACTTTCAGCTGCATCCAGCTCCTTTGCTTAAGCCGCAGAAATCTTATAGCTGTGACTCAATCTTTAGTCTAATGAGGATTTTGAAGACACAGCTTATGATACACTGACACAACAGTTCTGGCTAATTCTGCTAGGCAGCAGTGCCCAAAAGTCGTTTAGGCATTATTGTGTTAATCTTAAAGGTATACAAGGTCTTCTGGCAAACTTTTAACTGTGTTCTTCAACTTCTGTTTCACTTTGTTGGATTTTATTAGTTGTTCAGAGCACATATTTTCTGGAAAAAAATAACTTAAAAGCTACAGATACTATTAAAAATGGCATCTAAACTTAAAATGTTCAGGTTGTTGAGGGCTTAGCTGACAGATGGCCATTTCTATTTGTAGCTGCCGACGTTGTTAATAAAGTATTTTTAAACAGGCGTTTAGTGCTAGCACAGGGAACAGATGGCTCTTTAAATGGACTCCATTAATTATTACTGAGCAGGAGAGAGAGGAAGAGAGAGTTACCTTGCATGTGTGTGTCTGTATGTGTGTGTATGAATGGATGCAGTTTTGTGTGTGTGTGTGCATTTGGCAGGTACATGAGGGTGTGTGCCTGTGTTCAAAAGTTACTGAAGGGAGACACCTTTGTGTGTGCGGAAAAAAAAAAGAGAGGGGTCAACAACTGCCCAGAGAAGTAATGATTGGGGATTATTATGTGAGTGTGTTCCAGTGCCAGGCACAGTTTGATGTTACCGTGGGAACGCACACTTCATCAAACCTGTAAAAGTCTACTTCTATTTTTAATCTTTGTCTCTGATCTAAATCTTTGCTCCCATTATCTCTCCGTGCAGGAGTGTGCTGCAGGATTCTACCGTCTTCGCAGTGGTTTCCTGGCATCTGCTCCAGCGTCCAGCGTGCCCACGGCTACAGGCATGGGCAGCTGTGTTCAGTGTCAGTGCAGTGGGCACTCCTCCTCTTGTGACCCTGAGACATCCATATGCCAGGTAACTGTGTGTGTGTGTGTGTGTGTGTGTGTGTGTGTGTGTGTGTGTGTGTGTGTGTGTGTGTGTGTGTGTGTGTGTGTGTGTGTGTGTGTGTGTGTGTGTGTGTGTGTGTGGGCATTCTACCGCTGGAGACCATCCTAGAGCCATATGCTGAGCAGTTTCTGGAGGAAAGAGGTGGATGAGGGTGCCATATAGGTGTGTAGGTGTGTGTTGGAAAGGATGTCTGGTACTGTAATTAGCCCTCCAATAATTAACGACCTCCAGCTTTCTCATATTTTATGTAATTTCCTCTTCTGTGGATCTCACCCAAAGTTATGTCTGAATATTTTTTTCAAGCAAGGGCTATTAGTTACAAGTAGTTACTGTATATAATGCTATGGCTGTATGACAGAAAACAGTGGTTGGAGACAAAGTTATTGCAACTTTGTGTAATAAACATACAATCTTGTTGCCTTTGAAATGGTTGCTTCAATGATAGAAACCAGGTCTACAAATGGTCAGTTGCCATCAGACTGACTTTAGCAATCTAAGGGCATAAGACAGAGTCAGACTCCTGTCTCTTTGTGTTAGAGCCAATCTGTAGAGAAATATTTTTGATACTGTTTCAGTTATTGTTACATGTTTAATTTTGTATGATATGTTGTTAGAGAATAAATGCTGCGTGTTTAATTTGTGTCGGGTAAGAAAACATTACAGCGCATGTGTTGTAGCAGGTTAGAGTGAGCCAGGACGGCAATGGAAGTGTGCGCTGTAGCAGCAAATAGTTTTTTGACCGTGACATCTTTTGTTTGTATGTACGAGTCAGAAATAAATCTGAACAGCTCACATTAAGAAGTGGAAGAATTATTTTTTCGAAGCTTGGGACAGAAATTCGCCACTACATAAAAGTCAAAAAACTAGCGAGTAACGGAGGAATGTTTTCCGCGGTGGAGCCACCGACTGAGACATAGAAAAGTCACCGGATCGTCGGCATAAAGACGCCTACATACAACAACACGGCGAACAGCTAAGTAAAAGGTGTTTTGTCAGATGCATCTTACCTGTGGAAGTAGCATAAAGGAGTTTGTGCAGTACACCACCCGACAGCTGTGCCGAAGAAAATCATTACGGCTTAGCGGTGTTATATGATTACAATGGCGGACGACATTAATGACAGTGTGGGTGTAGTTACGCGTGATGGCAGCCAGAGGGCGATGACAGACAAAGGTCTGGAGTTCAAACTGCATCAGCTCACAAAGGTGAGAAGAGGCAAATTAGGACAAGTGACAGCACAAGAAGATGAAACTGAGCGACTTTTGAGCCATGAAATTCTGCCGGCTGTAAATGATGTGAGAGAGGCACTGAAAGTTTACAAGAAGTTGTATGAAGAGTTTCAAGAATGCAATTATGGAGTGTTGCTGTGTATTAAAGATGAGGAGGAAAAGGAGGCTGACCAACAACTTTGGTTTCAGCCAATGTCAGAACGATGTTTGCAGTTCATTAATAGAGTTAATACATGGATTGAAATACAAACATGTGATCAAGAGATAACTCCCATGGACAGTGCATCCAGAGTGTCAAAAACATCTAGAGTGTCAAACAAGTCTAAAGTATCCAACACGTCAAGGGTGTCGACAGCATCGTCGGAGCGCGTCAAGGAAGAAGCTAACAGAGCAGCTCTGATGGCACGAGCAGCGTCTCTGAAAGAAAAACAGGCTCTAGAGTTAAAAGAAGCAGAAATTAAAGCTGCAAAGGAAAGACTGGAAATTGAAACAGCCATTGCAGTGTCTACTGCCAAAGTGAAAGTGTATGAGGAATGTGAAGGGGTTAAGTCTCAAGTGAGTGAAACCAGACTTACGGTAATGCCACGTCGTGACCTCCTGAAGATGAATAACGAAAATGGTCATGGCAACGTAAAACACACACCAGGGAAGCCAACAGAGATAGAGAGGTCTGCCTCTTGGAGGAATCCTGGTGATCCAAGTACTGCAGCAGGGGCCATGCCTAAGACACATAGAACTCCACTGCAGGGGCCGAGCCAACGCCAAGATGGTGTCTCACTTCAGGAGACCAGACCAAGTGAGCTTTATCAAGTTATGCAGAAACAGGCAGATATCACAGAGATGCTTGTAAAGAACCAACAGCTGGCTCGGTTACCACAAAGGGATGTGCCAGTGTTCCACGGAGATCCTTTGGAATACAGGTCGTTTATGAGGGCATTCATGCACGCTATTGACACCAGAGCTGATAGCAATTCAGACAAGCTGTATTTTCTGGAGCAGTATACTCGAGGCGAGCCTCGTGATCTTGTGAGGAGTTGTCAGCATATGCCTGAACATCGGGGGTATGAAAGGGCTTTGCAGCTGCTTCAAGATAAATATGGAAATGAGTTACAGATTGCTGGCACGCTAATTGAGAAGGCATCGAAGTGGCCACAAATTAAGGCTGAAGATGGAAAGGCGTTGAGCGCATTCTCTGTATTCCTGGTGAGCTGTCGTAATGCTATGGAGGATGTGGACTATATGGAAGAGATGGACAACCCTGCAACTATGAGGGTCATCATTTCCAAGTTGCCATTTAAAATAAGAGAGCGCTGGAGAGTCCATGCATATGATATCCAGGAGCGGCGCTGCAACAGAGCAAGATTCACAGAGCTGGTGGCCTTCGTTGAACGCCAAGCAAAGATCATGTCCGACCCACTCTTTGGCGATCTTGAAACAGCAGTGTCAGACAAGGTTATAAAAAAGCCACAGCAAGGAAATAAGTTGAAGAAAGACATTAGACATGGGAGCAGCTTTGCTATCAAGGTTAACCAAGGTTCAGAAATGGACAAAAGAAGCAGAGTTAGTAAGAACCAGAGTGACCTTTCACTCAACTGCGCCTTCACAAGACCTTGCATGTTCTGTGGGAAACTTCATACACTGCAAGAGTGTTACAAGATTAGAGAGGAGACTCATAAGGATAGAGTGGACTACTTGAAGAAAAACGGACTTTGCTTTGGATGCCTGCTAAAGGGTCACATGAGCAGAGATTGCAAAAAGAAGATGGTGTGCGAGGTTTGTTCACTCAAGCATCCAAGTTTGTTGCACTTCTCAAGTTATGAGGAAGAGAAGCCTCCCGATGAGGTCAATATGGGTAGCACTGCTAAAGGCCCAGCAGGGTTGTCTGAAGAAAAGGAGACAAGTGCCTGTACTGGGGCTGGAGGCAGCTGCGTGCTTGCCATTGTACCTGTAAGGGTGAAGTCCTGCAAGAGTGACAAGGCTGTGGAGGTTTACGCTTTCATTGACCCAGGTAGCTCTGCATCGTTCTGCACCAAAGCCTTGGCAAGGCAGCTGAAGGTGCAAGGCAGGCGAACCGAGCTAACGTTGAGGACCATTAATTCCAAAAGTCGAGAGGAGAGTTATGTGCTCACAGAATTGGAAGTCAGCAGTCTGGCAGACAACAACTTTATCGCACTGTCAAAGGTCTTCACACAGAAAAGTATTCCTGTTTCCAGAGAGAACATCCCACTCCAGAAAGAGGTTGACAAGTGGCCGTACCTACGCGAAGTGAGGTTGCCTCATATTGAGGCTGAAGTGGAGCTTCTCATTGGAACTAAAGAATACACCATATTGGAGCCATGGAAGGTGATCCCAAGTGAGGACAATGGTCCATATGCCGTAAAGACAGCACTTGGATGGATTCTGAATGGACCACTCAGAGAAACGGATACTGCAGCCAATGATGTACAACCATGTGCTATTGTGAACAGAATAGCCATCGACAACGTGGAACAACTGCTTGTACGACAGTATAACCACGACTTTCCAGAGCGTCACTGTGATGATAAAGCAGGAATGTCTCAAGAGGACCACCACTTTATGGAGTCTGTGTCAAGCTCTACTCGTCTCACTGATGGACACTATTCCATAAGTCTTCCTACGAAGAAGTCGTGCGTTCAGATGCCGAACAATCGAAGTGCATTGTTACAGCGTGCACTGAGCCTTCAGCGCAAGCTGAAGAGGAATCCTGCACTCCATGAAGAATACACTGCCTTCATGAGTGACATGTTGAGCAAGGGATATGCCGTTGAGGTTCCAACTACACAGTTAAACCGCAAGGATGGAAAACAGTGGTATATTCCCCACCATGGGGTATACCATCCACAAAAAAAGAAGCTGAGGGTGGTCTTTGACTGCGCTGCCAGCTACCAAGGAGTTTCACTGAATAGTGAACTTCTACAAGGGCCAGATTTAACAAACTCATTGATCGGAGTGCTGACACGGTTCAGGCAAGAGTCTATAGCCTTTACAGCAGATATTGAAGCAATGTACCATCAGGTGTGTGTCCCGGATGACGATGCTGACCTGCAGCGCTTTCTGTGGTGGCCAGCAGGGGACCTCAATCGAGACATTGCTGAGTACAGGATGATGGTGCATATCTTCGGTGCGACTTCTTCTCCCAGTTGTGCCAACTATGCACTGCGAAGAACAGCAGAGGAGAACCGCAGCAAATCATCACCTGAAGCTGTAAGCACAGTTCTGGAAAATTTTTATGTTGACGACTGCTTGAAGTCTGTTGCCACGGAAACTCAAGGTATGGAGTTATACACAGACCTCACTGAATTGTGTTCTGGTGGAGGATTTCACCTAACGAAATGGACAAGCAACAGTCGTGCTTTGCTCTCATTCATCCCTGAGCATGAGAGAGCCAAAGATGTCAGAGACCTGAACTTGAACCATGACCTGCTGCCTATGGAACGTGCTTTAGGAGTTCTATGGTGCCCTGAGTCTGACGCATTCAAGTTCAGGATTAACATCAAAGAAAGACCTGTGACGAGACGTGGAATACTTTCCGTCACCAGCTCCATCTACGACCCACTGGGATTCCTTTCCCCAGGAACTCTCCCTGCAAAAATGATCTTGCAGCAGTTATGCAGGGAGGGTCTTGCTTGGGATGATGAGATCCCAGAACAGCTCAGTCATAAGTGGAACAAGTGGTTACAAGAGCTGTGCCAGCTGTCAGAGGTAACCGTACCCAGGTGTGTGAGACCATTGGACTTCGGTCCTGTCGCAACAGCACAGCTCCACCATTTTTCTGATGGGAGCGAAAGTGGATATGGAACAGCATCATACTTGAGGATGACCAGCAATGACGGACGGGTTCACTGTACGTTAATGATGGGAAAATCCCGTGTGGCGCCCCTGAAGCAAACCACTATTCCACGAATAGAGTTGACTGCAGCTATGGTTGCTGCAAAGACAGACAAAATGTTAAGAACGGAGCTTCAGATGAATCTTCTTGAATCTACATTCTGGACTGACAGCACAACTGTGTTGAAGTATATTGAAAATGAAAACCTTCGCTTCAAGACATTCGTGGCCAATCGCGTTGCGGTCATTAGAGAGCTAACAAATCCCCAGCAGTGGAGGTACGTTGGTACAGCAATCAATCCAGCTGATTGTGCATCCAGAGGGCTTGCACCATCTAAGCTCATGAAGAATCTAAGCTGGTTCCACGGCCCAGCTTTCCTGAAAACCCCAGAAAGACAGTGGCCAGAAAGACCTGACAAGGAAAGGATTGATAAAGATGACAGCGAAGTGAGGCATGCAACCATGGTACATCTCACAAATGCAGCTGAGAATGTTAACACGTTGAACAAGCTGATCAATCACTATTCCAGCTGGCATCGAGTGAAGAGAGCTGTGGCATGGATGATCAAACTCAAAGACTTACTGCTACGACGATGTGAAAAAAGGAAAGAGACGTACGTTAAACAGAAAGAACAAGACAACGAATCAATGCAGACAACACTTACCCTGAAAGATCTGGTGCAAGCTGAGACAGAGATCATCAAGTTCTGTCAAAGTCAACAATTCCAAGAAGAGATCACCATGTTAAAGAAAGGCAAGTGTGTGACAAAGACTAGTCACTTGAGGAAACTTGATCCCGTGATGCAGGACGGAGTTTTGAGAGTTGGTGGTCGCCTCGCAGCTGCTGGGATGCCAGAACATGTGAAGCACCCAGTCATTATCCCAAAGGGCTCACATATCACCACACTGATCTTGCAGGATATACATGAGAAGATTGGGCACTGTGGAAGACTGTATATGCTTTCACGGCTGCGACAGAAGTATTGGATTCCATCCACTAACTCAGAAGTGAGGAAGTTTCTGTCAAGGTGCGTAATCTGCAGGAAAACTAGAGGCAAACCACTGGAACAGAAGATGGCAGATTTGCCAGAGGATAGGCTTCTACCTGATGAACCCCCCTTTTCTAATGTTGGGGTGGATTACTTTGGACCGTTTAATGTGAAGCATGGCCGTAGCACAGTAAAAAGGTATGGTGTGGTGTTTACCTGCCTTACAACAAGAGCAGTGCACATTGAAATCGCGCACACTTTGGACACTGATTCATGTCTGAACGCCATCAGACGCTTTGTGTGTAGAAGAGGTCAGGTATCTGTCATGCGTTCAGATAATGGCACCAACCTAGTTGCTGCTGAACGGGAGTTACGCGAAGCCATTCAAGAGTGGAATCAGTCAAAGATTCTAGATTGTCTCATGCAAAAGGGAATCCAGTGGGTATTTAACCCACCCGCTGGTTCTCACTTTGGAGGGATATGGGAAAGGCAGATCAGAACCGTGAGGAAGGTCCTGAGGTCTATACTGAAGGAACAGTTGGTCAATGATGAAGGTTTACTGACACTAATGTGTGAAGTGGAGTCAGTACTAAATGACAGACCGCTGACTACAGTAACAGATGATCCAACAGACCTGGAACCACTGACGCCTAACCACTTGCTACTAATGAAGAAAAAGCCGGGTTTGCCTCCTGGACTTTTCAGAAAGGAAGACTCATACTCCCGCCGCCGTTGGAAGCAAGTGCAATATCTTGCTGACTTGTTTTGGAAGAGGTGGGTGCGCGAGTATTTGCCTATGCTTCAAGAGCGTCAAAAGTGGACTCAGGTCAGAAGAAATGTAACTGTGGGGGACATTGTAATGGTGGTCGACGAGTCAGCGCCAAGAAGCTCGTGGATGTTGGGGAGAGTTCTTCGTGTCATTCCAGATGCTAAGGGTCTGGTGCGGCGTGTGATCATCAAGACAAAGACTAACACCTTAGAAAGACCCATTGACAAGCTATGCTTGATCTGTGAGAATGTCATGTAACTTGGAATGAGAAAATACAGTATATGTTCTGATCGGTTACAGGTTTTGTGAAAGATAATTTGAATGACCATGTGTGATACAGGAAGTGTTAATGTTATTTGGCTCTTTTGTAAGTGTTCGCTAATTGTCAGTCTTCACGCCCTCCAATTAGGGGGCTGGAAATGTTAGAGCCAATCTGTAGAGAAATATTTTTGATACTGTTTCAGTTATTGTTACATGTTTAATTTTGTATGATATGTTGTTAGAGAATAAATGCTGCGTGTTTAATTTGTGTCGGGTAAGAAAACATTACAGCGCATGTGTTGTAGCAGGTTACAGTGAGCCAGGACGGCAATGGAAGTGTGCGCTGTAGCAGCAAATAGTTTTTTGACCGTGACATCTTTTGTTTGTATGTACGAGTCAGAAATAAATCTGAACAGCTCACATTAAGAAGTGGAAGAATTATTTTTTCGAAGCTTGGGACAGAAATTCGCCACTACACTTTGTGATTGAATATAAGAATTGCATTGCATGTGTTTCTGATTAACTGTGCTAAATTTTCAAAAATTCCTCCACATAAAGTGACATAGTTGGTGCAGGACTGCGATTTAGCTGCAAAATGACCAAATGAATCCTATTACAAAGAGATGTGTTGCAGACGAGTTAAACGCATCGGTGCATACTGGCTTCAACTGTAACCTGTTGGCAGTCTGTCTACATTAAAAAACACTTTCTCAAGTTGCAGTCTGAGTAAGACCGTGATCATTTGGAGACAGGTTTGGTACCATCGAGTGACCTGTGCAATCCTTGCCGTCAAAAGTGGTCTCCACAGCTACTTGCAATCAGTTTCCAGTGGGGAAAAAATTCAGTACCATCACCAGACACTGATTTTTGTGAGTCGTAAGGAAGTCGCTGTTGTATTTTTAATCTAGCGTGAGTCATCAAAGGAGATTTATAACATCATCTTGGGCAGTATTGATAAAATTATAGGTTTATGTTAGTTAACACATTATCAATGGCTTGCTGTAAATAGATGTTCAATATTTATTGAAATGGGTTTAGTTCCTCAAACTGTGTTGTATTTACCTATGTTAGATTAGGGAACTGCATAGTGTGTTGCTGGACCGATGAGTCCTCATATTCTGCGAAAATACACACGCTCATATGCATGCCCTCAGTGTGAAACCAAATAGTTTTTTAAACCTTGTTTAGTTAATTTCAGTATTATTTTACTCGGATACATAACAGTACACATTTTTGTTCATCATGTAGTCAGAAATTCCCAGAATTTCTGGAAGTTTGCTCATAAAAATCCAAAACCTTTTCTTTCACTTTCAGATTTTAATGTAAGTTATCTACCACACTGAGGTGACAAGAAACGTGTGCACACAGACAAACCATTTGACTTAAACAGCTAGTGTTTTGATACTCTTCTCCCAATCGCCTGCTTTGACAGGTTATACTCAGAGAATTGTTTGTTTGTTGAAGTTACAACTTCTTACTTAATTTCTTACATGTTCTCAATTTCTGTTAATCTAATGGCACCTTAACGTGTTGGCATCATGTCAGAATTAGCACCTTGGCCACTTTTCTGTGAAAGTGATTTATGTACTATTACTAACTATTAGTCTCATTAAGTTAAAACATTTCAGTGCAATCTGGGTGACACTGTAAATATTGTGCACTACACCGAGTACCTTGACTCTCCGTTTATCACTACTAAAAGTATGTTTGAGTAAAGCGATGAAGTTAATGTAAAAATGAATCGTACTTGAATGGTAGAATGCTAAATGTAATATCAACAGCTTTCCAAACAAATGGGGGTGGTTGAATTCTCATGGAGCCTTGTATACCCTTTTGCATCTTACTTGCTGCTGTTCGTGGCAGCTGGCTGTCATCCCAGAGCATGTTTATGCCTCAGGTTTGTGTCCAGTGCAGCTCATTTTTGTTCCGAAAAGTTTGCTTGACATGCTTAAGGACATACAAACAGGACAACTGAAAGAGTCAGCTAAACAGTGTTTTCATTCCAATTTGTTTAGGTTGTAATGCATCAATGTATTTGTTGCCCACTGTCATTTTAAAGGAAAATTGAACTGCTTTCATTCTTAAAGGAACAATAATTCCCTTCCAAATATGGATTTAAAAGTCCTAAACATTCACCATAAATTCATGGATAATAATGGTAATTATACAAATTCTGTCCTTGCTCAGCTTAATATTCCAACTTTAAACCCTAAGTGTGTGGTTATGTACTGACTTTTTTGCCACTTTCAGTTTCTTTTACTGTCTAATTTTTGTCAGTTTCTCCATTATTTCCATGACTTTCATCTCTGCCTTTCTTCTGCATTCCTTGTGTTGTTCCTCCTTCTGCCACTCCTCCAATTTATCTTTTTTCACCTCATTCACATCCCCTAAATTCCTGTTCTCCTTTCCCTAGTTATATATTTATTCCTCTGTTGTCTTCTTTCATCTTCTTGCCCGTCTTTTGTTTCTAGTTTTCTCATTTTTCATTTTCCCCAATCCTCCTTAACACCTCCTTGGTTTTACCAATTTGTTTTTCTCTCTCTTTCTTTTTTTTACTACTTCACACCCTCTTCCTCTCTGCCTTCCAGACGTTTTTTCCTTGCCCATTTCTATCTTGCTCTCCATAACAGCAGCATCATTAGCATTTTCTAACCGAGCGGGCTAAATTGAAAATGCTAAACGAGTTTGTTTCTGTGGTAATTAGAGGTAACGAGGAACACAGGAAGTTAATGGAAATGACTTGCCTCGTTAAGAGGCGACTTCCTGTTGTACTGATTGAAGTTCCTATTTATAACAAACAATCCGAACACATAGGACAGGACCCTGGGGATATGAAAGAGAGAGGTGCGTGTTTGTGTACAATATGTATTGCCGTTTAAATTGTGTGCGTTAAAATGATTGAGCTCACAGTGAGTGTTTGAGGGTGGAGGTGGAATAGGGGGTATTTTGTTGTGTGTCCTAAGTGCCTACAGTCTGCACATATTGTACAGAATTACTCTATATAAAAAACATGCCATATTTTTGCCATGAGATGTACCAGAATGCACAAAGGAATAGACACTGTGTCCGTGTGTGTGCATGTGTGGGTGTATGAGACTTTTATAACAAGCATAGCTAAAAGTAAATTACAAAATAAACAGAAACATCTGTGGATATGAAAATATTTTAGATATATTTAGATCTCTGTGTGTTGTTGTACCCATGAGGCTATCTGAACAACAGCAAGAGTGAAATCCTGCGAGGAAAATTAGTATTTCAGATGCTCTTGAAGAAGGAAGCTTATTAAAGTCTTTGACGTGTGAGATCGTACCTGTCGGCTAACAGCTACTGTAGCTGGTCGCTCTTGGTCTCACAGCACCTCATCATGCAGGAATGGGACTGAGACCATAGTATAGTTGGTCACACATTATTATGTGTGACCAACTATATTTCTTTTCAGAAATGGTCTGTCTTAGATAAAAGTTCACCAGTGCAAAAGCTTGTACTGGCTCAGCAACTGTAGGTGGTGAAAAGAAGCGAGTAATGATTTCCCACAGAGATTCAGAGCAATCAACACTCACTATATACTTCTATTAGTTACAACTTGCTAGTACCGGGCGAGACCTCTTTTCCCTTCAGAACGCTCTTAATTCTTTGACTCAGACATTCAGTATTTTTCTGAGATTTTAATCCTTACTGCAACATCACCTTGCAGTTGCTGCAGATTTGTCAGCTACACATCCATGATACAAATCTCCCATTCCACCCCATCCCAGATCTTAATCTACTGGACTGAGATATGGTGACTGTGGAGGTCTTGTGAGTACAGTGACCTCATTTATGACATGACATGTTATCAGAACATATCAGACCAACAGACCAAATCCATCAGTCAGAACTGCTGACATGAAGAAGGGGGGATCCATGCTTTCGTGTTGTTTATGCCAAATTCTGACCCTAACGTCTAAATGTCACATCAGTAATTGAGACTCATCAGACCTGACAACATGTTTCAATCCTTGTAGTTTCAGTCTTCTGTTCTTAGGTGATTAGTGTGGCACCCAATGTGTTTCTGTATTTCCTTAACCCTTTTACTTTAAGTCTCAATGTGTTGTGCCTTCAGAGATGCTCTTCTGCAAACCTTTGATTGAATGAGTGGTGATTTGACTTCTTGTTGCTTCCTATCACCTTGAAGCAGCCTGGCCACTGTCCTCTGACAGCAACAAGGCATTTTCACCCAGAGAACTGCTGATCACTGGATATTTTCTGTTTTCAGACAGGTGTAAGCCCCAGCAGTTTCTAAAATACTCGGACTATCAAAGCGCATCAAAACCAGCAACCATCGTAATTTCAAAGTTACTTAATTTGTCTTTCTTCCCCATTCTAAAGCTCAGTTTAGACTTACCAGGTCATTTTGACCATGTCTACATACCTAGTTGCATTGAGTTGATGCTATGTAATTGGGTGATTAAATCTTAGCATTTATGCCCAGTTGAACAGGCGTACCTGACAAAATGGCTGGTGAGTGTATACGTATGTTAAGATAGTAAGTTTCTCAATTAATAATTAATTCATCCATCCATTCTCTTCCGATTACCCTTTTCAGGGTTGCGGGTGGGGGGTGGGCATGTCCCAGCTGTTTTAGGGCCCTAAGATAGCTGGAATAGGCTCCAGCCAGCTCCAGGATAATTATCCTTAGGCTAGGATAATTTACTGATAAATAAAAGGGACTGTGTTCATCTTTCCCTCTAGAAAAAAGCAAATCAAAGAGACGGCCGGTTCTTGACATTGAAGAGATTTAAAGTGAAATGACCCATCTGTCAACATGTTGTCAAACATTTCACTGAGAGTCTCTAAAGTGTCCACATCAAAGCTAAGCACAAAAGTGTTCGAAAAGGCTGTTGTTAGCACCAAAAACTGAAGTGACAGCAGGGAGGTATGCTACTATTATTTCTACTTCTCTGGTATTGATGAAACTCGAACAGCGGTGCCAGGATAATTATCTCACTCACCAAAAAACAAGCCTCTTCAGTGTTGTTTTGTCAGTAATGAAGGAGGTAATGACAGGTGACCCGGTCTGTCATCTTTTCAATTATTCATTGTCAACTTGAAAAACATGGGAGACACAGCTTAAGAGATATACAGATTTCTTCTTTATTAAAGCATCTGAAACACAGTAGATTTTTTTAGTCTACATGCCCTTGAATAGATTCCCATTAGCCCACAAATGCCTGTAAGTGATTCCAAAAAATGTTTTATCATCTTGCTCAAGCAAATTTGGTGTCTTGCTTTTTATCGTGCCAGGGGTGATTTCCAAAAATAATGTCCAAATGGGAGTGTAGGTTAATTTTTGCTAATTTAATTAGAAAATCTGTTGATTTTAGAGATGAAAAGCTTTCTGGAGAGGCAACATGAGTTTTCTTCTTTGTGTGTGTGTGTGTGTGTGTGTGTGTGTGTGTGTGTGTGTGTGTGTGTGTGTGTGTGTGTGTGTGTGTGTGTGTGTGTGTCACCATCTTAAAGTTGCCTTCATTATGCTCAGTATGACATTCTGTATTTATTTCCCATCCCAGCACACACCAGGAATTTCTGGGTGGTGGGTGATGGATATTTTTGCACCTACATATTGGAGTAGGTTAGAGTCATGGGGGAGTTGGAGAATGACTAAAGGTAAATAGAGTGCCTTCGCATACATGCATAGCATTATTTTTATGTGTGCACATTTGTGTTGGTAGAACTGTCAAGACAACACAGAGGGTGATCGGTGCGAACGCTGTGCACCGGGATTCTACGGCGTGGTCCGAGGTTCTCCTGATGACTGCAAACCCTGCGCCTGCCCCCTTACCAACCCACAGAATAAGTAAAATTTCTTGCAACCTATCACTACAAACTTTAAACAATATTAATCTGTCATTTTATGCACATTTTATCTTTTCTGTCCTCTCTCCTCTGTAATATAAATAGACTGTATGCTCCAAATGTTTTAACATTTCTTTTGTAATGTCTGTGAAAAATCTCTTTTCATATCCAGTTTCAGTCCCACCTGTGTAGCAGAGGGGTTTGATGACTACCGCTGCACCGCCTGTCCTGAAGGATATGAGGGCAAACACTGTGAGAGGTCAGACACATACAAAGAAATGAACAAGCATAGAAGTTTGGAAATCATCGGCTTTTAATGTGGACTGCATGGATATTTAAATGCAAAGACCAATACAGGGAATACGAGTTGATGTAAAGTGGAATCCAAAAGTCTTAGTCGACCCGTGATAGTTTTAAGAGAGACATTATATGGAAAGAAGTGGTAGTGGCAGTTGCCCCATGCCCATCCCCAAAGAGCCAAACTTCAACTTCATACCAGCCAAACCTGGAAATGCATTGCCAGTTGTTTGCACTGATTTGAATATTTAGAATATCCTCGTATGTGTTATGCCTAAATTCTGCTGTAATGACATGCACTTGAGGTTTGCATGAAAACATCTCAGACCTTGGGATCCCACTGTGAGTATTTTGCTGGTGAAATAATTTGTGATATCTCTTTACAGTGTGGGGTTAACATATGTTAAAATTTGGTTAGATTTGAATACTCTCTCTCTCTATGTGATCCCCCCTGTTTAGGTGTGCCACTGGTTACCATGGTAATCCAAGGATACCAGGTGGCCACTGTGAGGAGTGTAAGTGTTCCTTGTGGGGTGCGTTGCCCGGACCATGTGACCCTGTCACGGGCCAATGCCGTTGCAGGGTTGGGGCATCTGGGATGACGTGTGACCAGTGCATGGATAGGCATGTGTGTGGACCATCTGGGATCATCTGTAAGACTAACGCACAGCTTTTGGTTACTCATTCTTTTGTTTTCTTCATCATTTCATTTTTTTCCCTTCATCTTTTACTGTGGTTTTTTTTCAGAGTGGTCTAGTGTAAAACATGAAAAAATGAAGAAATAATGTGGCTGAAATTTTTTATGCACTTACCTTTAAATGGAAGTTGAGAGATTTTATTATAAAGATTAATCTGCAGTGAAAGTTACCACCAGTGGTGGAAGTAACCCAGCGTAACAGCATGGGGTGTCATGCTTCATGAACCCCACAGACATGCTCTCTGTCTCTTTCTTCTCTGTTCTTCTGTTCCCTTCCCTCTGGTGGCTCACCTCCCTTCATTGTCACCTGATGTTGTGATTTTTACTTTATTTTGGCAATGAAATGCAAATGAACAGTCAGAGCTCCTTTCTCCAGTTGCCATGGGAGACAGGAGATTGTGGCAGAAGTCAGATTCAAGTCATTTAGAAAATAATTTCAATGTCATTTGGAGCTAATTTAAACTTAATATGACCATAATGGCAGGGCCAATTTGGTGCCATTAGCATGTCTAGAAGGAAGTCTATGTGTGCAAGTGAGAGCACAGAAGAAAGGGTAGTAAGACAGAGGTTGATGTGAAATTGCTGCTGTCAGGTCAGTGAGGAAATTGCTTGCTCAGGTCTTTGTGTTCAGACACAAAGCGTGTGTTCATAAATTGGCAGTGCGTGTGCCGCAATGCTTCCTGACACCAAACCGCTCGACTCTACGTCCAGGCTATAATCCCAAGTCCTGATGGTTTACAGAGAATGGAGTGATCACACTGCTGTTCACTTGTTGAAGAGTGATTGCACTCTGCATTCCTTCTGTTATCTGGCCTTTCTCCCATTCTGTCCAATGCCACTGAGCACTTTTGGAGTCAGAAGTAGTGACATGCATGCAGCTCCTAAATTTGTTGTATAATGCTGTTTGCTAAGAATTGCCCCTTAATGTCAATAGATTTTGTAATGGGTACATTAGTAAACGCACCCAAAGAAGAAGAAATTCAGGAAGAAAATTGAGAATAAACTACACAGTATCATGGTGTACAGTTATAACTAAAGACTATATCTGCTTAATAATGGAAAAGAAACTTGCTGGGCATTTTATATAAACTTTAAAACCAAGATCCATATCACTACATGACGTTCAAAGCCTGACCAACAGAATCGCTAGTGCTTGATCTTAACAGGTGGATAGCATTATAGCTATGTAATAAGTCAGGATATAGCTTATTTCTAAATTAGATTAAACTGAATTACAATGTGACTGCAATGGGCTTCCCTATTAAATGAAATAATTCAATTAATTTTCCCATTGTCAAAAATTGACAAATATTTTAAGTGTTGTAACTTTAATTTAGACAAACTGACTTTGGACTTATCAGTCTGATGCAAAATAATTGGGAACACAATATATTGATCACTGAGTATTCAGAAGATGGAAACCGTTGGTGGGTGGAACATTTTGACCATCACTGTCCTGTTTTTATGGATCCAGACATCACATGAGGGAAACTGAGGGATATACAGATTCATTTTGGTTTTAGTCCCACCCTGAAATAATACTTTTCAAACTTAAAAATACTTGACTGTAAAGTCATTAGAAAATTGCTTATTTTGGCCATAAATTTGGTGATTAGTATAACTTTCATGTTATAATCAAACTTCAATCTCCATCTTTTTTCTTCTGTCTGTGTATATAAAGTTTTTGTTTTTTTAAAGACACAGGTGGGGACATTTGCGCTGTTGTTTCTGTGAACTTGCTTAGTGCCACACCTTTAAATTCAGTGGTGTTTTGACACCTACAAAACCTACCTACTACATAAACTGCATTACATTTGTAACCCTTACAACTCTTATAATCTCATATAATTTACTATATCAATAGAAGTTTACTATTTTATTATCACACTTCAATAGAAAACATTTACACAATAATATTACACTTGCTTGGTGTAAATACATATATCATTTCAATGGCACACTGGAAATGTTTGCAATGATAAAACAACTGCCGTTGTATAGTGACTCACACATGTAGGATAATATTGTGTGTCATTATTAAAATCCACTATCAGCAGACTTCAACATACTGCTTACAAGCTCCATCTCTGTAGTACAAAATGTTTTCCCTCAGTGCTGAAGTTAGTGAATGCAATCCTTCATCAGTGAGCTTCTTGAATAGCTTTGATTTGACAAGCAGCTATTTACTCCCACATACACAATGTAGTCTGCACACAGTACACTGTGTGCGCATATATGTGTGGGTTTGTGTGTATGCATTAAACTGCATGAACGCATGGATTTATTTGTGTTTTGCTGTTTTGTCAGAGATTGATAGAGTAGAAACTGTTTTTATTTTATTTAATTTTTCTTTGATTTCCCTTGTCAGAAATTTTAATTTGTGTAATAAATCAGCCTCAGGCTGCAGAAGGCAAAGAAATTCATACACACGCGATATAGGAGAATGTGTGTGTGTCTTAGTGAATTCCCTGGTGTGCGCCGTGCATATTTGTGTGTGTGTGTGGGTGTCTGTTTGTGTGTTTTTAGCCTGCAGTGTGTACTTGTAGTAGGCACTTTTGCCCCTGCGCGCTGAATTTCATGCATCACCAGCCCTGTCTTTCTGATGCCAGAGCCACTTAAACAGAAAAACACAAGCAGTCACCACAGTCCCTTATTGATGTGTTTCTGAGCTCGCCCATATAAACACACATTCAGTTGTAAAAATGCACTCAAAACTCAAACTTTCTCGAAAAGTTAACATGTCAGCTCACACACAGACACAAACCCATAATGACTGTTTGTGGTTTTAGCCGCCCTCATGACTCACTGCCTTACATCTGACTGTGTGTCTTTACTTGTTTCTCCAGCCTGCGATGATGAGTGCTCTGGTTTGTTGATCAGCGATATGGACCGCCTGTTAAGCATCATCAATGAGGTCACTTTGACGACACCCCTTCCACCACCTTATAAGGTGTTGTACCGATTTGAGAACATGACAGAGGAGCTCAAGGTAAGAAAAAAAAATGTGTGAGAGTAGTTGGAATTTACTTTTATTTAACCCATGTCATAACTACAAGTGGTTTCATTACTTTGACTTACTTTGACCACCTATATGTGGCGTCCCTCAATTCGATGCCTTCAAATTTCCTCCATTTGAATTCTGGAAAAACTGAGATTCTTGTGTTAGGACATGGAATTTTCTCCAGTGAGGTCGGTCATTACACCAGCCCCCCTGCCAACAATATCAAATATTCTACTGAGAACCTTTGCATCGTTTTTTGTTTTGTTTTGTTTTGTGAGACTCTAAGATCCAAATCTTGTTTCTTTCATCTAAGGAACATTTTAATCGGTGCCTTGTCTTACACCCAGTAATTTGAGACTTTTAATACTCCCTTTAAATTCCGCCCGACTTGATTATTGTAACTTACTTTGCTTCGCTGTCCTCCTTAGCCTGTTATTCCTTTTGTTATGATGCATTTCTCTTTTTACTCTTTTACAATTTTTATTAGAACAGCAGATGCTGGTATCTAATGTTACCAATGGTTGTGACCATTGGTTGCATACTACTTTTTATGAGGCGTTACTTGAATGCTCTATGTAGGGCATACTGATACTCATTGTGCATTCTAACACTACTACAACATGGTAAACTTATCTAATGAATCTACTGATTAACATGTGCATGACATGTTATGATACTTCGACTGCTTCTGTTTGTGAACCATTCAAATGCTGCCTTCTTTTTCTAGTGAAACATTTTTTTTGGCCTCACTATGATGTGTCAGTCTCTAGTGGGCTCATTACTTCCCCCTGAGGTCTAAAGACCACTGGTACAATTATCAAGTCACAGTGAGTCCTACACACACCACAGGGAAATATGTACTTTTGTGTTTCAGCCCTGTGATAGACTGGTGACATGTCCAGGGCGTACCCCACTTTTTTACACTTTTTAAACTAATAGGCGGCATAAATAGCCTACTAAGTTGGACAAGCAGTATAGAAGGATGCAAAGATGGCTAGATGACCGAATGGAAATGTTTTGTGCTTCAAAGGTTTTACAAAAGAAAATATGTACTATAACTACTACTTGGTTTATTGTAAAAAATAAACCAAGTAGAAAGCATTTTAAAGTGCTGTGTAATCAAATATATGGTCGTACATTGAGACACTCACTTTAGCTCACTTAAGATGTTCTGTAGGTAAAGGATTATCCTGCATTAACACTCCTTAGTGAGTTTTTCAAAATTTTCCAAGCGCTTAATTACAATTCCATAAAGTTGCCACATTTATATTGCTAATACACACTGCACTTTGAGACAATTTAAATATGTTTATCAGATGTGTTTACAATTGAATTATTTATGTCTTCCTTGCCTTTTGCACGCACTTGTTTATTCTTTTCTTTTTAGCTCTACGGCACAAAGCCAGACAGTTCAAAAGCCTAGCCCAGGGCCAAAATGTGTCAGACATTTCTCTCCATAATTCCTTCATCTCTCTGTTTCTCTCTGGCAGCACATGTTGTCGCCTCAGAAAGCTCCAGAGAGATTACTGCAACTGGCTGACTCCAACCTGGGATCGCTGGTTACAGAGATGGACCAGCTACACAGCAGGGTAAAAACCTTTGAATTTTTCTTTTGACTCAAATTTTGTCTCCATCGTTGTCTGCCTTCGTCCTGTCTTTATCCTTGTTTCACTCTTTCTTTGTGTGCAGCCGGAGAGCAAATACACATTGTGACAGGCACTGAGATGATAGTTTAAAGCAACAGATGTGCAGGAAGAACAACTTTCGCATTGTGTGTAACAGTTTTTGCTGTCTGGGATGTCAAAATATAGATATATAGTACTGAGACACTGGGAATTAAGTGCTGCTATCCACTGAAACATGCAATCATAAATACAGATAAAGGATGTAAGGTAAAAATCGAGTTTGTACAATTCTAAAAGTCTTCTCTTACGCAAGCTTTCTTGAACTTTCTTTCAGAAATAGTTCTCCAGGCTTCTTGAATGAGATTCAAAGCTCTTCTTTGGATGTCGATTGCCTTTTGTTCCATTCTTTGTCGAGATAATCTAGATTTTAAATGCTAACATATACCAGTATTATTGAGGGTCAGAGAAGCATATTTTGAGCATTTTACTAATTTTTAAAGCAGATTTTTACACAACTTTTAAATCCTATATTTTTACATGCATGTTTCTTTTTAGTGGTGTTTCCCATACTATGCAAAAATAATGAAGATGAAGTGCAGAATAACTTGTACCAGTTGGTCAAAAATGTCTTAAAGGGCATTTTAAGGACTTTATCATGGCAGTTTCACTTTGATGGTTTGTTTTTCAAAGCAAACCTGATGTCATGAATAGCTTTCCCACCCTCTGGAGCTCTGTGTTGCTTCTTTTGGTCAGCTATATCGCTCAGCTGGGCGCGGATGAGTAGCTAAGTGGTTGGATATTAATAAAATAAAGTGGTTGTCACACATGAACTCCAGAGAGTTCCAAAGTTTTCATATCTCACATGGAATATACAGCTGGAAACAGTCTGTTTCAGACAGTTTGGTTTAGTTGAGGGTTTTGCAGGACGGAGGACACCTGACACCTACTCATGTTCTCCCTGAGCCTGCGTAGGTTTTCTTCAGGTACTCCAGCTTCCTCCCACTTTCCAAAGATAGATTAATTGGTGATTCTAAACTTGGTGTGAATGCGGGGTAGATACAGGTCTTAAGCGCACAGATTAAAGTGCTCTTTGAATGTGTGTGAAAGCCCATAGAGTGATATATAAATCGAGTCTAGTTTATTCCATCTATTATTCTGTGATGCCACAGAATAAAAGTTCAGGGCTGCGCTACCTGTTTGAGAATCAGTCCATGCATAAAAGTAATTAAGATGAAAAGTTAACACTCTAAAGTTTTATATACCACATAAATAATGAAGTATTCTACAAACTCTTTGTCTAATACGTGCTCATTTTTTACCATTTTGAGAGTCAAAGTTATCTGTAAGAGTAGTTTACCAACACAGAAGGAAAAAAACACTATTTGAGTGGAGGGGACCTAAAAATACCAAATGGAGAAAAATAACACTCACATTCGTGCTGTCAAGCTGCAGCCTTTTAGGGGCTGAGGCCTTGACATTTGTTGACAGCAATACTATCCCCCACACCCCACACCCCATCGCACATACACACATACTCTCACACAAACCACCTAAAATGATATAGCATGGTCTTGTCAAATCACAACAGTAATTACCTACACTTTCTTTTTGTCAGTGTGTGCGTGTACATGTACATTGAGTGTATATGGAACTGTTTTCATGTCTGTCAAAAATTCATCCGTCTCTTGTTTTCCTGGTCCTTTGTGAACATGTTAATGTCTGATATTTTGTTTTCATTTCATGTCAGTAATTCATTTATCCTTATATTTGTTTGCACAGTATTATCAATAGTGCTTATGTATTGCTTTCATCGCCCTTTACGTTGAAGATCTCATCCTTCTTTTTTCCGCTCCATAGAAGTCGATACGTTCACTTATTCAGCAGTTGTTCATTATTTTCTAACGTATATGTCTTTGTGTACAGGCCACTAAGGTGTCTGCTGATGGAGAGCAGGTTGAGGATGATGCTGACAGGATTCATAAACGAGCCGAGGACCTGGAGCAGTTCATCAGGGACACACTGCTCGGAGCTAAAGGTAGCAGAAATGAGAAGCACCTCTCCCCTATTAGCTTCCTCTATATCCTGCCAACTGGGATTTCAGGATTTATCTGTCTATTGTCTCCCTAGTTTCATCTGTCATTAGAGCACATTTCATTAAATTAGAGAATATTACACGTAACAGATCCCAATGGGAAATTTGGGTTATTACATTTCGGGAGAGTGGGACAGAAGAGTATGAAAACGTAATGAAATGAATAATTATCATGACAGAACACATTAAAAACTCCATTTAAATAAAGATGCAGCATCTTCAGAATGACACTGAAGTTGAATTGCACATAAAATAATTACTGTGATAAGAGCAGTGTCGTTACAACCAAGACTCATTTCAGCATTTACTCGGAGTAAACAGCTTGTATTCGTTCTATTCAATCATTATTCTTTGAAAGTGTGACATTTTCAAAGTGAGACAAACAAAACATCTTAGTACCCCCTTGTAAGATCACTAATGGAAAACGTAGCTCAAACACAGTCGCTGATGGGCCAGCTGCCAGTGCTCTGTGCCAGCTGCCGGAGTAAAGTGTTGCCTGACCAATAAAGACAGATCCAGCAGGCTGCAGCATCGCTAACCACGGTGATAAAGAGAGCACCTACCAAGATAACTGGGTGCAACAACTCAGTTGGCTTTGTTCGTTTTGTAGGTAGTTGGCAAGCAACTCTTCCATTACCTTGAAGAGTAGCATCATGTGGCAAAAGAGGCTTCTAAAGCACAATCTAGCTCATGTGCACATGAACTACAGTGCTACACAAAAATCTTGAGCCAGCCTTTCTTTTACTAGGAAAATGGGAAATATGTGCAGTTATTTATTGAAATGTGACCACATAATTATAGTGAAATAAACTGTACAAGGTAAAAACAGTTTGTACCATTCTAACAAGCTTAATGCACTACAAAATCAATATTTGGTATGAGCACCTTTATTCTTCAGCACAGCCTGAACTCTCTTAGCCAGGTTAGAATTGCTTTTAGTCCTCAGGAATAGTTCTCCAGGCTTCTTGAAGGACATTCAAAGCTCTTCTTTGTTTAAAAAATGCTGAGGTCCGGGGCCATTTATTGCCCTAGCAGTGTGCTTGGGATCATGGTTATGCTGAAAAACGAAGCAGTTTTAAATCAGACGCTTTTTCCAAATGGAATTGCCCGATGGATCAAAATCTGATGGCATTGTTCTGTGTTCACAATTGTTCATAATACTCAGTTTTGACAAGTTACCCAACACCACTGTTTGAAATGTAGCCCCAAACAATGATAGATCCTCCACTATGTTTTATAGATGGCTGTAGGCACTCACTGTTGTACCTGCTTCTTGACTCCATGTATACATCTCTTTATACATTTTGACAATGCCTTGTTGCAATGTCTGCTTCTTGTGCAATAATGCACACCTCTTACTTAAAAATTGCTTCTTCCACTGAGATGGTTTCTGATGAGACTTTATTGAACAGTACATGGATAAACTGAGGGGCCAGATGAATCTCTTACATGCTGTTAATCTGCTGTAGTCTGCCACTTCTTCTTTGGATTATCTCGTTTGCTTGGCATATCTCGGACTGCCAAGCATTGCCTAACGATACAATTTCAAACTAGTTGTTTTTTACACTTGAGTGATTCATAGTTCAGTGTTTATGGCCTTAACATACAAGAAAGGAAGAAAAAAACATTCTTCTGAAAATTGTCTGCTACAAGAAAAGGACTGAAAATAAGTGAAAAGCAGCCAATATCCAAATAGACATTTTGTAAGACCTTTAGAAAGCCTGGAAAACTGTTGATCAGGAACACTTTAAGAAGTTACTCTTCCTCCCGAGAAGAACGGATCAACATCTTTGCACAATACTGTACTTATTGTGGGTTCTCAGTCATCCAGGTCATGGTAGAAGCTTGGAGGAAAAAGTACTGTACTTGTTCAATCACAAATGGTAGCTTGAGCAGCATTGCTCATGCATACACAGATTCATGCTTCAAATTTTTTTTTTAAAGATTTTTTTCCACATTGGCCTTTTTTAAAATATATTTTTTCATGGTAAATGTTCAGCTCCTGTTCACCAGCTCGTTGCTGTGGTGCTAAGTATGTACTGCAGAGTGGCGTTTAAAGGAAAAAACAATAAATAATAAAACAATAAAGAATTTTTGCTGTGTCTTGATAAGAGGCAAGAGAGCGGTGAATCAGAACGGTAACGTTGCATTTCAGAAAATTAGAACAACAAGCTTGTAGCTCAGAAGGAAATCTTTGTAGGTTTAAGAATTCAAACAACCCTGCTGCTTTGATTCACTGTTAATAGAATAATATTGGCTTACAGCACCTTTAAATTAATTTTCAATTAATTTGAACCAAAATATTTTCACAACTTAAAGGTATTTCTTCACTATTATTTGTTTGTTTGTTTGAGTTCTTCATGTGGTGTCTTTGTTTAACCACGAATCATATATTATCCATGTAGCCACAGATTTAGGGATAAGTACTGTCCAAAAGCGGGATGCTGGTGTAAAAGAGTCTCTCAGGACTTTGCAGTTTTTTCCAGATGGTTTCCTCCAGCAGTGACGACTTCAGGCAGATTGCTTCTTTCTTTGGCTCTGTCTTACGCACACATGCGCCCACAGACACTCACACACAAATATATACTCTGCATATGTAACTAGCAGGTCACTCAATTCAGCTCCAGTCTCCTTTTTTTTTTTTTTTTTTTGCTGGTGCAGCTGCTGCATCTCCTCCTTCAGCTCTGTCAACAGTGGCTTCGTGACCAGCTTGTGATTAGTTTTCTTCTTTGACTCAACACAAAATAAACACAACAGATGATAACTCAAGTATAAAAGAGGTTTCACTGCTTTGTTTAGGGATTCCAAGCCATTAGCAGTCTTCCGTGTGGGAGTGGACGAGAATTGAACGTGTAGCTTTTGAGCTTTTGTTTAGCCAAAAGTGCTTTTTTGCTCGACACTTTGGTTGTACTAGAACCCTTCATGCTCTTCTTTACCTACTATTACAGCTGACACCACATTTAGTCCCTGTTGTTTCAATATTAGCCTTAAAGTGGACTACTACACTTTTTCTCTGGTAGTGTGTTGCAGTGGTGGAATCTAAATAAAATGGACAAAGTTTCGAATAATGAAGTTAGTTTATGTGCAAGTTATCCCTATAAAGACTTTGAACTATCCTAAATGAACAGTTTCGAACAATCGTTTGTACTCTTGGTTGTGTATGTCACTGAGATTATATCCCTGATGTGGTTATCCCTGGCACATGGCTCTGGCTGTGGGAAAATCAGCCTATTTGTAAAGCCTCTGTTTACAAGGACCAGCCAGCAGTGAACTGGCTATGTGGGCACTAGGTTAAACAGGTTGTTGCCGACAGCGGGTGGACTCAGGTCCAGTGTAGGATGAACTGTGAAGAAAGAAAAGCTACTCCCCTTTTTTCACATTTAACAAAGTAAACATCAGTGACACAATTCAATGCAGTGTGCCATCACCAAGATATTTTTTTAACCCACTGCATCTTTGGCATTAGAAAAAGCTGCCGATTTCAAACAGTCTCCACTCACTTGTTTTTGAACTCTCATTTTTAGATAAACTTTGCTGTCACAAAAGTGTTTTTTTTTCCCCTATTCTGAGTTTTTTTTTTTTATTACTTGTATTCATGCTGGCTGGAAAAAGGTGTTTTAGTATGGACAAAAGACACAACCCTTTAACAGAAAAACTAAAAACACTGCAGCTCCATGGTAACCACCTAAACTTTATCTGCTGATAAAAGCTCCATAGCGAGCGAATAAGTGGATCTTGAGTGCAGCTTGGTTTGTCACCTGTTTCCACAGTCGCTCCCTGTTGTCTAATGTGTTGTTCTCTGTGTTTTCCCTTTCAATAACTGCTCCAGTTAGACAGTCAAAGCTTTAAAAAAAAATAATATTCTTGTTGGTGAAAATGGTTATATATATAAAATAGTTATATATGTGCGTGTGTGGCTCTAGTTTTAGTCACTTTATCCTGAGCAACTCTAATTGAATTCTACTTAGGCTTAGCACAAATAAATCTATTTATAAGTGGCTCTTCCTCCCCTTTGCTGATATTAGGTGGGAACAACAAACAAGTGTGCTCTTTCTAAAACTGTGTAGTCAAATAATGAAATATTTTGATTTCCACTATGAAAATTTTATGGCTTGTGTGATAAAAGAAAGTTACTAAACCAACCCATTCTGGCTGGCTGTGATGAAACTGTCCTCTTCTTGTTGTTGCTCCCAGCTCTCTGGCCCTCTGCCTAATCATTGTGTGATTATGGTTGTGTGCGCGCACGTGTTTGTTTCTGAGAGAGGAAAAGAGAGACTGTGTTGCAGCTCACTGGATGATTGAGAGCAGCAATTAGAGACTTAATTAGTGGCTATCACAAACGCGTGCGCATGCACACACACACACACACACACACACACACACACACACACACACACACACACACACACACACACACACACACCAGATACACAAACACTGATGCCAATGTACACACACATTCATACAGCTGCGCATGCACAGCCACACACATGCACACACATAATAATACTGTACACACTTTTCTCTGTGTGCGTGCCTGTGTTTACTAGATAGCATAATATGATTCCATCCACGTTTTAAGTGTTTAATTGGCTTTTAAATCCTACTATGTAATTATATGGCTGTGACACACACTTACAAACTCATAGACATACGCACACACAAATGCAACATGCGCACACATACACACATGCAGTACAGCTGTTCATTAGCATGATGGCTTTACTTCTGTCTTGGCTCTAATCACGGCATGTTTACATTTTAAATGAGCGGAAATGCTGCATTGCCACAACTGCGCACACATACACTCAGGCCCACCCGTACACAAACACCTTCCAAACACTCACATACTCCGTTTAACTTTGAACTTACTTTAATCATATTGTGTTTACATTTCAAATGAGAAAGGATTGCAGCATTACAGCAGACACACAAACCACACAAACACACATTCAGTTTTTCCCTCTTCTGTTTTCGTTTTGCATAAGCAAATACACAGACACACTTCTCATTAGGGTTGCAGCAGTTTGAATAGCCATAGAGTCTCTTTTTTTTACTGTATTTTAATTATTGATTAGTTTGAGATTTCACTAGCTGTAATTTAATTAAAGAGGGGCAGACATAAACTCCTTTGCTTTGAATAGAGCTTTAGCGTGTGCATTTGTGTCTTACTGTCAGACTTTGCCAAAGACAGAATGTCCATCAGGTTTGGCGTGTTCATCTGTTTGGCTGTGGTACATCTCTGTATATATGAAGAGGATTTCTGTGTGCACTTCTCAAACTGTCCCTAGCATCCACTTCTGTCACACCAGTCCTCTGCATGTCCTCCTTCACTCCTATGTGGTCGTCCTCTTTTCCTCTGGCCTGGCAGCACAGCATTCAGCAACCTTTGTCCAATACATCCACTATCCCTCCTCTGCACATGTCCAAACCATCTCAGCCATGCCTCTCTAACATTATCTCCAAACTGCTCAGTCTGAGTTGTCCCTCTGATAATTCTACCTTATAATAATGCTGTGGACTGAACAGGCAAGATAATACTTGAAAACACAGTGTTTCCATCATTAGATTAAAGTCATACAGGTTTAGAAAATTCAATCTGTGGATGATGAATTTAGTATTTTGTGCAGTTTCTGTCCACTACTTTAGTGATGGCTGAAATTTCTCAGCAGCTAATGGATTGCCATGAAATTTGTGCTGAATCATTTGCTGAATGTTAGAGTGTCCACTATCCGTTTTGTAAATTAACAGTTTGCGTGGTGTGAACATTTTCAGAATGTAGTTTTACTTCTTTGCACTAAATAGTAGGGCTGTGCGATATGACCCAAATCTCATATCCCGATATAAGAATTCTATCGTCCCAATAACGATATAAATCACAAAAATGCAACATTTTCTGTAAATTCTGTGAATCTCGGGAAGCTCGACTTGCAGGAAGTGTTTCCAGCTGCGCGTCATGTAGCTGGAGTCGAGTGTTTTAACCGATGCATGAAACTACACATTTTTAGACATAAGTTGTAACGGCTGCCGTTTTCTTTGTGAGTATTTATTACACGGCGTGCTGCGGGGAAAAGCCTGTCCTAACGTTTGAGTCTAAGGTTTATTTTTTAGCACCCGGCCGCTCTTTTTTTACTTCTCATCTGCAAATAACCTGCTCTTTCACGTGATTACGTTTATTTTGAAAAGTCTCAACAGGATCTTGAGTAGTGATGTGCGGATCGATCCTGAAATATCGATTCCTCCGATACCAATCATTTATGGTCTAGAATCGATTCTCACATTAAAATATCGATATTTTAGTAATATCATTCGGATTGTCTACATTCAAAGGAACTACTTCCTCTTCCGCCTTTCATAGTCATGTGCGAAATACGGCTGTATAAATGTCTCGCGCCCCTTGGCGTGCACACGCACAACAATGGCTGAGCCTAATTGGAGTCATGTGAGGACTTATTTTACCTCCACAAACAGCTGAGACGTGGTTTGCGATACATGTGGCAAAAAAGTGCTCCAAGAGTGAGGTGTTGTGGCCATACTAGGGCTGTTGGGGGGGAATACATTTTACAGTGTTTATTTATCGGATAAAATACGTTAAATGTTTGGCCGACCCGGAAACAGTGGGGGTGTCCAAATTCAGAGGCCGCTTCCACCTGAGGACCCGGCCTTCGTGGTCTAAAGAAAGCCGGGTAGTACGTCATGAGTTCCCTCGGTGGAGTGAAACTCTGCCGTCTGCTCCTTGCTATCTAAAATATAACCGGGCGCTGGTGTAAACACTCGACCGTCTCACACTTCTGTTTAATCATTTTCTTTTTGACGTTTATTCAGCTGTATTAATCCCGAGGGATTAATAAAGTTAAATTTAAATTAATCGAATCTAATAACTTTAATCTCAGCCAAACCGATTTACTCACGAACAAATAAAACACTGAAAAAGCCAAACAATAACATTTTTAAGTTATCTTAAGTGACTTATATATCATGTTTAACCCGAGTAGCGAAAGACCGCGGGGGTTTGAAGACGATATTTGAAGTTTACACAGCTACATTCTCACCTGAAAATATGTTAAAAGTTTTTTTGCGACCAAGAAAGAGAAATAAGAGTAATATTAAAACCAAGTAGCTGTCGCCATTGTTGGAAACTGGAATTGGATTCTGCGATATGGTTTTTCAATTTTGTTGTCCGGGTGGAAAATCGGGAGAAATTCGGGAGAATGGTGGCTCCGGGAGATTTTCGGGAGGGGCACTGAAATTCGGTATTCTCCCGGAAAAATCGGGAGGGTTGGCATGTATGGTTGTGGCAACATCACTAACCTTGTCAAACACCTCAGAGTAAATCATATCACAGAATATGACGAGCGTATGTTGAGACTGAAGAGGAGGAGAGGGACAGGTGCTGCTAGGGCAAGACAGACGTCTCTCACAGAGTCCTTTAGTGCTGCAGGCAGGCAAGGTGTTCAAATAGCACAACTTCAGGTTTTTTTTATTTCTATATGATGAACTCTGCATTATTAAGTGATAAGAAGAAGTAATCTGATGTCCTGTAATCATAATGATGCTATAATTTGAGATACAATAAATAAAATACGTTTTTGTACAAAGTATCAGTATTGTCGATACCACCCTGAATGTTACTTGGTATCGGATCAGAAAGGAAATCAGTGGTATCGCACATCACTAATCTTGAGCTTTATTGTGAAAGGTTTATGTGGAACATAAACAAGCGAAAACGCGATGCTGTTACCGTCGTTGTTGCTAACGACAACGCATAAAAACAGGCGCTTGTCTGTCCGTAGTGTGGTTATATAAAATATAAGAGAAAGAGAGAACTTTAAGAAATGAATATAGCCACTACAGTGACCATCAAAACAATGAAAAAATATTGCCGTAAACAGTTTATTTTGCGACACCATGAAACAAACTATAGTGTAAAATGAAACGATAGACGTTTTTATATCGTCATCCGATATATATCATTATATCGAACAGCCCTACTAAATAGGACATTTTTTTTCATGTTTTTATCCATCTTTATGGAGTTATTTTGCTTACACAGTTGGGCTGTATATTGCCTATACACTAAAAGGAGATTGACCCTCTTGGCTGTTTGTCTTGTATATAACAGACTAACTACTGAAAATTGTCAAAGAAGCTGATCATGGTGACAAATCCACAAAGAACTGACAGAGAAATCTTTAGCTCTGATAAATAGATTAGACTCTCCCTTTCATGCACCAAGCTCTGGTGTGTTAATGTTGTTTTTAAACTAAATTTGATCATCTAACAACTGAAAATACCCAGATTATTTTCCCAGGAGAGAGTAAAAAATAAAACTGCTCTAAAATATAAAGTGAATATGTCATTACAGGAATTGCTGGCCAGTGTATAAACTGATTTCATAAGATGATTACGTGTCAGTGGTGTGTTTCAAAGCTTGTTTTGAAGTTTTTCTGCTCTTGGTTGCTGAAAGGTTTGTTAGCGAAGCTAAGCAGAACTGTTAAGGTGACTAAAATAAAAACATCCGAACTTGATAATACCTATATATTTAAAATATAAAAGTTCATTATTAACCCTGAGGAAATTTCAGTGAATCTGAAATGCTTGTAAAACTGTGACTGCATGAATTGAGTCTGTCCACCTGCCGTGTTCTAGATTCAGACTACTTTCACGTTGTGTCTTTGTCTCCAGACCTCGAATCAAAGGCTGCTGAGTTGAATCAGTCTCTTTCACGGAGAGGTGGAACTCCAGAAAAAAGCCTGAGCGAGATGAAGGAGGAGATCCAGGCTATGCTGCATGAGATGAGGCAACGACAGCTGGGAGGGAAGAAAGTTATTGCAGAGGAGGAAAACAAGTATGGAAACACATGAACACATATGTACAGAGGTCATGTTTTTCTATCTCCCACACACACACACACACACACACACACACACACACACACACACACACACAAAAGGAAAACTAAGTAAACAGACCAGCCATTGTTTTAGACATATGCAACGGAGTGTGTGCAAACCATAAGGTGGTAATATACAGAGATAAAACATGCTAACAGTCATGTCTGAGTACAAGAGAAAAAGTGAGCATCCATGCTATGGGCACTTTTTGAGGATGCTTGATGTTTCTCTTTCTCGCTGTCTTCATTATTTTTATTTTATTTTTTGTAAAATTTGTAGATTCAAATCACAACTGTTATCTCTAGGTGCTTTATAGTGGAAAGAAAAAAACCTAGTGTAACAGTGGAAATCACATCAACCAGACAAATAAATCTATGATCAAGCATTGGGTGATGGTGGGAAGGAAAAACTGCCTTTTATCAGGAAGAAACCTCCAGCAGAAGCAGATTCAGATAGAAGCAACCACGTGCTGTGACATGTTTGGGGGGGGGGGGGGGGGGTGAAGCGAAATGAAGAAAGGAGAACAGGGGGAGACAAGACGAAAAAGTCCATGTGGGAGAGAGAAGACACAACAGTGCCATGTAAACACACAAAGAATAAATTGAGGTGAGTGGAGATGAAGTGCTCAGTACATCACAAGTCCTGCAGCAGCCTGGACCTATATCAGCATAACCAAGGGATGCTGAGGGTCTTGTGATAAAGCCAAAAGTTTAAGCTTTATCAAAAGGCCAAAGTTTAAAGTCTAATCTTAAGTCTGTCTACCAAATTCAAACCGGGAGCTAGCTCCACAAGAGAGGGGCCTGATAGCCGAAGGCTCAGCCTCCCATTCTGCTTTTAAATACAATATGAACCACAAAATGCTCTATTAAGATAATATAGTACTACTGGCTCTTTAAGATATGAGGAGGCCTGATTGAGGAAGATATGAGCGGACTTTCTACAGTAAATGGGATGGTTCTTATATAGCACTTTTACTCTACTTGAGCACTTAAAGCGCTTTATACAACATTATACATCACCCATTCATTCAAGCACTTTTTTCTGTGCTTAAGCGCTTTCTGTCTAACATTCAAACACATTCACACTCAGATGGAAGCATTGGAGAGCAACTTGGGGTTAGTATCTCGCACAAGGATATTTGGCATGCAGACTGGAGCAGCCAGGGATCAAACCACCAACTTTCTGATTAGTAGATGACCTGCTCTACCACCTGAGCTACAGCCACCCCGAAAATGTGAGGAGAATGATTTTAATTCAATTCTTGATTTAACCGGAAGCCAAAGAGAGACACCACCATCTGGGAAATATTATCTTGCTGCAGCATTTTGGATCATCTGAAGGGTTTTCTGAACAATCTGGTAATATTGGCTTATAATAGTACAGCTTGAATATTCTGAATGCTTATTTAGTTCACAAACTCGCTTTTCAGCATCAATTTGAAACATGATGTTTCTAAATTTAGTGATAATAAAGAGATAAAAGAATGCAGATGAAAGAAATCAACACATTTGTTTGATGTGACTCCAGGATTCCACCTACCAGTTATTTTGCTCTCACTTGTTCAAGACTTTGCATTTACTTTGAGCTGTTTTTACTCATGAAATTGTGAGTGGTGCCAGGACATTGTTCCAATGTGTACAAAACACTCTGCTTCAGAGATTTTCTCTCACTTGTAAATACTCGGTTTGATTTTAGCAAGGTTGCTGCCTGGGTAGAGTGTGCAGAAGGCAGGAAGTAAGAAATACATTCGCTTTTTGCAAAATCACCTTTTGTATTGTCACAAAGTGGACATTTCTACTTATGGTTTGCGGTAAATTAGTTTGAAAAAAATTAAACTTGTGTGTAATTACTTTGTAAATGCACTATGTTTGTTTCTGGCCATTTAAATAAAGAAAATTCTGCCGCGTGTATTGATAAAGTAAACTGCAAATGATGTCAGACTTGATATTTTCAAGAGTTAGAAACTAGTTTCATTTAGATTCTATTTGTTTATGGAACTTTCCGTGAATGCCGGGAATAAAAGAAAATCACCTTCATTTGTAAAACAACACTGCACTGAGTATTTGGAAAATTGTTAGGTAATATGTAGAGGTTAA
Source organism: Astatotilapia calliptera (assembly GCF_964374335.1). Classification (NCBI taxonomy): domain Eukaryota; kingdom Metazoa; phylum Chordata; class Actinopteri; order Cichliformes; family Cichlidae; genus Astatotilapia; species Astatotilapia calliptera. The sequence goes on from NC_137436.1 coordinate 16,936,374, forward strand.
ATTAAGCAAACCCATCATTCCTTTGTGATTTCTTTCTTTCTTTTTTTGGACATTGGGTATCAGATGTAAACCACTCCCACTTACAGAGATCTGATTGCTATGTGTCCTAAAGCCCTGTTGATGTTTCCCCCTTTGCGTTCCCACACTTTCTGTCTCTCTCAATGCATTTGATGGAATTTGTAATCTGTTCCCGTCTTCCCTCCTTTGCTCCCTCTCTTTGTCTGTCCCTTTGAGCAGTAAATGTTGACAAGGTCGATGAGTTAATTAAAAGTATCACCGCGGGGGCAGAAGCGGAGAAAGACACAGCCATACAAAGAACAGGTAGTGAGAAGAAAAGTCACAGAGGGACAGGGGAACAGCTAACAGATGGACAGCGAGTTGTGATGGGATAACATATGAGGAAAAACAGAGACAAAGAGAAGTTGCCACTGCTATTCAGTGACTTGCCTGTCAGTTCACAGTGCATTATTTCACTGAGCCCTGAGGGGAGCAAAGAAAACGCTAGCAAAAAACAAGTGCTAAAATGAGCAAAGCTGGCACAATTATGCATACTGTTTATATTTCATCTAGATATGCCAGAGTTCAAAAACTTTGCAGTGTGCTGCAAATGTTACTTTCATTCACATGCAGCATTAGTATATAATGATGTTGTAATAATTAATTGTTAGATGCGCCCGTTATATTTTTTTAACTTTGACTTTCTCTTGCTATTCTCCACAGGGTTCATTAAATTGTCATCAGATCAAATCATTACCTTCCATATGTCCCTAAAATTATATGAAATTGTCCTCTGAGTACTCTTAACTGGAGGACACTAGATCCTTGTAGTCCTTTTTAATGCTGAAGGTTAAAAATTGCACTCATTACAGGACTCACTGGTAAGCATATGGCTACTAAACTGTTTGAAAGTATTTCTGCTTTCTAAAAGTTCACATCATGGAGTAGGGGTATGTCACCAGGGTGCAGAGGAGGCTACCCCCCCCCCCCCCCCCCCCCTGTCCCCTTCTGGCTGCCTCTGCCTCAATTTTATCCCACAACTTAGACATTCACATTACTCACACTCTCATTACACATACATATAGGATCTTGGGGGTGGGCACGATACACGGAGTCCAAAGTACCATCAGGGTGTACACCTCACCCCTGGCGTCGTTGCCCACCTCTCAATTTTAAATACACGTAGACATTGAGGGCTAGCAGGAGGGACCATGCGCTTACCTGCTGCTCTCTGGCAGGTAGCTCCATGCCCTCCTGGGTTTTAAATGCACCTTAGAACACACATGCATCAACACTACAATGAGCGGGTGGAGGGAGGTTTGGAGTCTTCTCTCACCCCCGTTCTCTGCGGCCTGCTGGAGCGGGGGGGCTAGGAGGAGGAGTTGGCCGTCCGACTGCGGTCTGGAGTGTGGGGCCTCCCTGCTGCTGCGGAGTCGGGGCGGTCTGCCTCCCCCCACCGCAGGGAAAAGGGTAACACCACCTGGGTCTGGGTGCAGTTCCCCCCTCCAGGGGCAAGGGTACCTAGACCCGGTTTGTAGAGTACGCTTGGGGAGTGTGCTCGTGTGTACAGCGTCTCTTTATGTCTGTCTCCACGTTGGTTGAGTGTGGAGTAAGTGCATATGAGAGCATGAGGGTGGGAATGAATGTTTGTGTCTGTGTGTGCCTGTATGTCTGTGTCTATATGTCAGGTTGGGTATCAGACGCCACCTCTCTGGGGACATCTCAGGCCCTCCAAGGTTTGGAGGCCTATCTCCACCCACCACCACTTCCCCTGCCAGTGGCGGACTCCCTCAGGTGTCGGTGCGTTGGTGGTTCTTTGTGTCTGGGGGTGGGCGTCCGGGTACACACCGGCTCACACGATTGGTGCTCTGTGAACGTTTTCCCTTGAGTCTATCCCCTATGTACACATCCTCTGATGCCCCGAGCCAGCTAAAGAAGAGAATATTTGCTACAAGCCACCCAAAATGTGAAGTGGTGACTTTTAGGTGTCTTCAACATGACAAGATGTCCATGTTGAAAATGCTCAATGTCTCGGTTGTTGCAAAACAATCATTGCTGCCCACTGGCTAGTTTTCCTTTTCAAGTTTTTCATTTTGAGAAGTCTTTTCTGGAAACATTCATGATTATGCACTGCGTTATGCAAAAAGCCCCCTAAATTCATATAAAGGCTGAAACAGGGGCTTTAGAAAGTTTACACTCTGCCAACTTTCTCACCTTCATACAGCTGGCCGTGTATGCGACGGCCATGAATGTTGCAACATAAGTTTCAGAGATTGTACTCTCCCATCCAATTTTGTCTTTGGAAATATGTGGCAGTAGAGACTGTTTGAACACCTATGAAGTATTTCTGATGGAGTATACTGGCTCTCTAAGCAATCAGTGCTCTGCTCTTTCATTTGCTGGATGCCTGGTACCACACTGCTCACCTGAAAGCCATGCACTCACTTGCTTCTACTGCTGTTTTCATTTCATTTCATAGCCTAGAATGCACATGGAGTGTCTGAGTCTGCCTTTCCCATTGAGGAAAATGACTATTGTCACCTCCCCACTCTCAGCCTTGCTGAGCCTGATGTTGTAAAAAGAGAAAATGGATTGTTCTGTAAAAGCCAAACACAAACATTATACATAAATACATTTGCAAATGATCCATCCCATGTTAGATACTCAGTGTGTACTGCACTTAGAATGAGAACAGCACAACAAAACTATTAAATTTTAATGAAATGTCCCTTAAACAAAGCCTGATGACAGCTTAAAATTCCTTTTATATTAAACAAAGTCTCTGGATTGTTGGCTCTGGATATTTGTTGCAGCAAGCTGAATGCAAAATTTATGCCTCGGAGTATTTCTCAGACAGGCAGCCTGATGAGGCTCGGTTGTTAGGTTTTAGTTATCTTTTAGAATCTCGTTTTCTTCCAGTTATATTTATTGCTGTTACCTATATAGCAAATTCTGTTGCAGTGTATATTACCACGTGTTGCTTTACCCCCTCACCCACACAGACACGCATGTTAGAGTGATATTTGCAATGTTTTACATTGCTGCAATTTAATCTATCTTAGCCTGAGGGGTCAATAGACAAACGCTGCTAATTTCAGACCCACATTTCAGTGTTCAGTCATATGGAGTGATTATTGTCTTCAGACTAGCAGAGGGTCTTTCACACATGGCAGTAACTCCCATCCTCTTGTCTCTTCTGTGGATTCTAGTATTCGCATGTGATACTTTAATCCACTGTTCTACTAAGTCATGTATGACACTGTGCAGTAACACTGTGGGATTTAATGGAAATAATCCAGTCTCTCTCTCTCCTCTTTTTCCATTCAGTTTAGCAGAAGAGTTGTATCAGAAAGTCCAAAGACTCTTTGGTAAACCGCATCAGGCCACTGAAGACCTCAAGGCAGAGGTGACAATTAATTTTACTTATTTGTCTTCAGTTTTACTAAATGAATGGCTTAACACCTCCTTATCTTCTTTCTAAGATAAAAGAGAAGCTTTCGGACCATGAGGAGAAGCTCAGGGATGCCCATGGTCTGCTCATCTTTGCCCAGGGACAGACAAGTCTGGCTGGCTCACTGGCTTACCAAAACCAAGCTAACCTCACAGCCCTGGAGGTACAAGCACGAGTTTACATTGTGACCTCGTGTCCAAACTGTGTGTTTTGTGTATAACTGATATTTTGAGATGTCAGTTAGTTAAATGTTGTCATAATGTGGTAAGCAAAGCCTCTATGCCTCTTTAACTATCACACAATGGGGCGATCGTGGCTCAAGAGTTGGGCATTCGTCTTGTAATTGGAAGGTTGCCGGTTCGAGCCCCGGCTCCGACAATCTCGGTCATTGTATCCTTGGGCAAGACACTTCACCCATTGCCTACTGGTGGTGGCCGGTGGCGCCAGTGTCCGGCAGCCTCGCCTCTGTCAGTGCGCCCCAGGGCAGCTGTGGCTACACTGTAGCTTGCCATCACCAGTGTGTGAATGGGTGGATGATTGTGTATAGTTAAAGCGCTTTGGGGTCCTTAGGACCAAGTAAAGCGCTATACAAATACAGACCATTTAGACCATTGACAGTAGATTCTGTAAAAACACCCTTCTGTTGGCATTACAATTACTTGTCAATGTATTTGCCGTATACTCTAAAGTGCTGAAGCGAGCAGTATTTCATAAAAACCGACTCTGAACCTGAAGCATCTACATGAACACTGCTGTGTGATGTCTTTGTTACTCCCCATTTGCTCTGTACTTTCTACTGTGGCCTGGATAGCTACAGAAAAGAGCACCAAAATGACTGTTTGCACATTTTTGGACCCTTCCATGCACTTGAGAGAGACCAGTGCACAAATTTATGCTCATACCAATAAGCATGTTCCAGTCTTTAAGAAGTTGGGTCACAAAGTTAAAGGCACAAGGCCACACGTTACCCAACGTCTGATAGTAACGATAACGTTTTAAGTGTATTTTATTTCTGACTTTAGACATAAGACAATTAAATCTTTTAGTTTCTGTCTCCTAAACTGAAAAAACAATAAAAATGCTTAATAATCCCAAAGACTGAAATTCACCATCTATAAATCATTGATGCCACTTAATCTTATTTTGTTGAGAAGCCTTTTGCATGTGATTAATCATCAAGAAGGGCTTAGATGCAGCATAACCTCTAACAGAAAAAAATAGCAAACATTTATTGAATAGATTATCCTACATATCCTACAGGAAAGATTATACAGTCTTCTATCTCTGACACACTCAATCAATATAGTCTCACAGCAATTTCATTAAATGCACCTTGCTAGTTACGGCTCACTACCCCTTTTGCCCTCAGAACTGTCTTAATTCTTTGTGGCACAGATTCGACCCAGAAACACTGCTTAGAGATTTTGGTCCATATCAACCCGATGGCATCACACAGCTACTGCAGACTTGCCAGCTGCACATCCATGATATAAATCTCCTAGTCCACCACATCGCAGAGGTTCTCTGTTGGATTGAGATCTGCTGACTGTGGAGGTCATTAAGCTCATTGTGATGAAACCAGTCTGAGATGATTTGGGTTTTGCGACATAGCACATTATCCAACTGGAAGCAGCCATCAGAATGTGGCTACACTGGGGTAAAGAGATGGACTTGACCTGCAACAATATTTGGGGAGGCTGTACTGTTTGAATGATGCTCGGTTGGTACTAAGAGGCTCAAAGTGTGCCTACAACATACCCCCCCACACATTACACCACCACCACCAGCCTCAACCAGTGGTGTAAGGCCAGATGGATCCATGCTTTCATGTTTTTACCACCAACTCCTGACCCCACCATCTGAATCTGGTCCTGTTTTCTTTTAATGCAGAGGAAGCGATCTGCAGTCAGCGGAGTGAAACAGGAAGCACAGAAGGTTCTTAGAGAAGGAGAACGTCTACTGGGTGAAGCGAACCAGCTTTCTGACAACGTCAACAAAGAGATCGAGGTACGGAAATAAACCTTTCGTGCTCTGTAACACTTTAAACCTCTGTCCACTCTAGAATATTCTGCCTCAGGTTAGTTGTATTGCTTTTGTCTTCAAGAAAGACAAATTTCAGTTCGGCACATATAATGTTATTGTTATGTTTTATTAGCATTAAAAGTCACTTTTATGTAGATCTGAGTCTCTGTTCTCTGTTCACAGGACTTGGAGGAAATGGCGAGTGAGCTCGGGGCTCTTCATGGCCGGCTGGATGACAGAGTCAGTCACCTCACTTATGGTTTGAGCGATGGTCGCCTGGCTTATCGCGTGCAGGATGCAGAGGAACATGCCAAGCAACTTAACAACTCTGCAGCCATTTTAGATGGGTAAAGGGAGTATATTTTTACAGTACAGAAAAGCTCACACATAGGCCCAGGTAGTATTTACTTCAGGCCGAGTGTGATTTTAAAACGGGTTCATGTTGCTTTCTTTCATGTTGTTGTCTTTTTTAATAACATTTGCTGGTTATAGCTTTTTATTCAGTTTCATGTAACTGTAAGTTAAATATCCAGATCGACTCTTAAGCGCTAAAAGCATACCATCATCAACTGCACGCTCAGCTTCACAGTTCAGTTAAGCTGGAATATATTATGCTCAAGTCCACCCAAAATCCAACTAATGGCAGTAAATGTTGAAACATGAAAAGTTCTGGAAATTCTCATTATAACTTCCAGTTTAATTTAACTGCTTACCAAAGTGTGTATAACAAATAGAATAGGAAATCAATGTCCATTTCTTCCTCTCCCCCCCCTCTTCACAGTATTTTGGCTGAAGCTAAAAACCTTTCCTTCAATGCGACAGCCGCCTTCAATGCCTACAGTAACATTAAAGCGAATGTTGATGCAGCAGAGAAGGAAGCAAAGGCAGCCAAACAGAGGGCGAGCGAGGCGCTGGCACTGGTAAGAGGACGTACACTGTCACGTATGGAAACACATGCTGTATGTAACTCGCCCTGTATTCAGCTACTGTAGATACCAAGCACAAGCAGTTTAGCAATCCGGACCATGAAAGTGTTCTCTCAGCACAAAAGATAGTGTGTGTGTGTTTGTGTGTGTGTCGCATGCAGTGACAGTAATGTAAGCTTGTGCTCTCCATTAGTCATGGCTGAGGGATCAAAGCACAGCTCTGTCCCTCTTCTTCCTTCCCTCTCTTTCTCATTATCATGACTCACACCTGAATTCTTCCTTTTTCCTTCTTTTATTTTTTAATTTGTCCCGTTTCCTATTCCCTTTCTTTTTTTCCTTCTTTTTTTTCTTTTTCCCTTGCACGTTTTTACTTTTTTTTTAAACATTCACCTTCATCTTTGATTTTTTTTCTCCATGTATTTCCTCTTCTCTCCTTTTTCACTTTAATTTCCTCTGAGCCAGTTCATTCGTCTGACCGTCATTCTGCTGATACTTTACCCTTCTCTTGTTGACTCATGCGGCTCGTTTGCTTTTTTCGCCGCCTTAATTTTTTCTTTTCCTTTGGCAAGTAATATGTAAAGGGCTAAAAGTGAAAAGCAAAGGGATGAAAAAATGATTCAAAGGGTTGAACACGGAGAAACAAAGTGATGAATAGTTAAGTAATTTGAATCCCTTTCTTAGAGGATCATTTAGCAATGCGAAGTAGTTATGCTTTGATCTTACAGTCGGTACTTCTGTATGCAGATTACTGCACCTCTACATTTTTTTTTTTAAATTTGTGTGTGAACCCAAAAATACTTTATTCTGAGAGCATTTTAAGTCACATAATTTGCACTGTTGCTCCTTGTATGCAGGCTTTAGGTCCAGAGATCCCAGTAAAGGAAGCAGCTCGAGATGCCCTGCAGAAGAGTCATGTACTGTTGGATCAAGCTAAACAACTTCAAAATGAGGTCCAAGGTACTGTCGGTGTATGTGTATCCAGAATGTATATTATATATAATGCAAGAAATAGGTTCCTTATACAATATAAACAAGCCTTCCAATTTTAGAGCAGTGTATCTGATATCACTGTCGTCCTACATTTGCCTCTCTATGCCTTTTTCTCAGTCACTCTTTCCCATTAGGGAGGTGAGGGAAGTGATTTCATTAGCAGGCGGCCTTGGCTTCAAATCAAACCACCATCATCATTTACTTTGTGTGTGTTGTGTGTGTGTAGAGAATGCAGCTGGTGTGGCCGGGCTGAAGGGCAGAGTTAAAGCAGCGAAAGACAAAACCAAAGACCTGCTGAAAGCTGTCAATGGAACCATGGCAACGCTCAACGCCATCCCCAACGGTATGATTGCATCATTGTGTGTGTGTGTGTGTGTGGGGGGGCTGTGCATGCACACAAGTGTGGGCGAAAGATAAAGACAGAGTGGATCAATATCAGTGTGTGGATAGAGGTCAGTTGCTCGGGTAAACTCAACTTGACACATGTCAGTACTCACAGATACGCACTCGGAAATGCACTGCGGCGATAGCAAAGTTACTGAACTGAAGTGTTACACATGTTTGTGTTTGGATCGACACAAAGACAGCTCTCAAATGTAGCAATAGTAACAGTTCAACATGGAAACATTTGCCTTAAAAATAAATGAATATGAATAATAAAGAGATTTTTACAGGATTTCCCTAGTGTGATGTCACCGTCTGCTTAGAGCAAATATTTAGCGTGATACTTTTATAGTTTCAGTCTCAAACCATAAAATCTGTTCATAGACTGGCCCTATGCAAATGTTGTATCAAAACAAGCTGTGTTTTTATTCTGGAGACTTCTCACGTCCAGGATGATCAGAGCAGGGATTCACATTTAATCATCCAAGTTTCACTTTCTTTTACCATGATGTCTAAGAACTATAATCCTTGATACTAAGTGATGAATTTAAAATTATTGTGCAGCGTGAACTGAGAGAGCATATATCTGTGTGCGCGCATGCGTATGTATGTAATGTGATGCCATAATCAAACCAAATTAATGCCATTAATTGCTTTGTGGAACTTACAGAGTCCAGATCTGACCTAAGAGCTATCTTGTTATTTCTTTAATAACACATAAAAATGATAGTAAATAAACTGAACAGTAAAGTATATATTTGTTTAAAAATTTGGGTTTGCACAACATCAATGTAAATTATGGCAGTTACAGTACACATCTTTTATGTTTCATCCTTTGACAGACACAGCAGCTAGGCTAGCAGCCACAAAGGCTGTAGCAGCGGATGCTAACGCCACAGCCATCGACGTCCTGGAGCGTCTTGGAGATTTGAACCTGCGACTTGGTGGACTAGAGCGCAACTACACTGATCTGAAGGAGACTGTCAGCGAAGCCAATCAGATGATCCAGGACCCTGAGAAAAACAGTAAAGTGCTTTTCTTTTGGTAGTTAGTATGCATAGTCTAATATTAGTAGGCAGGTAGTAACTAATTACTCTTTCTTTACTCTGAAAAGAGTGAGCTTTTGAACATTTTTGCAACTCTTACATCCTAATTTGATAAATTAATAACAAAATGTTGAAAATGATCAACTGGAACATTTCCAAACTTTTATCTTGTTGTTGTCTCAGATCTACGTAAATTCAAAATTGAAATTTGATATATTTCTCTCTGTTTCTCTTTTTTTCAATCCCCACAGCAATCAGTATGTATATTTCACTTACTTTAATTTGAGCACGTATTATACGTGGTGCACCAATACCATATTTTAATTGCAATATCTCACATATTTGTTTTGCTTAAATACAATAAATCACAGAGTTCACACTGTATTGAGTCAGCGCGCTCTTCAGTCAGTATCGCCTATGGCGGCATAGGCTGATTTCGACAGCAGTATTGGAGCACCACCCATTAATATTGTGATTATCTTTAATAGCTACACGGTAAACAATAGTTGCTTCTAATAAAGCCTCCATTCGGCATGAGCATGAGAGCTCTGCACACTGCAAAGCATAGCACTTCTTTTTTTTAATTTTTATGTCTTCTCTTTATTTTTATCTTTCCTGGATCTTAAGCTGATACAATTTCTCCAAGTAAATAAATTAGAAGCAGTTCTCTTTGAATGCTGAGTTACACTAATTGTTTGGCTCTTACTGGCTTTGCCATCTTTCTGTCTCTTCCTCCACATTTCTCCTCCTCCAGTGATTTCCTCATCTACCATTATTTTGCTTCGTCTTCTGCAAGCTTTCTCTTTCTCTCAGCTGCAGTACTGTACCGAATAGTATCATGATAACAACTATGGTAGTGTTCTGTATCGTTGTATTTGATCTCTCTCTACCTTCAGTTCATGCTGCAGGAGCAAAAGTGAAGGATTTGGAGGATGAAGCTGACAGGCTGTTGGAGAAGCTGCAGCCAATCAAAAAGCTACAGGACAATTTGAGGCGCAACATCTCCCAAATAAAGGAACTGATTAACCAGGCCAGGAAACAAGCTAATTCAGTAAGTTGTTGACACACTGCCATGTACAACTCCTACTCATAGTTGTAGGAGATCACATGTTTTATAGTAGTTTAATGTTCTTGTGCAAGATTTATTATGATTTATTTGAACTTCCAGAAGCATTTGTGGCTGGCTAACACTTCGACAGGTTGACCAGGAGAGAGTTGGACTGAATGTGTTTACATGTACGAGGCCCAGCCACGGGTCTAGTAGGCTTGGTTTCTTTTGATGACTTTCTTCCACCTCACCCCTGGGAGCTATTTAGAAACATGTCGGTGCCCAGCGGTTGGTTAAAACTCTGTTGCAGGACTATATATGGCATAATAATTCAGGCATAATCTGCCTGCATTTATAAATTAGATATCAGTCTATCTGAGACTGATTGCTCTCAGTCCAAGCTGGACTTGGAGGCAAATACCAGATGTTTTTTTTTTTTAAATACTTGTGTGTTATTATACAATATATAGGATAAATTCAAACTAAAATCGAAGATTCCTTTTTGTGGAAACATTCTTAATTCCTTCACTCTTTCTTCCTGTTTACAGATCAAAGTATCAGTGTCTTCGGGAGGTGACTGCCTCCGTAGTTACCGCCCTGACATCCGAAAGGGGAGGTATAATACCATCATTCTTCATGTCAAAACCACCACACCTGACAACCTGCTACTCTACCTGGGATCAGCCAAATATGTAAGCACGTCTCAGAAAAACACAGGAGCATAAAATCAAAAATAGTTTGAACTTGTACAGGTTGTTAATTTCTAAACAAAAACCAAATCTATTGCCTTAAAAATGTGTCTTTATGTCACAATTTAAATATGAAAATGTTCATTTTTAAAAAAAATGTTTCATATCGATGCATTGTTCTCATTTAATTTAACACTCAGGTGCTATGTAGAGCACCATAACATATTTTTTTTCTCTTGAAGCGTTCTCGTGTACCATTAGTCTTGCATTAAAAAGCACACACACTTGTCTCTTTCCCATAAACCGGCCCTCTCACACACCTTACAGGTATTCCCAAAGTGGCTTGTCTAATATGTGAATAACTAATACACATTGACACATACTTGCAGGCACCCTATAAACATAGCACTAATTTAAGTCACCATGCTACTCCCAAGGTGTGCATACGTGTGGGTTTGGTTGTAAACACACGTGTGTATCTTGATGAGCAGCACCAATTAACAACAAGTTTATGTTGCCATGTACTTTAGCCTGATTTCCCCTGAGAAATCTTCACTGCATCTGACTGGAAAGTGTGGAACATTCATATGTGTGTGTTTGTGTGTGTCTACTATTTTCTGATGGTGAATAATTCAGTTTGTATAGTAATTTTGTGTGTGTGCATGCACGCCTCTTACATTTTTCTAATAGCGTGTAATACTAGTTGAATAGTAACGATGCTGCCCTGTGATCTCTACTAATGAATAATCGGCATTACCCTGGGGAGACCAGAAAGATTAGTGCATGCACTTTTGTGTCTGTGTATGCGTGTCATTTGTGTCTTCAAATGTGACCCCCTGATAATCTCTAATTGCGCATAATAAGATATGAATTATAATTCTTGGTATGCACTTCAGCTGCATCATGAAGATGAGAGCATATGCTGAAAGTTCACTTTTTTTTTTTTCATACTCATACATATGTAATAAGAGCATTAATCAAAATACAGCAAGATCCAGTAAAAATCCACTTACAAGGACAGATGGAGAAAAGGAAAGCTTTTGTAGCCCCGGAATAGATAAGAACTGGGTATAAAAGTGCTTCACTGTTCAATCATTCACATTTTAGTACATAAAACCGCTGCATAACTCCTGCATTGTGTCATCTTAAAAGCATAGACTGTGTATAAAAGACACCTGTATCGAGGGAAAAGTAAAGCCACTGCCCATCACTTTTTACCTTACAGTTTGCCACTAATGGACATTATAGGCTCTGGTTTCATAGGTCACTCTATGCTAGGACATTTCCAACAACGTTATGTAGGTAGTTGCTTCAGTTGCTCATAGTTTAACTCTGTAGCTGCTTGCTCCACATGCAGCTATTTTGTGGTCGAAACAAGTTTCAATTTCACCGGCATACTGTGGTCTTACCATGCATAACTTCAAGCCTGTATATAGCTTACATGTTATTTCTCTTGTAAATCATTTTAACATGGGTACCTTTATTGGCTTCACCACAGATCCCAGCTTGCTAAGGAGCTAAAGCATGATTGTTGGTTGTCCATTTCTAAACAAAAACCAGTATAAATATTACCACTGCACATTACGTTGTTATTTGCAGAATTCTAGTAGATAAATGATTCCACATTCACAAAGGTGTTTAAAAAAAACAAAGTGGTTAGCAGTGTCACCTCAAAGCAGGAGGGTCGTGGGTTTGAATCCACCAATTTGCTGGGGCCTTCCTGTGTGAGGTTTGCATATTCTCCCTGTCACTGTCAGGGTTCCTTCTGGGTATTCTGACTTCCTATTACCATGTTAGAACAATTGGAGAATAGGTGAAAACTGGCCATAAGTATGAATATGAGCATAAATGGTTTTCCCTACCTCTGCCCCTATGACACCTGGAGTATGCTTCAGAATCACCGTGACCCTGAACACTGTATATCTCGAGTTTTCTCCAAGTATTTTTGAATGTTTCATAAACTGTCAACTTGTTCATGTGCATTACCCACAATTACATAAAATCAGTATCTGTATTCATCTTGTTAAGCGGATAAATCAGCACTAAGCACAGTAACCTTAACCTAAAATAAATCACAACAATGCAGTTTATTCAGCATGTGTCTACTTTGTCTCAGGTTGATTTCTTGGCATTGGAGATGCGCAAGGGGAAGGTGAATTTCCTTTGGGATGTGGGTTCAGGTGTGGGGAGGGTCGAATATCCCCATCACACCATCCATGATGGAAACTGGCACAGGATCGAGGCGTCTCGGTAAGAAGAGCGCACTCATTCATGTGTATGGAAATGTGCTGTACCTTTGACACGTATGGTTTAAAAACTGATGTTACATCTTACATTTCAGGAGTTTTGAGAAGACAATAATAAGAAAACATGCGTACACCCACACACAATCACAAGAAAGGGGTATAACAAAAGAAAGTTACTGTACTTATCTATACATGTCTGTATAGATGTATATAGCTAATTAGTTTTCTACATTTCTTTATATTTTTTTTTGTCTGTCATCCCGTCTAACCACAAGCAACAGTTGTAACCGACAGTTGTTGCAGAAATAAACCAACAGTTACCTAAGGACATCTTCTCATTCATGCTACTGTGGAAAACGCACTGTTTCACTTGGGAAATCAAGAGATTGCAGGATGTCAGCCTGTGGCACATCATTGCATAGATACAGTGTAATCTAACAAACTAGTTTTCTCTGTGAAAGCTGCAGCGATGTTTTATGCAAGACCATCTAACATCAGGCCAATTCACACAAAGGAGATGGCCCATTTGCACCATGTATTTCCATCTGAGAAATTTCCCAAAGGTGTCTTCCAGTGGAATCACGCAGACTATCGGTCTTAAGTGTTCCCCTACACAATGTAGAAATCTTGACTTTAAACTCCAAGGTGGCCAGCTGATTTTGCCATACATCTCAGAGTTTTCACTGCAACAAAACTGGCTCCACACTCTGTTTCTATCATTCTTCTTTAGCACCAAGAGTTTATAAAAACTGATTCCAAATGGCTTCAGTCATAACAAATTTCTTCCAGGCAGTACAGAATGCCAAGCAAAAAGACAACAAACCCTCTTCTCATTCTCTCAATACAGCAATGGGTTGAATGGTACCATATCAGTATATCCTCTGGAAGGCTCTATGGCTGGTATGATGCCGACCCCGGCCAGTGCCAACTCGCCCACGGCCTTCACCATCTTGGATGTAGACCAGAACGCCTACCTGTTTGTGGGAGGGATATTCGGCTCTGTCAAGGTGCCTGTCTGTCTGTCTCAAAACATGAAGAACCTGTCTCCCTACTGTGTTTTCTCATGATTATCTTTTTTCTGTTTGTCTTTTAGAAAGCAGAGACAGTAAGAACAAATACTTTCACAGGCTGCATGGGGGAAACCTACCTGGATGGTAAACCTATTGGACTGTGGAACTACAGAGAGAGAGAGGGAGACTGTAAGGGATGTGTCGTCAGGTATACAGTCACAATTTAATTAGAAGTTAATTATTTTATTCTTCCTTACTGATATTGATAGTGTAGTCTTTTTATTACTCCCAGTTGTATTCCTAATCGTAGATATGTAAAGAACATTTTATACAGGAACTAGGATTTATTTATAAAAACAGCTGTCTTTTGCAGATATTCTGGTTGGTCTAATATTCAAGTGAGCGTCTCATTGTCTCGCCTACTTTGCATTTAATTATTTGTGACCTTTCAAACTCAGGCAGTTGGACAGGAAACAAAGCAGTTGTAAATTGGTCCTTTTTTTGTAGCCCCCAGCGCTCCCACGGTGAAGGGACCGTTCAACTGGATGGAGAAGGCTACGCTGCAGTGGGACGACCCACCAGGTGGAACCCAAATGTCTCCACCATCACTTTCAAGTTCCGCACGTTCTCCTCTGATGCTCTGCTCATGTATATGGCAGCTGAAGACATGGTATGTGTTTAATATGGTATTAATACCATGATGGAGACAGATATTTTGTTTATTGTGTAAGTTGTGAGGCTTTTTAAAATTTATTTAGACAGTACAAATACTGTAAAAAGTACATCAAACAATCAAACAGGTGTCATGCTCTTACTGCTTGTGTCTTATGAAAATTAAAAAGAAAACATTACAGTTCTCTTTATGGGACATTAAGAATAGTGTCCAAAATCTGCTGTTTTATTGAGCAGTCAAGATTTGATTAATTGATAAAATAATTTTAACCATTTTCTTCAGTCTAGTCCATATTGGGACCCTTTGCAGTATATTTTACACAGTGTTGTTAAATCCTATCTTTTCAGACTCGTGCTGTTATTGATTTGTACTGAATTTGAAACGCCAGAGTGTCACAGCAGTCTCTCCCTGTTTGATGCTCTCTGCAGAAGGACTTCATGTCTCTGGAGCTGTCAGAGGGTAAAGTGAAGGTTAACTTTGACCTTGGATCTGGAGTTGGAAGTGCCAACTCATCTAAGCGCCATAATGATGGCCACTGGAAATCCCTCACCATGTCGAGGAACAAGAAACTATGTAAGCCTTCTTATATAACCTGAGCTGTGAATTAATGGAACAGATAAATTAGAGGGTATACATATATAATCTCTCCGTGTTCTGTTCTGTTGCTGATAATGTATCTTCAACTCTTAACAAAGCCACGGTGTCCATAGTAGACGTCGACAGCAGTGACGAGGAAAAGATTGTGGCCACATCTCTGGGGTCAGCTACTGGTCTGAACCTTAAGGAGCACCAGAAAATCTATTTTGGGGGTCTGCCAACGATTGGAAATTACAGGTACGCATAAAGTGCTGTAATTTACGTTGGTTCAGTTTATAAAAGCTTACATGATGTTCTGTGTGAGAGCTGCATATTGTTTTGCATTTGATTTACAGAAATGCTCTTTAATATTTTTGAATGTTTCATTTGCGTTAATTCATATACACTCAACAAAAATATAAACGCAACACCTTTGTTACTGCTCCCATTCCCCATGGGATGGACGTAGAGACCTAAAATTCATTCCAGATACACAATATAACCATCCCTCCCAAACAGTGGTCACAAATCAGTCCAAATGTGTGGTAGTGGGCACATCTGCTATATTGAGATAACCCATCCCACCTCACAGGTGTGCCACATCAGGATGCTGATCTGACATCATGAGTAGTGCACAGGTGTACCTCAGACTGCCCACAACAAAAGGCCACCCTGGAATGTGCAGTTTTGTCTCACAGCAAAATGCCACAGATGCCACAAGCAATGAGGGAGCGTGCAATTGGCATGCTGACAGCAGGAATGTCAACCAGATCTGTCGCCCGTGCATTGAATGTTCATTTCTCAACCATAAGCCGTCTCCACAGGCGTTTCAGAGAATATGGCAGCACATCCAACCGGCCTCACAACCGCAGACCTCGTGTAACCACACCAGCCCAGGACCTCCACATCCAGCAGGTTCACCTCCAAGATCGTCTGAGACCAGCCACCCAGACAGCTGCTGGAACAATTGGTTTGCACAACCAAACAATTTCTGCACAAACTGTCAGAAACCGTCTCAGGGACGCTCAACTGCATGCCCGTCGTCCTCATCGGGGTCTTGACCTGACTCCAGCTCGTCGCCGTAACAGACTTGTGTGGGCAAATGCTCACATTCGATGGCGTCTGGCACGTTGGAGAGGTGTGCGCTTCACGGATGAATCATGGTTCACATTGTTCAGGGCAGATGGCAGCTGAGAATGTCCCAGTTCTTGCATGGCCAGCATACTCACCGGACATGTCACCCATTGAGCATGTTCGGGATGTGCTTGACCGGCGTATACGACAGCGTGTACCAGTTCCCACGAATATCCAACAACCTCGCACAGCCATTGAAGTGGAGTGGACCAACATTCCACAGGCCACAATTGACAATCTGATAGACTCCATGCGACGATGTGTTGCACTGCATGAGGCAAATGGTGGTCACACCAGATACTGACCGGTTCTGGGTCCCCAGACCCCCAATAGCGCAAAAAACTGCACATTCCAGGGTGGCCTTTTGTTGTGGGCAGTCTGAGGTACACCTGTGCACTACTCATGATGTCAGATCAGCATCCTGATGTGGCACACCTGTGAGGTGGAATGGATTATCTCAATATAGCAGATGTGCCCACTACCACACATTTGGACTGATTTGTGACCACTGTTTGGGAGGGATGGTTATATTGTGTATCTGGAATGAATTTTAGGTCTCTACGTCCATCCCATGGGGAATGGGAGCAGTAACAAAGGTGTTGCGTTTATATTTTTGTTGAGTGTAGTTTCCTCATGGGAAAGTTATTTTGACACTTTGAGGCAGTTAAAGTAGTAACAGACCAAACCTCTGCTCCAACATATCCATTATGTGGGATAATGCTTGCTACTAAGCACAAATACATTTTTATCCTATTTCTAAGCCCCATTCCAGAAATAGGATAACAATTAGGTCAGTGAAGACTCTGAGTTTGTTAACCCTGAGATGAGAGAAACGCCATATGTTCTGATCTGAGAGTTAACTTCAACTTTGAGCCTGTAACCGGGGTAACCTACTCACTGGCAGGATTTCTTCAACTTAGTTTAGCTCCTCCCCTGCACCTGAATCAGCTGTCTGACACTGGCTATCAAACCTCATAGCAGAGTGAATTAAATGGCATAAACATTAAAAACAACTTGACCAGTTCAATGATCAAAGTAAAGATGGCAAGTTGAATTGAAGGTTTAGTTTAAGAATGTTAACATGTTTACCATATGGTTGTGTGTTTGCTAATGCTTGAATGTCATGTTCCTTCTTAACAGCATCGCAGCCAGGTAAATGAATGAATAAATAAATAAATAAATACATTTTATAATCAAGCACAATAAAAAAAGCAACTGTATTCACTATTGAGCTGTGCATGAGGCTGACCTGCTGATAATGCTGTACAGCCCACACTGAATGTACGTTTGTTTGTTGGCTGGACTCTCAGAAATCACTTTTTCTATCCTTTGTTAATCTGAATTTGACGTTTGTTCAACAACATTTTGGTGGAATAACTCATATGAATAACTCCCTTCCATATTTTATTGGCATATTCAGTAGATTTAGATGTTAATCTACTTCCTGACATTTTCGAGATTGATGGGTAACTTAAAAAAAAGTGTATTATGCTGCTAAAAGAATGTTTATTGCAGTCGTTGACGAGGATTATCATATGCTGGATATTTTTTAAGAACTTTCTCTTCAATAACAGATACTCATCTTGAAATGAGTAATATAGAAAAATATCCCAGTGCATTTGTATGGACAAACGACATATTCAGATTATTCTTGTTGCTGTTTAGGTATCACTCTGCTTGCGAATTCACTGCTGCAGTAATTCACTTCTACAAGAGCAGACTGACCATTATTATGATTATTGAATACTCCAAAGTAAAACTGTCTTACACTTCATATAGGTCAGAGGTCATTCTGAAGAGGTATGCGGGCTGTCTTCGGGACATTGAAATCTCCAGAACGCCATATAACCTTCTGAGCAGCTCAGATTATACTGGTGTGACTAAAGGATGTAATGTAGAGGTAAGTGAGCTTTTATGAAACATCCCGTATGATTGCTGACCCTCTGGTTGCAGTATTATATATTTTAGATTTGCCATATATAGAGAGAGATGTGTGAATGGGTCAGGTCGGCGAATATGTACATATAATTAACATAACATCCACTAAATGGGGAATCTGAAAAGGCATTAAAATCTGTTGATTGGATGACCTTGAAATTCTACAGCTTTTTTTTCAACAGCACATGTCACTTTCATTCTGATTTGCCTTTCACTCGGTTGCTTCTTTATGTAGGAAGATGGTTTCCGCACAAAGAATAAAATAAAAAGGCACAGACGTGTTTAATCTGCAGTACCCTTTCATATTCATGTTCCTCTCACAGACACAAACTATGCATTATGTATTAATCAGTGCATTTGTAAGAATATACACACTTCTTAAATTGCTTTTTATATTTTAATCTTTCAAGCCTATTATGCAAACACACTCATGGAGCTTTCAACAGCCATGCAAGGTTTTCACCATGACTAGTGCTATTCATTTACTTATAAAAAAAAATGCAGCCAAAGCGTATCAAGGCCCAGAGAATGTTGAAGAAGATTGCTGAAGGTCTTTCTCTTGTTTTCTCCGTGTGGTGGTGGTAGAGAGGAGGTCAAAGGCTGGGGACCTTCGTCTTTTGGAAAAAAGCAAGTCGTTATTATGTGAATGATTTAAAATAAAGACTTAGTTTAAGCATAGTATAAAGTCAGGTTAAGGTTAGATGTAGGCAGTTAGTGGTTGTAAGAAAAAAAGAAAGAAAGAAAGAAAAAGTCCTTATTAAAGTAATAAAACCACATGTGGGTAGTAGGTATGTTAAATAGAGGGGGAGAATTTCATTTTTACAACTACCGTAACAAAAGGAAAGCTGGATGATGATGCACCAGAAAGTCTGTGTGAAACAGCGTGCCACTAAAATGTGTTGCTGTTCTTTGAAAAACCTTGACTAAAATATCAGAAAGTCATATCAGTTTGATCAACTACATTCAGACTTGTGTAGTCGTTTTTACTCTTTTCTGTTTGACTTCTGCATTGTAGGCATGATGAACGGTGCTGAACTAAATAACTGATCTGTCCATTGACAAAATACATGTCAAGTGAAACTGTTTCTTCTTTGTTTGCAGAACCTGCACACAGTCAGTTTCTCTAAGCCAGGATACATGGAGCTGAGTGGTCTGTCGCTGGCCGTTGACACAGAGATCAGCCTGTCATTCAGCACTCTAGAAGACACTGGGACCATACTGCTGGCAGTAGGCGGAGGGTCACCAAACAAACAGAAGGTTATTG
The DNA here is from genome assembly GCF_964374335.1 of Astatotilapia calliptera. Taxonomy (NCBI): domain Eukaryota; kingdom Metazoa; phylum Chordata; class Actinopteri; order Cichliformes; family Cichlidae; genus Astatotilapia; species Astatotilapia calliptera. Next base: position 16,955,768 of record NC_137436.1, read on the forward strand.
TTATTTTATTAGGGGTTTTTTTTTTTGGTCCATCTGTTTTACTCACTGAGTCACTCCAATACAATATACTTCTTAAATCTGAGTTGATCAAGTTCCTCATTCTGTTATAGTTGTAAGATATTTCTCATGGGTGGGGAACAGTGTAATATGGAGAGTAGCTTCATTTGAAATTAAATACTCATTCACCACTAATCACTCAAATCTTTCTCTATTGTCACCAGTTTGTGTTCAATATTTTTTCAGAAAATAGTTAAAAAATTGTTAAGTTGTTGTTAATAATTGCCATAAAATCTAATAAAACTGCAAGAATGTACAGTATAATCATTTATTTTAAATATAGTACATATATAGAATTTATGTAGTATGGAAGTGAAATACAATATAAAAATTGTTTGGTATATTGTTTCAGTCCATCTTTGTATTTGTGCTAAAGAAACATTTCGAAAACATCCATTTGACTTTAAAGGGTTAAAACAATGTTTGCTGTGTAGTGACAAAATTTGCCAGTGTGTGCATGGTAACATAACAGCGTGCCTGTTGTCTAATAATATGGCTTCTATTAAAAACCTTGTAATGCAAGCTCAGTTTTTTCTGGTTAAGTTTCTTGCACATCTGCCCCTTTTATGGTACAGTTAAACTATGGAAAACAGCAAAGCCAAAACTATTGTGAGCGTTTGCATTGAAATTGTAATACAAACAGCTGCAGAGCAGCTGAGCTACAAATTGATCGCAAACTGTCTGCGTCTATAAATTTATGGCAATAATTTGCCAATCTGTGTGAGTGTTTTCAGTCTGGTCAAGGTGGACTCAAGTGACTCACTTGAGTAATCGCATTACTCAAGTGAGTAATCCAGTGTAACTGTACCATTAGGTAATGATAGCACTTTATGATAAAGCATTGTGAAGCTATTAGTAAGGTGTTAGCAAGTGCTTAATTCATCATTGATACAGCATTATTTCTCCTTAAGGCCATTTATAAATACAGATATATGATCATGATTCATGACTCAAAGCTGTGCATGGTGTAAGAGTAGCAGATAGATAAACATCTCTGTTTATAAATGACATACCAAGGCGGAGTAATATGTATGTAAACAATAAATTAAGCACTTCCCAATACCGTACTAATGCTTAATAGTGTGACATTATTAGAGAGTGCTACCAAGGCAGTATCAGAAAACTTATTGGAAGAATCTGTGCACAATAACATTGTTCTGAATATCTTTCCAATCCAGGCCCGCTCCACAAGCCTTTCAAAGTCCAAGAGGAAGAGAAGACAGTCAGGAGAGGTGGGTTCACCATGCACAGTTTGGACCCAAATGCTGTCTTGTTTGCCTAAGTGAATGGCAGTTACATAAGTGCATATTAATGAGATTTGCAGTTTTTGGCAACTGAGCTAATGGGATTGTTGTTTTCCAAAATGCACACTCTTACTTATACACACCCATAGATGTGCAAAGACTCATACACACCTTTAGTAGCTGTTGTGGAGGTTCATTGTATAGTGGCGATCTTAGCTTTTAGCTGACTTTGCCAGTGCGTCCACACAGTCACACAAGCAACTTTTCTGTAAGTGAATTAAGTTTCCATGAGTGCATATTAATGAGATTTGACTCTGTTGGCAACTACACTGATTAGATTGTTTCACAGCTGAAACACCTTTTTTTCCACGTGCACACACACATGTGCACACATGCCTGTCAACCCTAGCCAGTGCTAAATAATTAAATCCATTATTTTAACTCCCCTGAAAACACCATGGGCAGCATGTCATATTTGCAGCTGTGTGTGTTTGTATGTGCACGTAAGGGGTTTGTGTGTCATATCAGGTGTGAGGATGGCACTCACACGCGTGCAAATTTAAATGTGTGTCGTGTTTTTGTGTGTGAGAGAGGTAGAGAGGACAGAGGGTTACCTCTAGCTTATCCATCATCACTGGTTGTTAGGCACATAAATCTATTTTTGCTAACTATGCTGGCAGGCACAGCATTTGTGTGTGTGTGTGCGCCTCTGTACGTGCGTGTGTGGAGAAAGGTTAAGCGAGGTTAAAAACACCATCAACTCAACTTGGCCCTGACTAATGGCTGTTTTAGAGAGGGACACAGAGAGAAGGGGACAGGAGACAAAGGATGGAGGGATGGAGGAGAGAGATTTAGAGGTGAAAATAAGGATAGAGAAGTAAGAACAAAGCTAAAAAGAACGGAAATGAGATGATGGGGAGGATAGTCTGCTGTGGGAGAGAACAAAAATTGAAAAAATGAAAAGAGCTGGGAGCAAAAAAATGAAAGGACGGGCACAGAGGAGAGGTAAGAAGAAAAGAGGTGGAAGAATATCTTAGATGAAAAACAGTAGATTGTTTTTAAGCTGGCCAATAAAGAAAGAAAAACAAATAATCACCTGTAGGTAAAAGATGGAGACCACCATGACGTCACAGAATATTTGTAAGCATTTGAACCACGGCGACTTTAACCCTTTAAGACCATAGAGCCAAGTCCGCCAGAACTTATCTTTATATTTTTACATGCTGTAGTGACATTTTTGGGAGCATTTCAAGTTGCTATACATCAATACAACTGTCATATACCAAATTTTAATAATATGTATGCATTAAGGCCATAGTAACTACATAAATTGCAAAGAAAGTGCAATAAACTACAAAAAAATGAAAATCGTTTTAGGGTTGTTGTTTTTTGTTTTTTTGTTTTTTTTTACATATATTTCTAGTTAGAGAAATTTAAGAGGTTTGTCCCTCAAAACTGTAAATACAAAAAAGTTGCACAAAATAGTTTCCCACCACAGGAAATTTATTTTTTACTGTCTTCATAGTTGGATTTTTGAGATACACCAATTTTTATATACTGCTGGAAAACTGAAAATAACGCAAAACAGAGCGTGCCCGCTTCAACCGGTCTTAAAGGGTTCAAATGAAAACTAATAGCCCTGCAAAACTGTACTGTTGCAACCTGTCGGTCAAAATATAGCCACACTCCTGAATTATACCCTGTTTTTTTCACCAGATTTTCACTATAGTTGTACATTCAATATTTCACATGAGTAGTGATTGACAGTATAAACTTACTAGGAATGTGTTTACTGAGGATATAGTGAACAGTATCAATTTTTTTTTTTTTGCTTAGACTTTTATGAATTCCTGTTTTAACTTGAAGAATTTCCCCATGTTGGCAATGCTAAAGAATGTGCACGTGTGCTATCTCCGTCGTTTATATACAGTCTATGGGAAAAGTCAGGATATGCACAAAGGGAGGAGAGATGGTAAAATGATGATGACAGTTTTGAGGTACATCTAAGAGTTCCTCACTCATTCAAAACAACTGAGAATTTTCTTTATACAAACTGGAGATCAAAACTCTTTATCTTTCCTTCTTATCCACTGAATGATTGCACTAGTTTTTTGCACTAGCCTCGAGATATCACATTACTTTTTGTTTTTAATTAAGACATTAGATGTCTCATAAAATGTGGAAAAACATATTGAATAGGCCTGACCTGAAAGACATGGACTGCACAGTTCTACCTGCTTCAGCTTTACACTCAAGATATCGAATGAGAAATGCAGAAAAGCATACCATGTTTTGCATGAATGTTGTATTTGTGCACATTCTTGTAAAATGCACCTGTATGTGAGTCTGCATGAGTGTGTGTGTGTACGCACGCGGGTGTGCTTTTGTACCCATGTACGAGTGTGAGATGGCGCGGCGAGAGCCATGTTGTACCTACATCTCAGTTCAATTTGTCCCCGACCTCAAATTGAAATTCCATTTTCAGGTGGTAAATTGTCTCCCACTTCGCCCTCTGGCACACAGTGAATTAAAATTCAAATTAGCCTGACCCTGCACCACTGCTCTCTAGCACCTCTCTGTCTGTCTCACTCTTTCTCTCTCTCGCCATCTCTATCGTGCTTGCTGTTTTGCTCTCTGCCCTCTCATCTCTTCCCCCTATTATCCTGTCCTCTCCATTCCTCTCATCTCTTGTTATCCTTTCCTCCCCACTCCCCTCGTCTTCCTTTATTTTGCTTATTTCCCCCCAATTTTGCTCTATATACCATATATCTCCCTGCATTCACCTCGCCATTCCCCCTACCCTTTCTCTGCTCTAATCCTCACTCTGTTTTGCCTCCCGTTTTTTTTTTCTGTCCATTTCATCCAATACCCTTTCTTTCCCTTTTTTCTTTTTGCACAATGTGGATATAGAGTTACAACCAAATGTGCATTTAGGTATTTATTTATTTGTGTGTGTGTGTGTGTGTGTGTGTGTGTGTGTGTGTGTGTGTGTGTGTGTGTGTGTGTGTGTGTGTGTGTCTTCTTTAAAACAACATAAATGGATTAGAAGCTAAAACAACATTGTTGTTGTTGCAGTTCCCCTGTGTGTTTTTAAGAAATAATCTGTAATCAAACACCTACATTTTCATGTCATTTTCTACTCATCAAAATAAAGTTTCTGATATATTACACTGGACTGAATGTACTGAATTTAAAAACATAAAGTCCTTTTGCATTTACTTATGCAAATTTACTTGAACTTTACCATATTCTGTCTCCTAGGGTTAGTTTGAATGTACATGTTGACCCTGTTAATAAAGTTTATCTCCAACTCTGGCAGCCCTACCTCTCAGTCATGCTGACCAGAGGTTCGCTGGAAGTCGTAGTGTCTACCGGCAGCCACAATCGGCGACAAGCCACCAGACGACCTGAACAAGGCACGCTGAATGATGGCAGAGAGCACACACTCCGCATAGAGAGGCTAGCTGGCAGGTTAGCGTTTGTTTTTGTTATGAAGTAACAAACTCCTGTTGAAGATGTTTTATTGTGTGTTATAATCCATTTCCTCATTTTGGAATTTTTCTTTGTTTTCCAACAGATCTTTTGCAGTCCACGTGGACGATGAAGCCAGGATGCAGGGTATGCTTCCCAATGACCAGCCATTGAACTTGCAGCGTATCTTCCTTGGTGGTATTCCCGCAGAAGTAGAGCAGACCTCCAACAGAGCCAACATCCCCTTCAAAGGATGCATATGGAACCTCATGATCAATGCTGTGTATGTTAAACTTTGTCACTCTGTCAGATATAACTGTGAACAGATTTGTTTTCTACAAATTTATTTGATGCAGGCATGATCTTCAGTTGAACAGCAGAGTGTTTGGTGTTTTTTAAGATGATTAACAGCAGTTTATTGAAATGCTTGTTTAGGCTGTAGACTTGTTTTTAAGTTAGCTTTTAAAAAAATTGGATACAAACAGTGTGGATCTGCCACTAGAAATGCTTCTGTCTCCTACGATGTTGAGATCACACATGGGTGAAAGTACTAATTCACTTTACATTATGTTTAAAATGTTCCCGTTAAACCTGTTTGATCCATATTTAAACACTGTACTTACTGTCTTAATGATCACCATAGACATTATACACTGACAGGTTAAAGTGTAGTTAATGCAATTGCAGCAGGTCACGGTCGTGCTGGTGGTGTTGATGATGATAAAGCCCGTCTTTCTGCCTGAACAGCAGTAATTGAACTGTCCAGCATCATAAACATGCTCATAACTCAGATTACACCACCTCGTCTTTGTCTGTTTATGATTGCGTCGTTCCCTTCATTTCAGCCCTATCACCCCGACCTTTTCTAAGCTTACATCTGCGTGCCTGTCTGTCAGTTCACTCAGTGTCTGAAACAACCTCTCCCCTTTAGGACAACCTCCCTTTAAGCCAGGGGTGTCCAACTCCAGGCCTCAAGGACTGGTGTCCTACAGGCTTTAGATGTGTCCTTGAGCCAACACAGCTGATTTAAATGGCTAAATTACCTCCTCAACATGTCTTGAAGTTCTCCAGAGGCCTGGTAATGAAATCATCATTTGATTCAGGTGTGTTGACCCAGGGTGAGCTCTAAAACCCGGAGGACGCCAGTCCTTGAGGCCTGGAGTTGGACACCCCTGCTTTAAGCCATAAAGATCTGGTTGGCAGTCCCATCCAAATGAAAGGCCTGAGTGCGAATGCTCTGCTCACACATATGTATCTAAATGATGAGAGCAGGAGTTGGAAAAACCCTTGTAAGCTGAGCTTTTAGAGCATTCTGAAGCCTAAGCGTTTGGCTAACAGGGATTGTTTAGTCTTTCGTTGGTTTTTTGCTGGTATTGTATCTAAGGCAGAACCACTTTTGTCAAAGAAAATGTTATATCCATCTAAAGTAATGTTATGTAACAGAGCAGAACAGGGATCGGTGACAAAAGATGTGAGAGGCTCGTGGTGAAGCTGGTTGCAAAGTGCCTTGAAGAGAAAAAAGCAAGTGGAGACAGGCGAATAGCTACTTAAAAAATGTGCCCTGTGTGAAACAAATATATGTATAAATACTTGGAAGTGTATAAACTGAATCAGCTGGCATCAGTTGATGTATTGGAATCAGGGGCTAAACTTGGTTTTGGGGCTAAACTTGGTTTTGTGGCCTGCCTGATCTAAGACTATGCTCAATTGATTTAGCCATAAAATTATGTGCATGTCAGGCCTGTTGTTTTTATTCACCAGCAGGGAATCCACCACACGCGACAGTGATGATAGTCATTTCAGCCTGATATTTCTTAGTTGCAGTTTTATTTGTATATGTAAAATACTAAATATCTACTTTATTTTGTGAAGAAAATGAAATTAAGGCTTGAAATAATAAACCATAGCAAACATTGATACTTACAGATTTATTTAATTCTGCTGTGCACATGATTTTTACATCTAACTGCCTGTTCCCCTCTCAGTTTGTCAGATTTCGCTCAGCCTGTTTCCTTTGAGAATGCTGAAATTGGTCAGTGCCCGAACCTCACCCCACCGCCACCTCCACCTCCTCTACCAGCAGAGAAGGAGCTCGAGAAAGAAAAAGAGGATTCAGAGCCCTCAACCCCCATCTCACCACGTCCAAGTCCTCCTGCTGTAAGTTTAATATAGCAACTAATGAAGGATGTTACAACTATTAAGTAAATTGTAATGGCCATTGTTTTTGTTAGTCAGCCTGTTTTAGACTGTTTGAACATTTTCAAAATATAAAAACAAATAATTATGTGCATGTTAGGCACATAGAACACAGTGTAGTAAAAAGACACACATTCACCTGTGTACAGCTGTCCTACAGGGCTACAGTGCTATTTTTCTGACTATGTTATTCAGAATATACTCTCACTCCCTTTCTCTCTCTGATGAAATGCAGCCATGGCCTGCCGTGTTAGCTTAGCAATTCATCACACAGCAGTTGTACAGCCCATTAACTTTTCTTTATAGTCCCTTTAGCCTTGAGTCACTAAACGCCAGCCCTGGCAGCCTGTCATACAGAGTGGAGCCATGGCGTTATGCTAGGCTAACTGTGCATACAATTAATGCTTTATGAGTGCAGAGGAGCCAAACACTCTGAGCTAACATTTAGCCACTATTCTAAGAAGCTGGCAGGCGGTAAAGTCAGTCATTTTTACACTCTTAGCACCGGGTTAGGCAAGATATATTTCACATATATGGCTTACAGCAGGCATAGGTTATCAGTTACCCAGTTAGCTGCTAAACTACACCTCTTAAGGAACATTGATCTTCAAGCACAGAGCCAAAGAACTCTCCTATCCTAGCTATAATTCTGGTTTGTTGCTTTATGGGCTGAGAATTCATCTGATTTTATGATTTAGACTGCAGGCTGTAAAAGCCACAGTTCTGAGTTCTCATCTACACATTAAGTGTTATTAGGGTGGTTTTTTTATGTGTATTTATATATGTCATGCTTTGTTTGTTTGGTGCTTTGTTAAGACTCTTGACTCCTAGAGAAGTCTGTTAAATTAACATCATAATGTAGTATACAGCAGATACTATAGAAAACATCATTACTGCCATTTTTGTCTTGTACTGGATACAACACTGTTAAAATATTGACATGTTTTCACTATCGAAAAACAGTTTTAAAAAATTGAACGGCACAATTTTGGCTATTAGCACATTGTTTTCAAATGATTAAGCAATGGAGCTCTGCACACAGGTTGTGACATGAATTTTTCATCAGCAGTAGGAGGATTTTGTCAAAATGAAGAAGTAAACACTGGTTGAATCACAGTTGACAGAACACAACAACTCAGCATGCGTATGAATGAAAAGAGCGTCTTTACTTCCCACTTCTCTGTCACGGCTTCTGTATTTGTGATTCTTCTGATAGTCACCGAGTACCAAGTGAGGGGTCAAAGAGGCTCCATAGGCCTCAGTGAACCTCTGAAAAATATAACTCAGACTTTAATTTGAGCATTTTCCTTTTTCTCTTTGCATTTTGATTGATAATGTGACAACTGCCTCTAATTAGCTTTTTAAATCTCAGGTCTATAATTTCCTTCATTTACACTGAGCTGCAACATTAATAATGTTAAACAGGCTATATTTTCAGCTGCAAAATTAGACTTTTTCTTTAAAAAAACCCAAAAAACTAGAAATAGGCCTTGATCTATTCATCTGTTAGAAGAAACTATGGTAAGAGTCTATAAGGAATGGGAACCGTTGCTTTTTGGCATTATCATCTGCTCTGTCATCATTCTGTCTCTCTGGCTGCCACTAATCTGCTTCCTTCCAACTCTCCAACTGCTGACTTGCAGGAGGCTATGTCCCCTTCCCTACCTGCTGCTGCAACCCGTGCACCTGCTACTGTAGCACCGTCCAGTGATAAACAGAAACCCAGCTCAGATGTGGTACACACACACACATGCAAACACACGAACTCAGTACTGGTTTGCTATTATTAAGTCAAGTGTAAGATTGTGTCACTCAGATTTTGTGATTTCCTCTGTGGCTTGCAAGCCCAAAACTTGTCCATTCATACTGAAGACATGATCCAAAAAAAAGAGAAGATGACAAATAAATAATTTAATCTTTCAGAAATAAAAACTGTATTATTTTCTAGAAGCGCTAGTTAGCAGACACTATTCAGAGAGAGAGAGAGAGACATTAAACAGTTGTTGGTAACTATTCTCAGACACAGATTTAGTGGACTGGAGAGTAACCTTGTGTTTACTCCACCCATGGCATCATTCCTTCTTTGGCCTTAGGCTAACAAGTTATCATGAGACTGACCCAAGGTTCTCTTCTATCTGTCTGCTACTTGAGGCCAGGCAGAGAAATTGGTGCAAACACAGCCCTCAACTGGCAGTGACTGACCACCTCTGCCAGAGCAGCTGAGGGTTAAGTGCTTTGTTCGAGAGCCCTTAACATTAGGTACTGAGAAGAAGAGGGGCTTTCTTGTTTGATATTCCGATGGTGTATCTGTTATAGTTTGGGATGCACCAGTTTATCAGCTGAAATTAACCTTGTTGACTGACTTCAACGCATTGGCAAAAGAGATGACATTCACTGAGGGGAGTGTTCAGCATTTATTTTGTGTGTTCCATCAATTTTGTGGTCTCTGGGATTCAGTTTCATTTAAAGACAGCGTGGCAGGGAAAATCTGAAAGACCTGAGATAATCAAATTGAGAAATGTCTCTGTTTTCATGGTAAAAAAGAGCGCATGAATGATAAAAACTAAATAAACAGAAAAAAACAAAGGTTCACAGGATTCTGGGTACTCCTGTGAAAGACTAAGAATGACCGCATCGTGACTTGGTAGCTTGTAGAACAACCTTTAGCAGCAATACCTTGGAATAATAATCATCTATATGCATTTAACAGTATCTCACATTGTTGTGGAGGAATCCTGGCCCACTCTTCTCTTCGTCCCACCATAGCATTTCAGTCAGGTTGAGGTCTGGTCATTGAGTTGGCCATTGCAACATCTTGGTTCATTTCTTCTTCGGCCATTCTGTTGTAGATTTGCTGCTGTGCTTGGGATTGCTTTCCTGTTGCAGTTGCAAGCTTAAGACTTTTTCCTGACAACCGTTCCAAATAAGCCATACTTGTTAAGTCTTTTCTCTTTTCCTTCACTTTCTCTAAACATTGCGCAGTTGGACCTAGAGGGGAATTTTCACTCCTGTGATTGTGCCATTGTTTTTAACACGTACCTGAATGCTCCAGACCAGCAAACTACCACATAAGTAGTATGTATTTTACACCTGTAAAGCTATTATCCCAGATCAGTTTGTTCTGCAGTTCTTGTTCCTAAAAACTTTTTTCCAGTGGCTGAAATACAGTAAGCACAGTATAGACTTTATAACTATAGAAAGTGGTGGAAACTCTTACCTACACACACAGGCTCATCTTCACTCGTCACAGACACACACACACACATATATATATATATATATATATATATATATATATATATATATATATATATATATATATATATATATATATATATATATATATATATATATATATATATATATATATATATATATATATATATATATATATATATATATATATATATATATATATATATATATATATATATATATATATATACACACACGTAAATTTCTGGCTAAAGGACAGATTCTATTGGTGTGACCTCCAACCAAAGACCTGAATGGAAGACCGTCTTCCCATTGTTAGCTTAATGGAAATACGCAGAAGGGATGAGAGAAAGGAAGGGAAGAAGAGGAGGATGGAAAAGGATAGAAGAAAGACAAGAGGGAAGAGAGAAAAGGTGCAACGAAAAGGGAGAGTCTTTCTGAACAGAGTGGCGCTCAGCTTTTGTTGGCTTAATGGAAAGACGGAGGAGAGGAAGTGGGAAAAGAATGAAAGGAGAGGGAAGTAAAGGACTTCTGAGCAAGTGACGTCTGCCTTTTGTTAGATAGGGGAAGAATAAGAAAGAGGAAAAAGACTGAGGTTGAAGAGGAGGAGCGGATATGGGGACAGAGAGTGATAAGAGGTGAGTGTCAGCTGTAACAAAGCAAGGTCACGGTGTGGGGAATGTCTTCACTTGAAAGGGAACAAGAGAGGATTGGAGATTGAGACACACATACACTCAGTCGTCTCAGGTCCTCTCTCTCTTGCTAACTTTGTCACGCACTCACACTTGAAGTATGGCAAAGTACCTTTATCACTTAATAGGCATTACTGTATATTCAAAAGAGGAGAGACACAAACTAGAGGGTGAAGCTTTTGGAAGGGGGGGGGGGGAATTAGGGGGCGGGGGGACAAAGGAAAGACCAGATACTGAGGTGTGAACAGAAGACTAGTCTAGATCTGGAGAGACTATTAGAGGTGATACAAGGTAACAAAGTGAAGTAGAAGCAAAACGGAAGGACTTCAGGTGACTGTAAGTGAGACAAGATAGAAGTGTAAGATAATAAAAAATAGAGGGAAACAGATAAGGGCCAAGGACAAGAAGTAAAGCAAGAAGTAGAGAGAGAGGACAATGACAGGAGGGTACGATGGGAGCAGAGGGTTTGGTAAGTAAAAGCCAAAAAAAGAGGTGTAGAAAAGTGGAGAAAGTTGAGGGAAATAGAAGATCAGTACAGTTTGGGAAGAACAAAGCAGAAGAAAAACCATGTACGGTAAAAGAATGTGGAATGAGTGGGATTTATCGGTACATGCTGGTACAGACAGCAGGAGGAGAGGGAAGAAAGGAAAACTGGGTGGGTGGGAGGAGAGGCAAAGATGGTAAAGCAGATGATGGGAGCACAAAGGACGAAGAATACTACAGGAGACTTAGACTGAAAAAATGAATAAGAAATATAAACCAGTGAAGATGAGCATTATAGGGGGAAAAAGACAGATGTTTTGAGTTTTGAGACAAGCAGACAAAAATAAAGGAGGTATCATTTTTTTTAAAAAGGAGAAGGTAAAATTGGATATTGTTTTAGAGTAACCAACAAAGTAAAGTTGCATCTGATGCTAGTATAGGAAAATATGAAAGCAGAGGGAATAATTGTGGGGAAATAAAGTAATTGTAAAAGTGAGGACAACGGAAGGAATAAATAAAGTAAGGAAAATGAAGAAGCAAGATAAAAGTATGCAGGAGTGGAGGGAAAATGAAAGCAGCAGATGGGAGGATAGGTGGGCATCATGAAATTAGGGAAAAATAAAGACTTTGACAAGGAGGAAAAGGAGAAGAGGTATAAGAGTGAGGAGGGATTAAATAGAAGCAAGCAGAAAAGAGAAATGTCTTGGAAGGCCTAAAATAAGATGGTGTGAGATACAACAATGACACCTGGTGGTTGTTGACTGAACTGCAGAGTGCGGGAAGAGAGAGCACATAAACACTAATTGAATAAGTTACTAAAATAATATACAGCTAAAGCAATTCAAGAATGAATAGTGGAATTGTAAAGAGGGCCTCGAAAAGCGCTATATAAATGCAATCCATTATTATTATTATTATTATTATTATTATTAAGAGAAAACAGCTGTGATGCCTGGTTTAGATGAAATCAAAACATGCACAGGGGTCCTAAAAATTAGACGATTCCATGTTCCATAGCAAAACACCAAATCTGCCATGTGACCAGCTGTTTTGATGTGATGAAGAACATAATTGATAAGCATGACAAGCATCCAGTCTCCCGTTTTCTTAACCACTTAACCACAGGCTTATTGGAAGGATCTGAACCTACCTATGATGATACGCACACCTTGGGTTTCATGGTCCATAACATAGCAGCAGTGCAAAAGATTGAGAATGTTATACTGGACTATACTGTGTTTGACAATCAGAATATTTTTAATTGACTGTATTGTTTAAATTAGAGTTTTAAAATTACATCATAAATACCGCATCTAAAAACTACTGTGCCTTTAAAGTGATTTTTTTTCAAACATTTTCAATGATTTCTTATGTAAAGTCCTGTTTGGTGCATCATCGTGACCTGCCAACCCTGCGAGCCCTTGCAGATCAGAAGAACGAACCCTATTAGTGTGATTGGCATGTGTTCTGCCTGGGTGTTAGGGTTCACGTTGACAAGAGCCAATTGAAGCGGTGCGGTGAGACCTTGTCACTGTAACTGACATGTTATGTCCCAATCTCCAGGAATCATGTGCATCAGCTGTGGCCCCAGCAGCACTTGAGAAGGCCTATCAGTTTGGATTGACCAGAAACAGCCACATGAGCTTCGCCTTTGATGACAACAATGTCAGAGACAAGTATGTTCAAAGCAAATGAGCTTTTTCAAATGAATAATGGATTTGAGTTATTTATTTTTTTAATGGTTCTTGGCAAACATGTAGACAGTGCTGCTTTGTGGAATTTAGGTTTTTACAGTGGAGTTATGCAGTAGCTGTCATAGATGAGACAAACCTTTGTAGTATTGTCTGAAACTTGGATGTAATTGCAATGAAAATATTCATCTCAATCAATTTGAGTTTATTGCAAATTATTTACTGTAAAGAAAAATGTGCAATGGGAGGAAATATTCAAATATTATAAAGTAACAGTTGCATGATCACCTTAGTAAGAAATTGTAATATGCAAGTAGAACTGTGTGCATTTGAAGCACATTGTAAGTATGTCATTATTACAGATGATATGCCCTTAATGTTTTTCTGAATAATTACATAGTTGGATGAAGCAGCATAAAAAGAAAATACTGTAAAAGTTAGTCACCCCAGTTACAAATGTAGCTACAGGATAACCCCACCACCTGTAACATAGTTAACATAGCAACCCCAGATACGTGTGTGTGATCTGCAGTACGGAGCACATTTCTAAATAAATAAATAAAAAGCAGAAGTGAGCGGTAGTTTTGGCAGGATGTGATTCCTACAAACAGAAAGGTGTACACCGGGTCAAAATCTACTGTATAAGAAACAACATCTTAAAAAAATGAACATGTTGGCTGGACCAGCCGTCAGAACAACCCTTCTGGTCCACAGCAAACTGACAGTAACAAAAAAAACACACTCTACAAACAAGGCGAAGGTCTGAGTATGCTTTAGTTGTTGTCCTGGTGGTCTGTGCAAACAAGGGATTTGTGTCTTGGGCAGTGTCTCTGACTGTTTTAAGAATCACACTTGTAACATTTAATTACTTCACATGCTCCCTAAGCTGCAAGGCAGCCTGCTGTCCAAGTAAATCACCATGTATCCATTACTCTGTGTATCTGTCAGTGCTAGAAAACACAAACCTGACTCAGATATTGAACTCTTCAAACTTAAGTTTGTCCTTAGAAACACTTCTTGTAATAATCAAGGCTATGCAGAACTAAAGACAATTACTAATGTAAATCTTTGGGGTGTAAAATATGGTTTGAAATATTGAAATGGTACAGTCAAAGAACATACTAGACATTATTTTGTATGCTGTATGCCCTGATCTCAATCAATCGAATCGTTTGACTAAGATATTAACAGAAACTGGTCACAGTCCTTTAAGATTTCCTGTCTCACGCGAACTCTTAGTATTAGAATTTAGTAATGTCTTTTTGCATCAGTAGCATCAGTCACATATTTCACGTAGGCTTTTTTGACTCTTTATTTCTTTGTTTTCAACCATTCATTTGTTCTTTAGGCTGTTCATGGTTGCTTTAGGTTGTGATCTTTTTGGACTGCTCCTACAGTAACTTCAGAGTCACAGGCTACAAGGCACAATGATTGCAAGGAATCCAGGTGCTTAAGTAGCAAAGCCTGAAAGATCTCTTGCAAACCTAAAACATGCCACAATGTGGTCGTGCAATGGTTTTCATTAACTTAAATTCTAAATGTGAACTCTAGCAAGTTGTAATGATTTATGCATCTGTTTTTTTTCCTGTTATGCTTGAGTTCTTCTTCACTAGGACTTCAGGATATATGGTGGATGCCAGCTTCCAGGAGAGTAGCAACAGTCCTGTATTTCCTCTATTTATACACAGTTTCTTATTGTGGATTTCTAAACACCCAGGGACTTAAATATGCTTTTGATGCTTCACATACAGTTTTTCTATGATGCTCCTTTTAGGTCCTTGGTTCAAACCGACGTATCTTTCTTTAGAGAGCAGGCGATGTCAGTAAGAAGACTCCATGTTTTTATTTAAAGAGCCTCACAGCTCTACAGCCACCTCCCTCTCTCCAGTTAGCCTTAAGAGAAATCATTAATGAAGAGGTTCATTTCTTTCTTTCTTCTGGTCTGAGTCTGTGTGATTACAAAAAATACAAGTGTGTCATCAGTTTAGTCAGATCCTGTTTGCCTTGACAATTCAGAAACCCTGTCTTGCAACTGTACTACAATGTATTCCTGTGTTTGTTTGTTGTGGGGTTTTTTTCTCCACAGACTGAAAATTGAGTTTGAGCTGAGGACAAAGGAGTCATCCGGTCTTATTTTCTACATGGCAAGAATCAACCATGCTGACTTTGTTTCCATACAGGTAACTATCTAATACACTGGCAGGTGTTTTTAGTTGTTTCTCTACTGCTGTTTGTCCTGTAGTATTTTTTTAGTTTAAGACTTAATCTCATAAAGGGATATAAAGTTTGCTCTTTGTGTGTTTGATTTCCAAATTAGGCCCAGTAGGTACACACTCTGAACTGCTTTTACAACTTAAAAGGTTTCGCCTGATAAATTTCCAGTTTGATTTCTGTCTGTGCTGTAGAACTGTATAGAGGCTAAAGCTGTATGTACTCTGTTTTACATGTCTGCTTGTTATTCTCCTTCATCTATCATGAAAACCCTTTTTTATTCTTTAAGATCAAGAATGGTCAGGTTTGTCTGGGTTATGATCTTGGCCATGGAAACATATCTGACTGTGTCCCATACTCCATCAATGATGGAAGCTGGCATAAGGTACAACAGTTCTTAAGTTTTTAACACATTTCTTCAATTATTTGAACAGCATCTCCTGTCTGGATTTGATCTGCATGACATCTTGTATGCAACATTATGATAAGATTCAAAATCTTTACTGTTTCAAGAGCTTAACTGCAATAATAAAAGTTCTGTTGCTTGTTGTTTTATAGCTCTTAAAAGAATTGTTTATAATAGAAAATCTGCACTTTCCTTATTAGGAATAACAATTTGTGTTACACTGCAATGAACACATTGAAAAAGTCACAGCACGTAAAGACAAGTTGTCAGTCTTCATGCGTCCAAGGCAACGTTTTAGTCATTGATGAAACTATCGGATGCTTGTGATTCAGTTACTTCACCATGTCTACTTCCTTTTTGTTCTCTCTCTGTCTCTGGTTTTTGTTCCTAGATCAGCGTAACGCGTGACAGGCAGAGAGCCACGCTTATTGTGAATAGGCGGTTCCAAAAAATGATGTCAAGTCCAAAGAAGGTGCTCAGAATAACTCATACATGTAGCATAACACAATGCATGACCTGCAAAAGCCGTAATTTGCTCAAACTCCGCTTCTCATACGTTACTCATTACTTGTCAGTGACATCAGAAATAGTCCTTGGACCTGTACTATAAATGAAGTTTATACATCCAAGGTGTTATTCCTTATCTAGCTTCTTAACACTGGCAGTCCTGCCAAACAATAAGTCAATCTAGGGGTTTGATATCTAGCTACAAGCACATTTACGTGAAAGAAGTGGTGTTGGCAGCGTCTGCTGGCTGCACAGCGTGTATTTTATGAAAAACTTACACTATAATATTTCAGAAATATGAAGAGGTTAAACAGAGTATCTAAGCTGTAAGCATCAATCCGTAAGTGTCCATAGTGATGTACACGCTAAGAGAACCAGCTCCATAACATTGAAACCTAGAATTAAAAGTTGAACTTGCATCACTGAGCCCAAGTCCTGTTTCTGCCCTCTATCGTCACAATGAGGTAGTCAAACTCTTGCCATTATGTCATTCAGTAAATCATGAACTTAAACTGTTGCTAACACAAAGTTTCACAATGATTTATGTCAAAGATGTTGTACACAGCAGTGCAGGAAACCAAAATGAAGTGTTTTACAACACTGCGTAGCACAAAGGAAAAAAATCACAGAGGAAGCATCAGAAAAGACTCTTTGCATGTTGCATTGGGAGAGGAAATATTTGTTCATATTTGGACTTTAAACTGTGGCCCAGCAAGGGGGTGTTTTCACTGTTTGCATTTCTAATTTTATATTTTTATGCTGTATTTTTGTGTCTTGTCAATTTTCTCTGCTACATCACCTTGACATGGTCATCTCGAGACACATTATTGTAATAATCAATAATGTAGGACGCAGACAGACAGAATTGCTTTTATTATCTGTACTAATAGAGATGAAATTGTGTGTCAAAGTGACTGTGAGCACTGCAAAAATATTGCGTTAATGAACTGTGTTCTTGTTGCCAGGCTGACCTGTTAGATGTGGTGGGGATTCTGTACGTTGGCGGATTACCACAAAACTATACCACAAAACGAATAGGACCGGTAAAACACACGCACACACACACGCACACACCATTTAAAAATAGGTAATAAGTCTTTCATTGCATGTCAACACATGCCATCATATTTTTATTTCGGTGCTTCACTTTTTTGTTGTCAGTTTAGTTGTTTTCGATTAACTGAAATAGCTTGAGTGTCATTTCAGTATAAAAATTAAGAACTTCTAGCATGATTATCCAGTTTTCGAGGACTGAAGTTAGTATCAGTCAGATTTTGAGTGATTTTTGTTCAACGAAAGCCATTTTTATCAACTCTTTTTTTTCTTCATCAAGATTCTCTATAGTATCAATGGATGTATTCGTGACCTTAGGGTGGCTGGAAGCCCTGTAGGAGGTGTTTCAGGTAATGGTTTGTATTGTATTTAATGAGTGCCTATTGGTTTTAATGTCTCTTTTGTTTTGTTGTGTTTTTTTCTCAAAAGAATAGTGTAACAGCTTGATATACGAGATGTTATTTTTGAATGTGCCCAAATAGTTTTTATTAACTTGCTCTCGTTCTATCAAGGTTCTTCTGAGTCCATGATTGACTTTAAACTAGACATGGCCACACCCACATCCAGTCATATGGTTGGAAGGTGCTTCGTTGCTACTGAGACGGGCACTTATTTTGAGGGCACTGGCTTTCTAAAAGCAGGTGAGATGACGCTCAGAGCATGTACATGAAAGGGGAACATAAGGCTGGGATTTTTTTGTTTTATTTCATTTTTTTCCTGGTCATGTTGTACATGCATATAAATTACCTAGCAATGACCTGATTTTGGTTCTTTTGCTGTTTTATTTTATTTTATTATATATTGATCTGAATAAATTTTACTTATTGGAATGTCTTTGTACAAAATGTGCCTTCCATTTCTCACCAACAGTTACTCTTTGTCTTTATCTAGTCTCATCCTATAGAGTGGGTCTGGATGTGTCCATAGCATTAGAGTTCCGAACCAGCAGAACCAGTGGAGTGCTTTTGGCAGTCAGTAATCAAGGCAATGATGGACTGGGGCTAGAAATTGTCGATGGCAAGGTACGCAACACTCATTTATGGCTCAGTCGCACCAAATATAGTGTGTATAGTAAATATAGGATAAGACCCTCCTTGTGACTAGAAAAAAACAGCAGGGATTGCACTGGATTTTTTTCACCTTTGCTGACTGAATGCAAGTAGTTGTGGTGACCAGCTGGTTGTCCAGAGGTTGAACATGCAATGCCCTTAACCTTTGGGTAATCATTTCTGACAGATTTATCAGCAGTAAATCTTTGCTACTGTCTGATTTATAAATGCAGAAAAATTGCCAACACATTGCAATCAATCTTGGTCACTTTGCACCAATGAGCGCAATTTGTCTGTGACGTGTTCCACAATAAGTTTCCTGTTGTTAGACACACTGAGGGACTCTACTGAACCGGTTGCCAACTGCTTCCATTGCCATATTATAATTAAATCACAGACATCATGAACTCCTGAATTTTAGTTTCAGATCTATGAAGTTCTGGCTGGACTTTCAACATAAGTACTTAATGTGAATTTCTGTGTAACAGATTTGCGATTATTACAAACAGATTGCATGTAATTAACACATTGAAGCCATTCAGTTGCAGACTGACACCGTTTGGTGCAATTATGGTCACAGACATAGCAGCCATGTTTGAATTGGCCGCTTTCAGTTTCATTGTACATGGTCTTAATAATTTTGTTAATGTTGCAATTTCCAGCCACTGTTGCACTGCACAGTGGTTCTCAAACTTTTTACATCATTCCCCACGTGGCAAGAAGAAATACTTTCAAGCCCCATCTAAACAAAATAATGACAGAAAAGCCTGGCTGCAACTTTATTTAGATAATAAACTCATTCACAATGAATCATTCAGTAATTTTTGTTATAAACAAACAACTTTCATTTCAAACAACTATTTCTTAACTTTTAGTCTGCACCACTTCTTCAAAAAGGTAAAAAGTTAAACAGAATGTGAACATTGCCAGACATAGAAAAATAAAATTCAGTCTTAGTCTTATAAAAAAAGAAATCCCCAGAAACTTGTGAACAGAGGTGAAAAATATATAATTTAGTGAGAGCTTAATGCTATTCACTCTTAAAGGCTGCAGTCAGCCTGTTTTTGACAGCAGAGCTGCGGCGGGGCGTGGACTGGGGCGTGGCTGCGGGGGAGATGGACGCACCTGTGCGGCATCCCCAGTCACGTCTCCCCAGCTTAGGACAGAATGAACTGGGTCCTGTTGTTGTTGTTGATATGTGTAGGCTGTAGCCGAAAAGCTGCATTCGCGTGTGTAAGTCGACAGGCGCAATATAGTGCGAACATGCAGCCCAATCCTGGGTTTTGGCACCACTGTAAACGATGGACGACAGACACAACCACATGTTCGCACTTTTCACTACACTTCTTTATTGCGGCTGTTGAATTACACGCGTGGCTGCGTGCAGCTTTTCAGGGATGCAGCGGATGCGCATATTATTAACGTAACTGCTGCAAATTTCTTGTTTCTTTCCGCCGTAAAAGTGATTCTGATGTTAAACATTAGTTCTGCATGACTTTTCTGCCAGGTAACTTGCGCCCCACCTGTCAGAACTCCAGTGGGGCGTGCCACACACTTTAAAAACTTCACTAACCTGACTGTAGTATAATGGACTGTAGTATAAAGGAATAATATTTGTGTGAAATGCACATATTTAAAAACTCACATTATAATATTACAGATATATTAAGCGGTTAAACACTGACTTTTTTACTTATTTAAGCAGGACAGTATAACTATTGAGATCAAAAATCTCTTTTACAAGTGTGTTAGTTTTCTAGGCAAGAAATACAGCAGTGAAGTTGCAAAAAACTGGTAACACACAGAAAAAAATACACAAGTTAAGTACTCTAAAATAAAAACAATAAAAATAAAATACAAAAGCAACCAAAATGTATAAATGTCATCACCAATAAACCCTGAAAAATCAATAAAAGTAATTCCCACAATTTTTTGATTAATGGAAGTCAGTAAGACAGGCGCAGACCATATAAATAAGACCTTAAAAATAAGAATGTACCAGTGGCTGAGGCTATGAAATGACAAACAGACCTCCCAGCACAAGCACACAATGTACAGTGGCAGGTAAACGCTTTAAGGTTTGTAATAAATCTCAGTGCTCAGTTATAGAAAGAATCCAGCATATGTAAACGTTGTAATATAAGTGAGTATCTCGACTTTTAATATATATATTTTGTTCAGTAAACATGTTTTATATCTTGTTTGAAAATTATCCATGGCTCTGCTCTTTCTGCAACAAAATCATAACAGAAGGTCGTCGTCATTAGCAACAACCGAAGCTGCTGGACATTAATGTGGAACGATTGCGATAAATAAATAAGTTAACGCTAAGTGACCTCTTTGGCGGTTCTAGCATTAAAAATTTCCTGGATATCTTGAATTAGTTGTCAGTAATCTGAAATTGATTTAGAGAGTCACAGCAAACTTAAATTATTCCAATTCAAGTCTTCCATAAGAACCATTTACTTAAAATTCCCTTTTAATAAAAGCTTCATTAAAGAGGGTAGTGCACTTCTGACAACTGAGGATGTTCTGGAGTAGCCAAGTGTAATCTGGAGGGATTCAAAGGATCAAGTACCAAAAACTGAAATGATCAAAAACTCACTGATTCAGAGTTTTTGCCAAATATTATAATACCCCTGACTTTTTTAGGTCACTCAGTCCTATATACATATAATACCCATCAACACTAATATCTGTATTTGTAATAGATTTGCCTAACCAGATTTCAAATTAAACTATAATATTAGAATGTGCTCAAATGCTAAGCATAACCATAGCACATAAACTATGTATGTTCAAATGAAGAAAACATAAATCTGTTTTAAAATCAACAGGAATGTTAAACCTTGTGCTGGAAGCAGGCCCGGAAATAAGAAGCAACAGAAGAATTAAACACTTGTCCTTTTTTAAGATTTTAGTCCATTGTAAAATAAAATAAATGCTGCTCAGAGGAAAAGGACATTGATACAAATTTGATCTTAAAAAAACCTTAAAAAATAGCAAAAATAACATAAAGGGAAAAAACCTCCAGAGAGAAAGCTTTTTCAGTTGTGAGGTTTGGGACTATCAAACATGTTCTTGGTCCATCTCCACAAATTGAGGATTTTATTTTTTTACATAAACTTGTCACAAAAAGTAATTTTTACTTAGTATTTTTTGTGAAAACTTTATAAAACTTTTCACAAACTAATTTCAAAGAATTTCGAAGAATTATGAAATTAGTTTGACTACATGCAGTAAGCTTGTTTGTTGTTTCCATGTGCCTTTCCCTCCCTCTTAGCTGCTCTTCCATGTTGACAATGGAGCTGGGCGCTTTACGGCAGTGCACGTTCCTCAGGGAGAAGGCTTCTGTGATGGACAGTGGCACTCCGTCACCGCCACCAAGAAACGGAACAAGCTGGAGCTGGTGGTTGATGGGAAGCAGAGCGATGCAGCCAGTCCGTATGCACACTCTGTCACCTGTGACACCAGCGACCCCATATATGTTGGAGGATATCCTGGTATGAATGCCACCTACCTAAAATGATACTTGGACAAATGTAAAGAAACATGCCAACACATATGAATTGTTGTTAGCATATATAGAAAACATACTTGTTACAGGAGAAGAGCCTGTTCAGGGATTATGGAGTAAATTTGATTATGTGTTTTTGTTTCTGTCTCAGCTGGAGTTCACCAGGCAGCTCTTTCTACCAGCACCTCTTTTCATGGTTGTATAAGAAACCTGAAGATCACCAAGTCTTCTAAGACCATGGAGGTGCACTTCAACAAGGCTCTGGAGATTAGAGGAGTCCAGCCTCTTTCCTGTCCCGCTGTCGCTGCCTAATTCTCCTTACTGCTTTTCAATAAGGTCTCAGCTTTCCCAAGGGACCTAATGCCAATTTATGTGTTGACCCATTTCCTCAGAGTGAATTTGTGTGTTAGCTGTGTAGTCATTACTCTTTTAAGTCCTGCAACTCGTGACACGTTTCACTATTCCCAAATTAGTGTACCTTTACAGCCATTCATTAATTCTACTCACAATTCATTTGTTTGGTGTAAGTACCTAAAAAATAAGTGCCCAGCTCAGCTACACTTTTTGCATTGTAACATCAAAAATGTCTTTCTGAGCGTTTTTCTTCACTCAAATTGAAATATAAACAACAACAAGTCTAACCAAACAATTATTCTGATGCTACCAACATGCTATTGCTCAGTGTGATTTTTAAAGTACCAAATTCGTCCATCAATCTATCCATCTTCTTCCGCTTATCTGGGGCTGAGTCGTGGGGGCAACAGCCTAAGGAATCCTCCCTCTCCCTAGCCATCTCCTCCAGCTTGTCTAGAGGAACACCAAGGTGTTGCCAGACCAGCCGAGAGTTATAATCTCCCCAGCATGTCCTGGGTCTGCCCTAGTGCCTCCTCCCGGTGGGACATGCCCAAAACATCCAGTAGGCATCCTAGCCAGATGCCCGAATCGCCTCAACTGCCTCCTTTGGAGGAGCAGCGGTTCTATTCTGAGCCCCTGCTGGATGGCTGAACTTCTCACCCTATCTCTAAGGGAGAGGCCAGCCACCCTTCGGAGGAAGTCCATTTCTGCCGCTTCTCTCGCTTTTGGTCGCTACCCACAGCTCATGACCATAGGATGAGGGTAGGGACGTGGATCGAACGGTAAATCGAAAGCTTCGCTTTTACACTCCACCCATCCCAGTTCTTCAAATATAACCTTAAACATCTACTAAGAAGTTGTCAGTTTATTATCAGACCTGCGCACAATGTGAAGCTCTGATCAATAAATTTGTAATGGCTATGAAGTGAGTCTCACTGTGTTTCAGTTTGTCATCTAAAGTATTAAAATCCTGCATTGCAATACATGTGCTTACAGTACTCAGGTGCTGCTTTTTGGGATATTTTTTGGTGTTTTGAATAAGTTCAGTTTTGTCTTTTATCTTGGAAACAGTTGCACCAGGATTTGTTTTTGTTTTTTCCTGTCTGTTCTTCGTATACCTTCTTTTCTAAAAAACGGTTTAGAACGTCTGAATTTTTGATCAATGTTTTTAAGCAATAATGCACAAGAAACATTTAAGTGTTTTGATCTCTCCCACAAAACTTGAGTATGCACTTAAAGCTTTACAACTATATGTAGAACATACACTAACGAATCACTAAAATATAAAAGTAAAATAAAAAATTTGATACTCGGGACAAAATGGTTTTATCGAGGAAGTGTACAGTTAGATCCATAATAATTTGGCCAGTCACTCATTTTTACCTCTTGACTGTAAATTGCTGATAGGGTATTGCCGTTAACTTTGTGAACACAATAACTTGAGATTGAGGCAGTGTACGATGTCTAAATCAATACTACAGGTGCATCTAGTAAAAATCTCAGACAAGTTATGAATATCAGTGACTTTGACCTTAAGGTCAAAGTCCTTTACCTGCACTGACATCTGTTTGGGTGTCATATTGACAGTCTCAGTTACCAAAATGAAGTTCAACATTTGGAATTAACCAGAGGTGGGTCGAGTGTTTGTCATGGAATAACAAGGCAACAGTCTCAAACTTCTTGTCAATTGTCAAAATACTTTTGAGCCTCTCAAAATATTTCTAATACTTTTGCTCAACCTCATGAATTAAAGCTGAAAGTCTGCACTTGAATCACATATTGCTGGATTTGAAACCCACTGTAGTGGTGTATAGAGGGAAATCTAAAAAAAGATATGCCTTATTCAAATATAACATGGAGACTATTGGAATAAAACAGTAGTCATACTTGTTTGATGAAGATTAATATAAGACTGACTTACAGGAGGAAGATAATAATAGAAAAGAGAAAAAAAATGTACCGTTTCTTAATAAAATGCCCACCAGATGGCGCTATTGCACTTCACAGCTATTACTAAGATGGCAAGATACTAAAAGCTCTTTGTAGCATTAGATGTAATAATCAGTCTTTATTTCCCAAGCATCAAATTCAAGAGCGACAACACTTTAAAGCTGCACTGTTTAACATTTAGGTTTTAATAGTACATTTCTAAAGCGTACTTGTTGCCCAGCTGTAATGGTTTTGCTCCACGTGCCAGCAAATGACAGAAAGTGAGACGTTTAACCAGTACTTACTACCCAACGGACACTAGGGGGCAGTATGTAACTACAAAGTGCAAAGATGCACCTGTTACATGTTACATGCATTTATTCTGGGATTTTATTGAAAGTGTCATCTGATGCATTTTCCCTGTAAGAAGAAATGGACATGCTGACATAAGGGTCCAAAACTCCGTCTTTATTGTGCATTCCTCTTTTATTGTCATCTTTACACAAAGTGAAGAATGGTAAGAAGTCAGCCAAATAAACATTACTGTGGCCGCCTGCAGTGGAATGTTTAGAAGATAGAGTAAAGCCTAACCTTTATCCACCCACCCGTTTAAAGCAATACAACTGTTTGTAAACCTACCAACTCACCTTTTTATGACAAGATGTTCACCTCTGGGTGTCCACAACATATGTTTAGGGCAAAGTAATTATTGGTTTGTAGATTAAGAATATGTCCAAATGATCAGGTCAACACTGATTTTGGTTAGCTTTCCAGGATACGTGTGGCCTTCGTGTCTGGTGCCCTTTACTTGAATTTAAAAGCAGACATTTCAGCTTGTGCTTGTACTAACTTCAGTATTAGTAGCTACTGTTGCACATACTAACACATACTATTGTACCAACTACAGTACTACATTACACAGCTATAAGTGCAGGGAGACAGACAAAAGCAGCAAGTGTGCTGATTTAAATGTGAGCGCACACTGTAACCAAGTAAATCGGCATTGGACATACAGAGGCATATCTTGTGTCATACAATAGTAAGTTGATCTAAAAGCTTTAGTCAATCATAAGTTCAGTGTACTACACCACCTGGCAGTCAAGCATCTGTAAACTGCTCCCAGTGTTTCATTCCCTTATATCATCGTAGTGAATGATGAGATAAAACAGCTAGCTACAGCATTTAATCTAAGTCTCGTTTGACATCTGTCAAGGCATTCAAGCATTCCGTGTTTATATCACTGAAAGTAAAAGCAATAGCCTCTTCAGCTACTATATTAACATGAGAGTAGATAGAGAGAAACCACTGAGCCCGGCTTTCCTTAGTACAGGTGATTTTTGTAGAAACTTCCTAAGAGGAGTAGCATTGTTTATCATCTACACTGTGACAGCACTGGTGTCAGGTCTGGTGACTTATTGCATGCTGTCGGTCCGCTTGAACTGATCTGAGGTGAGTTTCACATGTGGTAGTAGTCCAATCCAGTGGTGTAAGCTTGTTTGGCGCACTTATCCACCTCCCATAGCTACACAAGCACACCCCAGGGTCCTTTTCCACCTGCTTCCCATAGGTAAGCAGCTCTTCTGGGTATGGTTCCACCTATTCTTCATCCAGGCCTTGTCAGGACGACTGCATGAGACCCGTCAGTCGTTTGCCTGTCAATGACTTGCCCTGGAAAAGAAGAGTCATAGTTTAAAGTTTTATTCTCAAGATTTCTAAGGAGCTAAGGAGAAAAAGAAGAAGGATGACCTGCATGCACATAGAGCTTTGTCTGCAAAAATATATTAAATCTCAAGGTGAGAATACATTATATTAGCCCTGAAAAAAAAGGGAGGGGGGGGGGACAGTAATGCAATGAGAGGTGCCTTAGGGAGCTCCAAGCTTGCCATATGAAGTCCAATAAGACTTAAATAACGTTTTTTTCTTCTTCTTTGATATCAAGCTCATAATGTGTCTGCAGAGAAATGCATAGTTTGGTCACAGTTCCATGTCTTTGCAAACCAAAGGCTTCATCTATTGAACTGAAAGAAATAATGCATTTCATAAAGCAAAAACAAACATGGCAACACATGGCAAATGGCACCCCAAAGGGAACACTGAAGAATACAGAAATCACTCAAACCGCTTAGCTGTAATTTTACATTGTAATTGTTTTGCCTGCATCCTGCCTCTTCCCTCATTTGCAGTCACGCAGTTAGGCAAACTAATTTGTACAATGGACAGTCCTTTATTACTCAATACGCCATTCTTTTAAACCATTGTTTTAAAAAAGTAAATGTCCTTTGTAGCTGCAAAAGTATCTAATGACTACAAAAAATACTTTAGCACAGATGTACAATTAAAAAAAAGTTTGATAAAGTAGCTGTAATAATTAAAACCAGACGCAGCGGGACACTCACCACACTGCGAGTGAACTTCTCCAGGGAGGTGCGTCGGCCCTGCTCCGTTTCAGGCTAGAGTCGAGCAAAAAGTAAAGAGTGTGAGAGTTCAACTCTTTCGAAGCCAAAATTGCATCTTTCACTTTCAGAGTCAGTTCGCAAAAATTGCACAAGATTGCAGGCATATTTTTAAACATTACTGATATTACAGTAATTGCTGGAAAATACTATGCCGTATTCCACTTTCTTTTCTAAAAAGGGCTGTTAGCAGTCGTCTCAGCAATTTAGCTGACCGAATGCGGTGCACCCCTCATGCCTCATAGCTGGCCCTGCTAGAGGCAGGTTGCCCATCAATCCAGTGTCAAACATGTCAAAATGCCCTTTGACATATTCACAAATTATACTGTATCTCATGGTGTGTGACTGTTACAGTGCTGTGTGTGCACTTTGAGCAGTCATTAAGTCATAAAGACTGGTCCACTTATCTCTACCAAGTAAAGTCGGGGAGCCTGCCTTAGTCTCAGCTTCACTGATGCTAATGTTCAATGATACAGCTTCTGTATGTCCACAGAGAGTAATTCATAAATAGATGACACAGTCACTTACTTTCTTCCTCGCCATCAGAAGGTCCTGGTACAGGTTGGAGCGCAGGAAACGTGAATAGCTGTCACTTTTCATCAGCTTGTAGATGTGGTCCTTAGAGGTCAGAAAGATGGGATACACAGCAAGTAAGAAGGAGAAGTTTGCGTCGGAAGGATGGCGGTGCAATTCTGCTATGTTTATATATAACTATGTGTCGATGATGTACAAAACTTGCCAACTCAAGCAGAGTAAACTGAACAAGACCCTCTCAGTGGGAGAGGATGATTGAGGCACACTGCCAGGTAACTGACAGGAGAAATCTTTTCTTTGTTTAACTCGTCCCATTTAAGCCTGTGACACGAGACGGGATTTAATAGATGCTACGCAGCGCCCAGTACCCCCCCGCCCATCTATCTCCCAATGAGACGTATTCTCTGGAAATCACTCCACAATATAGACCCATTAGTTGATACTGGTGAAGCATGTAAGAAAGACAAATGGAGCAGACAATAGTGTGGGGCAGAGCTTCTGAAAGAAGCACAGAAAACCCACAGAGATATAACCAACTTAAGTTGGAATGTAGAATAGAGCCTTGTGGTAATACTCTTGACCTCAAGCAGGCCTATTTGGAGTCAGTCACATAACTGGGGAATCCTGATACACAGGAAATTACTGAAGCTTATCCCAGCTGTCATAGTATAGGTCAACAGTCTATTGCAGGTCTAACACAGAGACAGACAACCAGTCACACAATTAGGTCATTTAGAATTAAACTTCAGAAGCATGGCGGTGCATTAGTTAGCATTGTTGTTTCCCAGCAAAAAGGTCCTGGGTTCAAATCTGCTGACTGGCTGGGGCCTTGCTATGTAAGTTTGCCTGTCTGCTTTACTTTTTCAAAAGTCACTCCAAAGGATATGAGGTGTGTATTTGCAGTGTAAATGTGTTGCAATCACTGATCAAAAGTAGGGACATTTTTCTCAGTAGTGAGAGAACAGAATGAGGCTAACTGAAATAAATGCAATTTGCTAAATGACTCCTTTTCTAGGATTCACTTAGTATTGTAGTTCACCTTTTATTATTTATGAGTACCACTAATTCTCAGTTCAGCCAGACAAATTTCAGCTGGCATTTGCCAAAAAGTTGCATAAATCTGGACAGGATTTTAAGAGCAGGTTCTTTTTTTCCCAGTCATATAATTTCTATATGTAGGTTTAAAGAGGTTGATATATTGTTACATCAGCTCCACTTTAAAACCCTGTGAAGTCCGACTGGTTTTATAATTTTCAAGTTCAAATAATTTTACTTGAGCTCAAATGCACTGCATGCTCCTCTGCTTCTCACCTGTGCATCTTCGTAGCTGTATCGTCCAGGGTCTTTCAGGTTTTGGCTGGTGCGTTCGTAACTGTGGGAGTCCAGGTTAATAGAGCTGGGCGCTCCCTCTGCCAGGAACTCTGCCCAGATGTCCTGTGCCCTCTGTGCAACTTCGTGCTGAGGTATCCTCTTTAATTCCTGCACAGCCAGCCAGAACCTGCAACAACACGACCAGAAACACACATCAGTGGCATAGACCTTTAAATCTGCATGCTAAACATGTAACTGGTGATAACTTATCTTTAGATAGATTAGCGAGTTTAGGACAGTGAAAGCTTTCTGTATGATTAGAGCGGTAAAATTAAAAGTGAAACCTTCCTGCAAAGCAAACATAGTTTTCTCGAAACATGTCAGTATCCAGAACATTGACTTACATGTATTTGATTTCTTTCTTTCTAAAATGCTCTTAAAACTTTCTCCTCCTTTCCTCGACGACACACGAGAATAATTTTCTTTTAAATATTGACACAGAGAAAAAACTTAAACTGTGTTAAATACCAGGGGCAGCAGAGAAGCAGACTGCCTGCAATATTAGTTTCTATCTATATTGATCTGTGGACTGGTTTAGCAATATAGAGCAAAGCACCTCTGGGGTGTGCTTTGCTCACTCACTCTCTATTTCTCAATAACTGACACTCTCTCTTTCTGTGCCACTCCTCCAAAAGCTCCCTCATAAAACCAAAAGCAATTAAGGGTCCAGAAGAAGAGAACAATAGATGGAGGTGAGGAGACTGGTGGCGTAGCTGAAGGGTGAACAGCGATGTGAGTGTATGCCCTCCCGCTCTGCATCTCACCCTGCTTATGTGTGTGTGTTTTTTCTCTGTAGTGGATCTCCCCCTGGCTCAGAAGTATCAACAACCGCCATAGTATCAGTTCATCCCCAGACTCTTATTCCTAACACGTTTCTGTCTCTCTCACTAGATTTCAGAGATGCCTCATCTCTCTCTCCCACCCACACACTATAAAACACCCACTTATTGCTGCATAGGTGCATAAGGGACTAAATATGACAGTGCCTAGTGTGTAAATTTGTATTTAATGTGAGCTGTAAACCATTACAAGAACAAGTCAAAGAAATCAAAAACATTCATGGACTTAAAAATTAAACAGACAGATTGAGGAAAAGTTGCCATGAGCCTAAAAACACGAGTTTTGAAATGTTTTGTGACGTGTGATGGATCGTCGGGCTAGCGGTTTCTCTTAGTATGCTTACTGCCGGTGCTCTACAACTCTGTTTTTGATGTGTAGACAGAAGTAAAGTAGTTCTGTGAAATCCTATTTCCCTTTGAATCTTTCCTTTAAGGCACGACAACTTAAATTACGTCTTAAATGCATAGGAGGAGTGTGGTTGTCTGTTTAAAGAGGCCCTGTGGTAGGGCACGTTGTGTACTCTGCACCTCACCCAGCAGAGCCAGCTGGGACAGGCTCTACTGCTGCTGCTATGACTTTTAATTGAATGAGCAGTTAAGAAAATTGATGTGTACCTCATTAGCTCAGTCTTGTTATTTTTATCAGAGTTGTAAGGCTGCATCTTTTTCTTCTCTTCGATACAACATTGTTGTTTATGGTGATAAGACCTTTCAAAAACTGTTTTTATCTTAGATTTATCCAACAGAGTAAAAAAAAAAATACTAGAAGAGATACATCTGCATAACATTGTAGCTCAGTATTGCTCCTTTCTAATACTCTTTTCTTTTCCTGAAATTTCGATGAGCAGAATTTTAGTGTGGTTTGTGCGCTTCTCTTTAAGTGTTCTAGGTATCTAAAAACTGGCAAACCTTCACTTGATTGCTCTTCCATGTTCCAAGTGGGTTGAAATGGTAGGTTGGAACAATGAGGTTGCCAAGAAGAAATAATTTCTGCCTATTTTCATGGAAGTGAAAGCTTTTGATCGACTCTTATACTCTCCTCACGTTGTTAAAGGGGAGCTGCACAAATGTCCAACTGAATGTCTTAAATGTTATCCTATGAAGCACAGAGGATTTGTTATAATGCAGAATAAGCTGCCTTTAAAAATTCACCACAAAATCTGTGCTTGTGCACTACTTGCCTTTCTTCATTAATTGAGTTCAGTACAGCATGGTTAAAAAGAGCAGGAAAATATCACTTCAACATACAACAGTGATGACTGAAATATATTTTGCTCACCTGAGATTCTCTGAGCTAAACTCTGATTCTAGAAACTTGAGGAAAAGCTCCTGCCCTGCTGGATCTTTCAAGGCGTCCTCCAAAGAGAAGCCCCACTTCTTCACCCTCTGCTGACTGGGCTCCTTACTAGGAAAGATGGAGATAGGGATTGGCAGTTTATTGTTATATATGTATATATGTATATTGCAGCCCCTCTATAAAAATATCTGTGGTTCCAAAATTATCAGTGCAATATATTTGTGTTCCCCTCAAATTAAGCTGAAAAATCTGTAGTATTCACAAAACTCTACTTTCAATATGTTTTTGACAATAGTTACAATGTCCTTAAAAAAATAAAGAATGAAACTAGTGTCTGAGACTTAATTACAGCTGGGAAAGTGTGGACAGATCTAAAAAGTGAAAACAGAGGAAAGATGAAGATAGAGATGAGACATTAAAACTGCAAAATCCTCCTGATCTTTGGGACTCACGAAAGGGTCTGATGTGGATGTGATACTGGTTTATGAAAAGCTGCACATTATGACAGTGCTCATCTGAAATCCAATCATTACAATCTCTGCAGGGAATATGTTCTCTTATCCTGCAATTAATCAATTCAGATGAATTATTAAGCTACATTAGGCACAGTGATCATGTGTCTGATCTAATGAATTCCTGCGTATTCAGCAGTTCCAATCATAGTGCACCTTGTTGAGAGCACTACTTTTCTTTATGTTTAATAATTTGGTAGCAAGGCAGTTCATTTGTTTGATCGGTCTTATATGTGTTTTCTTTGATTTGGGCTGAGTGATCTGTAAATGTCCGTCACTAGTTCAAAAGTTCTCTGCCAAAGCAATTAGTGCTTGATCAGTACTCGGTCAGTCACACTTTGGCTTTACAAGAAAAAAAATCATGCCTGTATAGCAGCTACACGCCTCTAGAGCGTGAGTCACACGTTTGATTCCCACCTGGGGCGTCTGTATCCAGTAAGGGTCTTAGGCTTGACCCTCCATGCTATATGAAGTCATGCCGATACCCAACATCCACATTGACAGCGAAACAACTAGTAGCTCAGTGTTCCAACATTTAGAAGAAAGGACTGTTCTCAAAGCTAGAGACTGACGAGGTACAACACACATGTTATGGCAACAGGGAGCCAGGACAACAGGTCAGGGGGTAGATATCATGACCCCCCCACCCAAGCAGGTATCCGTCTCCTTGAGTGCGAGAGTCCTGAAAGATAGGATCATGGTGAAGCTTGACCTGACTGTGTGCTAAGATGGATCAATACATGAGGAGGACCACTGCTGTTCTGCATATGTCTGAACACACTATGGATACGGAATTGAGTTGTCAGCTATCCTCCTGTGGATTTCATCAAGTTGTATGCCAAGAACGGGATATCGATCCACTGATCCACACCAGCAGCAATGGCATCGGAATGTCATTCGGGCTAGAGATGAAGGAGGTCAGAACTGAGGGGACTGAGCTACCAAACTAATAAGATGGCCAAAACAGGAGATAGAAGCCACTGACATCAAGACAAGGAAGCTCCAAGCAAGGAGGGTTTTCATAGCCTGTCAACGATGTTGATCAGCTGCGTATATACGAATGTGAATCGTATTATTGGCTGGACTGGGGATAAGGAGGCATTGTTCTAATCCCATAAGGGAGCAGCCAGTCACTTACTGACTAACACTGCAAAACAGAAGTATTTACTTTAATTCCAAGTCAGGTTAGATTTTTTTTTTTTTTATGCCCAACGCAGATTTTTTGTGCGCAGAGACTGTGCCAGCAGTATGCAATTGTGCACGCGCGCAGCTTAGATGGAACATTGCTCAGGAACAACATCGGAGAACTCTGCCCTAGAAGAGCGCAGTCCTAGGAACAGTTAAGTTACTGCACCTCTGGTAGAGGATCCGAGCTTGAAGGATAGACCGCCCGCAGGGGTGAGAGGGGAATTTTAAAATGTTATTTTATATATAAAACAAAAAAAATTCTTACAAACTTATCCAAGATACTAAAGTTGCCCCCTGATGCAACAAAGTGTGTTTGAATGTCGGGAAAAAGCACTTGTATTTATGTGTATGTGAATGAGGCTTGTTACAGCAGTAAGATGGTGCTTCGAGTTTTCAAAGACCATTTAGCATTTAAGTTGGGAGAATTGTGCAGTGAAATTTCTGATTATCCAGATCGTTTAAATTTTTGAGTTGCAAATCAGGGTTAAAATAAGCTGATAAGTAGCAAAAAGAAATACTTTGGAATGAAAGCCGATCATCAACAATCGTTTCTTCAACGACTTTGTCAGGACTTGCCTGCTGTCAGCAACTATATGATCAAGGGCAGCACATGGAGTGCGTTCACACTTGAATTAGCCTTTTGTGAGATTGGTTTCGGTCTGTTTGATATTTACTTCCAAAGGGGGGTGCAGTGTGAGCTTTCACACTGCACACACCTGAGATTGTTTAAAAAAGCGTTGAATAGGTGTCCTTGAAAAGAATTCCCTTCCCCTATGGGCTCTATGTGAAATTGGTTTTGAGATTTACACACCAAAAGGCAAAAAGGAAGGTTATAGGTTACAGAGCCCAACAACAGAAAAATAAATTATTTTAAAATAATCAGTGCAAACAGTTTCCTCTAAAAATACCATGATTATGAAAACAACAACAAAACAGCACGCAGAGACATCTTGACATATCCACTGACAGTGATCGTACCTAGCCTCCAAATCCCAGAAAGTGGGGTCATCGCTGGTCCAGGGGTTGGATGGTTCAGGTGATGTCACAAATGGGTCATACTCCAAGTACTGCTCAGTGTAGGCTATCAGACTGACACACAACAGCAACAACACACATGGACACACATGACAAAGGAAAGGAGGCATTAGCTTATCATATGTTTAGAGACAGCAGTGACATGCTGATGATTTGAGGTAAATGTTAATAGTGAACCGCATGTTTTTCTGCAGTAAAATTAAGAAACTGATGTCCTGAGTAGTCTGAGACAAACGGTAAGTGAGAGACAGAGTGAAGCAGAATGTCCTTCACAACAACAGCAACACTGTGCAGAAAATATTTTCCTTCTCACAGATTAAGCAATAATGCAAGAATCCCCAATAACATACAAATGTATGTACTACAACTTCGCTGCACTGCCAACGCATGACCTCAAGCTGTACGAAGGCGAGGAAAAACACAACTTCTTCTCTTTACAGCAGTAATATCCTTCTAACCCTACGGTACAAAAGCTTCATTATATCTAAATATGACTTTTTGATTTACATATTACAACACATGAAAATATGAGCTATATACATAAAAAGAAAAACAAAATTATAAAAATTACAAAAAAACTGCAGAAACTCCATTTACTTATGTGTTTCCAGACCTTTTATTTTTGATGCTGATTCCAGAAAGTTTTAAATTGACTAACAAATAAATGCAATTCCAGATACCAGGATCCATAAAAATCATAGACACCAGGCCAACAGAAGTTATAGAAGCTCAATACAATATACAGTACATTCTGTAACAGCAATGGGCAAGATAAGCAGGGTATCAGGACCACGGACAGAGACAGCCCAGAGTTTGTTTGGATGTTCCTGTGCAGAGTTCTCTGAATGAGCAACAACGTAGTAGAAACTTGATGTCCACCTGAGGATGACACCTACAAGAGCTGCCCAGCCATGAAAATCAAAGCTCCCCTGCACAGTTTAGTGCTGTTGTTAATGCCAGGGGACGTTTAGAAGCAGAGCACTGGTGACTTTTACACACCAAATACCTCAGCACTTGGCGACCCTAACCTGCAATTAAACTCTTCCCTTTTGCAATAATACTACATAAAGTTGATTTTAAAAGGAATTTCTTGAACTGACTTGATAATTCATTGAGTGACTCTGTGAAAGTGACCCATTCTTTTGCAAATGTTTGGAAGGATATTATAAGCTTTGGCAATGGGACTGAAAACAATAATGCTGTGTGTGGCCCAGTGCTTATGTCCACATAGTGTAGTTAAAGACTTGTTCTCAGTTGAAGTTCAAATCGTTAAACAGGGCAAGACGGTTGAAACTGTACAGTGAGCAGTTTTTTAAAAGACTACAAAAACACAGTGTTTTGTTCTTAATGTGTTAAAGGAAAAAGCATAGACTTTATGGGGCTGGAGTATTGTACAAAAATTATTTAAAATGAAAATTGTGCAGTTTCACATCACATCCCAAACATCCTCTCTAGAACCCTTGACCCTATTGTGTATTATTAGCTCAATACTTATTCAAATTTTGAAAATGTGACATCATATTGATAAATTCAAGAGAATGAAAGTAATGAAAATGCATGTTGAGCCCAAATGGTAAATGGCCTGTATTTTTTATAGTGCTTTACTAGTCCCTAAGGACCCCAAAGCGCTTTACACAACCAGTCATCCACCCATTCACACACATTGTCTTTAGACCTGTATATCTAATAGTCACACTGAGCATGAAAATCCAGGGACAAAATACAGTCTTACTGAACCACTTCATACCCAAACAGCAAAAGCAGCACTCTGGACTCTGAATGTCAAACTGAAACCTCCACAGGTCCAAATAAGGTGTCAAGAAACCTATTATCCCCTGTCTGCCACTCCTCTAGGAGAGTTACAGTAAAAGGTAGGCCAGTAGCACAGAGCTTTGTCTGATTATGGATGGTCAGAGAGTACAGGAGATGGGAACGGAGTACCTTAGCGACAAAGAGTGCCTCACAAGATTGACAAGATAGAGATTGGACATGATGCTGTGCTCCATTTTAAATGTGTATGTGAAGTAAGTTTCCTGTACCTTTCAGCAACTTTGGACATCTTCATGCAGTGACGATCTAGCTGGGTATTCAGGAATACGATCTGAAAAAGACAATGAGCAATAAACTATACCAAAAAATCTTTTTATATAAAGGTTTTTGAATCTGATTGCATGATCTCAACTAGAGCTAGCAAATACCTGTAACAGAAATAAATGAAAAGGAGCTTGTTGAGTCAGCTGGCAGTGTCTATGTCAATCGGCAATACTGTTAGTGCTACCATTTCTCATAATTACTGTTTGTGCGAGAAAACAATCCAGCAGATTTGAAAAGATTTGACAAGGTGGGCACCGCACAAAATGCATTACAATGTCTGCCAATCTTCTCTGTAATTGGCCTGCGGCTGTGAAATCCAGTGCTTGTGGCGTTAAAAGCAGAAAGAGCACAAAACACTGACATCTTCTCTAATGATGGCTTATAATTTTGTCAACATTTGAACTGATTTTTACCTCCTTTTCTACATCCTCCTTGGTGCCTTTCCTGCAGTGGTGTAAAGGAGTGTGTATGGGACTCTGAGACTGTGTTCCCTCCTCTATCACACCATACACCGACTGGGCCATTCAACCATGATGAGAGAGGAGAAGTGGGTAAGTATTAGAAGGTACACTTATTTTCTTGCAGTGTGGGAAATGATATGTTATGTTGTTTAAAAAATGCAAGGGACATGAATTTTAACACAACTTACAAAAAATTTTAAAAAAAGGAATAAACTTGTTGCATGGGGTATATTTTAAAAAATCTCTTTAAAAAGATTCCTGTCACAAAGTTGACAGCTAAGGTTTTACCTTCTTAACTCTGTGAGGATTCTTCATGCGTCTACATTTCCTGATGTCCATCTCTGTGGTGTTAACACATCCAGGCTGCAGAAAAAAACACCCCAAGGAAAACAATGTCATTGCATCAGCACTATTTGAGAATGCGGATTAGGTGGGTGGCTATAATCTCACATAGACAGGAAGTGTGTATGTGAGACTTACCACAGGTCTGTGGACATCCCAGAAAGCTCTCTCTTGGCTGTCCAGGATCTTCCTTTCAATTTTATCCTTTTTCCTGTCAATCCTGCAGAATAGAGCAGTGTTTTTTAACAATAATGAGGCTCAGAACAGACTCAGTCTACAGTGTACTCTAGCTTCATACACACTGTCTGCATCCACATACTGTGTAACTCTGTGTTATTCCAGGTACTTGAGGACTTCCAGTTTTTTGATATCTACATTTCATTTTTTTCAAAAAGAAATTAATTTAAAAATTAAGAATATTCACCGTGAGTTAAAAAAGCATTTAAAATTGTCTAACAGGCTTCAAGAATAATAAGAATAACAATTGTATAATTTGTTGATCTTCATAATGTTTAATAGGTTATGACTTTAACTTTTAACTTAATAATTTTAAGGAATTGCTACTTTGCATACTAGTATTTAAAGTCTTTGACCCCTGGCAACGTGCATTATGTTTGTTTATGTGCTAGACTTCCACATTGTTACTTATTTAGAAGAAGAAGAAAAATTAGAAAACATTTTAATACTAGTTTCGTGAATCATGATCAGATTAGAAATGCTGGTCATATATACCTGGAACCAAAACATGGAAGCAAATGTAATAATAGCAGTTCACTTTATTTCACAAAGATCTTGGGAACATTTTGGAAATTACAGCTTTCCCTCAGACTGATGCAACTGTGGATTCATAATCAAAAGAAGGCTGGCAAAGGATGGTGGAAAACAGAGCAGTGTGTACAGTCTCCACTCTTCTTCCATTTTCGAATTTCCATGTGTTCCAAGTAAGTATTGCCTATGTTTGTTAGTTTAAAGAGCATCTGATGTGAAACACACCTGTAGACACGTCAATCCTAATCTCACAGTGGTAATCTTACACAAAACCACACGTACAAATGCTCACTTCTCATGATTGCTTGTCTTTTACCTTGAGTGTGAATGACATCAGTGCATGCACTGCAGTTTCATGTGTTGCCTTGGTAACAGATCACACTTACTTGACCTGGGCCTCAGCCTGCATGTAGATAAACTCCCACTTCCTGGCAAAAGCTCTCTGCAGCCTGGCCAGGTTCTCCTGTTAGAAATGAGAGAGAAACATTATCAAAAGTCAACAAGGAAAAACAATAGTTGGGAAAAAAAATACTGTTAAATACACGTGACAGTTTTAAAGTTTGAGTCTGCTCCAAGAAGTAATTTAGATTTCATGCCATCACAGACACACGCCTGTCTGACCTTTAAGAGGCTGTATTTTTTTGGTCCCAGAGCTTGATGCACTGATCAATACTTGGACTAATAGCTTAGAGCAACAGTTCAACACTCACAGCCTCATAATCTGCCAGCTCCAGCCTCGTCTTGTTCTGCATGGTCCGCTTGCACAGGTAAATAGCTGAAGGAGAAAGAGAGAGAAAGAATTAATCACAGAGACATCCCTGTTCCTCCTTTTCACTCATCTGTGCTCATCTCTCACTCTCTGTGCAACCCACCTCTCCTCTCCTCACCACCCATTTTACATGGACTACAATCCCTCTCAAGCTGCCTGCCCACCATTGGGATTATGAGGCAGTTTTAAGAGTCCCTGAACTCCCAAACCAAAAACTCCAGTCGTGGCTGTGTCTGAAAGGATGAAGGGCAGGAAGTGGAACAGTGATTGACTAATCATGTCAGCTGTTCGCCTCCTCAACTAAAAGTACAGTGCTTACTGGGCTTCAGTGCTTTGCTCAGTGGGAGTTTGTTGAGCTTTAGTTATAAATTGCAGGCTTATGCCTTCTCATCTGTTTACGGTTGCTTCATCTTTCTTCAGATCAGAAAAATCGGAAAAAAATCTACATAGTCAAGACTTGAAATGAAACACTGTATTGAAAAGAATAGCACGGTTATATCAACTCAATAAAAATAAATAAATAAAGGTTAAAACTCTGTGTCTTGGTGAGACATTATGACATGAAAATATGTAGTTTTCATCAATTAATAAGAATATTATGACATATTGAAATTAATGCATAAAGTTGATTCTCTTTATCTGGATGCAGCGTTTTCTGTGGAAGAAACGATTTGTCACTCATCCATGTTACTTGGTCAGGCTCAGCTGACTGCAGGCATCCCCAATTAGTTACTTATTAATATTCCCTACAGTGGGATATTTAATTGGTGTCTGCTTGTTATAATCACTTTTTAAGCTACACGGTCTAGCTTTTGCTGCATAAAGCTTGTTCAGAGTTGAGCTGACAGACAAAAGTTAGATAAATTATCCAGTTATAATCTTTCTGCTCCTAATAAAAAGGCAGTCAGAAAACATGTTTTTCCAAAGGTTTTGCCTCAAGATCAGATGTAGATTGATAAGATCCATATCTTATCCCTCAGTTATTATTGATGGTTATTCATACCCTGCTAATGTTGGAGGTGTAGTT
The DNA here is from genome assembly GCF_964374335.1 of Astatotilapia calliptera. Lineage (NCBI taxonomy): Eukaryota > Metazoa > Chordata > Actinopteri > Cichliformes > Cichlidae > Astatotilapia > Astatotilapia calliptera. Next base: position 16,994,534 of record NC_137436.1, read on the forward strand.
TGCACTTTACATAATACCTCAGAAGCAGCTGTTGTAAATTAGATTAGAGACCGGGACCACAGAAAGCATTAGTTTCACCTTAAATTCAGTATAACACTAGCAGGTTTCGTTCCATGCAGTGATGCTATATTACTGTTTCCAACCCACGTATACTATTTCTAATCCATTTAATTAATCTTATGACTAAAGCATTGCTCTTTAAAACTTAAAGGACAATCAAAAACCACAAAATGTCAAGATATTCCTTGAAGTTTCTCACCATAGTCTGTGTTCTCAGGCTCCCAGCAGTTGGACGGCCAGAAATATGGCGCCTGAGGACAAAACAAAGTAGAAATGTGAAAATCAAAAGTGATGCTGAATTGCTGCTGATTGTTCCCTGAACCTCCCAGGTCACGATTTATGAGTCAAAACTATTTGACAAAACTGGAGTGATGATGATGACCTTTACAAGATAGCTGTTTGCCTCTGAGACACAGGGGAGCACATGATTGTCTTGCTTCACCAATCAAAATATTTTTTATTATCAGGGCAGGAGAGATTCAGAACAGCCAACTTCTAAAACTTTTCACACCTCTGCAACACCCCAGGGGGCTATTACTCATGGAAAAGTATTGCAGAAAACAATAAAAGAATGACAGCTGGGAAGTAAACAGTCAGAAAACAGAACAATAAGCCGCCAGGCAAAGAACAGACAGGACAGGTTCTGTATTTGACAAAAAACTATGTAAAACTGTTAAACGAGTCCAAACCATCTGTAGTATTTTCATTGAGAAGAGATATTACACAATTGTGATTTTTCTGCCCTGTGTTTCTCTTTATCTTGCACTTGATTTGCCTCCAAAAGGAAATGCTAATGAGTGGTGATTATCTTTATGAAGCTCTTTCGGCTACAGCAAATAGACCTCCTCCTCCTCCCCTCTTTTATTCCACTTCACTTTGAAGGAGGAGAACCAAGGTCAAATAACCTAATGTGCACTGTTGGTTTAATTAAACTGCTCTTCTGGCTTCACTGGAGATTCAATCCTGTAACTGCAGTATGTATAGGAAGAAGATGCTACATAGAAATCATTCTAATCGCACCACATGCTGCTTTTGCATTCACAAATGAGGAATTTGAAAACATGGTTTCCTTTCTTTAATTAGAGACTTCAGTCTGGCATAATTAATATGCAAGCTTAATGCCACTGCCTTATCTGTGAACAGTGAAGGAGGCACAAAATGTCAGCCTTACTTTATTTTTTTTTGTTCTTTGATATGAGTCTCTAATTGTAGTGTGGGCTGCTACACTACATGTCCCTGTAAAGATTCTGGTAGCTGCCTATTTGGCCCGGACCAGACCTGCTTCCTCTGAGCTCTTGATGAATATTTTAACAGCTCACCATCCATTTTTAATAGGGTCACAGGATCCCAACATAGTACTGAAGAAACTGTAGTGGACAGGGCCCCAGTGCTTCTATAACGAAGCAAGTAATCGTCAGTGGCTGATTGGGATATTGTAGGCGACCCCACAGCTAGATTAAACTTGCTGGAGGTTTTTTATTATCTCTTACAATTACACAGAATGAAGAAGGCATTAGTGTGAGAGTCATGTCTGGCACAAAAGGGAACATAAAAGGGAACATTAAAGAAAAACTATTTTCATCTATTGACAATAAAGAGCCGGTACTCGAAACTTACTATATCTACATTTCAAAAGCTATCTGAATGTGCTGAGTCAACCACAATTTTTCCACCATGTTAAGAATAGCTATCAAAAGTAACATCCATCCATCCATTTTCTTCCGCTTATCCAGGGCTGGTTCGTGGGGGCAGCAGCCCAAGCAGAGAAGCCCAGACCTCCCTCTCCCCAGCCACCTCCTCCAGCTTGTCCGGGGGAACACCAAGGCTTTCCCAGGCCAGCCAAGAGATATAATCTCTCCAATGTGTCCTGGGTTTGCCCCGGGTCCTCCTCCGCGAGTCGCTACCTTATTGTGGTGGACGGGTTTGCGCGACCCAGGGATCCCAGGGGCTATGTAGGGCTGTGCAATATGACCAAAACCTCATATCCCGATATAAAACATCTATCGTCCGATAACTGTATCATTATCGGACGATAGATGTTTCACAAAAATTTAACATTTTCTGTAAATTCAGAGTTTCAGGTAATCATTAGCTATCCAGTTTCATGTAGTGGTTCAATCCCTTACTTACTCACTTGAATTTTTCACCCGTCTATACAGAAAATAATTTTACGATATTTATCAAAACAAGACACTAACCTAGAATTAACCATGAAGTATCTAAATGCTGATTGTCACGTTTCTCATTAAGCTTCACATCAGGTATAAATCTTGAGTTTGCTAATAATTAAATGTGGCCATACCTCCTATAGCCTTCTCTGTGTTTTTAACCACTTGGTGTGTCCGCTCACCTGGAAGCGGTAGAAAGTTCCATCGTCTTTCAGGGTAAGGACATGGTCTGAGATTGGGAAAAAGTACCCCTGAGCTGCAATTAAACTCCCAATGTGCATCGCCTCAGCTGTAAAAGGAGCAGAATAAAGAGATAAATAGATTACAGTAGATTCCTCAGCATTGCAGACAGTATTTACATTGCAGTATGGATAGAATTAAGTTGGTTGAAACAACATCTAGACAATGAGATCAAATATGACAGTCATGGAACTGATATTTTGTAACATTACATTAATACAAAACTATGAATCACCTGCCAAGTATACCATCCCTGGAATATTTTTTGAAGTGGAGCATTTTAAGAAATGCAAATATATCAACACAGCTTGTTGAACCTTTGTTTTGTTTGTTTGTCTGTTTAAAGTGGCTTTCTGCTAGGACTATGGGAATCAGAGGTGGTTGGGATGTACATGGATGACTCAGTGACTGATTCACTGTCCAGGCCGTGGGCTATTGTACCAACAATAAACACTGCTCTCCCACCACCAGGCTTTAGGTCAGGCCAACGAAACAACAAATATAAAACAAATTCTGTTTGTTAAAAAAACAATCTAGTTGCCTCTTTTTCTGTTTGGTATGTTTTCTCTATAGTATTAACTTGTAAATGTTTTCTACAGATAATTGCCAAGTTTTTGTAGTTAGGTCTTCTGAACAACAATGCACCTGCTCACTATAAACATCTCTTCATTGTAAGCATTTATTGCAGGCAATTGTTCAAAAACCTATCATAAAGATAGACACACCCCTGTATTTCTTATTATATAGCGTGCATGCTTTTTATAAATAAATCCTGCTGTTCTGCTATCATGGGAGGTTGTGGCATTTAGAAATCATTCAGCAGAGTACACTCTGCTTTCCCATTTTAAAAACATACCTGGATCCTCAATGGACAGATTCTTCATCAGCCACTGTACAATATCTGCACCTGTATCAGATCAGATGAGGATAGATAAATAGCTGCGATACATGGTGTGTTTACAATAATGTACTGAAAGATATAGATTTGGGATTAAACATACAGCAGCCCGGGGGGGCAGGATAGAAGGACACAAAAAACAAAACAAGGGGGCTTCCATTGTTGGGGCAAAATATACACTCAACAGTCATTTTAGTAGTTACCCCTTGCTAGTAACTTGGTTGGAGTGGCTTTCACCTTCAGAACTGCCTTGATTTTTAGTGCCATAGATGTAACAAGGTGTGGGAAACATTCCTCAGAGATCGTGGTCCAATAAAGTCATGATAACATTTTGCAATTTCTGCAGATTTGTCAGCTACACATCCAGATCTTTTAGATAGAGAATTGGCAACTGTAGGCCATTTAAGTAAAATGTAATGTTAACCATGACCAAGAAACCAGCTTGAGAGATTTGAGCTTTGTACTATGGTATATTATCCAACTGAAAGAACATGGGTACTGTGTGGAAATACAGGGATGGATGTTAACAGCAACAATGCAATGCTCGCTTGGTAGTAATGGACCATAGTGAGCCAAAAAAATATCAGATCAGGCAACATTTCTTTCATCTTCTGTTGTCAAACCCTGCATCAATTGTAGCCTCAATTTCCTGTTTTTAGCTGGCAGTAGTGCCATTCAGTATGGTCTTCTGCTGCTGTAGCTCATCTGCTTCATACGCTGGTCATGGAAAAAGTGGTTATTTGAGTTATGGCTGCCTTTATGTCAGCTTGAAGCAATCTGACCATTCTTAGGTTTGGACCACTCAATATAAAACTAGATGTTTGGATGGGGAAATCCCAGTAAATCAGTTTCCAAAATATTCAGAGCAGCCCATCTGACACCAACCACCATGTTCAAGGCCACTTAAATAATCTTTCTTCCCTATTTGGATGCTCGGTTTGAACCTCCAACCTACATGCCTAAATGCACTGAACAGGTGTAACTAACAAAGTGGCCAATGAGTGTAAATACACAAGTGCCCCAATTTACACTTCCAAGACAAAACCTAAAGGTAATAGAATGATGATAATAAAAGACATAAGACATAATGCATAATCAAAGGCTTTCTGCATGCTAAAAACTAGGTTAGCTTATCAGTATTTTTCCCTCTAACAGAAAACAAAATCTCAAATGTTTCAACTATTTCACCCAAAACAGTGGTATTCGTTTGAATATAAATATAAAAGATTTTAAATGTGATCCCATACCTCAAAAGATCAATATTTAGAGACTTTAAAACTCTATTAGAGTGGAATTAGAATATCTTCTACTTTCCTTAGTGAGGTGATGTTTAATTTCTTCATCAGTTATTAGTTTCTTAGCCTTCAGCACTCAGCTGCAAACATTTGAGAGATACTGTTCTGCATATCCATCAGCCGCTGGGGTAATTATGTTTATTGATATGCTCTGCTTATTGCATATTGGGTATGCATCTTCCATTAATGCAAAGACTGGGGTAGTGGTGGTGGGGGGTGGGGGTGTTAATAGTCTATGTTTTTGTTTTCATCATTTGTTTCATTCGTTTGCTGTGAAAGCCTCCCACTGCAGCACCAGCCTGTTGGAATGATTTATGCTGTCAGTGAAAGTGATTACAGCCAGCTGGCAAGGGGGCTAACATTCATCCCTACCCATCAGGTTCAACTAACAAATAATGTTTTCTTTTGTTGTTTTTACTTCATTTAAATTCAAAGTTTATTCTGTTGTTGGACAGCTTGACGCACAGATCCCCACAGTCGCAGCTCTACGGGAGAAGTCAGGGGTTGACTGCTTCACTTAAGGGCACCTTGATAGTAGGACAGCATTAGTCATTCTGTTTATGCACTTACACACTTTTTCAAACGTTTAATCATATGTTGTCTTCCCACTTTTACCTAAAGCTATTCAGCTTTTCTGTGCCTCAACAGACTGAAATGCAGCCACCAAGCAGATGATTATTTGAATACAAATGTGGGACCAAGCTGGAGAGCTAGGATGTACTGTATAGTGTTTCACAAAATACCTTGCAAGATGGATTTTTTTGGATGCCTACCCTTGTGTTGTGAAATAAACTAATGCTCTGTCTAGATGACAGGCAGGAAATTGATATCCTGCTCATACCTATGTGTATAGTGTATCATAAGTCTGCAATTAACAGACAGTTTACCTTTTTATAAAGTCTACCCAGATTGTTAATATTTCCTTTTTTCAGGAATAATTCTTCACATACAACCTTAAAAAGAAGCTGAATAAGTAAATATCTCAAAATATCAAATTAAAGTACGTTGATTAAATTATCCTGGAATAGCTGATTGAACTGTCATTTTTCAGCCTCACTAAAACAAGAGGCCCAACAGACATCAGCATTTTCCATCGTCTCATTTTGTTCTCTGGGCACTTAATGTCCATCAGTGATGCACTTCTATAGTTAATGTTTGTACAGTGCAGGTTAGGTCACTTTTTGCTTGACATCTGTCTCTTTTGATTTCTTACCCGTAACGACACTGGGGATTTTCGTCATGAAACTTTTGACAGTTCTGATGGGTACACCGTCCGTCTCGTCCTGGATGCGAGTGATAATGTCTTCAATCTGTAGAATAAGGCAGAAGACAGAGTTTAAAAGTTTGAACAAACGGAAACTTTTATCCATGTGAGACAAGTATTAGTTAAATGTACTTTATTTGGATTTTTCTTAAGATATTTAAACAGTTGATCTTTAAGTTGAAGTGCTGCATTACTTCAAACCAAGACAATGGCAAGCGCTATGATTCATATCTATGCCATCACAAAGAAAATGCAGGATCAGCTCACTTCTCTTCAATTTATGAAGACAAGACTATCGTTAGCTGCAAAGATGCTGCTACAATTTCTACTGTAGAATAAAATATGTCTTGAAAGAAAGAAAAATGATATCATTCATTATATGGTCTAACAAACCAGTTAATTACATTGACTTTAAAATTCAACTGTTTATAAATGCTTCATGGAAATTGATACCAGTGAAAAAACACAGGTAGTTCGTGAAAAAGAAAAGCTCTTCTCCTTTTTCACTTTTTATAGGTTTAACTATACACTTCACCTCTCGCTGTAATGTTGTTTTAACCACAAGACTGAGTCACATGATAACTGAGTCTAATCTAAGCAGGAGTTGAGGTTCAGCAGGACAGCACATATCTGTGGCCCTTAATTACAATTGCACAGATGTTAAACGAAACACGTCACCCACTTTGCACTTAAGTAATCAGATTAGTATTTGATTATCTGGTTTTGATTGCAAGGTTGACACCCCCTCTCTCTTCACAGATGCTTTTTTTGTTTGCGTCAGGGAGTGGGAAGTGAGAAGCTGGTCGCTTTGGAGACAGCTATCGCACACTAACGCACAACCCGGCAGCTATATATAAACCCTGAATGGAACCCAGAGCAACGGCAGAGAGGCAGAGATAACCACATATGCTTTTTACATCTAGACAATTAAAGTGATCACAGAAAAGAAGTGCATTTCACCAGTTTTCAGAAAAACACATTCTACTTCCTACCTGTAGTGCCCATAGTTTATTTTACTGCAAATATGTCCTCAGTTTGTGCAATTTTGCGACCCTTATGAGTATATTTATAATGTGCAGCTGTCAGTGGAGTATAGTTCTAGGAGCCACCCACGCTGGGTTAAAGCTGGTGACTTCCACAACACTCATGCAGACTCAATGTACAGTCTGTTTAAGACTGAACATACTATTCATCCACACAGTTTTTCAATATTTCTTTTTTTTTTAAAAAAACATTGCACAATATCCAAAATAATTTAACAACATTGCTTTGCTGGTGTGCTTTTTTTACTTGTATGAATAGCAGAATCCCGTGGATGCATAAAATCACTTCTTCAATGGCCCCCGTCTTTAGAAGCATTAGAATTTTGCTAAAAACAAGCAAGCATACAAACGTAGGGTGAGAGAGGTTAAAGCTGGCTTTAAATCTGCAAGAGAAGAGAAATTCATCCCTTTCATAAGAACAAAAGGAGCAAAAGCAACATATTGGCTTTGCTGTTTTCGCCACACAATTTTCCACTGCATGACTACCAGCAGTTTTTAAAAATATCACAGCTGGTTTTGGTTTGTTTTTATTGACAATACCCCAATGTGATTGCTATACAAATAAAATGCTGTACTCTTCTAGAGTCCACCACCTATTAACTGGATAAACACAGGCAGATAGAAAACTGGTGACTGAGACTAAACAGAAGCTATAGTTTATGCTATATGAAAGGCATTTAAGCTGCTTACACCTGAAAGTAATTAGGTAAATTTACCACTATCTCCTATCATAACCCTCCTGTCCTGTTGCAAGTAGACAGGTGACGTGAAAACGCAGTATTTGTGTCGTCGAAGGGCCTGCAAACATTCAAAAAAAAAGAAATGACTGAAACACATCTTTCTCACTTTCCAGCACAGATGCTTCCAACCAGTCTGGAAATTCAAACTGACAAGCTTCCTGCTTTTACGCCTCTGGCCATCAGACTGCTGTCACCCTGTTCCTCTCTATAGATCCTGGCTGTCTGCCAAAAGCAAAGACATAGAGAGCTCCGGGCTACACTTCAAAATCAATACAACTAATATGATTGTAATAAGATGTTGATAGTGTGGAGGTAGCTGCTCAAATGACTTTAATGGCTTCCACTATCATGAACAATCTACTCCTGCTCCATTAATGAAAATAGGCATTCACAACACGTTTACTTCATGCTACAACAGCTGTCACCCACTGAATCTAAAATTGCCCAACACTACTTTGTATATCTGTGACGATGAAACACGAAAATGGTATTTTTGAAACAAAAAGGAGGAACATTAAAAAACAATTTTCTGTGTATTTTATAATATTTATCGTTACACGTGACCAAGTTGAGTCGCTGTTGTATTACATAAGTTACATAAGTATCATAATTATTAATACCGATTTGCTGTATGTGGTTGGACTTACTGCCTGTAGCGTTTGGTTTGCAGTTTTTGGTTATGGAGTTAGACTCCATTAGGTGTGAAGCTCCCCCAAATCTGAGGCCATGACTCTGAGCTGGAAAATGGAAATGGCTGAGGAAAGGTTGCTGCCCAAAACATAGGAATTTAAGTACAGCTGTGGAAAAGAAAGTTTTGGAAGCAGCCAGATGCTGCAAATCAAAAACGCACTTGAACAACTGGTCATCAAAATTCCCCCAAAATACTCTTGGTCCACTCCGCAGATTAAAAAACTGGAGATTTGATACAAATTCAAATACGAGCCTTAGATCAATAAGACTTCACCTCATCACACAAGTATGGACTCAAATATCTAATGGACTCAAGCAAACAATTACTTATTTAACTCTCTATTTCTGTGCCTGTGAATCATTTGTTTTCAGCTGTCTCTTAGCTAAAAATATTATGACTACTGAAGAAGAAACTTGCTGCATTGAGAGGAACGTCCACAGGTTAGTCATAGCACTTTGCAATATGACATTAAGCCAGGTTTAATGTTTTTTTCTTGCAGACCCTGTACTGGAACCCTGATGCAATGACATTGCGATCTTTTACCCCCATAACTGAAGACTTCCTTTTAAAGCACAATCCTGGTGCCCTAACATAACATTTTAAAACTAGATTAGTTCAAGATGACTGTTCCGTTTAGATTACTGGTTGATTAGATTGGTAGTTATAATTACTGTATGTGTTGTGTCAGTGTAGATCCTCACAAGTCCATACAAACATATGTGCATGTGTATATAGTTTTGGGGTTGTGTGCTGTATGAATGCGCCTGCTTGTTTGTGTCTTGGCTTGTAGTGCAGCCCAGTGGGAACAGATTTCATCAGACTTATTGCAAGCCGGTCTATTTAACACGCCTGATTACAGTATTATCACCACACACTTAGCATGGACCAGCTAGCGGGCTGGCAGGCATCTTGGCAGACAGGTTGGTTACAGGGAGAAAAGGGCTGTGCTACTGACTGTGGTTTAATGATCTCTTTGGGCAAAAAAAAAAGAAAGAAAAAAGAATGTCTATCTATTTGTACTTACCAGAAATGCCATCGTCATGGTCCCTCACTAAGCCATTAATTGTCTGATTGGGTATCGTACTTACCTGACTGTTACGCTAGAGGGATGTCAAACTCAATTGCAGAGGGCGCCAAAACTCAAGGCACACTTTAGGTCACGGGCCAAACAAGATAAAGATTTATCGAACACACTAAAACAATGTTTTTTAAACACAAATATGAAGGAAAACAGACAGGAATATTATTCCAGATTAAATCAACTTAAAAAAATAAACTTTAACTATAAATATTTTGCTCCACATAAAAATATATCCTGTCAAAATTATGCAAGTTAGAAATATCAACATGCTGCCAAAAACCCCAGAAAAAATAAATGAAAGCATACACAAGGTTGGAGCCGCATGTAGACGGAGCTGGGCATTGCTGCAGGAATGGAACTAATAAACTGTGCAGGCCATTCAGTGTCGTACTTTGCCCTGAGTGTCCCATTACACTGCAGCTCCATCTGAATCTGCACAGGTGCAGTTCAGCAAAGTCCGCTGACTTGGTTCAAGTGAGGCAGGTTGCACTGGTGCATTTGTGACAGCTTCATTTGAAATGCCTTCACCGCATCATACATGCCATGTCCATGTACTGACAGATTTCCTTGCTGAGCTCAAAAACTCTATTGAGAACTTTTCCCCAACTCAGCCAACGGACCTCTGTATGATGAGGAATGTCGGCAAACTCTGAATCTATTTCCCACATGGAAGGAAGTGGAATTGTCCTTGGGAGGTAATTTTCCTGTCGGGGCACTGATAGGAGATCCGTCAGAGTTACGACTCCTGGGAGACCCGGGCAACCCTTGGATAGTAAGTTCAATAAAAATATGGGGAAGAGTACTTAAAAAGTACCATTTAAACCAGAGGGCCGGTTTCCTTAAATGGTTTGCATATGACCCAGAATTTTTGCCTAGTAAGTTCGACTCGACATTCAAAACATGGGCAAATAAAGGTCTCACCACATACAGTACCTTGTTGAAAAATGGAAAAGTGATGAGTTTCCAAGACCTTAAGAAAAAGTTTGGGTTGCAAAATCCAGATCTTTTTAGATATTTGCAACTGAGGGACTTCCTGAATAAAAAGCTAAAAAATTCTCAGTTATCAACTGGGAATGAAGAGATTATAAATATATTCGAGAACGCGTATAGAGATGGACCCTATCAAAAAAAATTTTCCAAATTATATTGTTCACTGATCAATCTACAGGGTCATAATACAAGATATGTTAAAGGAAGATGGGAAACAGAGAGCAATCTATTCTTAACAGGAGAGGAATGGGATGGGATTTGTAGGCAGCAGTGGTCAGTAACAAGCTCCCCCTCGTGGAGGGAATTCAGCTGGAAGAACGTAATTCGTTATTTTATTACCCCAGCCCAAAAATTCAATTATTCTCAGAATACAACATGCTGGAGGCATTGTGGACATGCAACAGCAAATCATTTTCACATTTTTTGGGAATGTCCCCGTGTGGTTCCATTTTGGAAGGAAACACATAAGGTCATGGAAACAATCTTTCAAAAGAAAATACAATTTCATTTTGCATTATTGTACCTAGGCAACCTAGAGAGTCTTAATCTATGCAAACCGGATAAATATTTGTTCAGTGTGCTGTCGGTAGCTTGCAAAAAGGCCATAACTCGCCTTTGGATTAAAGAAGATATTCCTACCATAGATGAATGGATTGATGTGATATATAATATTTTTGTTATGGAAAGAATAACTTTTAGGCTAAAATGCCAGGCGGACGCATTTGATGAATATTGGTTGAAATGGTTGAAATATGTACAAAATGGGAGGCCCGATTTTGTATAATGTCATTGTATTTCTTGGTTTGTTTGTTCTTGTGTTTTGTTTGGTCTTGTTTTGGTCCGTTTGTCTCTTATGTTGTTGCTCGGTTTGGTTTTGCTTTCCCCCTCATGGTGATTAAATTGAATTTGTTGTATATGTTGTATAAATAAGAAAACTAATAAAAATTAAAAATAAAAAAAAGACTGAAATTGACGGTGATTTAAACGTTTAGCTCAGATAAAGTTTACGGTTTGCGTTACGGTGACTATCTGTTGTAAGTCCAACAAGTTTGTCCCAGGGCAGTTTCATGTCGGTTACACTTTGACATATGTTTTATAAATGTATTTTCCTGTCGCTGTCCCGTGCATCGATTTAATGTTCAGTATTTCCTCTCCACGGATGAAGATGGTCAGCTGTGCAATGTCCATCATGTCTGTACTTTCATCCACAGCAAGATATTATGCAATAAAGTTTTTGCTTCTTTCACACAACTGGCTCTGCTTTCAGAATCAACTTGTCTCTCCACCATTGTGAGCGGCTAGCTTCAAACAGAAGTTTGACTTGATTGAAGCGGGAATGTTCCCAGTTAGCCTAGCATTCAGCAAGGAGGCTGCAGCGCTGCATTATGGGATCTGTAGTTTGTATATTATTAGCGCCTCATATCGCCGGGCCATGCATAACAATAATAGTACATCTATATAAAATGATCTCGGGCCGGATATAAATGTACGCCGGGCCGGATGTGGCCCGCAGGCCTTGACTTTGACACATGTGCGCTAGATGGAAAAGCACATAAACATGAACATAATATATCTGTATAAAAAAGTACAAAACATATTTCTACACTTTTCTTTCCAAATTAACTTATTTCAGCAGGTATTGTGAAGCATTAGTTGCATAACAGACATGCTACCTATCCATCCATCCAACACAAGGTAAAAGAAAGGTACTGCACACCTAGAATTTCTCCCTCAATGATACAACCATACAGACTATTTCATTGGTCGTTGCATCATAAAACCAGTTATCAGTTGAGAACATTTATTTAACCTCCAGCACTGTGACTAATGATGGTAAAATTATTTACTCAAGAGTTTCTTTTTTTCCCCCAAATGCAAACGGGCTGAAGCATGAGTCAGGACGAGGGCACAATAATTCAAAGCTCAACAACCTGGCATGCACACCTAAACACGCAGAGGAGGCTAACACAAAGTACATTTTATTGTAAAATAGCCCCCTTTTGAATTCCTGTCCCTGAAACAGCTGCAATTAGCCTTTCATAGCAAAAAGCGAATTACGTGGGAGAGAAGACTGACAAGGCCATTACTATGGTTATAATGGAGCAGGGATACATCCTGCTGAGAGAGAAAATGTCAGCCACAGACTTGAAGAATGGGAATTTTTGTGCAGTGATACCTGGGCAACACATTTTGAGAGAAAAGAAAGAAAATTACCTCCTCTGAACCGTGCAGTTCCCAAGCCATCCCCACAGTGAAAGTTAACATGCTGCTAGATTGATAACAGCCTGGCTGAAGGCCAGCTGGACAACAAGCAGATAGATGACTTCAAGTCAACAATCTTGAGTTGAATATCCTCGCTGTTTGTTTGACTGCAGTTTTGATCATTTAATGGTCTCACTCATCTTGATCTTTCCAGACAGATTATTTACAGTTCCTTTAGTACTGTAAGACTATTTTCATCCATTCTAGGGCTCATGAGTTATTTTTGTAACTCATGTACTAACACCAATCAAACCTAAATGTACCTTGGGAGGATTGAATGCCATGAATTTATTAATTTGAATTTTCGGGGAGGCAAACATAGTATGAACAGGAGACCATTGGCTGATTTGGCTCCTTCCGGATCTACTTCAGTAGATTGCATATTACCTTCCTAAGACCATTCACAATCAACTGATTACAACACATTCCTCTGTGCTTTGAGTGGCACTTGCATACTGACAAGAAACTCGGAAAGAAAGTCAAGAGCCAAGCACAGGAAAAAAGGGATTAGAGATTCTGTGAAAGCGCTTACCGAGAGCCGCGCGAGCAGATACAATTTGTCAAAAAATGCAGCATAATAGACTATGAGCTTAAAATATTCAACACAGTGCAATGGACTCAAGAATCATGTTGGCAATGCAACAAAAAAGGCTCAATTTACATGTGTTCAAGACTGTCACCAGCAGCCTAGCAAGCAGTTTCTTCAATTTCTGGTTTTTATGATAGTCATAGTAACTTAGTCTGCTTTTTGGCTTAATGTCATGCATATATGCTTCATATAGCATGTTTATGTCAGACATTTGTCCCCAATTTGACACAAAACGCGTGAAGTAATTCATCATGCAAAAGTCAGTGTCACGGACCCGGCTCTGGAGGACTCGGGGGTCCGTGAGCAGTTTTGACTGTTTTTTTGACTGATTGTTATTATTATTATTATCGTTATTATTTGGTGATGTGTGTGTTTTTCTGCACAATGCTGTGTTATTCTGTGTTCCACTCATTATATGTATAGGCAGGGTGTGGGTGTGTACGTGTGTGTGTGTCTGCGGGTGTGGCTGGAGGAAGGAGCACAGCCACCTGCAGGCCTGATGGGTGTGGCCCTGTGGGAGGACTGGCCACACCTGAAGTTCCTGTCACACCTGAGCACACACACGGGAGTCATGTCCCCACAGTCTGCCAGCCAGAATGTGACACAGAGCCAGCCAGTATAGTCTGTATATTAGAAAGTTTATCCGCAAACTCAACATTTAATATCTCACTATAAAGAAATATTATGAAAAGCAGCTGTTTTTATAATTCATCCCTTGTAGCATGCCGTTATGGGTGGTTGACACATGTTATGTTCCTAACAGCAATTCAAAGTAATTACAAAATCTAGCGAGAACTGGTAATAATGCGACATGTGACAGAAACAAATAAAGCACTGAAATTGTGTAAAAATAGTACAGAGAGATCTGATGAAGAAAGATTACCTTGGAAACAGCACAAACCAATCAAGATATAATTACATATCCTACATACATCGGATACATCGGCTCACACAGGTGATAATTAAACATCTTACCTTCTCCATTAATGCTACTGGGCAAAGACAGAAATCTCTATAAGAAACTAAAACGCTACAGCATTTTTCAAAATTCTCTCTCTAAAATGCTAATGGGTCATATTACCCGTAACACTCCAAATATTTTAACAAATTACGCATCTTTTTTTCCCCATTCTGAATTAGGCAGATATGAAGTTTGCTATTTACAGCTGTTCATGTTGGGTCTAGACTGATACTGACTGGAGTTTGTTTTAATTCCAGATTAGTCCAAAAAAGGTATAGTGTTCAGTTCATTTTAGTCAGAAAAATCACAACCTCTTGTTTTGAAGCTTAAAACAACTAGGTGGCACATCAAGTGCTGTTGTGCTAGGCAAGAAGCTAACTACTAGGACATTTAACAAGCTCTAACAAGCTCTTTCTGCAGTCCTGGACTGGGAAATGCATGCCAAACCAGGCAACAATTCGTTTCCCAGCCAAAAATCCCAACAAACAACTTGCAACCAGACCCGGATCTTTGGCAAGTAACACCTGTAAAGTGGCTTAGTCATTACGCTGAAGGTCTTCTAGATGCTGACAATCAGCCATACAAATGGAGAAAGCTACTTGCGTTTCAGCTGAAGAACAAGTGCACAGTTGGAAACTAAAAGGTATATCCAGTGGAAATGGGGTGTAAGGGCTTTGTAGTCAGTTTAGCTGTAAGGCTTCAGAGGGGGCTCTAGGAAGGCAATCAAAGCAATCAAAGAACTCACCATGGTGCCAAAATAGCCAGTCACTGTCTTGGAGTAAAATGAAGAGGCAATGTCGGAGCCACCGCCTAAAAAATAACTACAAGACTCAACCTGCAGCGAGCCTGTGCTTAGGTACAAAGCCAAGCAATCGTTTCACTAGAACTACATTACAAAGTTGCTTTAACACTTCCATATACTGTAAGTATAGTAACTATATGGAGGGAATATACTGTATCTATAGTTATACTCCAGGCACTCTAGGGTTGGAGATGAAGTAGTGTGTGAAGCCATGCTTTAGTGTGTGCTTGGATGTGTGTAGGTGTAAGTATAAGTGTCATCCAAGGTAACAGTTCCTTCTGAGACCAGTTTTTCTTTTAGTAGAGCACCTTGCCTCCCCTGCAGTTTCTTGCATCCCACTGCTAACGCTCAGAGATCTCTGCACTGCTGCAGATATCACATGATTTTCCTGTAGAGAAGATTACAATCAGTCTTAATCTTAAAATTTGACTGCTGGGCTTAATTTTAAGATTTGACTGCTGGGGGGGTCATTTTTATTGTTTCACTGTGAACTTTTTGTCAGTTTTTGTATTGATATAGTTGATGGTAGAACGGTGCTCTTTTTTCCCTTTGTGTCCCTATGAATAATACCCAAGGCTCTAAGGTAAGTCCACTAAGAATAGAGGGCTGTCTGACTTCCTCTCAAGAATTATATTTTTAGCAATGGGGTGATAACACTTTATGAAATGCTTTTATGAGATTATGAATATACAGTAAAAGAATATGAATCCTCCACTGTTACTTTTGGAGTGTAATATACAGTCTCACAGTCTTCTAGTGTTATATTACAATGTGAATACATTATACATTGGAATACACTGGAACAGCAACATCCAGCGAATGAATAATTTTACAATTCGAGCTAGACTTATATTACTTTGTAAGGAATTTAAAAGTGCATTTTTAGGTATAATTATTTTTTAAAAGTAATACCATATCTTATTAATTTTTACAGAGGGTCTAGATTCCCCAAAAGCCTGTTAAAGTTACATAAGCCAACTCTGTTTACTTGGATGATCTAGCTGGAATAACGTTAGTCCCTGAAGACCTGGACTAAATTCACAGATAATAATAAATATAAATATTTATTAGGAAATTGTTTTTGTGAATGACTGCCCCGCTTGCCAGCAGGCACTAACATATCAAATGTGAGTAAGGCAAAGAGCTACAAAGAAAGCTTATGATACGATGAGTTTACAGTTAGGTTAGGTTGACACCAGCTGTATTTGTCAGTGTTATGAAGGTTTTATCTACTGAGTGAAATGCATAGTGGTGCATTTATTCTCTTGTTCAGGCCACACAAGGTATTATCAAGGGCTGTCACTGTGCAGTGTGTGTGTGTGTGTGTGTGTGTGTGTGTGTGTGTGTGTGTGTGTGTACAAACAAACCAAATTGTAAGTTATGTAATACAAAATGCAATCAATAGGTTAGATTGAGACCGACCAGTCCTAAATGAAAACATGGTATGCTTTAGTTTTGCTAACATGCTCAAGATGACTTGCTGAAGTTCAAACTGAACATTAGAATGGCGAAGAGATTTTAAGTGGCATGTGTTGAGTATTTCAGAAACTGCTGATCCACTGGAATTTTCCTATACAGATACCTTGAGGGTTTACAGAGGATGGTCTAAAAAAAAGAGAAAATATCCAGTGAGCAGCAGTTCTCTGGTTGAGCCGTTTTGTTGCCAGATGTCAGAGGAGAATGACCAGACTTCTTTGAGCTAAAAGGAGAGCAAGAGTGGCTCAAATAGCCACTTGTTACAATACATGGATCCTTGAATCAAATGGGCTATAGCAGCAGAAGACCACACCAGGTGCCACTGCTGTCAGTTGAGAACAGGAAACTGAGGCTATAGTTTGCGCAGGTTCTCCAAAACGAACAAGAGACGATTGCGGAAACGTTTTCTATGGCGTTATTTTTGTGCCTCTATTCTGAGCACATGTAAGAAAAAATTGCAAGCGCAAATGTTGCATTTTGAGGAGAAAATTATTTTGAGCAACAAAAAGTTTAATTTGAGCAGAAAATTCATTGTTGCCTGCAAGAAATGTATTTCAGTGTTTGCTGTTATTCATATACACACACAATAATAGCTGATCTCGCTCAGTTGTTGGCCACAAAACCAACCAATCACAGACTTGGATGCAAAAATTCTGATTGGTTGTTACAGTCTCCAATCAGCTTGCTAGCTACTGCATTCCGGAAACAGGGTCCAGAATGTAGCTTAATGTAGATTAAAACCAACAATGGTCTTAAAAAATTACAAGTTTTAAAATAAAATAAGTAAACATACTAACCGAAAATGGATTTAGACTGACACTGTAACAGCCAATCAGAATTTTTGCATCCAAGTCTGTGATTGATTGATTTTGTGGCAGACTTAATGGTGTACAGAGAGCTGAGCGTGCACGAAGCAGGGATGGTGTGAGCACGAACGACACACTGAGAGCAGGTCAGCAGAGATCTGAGCAAGAGAAAATGCCAACCACTGAGCAAGAGGGGCTGTTATTGTGTGTGTATGTGGATAATAGCAAACACTGAAATACATTTCTTGCACGCAACAATGAATTTTGTTTGCTCAAATTAAGCTTTACTTCGCTCAAAATATTTTTCTCCTCAAAATGCAACATTTGCGCTTGCAATTGTTTTTCCCCTTACGCTCAGAATAGAGGCACAAAAATAACGCCATAGTTTTCTGCTGCCACATTTGAATGCTAGTGCCAGAATTTGGTGTAAACAACATGAAAGCATGGATCCATCCTATCTTGTATCACCAGTAAGGCTGGCAGTTGTGGTGTAAAATTGTAGTGGAACACTTTGAGCAGCTTAATATCAATTGTACCTGAATATTGTTGCTGACCCTGTGCATCATTTTATTACCTCAATGTACCCATGTTCTATGGGCTGCTTCCAGCAAGATAGCGCAACATGTCACGAAGCTCAGATCATCTCAATTGATAACAAAATTCATCACAGGAAAACTTATGCTTCCTCACTTTACAACCCAAAACAAAACAATAGTTCTAGTTTATGAGAAAAAAACATGCAAGTTTAAACACTGTAAATGTATTTTTAAATATCTATTTAAATTTCTATAATGCTAGACTAGACTAGCATCAACACCTGTGGTAATGTAGCACCTGTCAAGTACCCCATCACTGACTTGAGTAGCTTGATGAGTTCTTTGCTATAAAAAGGAAATGCATAATTTGCACACGCTCCCAGGTCAGTGAAGAGGATAATTATGATTGTCGACCTTTTGCTTAAGAGCGAAATAATGTACTGATAATAAATCTCCACTGTGATGGAAATTGCATAATAAAGTCTGAGCGCATACAGTTAATGATCAAGCTCTTGTATGCGAGAACTAAAATGAGAGAACTTGGGTAATCCCACATTCAATCTAAAATCTCACGCAAGATATTAGCGTCTTTCTTCATTCCAGAAGATAATCACCATCCCATCCTGGCAAAGGTCAAAGTAGTTTCGTCAAATATATTAAATGTAGTGACTTCGATCAAAATGCGTGTGTGCATTTAACACACACTTCTCACACAGAAGCACACATTAAATGAATTACCGTTCTCCCAGAGTGGGTGTAATGACTCATAGCAGAGATGGTGAACCTGCTTGTGCACAGTGTGCACAGTGTACGGGGTTTATGTCTGAAGGTCAGATTCGATGGCTCGGAGACAGTGATGATGAGCCTTACTGGTTTCAGCCCAGTGCATTTGGCAGCAGGGTTACATGACTGTTAATGGAAGTGTAATGACAACAGGATGGCTTTGCCACAGTTGACTGCCGATGCATCTCTGCCTGACAGCTGATACCATCCCAGGGAAATATGAGGCTGGTCGGGATTCTGGATCACAAAATGAAAATGTCATTTCGTTTGTTTCTTTTACAACAATAACTGCTGAAAAGATCATCTCCAATCATTCCCCCATAGTTGCTTACCCATGTTTAGCCCCACTGTTCATAATGAATAGACAGCCAGCTGGATAAAATAGTACTGCTGACAAATTAATTAAGACTTAAATTATAATATAGTTGGGCTTTTTCAGTTAGAAGATATTAAATGTGTGTTTGCTGTAGGGAATTCTGTGAGGCCAAACTCAGGTACTCTGCTTCTTTAAACCAAGATGCTGTTATGGTTGGTGTATAAAAGGACGTTTCTGCACAGGAGAGATGTACTGTTTGCCAGTAATGGAGGATTAACTGCAAAGCAGTAGTCAGACACTGAGCTGCACCTGAATCCTGTCTGCGCCCAAATTTTAAAACAGAAGCTCACGAGGCATCTAAGTTAAAAGCTGGTTGTTGTTTCTGGAAAACATCTGAGGTGAGAATAATTCATGCAGTTGCTAAATATGTCTTCATTCTAGGTGGGCAATGCTTCATTTTATGGTTTCCTGAGTTATGACACCCCTAATGTGTGGAAGGTAGACTAGATATCAAGGGTTTTCTGCAAGCAATGAGCAAGGAACTCAACACCCCATCAATTAAAACACTACATGACTCCATGAACTAACTGCAGGGCTGGCAACATTTAATGACATTTAATGGGAAGCATGGAAAAGACAGATCATGAAGACGTAACAATAAGGAAGTTTTGCAGAGCCACTATTGATTGAACATATTAGTATGTTAGAGACACAAAGAACAGATGAGGCAGATAACAATGCAAGGCTTTGCAAAAATTTGGTCACGTAAGAAGGATCTGAACTAACAAATATTTTTAACAAGGTTAAGTTACATGTTTAAAAAAAAATCCCCAAAGCTACAGAATTCATTAATTATTTATGAATGAATCATATTTCATGGCAATCCATCCAGTTGTTTACAGCCAATAGGGGAAAGGTCAGAGCACCAGAAACAAATTTATTTATTTTTCCTATAACTGTGAAAAACCACATTTATATTGACATTTTATGCTAACCCATCATGGGCATGTTCAGATATGAACAACGCTCTATGGATATAACGAGAGGTGATCTAAAAGCCAGAGAAACAATACAATTCCTATCAATTATATAGCAAAAATATATTTTTTAAAAATGACATGACATGACATAACTTGCCTTGTACTGTATGTGCACTCCTTTTCAAAGAGATTAATATTTAAGCTCACATGCCGAGGGATTTTTCCTAGTGCTTTATGTTAACACGACTCTGCTTGCGATTTACTGATCCGTCCATCACTTTCACTTTCTAATTTTGAGAAAAAGGAAAGACTATGATAAAATGAGCTAAACTGTCCATCAGATTAGAAAGGGCACCGTACATCAAAGTAAATGGAATAGAATGCTATCCATCTAAACTGCAGTCTGGGACGAAACTGAAAAATATTTTTTGGAAACTGATCTAATCAACTAATCATTTCAGAGTCCAGGTGTTAACTATAGTGCTTTAGTCAGGTAGGAAAAAAACAAGAAAGAGCTACAAATCTAATTTCCATGAAACATAATTTCAGTTGAAAAAGAAACAAATGCTGCAAAAATTAATTGCACACAAAAATGTTTGAACAGACTGCTGTTTCTCCGGCTACAGGAGGTGTACAGACCTACAGCCTCAGCCTTCCTCTGCATAGTTAACCTCTCTGGAACACGACACCTACTGCACTGAGGGTAAGGTGCCCTTGGCGACAATGACGCAACAAGTCGTCTACCTGACTGTAGCAGAAACAGGGAAATGATATGGTAAATGGTCTGTATTTGTATAGCGCTTTACTAGTCCCTAAGGACCCCAAAATGCTTTACACAACTAGTCATCCACCCATTCAGCACACATTCACACACTGGTGATGGCAAGCTACATTGTAGCCACAGCCGCCCTGGGGCGCACTGACAGAGGCGAGGCTGCCGGACACTGGCGCCACCGGGCCCTCTGACCACCACCAGTAGGCAACGGGTGAAGTGTCTTGCCCAAGGACACAACGACCGAGACTGTCCAAGCCGGGGCTCGAACCGGCAACCTTCCGATTACAAGGATATGGGTTTAGGCATGAAAGGGTTTTTTGACTGTGTACTTTTATTTGCTCTACCTCATGAAAAAATATAGTACTAATAAGGAAGATCTAGAAAAAAGGCGAGGTGGAGGAACAAATGCAGAAACTTATGGTACAGAAGGCACCTCACATACACAGCCACAATGTGTATGTGTATGTGATGTACTGCTTTTTTGATTAGACTTTTCAAAATACTCCCATACCAAAACGTACCTCTTTTCATCTCCTAGGTATGGGCTAAAATATCTTTGCTTTGTTGTCGCACCTAATTTCAGTCCGATTTCACTTAAGAATGTAAATCTTGGAGTTTATCCATATCTAAGAGCCAGGCCTCTGTATGCTACTTAGTATCATATTCTTCTACAAATTGACTTCAGCAATTGGCACGATTTAAACTATTCAGCTTTTCAGTGATTTTAGATGCAATATTTCATATTATATGTTATATGTAGAGGACGTCTCATTGCCTCAAAAGAGCATGGCTTTTGAAATTCAATAGGTAACATAAGAAAGGGCAGTCTTTGCCACTGGAAACAAAGTGGGAAATGTGTCCCTGTTGGAGTCCCATAAGGACACCCATTTTCATTCCAAGTGTCAAAGCATATATTTAGCCATTCCTCAGGAGAGCTTTAAGTCCTTTTCTAGATGTTTTTCATATGCTGAGAACAATTCCCCTTGTTACTGGGAGATGGGTGATAGGGTGCAGGACTGCTTTAAAGCAGTGAGTTTGGTTAGTTTTTCTGCTGATTGCTTTATTCCCTTGAAGGACAATCACACACTGGCTCTCTGCTCACAAACTGGATTAAGTAAAAGCTTAACCACATACTGAAATCTGCATAGATGGGCTGCTTCACATATTGAATCTGATTGTGCTGAACACATTACATGTGTTTTCTCTCCTCTCATTTTTCTGTGTCAGCTCTTACAGGCACAAATCAAATGTCATTCAACAGAGAACGTTTGCAGCCTTGTGACATGCTGTCACGTTAAAGTCAAAGCTCCTTTTTATTGCCCTAACTCTGTTAGGACCTCAGTGATGAAAACTCACTTAAAACATCCACTATGCGAGTTTAAGTAAACAATGTCGGGCTGCAGGGGTAATCACTATAATTCCCTTTCTGACACTCCTACAAAATGCATTATATAAACTTTTATTTAAGCTGGATGGCAGTGTTTTAACAAAACAATGGGAAATAATATTCCATTTGGAAATCTTACAGAGCATAATATTTCTATTTTCACAAAATTAAAATAGTAACACTAAAGAAAAAAAAGCACTCAAAATGCTGCAAATCCAACCGAAAAATAAATGACCAAGTTAAATAACTCCAGACAGTTGTGACTCACCAGAGTACTCAACCCGAGGACATCAGTTGCATAACAAGTAATATGACTATAGCTTACTACTATAATCTCTCTGTGGCAGATCTACTGTCTGAATGTCATTTGGTGTTAGAGCCTGTTAGGCAGGGGTGGGCAATTTATTTACCCAGGGGCCCACATGGAAAAACTAGGACTGTTGTGGAGGGGATTTTATAATAAGCTTATAAAAAGTTTAAATTAAAACTGAGCAGGACTGAGTTCAACGTATCAATGCAGCCCAGTCCCAGTTTCTCGTGTTAATGAACTGCCCACCCCTGCTGTTAAAACTGTCAATACCAAAGATAAACTGTGATTTCAATAAGTTCATGAAGTGCTTTTTGTGCCATGTCCATAAAAACAGAGTCTCTCTCATCTGTGCTGAGGGTGTCCGCCTCCTGCTGTGGCTACAAAAATTTAATAAACTTCAACAAACAGCTGTAAGCAGTTAAGAACTTCAGCTCCCATTAACGCTCTGTCAAAGCAAAGATTATATTTATTATTCATATGTTTCATTATCTTCCTTACACTGACTTTATTGCACTGAGGTTATATTTTTAAGGACATTTCAATCAATACACGCGTTGATGTGATTTGCTTCCACCCAGTTTTTGATTCTAATGGCAAAACAGGAAGTACATTTTCATTATATACATACACGTGCTAACCAATTTATTTGGTACACTTTGCTGGGTTGGACACATTTTTGCCTTCAGAAATGTCAAATTCTTTTCTTTCTTTCTTTCTTTCTTTCTTTCTTTCTTTCTTTCTTTCTTTCTTTCTTTCTTTCTTTCTTTCTTTCTTTCTTTCTTTCTTTCTTTCTTTCTTTCTTTCTTTCTTTCTTTTTCTTTTTTTGTGGAAACAATGATCATGTGGTATTACAAAGCCAAAAACATTCCAAGAAAATATCCCACATATCAGCAGCAGCAGCCTGAACTGCTGATACAAGGCACAATGAATCATCTGAGTGTGGCAGCGCAAATCAGGACTCATCAGACCAGGATATGTTTTTCCAGTTTTCCGTTGTCCAATTTTGGTGAGCCCATGCGAATTGTAGCCTCAGTTTCCTGTTCCTAGCTGACAGGAGTGGCACTTCAACATGTTGTAAATTCACAGTTGCTTCCTCTTAGCTGTAATGAGTGGTTATTTAAGGTACTGTTGCCTTCTTATCACTCCAAGCAGCCCAGCCATATTTTTCTGACCTGCAGCATCAACAAGGCATTTTCAATCAGAGAATTGCTGCTCATAGGATTATTTTCAGACCATTCTCTGTAAATCGTAGAGATGGCATTGCGGGAAAATCCCAGAAGATCAGTTGTTTCTGAAACATTCGGACAACAACAACCATGCCGTGTTCAAAATCACTTAAAATGTTTTCCAAATTCTGGCACTCAGTTCAGGGGCGTAATTTCCAGGGGGGTTAAGGGGGTTATGACCCCTCCAATAATCAGACCCAACCAATATAACCCCCCCCCCCCCCCCCCGCAATAAAACTATGAATTATCTTGCATAAATAGGCTGTTGATTTTCTTGACTCATTTCAGTCCCCCCAATGTTCAGCACAAAGTTACGCCGATGACTCAGTTTGACTATTTTTGCATTCCTAAATGCATTCGATTGCTGCCATGTGATCGGCTGATTAGAAAGCAGTTGGCTTTGAGTGTCCTGTCCAGGTCTCCTCACTTGTCTGATCATTTGCCTTTAGTCTAAAGAAGGAATATGAATGTTCATTGTGCAAGGTCACTGTAAATTTTCCTAAAATTGTATCAAAGAGAATTTACCAAATGGGCAGAAACATGTGCTCTAAACAGAAGAAACAAAACCCTCACTTTGTCCTGTGAGCAACGAAAGCCTTGGAGGCCTTCTTTTATTTGCTGTGAAATTTGTCTGGGCAGCACATGATAGAGCTCATAAGCGACTACTGTCTTATGCCAAAAGCATTACAGATTGGCAAAACTAATTTTCCCTCTTAAGTGAAATATTTGAGAATAAACGAGCATGAAGAACAAAGAGAAGCACAAACAAGCCATGAAGAACAAAAGGGATATAGTCACTAACACGTTAGCAAACATCCTTTGCTAACATTCAAGGTCTTACAGCATATTTGTTTTTGGCAACTATAGCCGTATGTCACTACCATCCAGAAGCAGATATTTCATACGGGTACATTATTAACTGTCTTGTTAATAATTCCTTGGAATTCTCAGCTGGTTACTTGTCTATATAGATTAGAGTTTGAAGCTGTGCCAGAATATATTAAATAAACTGAGGCTAGAATTTGATTTCCAAAGCATCATTAGCATTTCTTTCTAAATGCTATTTCACCACAGGGTTCGAAGAGAAAGTGACTAACCGCTGAGGAAGAAGTCGACAGGCCAAAGTTCTCATAAAATCTCGGTGTTTGAGTTTCCTGTCTGGCAGAGAGCCGCCAGCCAGACAGCAGAAAGTGAACTGAGGCCAAACACTCCCTGGGCAATAATCAATCCAGACAAGTTTTCATTGCTCCTAGTGAGGGACACCAACAGAGCTGACCTCGTGTCTCAAAGCCAGACGCATCCATACCTGGCAGAGAGTGAGTAATCATCAGAGGGGGAGGCTGATTATTTTCCATTCTTCCTGTTCGCCCATGGGAGTCCAAGTCTGCCTGCAGCACATCTTGTTATTACTGTATATGAAATAATTTATCCAAAGTTTTTCCCATGAAAGATAAATAGAAATAAGAATGGTCGTTTTATTACTGTCACCATTATCACACCTGGCAATGACAGCCAGATATTATATATGACTTCAAAGGTTTTATGTATTCTCACACTACAAAGATTAAAATGATCCATACCACAGGGAAATTCCTGCATTTGCAGCCTTTATAAAAGCTTTGCACCCACACAGCCCTAATCAGCTGTGATTATCACTTAGTGACTGTAAGTACACACAAAAACAATGCTAACAGTGTCACATACCCTTAATGATTTCAAACTGCTTATGCCTTCAATAATTAATACCAATGATTGCCATTTAAATTTTTCTTTGGGGCGTTTGAGCTGTGTATTATATAAAGAAAACACATTTACGTTAGTTATTTAGGGGGGTAAAAGTCAAAGGGTGCAAGGGAAAAAGCACTTGGCATTTCCTTTCATAGATGAGCCTGTGCCAATTTCAACTTCATTCTTGGTTTGTCAGAGAAATCCATTAGCCTACAATTTAATGCTCTCCTGCTGCACTGTCAGAGGGAACAGGGAAGGGTACGTGGGTGTCTCTGGAACAGTACTCATTAAAATCCTTTTATCTACCTAACACTTCAGAATTCAACATGAAATAGCACTGACAGAGGAAACAGAAGATTGTTCCGCTCTTATGGGGCATGCCAGGACTCTTTCCAAAGCATTTGGGAATCCAAGCTTTGAAGTCTTTCACAACAACATTATCAGTGTCCAATAGCGGAGCTCTCCCTTTAGTTCCTCATCACACCTCATAGAAGGCTACCCTTTACTAAGAGCAACAAAAAAGTCGTGGATCAGTAGCCATAAAATCTGACACAGATGTTTTCTACAGGACGAATCCTAATGACTTTGGTTATTTCCTGATTAGATCATCTACCTTTCTAACAGTATTGAAATGTCGACAGAGGACATACAGTGCTGGGCAAAACTCTCTAGTCACCTCTCATTTATTTGTATTTTGTTAGGAAAATAGGAAAAGGGTGCAGTGATTTATTGAAACGTGCAAACATGCCTGGAAATGCAGTGTATAAGGCAAAAACAGAGTTTGTCTAATTCTAACAAACTTGAAAGTCAATATTTGGTATGACCTCCTTTATCCTTCAACATTAACCGAATTCTCTTAGGCACTTATAATTTCTTTAAGTAGTCTTCGAGTATTTAGTTTTGCAGACTTGATGAAGGACATTCAAAGCTCTTCTTTGGATTTGGGTTGCATTTGTTCCATCTCTACCAAGATTATCCCACACTGCTTCCATAATGTTGTAATCTGGGCTTTGGGGAGGCCAATCCATGACATTATGCGTTTTTACATTATGTTTTTGGGATCATTTTCATGTTGAAAAATGAATGGTACTGCATGGTGGATCAAAATCTGATGGTACTTTTCTATATTCGCAATTCTCTCAATTTTGACAAGATTTCCAACACCATTGATTGAAAGGCAGCCCAAACCACGACAGAGCCTCCATCACGTTTTACAGATTGCTGTACAGATTTACTGTTAGAGGCCTGTCCTGACCTCCTCTGTACATACTGACAATTTGAACCAAAAATGTCAAATTTTGATTCATCATTCCATCAGACCTCACCACTGATTTTTAGTCCAGTTCTTGTGTAATTTGGCATAGGCTTTATGACAGACACTCATCCACTATGACCATTTCTGATGGGACTTCAGTGAACAGTAGATGGATTAACTGAAGAACCAGATTTAACAATGCTGGTCTTTGTTGGAGTTTTTCCTGTTTTTTAAGGACATGACTTTCAAAGCTAGTTTCTTAGGCCTGCCACTTCCTTTTTGTTCTCCATTTGTCCAGTCTTGGAAAAATCTTGCCAGATTTTTAATAGGAACGGGGAACAATGACATGTTTTTGGAACAAGCTGCCGATAAAGTACCTAAAGACACAGTTTAAAATTGGTTGTTTACCAAGTTGCCTGGTGTCTTTTTTCATACTTGAGTTGTTTATAGGTCATGGTTCAGTAGCTAACAACAAAAAGCCTCCGAACATAGTCAGATACAAGGACTGCAATAAAAGTGAGTAAATCAACCTATGTTGAAAGACAGGTGAAAGATGTTTGTGCAGTGGACATTGTTAATTATCACAACGAGCATTCAAATAATTACTTTGATGTTTTATCCCCCATTCTGTGCAAAGCATTTGTTCACAGTTTTTTTAATTTTTAGTTATTTAAAAGTTTAATATTTTAATTGATTTAAATCATATCTTAATTGACTGCTGTGGAGCATTTTGGTAAATGTCTGCTGTGTTTAAATGTGCTATGTAGGGATATGATTTTTACAAGCAGTGCTGTTGCAAGTACGATTTTAAAGGAGCTGCTGACATTGCTGTTGCAACCTGCCTTCAGTAGAAATTACAATTGTTAAAGTCTTGGATTGCCTGCAAGTTTAGGAAGAAATGTGTGGGTGCTGGAAATGGTCTGTAGTTATTTTTGAAGATTTAATGAAGAGCACAGAACCGTTAAACTGCCAACAGATTCACAAAAAGCAAAAAACAAACAAACAATAAAACTTAATTTTAATAAGTAAAACTTTGAGTGATGAAGAAAACAATAAGCCTTAATTACCTTACAGTACATACCCACATATGCACACCTAGAAAGCTAAAACAGAAGAGTTTTTTTGTTTTGTTTAGTTTCTTTTTTAATGTGAAAGAAATCTTGAAGAATTGCATAAATCTTCTGCACAAATACACATAAACCCACACATATTTCTTTTCTTCTTTTCTCTGTCTCTTGATAAAACAATCTGTCAGATCTGGCCGACAGGAATAGACATTCGCAGTTAAAACTTTGCTTTTTGTTTGAAACTGTCAGACTTAAATCAAATACACAGAAAACTAAAATGCTGGCTGTGAGCGCTGTGCAGAACATGCACCATTTCACATTCCCATTGATCAGTGGGTGGTAGAGCAGTGGGGGACAGATGTCTTTGCCTCTGTTCTGTTGGAAGTGATGCAGATTGGGTCTGATCGGAACTCATTTGCAGGCTTAAAAAGAAAGAAATATGCAAGTGTCAGTGGCCATGACTTCAGGTCCCCTCACCACCACCCTGCGGAAGAGATCATAGGCTGCTTTTAAGCGTAACGGAGCAGACTAAGATTTAAGAAACAGGCTAAGGGTCCAGCTCTTTCTGGGAATCAAGGCTGAGACTTCAATAGCTCTAAAGTATCATCTTTACTCTGGCTGTTTTCTTTTACGTCTGTTTATTTCTTTTCTTTATTCTCATGGTTTATCCCTGTGATGCTTTTCTTCTAAAGCACTAGGCAGATCAGCGAAGAAACAGCAAAAGATTAAAGTCTTAATCAGCGCTGGTTTCAGTGCCCCAAGCTATCTCTTACTGGAAAAAATACATTAGACAGTGGAGCAAAACAGCTGGTGGGAATTTGGTGTGAACAGTCTGTCTTCACACCATCTGTTAGATACCATTCGCAACAAATGCTGGACTGTGCATCTTTCTTTCTCTTTGGCATTTAAACCTCATTCTTTCCATAGTCTCTGTAGATCTTGAGATAAAGATAGGTCTAATCAAAAATCTCTAATGAAATCTGTAAATTCTTTTGAGTGCCAATTTTCAGCTTTGCAGTGTACTTATGAACTGGTGCTATAAGGCAATCAAGAGTACCAAAGAAGGAATTCTCTCTCAGAGCTGTAATTTATTAATGCACATAGCTAAAAATTCCTTCAAGATGTGACTGAAAATGATTTAGAATTTCAATTTTATATCACTGCTGAATCACTGCAAACTTTTCTTTATTTCTCTTTCATGATTTAAAGTTTTAAATATGCACATAGGGAGGAATTATCACATCAAGGACCCGTCTTTCATCAGCTGCACGTTTAGTATTTCTTCAAAACCTTTCTCCAAGTGACTCATGGTTGCAGGGTTAATGCCTGTGTGACTTGGGCCTTAACTTCAGCGAAATTGCTTAAATGTATTCTCTTTGGCAGTGCTGTCTGATATGGTCTGACGGGAATGCTGGTTCTTTGGAGCACTTGTAAAATGGTGTGCATTTTAACATGAGTATGGCCAAAGCTGCAACTCAATGAGGCACAGTATGCTAATGTGCTCACAGTGATTATGCTTGCATGCTGATAGTTACTGAGATGACTGACATTAGCTAAAAGTACACAGTACACACTCAGGTTAACAGTTGTGTCACAGTTTTGCAGATGTTTGCAGGTGGTCAGTAGGAAAGAAAAACAGCTCTGGGTAGGAAAAACATTTTAAGCTGACAAAGGTTTATGATTAAAAAAACAAAATAAAAACTGAACAATTGAGCCAGTGATATTCAAGTTGTGGAGAAGATGCGATCCATATTCTTATGACGTTCCACGTGGATATTTCCCATCACCTGCTATAAATCACATTTGTGTGTCTTACCAAACTGGGCTCATTTCTCTGGAGCATTTACGAATGCTAGTGTGAAATCCCTGAGCAAAGACTGAGAATAACAAATGTTAGCAGGGGTAGTAGTTTATTTGTGAATAAGATCTGCTACAGATATACTGGCTCAGCGTTTCAGCTGTCCCTTTCAATAAACCAACAGGGTTTATTAGCAAGACCAAAGGGGCAGTCCATCTAACGGGGCTATTAAACAGTCATCTTGAATAAAATACTGAACAGCCTCAATTAGTCCCTGTAAAAAGCAACTGAACCAAATAACAGTTTTATTTTGCCATTATTTACAGATTCATTTCTAGGGTTTACTTGAATCTGTGAATCCATGTGATGCTCTGGTGATTAGCTACAAAAGGAGAAATGGGGTCATAGCCTTTCATCCCAAAGCAGAAAATGGACCCGTGTATACAGGAGACAAAAGAAGGAGGGAACAAATGAACAAAGGAGCAATCCATTTATTGGCGTTAGTATTCAAGCTGCAACAGCAGCAGACAGGTTTCTTCTATCACTGCTGAGACCTTCTCTATATTGTACTGAGGACTGTCATTGATTGCTGTGATAGCCCCTGGGAGCTGATGGCCTGATAGATAGTGATGTAGTCAGACATTGCTCATCGAGCCTTCTTTATTGCCCCGGGGTTCACTTATTCATCCTGGCCCCATCTCACAGCTACATCTTTAGCTTTTTTCTGTCATGACCAGGAGATGAATATGCCCACTGGTTTTGCCTTTGTGGAGAGCTGCCACTCCTTTTAAGCCATACTTGAGAGCCCTGAGGCAAGACACCATAGTGTACAAGTGGAGGCTTTGTCAACGAACGATGAAGAAAACACTCTGCAGGAGCAATGGCAGCAAGTGCACTCTTCCAGTGAACGAGTGGGGCCTGGGGATGTGCAGACAGGAAGTGCACATGGGTCAAAAAAAGAGCTCATCGCGTCGGCTCATTTTAAAAAGCAGTGTGCAAGAGGACGCTGACATTTTTTAACCCAGCACTCTCTCCTCAGAAGTTCAAACTGCAGTGACACTTTGCTGTAGTTCAGCTTCAAAGTGGACCTGGTAAGCCGTTAGCCACTCATAAACAAGTAATGCTCCAATTAATGAACTGTGGTGAAATGATAATGTAGTCATTATGCTATACTCAAAGTGGAAAACTGCCTCTATACGCCACTCAAAGAGAGCACTTATTATAACGAGAGCTGGGAAATTTGGGGGAGTATAAAGAGTCAAACTAGTGTAATTTCCATATTTACAGGATGAGGAAGTCCAGTAGAATCGCCAAGCTTTTTGCCCTTTCTGTGGCTTTCCTGATGCCTGGGACTCTTTAATGCAAAATAAAGAGGGAAAAAAGTCACAAAAAATTACTTTTAATGAAAACAGCGATGGGTCCAAAGGCGAGGCTCCATTTGTTGCTGCTGATTCAGGCTTGAGCAGTCAAGGAAAGCATAATGTTGGAAAGTCATTTCTTTTCAGTGCAGCATGAAGGCAGATAGGAGCAGACTATTACCAGGCAAAAGGAACACTCTGGACAGTTATTCTTTGGGGTAGCCGTGGGGAGATAACACACACTCTCTCCCTTTCCATCATTCTGGCACACATGTGCACACACGTCCATTTGTTGCTGTGTAAAGCAGTTTCTGACAGAATGACAGCGTCAAATACAATAAAGACATGAATGAAACTGAATGCAGGACTGGAAGGTGAAACAGAGTGAAGGGAAGAAAAAAGCTTATTTCACGCATACTTCCCAACTATGTATAATTTACACCCAGAAAGAGTTACCTGGGAGACAAAACATGAATATTAACAATTTTTATTTTTATCATAACAGCATTCACACAGTTGTTTTTTAAAGGTCACCGGGTAATAATTAATAATAAGAAAAATGCAGAAATCATTTGAAAACAATTAAAAATTAAATTTTTCCACACATGAATCTGTTACCATCTGGTATAATAAAACGTGCAGCCATGAAACACATCCTTGGCCACTGAGCAGGGGGCCCATTAGTCTGTGATGATATTTAAAGGTGTCAAAGTGATAAACCAGAGCAGCAGGAGAGCTGTAGTCACTTCTCAGGATGGTAAAAGGCCACTGTGATTCCGTTAATGTCAGAAAACTGAACCTGTAGCCCTGTTAAATTGCCTTTAAAACAACATACAGGGTTGTGACACCAACATGAAACCAGCTTCTGCTTATTTAACTGTAAGATGCAATCAGTAAAATGCCTTATCTTGGTAGCATTAATATGTCGGTGTATGGATTAAGTTTTAAACTCAGATATTAATGTTTTAAACCATTCAGTTATTTCAGCATGATGTGGTTCAATCTGACATGGAGGGATTTCAGGCTCATCTTACAAGTTTCTTGAAATCACATTTGAATAAAAGACGCCAAAGCCAGATTTTTCTCTTGATTTTTATGTACAAGCACAATTGCCCCCCCCCCCCAATTTTCTAAAGCAGTAATTAAATCAGTAATAAAATTAGCCTAAGTCTTAAACTGAGATTGTTATAATTAGTTGCAAAACCATTGACTGATAGACTTGAAAGTGCAGCACAAATTCTCCCAGGAAGATAGAAATATATCATTGGAAGTGAGGTGACTGCTAACTTTCTATGCAGATGGTCCAACTCTCAGTGTTTCCTTGGAGTATCACATACAAAGCAGTCTGTTAATTACAGATAATTATTTTCACACTGATACAAGTGAAAATTTGGTTGAGTTTTAAAACTCCCTACACGTGCTACTTCTTCTACCATTACCACTGTCTTCATCAGCTGACATTATGGACTAGATGACAAACATCCAGATGATGTTACCAGGCTGCTGATTAGTTACCGGTATCTGCATAACAGGTAGTGTGGTACACAATGAAGTCCATTAAATTACCAGGGAATAAGTGTGAAGGTGCTGTTTGTTCCTTTGGGTTAATTAGACTGGTGTGAACCCTGCAGATGAGGCTGCTCCATTGTAAAATCGCTCCGTCTCCACTGATTAGCAGTTCTTAACAGATACACAAAAACTGACACGTAATATATGAAAAAAACTGACTTATGCATACTGTGAGAATCAGACCAACACAGGTACAAAAAGGTGCAAATAAACGAGGGCAAAGGTGACCATAGGGGGTAGATGCATTGATATACCCAGAAAGGAGATACAGATAACATCCCAAGATAGCCTGAAGATAGAAAGATAAGTATTCACATTAAAATCCTTTACATACTGACCACATTCTTGGGAAAGTCTGTAGTTTAGATAAAATGTGGTAATTTTTTTTTAAAAGATTGAAAGTTAATAGTAGTTCATTAAATTTTAGCCTATAAGTTTGTTCCCCCCCAATAGCCAAGTGGTTACAAAGTTATAACTGTTCACAGTGTAATACTAGACTTATGACTGAAACTGGTCTCATTACTTTTTCTAACACAGATTACTGTTAAGGATCACTTGGATTAAGGGCAAGCTCACTGATGAAACCATCACTATCTGACAATAATTTTTGCCACACAATGTAATGATATAAAAAAAATTATATCCCAGCAAACATGGTTAAGATCCTGAAATCATCCAACCTGATATCGTGGCAATGCGTGCAATAGGCTTGGCTGGTAGACTGTATATATTTCGAGATGTACATGCATGCAGAAATTGCAGTAAGTTACAATTTCATTGCAAGCCAATATGAAAATAATCACGGGAAAGCGCTTAAACAGATATCATTAACACATTAACACGCACTAACATGACTTCTTGGCTTTAAATATATCATCGCCCCATGCTGGTAATGCAACTTCTGCATGCAGTAATGCAATCTCTCCTTGTGTGTACATTTCACACTTTGGAAAAGCAAAGGATGAACTGGACACGGTGGACCAGTGTGTCTATTACATGTTTTGCATGAGAGTGGGTTGAATCATCTCCCTGATGAGTCAGGTGTTTTATTGAAGTCGGCAACTTCAATAAACCACAACTAGAGCAAAACAACATATAACATCTAACCACACTGAAACCCCTATTAGCAGCAGTGAAATTGAGAATCGGTATAGTTGGCAAAAAAGAAAAGAAAACCTCATTGCTCTGAAAGCAAATCATTCAAACACATGAGACAGGAAGCCAATCTCTACAAAACTAGTTGTGGCACAATGACAGAAACTAAACTATAGAAAGACTGAGAAAAATCAGATTATTGCAGTGAAGGAATTAAATGCATCCATCTTTGCCATTTTTTTTTAACAAGAATGTGGACGGCTACACAACAGCTTCTACACATACACAGACCAACTTTAACGTGGCCTATTTTTTAATATAAGTCATTAAATTTTAAGCAAATGATGTTTATGGTCATATAAAATCCATTTCAATTGCTGATCGGTGAGCTTAAGATGTCAGACTGTTACAGTCACCTTATCTCTGACCCTGCTGTCCACACACAAACACTGTGATGGGAATTTTTTAAATGTAATGCTGATTAGCTCAGCAGTACGAGAAATGGGCCCTGAAGTTTGAGGTCATGGGTCTGACTGACACTTCTGGTGTTTGCTTTTTTTTTTTCCTTTTCCTTTTCTTTTAAAAACAAATCTAATAAGGACATCCAGAAGAAGCATGCCAAGCTCATAACTTTCATTTTGGAGCCATGTCTTTACTTTTTTTTTAGCTATCCTTTAAATCCTGACTGAAGGTTGTCAAAAGACCACCAAGTGTAAATGAGCTTTAAGGAACTCGGTGTGCATCGTTCGCCAATTAGCATGTGAACTACTAATAGATTCATAACATCAATTCTCTTTTTCCCTAATGTGCTAGACTAACAGCACAACCATCCAATTATACAAACCAATTATTTGTTCACGTCTTGCAACTAATACTTTGGCATATGAGATGAACTCTCCTCACATTTTTTCCCCTCTTTTGTTATTGCATTAAAAACTGACAGTACCCCAAAGTCAAAGTGAGTGTTTCAGAACCACTTTCAAACCCCAGCCAGTTCAATATGATGGCAGACAATGAACTTTTGCCCCTTTTGTTTCTTTGTCAAAATCTCAATCTGCCAATTGCTCCTGGCTTCTCGGTGAAGAAAAGAAAAGAAATAAGCTGGGGCCACTCCATCTCCATCTCAGCAGGCAGTGGCTAAATTAGGATGAAACACACTAAAGGAGAAGTGTATGCAAAATGATGACAATCCGGGTTTTTTTTCCAGAGCAAGGAAATAATGTTTAATTGCAGATGTGCTGCAGAATGGCCTGTCAAAGGCTTTAGTGTCCTTAACAACGTGTGCTCAATCATTGAGGAAATGTGCCTCTCAAGAAAGTTTAGCTCAATTATTTCCCATTAAAAACAATTTCTAAACAGCCTCAGACAGATTCTTTCTTTTGCCTAAAAGTAAAGTGATTATGAAAAAGAATGAAAAGATCCATATCCGTAAGAGTTATCCTGGTAACCCTCTGTCAGTGCGCCCCAGGGTGGCTATGGCTACAATGTAGCTACCCATCACCAGTGTGTGAATGGGTGGATGACTGGATGTGTAAAGCGCTTTGGGGGTCCTTAGGAACTAGTAAAGCGCTATATAAATACAGGCCATTTACCATTTACCAAACCTGATGGAAGCAGATATTTTTAACTACATCTTCTATTTCAGGTGAGTCTTGATTAAAATAATCACCGTCTTTCCAGGTCTTCTTCAACCTTCTCTGGTATTACCAAAAACACCTAGTTGTCCCTCATGTGCCTGGAGTTTGATGATAGTTTCTTTCATTTTCACTCACTATGTGTTTATGCAGTACACCTCTCTGCATTTAATTATTTGTTATTATTAATCTCTGACTGTCTTCCACAGCATGTCTTTGTCCTGTCTTCATCCACTCACCCCCAACTGCTAGAGGCAGATGGCCCTTCCTGAGCCTGGTTCTGCTGGATGTTTCTTCCTGTTAAGTGAGAGTTTTTCCCCACTGTTGCTAAAGTGCTTGCTCAAAGGAGGTCATGTGACTGATATGTTTTTTTTCTGTTTTCTTTATATTGTAAGGTAAATACAATACAATAATGCAAAGCACCTTGAGACAACTATTTATTTATGATTTAAATTGAATTAAAATTGAATATTTACATTATCTTCCAAGCATCAAAATGCACTGTGTGTGCTTAAGCTCCTCTACTTTCAAGTCAAATTACTCCTGATTGGCTGCCCCCTTGGATACAATAGTTTGGATAGCATTTAGGTAATGCTTACATGCTCACAGCTAACATTTGATGGCAAAAATGACCATATTAGCAATTACAACTCTCCCAGATATGATAAAAAAATCACAAGTGAAAAATGATTTATTAGAAACTGAGTGATGAGAGCAGTCTGAAGCTTTTGCCTTGCTTGATAGGAGCATCCTGCAGTGTTTATCACAGATCATATGAGTTTTTAGCTTATTTGCTATGTCCAGCATTTTTTTTTTTTTTTTTTTGGTTGTCTGAAAAACTGTACGCATGAAATATAAAACACTTAGCATTAAAGGGATGATGGAATGTTGATGTCAAAAACTGAAGGTGTTTCAGGACCAAATCTGCATATAAAAGTACAGATAGAAATAAAGTGATGGATTTCTATGAGGAGCACTCTTTGCTTCTTTGCTGTTGAGTCTACATGCACAGAAACCTTTCAATGTTTGTTTTAATATTTGTGAATCTGGCAAAGTATTTTACTTGGCACTGGATCAAAACCAATTTGGAACTGCTTGTAATGGTGTGGTGTGCGCAGAAATGAGGACCCAACTGCAAGGCGCTGAGAAAAAAACTAAGCAAGCCATTTTTTAGGCTAATAAAGTCCAAAACATAAATCCAGAACTGAAAGCAAAAAAGAATCCAGCATAAAAAAGTAATAAAATCAATGAGGTACAGGGATACAGACAGGCAAGGACACAGTATGACCTGGCAAGGCTCAGCTGAAGGACAGACAGCCACCCACACACACACACTGAAGGGTGGGTAACAAAAAGCAGGTGAAACTAATCAATGATAACAAAAGAAAGTAAAACAGGAAGTAACTAACTGAACACTAATAAGACACTGACATACTGGGAACTTGACACTGGAAAACACTAACAAACATGTCTGCATATTATAGGAACCCTAACCAAGATAAAACAAAATATTTGCATTAAATAATAATTCAAAGTCCACAAAAACTCAAATACGACAGTCAAAGGCCCAAAAACAACGACACTGCCCATCTACTGAAAGCTACCAACCATGACCCTGTTTATGAGAAGGGGTTAACCAAGCTCTACAGCAACTTACTTTCTTCAAAGAATCACCAAATGTGAGACAGTCAAGTCTAAGAACTGCTTTTTAACTGGGAGCTGAAAATGGAGTCTAATGAAAAACACAAATTCACTCCCTGCATCCAAATTGCTCTCAGACTCAGACAAAATGAGCAATTATTTGACTGCTGCGAAGTGAATCACCAGATAGTATTTCAGCATCTAGGGAGTCGATATAGTAAATCCCACATTAGCAGAGTTAGGGTATTGAATATAGAAATAAAAAGATTTTCTCCTTTGAAATGTTTTTCATTATTTCATGTTAAAAGCACAAACATTTACTGCCTCTTCAGAAAAGCCAGAGCCGAGGTTGACCTGCAGTGTATCACCTTTTGAGCAGCTGAAGGTTAACCACTTGAGGTTTGAGATTTTATATGAAAGGGTGTAAAATCCTTTAACTATCCTTCCTCCACCAAATGACTTCATAGGCTGTTTTTTCACAAGCTGTTATGACCCACCTATAGATCTTGGATATTGAGCTTGTTTCCATTAATATTAAGCTTTCTTTCACATTGCAAACCCCAAACATTATAAGCCTATGCAAACAATGAGGGCACCTAAATCTAACTTAACAGCCAGTGAGAGTCGAAGTGAAAGTCAAGTGAAGGGAAAACTAAAACGTGTGGTGTTTTTGTGATGACTCCATCTTATCTCATAAAACTGGGGATATACTAATTTTGGACATGTGCACTGACTTTGTTTAAATGCAATTTAAATTTTCACATAAATGCAATTTTAGATTTCTGAAAATTGAGCTTTTTAAAAACTCCTGCCACAGTAAAGATTTTCAAAAACCCTATTTCTGCATTTGCATTTTGGCACACAAGTTGTGTGCCTTTTTTGGCATCATTATTGTCTGTTGGCTTTTGATTGGCCATCGTTTCTTCACGGTTCAAGTCACAGTGCCACGTGTTGCTTTGGCATACTCTTGACAGACCTTCAGATCAGTTTTTGCATCACCATGTGGACAGATATATTTACAAACTTGTTTAAAAAAAAACATTGTACATGTGGACAGCCTCAGTCTCCTTTTTAGAAAAGTCCAGCCCTTTCTGCTGAAGGAAGCATGCTTGGATATGGATGTGTTTGATGTGTAAACAAGTTTGCATGATTACAAAACATTGAAGGTACACTGTTATATGCACTGAAACTTGTTTACCTGTTGACGATGGCATAACTAGGAGTCTGGTGGACTTCCAAGAAGGTTCAATGCTCGATTCATGATACTGATTTAAACCCAAGTGGAAGCTACTGTGTTAAGATGCAACCCTTAGCTGTAGCCTGTTTTGTAGCCTATGCATTGCAGTCATCCAGGTCTATGCAGTGTAATTACCGGTACACAACACTGATAACGACAAAGATAATACCTCTGTGAAACAAATTGTAACAGGTTGTCATCATATCCAGCTTTCTTATTATGTCAGTCAAACAGCAAATAGATATATATCATTTTTGTCCTTTTTAATTGCATTTGATTGCATTTGTATAAACTCACATTCAGTTATGCAATAGAAGAGAGTAACACTGTATTTTGAATTATACCCAATACTATATTGCAGACTTTGTTGCTGTTTTGATGTAGAATTAGTTCTGTATGTTTTTATTGGGTTATAAGTCTTATAGGGTTAGATGAAGGAACAAGCAACCAAAATGAGAGTTGATCACTTGATTTTTTTCCCCCACTCTTTCTGTGCCAAACCTGCAAAGAGCTTCAACCCAAAAAATTAATTTAAGCCTTGAGGAACTTGTGTCAGCTGTCTAGAATTTGTTATTGAAGTTTGCTCTACACCGAGTTATGGAGAAATAGCAAATGTCAGCTACAGTATTAGAGTCCCCCGATGCTTTCTTACTCATTCCTTTTTTTCCATTTTCATACTGTAATTTAGGGAGCGAGTTTACCATGACTCAGAGCAATGTGTGTGTGCAGCCTGAGACATAACAAACCATACATGTAGGAGTAAGAGCTCCAATTACTGAAACAGCTCTCTGGAGCTCTTTCCAAACTCTGAGACCTAATGTAGCTGTAAGTGCAATTCAACCAGCTACCAGTTTAAACAAATTACAGGAGTATGTGAAAGATTATGAACAGCGCTTTCTGCTCTTTCCACCTGGAGTGGGCAGGGTTTGGTGTGAATCTGTCTGAGAGGCTAAGAGTACACATTTCTATCCTGTGTTACATTTGTGAGGAATTCAGAATATAACACAATGTAAAATCAGCTAATTAAAGAAGAAAAATAATTTCTAAACTACTAGAGAAGCTTCCTTAAAGTGATTTACAACAGATCCCAATTTGCTATTTAAAAGTCCCCATCACAGTTTATCAAATCACCTCTCCAATCTAGTGAAATGTCCTAATTCCTGCTTGCAGTTTATTCACCCACAGTGCCCCTCGTATTCAACTCCCTCTAGTGTGTTTCCATTTCTCTCTTACAAGCAGAATTTTTTCTCAACATGAAAACAGCCTTTCACCGAGGGAGAGGAATGAGTGCAACTTGGGAGGAGGCTTTGAAATGAGGTTTTAAAAATGAGGCAGAGGGTGGATAGAGGCTTGTCGTTTCCCGGTGGTATCAGTAAAATGAAACAGATCTTCTTATTAGTATGTCTACACAGTGTTTCTACAGCAGTGACCCATGTGACTCAGAGCAGGATAGGAGGACACAGTTCTGCTGGGGAAGAAGGAAATTGACAGTCTCATTACAGCTAAACATTCAGTCTGTGCTTAAAAGGAAGTGACAGGTCAATTTACTCTCTGTGCCACAGGAAAAGGTCTTGAATCCATGGATGTGCGCACCTTCACACTACAGTATAAACAACTATATGTTCATTCTTTTCCCTCATGCGGGAGCTGTTGCAAGGTTTAACACTGTAATAGGATTACTCGATTTGTCAAAAGCACATGTCAATTGCCACGAAATGCTGGATGAATTCAATCTTTATTCAGCATTGATTCTCTCTGAGCCGATTCCCCGGACGAATTGCTGTGGCAGCGTGCTGTCCATGAAATCTGCTATGCCTCACGGGGCTTTAAAGAGCAACATGCGGACATCGCTGAGAATTTTTCTCTTACTTAATGTTCAGGGAATAGATGTATTATCACGTTGTCATAGGCAGCATGAGCAGATGAACTGAGGGAGACAATTCCTGTAGTTCATTGTGCTGCAAGCCTATATACTATATACATGGAAATGCAGTAAGTTAAATTTGCTTGTACAATTCTAATGAGCTAGGAATTCAGTATTTAGTATGACCACCTTTACTCTTGAACATAGTCTGAACTCTTAGCTATGCTTTCTTGTAATTTCTTTAAGTAGACTTCAAGAATAGATCTCCTGGCTTCTTGAAGGACATTCAAAGCTCTTCTTTGGATGTTGGCTGCCTTTTGTTCTGTTCTCTGTCAAGATGATCCCACGCTGCCTCAATAATGTTGAGGCCCAGGCTCTGGGGAGGCCCGTGCATGACTGATAGCTCAGTGATGGCTGCATGTTAGTCTTTAAATAGTGGTAGATCTTTTCTGCGTTCATAATTCCATCAAGCTTCCCCAACACCACTGGCTGAAATCCACACAACCACAAACCACAGACAGAACCTCCACTGAGATTTCAGATGGCTGTAGACACTCATTCTCCTGATCTCCTCAGTTCATGTTTATGACAATTTAAACCAAACATTTCTAATATGAATTCATTATTCCATTAGAACTTTAGATTTTTAACCGAGCTCTTGTTTTATTTGGCGTACCTTGACTTTTTCTCCCCATTTCTCCTCCTTAATGAATATGGACAGCCACCACTCCACTTAAACCAGTTCTCATGAAACTTTGGCAAGCAGTAGATGAATCACCAGATCCAAAGGATGTGTTTTTGCAATAGGCTGCTCTGTAGCAAACACATAACTGTCTGTTATTTGTAGACACAACACTGGTTCATCACTTAAGTTAGGTAATTTTTTTTTTAATGCGCGAATGATTCATAGGTCAGTGATAAGTGGCTTAACTAAAACAAAACTATTTGACTGAAATGGTCAGGTACATGGATTGTCCAAAGAAATGAATCTAAAGAAAAACTTGAAGAGACTTTCAGAAAACCTGGGGAGCTACTGTTCAAACCACTTTAAGAAACAATGATAAAGTTCCTTGAGAGCAAAATAATAAGGAATGAGGTGGCTCAAGACTTTTTCACTGTAGTGTATAGTAGTACTGTAAGTAGTAATATCAGTAAAGTTAACAACTAATCCTCTGGGATTAGTTGTTAATTTAGAGTTGCATTCATGAATGAGTAAAGTTGTATTGATGGATTTCCTATCAATGGCGTTGCAGCACTCTGTTTCATTATTTAAAGAAAAGCAGCATATCAAAGTATGATCTTCTTAAAAGGGCTCTATGGCCTTTCAAAAAATACTTTGATGCTTAACAGAAAGGAAAAGGTTTGGATACGCCAGGGGCAGTCGACCAAGATGAGAGGTCACAACGCAGTAACTTCCGCACACCTAAAGACATCTCTGACACTGACCCGTCCATGTACATCAGTCTGCCATCCACTGTAGAATATGGATGTGTATGATAGTATTGCAAATAGAAAGCTTTTGTTCTCCAAAAAACTCCTTGTTCCTCATCTGCAGTTTGATGAATACCAGCTGGACAGGCATAAAAGCCTGCCATGTAAGGGAAAAAAACAGGGTGGTAGTGTTATGGTTTAGGTGTATTCTAATTATCAGGGACATGATTGATGGAGCAATAACTCCTGAATGTTAAGCACAAGACGAAGACGGTCATGATGCAAGACAGTGGCAAAGCCCACAGCTCCTCTCCCCCCAAAAACGGATTGATCAAAAGTTGCCAACAATATTAGACCTATTCCTTCTTACCTTTCCTTCCTCAAGCTTGTATAAAAACAGTCACTATTAGTGTAAAAAACACAAAAGGCCTTTGGGGGTGCAGCATGAGAGGACTTAATTCTAAGGCAACAAAAACACAATTAGTTATAGCTACAGCCAACTGCACACTAATGAAACTTCTGCAAGTGCACATTGGCACTTTAACATAACAAGAAAATATTGTTAATCAGCTGGTAAATATATGCTTAAGATGACAGTAAAATTTTCATTTTCAGCACATTTGTTTTTAAATTAATACTCCTCCATTAATACTAAGCCTCTCCAAATAAGGCTTAATACAGAAAAATACACAGTAATTTACATTTAAGGTAAACCAGAGTCTTTGACTAAACTTCAGGGAATATATTCAGGATGTGAATCCTGGATGTCACAGTGCTGCACTTTGTATGCATTTCATTTACCCAAATCACCGCACTGTGACTCTGGTACGTTTGATAAGTGTAATGCTTCAGTCATGATCATGATGTAAACCCCAAGAGGAAGACGGTGGCTGTTTTTTATTCTGCGCTAGCATTGCCTAAAGAGTATTCAAAGAGTAACTGTAACCAGCTTATTACTCATAGCTTCAAGTGACTAAAAACACCATCACAGAAATTAGGTTATACAACTTTACTATCAATTTTGAGCACGGAAATGTAAATACAGCCACGCACTGATGTACAGACCATAACATCTTATTTCCACAACAAAGGAGAGTAAAGTCCCATATGCCCCAAACAGCAGCTCCTTCTAACCAGCTGAAAGACCCTCTCCAGTTAATCAACTTTGTGTTTTGTGGAGGAAGACTGGCTCCAAGGACCTTATACCCATAAATAATTCATTATTTAACAGAAAGTCTTCTTGTTTTCATGCTTTGGTGCCAGCTTAATGTCAACTAGTGGTACAAGACTCAACACTAACAAGTGAAAATATGGCTAAAAGAACATTTTCACTTTCCCAGCAAACCCAAGGGCTGAAAGTGTTTGGCTGAGTCAGCCTTACATAAAGCACACCTCTCTCTTGAGAGGGTGGAGTAATAATCCGCAACTAAAGCAATATTTACAAATGTCTCTCAGACAGATGAACATCTCAACATTAAGGGTCCACTGAGGGGTCTCCATTAGCCAAAGCTATTGCACAGATTTCATCTTTGAACTCTTTGTACTGTTTAACACTTGTTTATTTTTTCGCTGTATTTTGGCTATCATTCGGCCTCATTTTTGAAAGATATTTCACTAGCTGGGACCACATCCTCGGTAACGATGAGGGATGAGGAAGTGTGAACTGGTGCTGCAGTTTGGGGAAGGCCTCGAAGGGGACTGGCGACGACTCTCAGGACGGGCAGATCACCATGTACTAACGAGATGTGAATGAAGTAAGGAAGAGAGAAGAAGAGAGGGAAAATGGGGGGGGGGGCATGAAAATCAGAACAGCAGGTATTGATGAAGGGGGGCCGGAGGGGGCATGAAGGGGGAGTGGTCCCGCTCCTGAAATTCAGATGATATCTCCACTTAAGTTGGGATCTGAGCCTTTCAGTGCCAAC
Organism: Astatotilapia calliptera; assembly: GCF_964374335.1. Lineage (NCBI taxonomy): Eukaryota > Metazoa > Chordata > Actinopteri > Cichliformes > Cichlidae > Astatotilapia > Astatotilapia calliptera. Next base: position 17,037,812 of record NC_137436.1, read on the forward strand.
TAAAACGATGTGATGGACCACAACAGAAATTAATAAAGTGAAATAAGCTGAGCACTTGCACGTACTTTTCAGGCAGGTTTGCGTGTTTACTGTTCTTACTCAGTCGCACAGGTTTAGAAACCAGTCTGTGAAAATGTGTATTTGCTGACTGCTTGGTGAGTAGATGTTGAAGGTTTGTGACTGCCTGGATAATTGAGCATACATCAAGGCATTTTCAAATGTTATGACTTTTACTTTGAAAGGGAACTCTCACTACCACTCAGCTAGTTGACACGTTTCTTCAGACAAGTTGGGGCCTCCCATGCAAACTAGGGATGACCGAAGCAACTCCCAGGAACCAAAAGAATCATACGGCGGTTTTCCTATATACCTCTTTGATACCAAGTATCAGCAGCAACATTCAACAATCATCACTCACTAGTTGGTCAGGGAACACTTATTTTTCTAGTGGCAGGTGTTTGATAAGGAGCCATCAAGCGGTCTCTAGGCTCCTGTCGCTGTGGGATAACCTACTTTCTTGTTAGCCCACAAATGTAAGTAATGATGACTGAAGAGTATGTAGATATGTGTTGTGGTGCATGAACATGTTGATGCGTGAGGTGGTTACGTTTTCAGTTAATGGTAAACTGTATGAATGGTCCTTTGAGGTAAAGAAGGTATCACTGGAGTAAAAGATGCTCCCTCTGAGAGTGAACGAATACTAGAAAGAACAAAAATAGCGGGAATAGTTCACACAACACAGTTACCAGTGATCATTGGGGACAGTTCATTGGGGAAACATCACACCACTGACTAGTACTGTGAAATCTGCAAATGTCGACTTGTAATAGGAAATCATTATTGAAGGGTGAGACTGAGCAAACAGCTACAAACTTCTCTACAGAGCTAAATGACAGTTAGTTTGGGAAGTTGGATAACTGGGGGCTGCATGGGTGGCAGAAGGGCGTGAGTAAAAGAAAATAGTTCAGAACTGCTCTTTAAAAACTTAAAAATGAATATCAAGTAGTTCATTTTTCAACATACTGTGGAAGTTAGTTCAAAATGGGGAACTGCTATATGAATGTGAACTTCTTACAAAGTGTAAATGTGCCCAGCATTGCATATTAGCCAACCCTAATTAACCCTCATATCAACTCAGGCATAGACAACATGTGTGAGTCTCTTTTCACATATTAACAAACCACTCTATATGTAACAAGGTATAATTCAAATGGGGTAACCATCTTTGAAAGACTTGTGATGAGTGACAAATTAGAATAATTGTTTTGCAAAACCCCCTAAAGCAAACGTTCAGCTTAAAGTCTGTCTTTTTTGATCAATTAAATGTAACTACCCAACCTATGAAATTACAGATTTTTGAACATTCAGCCTCGTTCAGATGAGGGATTCTTTTTCCCTCGTCTGTGTAACAGAGTTGTGCCAAAGCACAGAAAAGACTATTGAACAGCAGAATAGCAGAAGACATAGAGGACTACCAGGTTTGTACAGCAACCGAATGAAAGGTTCTACCAAATTCCCGAATCCTTTCCAACCACTTCAAACATTCTAATGACGTAAATGCATTCAATATTGCGGCTTGCCGCGAGGTACAGTTGGCTCATAAGACTGGTCATGTGTTGAGAATTACAATGTGCCTCCTCTTCCCAAGCCCTGCAGGTCTCTACTGCTGCATGTCTGTCAGCTCTCTGTACTTTGTTGCCAGTCCTTCTCCACCCAGCAGTCCTGATGGATATTGATCACTTGCTTTCTTTAAGCTCTGTCTGTCAGTCTAACCATCTGAAGCACTGCACCACCCTAACCCTATTAAATATTAATACCAGCTAGCAAAGGCCAATCTCATGGATCAATGCCTCTTGGTGAGTGAAGTGCTACAAACTTTGAAGAGAGGGAATCTGAATTTTTGGCTTTCTTCAAATCCAAGTAAGCGTTTTATTAAAGTCTTAAAGGTGTTATTTTGTTGCAGACAATAACTGTTACACAGCTGCATACTGAATTATCCCTTCATGCGCTTGGTTGTGGTTTTTCAAAGAGAGGGATTGAAGCAAAGAGTTTAATCACCCATGTCACTGAAGACTAGAGGAGAAAAGGCCGAGCCATGGAACAAACAATACGTTTATCTCAGGAGAAAGAGCAGATTTTCACTTTTAGCTACACAAAGGCTTCTTGTGATTGTTTTACAACCATTTTTCCTGAAATAGGAAGTTTCAAAAGAATGAAAAAAGTAGATGCAAATTGTCTCAATTTTCTGTTTGGATGGGGGCAACAAATTAACAGATTCACTACAAAGTAACAGGAGTTTGCCTGAAGGCATTCAGGAAATGTGATAAGGAAAGGATTACACAGGAGGTAAATTAAGGAAATTGTTGACTCCTCTCTGAGAGTATGATTTGCACGACAGAGAGCGAGTGATAAAGCTGTGAAGCACAGAAAAGAAAAAAATAATAAGCAGATCAAAATGGAAAAACAGATAAACAGAGATATGTAGGGAAAAAAAGGGAGACAAAAGAGAGACTGGGTTCATGTAATAGAGAGTCATGCCATTATAGATCAGGAAGGTTTTTCATTGATGGATGGCTTGATGTCTATATCTTAATGGACTCCGTTGATAGGCGAGCCAAGGGAGACAGAGATCTATAAAATCTATACTAATCTGGATTTGGTAAACACCTTTATCTTCTTTTTTCAGAATATGGGGGAATGCCATGTGAGGAATATAGCTCCTGTCTATCTATCCTGGCAGATTTATTCTGGATCCCAGTCTTTTATTTATCATACTCTTCAATCATTTTTGTCCTTGAGCTGCTGTCTCGAAGGCTCTTTCTATACTTCCTTCTCTAGAACTATTATACAACACCGTTGCTAGAGTTTCTTTTTTGTCTATATAATGCTTATTATGCTTAGGGGGCAATCGTGGCTCAAGAGTTGGGAGTTCGCCTTGTAATCGGAAGGTTGCTGGTTCGAGCCCCGGCTTGGACAGTCTCGGTCGTTGTGTCCTTGGGCAAGACAGTCCACCCGTTGCCTACTGGTGGTGGTCAGAGGGCCCGGTGGCGCCAGTGTCCGGCAGCCTCGCCTCTGTCAGTGCGCCCCAGGGCGGCTGTGGCTACAATGTAGCTTGCCATCACCAGTGTGTGAATGTGTGCGTGGATGGGTGGATGACTGGATATGTAAAGCGCTTTGGGGTCCTTAGGGACTAGTAAAGCGCTATATAAATACAGGCCATTTACCATTTACCATTTATTCTACATCAGCTTTCCAACCAGATCTTAAATAATACAGCCCAATAAAATGGTTTCATTACAGAAACCGTTCTCTATTTAAGGGGGACACACTTGTACTGCAAAATGAACCACAGCCACAAAGAGTCTATCAGAACTTTTTTTTAAAAATGCTGGAAGGCAGTTTGAATTGTTATGTACCACTGTATGTGGCTTGTAGAATGAAATGGTGATCCTGTGCCTCAAAAAAGCAACAACAGTGAGCTGTAGCATACAGACCAGGTGTTAGACAAGAACTCTGAATATTTGATTTCGCAAAAAAGGTCTAAGGTTTGGCTTAAAATCCTTCTTTTTAAGCAGGCAGCGTAAATCGTGCTCGTCATCAGCTCATATTGTTCATCTTACAGCATATCAGCTGCTTACCAATCACACTGCTACTTGGCTGATCATGTTACCATTACTGATGATGCATATCACCGTCATCGCTCTCTATCAGCACAAGTAATGGCTTTCTTGTTGCTGAGCAAGCCATTACAGCAACATCCCTGTTTTTGAGCTATGTTTTGCACATGTATTGATTGAGGCCCTCAGTGATACTCGGCCATATGGAGTAACTACCAGCCTATATCAAGACTGCAGCTGTAAGCAAAGGTGCTGAAAAAGTTGTTTACCAACAGGTGCGAAACTTTTTATTGATGAACAAATGCTTTAATAACTGCAGTGACACTGCACTCATAAAGATACTAAATGATTCACCTTAAAAGCAACTCAGGCAAAGCTCTAAGGACCAAATTATATATTAATTGAAGAGAAAGTCCTTTATCTGCAGTGGAAACTATGCCACTGCACAGATGGCTATAGCCTGTGGGGTTCCACAGGGCCATTAAGGACCCATCTTGTTCAATCTTTTTATGCTTCCTGCTGAATCTCAGTGGCACTGCATTCAACAAATCAATGAGTAGGTGCTGCAAAATCCTGCTAAGCAGAGATATCGTTGGAGCACAGATAGAGAGACAAACAATCAATCCAGCGATCTTGGTGTTGTCTCAAATTTAGACAACAGTTTACTTAGTTTGCTCTATTTAGAGTTCATTTTATCAGCTATATCCAATCAGCAACTCCTTCATCTGATTATCATTTTTAACTGCAAAATAAGAACTAAAGAGAGAGCTTTTGCACCAGTGGCCCCCAAAGTCTGGAACTCTCCCCCTCTGAGCCTGAGATCTGTGGACTCTGATCTCATTTAAAATGCAGCTAAAACTCTTCTTTTTAACTCTACTTTGGGTCTGTGTGTGTGTGTGTGTGTGTGTGTGTGTGTGTGTGTGTGTGTGTGTGTGTGTGTGTGTGTGCGCGCGCGCGTGCGTGCGTGCGTTTTGATGTTGTAGTATTTTTGTTGTGAAGCACTCTGCAATATTTATCTTTAAAGGTTCTGTATAAATAACATTTTACTTACTCCATGGACCTTTAGGGGTCCTAACTAAAACTAGGAAACACAATCATACAATACCAAGTCTTCCAACCACCAGTCGCTTGGATAATTAATTTTAATATCTTACCACGAGTCTACAAATCAGTTGTTCTGGGCCCCACATATGTCTGACATGCTTGTGCTATATTAACCCTAACCTCCTTTTGAGTCACCAGAGGCTGTGTCAGAGCCAACATGAGACAGCACAGACCTGAATCAGTCACCCAGAAATTAGATAGCACTCACACTCCGTTACATAACATAAGTGAAAGCTATAAACTTTAACAGTCCAAGCTGTCATCTTAGTATTTGTTGTAAAATATACTTTAAGTGTATATTTTATTGTTTGCAATAGTTTTATTTTATACTTTTATTTCATTTCAGTTTACTTTAGGTTAGTATTTTATTTGTACTTCATTGATATTTAGATTCAGATTATATTTTTACTGCATTTTTACACACACTGGATTGCCTTGTCCAAGACCTCTCTTACTCTTGCAGAAAATCTTACTTTTACTCCAACTACAGATGGAAAGGTAACTGTGAGGACACTCTCGGAAATACACAGCATACAGATAGGACACGATGCAGAGTGAAGCAGGAATCTGATGTGTGGCAGCTCGAAGAGGCACGAGGATATTGACAGGAAGAGATAGAGGAGAAGGGGGAGAGGAGAAGCACAGCAAACTGTATTCAGGTTTAATCTTTCCTTATTCAGACAGTTTAGTGTGTGTGCAAAGGATTTTGGTAGTCCTTATCCTTGCTCACAAGCTTTTACAAAGCCTTAAGTTTTTCTCCATCTTGAGTAAAACTAGAAATTTGTCATAAGATTAGTGTCTCTTCTGTTCCTTTCTGCTGAGCCATTTCTTTTACAAGGCGTTGTTTAAAAACAGGACTGAGCTGGACAGGTTTTATAAAAATATGGATTTATTCATCAGCAACTTTGAGTGCTGATTAAATGACTTTTTACAAGTGAATGAAAACATTTGCAAAATAATTAACGAGCTGAGAGTTTCTTAAATAAACTTAAACACAGGGTCAGAGCCAGAACTGCATTACAAACCAACTGAATATTCATGGCAAGGTCTGTTTTTTAACACATGGTGATATCTTAAAATAACCAGTGGCATATGTAGGCATAGAAGACAGCGTGATATTTGGGTTATTTTTGTAAGTTTTCCACTGGCACTTCAATCTTTCCCATTTGTTGTCAGTTTAATAAGAGTTTGTTTTTAGTCAGTGAGTTTCTGTATTTGTATTAGTGGATTTCAAAGGATGCTATTTTTCTAATGCAATTTTAAAAGAAAAACATCATTTCAAAGTGTCACTGCTCTAAAAGAAGCCATTTTCCACACTGTCACTTTTAACAATAGAAGCCCACATTCACATGTGACAGCTTAGATTGGAGCACTTGCTACAAATGGACAGTTTAAATAATCGCAGATGTAAAGCCAGCAGACATCTTATCTAATGACGCGTCTCGAAGAGGAAAACTAGATTTTAATGCTTTTTTAATATGTATATTGTCAAGCACGAGTCCAGCTAATTGAAATGTAGAGAAGATGTGAAAGATTGAAAGGTTTCTATTAAATTCCAAACACATGCAGACAGGGATGGGTTTTTTTTTAATCTCCCATTGTGTCACCTCTATTATAAGCATCCCTAAACACTGCTTTGTCTTGCTGTCAGTCATAAAAAGCTCACAGGTACAGCTCACTATTTCATCACAACTTGTGCTCCTGCTAGAAGGTCAGCAAAACAAGTCGGCAAAGGGGAACCAATGAAAGCCATTAAACATATTGCAACTTTCTGCCACTGAGTGATGGAGGCACGTGTAGATGTGAGCATGGCAGCTCATACACCAAATGTGTGTGGTCACAGTTCAGCATGTAAACAAAATTGCACATTAAATTATTTTGGAGAGAAGACAAATGTACAGCTAGGCAGTCAGCTTTTACAGACTACAGCTAACTGTAATGAAAACTGTCAGTCATGCAGTGTCGTGCATGTTTTTCTCAGATCAAAATGATTAGAAGCACATGAGCTAACAGTAATGTTAGTGAAATTTTCCTGCGCTTCCTCTGTTGTTGATGTGGATTCCCCTGAAGGAAATGCTGAAAGGTAGGAAAGAGGTCAGCTGATCTCTCAGAGTGAAGCTAAGTTTGTAGGAATTAATCAAATTTGAAGATATTAGCAAATACAGCAGATAGATTACATAGAGAAAGCCATATTTCCCTTTAGCCGAACAACACTCAAAAAAATGAAATTGGGTGGTTGTTACATGCATAAGATCCAAACTTGTAATTTGAACTAAATAATTCCATGTTTCTATGGTGAACGTAATTAAATCATGTAGCATCTGCATGAAATTCAGCAACTTAATTTGTTCTTGTTGAGATGACATCATACAATCTAGTAAGAGTGGCTGGATCCAGGCAACTAACCACTCTTACTAGATTGTATGATGTCATCTCAACAAGAACAAATTAAGTTGCTGAATTTCATGCAGATGCTACATGATTTAATTACGTTCACCATAGAAACATGGAATTATTTAGTTCAAATTACAAGTTTGGATCTTATGCATGTAACAACCACCCAATTTCATTTTGGGGGTCGACTCACGAAATTCACAAGATCACATTAGATGTCAAACCACAGGAAAATCAGTGGCGTTACAAGAGGCGGACAACCACACCACGTGTATGCTGTTACTATTTCTTATGGTTTAACTTGTCAAGAACAACAACATAAAGCATCATCAATCATAGCTTTCCTACTTTTGTTAAGTCTGTATTGACAGATTAATGCCATGGTGGTTCGTGCTGTTGCCTCAGAGCAAGAAGATCCTGGGTTCAAATCCACAATGTGGCGAAGTTTGCAGTGGGTTCTCTCTGCGTACTCTGGTTTCCTCCACAGTCATGCAGTTGTAAGGGTAACTGGTTATTCTAAATTGCCCAAAGGTGTTAAAGTGCAAATGATTGTTTGTCTCTGTATGATTGACTGGCGACCTGTCCAGGATGTACCCTGTCCCTCTTGCCCTATCACTTCCGCAGCCCAGATAAAGCTAAGAAGATGGGTGGATTGGAAGTTGCTGTAAATCCATTGATTTTTTTTTTGGTTGAACATTACTTAATGTGAATACAACATGTACTACAGACACAAGTTACATTTCATTCATTCAACAAGATTATCATTGGTGTAACAAACAAATATTTTACTAGTTGATGTAACAAGACTGATTTTTGATGTGCCAAAGTGTTTAAACAATATAAGATGGATTTAAATAAATTTAATTAGACTAACGTTGTGCAAACATGTTGATTGAACAAAAGTCAAATTAATTGAATGTTAATGTTAATATTATGTTAAACCTACACACATATATCATGTTGACACAACACAATCAAGATGGATTAATGTAACATGATTTGTTTAGATGGAATATAAGTGGCAAGATAAAATTACGTTCATCCAATGAATTATTTTTTTGAGTGAAGCACAATCTAGTCAGATTAAAAACAACAGTTTAATGCCAAACTGATCCGTCAGGCTTTTTCACATTCCAGACAGATCAGCTTAAAGTGAAATTCATGGTAACACACTTGTGTTCGTTTGTTAGTTTGAACAAAAAAGGGAAAAACAAACCAACATGCACAGAAGCACAGATCAAACTACAGTGGATAGTCTTCTTTTAAAAACCTCACTTACAGTACAAATTAATTCTTTGTATTTTATGATTTGTTTCCCACAGCAACAGGATAACAACAGCACCGAGATGGTGCAACTCCCCCTGAATGCCAGAGGCTATACCAAAGCTTTGATCTTTTATGATGTTTTTAAATCACAACATGCTGGCATCAGGCTTTTTTATATTACAATATGATGTCGCTCTTCAGAGCTCAAAGAGTTCAAGTGTGGTACTACAGGGAGTGCAGAATTATTAGGCAAGTTGCATTTTTGAGGAATAATTTTATTATTGAACAACAACCATGTTCTCAATGATCCCAAAAAACTCATTAATATCAAAGCTGAATGTTTTTGGAAGTAGTTTTTAGTTTGTTTTTAGTTTTAGCTCTTTTAGGGGGATATCTGTGTGTGCAGGTGACTATTACTGTGCATAATTATTAGGCAACTTAACAAAAAACAAATATATACCCATTTCAATTATTTATTTTTACCAGTGAAACCAATATAACATCTCCACATTCACAAATATACATTTCTGACATTCAAAAACAAAACAAAAACAAATCAGCGACCAATATAGCCACCTTTCTTTGCAAGGACACTCAAAAGCCTGCCATCCATGGATTCTGTCAGTGTTTTGATCTGTTCACCATCAACATTGCGTGCAGCAGCAACCACAGCCTCCCAGACACTGTTCAGAGAGGTGTACTGTTTTCCCTCCTTGTAAATCTCACATTTGATGATGGACCACAGGTTCTCAATGGGGTTCAGATCAGGTGAACAAGGTGGCCATGTCATTAGTTTTCTTCTTTTATACCCTTTCTTGCCAGCCACGCTGTGGAGTACTTGGACGTGTGTGATGGAGCATTGTCCTGCATGAAAATCATGTTTTTCTTGAAGGATGCAGACTTCTTCCTGTACCACTGCTTGAAGAAGGTGTCTTCCAGAAACTGGCAGTAGGACTGGGAGTTGAGCTTGACTCCATCCTCAACCCGAAAAGGCCCCACAAGCTTATCTTTGATGATACCAGCCCAAACCAGTACTCCACCTCCACCTTGCTGGCGTCTGAGTCGGACTGGAGCTCTCTGCCCTTTACCAATCCAGCCACGGGCCCATCCATCTGGCCCATCAAGACTCACTCTCATTTCATCAGTCCATAAAACCTTAGAAAAATCAGTCTAGAGATTTTTCTTGGCCCAGTCTTGACGTTTCAGCTTGTGTGTCTTGTTCAGTGGTGGTCGTCTTTCAGCCTTTCTTACCTTGGCCATGTCTCTGAGTATTGCACACCTTGTGCTTTTGGGCACTCCAGTGATGTTGCAGCTCTGAAATATGGCCAAACTGGTGGCAAGTGGCATCTTGGCAGCTGCACGCTTGACTTTTCTCAGTTCATGGGCAGTTATTTTGCTCCTTGGTTTTTCCACACGCTTCTTGCGACCCTGTTGACTATTTTGAATGAAACGCTTGATTGTTCGATGATCACGCTTCAGAAGCTTTGCAATTTTGAGACTGCTGCATCCCTCTGCAAGATATCTCACTATTTTTGACTTTTCTGAGCCTGTCAAGTCCTTCTTTTAACCCATTTTGCCAAAGGAAAGGACGTTGCCTAATAATTATGCACACCTGATATAGGGTGTTGATGTCATTAGACCACACCCCTTCTCATTACAGTGATGCACATCACTTAATATGCTTAATTGGTAGTAGGCTTTCGAGCCTATACAGCTTGGAGTAAGACAACATGCATGAAGAGGATGATGTGGACAAAATACTCATTTGCCTAATAATTCTGCACTCCCTGTATAATGGGACGCGACATTGCAAAGAGTGATATTATGAAACTTTTTCCTCCTAGATGTCCTACGACATCAACTCTAATCTGTATTATTGTAAAGCAGAAGCATTTAGGAACCGCAGCAACTTAATCGTGATGTGGCAGATGTCGTAAAATTGTAGCGTAAATGTTACCACTACGATGCTGAATTGGTAACTGCAGAACTCCTTTTTTTTTTTTTTTTTTTTTTTTTTTTTTTGCCTGTCCCGTTTGGCTCTTTTGCCATCAGAATTGTTGTCTAAAGGCAAAGAAAGATGCCCAACGGATTTACTTTACCAAATTGACCATCCCAGCCTTGCCGTAATGGTCCATTTGATTCACCTTTTATTATTTATTTTATTTTCACTTACTGAATACGGGACAGACTCGAACTGCAGAACTCCTAACCTCCTCTGGCATTACATCATCTCAAACTGTGGACTAAAAAGTTTGAGATCAGCAGGCTACACCATCCTGATCCACTTCATCTAAATTCATTTGCAACCAAATTGACACCCAAGCTCCAAACTTCATCTTACCTAACATGATATCTGTTTTTATGAATAACAGCCTTATTTAATAATCCTACTTTCACACCTAATACTCTCCATGTATACACATTTTCTACAAGTTTCTTGAACAGCTAGTTTGACAAAAGACTCATGTAAGCTCTTGACTTGCCGAGGTTTTGGTTGCCTTTAAGTAAATGTGTTTGGCTTTAGTAATGTTATGTTTCATTTCTTTGGTGACACGCGTCTCCTTTATGACTTTTTCAAACACTGATGTTTTTGAGTCACACATGCTTCTAAATACTTTATACAGTTTTTATATGAACATTTATTTTTTGGCCTAAATTCAAGTAAATGACTTAAACTTTACCCTTAAGTTACCATATAAAGTAATGAGATGGAAAATGATGCAGATGCTTTTTCATATCCTCTAAGTTGCATTTAAAACAACATTGTATGACTGCGAGACCAAAACTCAGTGTCACAGCCATGACATATCACTTCCGGGCTTCAGCCTCATTACAGTATTACCCTCACTCGTATTCACTCTGTATTTTGACAAATGTTTTGCTGCTTCTTCTGTTAGCGAGGTGTTGTGTCCACACATACTATTGCATTTGTTCTGTAGATGCATTTACCAGAAGCGCTAGAGGGTGCTAGTGAGTATGTTGTTCTGGTTGTGGTTTTGAAGAAGAAAAAAGAAAAATAAAGAAAGGAGTCAACTCCGGTAATCCTCTGTTCCTACCTGCGTGTGTGTAATGCTTGCTGAACTAACACCACACAACAAGTGGCGACGAGAGTAGTGGTGATTAAGTTATGGCTCTGCTCTCTTTGCAACCCCCGGCTGTGTTCCTGGATTGCCCGGGCGAACCGAAAATTCCATTTGCTGCGTGGAAAAAGTTGTTCGATAACTACTTGCTGGCGATCGGGGGTAATGACTTTGCTACGGAGAGGAAGAGGGCCCTGCTCATTCACTGCTTGGGAACGGAGGGACAACGAATCTACAGTGCCTTACCACTCGCTACGGATGATTACGAGGGATCCGTAAAGGCTTTGGAAACGTACTTTCATCCTAAAGTCAATGTTGTCGCCGAGAGATACCGTTTCAGGCAACGAGCCCAAGCTGTCGGTGAGTCTACAGATCACTACGTTGCAGCACTGCGTGAGCTCGTGAAACAATGTAAGTTCGGGGCTATGGAGAATGAAATGTTGCGGGATCAACTTGTAGAGAAGACAAATAATGCTCGTATACGTGAAAGACTGCTAATGGAGGAGGATTTGACGCTCGATCGAGCTTTGGAAATTGCTAGGCGTACAGAGGCTGCAATAGCTGATGCAAAGGCCATTGCTGTCGGTGAAACGAAGCCTGTTGCCGCTGTTCAAGTACAAAAGAAGATGCGCAAGCCAAAATACAAAGCAGCTAAAAAAACGGATACAGCTCCGACGTGCTACCGTTGTGGTTCAGCTGATCACAAAGCCAATGATAAATCCTGCCTCGCAAAAGACTGCAAATGTAATACGTGTGGGAAAATCGGACATTTTTCGAGAGTGTGTAAATCTTCTCATAAGCTTGTTAATGAAGTGACTGTTCCTGAAATGTGTGTTTTAACTGTTGACAATTGTGTCAGTGGTGACCCGTGTGATGGCAGCAGTGCTTGGTCCCTCACAACCCGGCTAAATTGATGTGCACTGTTGCTGTCACTGTACCAAATACTGCGCAGGCATGCACTGTTAAGCTACTAGTAGACACAGGGTCTGGTGTTTCCATACTGCCTGAACATGTTTACAGCACAAATTTTGGCTCAGTTAAGTTAAGTAAGCCAGCTGTTCAGCTTATTACATATTCAAAAGAGAAACTGGATGTATTAGGGTGTCTTAGAGCTGACATTACTTACAATGGCAAGAGTGCCTCCACAGATCTCTACATTGTGAGAACAGGAACACCCATACTGGGAATGGACTTGGTGACTGCCCTCCAGCTACACATAAAAGGGGGACAATTAGTCCTTGACAGTCCCAAGGTCTGTGCTGCACTCCAGCAAACCTCGGCTCTGCCCACTCAATGTAAACAGGAATGTGAGTCTCCAGTTGCATTCGGATGTGCAAAGGACTTTGTACATAAAGTGAAGGTGCGACCTGAAGTGAAGCCAATACAGCAGAAACTTCGACGCTTACCCCTGTCAGTCCGTGATGCTGTTTCCGCAGAACTCAAGAACCTTGAGGAACATGGCATCATAGAGAAAATTGATGCATCTGAATGGGTCTCCCCGATTGTAGTCACTAGAAGGAAGACTGGTGGCATACGCATGTGCGTTGATTTGAGAGAACCTAACAAAGCGGTGGTCGCTGACAGTCATCCCTTGCCACTGATAGAGGACATACTGTCTGAGCTGCGTGGGGCTGTCATGTTCTCCACCCTGGATCTTAAATCCGCCTACCATCAGCTAAAACTACATGAAGAGAGTAGAGGGCTCACTGCTTTCATTACACATGAAGGACTGTACCAGTACTGCAGAGTTCCCTATGGGTTGAGTTCAGCACCTGCAGCCTTCCAAAAGATGATGACACAAATCCTACGCGGCCAGAAAGGGGTGCAATGCTACCTTGATGATGTCATCATATACGGAACGTCAGAAGCTGAACATGAGGCCAACTTGCGTGCTGTGTTACACAGAATCAACAATGCAGGACTGAAACTCAATGTTGACAAATGTCAACTCCGTCAAACTACTCTGAGCTTTTTGGGTCAAAAGATCGGTCCAGAAGGTCTGCTGCCAGATGACTCTCATGTCACTGCCATCCTGCATGCTCCGCCCCCTACTGATCCTGCAACCCTGCGCTCATTTCTTGGCTTGAGTGCTTGGTACAGCAAGTTTGTGCCAAATTACGCGACTGTTGTTGAACCTATGAGAGCTCTTCTCCGTAAGGACTGTTCATTCCACTGGAACGACGCAGCTCAAGCAGCGTTTGATCAAGTCAAGCGGTTAATCGTGCACAGCCCTGCCCTGGTGATGTTCGACCCCAGTAAGCCAACCATAGTCTCAACAGATGCCTCAGACTACGGTGTAGGTGCTGTTTTGACTCAACTTGACGGTAATGATGCAGAACATACTGTTGCATTTGCATCTCGCAGCTTGTCTGATGCAGAGAGGAAATACTCAATCGTTGAGAAGGAAGCTCTAGCTTGCGTCTGGGCTGCTGAAAAATGGCGCACATGGCTCTGGGGCAGAAAATTCCTCCTATGAACAGATCACCAAGCACTGACAACACTGCTGACTACTAAGGGCAATAACAGAGCTGGTCTACGCATAGCCAGATGGTCAGCTCGCCTGTTGGAGTTTGATTATGAAGTGGAATATAGAACTGGGTCACTGAACCATGTTGCTGATTGTCTTTCTAGGCTCCCACTTTCCGAGACAGACATGGCATGTGCAGAGGATGTGGAGTCAGTTGCAGCCATCCTCACTGATCTGAGTGCTGTGTCTGAGGATGACTTCAAGTCAGGGTGCAAAGACTGTCCAGTGTTCGCAAAGCTCCGTGTGCAGATACAGAAAGGCTGGCCTGCTAGGAAGACGTCACTGGATCCTGACTTACAGCCGTACTTCCCAATCCGCCATGAACTCGCGCTCTTGAACGAGTGCATCATCAGAGGTACACATCGATTGCTAGTGCCTGAGTCGTTGCAGAAAAAACTCACTGATATAGCTCATGAAACTCACCAAGGCATCGTCCGTACCAAACAATGCCTGAGGGAAATGTACTGGTGGCCCAAAATGGATTGTCATATAGAGACACTGATAAAGAATTGTGCAACGTGCAGACAGAATGACAAGTCCACTGTCACCCATGATGCTCCACTCCAACCCATTCCTTTACCAGCTGCTGCTTGGGAAAAGGTGTCTGTGGACATCATAGGCCCTTTTGAAATAGCCCCTTCTGACTGTAGATTTGCCATCACATTGGTAGACTACTTTAGCAAGTGGCCTGAGGTAGCTTTTGCTCCCCGAGCTGATGCGGCTACTATCATTCAATTCCTTTCTGTAGTTTTCTCTCGTGAAGGGAATCCAAAGACACTGATAAGTGACAATGGCTCTCAATTTCTCTCTGCTGAGTTCACTGACTTCCTGAAAAGCAGGGGAATCCAACACCTGAGATCCTCAGCGTATTACCCAAGAGCTAATGGGGAAGTTGAGAGATTCAATAGATGCGTTAAAGACTGCCTACAGACTGCCTCGATTCAAGGACAACCCTGGAAATCGTTCCTGAGAACTTACCTGATGGACTACAGAGCAACCCCTCAATCAACAACTGGAGTTTCCCCTTCAGAACTGCTCCATGGACGACGAATGAGAACAAAGTTACAGGTAATGGATATGCCTGTTCCTCAGACAGAGAGGCATACCATGTGCGAAAGAGTTAAGAATAAGCAAATGAAAATGAAAGAATACACTGATGCTCGCAGACACGCCAAACCATCCAACTTTCAGCCTGGTGACAAGGTACGGGTTAGGAAGCCGTGGAAGGTAAAGAAAGGCGAGTTAAAGTTTTCCAAACCAAGGACTGTCATGACAAGGAAAGGACCAAACACTTATTTGCTGGATGATGGACAGACCTGGAACGCCTCACACTTATCGGCTCTGTCAGAGCTGAACGCAGGTACTGATTCTGACACAACAATGGACTGTCATAAACCAGGAACTGATCTAGCATCTAACTCTGAGTCTGATAGTAGGCTTAGGCCCACCAGGATGAGGAACCCACCTTGCTGGACCCAAGACTTTGTCATGGGAAAGTGAATGTTACTGAGTAATGTGAAATATGTTAAACGTGTATTAGGTGACATACATCAGAATGATGAAGTCAGGTTCACATAAGAAATCCTTGTCCAAAGGGGGAGATGTTGTGTCCACACATACTATTGCATTTGTTCTGTAGATGCATTTACCAGAAGCGCTAGAGGGCGCTAGTGAGTATGTTGTTCTGGTTGTGGTTTTGAAGAAGAAAAAAGAAAAATAAAGAAAGGAGTCAACTCCGGTAATCCTCTGTTCCTACCTGCGTGTGTGTGTAATGCTTGCTGAACTAACACCACACAACACGAGGACCTCTTCAACCTCTACCTGCTTTGATTCCGTTTTCTTTTCATGCACCCTGGGCGGTCTTTATTTCTAAAAGGTTTCCCTTGGGGGGATTTAATTGCACTGCTCCCTGCTTGTTTTCTAAAGAGGATATTCTTGTTTTGAAGCAGCAGGGAGTATGTGTAAAAGTAGCATCATGCCACGAGTGTTTTTGCAAAAATTAAAGCTTCGGGACATGGGTTCATTCATAGATGTGTGAATGAACCTAACCTTTCATTTAGTAGTTTTAAGCTAACCTATTGCTCCAACACATTTACAAATTGTCCTTGCACCCATGGGTATCTGCTCTCTCCTTGTCTGAGATTAGGCTAGAATTTTAACTAGTGTGCAAACCATGAGATCGTGAGATCTCACATGGTCTGTTTTCACATGCAAGCATCCACAGCCTTTGAAGCAATTTACTTTACTTTCTTGTTTAACAGAAGAATATGCTTTACAAGATGCCCACTGTTGCACAGCCTCACTTGGCTCTACTTGTTCAAGGTAAGTGCTGCTTAATTAGAAAACACAAGTACTGTCCATTATTGAAACCAATGCAATGTGAGCTTGCAGCTTTGAGTGAAAACACTCTTAACACGTTTTGGTTTCACAGCCAAAGAAAATTTAAGGGCAGCACTGAAAATGCCAACAACAATCAACAGGCAGCTAATAAAACTTATGCTGGTGCTTCAGCTGCCAGCTCCCACAGCAGGGTCCTCTAGACAACAACGTCCGGGGAGAAACACTGCACCAGGTGCAGCTGAAGAGCTCTATAGCAAGCACTTTACTTTAAATGTCCAACCCTATGGAAAGGGAGAATGAAAATTAAGTTTGAAAGCAGTTATACAACAGGCAGAAGTATCAATATGTTTTGCTATTGAAAGTGGAAAGCAGAAGAGACACATCATGGCTCACTAATTATTGTTATCTCTTCTAAATCAGCAGAGTTAATCAGACCGAGACTTCTCTTGTCCATATCTTTTAAGGTTAGCCTGTGTATTAGCTGTAAAATGTGTAATTATTATGCCTGGATGGCAATAATAGCAAAGAAATTATTGTGGAAAGCGCAACAACAGAACTAATAAAATGCCATAGCTTTGTGATATCATTTTATAATGCTGTTCCAATTTGATATCAAACAAACAAACAAAATCCTCATATTTCTGTAATGTGTGAGTACAGGGTAATTAATGCATCTGATCTTCATGCTGCTTATCTACTTACTGTAATTCACATTACAAAACAAAAGGTCTTGATTTCTCTTAAAGAATGTGTTTACTTCTGTTCCCTCTTACCTTAGCAGGCCTTGGACCACAGAATAAAATGATGACTCGAAAAAAAAAATGGAAAAGGCACTAGCTGTTGTTCTTATATAACAAGAGCTAGTGTGTTGGCTAATGTGTGCCTATACTGGGTTTCTGTTATGGACTGTACTGTCCATCACATGCCCCAATAGCCATGGGGTGCTTCACACACTGGTTTTAACCCCAATAAGTCCACACGCACTGAGCTGCTAAGTGTCCCTTGGCTCTTTTCCAAGTGGAGCTGAGACATTGTCTGGCCTACTTCTCACTTTGCTCAAGTATTATTCTCAGCCAACACTGAAACTAAACCGCACAGTAAAGACACAGATAGCCTAGAGGGAAGTGAGAGAGAGATGGCCTGCATGGCCTGCATTTGTATAGCGCTTTTCTAGTCCATAGGACCCCAAAGCGCTTTACACTACATTCAGTCATCCACCCATTCACACACACATTCACACACTGGCGATAGCAAGCTACATTGTAGCCACAGCTGCCCTGGGGCGCACTGACAGAGGCGAGGCTGCCGGACACAGGCGCCACCGGGCCCTCTGACAGAGACAGAGAGAAGAGACGGGGGAGAAGAGAGAGAAGAAGAAAATAATAGGGTGTGGTGCAAAAGACAAGCAAGGATAAACAAGAAAGTCGTGTGAGTGGATAATATCATGCTATCAACAGACCATACCTGCCGACAGGTATAAGATCCAGGAATCTGAGGGATTGTCAAGCCTGTTTCTATTTCTAGTTGTAGCATATTCAGACTATTTAATGAAATTAATGACAAACATAACATCAGCTACATGCAAAAAGACTTTCTGATGTCATGAAGTGAGACTACGATATATTAAATCGAACATTTTTATGACATCTCAGCATCTTCAGTGTCACACATTGTTGGTGGTCCCATTCGACTCATGATGCTTTTGTCAAACCACATACAGTGTCCATCTTGGAATATTTGACTGATAAAAGTTGGAAAATAGTTGTCTGCACAGGAATTGACAACTGCTGAGAGAAACCCAAACCAGGAAAAACTAAAATAATTGTACCCATCAATGCCAATATCAAATACAAACTGTGCTGGCTAGGATAAGCTCAGCTCGCTGTATATTCAGGCCAATGCAGTTTCCCTCAGTGTGAGAGAAGCAAATTAGTAAAAGTACAAAATCTATATTTTTAAAGATCAGTTTAAGAGACAATGAAAGAAGTTGCTGTTTTGTGATGATGGCAAAGAGAACAAATAAAGTGAAGAAAGGACTGATTGCAACATGGGAAGAAAGTCTTACTTTCATATCATCCATATAAAGTGTGGGTTGTCTTTTTCCTTTGTGTATGTCTGGCTTTTGTTTATCCATCTAAGTTTTCTAATGGACTTGGGGATACATGTTGAGTGTACCTAGCAAAAAAAAAAAAAAAAAATCACATTCATTAATCATAACCTGCCACTTGGTGCTGCAGCCTGTGCTGCTTTGGTTTCTGCCATCCTGGAGCTCCTCAGATAAACTCAAGTACCATTACACCTCGTCCAACATACTATAATGGCCCAGATCCACACAGCCCTAGCCTCTCGCTTTGTCTATAGCAACACAAACCCTCATGGTGCCGCCTTCTAGTATGGATACTTAGAGTAGATGAGTCTGAAAGTGAGAAGACAGTGAGCGGCAGTTTCCTGGGTGAAATTGCCTTGTTGATGCCAGAGATCGGGGGAGACTAGCCACACAGAAAGTATGTCTGAATGCACAACATGTCAAACACTGAAGTCAATGGATTACAACAGCAGAAGACCACAATAGGTGCCATTCCTGTTAGCTAAGAACAGGAAACTGAGGATACAGTTCACACAGGCTCATCAAAATTAAACAACATAAGAGTGTAAAAGCATCTCTGGCTTGGTGATTCTTGATTTCTGATTTTCTTGAATTTTCAATGGTTGGGTCAGAATGTGGTTGAGACAACATGGTTCAGGTTGGTGGTCATAGCGTAATGGTATGAGGTATTTTCTTGGCACACTTTGGACCCCTTAATATCAACTGAGCATGGTTTAAATGCCCCAGCCTGCCAGAGTATTGTTGATGACCATGTCCATCCCTTTATGGCCACAGTCTACATCTTCTGATGGCTGCTTACAGCAGGATAACACCATGTCACAAAGCTGAAATCATATCAAACTGGTTTCTTGAACATGACTCACGGGTTCACTGCACTAAAATAGCTCCCACAAGCCACAAGATCTCAGTACAACAGAGACATCACAGATGTCCAGCTGATAAATGATACAAATAATGCAGCTGTATGACACTATCATGTCAACATGGATCAACATCTCTCAGGAACGTTTCCTTGTTGAAACTGTGTCATAAAAAATAAGGCTGTACTGCAGGCAAAAGGCAACCTGGTTCTAGTAAGGTTTACTTTGGAGCGATAAATCTGTGCAATGTTACATAATATTTCTAGTTAAGTGTACAGAATTACTGTAGAGCACATACACAGGAAAGCCTTCACTTTTGTTACAGTTAGAAATTGTAGCTGCACTGTAAAACAACAGTTTTATACTAGTAAACCTTGCTGCCAGAACTTGGGAAAAATGGATCATTTAACTATTGATTGATTAAAAGTTTGTCATAATTCTTTGACGTGTTAAATTTTAGAGCTCTCAAGGAACCTTAAGGCTCCTGGGGAGCTGAATCCAAGGATTCTGACATATAGACAGAAACCGATTGTGTCAAATTAGGAAATTATCAGAGCTTAAAATGTGCAGTCCAGTAATCCACTGGTACTATTCTCTTAAAGCAACCCTGTCAAAGGTGTTTACTATCCATCCATCCATCCATCCATTCGCTTCTGCTTATCCTTTTCAGGGTCGCGGGGAGCGCTGGAGCCTATCCCAGCTGTCATAGGGCGAGAGGCGGGGTACACCCTGGACAGGTCGCCAGTCTGTCGCAGGGCTAACACACAGGGACAGACAACCATTCACACTCACATTCACTCGCACATTCACACCTAGTGGCAGTTTGGATTATTCAATTAACCTATCCCCACAAGCTGCATGTCTTTGGACGGTGGGAGGAAGCCGAAGGAGCCACACAGAAAAGACCCCGGCCTGATGGTGGAATTGAACTCAGGCAACAATGCTAACCACCATGCCACCGTGTGTTTACTAAAACACCCTAAATGAGGCTCGTCTTCCTAGAAATAGAAGTGGTTGCTCAGATTCTTTATGATAATGTCTCCTTGTGAATGTGGAGATGATTCATTCATGTTCAAATCCTGCAAGTAACCACTTCCTATTCATTTGAAATATTTAATATTTTTGTACCTCTGTAGTCGGGACTATCCCGTCCCAGCTGGAGGGGGATAAGAGAGACTGCGTTCAATGGGCTGTGCTGCTTCATTATTTTGGCTCGATCTGCTTGCCTGGCTGCCACGAATTAACAAAACAGGTGTCACTACATTGGGCTGAAGCAGCTTCACAGTGCATTAGCACAATAATGGCTGCAGGTGTATTTATTCACAGTTGAGCTCAACCTTCTATCCAAATATTAACACCTTTCTGAATATATTCACTTCCACACTGAAGAGCTCTCTCTCTTTCTCACACTCTCTTTTTTTCATAATCGTGTCTCAGTGCGGGGAATGTGTGCGTACACGTTTAAGCTTTGTGTCGCTGTAGTCCTTTCATATGCAGTCCTTTGTAATTTCTGCCAAAAAGCGACAGGAGGTTGTACTATGTCTCATTATGGCATAGAAAAGGCTTTTGTCATTGTTTCCTTAACAAAACAATATGGTAATCCCTATTACAGCATGAATATCTGTGGGATTAATTAGGGATTAAACAATTTGCCCACAGGACAAGACCGCTGTATAACCGACAAAGAATTATGGCAGCACAGAGCCCAGATAAACAATAAACTGCACAGTTATCAAATGATATCACCCGTGCTTATGAATTGCCATCTGCATCATAAATATCTTTCATACACAATCTCCACTCTGGTACGCCTACACAATAGCTAATATTTGTTCTAATACTAACAATGTTTCTTTAATATTTCTTGATGGTTTTGTATGTATATTACTTGTTTATGCTTCTGGCTACAGATTAGTGTTTTTTCCCTCACTGGTGCATTTTTCTGATTTGTGTTTAATCATTGGCTGAACATCAAATCTCTTATGGAATATTAATGAAATTACAAATATAGAATCAAAATACAAGTTAAGATGACATTTTTCCAGTGAAATGGGATACTGTGTTCTTTGATGTCACTTCAAACGTTGTTTAAATGCAAATTTTTGCTGTTCACTTCACAATGTGAAAACATTGTCTCAAAGGCTTACAGATACATGACATTCTATTATATTTTTAGCAGTGTTGAAAGTGTAACAGGACCCAAAGTTTTAAAAAGTATCACAAGTGCAAAAAAAGAAGTGCAAATCAAAAAGTGCCTGACAAAACCCAGGCAAACAAATAATAAAGCCAAAAATCCACAAATAAACAGAAAATATGTATGTACAAACATGGAGAAAAGGACAAACAAGAGACAACAATCAGATGTTTTGCATCAGTAGCTCACATGAAAACCTGGAAAGCCTGACTTACACAGACAACATAAAACAAACAAAAAATAAAGTAAAAAAAAAAAGCAGTGCTAAGAACATTCAGGGAAATATACTTAAAACCAAAAGTAGCCACTGCGTGTAGCTGTTTGAGATGGAAAAATGAATACAGGTGGGTCTAAAAGTTACTGAACAAGGACACTTTTTGTGATTGCCTCTTTACACACACAAAATAAGTATAAACATTCATGAACATTAATTATTTAGCGGTTACAGCCATTTTTATACTCAATACCCAATTTATGAGCTTCAAAATTAATTGGAAAAAGAGGTTTTTATCATAAGGACTGTTTTTAAAAAAACTGGATAAACAATTGTCTGCTTGAAGTCTACAACCCATTGACATCAGCAAATGTTTCCTCCCTTGAGATGCTCTGCTAGGCCTTCACTGCAGCCACCTTCAGTAGCTGCTGGTTAGTAGATCTTTCTGCATTCAGGTTTGACTGCAGTAGATGAAAAACAGGCTCTCTTGAGTTGAAATCAAACAAATGACATCATCATTGGAAAATATCCCCTTTCTTGAGAAACTCTTGCTTTTGCAGTGTGCTTCGGTTCAGCTCCCATTTGCACTGTGAAACACTTTCCGGTCAGTTTTTGCAGGGAGCCTAAGCAGGTAGTATAGCCCTGTAGACTTTACTATTTATTACAATATAAATTGTACACTTTATCCCGCTACTATCACCACTCACAACGTCACTCAACACTAATGACCCATTTCGACTAGCAGCCATACAGACTTATGCTTTAACATTGCCTCAATCATGTCTGACACATAATGCTTTGGATCATTAACTCTCTCTGTCCTTTGCCAGTTTTCTCTTCCAATCATTCAGATTTTTTTTTCCAAGATTCGTTTCAGATGTTTTCTACCTGAACATAATCGTGTACTCAGTAGTTTGCACCTTGCTATAAACCCTCTGTATTTACATTCATGAAGACAACTCTTGATTGTTGACTTTGAAAGTGATGCACCTACCTCCCCAAAATAGTTATGTGATCATTCCCTATAGTTGTCTTATATAATATTTCAGGCCTTTTGGTGTTGTTGAGCTGGCGAGTGCATTCATTCTTCTTAGTATATTCATACTATATTATTGATTTGGCCTCTTCTAAAGTTTTTGCCATCTCTCTAAAAAGTTTATTTTTTATTATTATTCTCATTATTGTTATTAGTTTGAATGATAGCCTCCTTCACTTGCAGCAACATGTCATTTGGACCTCACATTTGAGTTTCAGTGAACAGCAACTAAATGCAAGTTTAACAGCTCCAGATCTTTTTTGTGTTTAATTTGTCATAGGCTGATAAGAGAACAGGCCTCAGCTGGCTGTGAAACTGCTTGTCAATTGTCCAATTTTAAGCCTTTGAAAATGAGGGACTGCGTTAGAAATGTCTGCAATTCCGAAACAGTTATTACAATATTTTTGTTACACCTCTTGAATTAAAGATGAAAGTCTGCACTTCAATCACATATGGATGGGTTGATTTAAAATCCAGTGTGATTATGTACGGAAGTAAAACTACACTACACTAATAACAGTATGTCATTGTCCAAAAATGTATGGCCCTCACGAAAAACACACTTTCTATGCAACGCAGTGTGTTTAGAAGTTCCATATATCTTTGAATGGTGGGAGCAGGAAAAATGATTACTCTGGCAAATTCAGGTTCAGGTTACTTTATCTCTACCCATAAATAGATTTGTCTGCAGTGGGGAGTCATCTAACCTAATGCACATTTTCAATACAAATACAGATAGCAGATTAGCATAACACAAAATACTGATGAAATAAATAAAAAATGACAGAACAAATTCACTGGGAAATGGGAGATGGATGATAAATGAAGCTATGGTAGGGGATTTTGTGTTGTTTGGCTTCAAACACATCCAAATGAACATCTGAAACAGGACGAACTGACATATCACAGACAGCGTCTGGTCTACTGGGTTTATCTTTAATGGTGAGTTGTGTTTTTAGAGCTGTCAAATAAATAGTAATACAGAGGATAGAAATATTAGGTAAATGTTTTGACTTACAAATAAGTCAGTGTGTGTTAATTCTGCGTTAATGTAACACCTCAGTTCATGTACTTTGATCGATTACACTGTGGAATTTCAGACGAGGTGGTTTAAAACATGGTTTACATACTGCCACACAATCTGTATCTGTCTCTTTAAAACAGCCAGGAAACTCACTGATCTGAAGTCAAAACCAGCACAACACACACACTTACATATTCACATATGCACCTAGAGATTTGGTCGCAGTCACTTTACATTCATATGAACCAGTGAAATTCGGAAACGCTGACAAGAAGCAAGGCCAAGTGGGTTCATCTGACACCTGCTGTCCGACACAACCAGAGCATGACAAATACACTGATGCCTCAATAGACTCACAAAACCAACAGGCTCTTTTCTGCCAGATAGGAGTAAACAAGTGAATGGCCTTACAAGGAGTTTAGACTGGTCCAGATCAGACTCATTCAAGGGCATCTGCTTGTAAAGTTGACTCCATTTTTCCCCGGCTCTGATGCTTTGATGTTTGAACATACACGGGCACACAGCAGGTCTCGTGAAACTGTGTGGGAATTAAAAATAATCCAATGCTCAGTCAGTGTTTTACTCTTCAATCTCTTTAATCACAGGCAAACAAAGAATTAACTGTCATATATTTTAGACTACGACTAAAAATAAACAAAACCTCTCATGTTCTGTCTTAGATGTGGTAAAAGAGTCACTCCTGATGCCAGAAATAACAGAATAAGAAAACTGAATCTGTGCAGGAGTTAAGTGCACACTGAGGAGGATTAATCTGGATTAGAAGTGAGAGAAACAGGAACTCAGTGGGGAATCAGGATGTTATTATTTCTGCCGGCACAGGGAATGCTCCTTGAAGGACTGCTGCCACTTTTTCACTGTCAGAACCAGATTCTATCGCTAATACTGGCCAGACCTGCTGTCACGAGTTCCCCTTATCTTTTACTTTTGATAATTACCAAGAAGAAAACAACAGGGATCACTTTATCCCCTCGTAAAAAACAAAAAACAAAAACCCTCCTGTCACAAGTAAAGATATTAATTTCTAAAACAAGGGGAAAAAGCACTGCAGTTCAACTTTTCTTTTAACTTAACAGATCTGGTTTGTGTCATACGCCAACAAAACCTAGCAAAACAATTATATCAGCAACAGTGCCGCACTATACAACGTTGTCATATTTATTTCAGTCAGACTGATTTATTAGAGTTTGGTGTCTAGGCTCTGAGTTCATCACTGCCCATACATATAAAAGAGGGGAATAATGAGTAATTATCCCACCCGAGGCTACAGCTGGACGCCGGTGTGGTGGAACAGTATGCAGTCATGCAGGGGAGCAGCAGGACTGACATGTCAGAGGGAGAGATGGAAAACTTTGCAGCATAAATACACTGCCAAATTGGGAGAGTGTGTTTGGTACGTGAAGTGAGGAAAATGAAGCATGTTAGTGTGTATGACGCAGTGCAGCTTGAGAACTAGCTTGAAGGCTTTACTCCTTAAAGCAGTTTGCCTCTTCAAAAACAAGGGTAACAAAATGCTTCAGAAAAACCAAAACAATGCAATTCAAATTAAAAGAGTAAAAAGTAAAAGAATGCTGGAAGTAAAAGCTATACAGTAAATAAGAAAGGAATAATAGGGAAACAAAAATTACAAGATAAAAAAAATGAAAAATACATAAAAGAACAAGTGCAAAACTTAAGAGTGCGTGCAGAATGTCACAACAACAAAACTCAGCGGGATAGCACTTTGGACATATCCATCCAAGAGAAACCGTAACAAAACAAAGCCCACCATTTTCAAATATAGCATCTAGCTTCAGCTAATGAATGGAAAGGTGAGTGATTTGGTCACAGGTCAAGTCAATAACAGCATTATAAGTTCAGCACTGTTGCCTTTTCCTTTTTCAAGGCATCATCTTACCGAATCTTATGTAAATTTATCTTAACCCTCAGTCACACAGGGTTAAAGACCTGTCAACAATCATCAGATAAAGGTGAAAAATGTGTATTACTCGACCTGTTGCAAGTGATTGCTGGATTGCTAGCTGTAAATTCGATGGCTATTGTCCTAGTCACACAAGCCTAGAGGTTGGTAGTTGACCCCTGCGCTAACCATCGTCGCGAGGGGCTGCAGGCAATAATTAATGTGAAATTAGTTCCAAAGTTGTGTTAGGGTGCGGCACCAAAATCCTTTTTTTTTGATTACTTTGGTTTTAGGCAGATTGCTGAGGTCACTGGTAGTTTTCAAAGAAGACACATAGAAATTGTCTGCAACTGATGCAAACAGGAAACAACGGGTATTGGCCTTGAAAAAAAAGTTGTGCCTTTTGAGATGTGCTTGTTTTAGCGTTAGCACAACTTTTACTTTGAAGACAAGCTTCTCTATTTTTGTTGCCGTTTCCAGTTTGGATTGCATTTTCTTTCAAATTCCAGTGCAGCGGCGATACTAAATGGTGGCTGTTTGCAGACGATTCGGCATCTTCCATGCAAGCTGCAGGCAACTGTGGCAATCCTCTAGCAATTAAAGGTTTTGTGTTGCAGTTCCTGCGATTCAACAGATTCTCCAGCAGCTACCTGAAAACTGTCTGACTGGAGGTTGCAGGGGAGTTGTCGACCGTTCTTTTGGGCCTTAGTCCATTATTGTTCCGTAAATGACCCCAAATACATGATTCTCATGATTTGGGATTTTTTTCAGAATTTTCTTTCCATTTTTACTTTTTCCCCCATTTTTACTTCTTGCCTTTGTACCTTTTCCTATGAGTCTTTAGTGTTATCTATGTTTTATTAGCCAGTTAGTCGCATCAGTATAAACATTCCCTTATCTTGCCATGTAATGGGGAAATTATAGTTCAGTGGTGTTAGTGCATGGGCAGTCTGTTGACAGGCCAGGGGAAGATTCATCTCTGTCTGTCTACCTGCAAAGAGCATCTGTTGCCATAGGGTGGGAATGTTCAACACATGGTACAAAAGCAGTCTGGGGGATGCTCTTTTTCTTATATTGTGTGTCCATCAGTCAGCCGTGGAGAACAACAAAGGTATAACACAGAAAGAGCTGAAGTGAAACATCAGTGTCCATGGCAGCCACTGTCTGGCTCCACATTTCTCCCTTCCCCATTTCAGCCTATTCATCAACCAATCAGCATTCAATCGCTGCACGGCTTGAAGTGTTAAGAAGTGTTCAGTTATGGGACAGAAAAGCATTAGATACCAGCTCATGAAATGAATCAAACAGGAAAAAAGTGATGGTTTCAAGTTTCAAAGTTAACTGCCATATGCAGGGTAAAGAGACGCGTTTCCCTGTACAATTAAATTGTAACAGTTACTGTTACAGTACTTTGTGCCTGGATGTGTAAACAAAATATTCGATCATATATGCGCGTGTTGTATTTTTCAGATAGTTTCGCTGCCCTCCAAGTGAGTGAAATGCTCCAAGTTCACAGGATTGTGGCAACAAGTAAAAATGGAAAATTAAAAAAGTGATGAGTGATCACCTTGTCACTTTAAAATTTGCAATTTAAACTCTCCCAATTAGCCTCTCCCTGCCACCTTGATTTGATTAGCCTGCTGTTCTCTACCTGCTCTGTTATTATGAACTCTCTTCAGATATCTGCGGGCGGCTGCGCTGTGATTAGACGCGCTTAGTCATTTGCTAAGTGACAAGCGGGAGCACACAAACCTACGAGCAGGCATGCATGAACACACAACACCACACACACAGTTGCATTTCTCACAGAAAAAGGCTTAGATGAGAACAACAACAGTGGAAGTCTTTACAGTTACACATTTCATGCCTGCAATACTTCTAAATTTTTGTGTCATACAGATAAATTATATTTGTGTGCTTGTCCACATTATTAACATCCAAACCATTCAATACACTGCTAAATGCTTGAGCAAGATAAATGAAAACTGAGAAAGTCATATTGAAAATCTAAAAATAATTGAACATGACCAAAGTGAGAATGTTGATCCACAGTATCTGCTTGGATGCCGTGATGCCATTGGAGTTCAACAGAGAGCTATGCACAGGTTCAGCTATGATTCATACTCTTGCTCACCAGTGAATATCTTTGCCATGTGAAATTGCCTAATAAATATGCGCTGGACAGCGGTGACTAGGCATGACTGGAATTTTATGGTTCATAAAGGGGCTCAAAGGCTCACAGGCATAAAATAAGTCATCACCTTGTGCAGTCTGCGTTTCACACTATAAACAGACAATATAGTTATTAACTCCTAAATAGTAATGTTAAATCACACTGAATTGTTTTTATTGCTGCATGGACATTTGAAAAAAATGCATGCAATTAAATTGGGATGTTGTTTATAGGAGTTTTAATAAATCAGTTAATCTACTTAAACTGTTGTTGTGATTTGCCTGCACCGTCAGAGGATACATGGAGGAGAAAAAGAAGAACTCGTTTATTAGTTTAAAAGCTGCACTGTAGACTCAAATGGATGAGGGTGCTCACATTAAAGAAAAAGTAAGCATATACCTGAAAATTTGCATATTAACATTTTATTTTCTTCTTGGCGCTTCTTTGATGTGCTCTGAACCCTTCGTCAAGGCGTTTGGCACATCAAAACAACAACAAAATGAGCACAACATCCTGCTGGGGCTGTACAACTAAACAACAAAAATACTCCTTTTCTTAAATTAGGTGGTGGTGTGTGTGTGTGTGTGTGGGGGGGGGGGGGGGGGAGGACTCTGCTGTGAAAGGCTTGAGATCTGAACGTTGAACACCAGAAGATTGGGTTAACTTTTCTTTTCAAACAGCCACTTATTACTGCTATTGCTTATGTTTCATCCACATGGCAGCAAATGTTTTGTGGCAGCCTCTCCCATAGGCCCTGAACTCAGCCATTTCTAAACAGAGAGCAGTAAGTGCCAGCTCTGTGGCACATGGGCATTACGCTGAAGTGGTTCAAGAATAAGGATCTTGTTGGGAAAGCAATAAAAGTCTAATGAAGCTTAGCTGACAGTAGTTTGATGCCCAATGTCTGCATAAAATATGTTATTTTCAAAAGTTAACATTTAAATCTTTATTTATAAAGATTTAAGATTAAATTATTGCTTCTGCAAGAGAAAATGTATTAAAGTCACAGTGTGTAAAATCTCACCACTAGATGTCAGTATATTGCAGATTGCAGATAACTGAATTC
Organism: Astatotilapia calliptera; assembly: GCF_964374335.1. Lineage (NCBI taxonomy): Eukaryota > Metazoa > Chordata > Actinopteri > Cichliformes > Cichlidae > Astatotilapia > Astatotilapia calliptera. Next base: position 17,066,732 of record NC_137436.1, read on the forward strand.
CGTTTTCTTAGCTTTAACAATTCAAGTGCGTAATTCTACCTATGGTAGCCACTGTAGGACAAAAAACTCCCTATTCTGGGTTCATCTGTTGTGAGTGTAGGCTGTCAGTCCGCTGTCAATGTGTGTCCATGTCTATTTACCCTGAAGAAAGCTAGAAAACTTTGTGAAAGAGGTTTGATATGAGACAATGAGTCAGCGAAACACATTTCTGACCAATGACAGCAATACTGAGGTGAGTTGTTGAGATTATCCTAAACCTTCGTGTTAGTAAGTGCTGGTGTTTTTGCTGTCCGTCTCTGTTATCTACTGTTAGCCACCATTAGCCTCTGTTAGCCTCCGTTAGCCAGTGTTAGCCTCTGTTAGCCTCCGTTAGCCACTGTTAGCCTCCGTTAGCCAGCGTTACTGAAACTTTCTTTGAAGTGTATCTAACATTTTTCGATTCAGACACTTGCCGAATAAATTCCTATACAACGTGAGAATGGAATCAAACTGTTTATCAATGGGAAAGTGTGATTTGGGTTTTTTCTAACGAACACTTGAGCCTATCATTAGCATATTCTTAGCTTATAACTTGCTGCCGTTGTTGTTATTTAGCCGCCTCATTGCCAGTTGTCCGGAGAGGGGAGGGTTGTATGTCTAATCTCCTGACAATAAGTTGGCTTATGCAAGTTTTCATGAGATAGAGCCCCGACTTCAGTTTAGGAAGTAAGGCTCGTGTGGGGGAAGAGGATGACGTTTTATTCAAATGGCTGTCTTGTTGTGTCCTTCCTACGTGTTTTTAAAAACATAGATAAAACATAGGTATGATCCCTCATATCTTGGGTATGAAGGTGCAGAGGAGTTCTCTTCTCCTCAACCTTTGTTATAGTACATATGTGGCTGGTTTCTAGCACACAATTAGACAGAACAGCAATTTTAGCTACCGTATTTAAGTTGCCAGGGCAACATCGCAGCTTCCACATTTTACATATCTCAATTCGTAGTTTATAAGAATGCATCACTTGTTGGAAGACATAATTTTACAGTAATCTATGTGCATTTATGTCTATAATATTGTTTTTCTATTAAATTTATATTTTTTAAAAACCCAACCGACTATACCTTTAAATTGCCATAGGATGCAGGGGATCTTAAATGGAGTGATTGTTCTGGTATTTATTGCTCCTCTTACAGTAAGTCATTGTTGACAGTTCATTGGTTGTGTTCAATATTTTCTCCATTAAGAGAGCTGATGATGCATATGGAGAAAGGGTTTACATTAACACATGGGGATTTATTGTCTTTGTGGTTACGATATATGGTTCACTACTGATATTGATTCCTCTAATCTCTCAGCTGAGCTGCTTTAAAGCACATTATGAGGTCAAAAACATCAGGATTTGTCAGGAGGAAGGTGCTCCAAATAGAGCTTTAGGTAGTCGCTGAAATATCTAGCTTTTGAGGGGAGGCCCTGGGAGGAGACGGGTGATGCAATTTCCCAAAGTAGTGTCTGCATCATTGAAATCATGAGATGTTTTGGCCTCTGACTGAGTTCTGTGGCAAGAGCTGAAAACAGTTGAGAGACTCAAAAATGAACACTTCATCATAGGATGGCTGTACATTAAAAAAAACCCTGATTTTTGTTAAAATATTACATTTAATTTATATTTGCATATGCAGAAAAAAATCTGTAAAAAAAAAAAAATTGAAATTGAAACAATGGATGGAATCTAACTCGTGCCATAATGCTAGGAACCTGGTGAATATTAAGAGTTTTATCACAGTGTGTTTCTCTGTAGGATTACATACAGATAAACAAATGGCCCATCATTTAAAAAAACATGGTTTTTGAATCAATGCACCTCTTCAAACAGTAGCTTCATGGTGGCTTTTCAACCTCTGAGCTCTCTTTTAAAGCATGTTCCAGCGGCCCAGATGAATATGGGAAAAATGCATCTGTATAAACAGCCTGTTAAGTAAACAGGTCTGCACTTCAACAGCTGCTAATGTCAGACTGGAAATTAAAGACGTGGGGGGTGGGGGTGGGAAAAGGTGTGTTACACTAAAATAACAGCTCTACAAACACACAAGGACACACCCAAACTGCAGCATGCACAAATGCTCTGTATCCCACTTCCTACCATCTTTTCTTATCACTCTCTCTCTCTCTCTCTCTCTCTCTCTCTCTCACACACACACACACACACACACACACACACACACACACACACACACACACAGTGTTTCTGAGCAGATGCTGGCTGACAGGTTTGAATTCATGCTGGTGAAAAGGTGAGTCAACACCCTCCACTCTTGTCAACACCATTGTGTGTGTGTGTGTGTGTGTGTGTGTGTGTGTGTGTGTGTGTGTGTGTGTGTGTGTGTGTGTGTGTGCGCGCGCGCGCGCGCGCATTGGATGGTGACAACAAAAAATAATCTAGTGGGGAGAGGGGGAGTAATGTTCAGTTTCTTAGACAAACATCTATTGTACGCATAGATTTATGATTTTAAACCAAATAGGATAAAAGCATTAAAAATAAATAGAGGGAGAATTCATTAAAGTGATTAGGAATCAATTAGAACAGCAGACATTAAGATGATAGAATAAGAAAGTGAGGGGAGGGGTAAAAAAGAAGAAGACATGGAATAAAGTCATACACCATCTTTCTAGCAGATGAATGGGTCCCTGTGGGCGAGAGGCATCACTTCTCATCCTAATTACTCTTCAAACACTGACCCAGTATCAGCTCTCATGTTCTACCCGCATTTAACTCTCCAAGCACTAAAATCGTCTTGCAGGAAAAAGTCGGTGTATAAAATTGGAAGTTAATTATCTATAAGACAAAAAAAGGAGAAACTTAATTCACCTTAATTCACCATTAATTTGAAGTGGTTCGATAGTTTGGGTCTCAGAGCTTTGGAAACGGTGAATTTGAAGCACAATTTGCATGCATCATGATTGGTGACTCATCTAAAAAGACTAATGGGAATGCAGTCCTGGGAATACATATTTAATCACAAAGCAACCTTTTGCGTAATGGCCAATATTGTAAATCAGTAGGTCAGCTTATAAGCAAGTGTTGTAATGCAGAGAGACTGTGAAAGCTATAACTCATTGGAATGGCATTTTGAAGTAGCTTTTGTCTGCATATAAATGCAATGCAGCCCATGTAGCTGGTTGTAAGTGCATTAGTCTGTTTCATCTTCTTCACAGCAGCCAGTGAAGACACCGACACCACAACACAACACACAACAAGTCACAACCAGCTCTATAAATGGACGCCAAACATTGTCTTTAAAAACATGATGATGAAAAATAAAATTTTGTCATGACATTCCTCATTAGAACTATTAAAAAATGAATTTACTTAACTACTGTACACAATTGATCTATTTGTCATTAGAAAGCACACCTGCCAGGTGGCCTAGTTCTTCTGTAATACTTCTAATGATTCAGTCATACTACAGTAGAAATAGAACGACCACCTCTCTACGTATTGGTGGTTGCATTGAATTTGATCAGGTTGGTGAAGGTCTGTACATAACTACCATATAATTCATAAACACAGACAGTCTGTCAATAAATTTCAGTTGCAGTCAGTCTGTGCCAATCAACTTATCTGTGACCCATCTGCAATCTGTCTCATTGCAATGGAGGATTCAACTCAGCTGCTTGTCAGCTGGTTATGTTATTCATAAAAGTAAGGCTGCTGAGTGCGTGTCATTTTGTAGTTTAATTGCCATCCTTCAACAACTACCTCACTATTTCTCAGGATTTTTTGAACTGAATCTGAAAAATTGAAGAAATGTTTTTGATAAATAAAAACCTCTCCTGACTGTCTTTTTTTGTTTTTTCCACAAAACGCTTTTTTGGTTCAACCACGGTAAAAGATACTTCAAATTTAGCTGAGGATATTATGATTTGGAAAATGGACTAATTCTTATATAGTGTTTTCTAGTCTCCCCACGCTCTATACAACATGCCTCATTCACCCATTCACAAGCACTTCTAAACTCAAGTGCAAACTAATAAACATTCACACACATTCACACTCCGATGAACGCAGGTTTTAAAATATATCTTGGTGATACTATGACTTCTTTGCTGGAGAAATTATATTAGATGACAGGTGTTCTTATCTTCAACTAACATGTGTAAGGCTGCTGCTCAGATACATTTTAACTCTACAGATTCATATTTTTTGGTATTTTTTCTGTTATCTTTTCCTTACCCTTTGCCTACTGTTTTTCTTTGCTATCAAACTATTTTTGCACTTTTATTGTCACGGTCTGCCAGGGCAAGCTGTGGGGATGTTGGAGAAAGGACCCAAATGCTGGACTAAGTGCAATGAACAGTGCGTTTATTTACAGTGGGGTAATGTACCACACACAATAAATCTCCAATGTGCTCCCTCAACTCCTGTGTTGTGCCTTCTCCTAAGTGCTGGTATTCCGTGCGTCCTGCCGTACTGTGTTCCGCTCTCCTCATGGAGTCTAACTCAACGATCCTGCGCCGGAGGAAGCTCCATCGCTCTGTTAAGTAGCTCCCCCGACGAGCTTGATCAGAAGCAGGTGTGTGAGAACCTAGGCGTGATCAGCAGCTGGCAGGGCCACACCCATCAGGCCTGCAGGTGGCTGTCCAGCCACACCCGCAGACACACACACATACACACACCAGCATGGAACACAAGAGCACAGTGCAGCAAACATACATCCAATACAATAATAATAGTCCACACTGCTCACCATCCCTGAGTCCCAGGAACTGGGTCTGTGACACTTATACCATCTGTTATTTTCTACTTCCTTGTTTTTCAATCTTTCCACACAGCTTCTTTTTCTATCTGTAAACTCTCGTCTCTATCCTGCATCAGGAACTCGTTTATTTATTCATTTACTGGCAATTGGAGTCCTGCGATTCCAGCTCCACCTCCAGCATCTTTAGATAAATGACATTTCCAAAGCCAGATGGACTACAGATACTGAAATAGTCTACCATGAGTTCATCAGTCCTATCAACATTCAGATTTTTCTGTCTCATTGTTGTTCTTGTCATCGTGGAAAGATAAGAAGAATTGTTTAAAAAAAGAAAAGAAGGTTCAAATACACTTAAAAAGCACCGCACATAAATGATCCAATGAAAAAGCAGCTGAGAACAGAGGGTGAATGTGTAGGTCAGATGAATCAAAATACATAAATCAATACACAGACTGATCGATACACATAGGTTCATCTCACTAAAATTATTTTTCTTAGCAGGAAATATCCATTTATAGATCCTTCATCAACATCACCAGTAAATACTTTATTATATAATTATTATATAACAATAAGACACTCAGAGTGAGTTGTATCAAACAATGCAATCTCATTATCCAGTTTCAGGATATTAAGACACGTGCGTCTTCAGTTCCATTCATCCAAATCGGGACAAAATCTATACTGTAGATATCCTCCTGCATCAAATCATCCATAGACCCTTCATACAGATATTCAAACCCAACTTTCTTAGCATCTTGGATAAATCAATAAACCATTCTTCTTAAATAGCCTACAGCAAGAACTCAGACCTACCCAACTGTAGTGTCTAAAACAATATCCAGCCTTTTTCCTGATGATACCACTGTTTTCTTTTCTGGTGGTGAACACATATTGTGCAGTCATCTGCATGTTTACATTTGTCTGCATGTACAGTGCTGTGAAAAAGTATTTCCTTCCTTCTTAAGTTCCTTTTTTTGTATATTTGTTTTGCTTTTGTTGAATGTTTCAGATTAAACAAATCCAAACCTACTGCAGTCAAACATTTGCAATTACTAGGAACAACTCTACATGGCTCTGGAGGAATTTTGTCCCACTTTTCTTTGAGAATTATTGGAATTCAACCATGTCTGAGGGTTTTCAAGCATAAAATTCATGTTTGATTTGAGTCCAGCCAAGATTGCTCCAAAACCTGGTTGTTATTTTTTCATTTGGGTTTTATTGTTTGTTTGTTTCTTTAGTTGCTTGATTTTTTCCATTTAGAGGTGGACTTGCTTTTGTGTTTCAGGTCATGATCTTGCTGTAAAACCCAAATGTGCTTAAGCTTCAGGACATGAACTGATGCTCAGGTACTGTCTTTCAAGATTTTTTGAAAGAGAGCAGAATTCATGGTTCCATCGTGTAAGGCAACTCGTCCTGGTGCTGAAACAGCAAAGCAGTCCCAGACCATCACACCACCACGTTTGACTGATGATAATGTTTTTTATGAAATGCTGTTTAGTTTTATGCCACCTACCGCGGGACTCAAACCTTTCAAAAAGTTCAACAACAAAAGTCTTGGGGGTATATCGAGATATTTCTTGGCAAATGTGAGATCTTTGTGTTCTTTTGGGTGAGCGGTAGTTTTCACCTTGGAACTCTTGGATGCCATTTTTGCCTGGTCTTTTTCTTATTGTTGAATCATGAAATCTGACCTCAAATGAGGTCTGCAGTTCTTTAGATGTTGTTTCTGGATGAGTTGTCGATGTAGGCCAGCCATTCCTGGTAAGGTTTCCACTGTTTCAAGTCCCCTAACCTTAGAAATGGATTCGTAACCCTTTCCTGATACATGTCAGTGACTTTGTTTCTTAGATCTTGACATGGTGTGTTGATTTTTTTAAAGATCTTTTAGCCTACATAACTTTGTTCCATTTAAGTGATTTCTTTCCTTAACATGTTTGAGGCCTGGATGTGGCTGATCTAACTGAACTCAGATTTTCAAAAAAATGTGGTTAATCGCAGTTAATTCATAGGTTAATATTGTAACTAAATGTATGTGTTCTACCAATGTAAACGATTCATTTTAGAAAGGCCACATTTATGACATTTTCTTCTTCCTGCACCTTTTTATTCAAACTTGAATAAAAATAAATGAGTAGAATACACCGCAGATATGAAATTAGGATGCAAAGTAATTTGATAATGCCCACTCAGCATTTAAAAAAGTTCTCAGCCTCCATTAAATATCCTTCACATCTCTGATCACAGAATTTAGTGCTTACTGACAGAGAGAAATTATTTCAGCCAATTTCACCCATTAATTTTTGCATTACAGACACGCTATGGCTAGTAGAGATCATTTTCCATCACTCTCTTCTCATCTTTTTCATCTCCTCATCCCTATAGAGCCACACTTCCGTGGTCACGATAAATAAGTAAAAATGTGCACTAGCTGCCTGCTGGTAAACAATACTGACACGTTCATTTAGCACAGGAGGCGAGATTGCCCTCAGAGTAAATTCATCTCCTTCCCCCTTGTCTTTCATTCAGGTTGGGCTGACATGACATAGTGCATTGATTCCTTACTTACAAACTTACAAAAAATGGCAACCGAGCCTCCTCCCTTATATTTTATGTACAACATTTTGGCATTAACTTATCATGGACAGTTTCATTAGTGGTGTGCTGCTTCTAGACAGCTAGTCCTTCTGGACTAGCATTCAAGGTTCAAGGTTCAAGGTTCAAGGTTCTTTATTTGTCACATGCATAGTTATACAAGTATAACACACAGTGAAATGTAGCCTGACACGCTCCTCGACATGTGCAAAAATTGGGGGGGGGGTGTAGAGGAAGAACATTTTATATATATATATATATATATATATATATATATATATATATATATATATATATATAGTATATACACTGGGTGAATGTGCAGTAGTAGCGGCATTTAGGAGTTAGTGTTTTTTTCCATTATTCTTTATTTATCTATGGTACTTAATGCAGTTGTCAACTTGCAGTGGTGGCTCAGCTGATGTCTTATGTAGTCTCTTCACTTCACACTTCTTTTAAAACCCCATTTCTCACAAAGATGTCCTGCTATTTCTGAAACTATCCTCTCCATAAATTTGATGTGTGTCTTTTCTGATCAGAAGAAACATACTGCAAGCTTGTTCATGAAAAACAATCTCTCACTTTTTTCGCCACCTGTCCAAAAACTTTCCATCTCAGTTCGCAGCAGGAGCCTTCATTTCTAGTGTCATATATCAGAGCAGCAGCTCTTCAAATACATATGACTCCAGCAGCTCCAAGAGGAAATTGCTGCATCACCAGCCAATAGGAATTAACTTCAATTTTAGTATGTAGCATCCTAATTATGCATGATAATTAGTTAAATGTGTGCACCAGCTGCCTGCTGGTAAGTAATGCGGTCACAGCTCATATTCATTTAGAAGAGAGAGCAAGACTGCCTTTGAAATACATTCATTTGTCTTTTAATCAGCTCTGTGTGGCATAAAGTAACTACTGTAGAGGAATAACAATAAACCTCTAAAGCTTTGGGTTATAATCACACCTATAATTATACCACCTATACAGTAAATCTCCATCTCTGATGACACAGACATCAAAAAGAGTAGTAAAAGTAATTTTGTCCTGTTGGAGTTTATGCTGATACTCTGGCTTCCTCCATTTAAAATACATGTAAAAGATGCATACATGTAATACATGTAAAAAGAATAAAGCTAGTTTCAGAACTGGCCTCACTGATTCCAGCCAAATGTAAAAATCTCAGAATCACCTGAAAATAATAAAATTTGCTCCAAAACTCTCACAGATCAGCTGAATGTTCGCTTTATTTTTTATTCAAACTTACTTTCGAGTTTGACAGACAGCAAAGCCAAAAAATCATTTTGCACTGAAGCGCTTAAAAAGCATTCCCCGTCCTACTCTCTCAAGTCTGCAGCACCACCAGCAGCAACCGGTTAAAATTTGTCTAACAAAACCACAAACCACTGTGAGTCAGCAAAAAGATGCTGGAGATTATACTTGCTCTTACCTTTCTGTAAACAATCATGTTGGGCGTGTCATCATCTGGGTCCACGATGCTCATGGACCTCGTGGAGAGCAGAGGTCGAGACGGGGTCGTCTGGGCGATCTCCTTCGGTTCTTCAGCCCCTTCGTCAGGTTCAGACTTCTCCACGGGGCTCGACTGCTGCTGCTCCTCTTCCTTCTCCTTCTCCCCTCCTTCCTCCTGCTGTTGCTGCTGCTGCTGCTGTGCCTCAGCCATCTCTCCCTTACAGTCGCCTTCCCCGTGTGTTAAATTATCCTCTCTTCTTTGTCTTCTCTTCTTTATTTCCAACTGTGCTGTCTCCAGAGTCTAGGGAAAGAAAGAGAGTGAGAAACAAAGTGATAAATTGGACCATAGAACTGAGCATTGGGCTCCAGTCTCCCATGTCTCTCTATTTTCTGGTTTTCTATCAGCAGCCACAGGATGGATGCAATGGAGGCGTCATCAATTCTCCTACTTTTCTCTGTTATCCCTTCTACGCTACTCCCTTCAGACCCGTCATATGAGACTGAAGTTAAAGGAGAATAAAATACATTCTGTTTTTGCTTGATTATTCCAGTCAATCATTTCAGTTTGTGGGACATCATATTTCCTGGCATATAAGAGCGTCACTTGCTTTTTTCCCACAGAGGATGTGATGTCTTGTTTTACAAGGGGAATAAAAATTTGTTTCTTCAGTTAAAATGAGGCATCATGTGTATGAATTAATTCAAATGATGAAAATCAGTCAGATGAATATCTCATTTTGAAAACTAATTTGCACGTTCATTTCCATTCAGAGAAGCAGAAGGATAGCAGCAAGAGTGAAAGGGAAGGTTTACAAGATGGTAGTGGGGCCTGCTATGATGTAGAGTTTGGAGACAGCAGTAGTGACAAAAAGACAGGAGGCCGTGCTGGAGGTGACAGAGTTGAAGATGAATTGTGTTACATGTGACCAAAATGGACAGGATTAGAAATGAGTATATCAGAGGGACAACTCAGGTCGAGCGGCGTGGAAACTCTTTGGAGGATGCTGAAGATGGAGTTGCCAGGCAGGAGTAAAAGAGGAAGAGCACAGATAAGATTCATGGGTGTAGCGAAGGCGGACATGGAGACTGTTGCAAAAATGATTGCACATTATTCCAATAAACCACTCACAAAGTACAGAAACAAATTGCAGCAGGTTAAAGGTTGATTTTAAACCCCATAAAATTGCCCTTTAATTTACTACAGAACAACCGATCACCGAATCATGCACAATACATGCAATATATGCGACTCCACACACACACACACTTGTGACATCCCATTACTCAGACCTGTCTGTGCTCTTCTGACAGCTGTCAAAATATTGTTGTGTGACACTTGAGCTGAGATTAGGTGCAAGAAGGAGAAGGTTCAAAGTCAGATAGGGGGCAAACAGCTGGAAAGAGAAATGAAACACACTTGACACCCTGGTTTCTATATGAGGGCTCCATCTATGCATCCTCTTTTCCTCTGTGCTCATCAGTGCCAGAAGATTTTATCCCAAACGTAACTGGGACCAGATGCCTTTCCATTTAGTCCATTGTAAAAGAAATAATAGCTTCTGACTGATTCATCTGCAGACAGCTAGTCTCTTTGCTGGTTGCAACACAGTGAATGTGCAAAATGACGTTACACAGGCCTGGAAATCTAAACAATTCTGCACTCGATTAAATGAGTCTGGTTGCAAACCGCGCAATGAAAATGCAAAACAAATCTAATCTATAGGAAATGTTATGATAGCAAGCTCTTCCTTGTGTTGGAGATAACTGAATCCTTACAACAATATACCTGGAAGCTGCCAAATATGCACTCATGATAATGGAAACACACTCCATTATTTCATTTCAGTTTAATTTATTCATTTCTTTTGCAATGCAAACCAGAAGAGTTTGCACATAATCTCAGTGAGATGGAGTTTTCCTGGAAACATTTATCTGAGAAAATATTTGTGGAAGAAATTATAGACTTTAGGTGTATGACTGGAAGATGATTCTGCTCAGAGAAAAGCTGTTTTTTCCACTTTGTGTTTCCACTCAGTAAAATCTTTAAAAAAAAAGACCATCACACTCACCACTAAATATAAAGAACTGAAATGTGAATGAAGGCCTGATGCAGGTTATCAAAGCAAAATGTCTTCCTAGAACTTCAGCCAAATGTTGGCAAAGAGTTTTTAACTCATTCACTGCCAGCCATTGGCAGTGAATGAGTTAAACCCATTGACTCATTCACTGCAATTGACGGCTATAGACGTCAATTGCAGTGAATGAGTTAATAGTGTCCACCTGTGCTTCATAAACCATGTGTACATGGGAAATTTAGTTCACATGTGTAGTTCCCAAAAGCTAGCATGAATGGTGAGAAGGAGAGCAAAATTAAGTTCTTTTTTCTTTACCTGGGAATTCACTGTAAGAAACAGTGTTTTTAGTCATTTAAATCTTTATCTATTGCTTATTTACTTTGGTGCAGTATGAATGGGCAGAGGAAAACTAGCAAAACTTGAAAATACAGTTAAAAGTGAAGTCACATTTTCTAAAACTGTCCACAGGCTCAGACTGGAGTCATTGCTGGGCCAATTCTAGTCCCGGGCCTCATGTTTGACACCCCTGCTGTAGGAAAAAAAATCAAATTGATCTAATTTAATCAATTTGTAAATATTAACCGTGTAAGCATGTTTTCAGCTGAAAGAATAAAGGTATCAGAGCTGAAATTTGACACAGAATCAGTGTGGGTGCCTGCATCCGCAGTATCATCATCGTGAGCATCATGTGTTGATATGCTATTTCGATCGTGCATAATCTCGTATTCTGAAGCAAAATTAGAAGTTAAAGAACTTCCACAAAGCAATTTCTGCTTCATGCCCAAAGAGTGAAAAGAGAAAGGAAGCAAAATGAGAGCAGACTTGAGCATGATTGGTTGTAGGATGATTGGGTTTGGCATGTTGGGAAACATCCACAGATCTGAAGACAAGATCAATACCACTCTCATATCTATATGGAAACTGCGAAGCTTCAGCCAGAGGCTAGTGTAGCTTAGCTTATCTCAGAAACAGGTGCACCTAGGTTGTGTATTATATTTAGTTCATGTATTACTCATAAAGCCGTTTACAAAGACACATAGTGGTAGCACATCTTCTTCCGTGCAAGCAAGCTAAACATTAAATAATAAGAATCGAACTAAAGTTAAGAAAGTGGTTTTGACTGGGTTAAGAGTAAATGGCAGTTTTGTGTCATCTGAAGTGAATTTAATGTCCTTTTTAAGTCGACGCTCTCATTAACCAGCTGTTTGTGTGTGTCTGAATGTGTGAGAGGATATACTGCACAAAGTGTCCATGTGTCCACGAGCTTTCTGGTGCTGAAGAAAAGACAGGGACACCGTCTGCTTAACTGCTACTCCAAACCAGCAGTCAATGCTTAGAAGTGATGCCTGGTTTGTTTCTCTGAACTGCTCAAGTTTAAACTCCCATCTTCTTTCCATCCTGCTCCTGGAATGTCGTAAAGTTGCGTAGGCTGGGATCAATACCTCCAACATTCGCTCTAACTCTGGATTTTGCAAAGAAATGAAATGTTCAGGTTGAACATTCACATGAGATCATCCTCTATCGCACAGTTATTTAATTAATGGTTCACAGAGGAGCCTCACCCCTGTTGATAGAGATGCTCTAGTTGGCCTAATTGCTTTAAAGAACTTCCAGAGTCAGCTTTGGTCACCTTGAAAGCCTCTGATGTAATGCCTAATCTATTTATCCAAAATTAGATGAACGTGAGGATGAAGAAGATATAAAGGGACCACACGCGTCTCATTTTATGAAACGCAAACAACATGTTTTTACAGAAGAATTAAAATCTTCCTATGTTAAGCCCTCAAACTCCTTCAGAACCGCCAGCTCAGGAAACTCCTTCCTGTGGTGTTTACGAGGCTTCAATCGATGTGCTGTGATGTCTTCGTGAGAGCCTGTAGGTGTAGAGTCCTTTGTTTGTTCGCCGCTCGTGTTAGCTACGTACAATTACAAGTGAAGCACAGTTTTTTAAACTTCACTTAAGCTTTATCTTTCTTCTTCTTAAATGCAAAAGACTAACAAGCACGCTTGAATTTCAGCTGATGTCTTCACCAGCTCAGCGTTCAGCTCTACATAATTGGAACAAATCAAGCGCTGCCACAGAAATGATACTCGATTGCAAGAAAATGAACACTGAGGAAGGCATCAGTCAAAACATTTGTGCTCGCTCCTCTTTTGCACTACAAAGGAATAACAACAGTGAAAGTGTTGTGATGTAATTTGAAGTCACTGAAGAAGAAAAAATAAAATAAAATAAAAATAGGCCCCAGGTTTCAGGAAATTAAATGACTGAAAGAAACGCATGACATTTATTTTTATACTTGTCGCAGATTAATACTCTAAATTATTCTGATTACATTTAGAGGTGAACATTTATTTAACCACCCCCCTTTCCTTTAAAACACGCTGCGATGACAGGAAGTGGATGCGGTGAGTGAGCTCTCTTGCTGTGTCTAAAGTCTGCGCTATCCTTTTCCCTCTGGACCCTCCACAGTGCAACGCACACCCAGCGTTTGCTTCACCTTCCATCGAAAACCACCCCAGGGAGGGCTGCATGAGGATGTCTGGCTATTTTACACAAAAGCCTGGCTACAAATATAAGGGACACCACCAGTTTAGAAGCCATTCAACCTTATAAAGAGTCAAATGTGTGGAGTTGTGTGTGTGGTTTATCAGGCAGACTGCATTTAACAGCATATATCACACAGTAATGGTTCATTCACATCTTGTTTAAGATACGAAACATATTAAGAGCTTCTGTATATTAATGGTACAGTACTGTATCTTTTTCTTGTGTGATCATGTAAATTCAAGTTCAAATCCTTGATTGTTTTTTCACGTGTGATCTAGTTACCAGGTTTTGTGTAGCAGAAAGCTGTGCTGAGGTTTAGACAGCAATGAGTGAGACTACCATAGAAATTCGCCAGTCTTCACCTTGGGTGGTTGATACAATTTTGAGCAGGTCAGGAATACTGTAACCTTGTGAGGCAAGAAGTGAATACCAAGCTGCAAACACAGTTTAAGCATAACAGGAAACTGAATTCAGAGTACACAGAGGAGGACACCCACAGGTAATTTTAGGGTAATAAACTGTTTATGTTCTAATACTGTTCCTCTTTATATTACTGTAGTAGCACTAATATGATCGGAAAATCTCATCCACACTACCGACAATATGATGTCATAAAGCTTAAAGCACAGTATTCTTAATTACTGTAAATCCAGCTGCCAACTGGGTCATTCCAACACAAATCTTCACATTTTTTAGAACATTTTCTGCTCACTCGTTCTTTTTTCCCACTTTTTTTTGTTAGATATTCATGTTCAAGGGTTGTCTCAGATTTTCAAAGTGTGAAAAAAGCAGGTAATAATAAAAAAATTTATTTTATATAAAAAGCTACAAACTTTGGACATAAAATTTTTAGCCAAATTGGAGATAGGCGAGCAGAGAGCCCACAGTGATTTGAGACTGAATGACCTTTAACGGTGAAATTACAGTGTAGCGTTCATTGAAATGAATCTAATAAAGTATTGTGCCACACCTCTTAATCTCTGAATTCAGGTGTTTTCAGCTCCATTCCCATAGCTGTATGAAATCGAGCACCTGCCCATGCAGTTGATTAAAAGTTGGTTCCAAGGTCTCAGTAACATTGAGCAGCAGTTTCTTAACTGCTAACCTAACTGGGGGTCATATAAGTGCTGGATCGTGCTTGATAAGAGTTCAGCAGCTACAACAAAGCTAGGCTAGACTATTAAGCCCCAAATCCACAGCTAGGATCAACTTTAGAATCACCATTTAACCCGTCACTGGACTGTAGGCAGAAAGATCTTGGAGGCTCCGAGAGAACATGCAAACCCCACAAAGAAAGGCCAGAGCCTCGTCCAAAATCTTCTATCACTTGGGAATTTATTTTTAGAACAATGTAGGAGTGAGTACCTGGTCACAATATAAAAACTTCTATGCTTTGTGAGGCTGCGACAAATCAGTCACAAGCGTTTTACTGATATAAGCCACTGGTGCTGGCCGATAAGGCCAAAGCTGGCACTTGTTTATCTTTTTCAGTTCATCCTCGACCTTTAAAGATCTTTGATTTTCTTCAAAATCCCCATCATGCAAACAAATTTTTGCATGATGGGGACGTCAAAACTTGTGCATCCACATTTGACCATGAAGTCAATCAGGTAAACAATGCTCTGACAGTCCACAGATAACTAAATCAAGATAACGTGTAATTATGCAGCATTAATATAAATATCAGTATCACTGCTTAATAGCCAGAACCGGGCTCAAATCGTCATCTGTCTTAATGTGGGGAGAGCTTAAGTTTGATGGATGATGGTCGTGCATGTCTGCATACCAACAGTGACATAGATCTCTCTCTCGGTCTCACTCCGACCTCTTTCTGTGGTCTCTCTATCCTCTCAGAACCGCTTCACCCCCTAGCACACACACCCAGCACTCTGCAGCCTAATTTACACGACACAGTCCGCAACAACCAGCAGCACGCATTTTTACGCGCGTACTTTACCCTACACACACACACACACCACACCTCTCTCACTATCTTCCACACAAATTTCCGTGCGCATCCCAACAGATGCACAGAGGACGAAAACGCGCAAATTGATTTCAAACATGCACTTGTGCACTTCAAGTGTCCCCGAGAGATCACCTGAGGTCTCTTTAATCCCAGGTGGGAAAAACTGCATCCTCCGTGTCACCCTCCGAAATATTAATTACTCCAACAACAGCCAAGCAACACCTCAAGCACAGCAAACTGAGAACACCGCTGCAATGACAAATAACAGAGGCTTTACCAGTAGGAGCGTTAAAAGCGCACGCAACAACATTTCAGTTTTCTTTTATGCATCTTTCACCACTAATAATACCGCCACTCGTATTCGCTCTGCTCCAGCCTCTCCCCCTTCTCCCCGTCCCTTACCTCTGCAGCCGGCTTATCTCTCTCTCGGAGCTCAGGAGCCAAGAAGCAGCTTCACCGACCGACCCATCAAACCGCCGCACAGTGGAGAGAGAGAGAGAGAGCGCGCGAGAGAGGAAGAGAGAGACCGTGTTTGGAATATGGGAATCATTATACTGCAACAGTTCAGATAGTAGGTGTACTCATTTAATATCGCACCTATGGTATTCCAGGGCAATCCCAAACTTGCACGAATTTGGGATTTTAGGAGTTTACGCAGAGTGTGCATCTCTCTATTGTGTGTGATTGTCAATCCCCCCTCCGATGAAGGTTCACCAACAAATTAGGTGGTTGTTTTTTTTTTTCAGGATCAGGGGAATGTTGTGGTTATGGTCATGGTTAGGTTGGGTTTGTAGGATAGAGGAAAAGCCAGCTTTACATCTGTGTAGGCACCACTTATCCTGAAGATTAACAAATACTGTTAACTCAATATTTGATATGTTCACGTACTGGCTCTGTTATCTGCACTGTTATCAAATAAATATTGGCTGTAAACAATTTTTAGATTATTGTATTGTATACTGTTTGTATTCATAATTTACACGGTGTCACATAAAGTGTCCAGTCAAGCTAGTCATATTCATATGTTCCATTATCATAAGTTGTGAATTTTCCCTGCAGGGTCTTATGGTTTTACACAATAATACTTGACCCTCTGTCTGCAGACACAGGTCCCTGTGCTGCTGTTTCCCCTCTTTGCCTTAAAATCCATTGATGTCATAATGCCCACACAGGATATGAGAAGATTTGACTGCAAAACCAGGAAATTGTATGTGAGAAAACAACATACATGCAGACAAAGAAGGTACGTTTTCCAAACAACTGTACTCACACTGTTCATAATTATCCTGATAATACAGCCTGAAATGACTATAAAATGAATATGGACACAACTTTATGGAAAAAATGCATGATAGAATAGAAGTTTCAAAATAAAATGAAAACAAATTAGAATTGGATAAATGGAAGAAAATGGATGCTAGAGGTTGTACCTGGAAATGGAAGGCAGCTAGTTGAACATTTACAGAAAGATTAAAGATCCACCAGGACCTCCATGAATCATGTTTGTGGACTGTAGGAGAATTCAGCGCCGCTAAAAACAGTCATGTTTATGTTTTGAATTAATCTGACTCCTGAGTGGTGTTTGCCAGACATGAAGAACCATCATCTTCCAGTGTGTTTGCACATTTCTTTCTCCAGATGAATAATATTTAAATTTGAACCACCTCATCCAATTTCTCTCTTGCTTTCTCTGCTTATTTATGCTGTTTTGAAGCTCGCTGTTCCACCGCCACTGCCATCGCCTTGTCAGTGGCCGTCTCAAGATAACAATTAGTTAAATGAAGAGAAAGGAGGCTTTGTTGGATAAGAAAATTAGCCTGTTGTCATGGGGAAAACAACTAAGAGAATAGGGAAAAATGCACTAATCAGGCACAAGATTTAAAAAACCACCTGCTTAATTTTGCCAAGGTCCCACCTTGTGTGGTCTGTAAGGGTTGGACGGGGGGAGGGGAACCAAGACGTTGACAGCAGATCATTTGAATTCTGTGGTTTCACAGGTAAAGCATTGTTAGATATAATCCAACGGATGCTCAATCCAGTTTAAATATGTGGATTTGGTATTCTGGTTGAACATCCTGGTCTCTTTGCTGGGTTCCTTGAGCTGTTCCTGAGCAGTTTTTGCATTGCTGGGGAGATCGCTGCTATTGTGCAGGGGTGGCAAGTGACAAATTAACATCCGCATGGATGCCAGGATCCAATATATCCCAGCGTAACCTTGCACTATAATGAGATAATCACTGTTATTTTCTTCAGTTATCAGTAGTTTTAAGTTTTCAGATGATTGGTAGATATTTATAACTCTTCTCAGTGCTTTTGTAGCTTTGAATTTTAAATGCACGGAGAGGCACTTTCTGAAATAAATGCACCCACAAGCTTGCTAATATCCCCTACATGGGAAATTATCTGAAATACTCACTCCCTCTCTTAAGTCTTTTTCTTTCTTTTTTGCTCTTCGAGCCTTCCCCATACTCACCCCCGTTCCCCATCTTTCTTAGTGTAATCGCTCCTAATTTCTCATCTTCAACATATGCAAGGCCAACAGCTTCAAACCAGCGAGCTGCAAGCCCAGCAGATAAACTCTTAGCTGATGGGGACTCTCGGCCAAGCACTGAGGCACATCAAAGGCCCTGATGCAATGATGGACTAAGGGAGGAAACTGGGTGCTTACTACAGCCAGCAGAGGTTTCTTCGCTTTGTGTGCATGTGTGTGTGTGTGTGCATCCCAGTCTCACATGAAACGTGTCAACAGACAGCAAGTTTACCATTTACTGTAATTCAGGCTACGTTTTCTCACAGCCGGTGGTGGCGACTAAAAATATTTGCTGTCCTAATTCAATAAGCCATTACTGGGACAGAGAGTGAGGGGGACCACATGCTTCAAAAGCCAGCGGTTTCCCTCTCCTTTTTTTTCTTTCTCGCTTTTATCCGCTGTTTACTGTACAAATGGAAAAATGGACGTCAATAAGCTCGTAAAATCAATACGTGCACTTACAAGCTAAATGCCGTCAAAAACAGCATTGATACTAATGGCCCCATCTGTTCGTGCGGATACACACTCGAACACATCTTCTCATGGTTGGAAACTATAGCCTCCACTCTGGACCGACTGAATTATTGAGCAACAGGAAGCAGGAAGAAAAGATCCCACTGGAGCATATCTGTGTGTGTGCTGATAAGTGGTTTAGGAAGGGATGCCCTATTTTATGTGCTCGTTTATTGCAGTACATCGTCACATGTACACACGTGTATACACACATACATACCCATGTATACACTGATCAATAAGCTGCTAAACTTACAGAAATTCTATTTTTTCCATGGCAAAAGTATGTAACTGTATACAATACAAGATATTATTTTAAACTGGATAAGTGCTCTGTGCACTCTTCAGAAATTATAGTGATTTTGTTTTAAATATAGTGGCTTGCAAAAGTATTCGGCCCCCTTGAACTTTCCCACATTTTGTCACATTACAGCCACAAACATGAATCGGTTTTATTGGAATTCCACGTGAAAGAGCAACACAAAGTGGTGTACACGTGAGAAGCGGAACGAAAATCATACATGATTCGGTTATTTATTTTTACAAATAAATAACTGAAAAGTGGGGTGTGCGTAATTATTCAGCCCCCTGAGTCAATACTTTGTAGAACCACCTTTTGCTGCAGTTACAGCTGCCAGTCTTTTAGGGTATGTCTCTACCAGCTTTGCACATCTACAGACTGAAATCCTTGCCCATTCTTCTTTGCAAAACAGCTCCAGCTCAGTCAGATTAGATGGACAGCGTTTGTAAACAGC
Organism: Astatotilapia calliptera; assembly: GCF_964374335.1. Lineage (NCBI taxonomy): Eukaryota > Metazoa > Chordata > Actinopteri > Cichliformes > Cichlidae > Astatotilapia > Astatotilapia calliptera. The sequence continues at coordinate 17,085,921 of NC_137436.1, forward strand.
AGTTTTCAGATCTTGCCACAGATTCTCGTTTGGATTTAGATCTGGACTTTGACTGGGCCATTCTAACACATGGATATGTTTTGTTTTAAACCATTCCATTGTTGCCCTGGCTTTATGTTTAGGGTCGTTGTCCTGCTGGAAGGTGAACCTCGGCCCCAGTCTCAAGTCTTTTGCAGACTCCAAGAGGTTTTCTTCCAAGAAATGGCTCCATCCATCTTCCCATCAACTCTGACCAGCTTCCTTGTCCCTGCTGAAGAGAAGCACCCCCACACAGCAAAATCTCTAGTGTTAAATTAACACTGGAGAGTGTCTATATGGGTCCACACCTCTGAGTGTTAAATACAACACTGTTGAGTGTTAAATTAACACTTTTCACAGTGTTATATGTTTAAAAGTAACCTAGTCAGTTTTGAAGATTAACAATGGCTGACACTGAGCAGTGCTGATTTTCTAACACTGGAATATTTCTAACATTTTGAGTTATTTTCCAGTGTTAGAAAATCAGCACTGCTCAGTGTCAGCCATTGTTAATCTTCAAAACTGACTAGGTTACTTTTAAACATATAACACTGTGAAAAGTGTTAATTTAACACTCAACAGTGTTGTATTTAACACTCAGAGGTGTGGACCCATATAGACACTCTCCAGTGTTAATTTAACACTGGAGATTTTGCTGTGCAGAGCATGATGCTGCCACCACCATATTTGACAGTGGGGACGGTGTGTTCAGAGTGATGTGCAGTGTTAGTTTTCCGCCACACATAGCATTTTGGCCAAAAAGTTCCATTTTGGTCTCATCTGACCAGAGCACCTTCTTCCACATGTTTGCTGTGTCCCCCACATGGCTTGTGGCAAACTGCAAACGGGACTTCTTATGGTTTTCTGTTAACAATGACTTTCTTCTTGCCACTCTTCCATAAAGGCCAACTTTGTGCAGTGCACGACTAATAGTTGTCCTATGGACAGATTCCCCCACCTGAGCTGTAGATCTCTGCAGCTCGTCCAGAGTCACCATGGGCCTCTTGGCTGCATTTCCGATCAGCGCTCTCCTTGTTCGGCCTGTGAGTTTAGGTGGACGGCCTTGTCTTGGTAGGTTTATACTTGTGCCATACTCCTTTCATTTCTGAATGATTGATTGAACAGTGCTCCGTGGGATTTTCAAGGTTGGGAAATCTTTTTGTAGCCTAAGCCTGCTTTAGGTTTCTCAATAACTTTATCCCTGACCTGTCTGGTGTGTTCTTTGGACTTCATGCTGTCGTTGCTCCCAAATTTCTCTTAGACAACCTCTGACACGTCATAGAGCAGCTGTATTTGTACTGACATTAGATTACACACAGGTGCACTCTATTTAGTCATTAGCACTCATCAGGCAATGTCTATGGGCAACTGACTGCACTCAGACCAAAGGGGGCTGAATAATTACGCACACCCCACTTTGCAGTTATTTATTTGTAAAAAATGTTTGGAATCATGTATGATTTTCGTTCCACTTCTCACGTGTACACTACTTTGTATTGGTCTTTCACGTGGAATTCCAATAAAATTGATTCATGTTTGTGGCTGTAATGTGACAAAATGTGGGAAAGTTCAAGGGGGCCGAATACTTTCGCAAACCACTGTAAATAAGGCACAAGTAAATTAAAAGATAAGGTAAACTCGCTCAGAATTCTGACTATCCTTGGAATCTTGACCTTTAAAATATTAATCTCAATATTCTGAAATTCTGATCCACAACCATCAACACCCAGAATTCTAACTTTATTCTCTTTAAATTTGACTTTTAGAATTTTGACAGTCAGATTTATGATGAGAAAATCAGAAGTCTGAGAAAAACATGGAGCAAAATTCTGAGAATTTAGTAAGAATTACAAGTAAAATAATGAGAATTCAGAGAAAAAGTGAAATTCCTGAGAAAAAATCGAATTCTGGGATTAAAAAAAGAAAAGGAAATTCTCTCCAAGGAGAAACGAGGAGAAACTTAATTCTGAGAATTAGGCAGAATTCCAAGTAAAATAGTGAGAATTCTGCGAAAAAAAAAAGAATTCAAGGGGCAAAGTGATGAGATTAGAGAGATTAGTGAGAATTCCAAGCAGATTTACGAGAAAAAAAATTCAGAATTTAAAATCAAAATCAAATTCTAAAAATCTGAGATTAATCTCAGAATTCTCACAAAAAGGTTATAAAAAAACATCAAATTATTCCTGTTATTAATGGTAACGTCATAAATCTGAGCAATAATCTGAATTCTGAGAGAGAAAAAAAAGTCATGATCCCAAACTTTTTCTATCGTTTTCTACAAAAGGGGACGATTCCTGTCGATGCAAAAATAAGTCAGGTTGGGTAGTCTATGAGAACATGACCCCACCTGTCACTTAATCTATAACCTTAAATCTAATCTGATCTGAATCTATGAATTTCTAATGAGTGTTTTGTTCTATATATTGTGTGTTTTATTAGCTAAACCCAGTGGGTAACAGATGAGGAACATACAAACATACATAAACTAAAATCATGATATTATCATCCTATCTATTTATTTATTATAGTGACACACCATTCCTTTCTATGACATTCCCTTTTCCCTAATTCATATGATTATGGGACTTGAATAAAATATTTATATACTCCATATAGATGTTGCCACTCACAGAGCCCTAAGCAATGTTTATGTTTCACTGAGAGCGGTCCACTCGTCTAGGAGGAGCTAGAGAACATACAAACATAAATACATATGATCATTATAGCATGGTGATAAGTGGTTTCAAAAAGCCAAAAATGCTTCTCGAGGCTTTTCACAGGAATTTCAAAACCATAATAGCTACTTCCATATTTTATAGTCTATGAATACTGCATGCAGGGAGGTAAGGGTAGCCTGGAGGTCTTGAGCAGGCATGTCATGGTCTGGGCAGACTGTCTTTTTCTACCCCCCTTTCTTCCTCTCTCTACCAGCCTACACTGTCTGTGCTTTCTCTCTCATCTCTCCTTTTCTCACCTACAGGTGGAGCTGGTTCTGAGGTCTTCTTTGCTCAGTCTTCGGGCTTCATCAGTCGCACCTTTTCCTCGTTTCTCATACTGCTGTTGATTTAATGACCGACTCTCACGTCCATTCTCCACCAGATTGTTCTCCAGCTCTGACTTGTAATTTAATATTTGCTTTAAGCACCCTGGCTCTCAAACTCTGGATATAGAAGAATCTCCCCACGGTTTACCCGTCATCCTCGACGCCCAGCTTCACCTGTAAATTGGGCGTTCAGCCTGCCAATACCACTCACCTGTCTGACCACTTTCTCCACTTGGTGAATTTAACTGCTTGTACCTTCTTCAACTAACCAATCAAATAAAAGTGGTTCGACCCACATCACTGTTTTGAGAACTCGTGTTTTGAACGCTCAAGCTTGGCATTAGCATTTAACAGGACATAAGCACGAAGCGAGTCTGAACAAGGACGCTGGGCTCTGGCACAGTTGAGGCACAGCAACTTGTCCATCACAATGTTGCCACACTGTAAAGCATATCCTACTTTATTTGTGTGTTGTCGTTGTTGTTTTTCAGTGGGACCCTATTTTTGAAATTACAAACATGTTGCATGAAATGAGATTTGAAATTATCGTTTGAGGTCACGATCCCAGTGAGAAGTAAGGTTGTTTTCTAACAGTCTCCAATGCAGTTAGACTTCTTACTGCAACCCCAGGTTCGCCGCGGCTTTACTTTTCAGACCTGAAGGCCATGTTTCTCTTTTATATGCAGAAGTTACTGCTTTAATCAACAGCGCACCACTATTATTCCAAAAGCCCAGTAATATTAAAACACTAGTGAACTGTCTCAGGTATGAACAGTCATGGTTGGAGATTAACTTTTGCTCAGTTTAACAGAAATTATTTTTATCAGGGGAACCCGGTGTGTTCGATGGGTACGACAGTGCTATTGGTCCTTTCGTCCAATTGGATGACAATAAGAGACGAAACGTGATTCTCATGAACGTGATTCTCATGAATATGTAATAGGAAGATCATTTGGGAATCTATGTGTCTTTAAATGAAAACACCAGAAGAAATTAACTGTGTATTAGCTAGAAACTAAAATTGAATCTGAAATCTTCAGTCTACAAAAATTAGGCATCAACCTTTGATAATTCACTTTTTTAAAGGTTGATGCACTGGGATCACAGCAGCTCAAACTCCCTCTTCCCTGGTGTTTTCATCAAGCTCCTCCGAGGATATCATAGCAGATATCAGGGCCAAATGTAATACGGAGTACAAGTGCTCAGCGTGTTCCTCAGTGTCCCATTGATGGTAGATGTGCCGGAAAACCTTTGCAAGCATCCAAATCAGGTGGCTAAGGCATCTGAACTGACACCTTGCAAATGCAAAGGAGCAGCAGATGAATCTCATTGCAGCTGCTCATACTGTATCTAATTCACACTGTCAGGTGCTACCCAGACCTCATGGCTTCAGTGGAAAGGATGGTGCTGGGGAGTTGGAGGGAGCTTGCATGCTGGGTGGGTGAAGCAGTATCTATCAAATAAAAACCTAACAAGCATACCGAACCTACAGAAAGCATCTGAGGGACTCTTGTATCAAGTTTCTAAACGTCTTTTTCCAAGAGGCATGATTTCCATGAGGCAAGTCTTTGTAAACGGACTAATTAGAGCTCCTCGCTATGTTTCGTGTCAGAGATGCAAAACAGGAACAGTGACGATTTGAAAAATATGCGTGCGTGTCACCAGGACAGTCTGCTGAATATCAAGAGCCATCACAGACAGCGGCGCAGACTGACAGGTATTGTGTAAATCAACAAACAGAGGGGCTTGTTTGTATCTCGAATGACAGCAAACAACAATGCTGCGCTGCTGAAGAACAAAACACCTCTACTTTCTACTGTCTCTCGTCTCGAGCGCCTGATAAGAGCCGAGAGCGTTACGGAGACATGAAGGCGTTGTGTGGGCCGCTGGAGAGTGTGGGATAAAAGCATTAAGGGTCCGTACACGTTGCAAGAAAAAGAAAAAGTCAGGAGATGAGCACATGCTGCTGGTAAACCGAGACTGTTTCATTTTCTACGTCGGGTCACATGGTAGAGAAATGAAACTGAGATTGCAAACACGTTATAATTAAAGCTCCTTTTACAGTCGTGGTATAAAATAGAGATTTCTAAATGTTTAAGTTTTAACAATGTGGCTATAAATTAAAAGGTAACAGTCAAATAGTGGGGGGAGTGGGGGGGGGGGGGGGGGGGAGCATTCACACATTCACACAAGTGCTTTTTCTTTCTATTCCTAAACAGTTTTAGTCTAACGTTCACAGACTCCCGCTCCAATGGATGTATTTCTTCTTTTTCTTCTTCCTCCCTGAGCCTGGTTCCGCTGGAGGCTTTTTCCTGTTAAAAGGGAGTTTTTCCTTCCCACTATTGCCAAGCGCTTGCTCAAAGCATGTCATCTCATTACGGTCTGTACCTTGCAATATAAAGAGCCTTGGGGTGACTTTACATCAGCTCATATTCAGCTTTTTGTATAAGAACTCTATATGTACAGTAAAAGTACAAATGATAGCAGATGGGTTCGCTCATCAGACTTTACTTCAGCTCTCCTATACTTCTCTTAGTAACAAATCCTGAAAGTAAGTCCAGGTGACTCAGCCTCCACATTTTTATCAAAGATGACTAATCGGTGTCCTCCTCCACATTATACCTTTCCTCATCCTGTCTTCACTTCTGACACTGCAGCGACTGCCTCGCTGGTCTCAAACAGCCCCGAGCATCGCTGCAGGGGGACAGAGAGGAAAACAAACGCTTTGGATCAGAGGTGATTTACCAGCGAGGCAGTTTGCCCTTCACAGTCTGCTTATACCTGCGTGACTTCTTCCGTGCGCAGATGAAATGCTCATTTCTACAGAAGCCATGAATGAAAGGGTGAACGTATATTATCAGTGTGGTGATGACACGGAAACAGAGCTGAACCCGACAGTTAAACCACAACAATGAACGATGCGGCTTATGTGTCAATAAAACAGATGGGTTGTTTGGTTTTTTTTAACAAAATCCATATGTTATTTTAAGAGGATTTGTTAAACTTCAAGGATAATAATCATTCCAGACAACAGGTGCACTGGAGAGGCAACGACAAGACAACCTCCAAAGAGGTAAGAATTTTTGCAGGTGATGGCCACAGATCACTTTTTCATGTCCCAGTCACTGCTGTTGGAATGAGAAAACATCTGGGATTGGTCCCGACCAATCTCCTTCTGGTCCCGGATCAGGGGACCAGTGAGCTCCTGGACAGTCTGTGGCGCCATTTGGTTGCATCAGATGGACCTATACTATACATAATGTCCCACGGCCCTTTGAGCAGTATATTAATGTGCGTTATGCTTTATGTTTACGTCTTTTTCTTACCCGGTGGCAAAGAAATGTCAGGGCAATTTTATTTTATTTTAAAAAAGAAGTCATAATCATTTGATAACCTTTTGGTGGTGATGGTAGGGCTGTAGTGTGTACCGAGGATACAAACTCATGTTTCATTCATGCTGCTCGAAACCAGTCCTGTTAACCTCTTTATTCCACTAAAATCAAGCAATTTCATATACAGAAAATTCACTTAATGCTGTATTATTACAGCCCTCAAAATAATAGATCCTCCTATGAAACTGTACTGCACTAATGGACTAAAGTAACCAAGATGGATATCAGGACAGCTGTTGTGCAGAAATACCTTTATTCCCTGTTATCTTAGAGGGGAGGGGGGGGGGGCTTAAATTGTATTACTATGATTTCCTCTCACTGCTTTCAGAAGTGGCTGCAGCATAATGAGAAAAAAAAGAAAACACAGTTGATGCAATTTCTGGCTCTGGCTGTGAGAACGGTTAAAATGCAATCAGGTGAATCAGTGATGGGGAACAACAGGAGCCTGAGGCAACTGCAGGTCAAATCCCAGACCTCTCACCATCTCCTCACTCTAGTTACTCACTGCAAGCTACAATCAGACAGCAGCTTCACAGGAAACACAGAAAATTCTTTTTTTTTGGTCACAAGTAAACTTCAGACTTTGCAGGTGTTTTATTTGATTGGACGCAGCATGAAGGAACTAAAATATTGATAAAAAATTGATAAATTGATAAAATAAATTAAAAAGCAAGTTGTCTGCACTTCATGCAGATTGTTACAGTAAAATATGCGCCACGCTTCTTTTGTGATAAACAAAACATTCAGACTACCTGTGGAACTTAATTTAGATGAGACTGTCATATTACTGTTTTTGTGGTGCTTTTAATTAAAGTGCCTGTAATTCCCTTTTAAAATGTGTCGGTGTATGTTTTTAATGTTGGATCCCAGGAAGACTGGCTTTTGCAATTTGCTAAACTTAATTACACACAGAACCCCTGCAGTTAAAAGAGGATGTTAATTCAAAGAGAGCATGAAAAGGACTAAGCTGCACTTTGTGCCCTGCTTGAACTAATACTATGTTTGATTTTCCAAAAACGTAGAAGGAAATGGTACAACCTACTGCCGCCGCAGTAGGTGGTCGCGTACGTGTCATCGCTTTAAAAGTGACAAACTTCCTTTGGTATCTGCCCTCAAACTGTTAAAAGTCACGCTGATTTATTCGAGCTAAAGGGGGATGTCTGGTCAGATGCTTACGGTAGTTCTATATGTACCTATAGCTGTTGAACTTGTGAGGGACTGCCTGTTTCTGAAACAACATTACACTTAGAGGCCACTTCCTTAAGTACGCCTTGCTAATTTAGGTGACATCACACAGTTGCAACATATTTCCACCTGGTCTGAAGCAACTCCGTCACATCCCAAAGGTGGGCAGGAGGGAGGGGCTTTACTTAGGACTAGCTGGGAGAACGGGAAAGAAAAGAAACAGCTAGACTAGACCAATGATGTCAGCATCGAGTTTTAAAGTGTGGGGAAGTGAGTTAAAGAATAGACTAGCAGCCAAACACCCAGAAAAGCACAGGTCCATGATTACCCATCTTTACCGAAATTACACACAAGCTTCATATCTAAATGCACTGATTAGACATCTTTCACATGCAGGTGAACAGGTGTACCTAATAAAGTGGCATGAGTGTATGTGTGCTGACTAGAGTTCATTGTACTGTATGCTGTATGCATCAGTGTGGAAAATGATAACTGATAAATGCAAGTGAGGATATTTCAATATCTACGATACACAAATAAACTGACAGCACCACAAAATCGACACAGCATTTATTTATTTATTTATTTCAGAAACCTTAATACTGTGATCACTGCAAATGTCTTATTCATACCTTTACATTTTACAAAGACAATGGATCTGGGATGTAAACAGTATTTTCAATTGTTTAAAACGTATGGTCCTCTTAAAATAGTGTGCTTTGTTTCCAGTCAGAGCGGATCACCTCACCGTTTCCTCTGTTCTTCCAGCAGGAGCAAACAAAACAGATCAAGACTCAGCAGTGCAGGGCTGCGTCTCCGAGCTCTGGGAAACCTTCCTCCCCTGCTTCAATCACTGAAACCCAGCATCCCTACAGTTTACACAACGTACGACCTCCTCTCGTCTGATCAGTGATGCTTGAGGAATAAAGTTATAAAGCACCTGTTTGTCAGGAGCTGCACTGGCAGGGAAAACTACAGAGCAACATTCTAGACAAGGTTGCACAGGAATCCATCAATTCACCCTTTTTATATCCAAAACCTGTAAACACTATGCTTTTTTTCTTTAATGTAAAACACATTGTTGTGCAAAGAATCTCAAAAATAAGATATTGCAAAAAAAAAAAAAAAAAAAAAGAAAAGAAAAAGAACATCTGAACATTCAAATTTGTGATATCCTTCAGTGAAGCAGCAAAAACAACGCTGAGGAGAGAAAACCCACGTTCACTGCAAGGTAACAAAGACGAGTAAAACCCCAGACCGGCTTACGTTTGTTTCTGACTTAGTATAAACTGAATCTAACATCCAAGTTGATGCACACTTTTAAAGATGCAAGCAAAACATCTGCACTGCACGTTCTGTCATTTGGCCATACTTCATTTAAAATACAAAAAAAAAAAAAAAATTAACCTTGACCACTTTCCTTTTACAATAAAACATAAACATTGCTTTTAGTTAATTTAATCATTTTAATCATTGATATAGTTTTGGACAGAAACCCAGTGTACATGGTATATAATTTACAGTCAACACTTTACGGATAGGGGCCCATTTGCGCCAAGAGGACTCACCTTTTTTCATTAATATTTCAAGGATTTCACATTAGTGGATGACTCGTTTTCACAACGGGCCAGCTTGAAAAACTTAAATTTAAAAAAAAGGGGAAAAAAGACCAAATCTGGTGTTGACCATCTACTGGTGTAACTGTCGTCCACGCAGACTGACGGGAGATTCCTAAAACAGAACCAAAACTTTTGCTAACAGTCCACTCGTGTCTCTGCGAAACTGCAGAGCTTAATAAGCATGTCGGTTATAGTAAACATCATATTTCTTTAGGCTCGTTTATATTCTCTTTACATTCAGACTGGGAGATCATTTGTGCTGTGCGCTGCAGGGCTTCTAATTGCATCAATGTGAGATGCAAATTTACTTGGGGCGAGTCAAAAACTTTAGCGCGGGGGGAATTAAGGCTTTCGCCAAGTTTAAATGGACACGCTTAGGCTTCGACCTAAACGCCCCTGTTGTCGTGTCAAACACCCAGCTGTGACTCTTGCTTGTGTTGTAAGCAGCTTTGTGATGTGGGGGAAGAAAAAAAAAACCTGTCTTCCGGCACACTTGTATTACAGGGGCCAGTGGCTCAAGTAATTGAATGCAAAGGCACACACGCAGACAGACTTCCACAAATACTCATCACTGTGTCGGGAGGCTGGCCTGACTGACTGAAGAGGAGAAATAAGCATTTGAGCAAATGAAAGGATGAAGCCTCTCAGCCGAGTCGACGACTGTGAGTGTGAACTCAAATTAAAATCGTATCCGGTGAGTGCGTGCGTGTTACTGTACCAGGTGTGCTTATCTTTCAGGATGAAGGAGAAGAGCCTTTCCCTTTTATCTGTTCCCCAGGTGCTGTTTCAAAGGCATGTCCCTGCTCTGCCTCGGAGTAAATGACCAAGATAAGTGACTGTAGGCACGGCTGGATTGACTGATGTACATTCACACGACAACAACACACACACACACACACACGGGTACAGCTGATACTGTAGCCCCCTCCTAACAGATAGCCACATATGCAATTTCTGTTGATTCCTCACATTCCTGACATAAACTGAACCTGAGGAAAACTATAAATGCTCTGCAGACACAACATCCACACACACTCACACACAGACACACACACCTTAGGTCTGCTCCTTTTTTTATCAAAAATACACCTGTGATTGTCTCTCAAGGTTGGCTTCTGATTATTCCTCCTGTCCTGTTTGTGTGGCCTCCACGGTTTGATGTCTGACTGATTGCGGAAGAGGCGTTAGAAAAATACAGAGTGACTGGCAGCACATTTACAAATCATGACATTTCCACTGGTCACCACTAGAGGGCACTGTAAGCAACACGACAGCAGGCTTGGGCACCACAAAATACAACAGAATACAGAATAAAAACCATACAAGTCAGGCTTTAGCCAGAATTAAGAAAGAAAGCCATTTAAATAATATAGCTAGTGACCGTTTGTCTTGAGGAACTAAACACTGATGTCAGTTGTACTATACGAATAGAACAACGTATTTATTGGATTATAATACAAGGAAATAAATAAACCTTGGGGAGGAAAAAACAACACTTTTCCATCTCATTAATGTCTCTGTCACTTTTAATCAGCAGCTGTCTCTGCAGACAGTGGGATGATGTTTAGAGTTCTCACTTTCCTTTTCCCCCCCTCACAGTTCAGTGGGAAAGGATAAAGGCTCTTGTGCAGCACAAATCGGCAGCCTTGTAAGCTCCAAATAATCTTTTCCCACTTTAAGCGTCTCTTAAGAGAGTCCTGACTTCTTCCTATTGCTTTTAAGACACATATAATTAGGAGGGACCAAAGCACTACGGATCAGTCCTGGGTTTTTTTGTATTTTTTTGGTTTTTTGTTGTTTTTTTTTTAAGTGGCATCGCTTGCCGATGGCTTTTAAATATCCCCCTCTGTCAGGATGTTGTAATCCAGATTTGACTGACACGAAAGAGAGAAAGTGAGATCGAGAGAGAGAAAGAAAAAGAGAAACTGTACAAATCCCTCCTGTGCTGAAGCAGAGCGACCTGTTTCCGTGTGGGTGGCTGCGGTCGAACAGCCAGAGCGACCGTCCGGTGGTTTGAGCCTTCGAGGGGAGGGCACGCAGGTGTGAACGAAGTGAAAACCTCTCACGTGTCCTCTGCTCTTGTGGTTTCAGATGATCGTTTCTGTATGTGTGTTTGCATGCGGTCGTTTGTGTTCCAGTAGCTGGACCGGCAGATTGATGGCGTACCCGTCTTGACTTTGCGGGACCATTTTTAAGAGACTTTCATTCAGATCACCTTGGTGTCTCTGTAACGCCACCCCACCCATCCTGTGGCAGCTGAGATTTGGCATAAAGGACTCAAGTCCCCTTTTAGAGCAGCTGGGCATCATTTAAAAAGACTTGCTGGGAAAAAATATTAAAAAAAACAAAAAAAAAACAAGAATAAATGTCCTAAAAAGAGAAGCACATCCACGTGGAACAAAATCTACAGATAGGAGGCGGAGCTTCTCTGCGTGCACCGCTGGAACAACCGCAAGAGGCAAAGTCGACTTCTTTAGAAGGTGGAGGGTGTGAAGTGCTTTCTCCTTGTCGGCAATTTAAGAAAAGAGATTTTGTCACACGAGAGAAAGACAAATTCAACAGCTCTCATAGGTGAGAATGACACCCATTTTCTTGAGTGTCATCTTCCTAAGTTTAACAGAGGGTCTGCGAGGAGAGACCGAGACTGGTCGACGGCATTACCCACTGATGGCTGAAGCCAATGGAAGATGGTTGACGTATTCAGCATCAGGATAATTCAAGTCCAACAACAACAATCTCCTGTTTCCTCGTGAGTGTCGATCCTCCTCTGCCTCTTTATCCAGAGTGTGTGTGCGTGTGTGTGCGCTCATGTTTGCATTTGTGTGCATGTGTGTAGGTTAAAATGTTGAGGTGGGAGTCAGTTCATGTCGATGGTGTTGAAGACCCACTCGGTGAACTTCTTGAGCTTGGCAGCAGAGGTCTGGGACTCCTCCTGCAGTCTCTGGTTGTCCTCCCAGAGTCTCTTGATCTGAGCCTGAAGCCTCACCTTTTCTTCCCGCTCCTGCGGAAGGTGGAGAAAGGTGGGGTTAAATTACTCGTTTTCATTAACCCGTTATTAAGCAATTAACAGTGGACAAAGTTTTTCTTAAGCAATCAATTCAATCTCTGCTGTGTTTATGTAAACTAAATCTCGGGCCTGCAGACAGCGAGTCGCAGCTAGATAGAAGTTTGTGATTTTGTAAACAGATATTATCAGCTGACATTTTAAACCCGAAGACAGCACAACGAAATAAACTCCGAGTTGGGTGCATGAACATAAATATTGAGTCTCAGTCTAGGAAGGTAAAGAACACACTGAAGGAAACAATAAAACTGGAGCGAGCTGCTGTCAGTCAGCTGCAGTTGATTGCTGCTGGGGTGAGAGAGGTACGTATTAGCTTTCTTGGTGTCAAACTGATTTCCTGTCATGTTAAAAGTAAGAAATGTAGAAAAGCTTTGCAACATTTCACAAGACAGCTGAAAGTTTCCCAAGAATTGCGTTACACGTGAATCTCAAACCGCAGCAGTTTTCTGAGTGAAAACTTTTCCCCGTTACAAAAGGTCAGGCTCAAAGAGGGGATGGTGAGGGAGCTATAAGGTGATTCAACCACCTGACTCGTGGTTTCTAAAGCCTGAGTGGACTGTACCACTGGAGAAGGGGGTGATTAGTGATAGTCCATCCTTTTTCTTCACTGCTTTTCCAATTAAGCATGGTGGGAGGCTGGAGCGAGCTCTCATAGGGCAAAAGGTATCCTACCTTTTATCCTACCTATCCTAACAGGACTATCAGAGTTTGTCGCTTTTTGCTGTGATGTTTAAGTTAATATACTATATTCCATAAAGTCGAAAGTTACAGGACTATGATTTATTCATATCATCAATAACCTTACGGCTAATTTTAGGGGAAAAGCCATATTTTCAGCCTATGGGCAGAGGTGTCTTGTATTCTGCTGCTTCTTTGCTATTTGCTTACACTCTGGCGTTTGATGTATTTCACCATACTCGTAACTCTCAGCCGCTTCAACCTCACTACCAAACACGAAGCATTAAAAGTACAAATCATGACTTTATGGTTAGTATTTGGTGTGAATAAAGTTCTGACCTGTGTGGTGTGCAAAAACAGCAGTAACTGAAATATGGACATGAACTATGAAACACTGGACGAGTGAACAGGAAACATGGGAAACTTTTTCCAGGTGATTTAAACGTTATCATTTTAGTGGCCGCAGTGAAACTTGAGTCAGCAGTTAGCAACAACAATAAGCAGCAGAGTGGACCCAAGAGAACAATAGAAACGCTCAACTGCTGACTTTGTATATTCTTTTGAAAACAAAATATTTATTTACACCACCCGCTCCACGTTCCACTGTATACAAAGGCAACTGAAGTCTGTATCTTTCATTCACACTTCAAAAGAAGAGGGGAACCAAAAATGATTCTTTTAGCGCAGCACCGAGCAAAAGTTTGCACAGGACTCAATGCAGTCATGTGAAAAAACGAGTTTATCCTTACAGTAAGAGGATAATGTGTCACCAGGTGCTGCTAAATCTGATTGGCTGATCATCAGTTTGAGCATCTCTATAAATTCTTCTAGAAAAGCAGATTTTTGACAGTTTGCTGGGTTGGAGCGTTCAAACATTTCACTGATAAGACATCAGCAATGATCTTAGAGAAGCACTTCTTACTGCCCATCAATGCCATTTGCAAACAATTTGAAGACCGTCACTCGACAGTGAGAAAGATTATGCACAAATGCAAACATTCAAAACAGCTGCCAATCTTCCCAGAACTGAACGTCCCAGCAAATTCACCTCAAGGTCAGACCGAGTAACGCTCAGAGAAAAACCCTGGAGCTACAGGCCTCAATTAGCATGTTAAATGATAAAGTTCATGACAGCACAATTAGAAGAAGACTCAACATCTATGGCTGTTTGGAAGGGTTCCCAAATGAAAGCCTTCACTCCTGGAACAATGTCCTTTAGACAGATTAGAATAAAATGGGACATGTTGGGTAGGGCTGTTATAACGATATATATCGGATGACGATATAAAAACGTCTATCGTTTCATTTTACGCTATCGTTTGTTTCGTGGTGTCGCAAAATAATCTGTTTACGGCAATATTTTTTCACCGTTTTGATGGTCACTGTAGTGGCTATTTCTTAAAGTTCTCTCTTTCTCTTATATTTAATATAACCACACTACGGACGGACAAGCGCCTGTTTTTATGCGTTGTCGTTAGCAACAATGACGGTAACACCAAATGTTACATTTTTGTGATTTATATCGTTATCGGACGATAGAATTTTTATATCGGGATATGAGATTTTGGTCATATCGCACAGCCCTAATGTTGGGCCGCCTTCTTTCTTTCTTTTTTTTTTTCCTCTTCTCGCAGGACTGTATATATTTATTCAAACTGTGTGTCATGTTTTAGGTTCCGTCTCACCTTCTTCAGGTCCTCCTGAAGCATCTTCACCATGGCCTCCAGCTTAGTCACTTTCCTCTCCAGCCCTATATGTCCCTCACTGCGGCAAGAAAAGAAAGTCAACCTGAGTAAACACTGCATACATCTTTGAAGTGGAATTTTATTAGCAACAAACTCTTGTTTACCCTGTATATTCCAGTTCTACTGGATACTGAATTCAGTTAATAATCTTTATATGTACACACACCATCTGCTTCTTGTATTATCTGGTTAGACGTGAAACTTCTTTTTGTTGCACTGATAGTTAATCAATTTCATTTTAAAAAGTCTAATTGCACATATCTTCCATGTGAACATTTAACACAGACTACAGCGTGTGTGTTGTGTGTACCTAGACGAGGGCCGTGACAGTGGAACAGGCTTCAGCTCTATGTGAGACTGCTGTGGACTGGAGGTGCCGCTGCTCCGGTGGTTTGAGTCACCAAAAACAAAACTTCTCTGGACTAAAAGAAGACAGAAACGTGAGGGCAAAGAATACCAAGCGTTTGCTTTAACTACTAGTAAAAGCAGGAGAACTATACCATAATGTGTGTTTCGCTCATTCTCAAAGGTATTGGCCACGTCCACCAGGTGTGTCCATTCGAGGGGACTGTCTCTGTCTGAAGAGGGGAGGGGCATGAGCTCCTGAGGGAGAGGTCCACGATGACGCTCCACCAAATCCACCAATGATGTGTCAGATGCCGAAAGGTCACCTGTTAAATTAAGTTTTGAAAAGTGATTTTTCCACACTTTTGAGCATTTTTATTGAAAAGAGGGGACAGCAGGAAAAAAATAAAATAATTTAGGTTTAGCCTTTGCTGTCATTTTCACATAATATTAAGAGATATGGTAACCAAATATGTCCTTGGCAAATATAAGCACCTCTTAGTTCTGCAGAAAACATAATGAGCTGCGTTGCATTTATTCAAAGCACCCTTATTTACCTGCTAATTATTTTCTAATGCATTTGGTTATTTCCCATTGAATAACAGTAACAACTATCAGCAACAAATTATGTCTTCAGTATATAAAGCGAGCTGCCAGCCTTCTACTCAAGCTTACCATGCAGTTTGACTCCCAGCTTATAGGAAGGCCGTCTAAGGGGCACGCCACGAGTGGTGGGCGAACGTGGAAGGGTGGAGCAGCTGAAGAGAACGTCAGCGGCGAGAGCCGGTTCAGGAATGGTGTCGCTCAGGGAGGGAAGGCGCTGGCCACGATAAATGCTCTCATCTGATAGAGTGCGATGGAGCGAGCGACGGCGGCTGAGAGGCTGCTCTGGCGGCGACTTCTGGCTATGCTGCGCAGGGTGAAAGTGAGCAGGTGTTACTTTAATGATCACATTTACTACTGCACAGAGTCTGCTCTGACACCTGTGTGAGACCAGGGGCTGCAGTGCTGCTCTACATCAGCTACAGCCTCTCTCCTGTTTGATCTGCTGCCAAAAAACATTCGCCACACATCAAATACATTTTTTTCCCCCAACGATGTGCAGGTGAATGACCTATTCTAGCTACAAGCAGACGAGCATTAACACCCGATTTTTATGTTTGATATTTGACCTTTGCTTTTACAATTGTACCACTGCCTGCGAAAAGCTGAAGTAGCTGCGAAGGTGGACGGAACAAGCAAAGACTGCAAATTGAGCTTTCCAAGTGAATTCACTCCACTCACCTGACAAATTCTCTGAAAGCTGTGCAAACTTTTATAGTAGCTGCTTTTGGTCTTAATGGCAGACGTACCTTTTCTTTATGTTTTCGTGGTGGCGGGGGACTGTCTGGAGCACTGTGCCTCTTCACATCTTCCTCCATTGTAGACTTTGCATGAGTCTGCGGCGAGTGCATGTCTCTCAGAGATGGCCTGGCTGCCGGGGTTGGAACCACGTCTACTCCACTTTCTCCTGGAGATTTCCTAAGACACAAACACACACGCGCGCACACACACACACACAGTCAGTAAAAAGGCGGTTGTGAGAAAATTATGTTGCACTGATAATGTTTTATATAATGACACAGAAAATAAAGATATGTAGCCTTTCAACGGGAAAAAAAAAAAAAAAAATCATTCAGGGTCTGCATTATAGCATTTAATGCAATACTCTCTTGAGCCACAAGGGGGTAATCAAGTAGCACACATGATATTACATGAAACCCATTAATGTAAAAATTGTAGTACTAGTTGTAGTAGGATTAAAAGCAGTCTGCCAAATGAAAGCACTGCTATAAATCAGAGGAAAGTTCAATTTGAAACGATGAGTATAAATGCAGTAATGCAGGGGGAAAAAAGACAGCCACAGTGGCAACGTTAGGCATCATTCTTTAGACACTAATGTGGTTGGGAATAAAGTGAGTTTTAATGCACTGTACTATGCCCAATGAACCATCTGAAGGATTTGCCAAATTTAGAAAAATCTGACCGGAACATCTTTCACCTGTTAATTTGTTCTGTTTCTTCATTATTAACCAACAGCCTGAAAAAAAAAAAATCACCAGGATCAATAACTTCTTGTGAAAGTTAACACTGAGCTGGCACAAAAAAATCCAACTCTCTTTTACAGAGGCATTTAAAGCTCAAAAACCTCTAGAGGAATTATTGATAACATATAACTTTAATAATTTATGTAACTTTTCACACCTCAAATACACAGTTTGAATAACAATTCAAGACTTTTGTTTTCTACTTTCTGTATAGTCCTTTCATCCTTACTTGCGCGTGTCTCCAAAGTCGACAGAATTGATGGTGGAGCCGGGCTTCCTCCAACCAATCAGGTACTTGGACTGAGCTCCTTGGCGCGGGTAGAAGCTCTTGGGCCCAGGGGACACCGAGGACTGAGATGAAGGGGAGGTTGCCGAAGAGGACGACTCCTCTCTGGGAGAGCTGTGGCCCGAGTGGCGAGCACTGATGGACAGAGGAAACAAACAGGATGTGGAAATAGTAATGAAACATATGTACACAAGTTGCATCATAATCCTCACTAAAAAAACAACAACAACAAAAATACATCTTAAAGCAAAGACAGGCTTTTTCTTTTAAACCCAGATCTGTGCATTATTTAGGCAAGAATCTTAATGTTTTTACGTTTTAAGAAGTCAAGCTTGGTCTTAGGTCAAGCAGTAATACAAAATTCAGCAGTGAGACATCTTTTATCAAGGAATTTTGAGGTAGGGCATATATTATTCAGTTATAAATGGAAAACTATATGAAAGTATCACCTGCTGTCAAGCCAATCTTGGCAAGCTCATTCTGCCCCCCCTTTTCTTTTGCCCTCCATCACTGTGACAGAATACAAATGTAGTTTTAATGCTGGACACATGACACCGAGGTCATGAGGTGTAACTATCATTACTGGTGATTTAAGACTCTTCAAATGAGAAGAGCAGGTCACTGGAGTTCCTTCAGATCTTTGGCATGTGTAGAGGGAGTTAAAATTACTCTTTAAGGTTGGCTTCACGTTTAAAAACGTGTCTGTGGATGCAGTTTGCAGTATAAAAGTACTTGAGAGTGTTAGTTGAGGGTAAAAAAGGTTCTAGGTTTGAACCAGTCTAAAGTTGCTTATCAGGTTAACTGGTAAACCACCAAAAACGATCCGGTGGTTGAAATTCTGTAGTTAATCAGCTGATTCCTAAGATGGAAATTGGCAAACAGAGGGACTAACACACAAACTTCAGTGCTTGTATCACATTTAAAATATTATTTCTGTTATCTCATGCACTACAATGACTGCAGCAATCAGGCAAATACTGAGATAATAAATTATGAAATGGATGAGGCCAGATCTCAATGCATAACTGAAGCTCGATTAGTTATAGCTGTGAGATGAAACATATTTTGAATGAACCAATTTATGTTATTCATTGTCAATCAATGTTAAACCACTTGAGTTTTTTTTAGCGTATTGTGGCTAAGGGATCAGTTGCTTATCCTATCAAGGTAAGAGTGACAGGACAAAAGTGGTAAAGCTGAGTGAGCTGCACAAATACAGTTAATGCAGGTTTAATCAGGTAGATTTATATTTACTCAGTCTATTCATTACATCACTTCTGCTTTCCCAGGCTGTCAAACTCAATTGTGTCGTTGTCACTCTGACCCAATCATTTTCTTCTGAATTATCATTTCACGCTCTCATTCATCAAACCCACCTCCTAAACATTTCAGATCAGAGATCATCACCTAAATCTCCAAATGCTTCATCACCACCACCACCAGCATCTGACTCCAGGGGAGGGTTTGGGTCTACTTCCTACCATTGTTGGACTTTGCTGTCAAACTCTCTACTTTAATAGATTTAATTCAGGTCTTTCAAACAATTGCTTCTTAGTGAAATGTGTTTATTTGAAAACAGTATGATGATGCATTCGCCATCTGCTTCTAGAAGCAGTTTACCTCAACCTCAGGTATGATCATGTCATCACGTTACGTTCTAGGTGCAATTCTTAGGCTTCAAGGTGAGAAACAACAAATGGATTACAGTGTTTGTGGTCATTAGCTGTATGCAATTGAATCAAAAGTGGGATCTCTTCTCAAATCTGTTTTTCTTCAGTGTTTTACAAAAGCTTTAACCATCCAGCGTTTTCTAAGAAGAAGCTAAAACATTTTTCTTCTGTCAGGAGTCTTAATCATATCACAACATTTTTCTGGAAACTTCCACCCTTAAGCCTGCACTCCCTGCCTTAGAGGACAAGTTTAATAGTGAAGCTTTAGGTTTTACACCCACACCCACCTGGAGTGAGATCCAGTGTCACTCAGGCTGTAGGTGCTGCTGTCTCTAACAAGGAGGTGAGTAGGTGGACTTCGACCTGTTCCATCCATGCTTCTCTCTCCTGGAGGGCCAGGGGACTCGGCAGCAGCAGGCGACCTCTCGAGCATCCTGCGGCCTCCCTCGGTTGGACTGTGCCATGGGGACGCTGACCTCTCCCTGCTGTCTCTGCCTCCACTGGGAGCCAGCAGCGAGGTGGTGCTGCCATGGTGAGAGTGGGGGTGGGCGTGGTGAGAGGCTCCAAAAGAGCCGCTGTCGATGCCGCTGTCGGCCGAGGCGCCCTGGAGGTAACCACCTCCTCCCAGGCCATTGGGTTCTGGGTCACCCTGGTCACCACTGGAGCCCCCACCAGTCCCCATATCATACCATTTGTCGCTGTCGCTGTGGCCCCCACTGGAAGTAGTGCTGGAGAGTGTGTTACTACTGGAGTGACCAGAGTAAGGGCCATCTGACTGCATAACGACAGATAATAGGGATGAGTACAGGGAAAACGATAAAATATTCTGGTTATACAAAAAAGCCTAAATGTTCATGTTACATCACCATCATGTCAAAAACCATGTAAAGCCTGACCTGGCTGCCCTTCTTCGGGGACAGGTGGATGACTTGCTCTTGCCTCTGGATACGAGGAGCTCCCGAGTATCCTTGACCAGACTTCGAGACTGGCGCCTCTGCAATAAATAGACCATTACACACAGCTGGGGTTGGTGACAAACACATGAGAGCACACCCTGTGGCACAAACATCATTGATGAATACACACAGAAGTTATGTTCATTTGCATATATTTTACTACTACAGCAGTTGCGCTTCCGAGAGGTTCACACGGATTTTATTTTGCTTTTGCCATGTCCATGAACAAAAACCCACATCACTTGTCAGCAAAAGCCAAGCACATCAAACACAAATTTGTCCCCAGATGGTCCCTGCTGGCTTTGTTTGTTCTGGGCAAGCTGTGCCGCGTGAGAAAACGTGTGTATGTGTCCCGAAGCAAAACTTGGGGTATAATTGGGACTATTGTATAATCCTGTGGATGTTATGCAACAAGACCTACAGAGAAGGCTGCTAATGACCACAGCATCATGACAGAGGGAGTAAAGAGAGATATCATAACATCTGCTGGAATGAATCTAGAAATGTAGATTCAGTCGCACAAAAATCTGCAAAGTTGCACCACAGCCCACGGGGCTCTCCACTAATAAAGAATGTCTTTATTAGCATGCCTGCTTTTCAGGAGTGCACGTGTTTATATACAAGCATATGTGGGTATTTGTGTATTGTTTACTTTCTGAAGAGTTACCCTTTTAAGCTAAATGAAAAGTCATGAGAAATGGCAATTTCTCCATGAATTAACCATGTAATTACTCTGGTGGAAAGCCCTTTTGAAGCTAAAGGGTAAGCAAATGTCCTGTTTGTGTGTGTGCATAACAAAAAAAAGTATGTATTTTGCCCACTGCGTGACTCGTGTTATTTCTGGACATAACATGACCACATAATCGTTGCTGAAGACTGGCAGGTCAAAGGGTGAAAATGGAAGGAAGAGGAAAAGGACAGATCTCTAAACCACAGAGAGAGCAGACTGTACAGTGCAGGGCCAGACACTTGGCTGACTCTGGCTGCACTGGACCAGTTTACATTGTTCCACCCTGACCAGTAACGACATAAGTGCTATGAACAACCACAAAATGAAAGACTAAAGCCTTTAACTGTGATTGTGGCGGTCAGGAACAGGTTGAGAACATGACTGAAACTAGGCTGGTCAACAATCAACGAAAGCAACATCCTGCTGGGAATCAAAGGAGCAGCGGGGGTGGGGGGGGGGGGGGGGGGGGTTGGAAGCCTTTGTGGGATTCGGAACTTTAATAAAAGAAAGGTCCCAAAAACAGTGCATGGGAGAATACTTTCAATTAAATGAGAGCGAATGTACAACATAATAAAAAGAAGTTTGAATGAGAGGCAAAAACAAGCAGCAGTGGAGAATGAGGAACAGACTGAAGGGAGGGAGGGAAGGAAAGGCGCACAGTGACTAGGGTGGCCAACTGTGTTGACAGGAAAGAAAGGAATTTCTCCCTTTTCTCTTCTTATTAAGTCGTATAGAACAGAAAGGAAAATGACAAACAAAAAGCCACTTATTGCACCCAATGTCACCGTTTGAACACCTTTCTGATCCCTATTCAATAATTCTCCCCTTCCTTCGCCATTTGTCTCATTACGTTTCCACCATTTTGTTTGCAGAGACATTAAGACCTTCTCAGTGAAGGCAATATAATTCACAGCTTGCAGAGGCGAAGGAGGTGGAAGAGGAGTGGAGTGTGGGGGGAGTGGAAGGGAAGCGCTGTGGCTGCTGTCAGAGTTTTTATCTCTATGAAAAAGCTGCTGCTGCAAAGAAGAAGAAAAAATGTCACCGGCAGACGAGGTAGATGAGGAGGCGCACACACACAAACACCACTCACACACTCTTCAAGATACCTGTCATTTCAAAGAAATTTACCACCACAGATAAATATGGATGATTTCTTTCCAGTGCTGTCTCCTCCTCCGCCCTCAAAACTGAAAAGCCAACTGCCCTGATGTCTATAAAAACACGTCCACAGGCTCACATTTATGCTGCGTTTTATGTTTACACTACTGATAGTATTAAAATACGCCACAATTTGCCAAGACTTTACAGCGCACTTAATCCCAACATACCTGTTGACCCGCGTTCGGCTCCTCCCCCTTCATCCATCCTGGACCAACTGGAAGAGGACTTTCCACCTGACCCACTCTCTCCAGCCACCTCTCGTCTCTCCCCAGACATCGGAGAGTGGCGATTGCTTGCAAATCTAGGAAACGAGTGCACATGCACCAAATTAAACCCCCCTTTTTAAAGTTACTTAACTGTGTTTTTACTGATTAAAAAGGAATGATAGAAAAACAGAGTTTGAAACAGAATACATTTTCCTACAGGCTGCAGTGGTGGGGGGGGGGGGGGCTGTCGAGAGCATTAACAGAGACAAAGACCTAAATGCTAGCATCTCACTCTCCTACAGTAATGCCATATGCTGTTACGGTTGTAAAAAGATTGTACTTCAAGCCAACTTTTTTGTATATAGCAAAAAATGTATACACACATATATAAAAAATTTAAATAATTTATGTCACAACGATGCATAAATACATAAATCAGCTTCTTAAATGTAAATGCGTCTTAAACGTCTGTTTAAAACGGTATATCAACCTGTTGCTTTTTGTTGGTTTAAGACATATTTTATGACATCTACAGAAGAGAAGCGATAAATACCTGACCATATGTCAGAGTACACAGAGCGCAGTGGACTTTCTATCATTGATGAATGAAATCACAAATCCCTAAAGGCAGCATAAAACTTTGTAGTGAGAAGAAACTGGGGGTTTTTGTACATAAAATATGCAGTCACTATCCATAAATCGCATCCATAACCACATATTCTTCCTTACTGCTCAGGCATGGACTTCTGTCTCCAGTGAGCAGAGCTCCCAGAGGCGTCGCTGGAACAGGACAGGTTGCTGGGAGAGCTGCGGTTATGAGGGGAACGGCCTAGCGCCAAAGATGAGGCCAGGCTATAGCTCTCACTGCCTGGAGACATCCTGGTGTAGGACAGAGAAACAGTAAGAATTTATCCGCTCATGAAAACATGAAGGTTTTTGTTTTTTTAAGCCAAAAGACTATAAAAGTTCAATTTTCAAAGTTCAGGAAAATTTCGATGGATTTTTATTTTGTCCCAAACAATCAATATGGGGGGGAAAAAAGTCTACTTCTGAAGCGCAGAAGCGCTCATTATACGTAAAAATGTTTTATTTTCAGCAAAGGTTAAAAAATAAATAAATAAATAAAACCTATTACCCAGGAAAATATGGACTGTAATACAACTGATCAGTTAAACAGCTGGAGGATTCTGGCTTTTGCAGCACATATTTTCCAGTTTGCTCTCTCTTTAGCAAACCTTTCCCAGTCTCCTTCAACATAATACGGTTTTTCAATCATACATACTTAAAGAGCCAACAAGCTCTAACCTCTTGGTGTCTAGAGGTCGTCCATCGCTGCTAACGCTCCGCGGGATGACACCACCCCTCTCCAGCCTCTCGGCTGACAGCGTCTTTCCCACTGAGCTACCGAGGCTGATGGCTCGGTTGGGTGTGTGGGGCTGTGGCGAGGCAGTCAGAGATTGCTGAGGGCTGCTTGATGTCCTCTGCCACTTGTTATTGTTGCTGCGGAAGGGGAATTTGTACTCAAAGGAACCGCTGTCGCTGCTGCTGCCCTTGTACTCTGACACAGGCACCCGATAGAGCTCTGAACAGCCCCTGTGGAGGGAAAGAAAAGAAGTTTAGTTCACATGTGTCTGTGTGGAAGAAGGGCTTGCATATTGCATAACCCATATTGAAAAGGGTTGGCATAACATTCAGGACTTCAGGACTTAGGACAACAATATTGGTCACCTCTGGCTCCAAAGACACAAAATTTGAGGGCCAAAACACCAAACTCAAGGTTTCAAGTTTGGACACAAACCAACATGTGACATCAAAGTGGCTACATGCAACTTCTATGAAAAGTCTATGACACACACATAATTTTCTTTCTTTTCCACTTACCTGCGTGGAGTGGCGTCATCATGTGGCGGGATGATAACAACGCGCACTGTCACCGAAGTCCGCAAGAGGTCAATCATCTGCTCGTGGGTCAGAGTTGCAACAGCAACCTTGCAGATTTCCACCAAACGACTTCCCTGCCGCAGTCCTGCCTGCCAAGCGTAGCCGTATGGCTCCACCTAAAAATAAAGTTACAAAAAGTAAAAATGCCAGAATATTTTCTTCATCTTCAGTAATCCCTGATTTTGACCTCCTGCAGGGGAATCTTTGCAGATCCTTTGATATTGTTGCCCGCATTTATGCCTGTGTGCTCATGTCTCAGTGTTTTATATGCAGCCTTAGCTGACAGAAAAGAAAAATAGAATGCTGGGATTTTTTTCCTTTTGTGGGTACCCACTTTTTTTCTCTCTCTCTTGCACACTCTCTCATATCCATCCCAATAGTTTCAGCAATCTCATTCCAGGAAATTGCTGTTATTTCTGAATCATTATATTGATGCTATGATTATGAGGTGATGATTGCTATTATTTCTCTCATAAAACAAAAACTGCATCGGAGAAGTAAGCAGAAATGCACAAGAGGAATCGATGATGCTGAACAGGCCAGTCACAGTAGTTGTGGGCTGTATCAATTCCATGTGTAGTTAGATTTTTGGGGAGGTGCACGTCGGGTTACACAGTATATTACAGCGTATATATCACGCTAAAGAATTTATTTTTTAAATAAAGCATAAAAACTGAACAACTTGGTGTTTCATACTGCTGGACAAGCACATCTGTGTGCATTAAACTATTAAATTATACAACATCGCTTTGGTAAAATACTCATTGTCACTAAAAATAAAGGTGTATTTGAATCTCAAGTTGTCTGAGAAAGGAAATGTGTGCAAACATCTGTTGCATGACAACAACAAGTTGCTATGTTGGGATGCAAATCATCTCCCTGGGGCTGCTTCATCACCAGCAAACATTTTACGCCTACAAATTAGGAGCTTCTCAAACCGCGCATAAGCAAGTGTTCTCCCCGAATGCGCTTCACAGTTCTCAGACACACATTTTCATTGTGAATGGACAAGTACCTCAGCTACGATGCCTTCGTAGTTCACGTGGAAGCCGAGCTGTCCCAGGCCATTTCGACGAAGCGTCATCTCTGATGTCTCACAGCCTTTAGTCAGGAACTGGATATAGAGAAGGGCAGAGAGGTGCACAAAGTGGATGTGAGCCATTAAAGGACAGGAACGACTGGAGGACAGAAGCTAAAGCAAAGAACCAAACATCCCCCGGGGTGTATTTTGGTTCAACATAAATAAGTCATTATTTGGAAAAAGCTTTGCAGGATATTTGAAATACTCGAATAATGGACTTCCACTTAAGAAGCAGTTTTAAACAACCTGCGTGATCCTTAGGATGTTTATTTGCATGAATAAAAACAAGCATTCATATATACAAACTTGTTAAACAACAAGAATAAAAGCAGGTTTGTCTCCTGCTGTATGAGAACAACTGGGTAAACTTCTGGGTCACTGTTTTCATTTGGCGGTGAAGAACTAAAATCAGTTACGGAAAAGTGAAAATACAAGAGTTTGGATCCCATAATACTCTAAAGGTCAACTAATAAGTTGATAAAATATGTGGTAATACTAATCCTTATTCCCAACAAACTTATCCTGTTGTGGTCAGTCACAGCCCTTCTGTTGATGTGCCTGGTGGCTTCAGGGTGCCTCTCAGTTCTCTATCTGAACAGCGTATTAGCAAAAATCTCTGCAGAAGTCAAACTTCCCAAGAAAGTGTGAATAAATCATGATGCAGACTGGCACCTGACAGGAATTGTTATTTTGCCCTCTGATGTTTCTGAACGTGTGTGTGGGAGAGGAAGCGAGCACAAGAAAAAAAAAAGGGGGGGGGGGAGAAGGAAAAATAGAAAACAAGAAGAAGAAAAAATAGGGGGATAGGAGAAAGAGAGAGGGAGACAAAGAGAGGGAGAGTAGAAGAGATTGGCTCCAAAAAGCAGCTGGCCCGAGGCCACTTCCCTTCCACGGTCTGGCACTGAGGTAGTCCAAGCGATTGAAGATTAAAGACAGATGCATAAAATGCAACATGTGATCAGCTTCTGAGTCCCGAGCCAAGTAACGAAGTGCAAGTGTTCAAATATGTTTGTATGCATGTGTGCAAATGAAAGATGTCAAATTCAACCCAGGCTACAGAAACACATCACATATGTTCGCATGCAAACACACACACACAGTTTTAAGGCAGATAGAGGCTGAGGAAATGAATGTATTCTAAAGCATTGATGATTACATAAGAAAACACCTTTTTTTCCTCCGACCAGTTTCCATGGAAACAGCTAAGGACGAACTAGCATCACTTCACTGTATGTGTAGGTGTATGAGCCATTAAGGAGTATTTGTCCAGTGGTGTTTCTGAAACTCCCTCAATAAGCAGAGACCAGTAATGAGACAGCAGCATGTGGATGCAGAAATGTTGTCATTCTGGCAGACTGACAGCCGACACTGAATAGTAAGCGAGACTGTGAGTGGGCCAGGTAACTGATCAATGGCAGCCAGCGGCGTTTTTTCCATTGGTTGGGTTTCTCAGTACAGTTCTACTATTAATATGAATAAATAATTCTGCCATCTTCAGGACTTCCAACAAACACAAAGAGCGTGGTTAACATTGCAAGCATGAGCGGTGTCCAAAAGGGACACAACAATATTTGTCTTGACGTTCGAAAAACAAATCGCAGTTTATCTTGGCGCATAAACCAATTAACCTAATTTAATTTAGAATACGTAGCTCTTGGGCATGAGAGCAGAGGGCAGAAGACGGAAAAAATTGTTAATGGATGACTCATTGTGAAAGGGTAACAAACAAATACTTGTTCATTGCCACTGAGAGGAAGGTTGAAAACCTAATTATATTTTCAGCTATCATTTATAATAATAATGATGTCGGCTTCCTTCTTGGCCAGGTCACTCATGAAAATAAAAGTTATTTTTAATTTCAATAAAATCCAGAACACAGACTGCAACTCCCTCCATCGACTGTTGTTTATACCAACAAGCACCATTCTTATGTGTATTGTATTTTGTGTGTGTTCTAACCTCTAGACGTTTGACCACCTCTTTGAAGTCTTCTGTATTATTACTGATACTCCTCAGAGACACGCTTTCACCCCGCTCGTAGAAAATCTTCAAAGACGCGGGGCTGCTAAGCGTCCAGCCAATCACATCCTTAGTGGCACAGTTAAACACCACAGCCTTGGCCTCCTGGTCCAACAGGATTAAAAAGTCGTTGGAAATGGCCAGCAGGGCCTCCATTTCTCCTCCACTCCCATGATCCTCAGCATGGACTGGCCAAGTCACCGCCCCAAGACTGCGCAGCTCTGCTCCTTCATATGGCCGGGTCTTCTCTTTCTTTTTGTGGGCAAGCGAGATGAAAGGGAACTTCCCAGAGGGGTCAATCGGGGTGTTGGTGGTGTGCCGCTCAGCCAGGTCGCGCAGATACTCCTGCCGCGTTCGGGTGGCCATGGCTCGGAACTTGTGTGATTTGTGGGCAGCATTTTCCGCATTGATGACCTTGGCCAGCAGGAAGTCCCGGAACACCGATGACTTGGGGAACGTCACACCCTCTGGGATAGGGGGGCCGAAAGAGGGTACGTCTTTGGAGCGGGTGACGGCCACACTACAACAATGGGAGAAGAAAAGAACAGATAAAAAAAAATAAAAAATAAAACTCCAGGCCAAGAACTGGGCCAATTTAGAGTCTGTGTTTTATTCAGACATCAGATTATTTTACTTTAAATGAAAACAATATGTCCCATGAAAAGCTTGAACTCTTTGCCATTTTAGACTAGTCAGATTTAAAAGCAACAAACTGCAACAAAGCTATCTCTCTTTCATTTGTTGTTGTGATGTTGAAATGGAGAAGTTTAGAGTAAAGCTATAAAAGCAGAAATGTATAATTTCTTTATTCCTTTTGTTTAGTTTCTTATTATTGATACACTTTAGTGTCCTTACAGGCCATTTTAAAATGATTTTTATAGTTTTTATAGAATTTTGTGACTTCTTATCGGGTTGTCGAGTCACCTGTGAAATACTGAATGCCTCTAACCTGCATGAAAGGTGTAAATAAAACCTCATTTCAATCAAGGAGCTGTGTGATTG
The DNA here is from genome assembly GCF_964374335.1 of Astatotilapia calliptera. Classification (NCBI taxonomy): domain Eukaryota; kingdom Metazoa; phylum Chordata; class Actinopteri; order Cichliformes; family Cichlidae; genus Astatotilapia; species Astatotilapia calliptera. The sequence continues at coordinate 17,114,149 of NC_137436.1, forward strand.
CGTTTTTTCCCTACACCTCCCCCCCCCCTCCTTCCTTCCTCCTTTCATTAAGTCCCTGGAATGGCCATCTGAGGATACTTGCTCTCTCTGGTATGTCAGGAACTCAGCTGAGCAGCCATGAAAAGCAAGGAAAGATGGGGAGGATGAGGGGAGACTGCTATTTTAAATCTGCTGTCCAAAGCCACAGAAAACACAGTGTGAGACACAAAAGGAATATGTGGCTAAGAAAGGAAGAAAAGAAGTCTGTGCAGGGGAAACATCAGGAAATTATTGCATACTGGCGAAAGTTTTAAAAAACTATTTTTAAAATGTCTGAGAGTGAAACAGTTCTCTAAACAGTCTACAGAGCTCTGTGGCTGCACGCTGGCCACCTGTCCTCGTCTCAACCTCTTCATAACCAAATGTGCTCAATCACAGGTGATAATTGCCAGCTGACAAGAGTAGCTGTAGAAATGGGAGCTCTCATCCCACACACACTTCCCCGCTGACATGCGTCAACATACATGCTGACACCAGGATTAATAGCTTTGTCTAATTAGCGATACCTGTGCCACCCACATCTTTCTAAACATACCTCAGAGGCACCCTATCTTCATGGGTGACATGGGGTGTTCAATTAACCTAACCATCATATCGTTGACACCTCATCTCCCATGTTTGCAACATGGAAAGGTGGGCCCTGAGGTAAGAGAAGAAGCATTGTTTTCTAGACAGAATTGCCTTTGAGAATGAACACAAGCTATTATTGTGCAAGACTGGCAAGTGCATCCTGGGAATACTCACAGGAATTCCAGTGCCATTTTTCTACAAATAGGGACGGGGCCTTTATCTGCCTCAAGTGCAGAAGAGAAAAGTCCCTCGTATGAGAAAGAGGGAATTAGAAATAATTAAATGTTACTACTTAATTCAACATATTTTAGCAGACATATCATCTGTGCCAAAAAGGAGATCACCATCAGCGCATCAACCCAGCATGCCCACGTTGTCACAGCTTCTCTAATCTAACTTGAAGGTCAACCACACCCTGCCCATCAACAGAGAGCATGTGTTTAATTCAATACAGGTATTGATAAAAACAAAAAACAAAAAACCCAGAGTAAATAAAAATGTCTCCATTTCCTTCCTGCCATTTGTGCTGAAATCAACAAGGAGAAGGAAAGCAGGTAGCGTGTACATGCGTAGGTGTCAGGGCATGCAAACGTGTTAACATCAAAGACCCTTCTGCTGTTAGCGGTTTAGCAGTTTTCACTCTTTTAACTGTGTATATTTTCAATATGGCCCTTACAATGGAGGGAAAATTACATCACACTGTTAGTTCACAGCTTGACTTGTTTAACATGATCACAGGATTTTTTTCCACATTTATTTAAAAAAAACAAAAACAAACAAAACAAAAAACAAAAAACGAATAAATGGCTCTGACTAAAGACATAATTCCCCTGTAATTAAACGGAATTTAAATTATTTTATTTGAAATTACAATATTTATATATTTACCTACAACTACTTTGAAGGTAGGCAGATTAGAAAAAGGGGTTAATGAGCAAAAATAATTATACTCTAAGCAAATAAAATGTTGCGTTAATAATTTCTTTTGAGTAGTGTTTAATTTCATGGTAATGTTGAAAATGTGTTGTAATTTTTGGAGCGCACGTATTATGGAGTGGATTAATATTGCTTTTTTCACATCTTTATTTAATATTCATTATGTCAATAAGTATGTTGGATATTCTATTATTCAAGCTTTATTTTTATTTTACCAACATAAATGTGATAAGAAATGTTATCCCCTTTACCAACTTAAAAATAAATAAATGCCATTAAAATCTGCAAACCTGTGTGACCTTATAATGACAGCACCCTTTAAAAATCACTGTTTTAAACTGTTCAAACAAGTGCACAGTGTCTCTTTCCCTGTAAAATACCTGGAAGTTAGGGAAAGTTTAGCCACTACTGTCCACAGCACACACTCCAAAAAGTACAGTGCACTTGCAATGTAAGCTGGGAAAATACTATTCATTTTGCCACAAAGTTACCAAGAAATTACATAGTTACTTACTTATGGACTTTCATGAAATTACCTACAAAATAATTTATGTGTCCTTTCCTGCAATATGCCGAAGGTTATTAAATAAACTTAGTTACATGTAAATACTTACATTTATTTACAGACAACTTAAATTAATTTAAAGTATAATACGACTTGTTACCTCCCATTCTACTGTGTACACCTTTAAGTATTTGTAGGTAAATTTAACTACATGTAATTTGAAATAAAATTCCATTAATTTAAATTTAATTAATTTAAGTTCTTTTTAAAATAACATCTTAAAAAAATATATATTGTGTCCAGTTAAAATTAGAAGTCTTCCTAATTCTGATGTCTCTCTATTGAAGGATTAAAATAAACATTAAGTGAAGCAGTAAAGAGTTTAAGATATAAAGTGGCATTACATGAAAGTATTTTGCCCTGTAGCATCCTTATTAAAACTGTTACTAGCATATAATCCAACTCTGAAAAGAATAATAACATCAAATCTGATGAGAGACTGGCAGCAGCATAGCTCTATTAGCCAGGGCTTCTGTCGATAACAAATGAACCATGCCGGGTATTTGAGAGTGGGGTAGCTAAAGTGATTATACGATGGGAGAACAAATGGTTACAATAAAATGTGACCTTTTATTCTTATTCTTCTCCATCACTACAGCATCACTCAATGCATTATATTGGAGCTCTAAAAGCACTTGTACTGATCTCAAACACCTGTGAGTCAGTCAACCAAAGACCTGTGACTCATGCAGGACAGAGGAAAGTGATGGCGAGAGGTAGGTAGAGGTATGAAAGCAAGAGGAAAAGACTGAAAGAGCATTAAGAAATAATGAATGTGGAGGGGGGGGGATAAGGAGAAGGAACGAGAAAAGCAAGTGAGGAAGACAGAGAGGAAAAGGAGTGTTGGGGAATTGCTGCACTGTGAGGCTGCTATGTGATCTCTATGGCAGGAGGTTTGGTAAAAGAAATGAAAGAGCACATTCCTGTGGCTTTCACTGATTTGTGGTCTTATAAATATCCAATGTGTGGGCAGTTCTGCTCTTCCAGTATCTATGACCTGCTGCCCACTGAGCCAGGCCAAGAAAAAGAACATGTCAATACCTGATGGAGTGCGAGATTGTGAGAGTGTGGATATGGGGAAGGTATACATTATGTTTTTGTCTACTTTAGGCAACTAATATTCAAAGCAAGGACTATTTTTGTTATCTAAAAGTTTTGAGGTTTTGTTTATGTAGTGACTTTTTAGCTAAGAGCCATGCAAAGAGTTTAAAAGAATTCAAATTTGTGGGGATAAAACCTTTTTGAGAAATTCTAACCGTTTTATGCGTTTTATGAAAACCTTTTTTCGCATTCCAAAGCCATTACATCACAATGTGATTGGTCAGCTGCAATTTCCAACAGTCCAGGATGGCAACATTATGCTGACACAAGAACAACATTGTTAAGGTGCAGATGAATTTACCATTGAAGAGGAAATAAGTAACCACACTAGTAGTTTCCAAATGGAGTGCTGAGACATATCGAAGAGCCATTCAGGCAGCTCCTGCATGTGTGACATATCAAAGTTTACGCTCGACTGTGAGGATGAAAACAAAAGCTGCGAGTTGTGGAATGAATCATTTTATTGTGTCGATCATAACACAACTACGGACCACCACCTAAAGACGAGAGGAAACAATATCTAACAGGAAACTATCTGATGGCTGCCAGCCTCATGGCTCCAGCTGTGGCATGAATGTCAACAGCCTCAGTGAGCGTGCAACATCTGTCAGGAGAAGATGATGCACTTGAGAAACTGTGCCTTCTTCAAAGGGTGAATCAAAATGCGCCGTTACAAACATTCAGTCCGCTCATTGGACAGATGTGTCTGGGGCGGGAGCAACAAAAGTAAATACAGGAAGAAGGTGTTTTGTTCTGGACTATTGGAGAACACGAGCAGTCACCCATCCATGCTGACTGTTACACATCTATAGTAACTTACCGCATCCCAGAATGCAAAGCATACGTGGCTACGGGAAGTTTTTAGCTCAAACTCGCAACGTCAGATCACGTTCAAACTGTGGTGTGAAAACAAGTATCAGGATTTCTGTTATGTGCACACATAATACTGGTCAAGCCCCATCAGTTATGTGCCTTAAGTCTTATTCCTTAGAAGCAAGATATTAAAAAAAACGAGGGGTGATTCAAGATTTTTGCACTGTACTGTAAATACACTTGTGCCCACTTGACCTTAAGCCATGTAGGAAAGAGACCATTTTTCACACCTTTAAAATAAACTGTTACTCGAGCACTTAAGTATCGCACTTCTCCAGTGAGGACGCATCATTTCTCTGCAGCTGTATTTTACAGAGGCTTTCAGCCTTGAAGACATCTGTAGATTTCTGCATTATTTTTTTTCACAGAGTGAACTCAAATTACCTAATTTCTTGATTACAGTGAAAATGCCAGTAGAATCCTTTAAAGGAAATCCTCCATCAGTTTTCAGTTACGCGTACAGTATCGCTTTCGGCAGCACTCTAATGCCTTTAGCTCATACACTAGGTCTTATAACAAACTCAGTTTGGGTTGCAGCCATCAAAATATCATTATTTGAGAGTAGCCTATTTTGTATTAACACGCAATTACATTTAACTGTACAAGATACTAGCAGCATTAGAGCAGTGAACAGAAAACACATCCTGGTTTACATTAAATGGGGTTACACACTATTTTATTGTACTTTGCTCTATTCATATCAAACAAAAGAAATTGTTTTTTTACACTTCCACTAAGAGCAGACATTGAGCGAGCAGAATAGTTATGTTTTGATCTCTAAATGCTTGAAAGCAGGTGCAAGGCCAGGTGAACCCAGAATTTTCCCACTTTCAAAATGACAAATTGAACAGAACAGTGAAGTAGTTCAATACCAAGTGTGTATGCCCCCGTCTTCATAAACCTTAAGAAAACAAACCAAAGCTTCAAAGCATTTAGGTCACCTTTGCTTAATATCTTATGACTCAGTCAATTTCCTGTGGTGACTATGAATCATAATTTATTTTTGAAAGCTGATGTTTCACCTTTATATGGTGTGCAGAAAACTCCTTTACACTTCAAAAAACTTAACTTGCGTTTGTGAGTCGCATAAGGCACATGTCAATAGTACTTGCTCTTCTTCTATTCAATTCATTATTGGCTGCTTTGTGTTTGTGTGGTGCTGTTGTTTAGTAGTGAAGTAGCCCCATGGGGGACAATTAAGTCCTCACACAATGTGCTCTGACAGCAATTAAAACAGCCATTAGTGGAAGAGGGAGGCAGAGTCCTAGAGAGCAAGATAAGAGAGAATGACAGAAAACGAGATAAAAAGACAGAGCCAGGAATGAGCTAAATGAAATGCCCTTCAAATCTGAACAGCGCTGAACACGAAAGACTGCAAAGGCAGAATATAAATAATTACTTAAAAGTTATTTCAGACTTGTACATTGTATTTAATATTACACCCTCTCACAGCGGGGAAATAAATCGCGAGTCGTAGAGAGGGCTCTCAACACTCTCGGCCTACTCCATGATGAAACTGCAAAGGCAACGAGAGCCGTACAACAATCTGAGCAGAAGGATGAGAGCATTATTGTTTTTGCTGTGATGAAAAGTGAATCATAAATCACATGCAAGTCCTCAAATGCAGTATTTTTCCAGACATTTTGAAAAGGCAGGTAAAGCACTGGCCTTAGATAACCTCTAATGTAATGAAAAGACATAGAAGGGAATGTTCCAACTGACCTCTACAGCCCTTATTTTTTAGTTCAGTGTGTAGTTTTTCAACTCACCTTCCTTAACTATCACATTTTGACACTGTATTACTTTGAATAATGCCAGTCTGGACGTAACCTCTCCAGGTTCAAGTAGACTGATTCTCTTTGACTTGACCAAGTCTACATTACAGCATCAAACCGGTTATTTTTGCACTGTTTAGGCTTCAAATGGGGCACAGGTTGAAAAGTAGTATGCAGCATTTTATTTACACGCAGTTTATTCTGGTGTACTCTTGAATCTCACCTGTAGGAGGTGTTTTCGGAGCAAGGGTTATGCGCTCGCACAATCACAAAGACGTGCTGAAAGTGTGAGCGGATGTTTTTAGGAGTGAAGGGGAGCGCCCCGGGTTCCTGGAACACAATCGTGACGATATCGTTCCCAATATGTCGCTTCCGCAGCAACTGGAAAACATTTTCAAAGAGAGAAGCTAAAGTTAAAACATAATTAAGTAGACATCTAGAGGAAAAAACAACAACACTTGAGCCACTGTTGTTTCGGCCTTTAAGGGTCGCCACAGTGAATTATCTGCCTCTATCTGACACCATCCTCTAGCATCCTCCTCTGTCTTACCAAACCTCTGCATGTCCTCCTTGACTACATCTATATACACAAAGAACAGGATCATGTTAACTCTAAAAATGTGCATAGCATGGATTACTACTTTCTCTAATGAAAAGCCACAACTTGCTGGTGGATCCAAAGGTATTTTAGTGTATCCAAGCTCTGAGCCCTGTAAATTAACATACCTGTTGCTTATTGTTGGGTGTGTATGGCAGCATGGTGGATACGTGGAACATGATCTCATAATCCTTGTAAGTAGTATACAACGAGTGGGTGCCAGTTGAGTCAGCTGAGAAGGAGAAAACTGCACGTAAATGTCTCATACTTCAGGAAAATACACCATGACAGGTTTGTTCAAGTACCCTAAAACTTTCTTCCCGCATGCTTGTCTCTACTATATGCTGTTCAGACGGCCCTAAAACACGCTCACTTCTTTACAGTCAGGGAGCCACTGCACTACCTCACTAGGCTGTTGATGTTTTCCATTTAGAGAGCCAAACAGTCACAAGGTATTTAAAGGCCGTACTTAAACAGCTACATTACCTCAATGAATTACACGCATTCATTAAGGAGGGCGTTGCATGGCTGTATTTAATTTGCTAGAGGCTACACATCCTGCAAAAATTGATTGGGGTAGTTTTTGTCTCACAGGGTATTGGGCAATGGCTTAGTTCATGCAGGGATAATATGGATAACATAATATCATACACAGGCTTGGAAATGTCACAGAGGTAGCAAAAATAAAGTGGACATCAATTCTGTTTGGAACAAACACAGGTGGTCTGGCAAAGGAGAAGGGCACAACCACAGAGGATCAATATCAGTGTCCAAAAGAAAATACAGTAATCTGAAACTAAAGGCCATCTGTCAAATGTCTGAAGAAACATCTGAGGAAACTTAAGAATCGGTGAACGAAGACAAGGAAGTGAGGGGGATTTAATGGGACTGGAGTTGAAAACGGGGGGAACAGGATCAGAAATTTTTAAAACATGTATTCCGTCTGCTCATAATTAAATGTTTTGAAAACTGCAAGAAATTTAGGTGCCAAAGGCAAGGAAATTAAATCAAGTTAAATGCTATAATAACTTACAACCTCAACAATTAATTTCACTTCTTACATTACATACCTTCATCCTAATAAAAAGTGTAATAAACATTTTATAAGGAAACAATGTATTTAGTACTAGTGCAGTACCAGTCCTTTAACATGTGAATGAGATCTAATGTGATTATCGCAATGCAAGTTGAGGCACTGAACCCATGTGTGTATACACATAATCTAAAAGACTCTGACGACCCCCTGCATGCTCCAATCCATCAAATACTTGCTGGGCAACTGAACTCAGCACTTTTTGATCAATGTGAATGTCTATTTCGTGCGTGCCAATTTACTAATTTACTACCTGCTGTGCTGGATTAGACAGGATCAATGTCAGCGTAAGATCAAATATAAAGGTTCCCTCACACCCTCACTGGCACTTCGCAGTTTTTTGCAAATGTACATACTCTTTGTGTCCAGCTGAGCTCGATACTTGGTGAAGCCTTTAAGACGAACCCTCTCGCCCAGCAGATGGAGGAACTCCTCTAGTGCAGGCCCAGCCGCTTCGTTGTTGTACATCTCCTCTTCGCTACTCTGACCCGCCATGCAGTACATCACCCCCACCTTTCGCTGAAAGCTCAGCTGCGGAGAGAACAAACATTATTCCAATGAAAAGGGGAGAAACAAATGGAGATTACTGTGTGGAAGTCATGTCAGAGTAACCATGTTGACATTTGAGGCAGGACTCATGTTGACATTTTAAGAATAACCGTGGGTTGTTCTGTAGTGATTTTGTGCCATTTTCCTAAGAAATCATGTTGACATTTTCAGAGGATTCAGCTTCTGATAACTGCATCAGCTTTTGAGTGTATATATATATATATATATATATATATATATATATATATATATATATATATATATATAATTTTTTTAAGGGTTATGTTGTGTGTGCATGCATCGACACAGCATGCATATAAACAGTTTCTTCAGATAAATTCCACATAACGGTCTTTGGGAGTAAATAAAGAGATACAGCAAAAATAAATAAAAAGAATTTAGTTCAACAATGATACATCCCCTTCACAGAAAAACACCCACACACTAAAAAAATTCATGAAATGCCAAATGACAATTGTTTGCTTTGCATAGTCAATAGTACAGGTTACCAGCTGCAAAAGTTCTTTGGCTCAAAGACCGATCGAATGCATGCACGAAAGGATCGCACTCTATTCAGCGGATGCCATGTCTGCATGACACTGTCTTTTCACTAAATGGAAAGCAGTAATCAAATGTGCTCAATCAAAGGAATTAATCAAGCAGATTCATCCGGCCCATCATAACCCACAATCAAACCTCAAGACGTGCTCGCTGCATCTCCTTACCCCCTGCTCGTCCAGCTTCATCAGCTGCTCAGTGACCTTGGGTGTGTTGAGTGCCAGGCGTAAGCAGTGAACATTGAGCTCAGGCACGAGGTACTCCAGCACTTCTTTGAGGGGCAGGCCTCGACCTAGACCATGCTTGGACGTCGAAGGTACAGCATCTTCCAGGATGGAACCGCGCAGAGTATTCAGCTGGAGACCACCCATAATGCAGGAAAAGAACAACAAAAACACAATTGCAGGGGTCAAAGCCATTATGATTTTCACTTAAAAGAACAACAACAACAAAAAAAAAAAAAAAAAAAAAAAAACCCTAATACTCCATCCATCAATCTTCTTCCACTTATCCAGTTCACGGTTGTTGGAGCCTATTCTAGCCGATCAATGTCAGTATCGAATCAAACCATCAAAAATATCAAGATTTCTATTTTAACTTACTTAAAAAGGAAAAATGGAGTTTAACATGGTTCTAATACGGCGCACGAAACTCACAGAAGCATGAGTTTATAGCTGTTGCTAATTTCTAACCCTTGCTTTTAAATTCAATTACATAAAAGCACAATGCACTATAAATAGAAAACTACAATATGGCACAACCATTTGTTAATATTTAAGAAAGAAACAAGCTTTATTGGTCAGATACATGATCACATAGAGTACAACATGCAGTGAAATGTGTCGTGTCCGAGCTGTGAACAGGCTGCAGGCGTAGCCGCACCATTCCAGGGCTTGGTGTTTGGCATGGGGGGGCCTAGCCAGGACCTTTACTGGATACTGGAAGGGAATCGAACTTGCTACTTCCGCTCCAAAGGGGTGTGGTCTTACCGTAACACTATCCAGCTTAACTATTTGGTCACAGTTTTAGCAACCCTTTCACTTCTCCTGCTGATGGTGCAGATTAAATCATTTTCATGCTTTGTGCAGTTTTACACTGCTTCCACAGCTAATGGAGATTTGATTGGTCTATTGGTATTCATCACAGAATATTCAATGATTGAAATGAAATTCACTTTGATTTGGCTAAAACTGAATTGATTTCCACTTATCCCTCAATATGGGAGCATATTAACCTCTTTAGGTATCATATTTAAATATATCAAGTTAAAATGTGAAAGCTTTAATGCGCAGCATTTATGTTAGAAATTAAATGCATAGCGGGAAAATATGTAATATCGAGACACTGTTTGACTGCAATTCTATCTCTGTGCCAAAAGACTGTGCTTTGTGTTTTTCATAGCTCTCCATAACCTGCTCGTCTTGAAGCAGGCAGCACTCAAGCAAGAGATTAAAAAAAAGAAAAAAAGAAGAAGAGTTAAATAAAGAACACCTAGGTTCAAAGAGAAAGCTGATAGTTTTAATCTTTTGCTTATCCAGCCTGTTAATGCAAATAAACTTGCTTCATAGCACACCCGTCAGATCGAGTCCAGATTAGTTGCTGGTTAGATAATTCTTCTCTTGGCTCTTCCTTCCTGCTCCACGCAGAGTGTTTGTTCTTTGTAACAGGCAACAAAACAACAACATGACTAGCTATCCAGCCCTCTGTAGAATACTAGTAACTCTATTTTGGGAAAACTGGAAGGAAGCCTGTGATGAGGCCTTAATCTATGCAATTAAATTCAGTTTAGGATCACACATGAAATTAATCTTTTTCCACAAAATCTAAAAACAGATATTTTTTCCCCACTCTCTGTTGGTACAGGGAAAGCAAAATGCAGAAAAGTGTCTGGCTAAGGGAGAAAATAAAATAAATAAATAAATAAAATAAATAGAGTGGAGATTTTGCTGCTGTAGCTTTCAGTGTGAATACTAAGGCTTCGGGGTAAAAAAAAGCTCAACGAGGACATCCATGAATAAATCAGGAAGACTGTTGAAAGTCCAGAATCTGAATATCTACTATCAACTAACAGCTGTTAGTCAGTAGTGGTCCCATGCCACTTGTGTGTTTTTGCCTTCACGTGGTGTTTGGAAAGTCCAGAATTGCTGCCAGCGCACTCAGTACTAAACAAACCAAAGAAGAAAAGCACTTTAAACTTATCATGGGCAGTATTAAAAGGACAGTCGTCCTCTTTGGTCCCTGGACTTTTGTCTTCAACATTAGTGCAACCCACTCACTCCCACGCAGGCACACAAATATATCTAAACCTGTGAAGCTCCCTGCTCTGAAAATAGCAATTAGAGAAGAGACTGAGAGGCAAGAGAAGGAAAGAAAAATAGAGGAAAACATAGCACAGTAGGTCGTGCGTCATCCCAAGAGATTGCAAGGGCTATTACTCATGGCACGCTTTAATAGAAAAGCAATGCTTTACCTTCTTCACTCAAATACCCCAGGTGCTATTTTAGTGTCGTTGAGCTGCAAAATGGCACAGCTCAGCCCTTCAAAGATGAAGGCTGACAAAGATGGTGGGTGGGTGTTCAGCTCAGCGAATAAGGACGTGCATCTATGGTTCTACTGTGTCTACTGATGGCAACAAGGGCTAGAGGGATTCACGAAAAAGTTGAGAATTTGGACTAAACAAATGGGAGGAAACTATAAAGATCAAATGGGCAGTAATTTAAGGTGGTATCAAGGAGCGGAGGCGGTAGCATCCTGAGCTGTATGCGACAGCCTTGAGCTGAAGCTTTTATAATGTCTCCCCCCAAATGGCTTCATCAATAAGCAGGGAGCAGTTCTTATATGTCAACTCCTACACAGTTTGAACTCATAAAAGCATTTCAGGAAGATCACTCAGGAGAGCATACTAAATACTGACAGATATATTCACATGAACTTTCACAGTGGGAATAGCTAGAAAAGCTACAAGCTTACCCTGGTGAATGAAAACATAATTAAAAAATAATAATTATATAACAAAATCGTGAACACGTCAGACAGATGGCACACTATTTGTCAGAATGTATGTTACCTCACTCGTTCTGAAAATGACCCTGTAGTTGTACTGCTGTCCATGGTCTTTGTGTTCCTCCAGCTTCTCCCTTCTCAGACTCACCGCCACAGGGCCCAGATTCTCATCTACCCCCAGGTAATTCCAGTGCTCTAAGGGTGAAAAGTATTGGGATTTCAGATGCAGACATAAATTGATGACAGAGGACAGGAGAGATAAAACTACAGAAAGGAAGAAAACCTGAGCAATTATTCCACTATGTGTATTGCAGCTGAGTTATATCAACTATTAAAACTTTACAGAACGTTCGCAACATTACTAATGACTCTTTGCTGGTTCCCAGGTTTTCTCACGTGTAATGCAGAATGAAGTACAACTTCTGCACCTTGTCTAATTAGTGTCTAAAACACTACAAATTGTATTTTTTCTGCCAATACAGTCCACAGCATTTGCTCTAAGACTAGAAACGTTCAGTAAGACAAATTGAAAAGCACCCACTAAAGTTTAAGAACTACAAATCAAAAAAGCCCAAACTATCCAATTTTCTCACCTCTGAGATAAAAGTACTTTCGGTAGTAATAGGCACCAAGGTCAACATGTTCCACAATGTATCGTTTGGACCTGTCGGCATGTTGACTAGGCCCGTCCTTGGAAGCCTCCAACACAGCCACACCTGCATTGGTAAAATGGGTAGTGAGGGTGGCATCCAAAGGGCCTTCTTCTGTACTGCCAGAGGAATTGCTTGAGCTCCCACCGCTTCCTATGCTTCCCTGCTGGAAGATTAATAAAAAGGAAAGGTAAAGCCAGCAAGCTGTAAACCACATCATCATATTTTTATCTTTACATCTTAAATATGCAGAAATCTGAGCGCTTTTCAGTGCGTTTTCAAAATACACATCTGCAGACTGCAGCATCAATATTAAAACAGCAGAACCCGAGAAACCGTTTTATATATTAAAATGCATTGCAATATTTGCATATATCTAAGAAAATATAATGACTACTCAAGCAGACCTACCTGTTTAACAGGAGAAATGTTCCTTTCCCCCTCTCCACCAATCTCATTCCTGAAACAAGGGCAGCTGAGAACCAAATCATTGCTCTTATCATCGCCAGGGTCGGTACCGCCTCCTGTCCCCTCCTTGCTTAGCTCTTCTTGGGAGCCACAAGGTGACCCATACACTCCACTCTGATTAGACGAAAGAGAGGACGAGGCCGAAGCAGAGGCGGCAGCTGCAGCGGAGGCACCAGTAGTGGTGTTTTTGCGTTTGGCTCCAGATTGCCGACTTTGAATCGCCTCATTGAGGTCAAAGAGTAGAGACTGAACATCAAAATGGGCAAATCCCTTTTGGCATGCCCAGGGTTTGGGAGGTGGTCCACTCTCATCCCCTTTCCCACCATCTTCAGCATCCGAGCCAGCCCTTGATGTGTCACCCTCCACCTTTACACTGCGCAGCTTACGGAAGATCGACTCTCCACCTGTTTCTGACTTTGACCTTCTCTTCAAATGCTTCTCTCGTTCCTTTAGCCGACTGGCAGGACTACCTCTGGCTGGACCTAAAGGTCCATCTGGCAGATCCAGAGCAGCCTGTTTTATGGGAGCAACAGTAAGGAGTTCTGTTAGCCTTTCTGGAGCTGGGCTTCGCTGATCCGGGGCCTCAGCGGACTGGTATCCCTTTAGCATATCAAAGAAGCTCTCTCCTGACACACCATGCTTGTCTATAGATGAAGTGCTGCCATATTCCCGGTGCATGGGTGTCCACCCGGAGAACGACCAGCCCTCGTTTCCATCCCCGTCGAGCTCACTGATAGTTATATCACTGTTACTGCGTTGGCGGATGCGTCTCATGCCCTTGCGAGGGGAACCCAGATAGCCATCCGGTGACAGGAAGCGATTGTCCTTTCCCTTGCTTTGCATCTTGCTCTTTAGTGTGTTGTGGATGTTGCGCAGCATGGATGAGTCCTGTGGGCTTATCAGGTGACCCAGCTTGGCTGACAGATTGCTATGGGCTGTGACGGCTGACACCCCCCCTCCTCCACTCCCACCACTCCCGCCACTACCTCCTCCACCACCTCCTCCCCCTCTTTCAAGTCTTTCTCTATCTCCACTTCCTGACCCTGAAGAGCTAGTGGTGTTGGTAGAGCTGGGTGAGTCTGTTTCCACAGTGATGTGCCAAACACCCCCTCCTCCCCCATCTTTTCTTGGTGGCCAGTCAGCTACACGAGCCCGAACCCCCATCTTTGGGACACCAGGGTTGGTGCCCGTGGTTGAAGAAGAAGAGATGTGGGCGCTCTCACTGCGAGGTGGTGGTGCCCCTCCATTAGGCAGTCGCAGACGACGAGTGTAGAACTCATCGGTAGCCGACACCGAGCCCCCAACTGAGCGCTCTGTTTGAGAGCGCTTCAGACTGGTCATGACGGAGTCGGGAAATGGTGTTGGGAGATGGGAGGGAAAGGTAAGGATGGGGTGCTAATGAGATTAGATTCGGGTCAACATAACGGCCACTGAGTGAAGTGATTCAAGAGGCTAAGGGACATTTAGTGCTGTGGAAACAGAAAAGGAAAAGTAAACAGGAAAAATTCAATATTTTCTTTAGTAATATAATAGTTATTGTAGACCAATATTTAATAACTATAGTAGTATAGTTATCATAGTTGTTAAAGCTTAAGAACCAATGGAAAAATAGCTGAGTTTGAATTTTACAGGTCAAACACTGAGCCTTCAAAAGGTTTAATTAAAAATTGCAATATACATATTAAATTCAACACTTATCAATAGTTGCATCGCAATACTTGGGACATTAAGAGAAAGTTCACCAAAAAATCGAATTTATATTTTATACAAGGTGCATACAATGGAACTAAATGAGAATTGCCTTACAGCAGCATTGGATTTCTGAAAACATAACCCAAAAAAAAAAGGTCCCAAACAGAGAACTACATAAATTTAAAAAAAAAAAAAAAAAAAAAAATCATTGTAGGAACCCAGAGAGTCCATCTCTTTGGGGGGATTTTGGACACCATTACAGTCATGAAAAGCCTGTCATGTCTGGAGACGATATGCCCAATGGTCAGCTTACACGAAGACAATCTAGAAGGATAAATGGCGCTAATGATTTTAAGCATTAAAAAAAAAAAGGGGGGGGGGGTATTTTGTACCTCTACAGTAGTGAGTCTTGATGAAGAGAAATTAGTTGATGGCCAACTTTTATTGTTGAAGACTCTTACAAGCAGTCTGCTTAGGAATCAGGTGACAGGGGACTCTTTCTATCTGGAACTCGGCAACTGAGAAGAACAGTAGAGAGAGAAAACAGAAAGCAAAGACAGAAGGAAACCGAAGACAAGTCAGATTACAAGGCAAATTACATTCAGTGCTACATACTCTTTAGTATTACATTTCTTTCAGATACTCTACTGCAGTAGTAAAGAAATAGGAAACTATGGTATTTTTGTGAAATTTTGAGATCCTCATATACAGCATACAGAATATACTCTAGGGTTTAGAGTCTATCCATTTTTACTGCAGTGTCAAAGATTAGATCCCCTGTTATTTAATTAACAGCTACGTGAGAGCCTAGTAATTTTACACATCAAGCCCAGTCTGCTATCTAGTCATAGGGAGTATCTCACAGCCTGTAAAGTTGAGAATGAAGTCTCCTCAGGCTCTTTAGAGTACATTAACCAGCAAAACCCTTTTTCCAAAATTGGAGCTTCTTAGCTTAGACTTTTCAATGTGTTCTAAAACTAGCAGGGTATTCAACAGCAAAAGTCTTTAAAAAAAATGCTATATTTAAAAATATCTTTTCCCCCTTTCTCTTTATGCAATTGTGGATGCCCAATATTAACATGACAAATATTAAAAACATTTAAAAAAAAAGCTTAAGCTTCAGCCTGCTCTAAAGTAAACTCCTCTTACTTCAGACAGTTTTTTTCCTTCTCTTGTATACTCATTATGTTATAGATCAGCAGGATTAATATGGCCATGTCCACCGCAGAGCTCTGGCTCATTGATAGTGGCAGGCAATCAGGACAAAGTTAGGTAAAGTTAGATTGTTTGGCAAAATGAATGAACTTGGGTGCTGGACCAAGTTGCAGTGCAAGGCAAGTAAACAGTTTTTTTTTTTTTTTTTTAAATGTGGATCATGCAAAAGTACTCTACTAGACATTATTAGGTTAACAAAATATCTATTAGATAACTAGAGCCACTTAAGTACCTTAAGGATGGAGATTAAAGTAATACAGCAGGAAAAAAAAAAACCCTCACAGGATGCCACAGTAAGGATGGGCAGCTCATTTAGTCAGTCAAACACAATGTGGCAGTAATTGCTTTACAGCACTATTCACAAGTTTAACAAGGACCAGTATGTGCTCGTCTACTGGTGGGTCCATAATAATGCACCACTTCTCCCTTTCAGACCACATTCTGAATCACCATGGTGATACAGAGTTTTGTACGGTGCATGTTTTAGTAAGTGTGTGTGCGTGTGAGAGAAAGAAGAGTGGGTATTGATCGCTTCACACAGAACTCGCTGTGAGCAGTTTTCATGAAATTACCTTTTCTTGGTTTGTGGATTAACTGGGAAAACCACAACAATAGGTGTAACAGAGTTGTTGAGCGTTTTGAGTGTAATCTTTAATGTAAGTGGAACAAACACTGTGGATCGCTAACATGATTCATGGTTATGTCACAAATTTCTCCATGTCTTTAAAACGGAAACCATCTACGTGGTTCAGCTCCAAGTAGAAATTAAGATCTTTTTAATATCATCTGTAACCTAACTCTGATCTGAAAAAGATCTATGGTGCTTTGGTGTACTACAGAATCTGCTCAGTTTCCCAATGCTCACTGAACACCAAATTCTCTTTCATTTCACTTAAGCATATGTGTGTTTGAGCACAAGTATCTATTTCCCTTACACACATAATGAGGAGCCAAACAGTAAGGGAACATTTTGGATTTCCTAAAGAGGCCTCTCTATTTTCTGCAGATTGTTTTGGGACAAAAAAAAAAAGAAGAAAAAAACAATTCTCAATTGTCTTGTCTCCATTGGTGCATTAGTACAACTGTTTTCAAAGGGGTTACAATGATTTGCAAATCACCGCGTTTTACTTTTATTCATTTTTTCCAGAAACTCATTAGTAGAACAGATATACAATCATCTTGGGTGCTTTATAAACAGTTTCAAATGTCTCAAAAGAGAGCGAACTGTGAAACTGAAAGAACATGAATATAGATGAACCTCCTGCGAGCGATTTTCTTCTATGCCAGCAAAAGCTTGTCAAACTTTTTACTTCATTGGAAATATCAAAAATCAGTACGACGCTGGCATACTTTCAACCCACTGTAGACCAACATCGATTGGTTCAACTTTTTCCCCACTCGAGGCTCCTTTAATTAAACTCAAATGAACAGATATTCTCCCATTAACCAAAGCAGAAGAAGGGGCTGAGTAACTGTAAGACTGTTTCCCAATATTCAGACACATTTTGGTCCTATTACAGAATAAACTGGCCATTGCGGCTCTGTTTGCAGTACAGTAATCCCTGCAGTACTTCAATTGTCATTCCAAAATAGGAGATCTCTCGCTTCTGTTGTAGACTGTCTGACTGATAAAGGCCCTTGTGAATGAGGACACTGCTTGCACAATAACACCCAATCCTGAGGCTCATTACAAAAGTATGTGGATACAAGTTGATAACATTACTGACCTTGAAGCTAATCATAACAGGCTTCTTCTACCAAATAAGAACAAATTTCAATTTCTTCTTATCCAAATTAATGCAAACAAGAGAACAAGTGGATGTTCTAATCCACAAGCTGCTTAATTTGCACAAAATCCGCTGGGTTGATATTAGGCTAAAAATATTTTTTATAATTTTCTCATTTATATACAAATCTTGTTGACAACTGTTTTACATGTTCTGTTGTTACACAAAATCTGATTATGAATAGTTCTCCACCACACTCCTGCTTATTTTTGATCATTTCTGCAGAACATATCCTGGGTAAATAGTCCCATTATCCATTTGGCTGTGCAGAGGTAAAAACAAAGCACACATGCTGGTATTTTGAACATATTCAATCATTCAAATCAGCACTGTCACATCAGCTATCACCATCAAAAACAGCACATTTGTTTTTACCTCCCGTTCCACAAAGTCTGCTATGAACCAGTGTCGTCTCCAAGATACTACCACTCAAAAACTGTATCCCGAATAACTAGCTGCAGAGTGCCCTTCACTTATTCCACAGAGGATTGCGTAGTACTTTTAATAAAATAAATAAATAAATAAAAAAAATGAGTTGGATAGTACGTGGAGAAAAAAAAAAAAACAGTGAAAGAGTTTCAGAACTGAGCAAACAGGAAGAGGATTAAACTGTATGCTTGGCTGGAAGACTGGCAATTCAAAATGAATGAATGTGGCGTTGCACGCATCTATGCAGCCACTGAGGACCAATTATACTGACAGATACTCAGTAACCTTTAGCAGTGTCTAAATGAGGTCGATTCCTGAGGTAAATGCGCAGCATCCTTGGCCCAGTGAATGTAATGGCTGCTGATGTTATCTGTTGGCCCAGCTGGCAGGAAACTGTCAACAGAGGGACTTATTTACTTCTTACAAATGATAGTGGCTGGGACCCCAAGCACATTATCACACAGTGAAAGCGGATGTGTAATATCATATCAAGCACTTGATTGAAAAGATAAAAATCTAGAGATTTACACGAGAGCAAGTTCAATTCTCTACAGTGGGAATTTTGCACACAAAAAAACGAACCCAAAAATAAAATTGAAAAAAAAAAAAACAACATGATTTTTAATTTGACTGTTGTGCATTTGCAGATGTCTTACAGCTTAGTCACTGTAAATTTCCATAGTAGGAATCATTACAATGGCTAGTACTTTGTTGTACATACAGACATATAAATGTGTCGAGACGTACTTGGAAAAATGTAAACTAACTGCAATACTGCAGATTTACTATGTATTATAATAAATCAGATATCATAGGGCGAGAGGCGGGGTACAACCTGGCCATTTTAGAATCACCAATAAACCTAACCCCACTAACTTAATTTCTTTGGACTGAGGAGAGAAGCCGGAGTACCCAGAGAGAACCCGTGCAGAAACGGGGAAAACACACAAAGTCCACACAGAAAAGCCCCAGTCAGATGATGGATTTGAACCCAGGACCTTCTTGCTGTGAGGCAATTTGTTAGCACTGTTAAACAATCATTACCATTTATAAAAGAAATAGTATAACTGGCATTAGCATTGTATAACTGACATCATTACCATTAAAAAAAAAAAAAAAAAAAAAGCAGGGTTTGTTTTGGCTCAGAATGGCTGTGGGGATGACTATGTACAGAGGTACAATGAGCTAATAACATGGTTTTTTTTTAAAAAAGACAAGAAATGATTATAATTCTGTAATTCTGGTGATTTTCCTTTTCCTCTGGCTCAAAACCTCTGAGGCAACAAAACCATGAACAGGGGCGTTGGCTGCTTGTTATCACTGGGTGCACCCTTTAAATATTCCTGTGTTCTGCTACAAGAAAACATTTCTGCTTTAAAGTAACATTCAGAATGTGGAAACCCCTTTGTTGTAACCCATTAATTTATCTTGAATTAAGCAGTCAATGTTTGGCGACTGGCAGTTACGGCCCTTTCCAAGTAAACGCTCCACATCATTCCAATAAAAGTTTCCATGAGGATTTCAACCTGGAGTTAGTGTAATTGTCTGAATAAGTAATCACTTAACAGCGACTTCAGTGTGACCTCATTACCAGTAAGAGATGATATGGTTTGTAATTCCCCCGAACATTTCCTGCAAAGAATTATGTAATGCTCTACCAATTATTGTGGGTACAAACGTCACGTCTAGAACAGATGGTTTGTTGCATTCACTCCCACACATATACACACTTCCTTTTATATGGTGAAGTGGCTGATGAGTGTAGTTTTCTGTCATTCAATAAAAATAAACCAACATGAAACTTCTCATTGAAGTAATACTGCAACTTGAGTTTTGTAATTGGAACACGTCAGCTATGTGTGACATCAGATGAAAACCATTAGACACATTTGTCATTTTTTCAGCGGTGCATGTTAAAAAAAATGGTAATGATCACCACAGCTGATGTGTTCTAACTATAGGATGTAAGTTAAAGTGTTACTACGAGTGTCTACACTCAGTGGTAACTTCGCTTCTTACACTCTTAAACTGCTTGTTTTACACAAATATCTAATCAGCCAATCACATGGCACTAACCCAGTGCATTTAGGAACAGTTCGAACCAAGCATCAGAATGAGGAAGAAAGGCGATTTAAATAACTTGGAATGTCGCATGGCTGTTTGTGCCTGTCTTTGTTGGTCTGAGTATTTCAGAAACTCCCCACACAGCCATCTCCTAGGTCTCTCGCCAGAGAATGGCCTAAAAAAGAGAAAATGTGAGATGAAGTTCTGAGTCAAAATGCTTTGTTGATGCCAGAGAAGAATGGCTGACTGCTTCTGTCACTTTATGACTACTGCACCCATCTTCTGATGGCTGCTTCCAGGAGGATAACGCATCACGTCACAAAGCTCAGATCATCTCAAACTGCTTTCTTGAATGTGACATTGAACAGCTGTACGATGCCGTCATATGATTATGGACTCAAATGTCTCCAGCCCCTTTCTGAATCTATGCCCTGAAGAAATAAGGCAGTTCTTAAAGGGGGGCCTACCTGGTAACAGCAAGATGTACCTAACAAAGTGGCAAATCCGTGTAGATGTTAATATTTAACTGGGCTAGTTAGTATAGTAAAATAATGTATTAGCAAAAACACTGATGAAGAATAAATAAAACTATGGAGTATTAAATATTATTATTATTATTATTATTTTTTAATGTTTCTGCCAGTCTAAAGTTGCCATTAAGCAGTCCAGGTGTGCCGGTGACTGTCACTGTGAGACTCTTAATATGCTTCAGTGCACAGTGAGTCATGCACCTGAATATTACAGAGCAGATCAGTTCTCACTGACTGATGGAGGCTAGTTCTGCACCATGAAAAGAGACCGTTAAAGAGGCGGCACATAAAGTTTAGGAATAAGTGCATTGAGTGTGAATGGTATGGTATGTGTGTGCATGTGAGCAGATCAGGTGCAGAGAAACGCTACGATTTGTTTCTTCAATCCATTCAATTAGTATTTTCAGAAAGGTACAAAGAAAATTAATAGTCTCCATTCTTTAATCAACCTGTATTGTGTAGAAGAAAATGGATAGTTTTCCCAAACCTGTGTTTAGCAAAGATACTCTAAGTACCTTCCAATCAGAGACCAGACAGAAGTGTGGAGGCAGAAGATTTAAGAAAACCATAAAAGAAAAATAGGAGAAGAAAAAAGAAGCATAACTCTCTAACTGTGATGTTTTTCTGTTAGTAGATATTTGACAATTGCACACCTGTTTCCCCAGACAGACATCATTACTACACCAACTGGTGAGTCAGGTCAAGTCACGTCATGTTTTTCTACGTCCTGACAACGCATACTACGTTATGTCTCAATGGTTTTCACAGGCTCAAAGCAGAAACAGTTTCTAAGCCAAAGCTTCAAGCTGCAGGCTTCTGGACTTGCAGTATATAATGGGGAAAACCTACTGAGTGTAAATTCAAAGAGATATTGCTTCCTGGATGGCTCGTGGTGCAATGCAAGCCTAATGTGAGCAGTGCCAATTACAAATAACAGAAAGAGAGGAACACTGACTTAATCTTTGACAGCATGTCCTTTTGTACACCAGGTGCCAAAA
Source organism: Astatotilapia calliptera (assembly GCF_964374335.1). Taxonomy (NCBI): domain Eukaryota; kingdom Metazoa; phylum Chordata; class Actinopteri; order Cichliformes; family Cichlidae; genus Astatotilapia; species Astatotilapia calliptera. Next base: position 17,135,642 of record NC_137436.1, read on the forward strand.
CACTGGTGGCATCAGTGTGACCACTGAGGCAAGTTGGTTGCCTCAACCAACTGGGGTCCAGATTATGATGCAGACATTTAGTTTGCATTTCCATGTCTCTCTCTCTGTCTGTCTCATAAGTTAAACAAACAAAGCAAACAGAGAGATAATGAGCGCTGTTGCATCACATTCTTGTTTTCTCACCCATGTCATCTTTCCCAGGCTCAGCAGCATTACATACTCCAACTTTCATTTGGTTTAAACCTTCTGCCAATGTGGCCCGACAGTTTCAAATATTTTGAAACTTCCTGAAGACTTCAGCAGTTCAAAAGTCTATAAAGAGACATTTTAAAAAGTAGCACTGATGGTTTTAAGTGTTCTCAGAAATCACAAACATGTCAACAATAAGAGTTCTGCATAAATGATGTCCCCTAAACAACGAAATGTGTGCTTGTCACACAGTAACAGTCATGACCTACAGCACTTTTGAATACTATAGAGCTGTTTGAAAGGTAAACAGCTTTTCATCTCAGCTTGTCTGAGCATAGATGAGGAAATGCTAGGCCAAGACACAGAGAAGATAAGGAGAAAAAAATAAATAATAAAATCAAACATTCTCTTTGAAAGCTGCCAGGCAGCAGGCAGTCCAAAGTGTTGGAGTTTCTGCTCAGAGCCTTTCAAACTGAAATTGTAATTGTGTGGAAAGATGAACGTGGTTTGCAGATTTTTTTCTTTCCTCCCTCTGCAGAGCTTGGTGGTGAGCTTGGGGTCTCCTCTCTTGCTCACTAAAATGTAAGAGGGGACTTTTGAGAGCTCTGAAGGTATTCTTATAGTTTATTCTACAGCGCTTCCACTTCCCCAGCTACCACAGAATAACAGTGGAAGGCGGAGAGCAGCATTGAGATTTGAGTGATGAGAGAGGGTCTGTGACAGCAATGGGCAGTCACTTTAATGCTGGAATATATGCATTCTGCTCAGGTACTAGGTATCTATGAGCTTTATTTTTTAACACAGATAAAAATGACTTTGGTAGATAGCACAGGTGTTAAGGCACCAGTATACCTGCCTCTGGTGACTGCGCCACCATTTCATTGAACAGATTTACTCAATTTCATTCAATTTTGCACTCAGTTCTTATGAGGCCATTGGAGTAATGGTGTCCTTAGCAAAGCCACACCTCCTGCACTGTGTGTTGTAATCTTCACTTTACTGTTCTAAAGTTTTGGCCATGCGTGCATGTTAGTGCATGCGAGTTGCTCCCTGTGAAACTGCTGCCTCTCCCCAAATTTACAATGAGACTTGGGAATTTTCACACCTATAGCTTGTTTGCTCTGGCCTGAATTAGATGGTGAGTTTGTTTTTACAACACAGAAATGTCCAAGCAAAGCAAAATGTGCAAGGAAAAAAACATGCGAACAGTAAATACAGAAGGAATCTCCTGTTTTTCTGGTGCATGTGTAAGAAACAATGTTAGTAAGGCCATTCTCCGCCTGGATACTACTACTATTATTTAGGTTTCTGTAGTTTGCATGGATCCAAGAATACAAAGCATAGCCACAAGGTCCTTTATACCTTTTAGAGCTTCTATCAGCTGTTGGTAAAAGAAAGAGAAGACAAAGTTATCACAGAATTTTACAGCTTCCCCCCCCCCCAATTCTCTGGATTTCATGACTTTACCGTTTTTAAAACTACTCTCACCTTCAGTTGTTTACCCGATTTCCATGTACTTGTGTTTACTCATTATAGCCGGCTGCGTGTGAACAGCATTAATCATCATTAAGGGCTCTCCTTGTGGCGTAGCTCAACTTACTCACCAACCTCTGCCTTTCTGTCATCAGCAGAGAAAGAACCAAGCGAATCACTAATGTATTTTCACAGTTACATTATGGCGGGTGGATACATTAACAGAAAGGTCTGACATACTGGGTTGCCTGGGTGAAAATTCTATCTTATTGTACAAAAGTCACTGGAAGAATAACAACGTATCTGGTGGAAACTCAGAGAATGTTGCACATCATCACAGATCAGAGATTCAGATTGTTTTTATCTATTATGCTGGTACTTGAGTGTGTTATTTACTGGCTCTGAATGCCATACATCAAAAAGATTCACAGTAGATTTACAGTATTGGTTAATACAATGTGGTTTTCAAGTACCACATGTAGCACACTGTATAATTAAGCTTTTAACAGATTAATTAGGAGAGAGCAACACCTTAACTACTTAGGTTACTTAGGAGAAACTGACTTAAGTGCCACTTATGCTTTGATCAGATAGTAAACTGTCTACATCCTACTAGCTTCCTAGTGCAAATAACCTTGTAATGCCCAATTGTGCCATTTACCCAGGCTTCACCATCATCTATGCCAAAAACAATATTTCACTTGAGAATTCCTCAGAAGCAGAATACTGCATGTGAGAAAGAATAAGTTAAGACCGCATCCTGACCAGATTCTCTAAACACTGTCCTGAGGTCATTAACATGCCTTGAAAGCAACACTCAGAGCTTTCCTACATCCCCTGCATGAAAGCATGTGTATACATGTTTGTATTTGTCCCACAACTAAACATCAGAAACCAACTATGCTCTTGGACAGTCAGGAATTTTGGTGAGGTACCAAATGGGGGTTTTAGCACAAAGACAAGTCAGGTAAGTCACCAACTCTATATCAGAATACTTTATTCATCCCGAGGGAAATTAGGGGTTACAGCAGGCAGCACGCTAATGGCGCATGCGCACTCATGACCATAACTGCTGATTATAGCTAAATTTATTGAAGCATAGTATCCATTTTTAGTTTATGAAATGATCTGAAATAGTAGGAATATTCAAAGATATTTCTCAAATAAGGCAACAGAGTCAATGCCTTTAGCGAATGTGGACCACTTGTGCTTACGAGCAAAGTCAGCCTCCAGAGGTCCATTCTAAGCCAAGAAATACCCTGCCGCCATGTGCACTTTAAATCACACAGGACAGCATCTGGGTCATGCAAGTTATGATGAATCAGGTCCATTAAGCCAATTGCCCTCATGAAATGCTGGTCTATTATTCATGCAAGCAGAGATGATTTTTCTGAGGATAAAGGGTGGTTAGTTAGTAGCAAGCTACAGTGACTTTTCTTTTAGGTGTATCAACTTGACTCGTACTTTAACTCCTCTCTTGTCTTTGACTTATGAGCATTTTTTACTTTTCATATGTGGTCATTCATACATGACTGAAGTTAGACTCAAGTTAGACTTACTTAAAACAGCATCCTTCAATGTGAGTTTAAATAATATTACAGCAAACCCAGCAAAGATAGCTCGACATTTGCACTGAAAGTACATTTTATTGGTAAGATCTGTCGCAACATGCAATACAGGTATTAGGTATTGTTATAGTAATAACATTATTATCATTGAATAAATATTAATATAACAACAAGCTGTAGATTACACATTTATGCTCTGCCTAACTTTGTTTGCATCCAGCTGATTGTTGTGTTCATGATGTTCCAAAAGCAAGAGAGAAGTTCTTTACATTTTTAATTTTTATTTATCAGCTGATATTTGAAAATTATTTACATACGTCAGCTGATAATATCAGCCCTAATAATATCGGTCGAGCTGTAATAAACTACTCAAATTTTATTTCCAACTTCCCAACAATCCATGAGACAGATGTAAAAAAATGCATGCATGCATACATGCATTCATGCATACATTTATTAAATTCCACCTGTATAAGTATAATGTAATTAGTGTTGGAAAGCTTAATCATAGACAAAAACCTGCTAGGGGGTGATACCTGTGGATGCAAAAAGACCTGCGATCCCATAGCCTATAAAGCTTTGTGGCTTAATCCTGCTGAGTTTGTGGGCTCACTCACACATTTAGCGTCACACTGAATACAAAACAAATTCGATTTTATAATAGAGTGTGGTTTTAAAGCCAGACCTGCCGCCTTCTCATTACATGTGGTTTCAAAATAGTAAGATGGTGATGACAAAAATCCTGCAGCCACCTCAAAGTAGCTACAACCATCTTTTATACTGTCTGTGTGCTTGATCGGTTTTCACAGACGGTCATGTTTTATATACTGATTTTACAAACATTTGTGTTGCTAAATCAAAATAGTTGAGTTGTTTTCATTTGATGTGTGATATGTCGAGCCACAGTATCTACTATTACTTCAAAAGTAATTACTTAAAGAAAAAAAAAATCTCTTCATTGCATTGCCTGAAAATCAGTTATTTCTGTCACTTTTTCCTGCAAAATGCATACTGTCACACCTTGTTCAGTCTAGTGTGTCTACATAAAGATAATAAATAAGTAAAACACTGAAGAAGGCACACGCAGACAGACTTCAGGTCCTATCTGAGAGGTTCCAATCCATTTACCATAGCCCTACAGTGCCTAAAATAAGCAACTAAATCTACCGAAGGCATTACGATTGATGGCAACTGTACACGCAATAGCTGCAAGATCTGAGAGTGCTTTGAATACTAGCAAAACTACATATTTGAACATGAACTTGAAATTAAATAAAGTTAGTTAATCTACATAAATCAAGGAGTGAAGTAGCTTGCACTGATAAACATTTACCACATTCAGTAACTCTGGCATTAATGCACAAAATGTCGTCATCATCATAATACAAACTGTTCGGCTGCTTAGCGTTTAAGATGTCGTTTTCTGCACTGCAACTTGTCTCAGCCATTCTAACTTCAGTAGTGAGGGTGGCATAGATAAATATGCACCCATTAATAGAGTTTAATTTGGCTTTATGTGAGCAATCCAGCTCGTTTTGATGTTGTTGACAGCAAAAGTCCATTTAAAGACACGTTTAAAGAAACCAGGCAAATAGATCAGTCTGCAGTGCACAGACAGCAGCAATGAAGCTGCCTGGTCTTCTGCAACTGCCACCTCCACACCACCGCCAACAGCCCACTAATCTGTGCCAATCAGATGACGCTAAACAACCATTTGTTGTTGAATTGGGCACCAGTACACGCCCCCTCCTCATTTCAACAGCCACTGCAGACCCTAGCAAAATGCTGGCGATGTAGCAAATGCAGGCACAGCAGTGAGGGTGACAGAAATAGCAGAGTGGTGAATAATAGAGAAAAAGAACTGTGGTGTAATTAACATGGTGGCTGGGGGCTGATAGAGGGGCCGTACAGAGATAAAGAAAGGCACTGAAGAGAGGGTGCTGTGAAAGAGGATGTAGGAGAGATATGAAGAGAAAAGATGAGAAATTAAAAGAATAAAAAGAGTGAAGAGAAAAGTTCTGGAAGACAAAAGCAGAGAAGCAACTTGTAAGAAACAGGGTAGGTTAGAGAGGAAAACAAACTAGGTCTCTGTCATCTAATCTAAAAAAGTAAATAAAAACACTGGTAACTGTCATATTCAAATTATGTGGCTTGATTGAGCAACAATCCCACAAAATCAACAACTATAAAAATATAAAGCGCTTTCATGCGTAGTTCCAAAGAAAATCCCAGCTGCTGCTTAACAAGACAATCCAACGTATCAGAGAACTGTGGTACACAATAGCTGTGAAACTGAGGGAGACAGAAAAGGACAGAAACGGAAATGTAGATAATTACACGTTTCTCAGCAGCAAGTACAACTCAACATGGTCTCGCTTGCTCTGGTTCAATTCTGCAAAGCAAGAGGATCGTTTAACTGGTGACAAGTCATGCATTTGGATATGAAACAAGCCTACTGAGTAAATTAGGACGTCTTGTTTTCCACTGCCTCACAGCACAGGTGACTTATTTAAAAAACAGAGAGAGAGCCATGGATTGCAGCCATCAGAAACGAGCTGCAGATTTCCAAAATGGCGCAGCTCTGCGTGGGCAACAGTGAGCTAGAACAGCACTGCAGTAAGAGAGGAGTGAGTAGGACTGAGAACGAAAGCAGCTCGCTCTCCAGTACTTGTTATATGTAGTAAACATGTAAGCCGAAAGAGGAGGATAGAGAGAAACGCAGATAGCAGTTCTGTACATTCAAATGCTGTTGTTTTCTGTTGTTTTCATTCAAATTCCATTGTTTTGATTCAAATTCTGTTCTGTACATTCTAATTCTGTTGTTTTCATTCAAATTCCATTGTTTTCATTCAAATTCTGTTCTGTTCATTCAAATTCCGTCGTTTTCATGTTAATTCCGTTGTTTTCATTCTAATTCCGTTGTTTTCATTCTAATTCCGTTGTTTTCATTCTAATTCCGTTGTTTTCATTCTAATTCCGTTGTTTTCATTCTAATTCTGTTGTTTTCATTCTAATTCTGTTGTTTGAATGAAAACAATGGAATTTGAATGAAAACAATGGAAGTTTAAAACAAATTCCATTGTTTTCATTCAAATTCTGTTCTGTTCTAATTCCGTTGTTTTCATTCAAATTCTATTCATTTCATTCGAATTCCCTTCTTTTTATTGCAATTCTGTTGTTTTCATTCAAATTCTGTTGTTTTCATTCTAATTCTGTTGTTTTCATTCTAATTCTGTTGTTTTCATTCTAATTCTGTTGTTTGTTTTAAACTTCCATTGTTTTCATTCAAATTCCATTGTTTTCATTCAAATTCCATTGTTTTCATTCAAATTCTGTTCTGTTCTAATTCCGTTGTTTTCATTCAAATTCTATTCATTTCATTCTAATTCCCTTCTTTTTATTCAAATTCTGTTGTTTTCATTCTAATTCTGTTGTTTTCATTCAAACTCTGTTCTGTACATTCTAATTCCGTTGTTTTCATTCAAATTCCATTGTTTTCATTCAAATTCTGTTCTGTTCATTCAAATTCCGTCGTTTTCATGTTAATTCCATTGTTTTCATTCAAATTCTGTTCTGATTCCGTTGTTTTCATTCAAATTCTATTCATTTCATTCTAATTCCCTTCTTTTTATTGTAATTCCGTTGTTTTCATTCAAATGCTTTTGTTTCCATTCTAATTCTACTCTTTTTATTCAAATTCTGTTGTTTTCATTCTAATTCCGTTGTTTTCATTCAAATGCTTTTGTTTTCATTCAAATTCCGTTGTTTTCATTCTAATTCCGTTGTTTTTATTCAAATTCTGTTGTTTTTATTCAAATTCTGTTGTTTTCATTCAAATTCTGTTGTTTTCATTCAAATTCTGTTGTTTTCATTCTAACTCTGTTGTTTTCATTCTAATTCTGTTGTTTTCATTCTAATTCTGTTGTTTTCATTCTAATTAAAATGGGGGAAATTTGACAAACAACCTAGTGTTGGTGAAAAACAGCATTTTGAAAATTAAGACAGTCAAAGCACATGCAGTGTAAAACTCACAATGGGAGAGCCAACAGCAGTGGTTAATGAAATTTAAATGGAAAATTGCACTGGAAGACAACCAATTAACAGGAAAGAGAGGCTACACATGATATCTTTGTTGTAATAACTTGACATCAGTAAGAATTTATTAGCTTGCTGTAACAATAGCGGGAAGCTTTTAGTCTTACTGCATGAAAATCAGAGAGCATGCAACATCCAAGCTACGAGTTACAAAAACTGGTGGAGGAATAGCCTAGAACGACTTCAGATAGGGTTATCATGTTTTCCTTCTTGAGATTTATCTTTTTAAGAGAAATTATATACATTTTCAACAAAGCCTACGTATAGACATAAGCATACACTTTTCCAAAACACCATATAATACCACAAACATCAGCTTCTCCATGGACACAGTCATACTCTTTCTTACAAGCAGTTTTTCATACACAATCAAAATTTAAGTATAATTTGAGTAATAGTATAAGTGCAGAGGACAAAGTCGGACTAATATAGTCTAAGCTTGTACAAATTACATTTGGCACCCAATATGATCTGTATAATCAAAGCCTTTTGATTCATTTGTTCAGCAAAGTAGAAATGTGTGTTTGTACTCTACATAACAAATTTAATACTACATACCGTTGCTAAATGCTTACAAGTAACCAGTGATGGGAAACCCAAATATTATTCTTTTTTTCTATTCATAAAGCTACTTTCAGCTGTTCCATTATTCACAAGGTTCTGTTATTCACAGCACTTTTTGATTTGGCTGTTTTTATGTCGGATGCCATTCCTGATAAATGAAAGGAATTTGTGTCTCCTCCAGATATTCAACCGTGGATCTTTTGCTTGTTAAGTGAATACCTAACCCACTACACCAAGGAGTAACTAAAGTTTTTACATTTATGTATTCACTTATTATAAAGACAAAATAAAAGAGATTATAACTATGGTAGCACAACTTCTTAATTGTCACTGCACACTTTGAAAAGTTCCTTTTAGATGTAGTTCTCGTTTGTGAGATTTTTAGACTAGTCAAGAATGATCAGTCCTACAAAGTTTTAAAAAGAAAAAGAAAAAAGGATTGTACGGATAGCTGCTTCTGCCTTGTAATGAGATGGGGATAATGCAGAGTGCAATGAATATACAGTAAGGAAACCCTACTCCTTCCTGTTGCTTTCAGACCCAGGGCTATGCCAGCTTGTGCTTTTGCCAAGGAAGCAGTCTCATATTCCAACAGGAAACACATCTCAGCCTCTTCCTGCTTACCCAGAGGAAGTGGCAGGTCAGATGGGGAATGGATGAGACATTTATTCTCATGACTAAAGTCCAGAGTGTTAATTTCCAAGAAAAAATATATATATATAACAACATACAAACTATTGTATTAATAACAAAGTTGATTATGCTACCACATGTCTTCTGCTTTTGATAACATAAGTATTCTTCGATTCCAAATTTCCCCCATTTTAAATAAAATATCTTTAACTGTGTCTTCATTCTTCATCTACTCTGCCCTTTTAGTTTTGCTCTTATTTTAATGGCATTTGAAACAATATACAAAAGCCACCAAACCCAGGTATGCTACAAAAATTCAAGCTTTAACAGTATAAAAAAAAATATTTTTTAACCTAAATAAGTATGCATAACTACATTTTTGCTTCTAGAAAGTACCACCCGATCATGTGTAGTCAGCCCAAACAAGCAATCCACCTATGTCAATAAATGAACTTAAATACGCTCACCGGCCACTTGTTAGGTATGCGTGTTCAACTGCTCATTAAAACAAGTAATGAGCCGGTTGCATGGCAGAAATCCATGGCAATTCTCTGGGTGAAAATGCCTCATTAATGACAGAGAACACAGGAGCCTTCGAGCTCATAGGACGGCAGCAGGAGCTCAAATAACCAGTCGTTGCAACAAAAGTGCGCAGAAGAGCATCTCCAAACACACAACACACTGAACCTTGAAGCAGATGGTTTAGAGCAGCAGATTGACGCTGGCTGCCCAGCTGCCAGACAAAAACATCAAACTGATGTTATAATTCACTTAGGCTCACTAAAATTGGACCAAAGAATAAAAAATTAAAACAAAAATAGGAAAAATGTCTCTCTATCTCAATTTCTGCTGCAGCATTTAGATTTTAGGGCTCAGACTCCAGTGTATATACACACAAAAAAAAAAGCATGGCTCACCCCTTCCTTGTACAATGGCTGACACTGGTGGCAGTGCTGTAATTATATGAGGAATATCTCCTTGGCACATTTAGGTTCCCTTAATGCAAACCTAGCACTGTTTAAACACCAGAGTCTAGTATTGATGGTGACCACGTCCATAGGTCATCAAGGCATGCTTCCAGCGGGATAACACAGCATGTCACAAAGCTCATAACAGATAACTATTTCACAACTATGGGAAATTCTGAATCACCAGTTAACCTACACCCGTTAACTGGATGTCCTTTGATTGTGGGAGGAAGCCGGATTAAACCGAGATAACCCAGGACCTTCTTGCTGTGAGGCAACAGTGTTAACCACCATCCCACTGCTTCCCAGTCAGACACAGGAAGCTTACAAAGCTCAGATAATTTCTAATTGGTTACTTGAACACAACAATGAATTCACTGTACTCAAGTGGTCACAGTCACCAGCTCTCAATCCAATAGAGCAGTGGTCCCCAACCTTTTTTGTGCCACGGACCGGTTTAATGTCAGACAATATTTTCACAGGCCGCCCTTTAAGGTGTCGCAGATAAACAACATAAAGTGATACAACTAAGAAAGAAACTGTGGCATTTTGTAAATATAATAATAAATGTGAATTCCTGAAATGCGCCAACAACACTAAGAGTGACATCCTCCTCTCTGCCCCTTAATGCGCTCTGGTCGCTATGGTAACACATAAATATTTCTTTCAAAATAAGATACATTACTACAACATGGGAAAAGCCCAGGGAAACTGAGTAAATGATAAAAACCTTGAAAGCTATAAATTTCACAACCGAGGTTCAACTCTCGCGGCCTGATACTTCATGGACCAGTACCAGTCTGTGGCCTGGGGGTTGGAGACCGCTGCAATAGAGCACCTTTGGGATGTGCTGTAGACACAGGTATCACCTTAATGATGCAATTCTCCTACTGCATTGAAAAAAAGATGGAGATCTGGTGAACGTGGAAGTCACTTAATGTAAGTGAACTCACTGTCATGTTCCAGAAACCAGCCTGAGCTTACTTGAGATTTGTGACCAGGCATGGTGTCATGCTGTAGCAGCCATTAGAAGATGTTACGCACACGTACACTCTCCAACAAAACTCAGAGGGGCTATGGTGTTTAAATAGTTCAAACTGTGCCAAAAAATATCCACTGCATCATTACACCACCACCCGCAGTCCAAATTGCTGAGATTCGATAGATCTGTGCTTTTATGTTGTTTACATCAAGTCTTATGGGCTACTTCTATTCTTTCATTGTACTTTTCTTCACTTATGAGCAGTTTGCAAAGACACGTACATTAGCACAAACATAGCTCCTTTCCCTTCTTTTAATGAGACATAACAGCCATTATTCTGATGTATTTTCAGTTGAGTCTTTACATGAAAACTCTTAAAACATTAAAGCACTCTTTGCAAACAGCCATTAAATGACCAAAATATAAGTCCATGTTATCACAGACATATCATTATACGCAAGTTACTGGAGGCCCTTTTTAAATTTTATTTCACCAACACAAAACATGCTTTTACCATAAGAAAAATGGCTAAACGCACACTCAGTTAAACTGTAATTCACCACAAAGCTTGGCCAACATACCGGTCGTGTCCTTGTAATTAGCCACAACCGCTCTGTCAGTGGCTGCCATGTTACTTTTTATGCAAGTTACTGAACTTCACCTTTTAACCTTTTCTACATCTCTTCATCTGCATATACATTGTGAGCTATCGCTGAATGATGCTAGTTCAAAGGCAGCTGATCAGTACAAATTAGGGATGCACCAATCAGCTGTTGGTGCAATCCTTACTCAAAATACCTCAGTGAGGAATAAAAATGATTAATTTAGCAATGGTATTGATCTGTACTTGGTATCAGCAGAAACCATTCTTTCCTATTTTGACATTTGGCTTAAACCTCAGCAGATCCTCTTGGCCGTGTCTATACACCTAAAGTTTCTGCCATGTGATTAGATAGTTCCTTTAACAAGCAGCAGAACCAGTGTAACTAATAACGTGACCAGAGAGTGTTCACTTTTAAAAGCTGCCTCTTTCTGTCAGTGGCACAGTCATTAACGTAAGGTAGCAAAGGTGGTGGTGGACTGTGTAACAACTGATTCCCCAGGATTCAGCTATTTGCTATAATTGACACTGGACAGCAATGTCCCATGGTTACTCTGAAACCATTGTCAAAACCTACACACTTCTAAGATGCCCTGTGGCAGTAAAGAATAAATTGCAGCATTTGTACTGGGGCTGCTGCTGACAGGTAGGCAGAGGTTTTTGCCCAATTATAGGAGAAAAGGGATGAAGCAGGATAAGGCGGGCCACTAGAATAGACCTAATGAGGACGTGGTATGATTGCTGTGGGACTCATTCGTGCCCACAGCAGGCGTATTCGATTGGTACAGAATGGCCAGAATGAAGTGGCAGAGAGAGCGACAGAGATAGATATGGAGAGATAATAGAAGTGAGAAGGACTGATTCCTCACTCAATGTGAGAGTATGTGGGAGGAGATGAGATGCTGAGACTGAAAGTGGGAAAGAAATGGATGCTTAAAGTAAGTGAGTAAGTCAGTCCATCAAGTCAACTATGCTTTCACTCTCTCTTCTTTCCATCCATCCATGGCTGCCTCCATCCTCCAATCATACATACAAACACTGCAAGCACAGGCGGTGCTGCTACAACCATCCAGAAAGATGTATGCCATCAAATCAGTTCAACTTCATGCAAAGATGTTCAAGGTTGTAAAACAACCACTGACATGTGTCAACACTATGGGGCATTTGCCTGCAGCGGAACAAAACCTGGAAAACCTGGGCAAACAGGAAGTGAAGGAAGTGCTTTTTCAAAAAGAGTTGATATCCATTCAGGCGAGAAGTGTTTAAATAGATTCTGCAAACTTAGCAAACCACTGTATAGGAGTGACTATAGATGTAGCTACTATAGTAGACATGGATGCTTGGCCATGTAGGGCTAATACATCAATTCTGTTTGGTTACAATGAAAATGTGAGTGAAGTGCAGACTTTCAAATTGTAGCTCAAGGGTTTTTTTGTTTGTTTGTTTTTTAATTTGCCTTGACTGTTTAAGAGCTCTTAGCACAGAGGTTCATCTGAGGAAAAACTACAAAAATGTGTATTTGTCTGACAAATTATAAATCTGGAGCCATTATTAGTTAACAAGGTTAATATTGATATTGAACCTTTGGACAGTTTATGAGTTTGTCCTTAAAAGCATTTAGGCTGCTGCAAAAAGTAAAACTCCCCTCCCTCTTTAGGGACATATTACTATTTATGGCAATTAGCTTCAGTTACTGTGACTCATTGCCATCTAAACAGACAGTCACTGCATGGTACTGATTTCCTCTTATCACTAGACACACTCAAGTGCAACTTCTTCAACTAACTTCTTCAGCCTAAACTGACTAAGCAGAAAATAGATGTACATTCTTCGGCACCAACCACCTTCATTATATACTTCCTGTAACCACTGATGAGATTTGTGCAATAAAGAGGAAAATTTCTGGACTATTCTTCATACAAAACCTTTTGTATTGATAACCCCTCTTCAAGTCGGCATCTTGCTTGGCTGGGATATCAATCAGACCACAGGACTCAAGTTGTCCATTCGACGCCATTCTTCTCTTAACCATTTAGTTGTTTATTTATGTACTATGGACGTTTTTCCTTATTGCTTTATGAAATGTCTCCTAATCATTCCCCAGAATTTATTGATAACTTTTCACCTTTTGAAATTCTTTTTGATAACTTTATGTCCAGGCCCAGACAGTGATGCTGCCTCCACCGTACTTTGAATTAGTGCGTTTTCTCCCTCCAAAATGCAGATTTATGTATGTGTGTTTAACTCATTACTCCACCGAGGAGATTTTCTCTTTGTTTATTTTTTTTACTTTAAACATGCCACAAGGCATTTTTTGGAGTGTGGTGGTTTCCTTTATGGTGGTGTTTCATTAACACCATTCTTATTCAGTGTTTTTCTTATAGTGAGGATGTGAGCAAAGATTATAGCAAGTTGTATAGATTTCTGCAGGTGTTTTGCTGTTACTCATGGGTTCTTTTTCACCTCTTTCAATATTGCACATTGTGCTTTTGGTGTGATCATTGTAAGACGCCTACTCCCAGAAAGAGCAGCAACAGTCCAACGTTTCCTCCATTTGAATATAATTGATCTTGTGGAATGATAAACATCCAAGGGTTTTGTATGCTTTTCGAGTAAAATGCTTCTACTAAAAGGTCCTGTAAAGGTTGTTTTGATCGGGGCATGGTTCACAGCAATCACTCATTCTTGAGGAAACCAGACCTTGTTAGTAATCACACTTTGTATAACTTACTTATAGTGAGGGGCTCCCTCTACAATTCACACTTCTGAACCTCTCAATTGAAACACCCACTCCTAGGAGGTTTTGGTTTTGGTGAAGCTGTTAGCACAGAGGTTCACTTTGATTTTCCTGAACTTTAAATGATAACTCTGTGTGTTCACTAAAACTCAAGATCGTATTTGCATGTTATTAGTTTTTCCAGATTGTGTTAGTCTATAATTAAGACGGAAATTAAGCTCAGACCACATTTTAGAAGAAGTCAAAGAAACTAATCATAGTGTAAGCCTGAAAACGCCATTTGCAATTTAGTGGTTTATTATTAGGAGTCCTATACACTCAGCTTTTCTTTATATTTGTTCTGCAAGAGAACACTCATGCAAATCTATCTTATGAGAATTTTCCCAAATATTTCATGCAAATTTGTATTCGCTTCTTTTTTAAGGCTCGTGGACTTCCAGGATTCTAAATTACAAGATAAACAGACTTTACCAACCACCTGTGTTACTTTTGAGTCCAAATAGATTTTCATTAAAATTCTTATGCACATCATTTTTTTTCCGTTTTCTGTTTTATCTCTCTCTATCCCATTATATTAATTTCCTTCGCTCTTTATTATAATTTCCATTTCTCTTCCCTGGTGTTTTTCCTTTCACCATATCTCATTCTTTTCTCCCCCTCATTCTTGTGTGACTGTAGTAGTGTCTGTGTGTGTGTGGGAGTAGAGGAGAGCAGCTATGCTGGCTGGGGGAGGAGGTGAGAGAGAAAGAAAAAGAAGCGAAAGAGGGATAGAAATACACAGAGAGGGAAGCAAAGCATTTACTGGAACAAAACATGCTGTTTCAAACTCATAGATAAGGGCCGCCTACTCGCTAGTTCTTATTTCAGAGCAGTTTACGCCTTATTTTTACAATCTATTCTATTCTATTTATTTATTATGCATTTTTTTAGTAATATTATGAATACCTTAGACAACCAAGATATTATTTTCTGGCATTTTTTACTCAACTGAATTACTTTAGAGTTGCTAGACCTACCATCTGTCCAGTGTCCATAAAGTTTAACTCCATATTTCAAGTAGGTGGCAGGAGGAAGACTACATCTGAAAGCCAATTAGAAGTGAAGGGCACACGGAAGAGTTTGATTGTTTCTAAGGATGCTAGTTTTTATATTATTACAATTGTAATACATATAAACACTCTGGTACTTTGACAGCCTGTTGCTAGAATCTTTATGGTAGCCACATATCTAATATCTAATAAAACCAGCTCTTCTTATAAGAAGATCAAGCACAGAAACATTTACTTTGAGAAGTTCTGAGTTATTTTTGGTGATAAAAAGCAACACAAAAGAGCATTAACACTGATACCATCTGCATCAACATCTATGATGAATGTAACCCAACAGACCCTGAAAATCCAGCTGAGCAAGTTGGATACTCACTGTTGATCCCGGTATCTCGTCAACACCAGTGAAGTGCAGATGACACAGCCTGAAAGCTGTACAGGTAACCTAAAATAGAAGATGATAATTTGCGCATGAGGAATAGCGTACACAGTGAGGTCAAATAAAAATAACAGAAATGCAACACCTGTAGAGAAAAGAGTGCTTCTATGAAAGACGAGCTTAATGAGAGACCAATCAGGAAAATATTACAAATTTTTGACCCAAGTAGTAAATACCCATCTATGAATTTTGCATATTTAGACACCATTATCTACAATAATAACATACAATTGCAATATATCTAAATATTAACATGAGTATTTGATTTTACAGGACTTACAGTGCCTCTTAGATTCACCACAACTGAACTTGTTAAATCACTGAAAAGCCAGAATTTAAGTTTGTTTTTTACCTCGCACCCTACAGACTAGCTTTTACTTGAAAACCAAACCGCATTACTGATTAACCAATTAATAAATAAAGCAACAAATTAAAAATAATTAAATAAAAAGGTATAGTCCTTTTCAGTGACACACACACACACAAAAAAAAATTGCTTAGCTCATTATATTCAGCTAAAAGCCTCTGGGAGAGAAAAAAATGAAAGCGCTAATTTAATGGAGTATCTCAAAATGCTTGTGGTAATTCCAGTTCAAGGACCATCACACACAAACTAACAAGACTGCAAAAATCATCAGGCCTGTAATGAAGGGCAAATCTTAATTGACACACAGTCTAATGAATGACATCCATTAGGATAGTTACAAAAATAATATGTAAGGTTTTGTGGCTTACTGAAATTCCAAAACAGGCTTCAAACAAAGATGCAAATTGTACAGTTGGGGATAAGGGCTCACAAAAGTACAGCGTCCACTGTAATCACAGGTCAAACCAGTCATCTAGGAGTTGTTTTTAAACACACACATCCCAGCATGCACGTATTTCATTTCCTCCCTATGGAGGCTGGTTGGATTTCCTGGAGAACCGATGCAGTTGCATTCGCCAACTCTGCACACTGCAGAAACGCTTGTTATAACTTCCATCTGTGTGGTCGTGGGAATTCATTTGATTTGATGTTAGTTGTGATGAGCGCTGATCAATACCAACTTTAACCATCTGTTTCCCAGCTTAAATAAACAATTAGGTCAGACCTAAACTCATGATAAGTGAAGGATCCCAGAAATGCACTGTCCCAAAAATTTACACTGCACTAATGAATAAAGGGATTCTTTATTTTTATTTTCTTCCCTCAGCTACAGTTAACCCAATTTACCTCACACTTGATATATAGCTGGGGTTGATGTCAGGCCTTCAGGGAGTAAATTGTGGCAAGTCTCACAACCTCACACCAAGTTTATCAATTGTTATCATCCAAAAAAGAAACTGTCAGCAGTATCAGCCATCTCTTGCTTATTTCTATTAAACATACATTAAATTACTTTAAGTTAACTCTGTATTTTTCACCTGATTGTCTGGCCTCCACCTGCAGTGGCTCCTTGTCCTACAGTTTGAAGGCCACTGCTCTAATTGTAGGAAACACTCGGCTTAAAGCAGAAAGCTAATGCAAGGCGAGTTTCTGTTTAATTGGCAGTGATCTGACCTGCTGTTTAGGCATTATGTGTTTACTAGAAACAACATATACATTCATAAAGTTTTTACTTATCCTTCTAGACACCAACTATCAAACGAGCCAATACTATGTGTATATTAGACTTTTACACAGTTGATCAGTAAATTGCTGCTTGAAGGGGAAAAAAAGACCTATCCCTATTTCTCTGCATGGGTCAAACACTAGAAAGGACTACATTTATATCTAATAGATTCATCAGTGTTACATCACTATATTGTGCAACTGTGCCACAGAAGTCAATCTGTGTGCTATCTTTAGTCACTATCAGCTGTTCCGCTTTTTTAATCACAGCAGTGGTTATGTTAAAGGAAGCATGCAATCCGCCCATTGCGAGCAGGCACGTGCTGATTGACATTGTAGTAACAGAACAGACTAAATTCCAAGAACTTTACACTTTACAGAACAGGATCTACTGGCTACCCTCAACTGCCACCATATTTTCAATCTTGTGGAAGAGCTGGGTAGCAATTCAGCAGTTTAACCATTTTCCACAGGTTGCACTCTTTTAATCACTTACTGTCATTTACTAAGCCTAAACAGTAGTGCTAGTAGTACAGAAAGATGAACAGGGTTCAAAATCCAACACGTAATAATACGTATCCTTCATGGCACTGCCCGTTTCCCCTTATGGTTAATTTTTGAGAACACTTGAAACCCATCAACCCATAAACATACAGGAGGCGGCAGGCAGAAAACCACATCAATTCACTTTCCCGTTCCCCATGTTTAAAAAACAAACAAACAAACAAACAAACAAAAAAAAAAAACGTAATTGTTCTACTCCGATCCTCATCTCCAAACCTGGTTACAGTCTCCAAACTCTCTTCCATCCTCTGATGCAAAATAGTTTGGAGCAGCAGTCATCTTTATTGCCATCTCACTATACCCCAGGCTATTAGTGCAGACTGCTGACCTGGACCTTGGACCTCTCCATAGTCTGTTTCTGCAGGCTGGCATTCAGCCTAATGAGGCTTGCTAATGGTCCCCTCATGTCAGTCTGAGGAAAGCCTTCTACTCTATGCAAACTGGAACACATGTTCACACACTCACTCCTTCCAGCACTTTCCACAGTTGCCTAGTTGATAATAAAAAAACAAAGATGACCAATGTATGACTCAACTAAACGCCAAACCGCTGCCCATCATCGGTCATACTGTATCACACAAACTCTACTTATCTGTCCTTGCTTTATGACCTTTCTTTAGCCCCACTGCACAACTCCTTTTAGGACTATCTGCACCTGGTCAATGTGATGTGGGGAATTTCAAACTCGGGAAGCACAGAAAGGAAAAGAAAATGCTTCCCATAACTTATCCATTATCAAAACAGCTGCTTTTTGTGCTGATTTTCAGTCTGGGAAAAATTACACAGGACTCTGAGTAATGCTTAGAAAATGAATGGCAGGTTACACATTTCCACATTTAAAACATTCAGGGGAAATGAGATGTACAGCAACTAGACAACATTTTGCTGTGCCTGCCACTAAGTCCGATTGGCTTCACAAGGCCACACTTTCAGAGAAACTTGTCCATTAGCCACGCTCTGTTAACACTTGCTAGTTAATGATTATGAGCCCCGCTGAAACACATTTTAAAACATGTGGTCATTAACTATGGACACGCATGACACATGCAAGTTAAATAAAACATCAAAGAGTCCAGCATTGATAAGTTTGTCCCAGAGCTGCTAAGAAAATTCAAAATATCATCTTTTACTCTTTGGAATGATGAGAGCTCCAAAAGCACCTGTAAAATCCGTTAAGTTTATGCAGGCAAGTACAGTGAGCCGTAGCTAAGACCAATGCTTTGACAGACTGAAGACTGTCACGGCAGATAAAAGATTCTCTAAAAGCAGCTGAGTGCTGTGAGAGTGACAAGTTAGGTAGGAGAAATCAGAAGTGCTTTTAAAAAAAAAAAAAAAAAAAAAAAAGCAGCCAGACAGACTGCAGAAATGTCTGGGAGACATGAGTTTTAGAGAGCAGTAAAAAGAGGTGATTTGAAGCTAAAAACAAGATTAAAAGGAAAGGTCCGGACTGGCTGACCAGTTCAAGGTCATGTCTTAAGCCAAAGCCACAAGCTACGCAAGATGCTTTGACCCCCTGGTTCTAAGCAGTAGGCAAATAAAAATGTCAGTTTTTAGATGTAGCTGCAACTATTAAATACATTTCCACCCATCAGCTTTACATCAGCCTGGGATTTAAAGATTATGCCTGCCTAGTTAAGTAAAGTATCAACGTCGAATTCAATCTGCAAAACATCTGAATTAAACTTTCAACAGCCAACTCTAGATTTCTGTAAGATAACGTATTCTTATTTTACCATAGAGGGAATCTGTTAGCTTTGGCTAGAAAACACAATCCAACATGACAACAAAAAAGCCCGTGATTAAATGGAATGTGTCCTTTGGCTAGATTTTTTTTTTCTTTAGGAGGCACCTTCATAATACAAATCATACTTTGGAACACTGGATTCAGACAGACCCTAAGCTCAAGTTGCAGGTCGTAAAACAGACAGCGTCCAGATGTCTGGCAGAGGGTATGCAGCAGAGGATTTAGGTAGTTCCCTTCCAAGTCAGCTACTGGTGGTCATAGCTGACAACCAAATGCTTGCCAAGTAGTTCAGTGCAGTAATTCTTGTGTGTATTTGGCACACATTTATTGTTTCATTAACCAACTATAAATTCTTTCTATAAATCCATCTTTAAATTTAACTAGATATGATGAGATTTTTGTGAAACGCTCTTTTCATTCTGAATTTTACCACAACGCTTGCAGCCAGGGTGACCTGCGGCTTATTATAACATTATGACAGAAGCTTCTTCAACTGAGAAGAAACAACAAATGGCAGGTAAGATGAGAGTCCGGAAACATCACAGTGATACTGTTGTGGTGTAAATCATGAACGCTTAAAGCCTGAGCCTGTTGCAGTACAGACAAGATGGGGAAATAATGAACCTGACAGCTGGCATTTTGCAGTCTTTTGCAACGAATTCAATTTATACAAATTAGGCTTTACCAAAATATGCTCACCAAAAAAAAACAAAAAAAACCAAAAAAAAACGATGCCACATCCCGTTACTTACACCTATTAAGATACAAATTCAAGTGTTGCGACATGTGCCGTTAGATTATCGTTTCCTGTCTACTTGAGAAAAAGCATTGAACTCTGAAGAATAATTAGCACCTTGTAAGTACTTCTTATGTAACCCCCTCTACCTTTGCCTAGTCTCTGATCATCAGCAGGCAATGCTTCACAAATGCCAAGACTGAAAAGAAAAACTGCACCACGCTGATGTAAAAAGTCAACACCTTTTTTTTTTTTTTTTTTAGCCCATAAAAATACCACACTCTCACTCCACGTTATAAATGCCCCACATTAGGGAAGTGAGTCAATAAAGTTTGAGGTAGGTCATGTTGCATAGAGGGAGGGGAAAAGCATACTGTGCAAAGCCCCATGAAGGTGTCTGGGTATGGGACTCACAGCACTTGCAAAAACTCAGTGCATCAAATTCTCTGTGGATTTCCTTCCAAAGCCACTTCTTAGCCAGTGCAAGCCAGCAGAAGCAGCTTTGTTCCTTTGCCACCTATCCTCACTTTCTACCCATTGTAAACCTGTCTTCAATGCTTTGGCTATAGCTCTCTATCAAGTCTCAACTGCTTGCTCTTCACATTCCTCCATCACGGGGACATAAGCCTCAGTTTCTCTCTCCCACACTATTCAGCTCCTTGGAAAATGGGGATACAGGCTGGCAGAGTCACTGTATCAAATCTATTTGTCGGTTAAACCTGCAGCTGGATTAGGCCTGCTTTTAGCCACTGCTACTATTCAGCAAACGTTTCGTGTGTGCTAGCTCGCGCTGCCGTCCAGTCAGGTTTTGATGGGCCAAAGCTATTCATGAAACTCCTGACTTGCCAGGAGGAGTTCAACCACCGGCCACTAAAGCCTCTGACTTACTGTCATCATGGTAATAGTCTTCACAAGTGTGTTCTCATAACCACTGACATGTGAGTATGTCATTTTCCAAAAGTCTACATACCAAGAGTCTTTGTAGAAAATTAATGGTAATCATAACTGTTCTATCCACGACACCGTTAAGCGGTCATGGCAGTGATGTGGCTGGTTTTTTAGCAAAGTATCACAACAACAAAAGAACAAGAAAGAAAAAGAAAACAAGAAAAAGAAGCAACTGTGTGACTGAAAAAGCCTGGGAATCATCTGCACAGGGTTAGAAAAGCATGACCAAAGTAGCAGATCCTCTGCTATGACTATAAATCACAACAGAGCTGAAGTCTACAAAGCTAAAGAGAAAGGAGTGGAGAGAGGAAGACCAAAAAAAAAAAAAAAAAAAAAAAGGAAGTTTTACAGGGAAATAAAAAACATGCCAAATCAGTACAAAAAGATGGGCTCAAGACCAAATACCAGAGAAAGGGCTTGAGATAGAAATATAAAAAGATAATGTGAAGCAAAAGTAGCCAGTAAAGAAACTTGAGTTCACAAGTTCATCTGGGGGAAAAAAGGAAACCTTTGCACTCTCTACTCTTCCACCTCATCTCCAGACGATTGTGTCTGCACTTTGCAGTGAGCACAAGAAGGAGAAAAAAATCCATGTGTGTCGTTTCTCAAAAACCCAGCAGCACCTGATGCATACTTCGGAAGGAATTAAAGTTGAATCCCTGGGGATAAAGCTGCACCTTAGGTAAATTTAACTGTTCACTGCCTTTGTCTAACCACAAGCCTTCACACTTACCTCAACTGTGTGCAGACCTGTGGGGAGCCTGTCGGGAACCAACAGTGTGGTAAAACCTTGATAATGAAAGCTATAAATCACCCTTACCACATCCCCAGCCTCAAAGCTCATAAAACTCCAGCCCACAACAGCTTGACAACAAAAACATGGTACTTTTTTTATTTTATTTTCCTCTCCCTTTACTCGAGTTCACACTATAAACATCAGTAGCGACAGGGGTAGCCATGGCAAAGCAGAGTTGCCAGGAAGACTTCTTGCGCCTTTTATGTCTCCAAGATGATTATAAGTAGAATTAAAAGACATTTTCTTCTGTTTGATAAAACCTAAAATACATTTTACATCACTTTATTCCCTTACTAATGTAGACTTGCTGATTCATATGTGCGCCTACAATCACAAGTAAAGCAATATACGTTTTTTAACAGTCTGTCAGTCACTGGAACCACATGTTTAACTCATTCATGTATACAGTGACAGATGAAGCTGTCAGAGCATTCATTCTGGCAAATTAAACTAATTCTGTCTGCTAATCTAATATTTTATTACATTTAGTCTCATATTGACTGAAAATAAAGTATGATTAAAATTGAGTCCTTGCGTGCATTACTTCACAGACGATGAAGTCAGGAAGTTTGAGTCACTGTTAGTCAGAGATATGCCAATTTACCAGCCGCACAAAGAAAAAGAAAAATGCCGCCATAACATCAAGGTAAACAAAAGACGAGAGAGGGAGAATGAGTACGTGCCAACGCTTTTAAACCTGACATCTAAAGACACAATCCCACTACTTACAGCAATTAGCCCAGCGTTTTGTTCTCTCTCTGCTCTTTGTTGTTCTGACACTCTAAACACAGTACCAGGTAGCATCACTACAGACAAAGCCAAAAACACTGTCTGACAATTTCTGTGGGAGGATAGCTTAAGTTAACTGATCAAACTAACCAGGGAGAGTGTCTGTCTGTAAATACAGGCACAAACATACCTCCGTGCTGCGACAATAGCAGTTTAATCGATGGTTTAGTTCTGCATGCACACTGCTGTGCAAAAGTCTTATGCCTTGGTAGGAAAATGGGAATGAGTGCAAACGTATATGGAAATGGTTCAGTCAGTGTTTGGTATGAGCACCTTTATTTCTTAGCTAAGCTTTGTTTTTAAGTCTTCAGGAATAATTCTTCTGGCATCTTGAAGGACTTTCAAAGCTCTTCTATGGATGTTGGCTGCATTTTGTTCCATCTCTAATAAGATTGATATGGTTAAGGTCTGTGACCCTAGGGAGGCCAATCAATGGTCAATGAACAGTGGATAGATACGTAGAATGACCACATGCATAGTGTATTACATTCAGTCTCATATTGACTGAAAATAAAGTATGATTAAAATTGAGTCTGCATGCGTTCCTTCACAGACAATGAAGTCAGAAAGTTTGAGTCAATGTTAGTCAGAGATTTGCCAATTTACCATGTCTTTGCCCCCCCCATTGCCTGACATGACAGAAACTATTTATCAGCTTATAAATAGCCGCTTCTTTTGTCCTTCATTTTTGCAATGTGTTCTTCCAAAACTTGGTGTGACTTGGAGTGGTGTCATACCAAGTTTTTGGCATATTTTGGAATCATCTTGTTGGTGCAAAATTACCATTTTATACCTCTTAACCTGCTAAAGTTGGCTTTTTTGAAGATGCAACTAAAGCATTGGGGACAAATGATGTGCTTTTGAGATTCCCAGTAACAAAGTGCCTGAAAATAAAATGCAAAATTGGTTCGTTGTTAAGTTTTACGTAGATTATGCTGGTTCGTCCCTTGAAATTAGGTCTTTGTTATGCTTGAATGGTTGATAAAGAAGTGTTAAGTGGCTAAATTAAGAGAAAATCCCTGAGAAAATGGTCAAATATGGACTAACGTATAAGCTAAACAAAACAAAAGTGGAAAAGGTTTACCTAATATTTCAAGCAAAGCACACATTTCGAAATGCAGTTTCCATTTTACACAGAAACGCTACATGTTGTCAAAAACATGCTTGCTTTTAGTCCATGGAGTAACCCAAATATCCATAGTAGGCAGGCTTGTATTGATTTTGCCTAGCCAGCTCAGAGGCAAATGGCGATGAGGCCATCGGTCACAGGGCGATTGACAGCTGCATGTTTAATGGTCGTGAGAAACGATGTGCAGGGGTTTCAAGGGCAATCGCTGTTATAAGAGATGGGAGGAGATGAGGTTAAGGCTCCAGACAGCAAGCCTGTGACACTTTGACAGATGTGAGTTTTATACCTCACAAAGCAACACACACAGAAAAGGTCTTTGAATAAAATGCCTACTGCAAAGCTTTCTGTGCAGTTCCCTCAGCCTCAGAGCTCAAACTAAAGAAACAGTCAGGCTGTTGGTTGACTGGGGCTTAATTGTTTTGTTTTCCCAGATAAAGTTCAGGGGCGAGATTTTCTCAAGGCTTACCTTTCCCTCACACTCCTTTGCATTCATGACAGCCTCTACTGCTCTACTAGTCATTTATCTGACGCTACCTTTTTTCCCCTTTTAAAGATCAAATGTTTTTACCTTATCTTCTAATGCATGGTCCTCAGATCTATCTGCCTAACTCTAACATTGTTTATTTTCCTTCCTACTCTCATCTTTTTGCCATTTCTCTATCCGTTTTTTCAGTTACCACTTTTGTAGTTCCCACAACTGGGTTTCTTTTGGAACTTTTGTGGTCATATTTCCCATTTGAGAGCTGAGACAGCTGGAAGAAACGGTTTGGATATAGTCCTGTCAAAATATCAAATGGGAATGCAGGCCCAATTTGTTTAAGAAAAGAAACAAGGAAAAAAAAAAGAAAGAAAGAAAGAAAGAAAGAAAGAAAGAAAAGTAGACAATTCAAATACAGCATTAGTTCTCCAATCCTCTCTCCAACCAACCCTCACACCGAAGCATTGGGGAGTTTTGCATTTTTAAGATGTTTTTAGACACAAACTACAGCCATTTAATAATCTATGTAATATCTAAAACTTGGGGGGGGGGGGGGGGGGAAGAAGCGTTTTAAAATAGCACCAGACTTAATATAGTTTATCTACAACAACTCCTCAGCGGTATAAGGTGCCCAATATCTAATGATGCAAGCCCACAAATTCATGTTTAAATTGTTTAATTATATGTGGCATCTTTTGGAGGATTCTTAATGAAATTTTGGTGAACTTTGAGAGCACTAATAGCTCAACAAAGCACCATGAGTGCTGTGGTAAATACATTTTTCCAGCTCGTGAGACAACCAGCCATTGCGACTGATCAACTGTTTTTCCATTTACTCCTACAGTGTGAGAGGCACAACAAATCCAGGGGGTTCCTGATCCCTACCACTGTCCGATTAAAGTATTTAAACATGGTTAAGTTCAAGGGAACTCCGCTGAGAGTGACTAAAAGCATTTTACAACTTAACTCCAGAATATGTTGATAAAAACATGTCTGCATACTCTACAAAGTTGGCATTTGACAGCGGTGCATACAGGAGGTAGGACTTACATTTCTACATCCATCACTATATTTCTAAATTCTCCAGAGATCAACGTAAGCTAGTCACACATAGGATCAAGTGAACATTGGGAAAACTGCATGCTAAGTCTGCTTAACATCCAGTCTGAGTAAGTCCAGTGCTATTGGTAATGTCTATTAAGTTCATAGATGCATCGCATGTGTAAAAACAGCTGAACAGTGAGGGCGTTTCAGATAGATGTTACCTTTACACACCTGTCTGCGTGATTCAAACATCTCTCTTATACATAGAGCATTCTGGGAATTGAAAGGCTGGTTTGCTTAAGCTCAAATTCCAGTCGCCACTGATACATAATAAACTACTGCAAGCATTAATTCCCCCAAATACATTTTTATTAGTATGACAGGTACACCAGAGATAGACAGACACTCTTAAAAGCTTTTTCGCTAGACATAAACATGTCTACTACTCATCAAGAGCTGAACTTTACAGGGAGTGCAGAATTACACTCAACAAAAATATAAACGCAACACCTTTGTTACTGCTCCCATTCCCCATGGGATGGACGTAGAGACCTAAAATTCATTCCAGATACACAATATAACCATCCCTCCCAAACAGTGGTCACAAATCAGCCCAAATGTGTGGTAGTGGGCACATCTGCTATATTGAGATAATCCATCCCACCTCACAGGTGTGCCACATCAGGATGCTGATCTGACATCATGAGTAGTGCACAGGTGTACCTCAGACTGCCCACAACAAAAGGCCACCCTGGAATGTGCAGTTTTTTGCGCTATTGGGGGGTCTGGGGACCCAGAACCGGTCAATATCTGGTGTGACCACCATTTGCCTCATGCAGTGCAACACATCGTCGCATGGAGTCTATCAGATTGTCAATTGTGGCCTGTGGAATGTTGGTCCACTCCACTTCAATGGCTGTGTGAGGTTGTTGGATATTCGTGGGAACTGGTACACGCTGTCGTATACGCCGGTCAAGCACATCCCGAACATGCTCAATGGGTGACATGTCCGGTGAGTATGCTGGCCATGCAAGAACTGGGACATTCTCAGCTGCCATCTGCCCTGAACAATGTGAACCATGATTCATCCGTGAAGCGCACACCTCTCCAACGTGCCAGACGCCATCGAATGTGAGCATTTGCCCACACAAGTCTGTTACGGCGACGAGCTGGAGTCAGGTCAAGACCCCGATGAGGACGACGGGCATGCAGTTGAGCGTCCCTGAGACGGTTTCTGACAGTTTGTGCAGAAATTGTTTGGTTGTGCAAACCAATTGTTCCAGCAGCTGTCTGGGTGGCTGGTCTCAGACGATCTTGGAGGTGAACCTGCTGGATGTGGAGGTCCTGGGCTGGTGTGGTTACACGAGGTCTGCGGTTGTGAGGCCGGTTGGATGTGCTGCCATATTCTCTGAAACGCCTGTGGAGACGGCTTATGGTTGAGAAATGAACATTCAATGCACGGGCGACAGATCTGGTTGACATTCCTGCTGTCAGCATGCCAATTGCACGCTCCCTCATTGCTTGTGGCATCTGTGGCATTTTGCTGTGAGACAAAACTGCACATTCCAGGGTGGCCTTTTGTTGTGGGCAGTCTGAGGTACACCTGTGCACTACTCATGATGTCAGATCAGCATCCTGATGTGGCACACCTGTGAGGTGGGATGGATTATCTCAATATAGCAGATGTGCCCACTACCACACATTTGGACTGATTTGTGACCACTGTTTGGGAGGGATGGTTATATTGTGTATCTGGAATGAATTTTAGGTCTCTACGTCCATCCCATGGGGAATGGGAGCAGTAACAAAGGTGTTGCGTTTATATTTTTGTTGAGTGTATTAGGCAAGTTGTATTTTTGAGGAATAATTTTATTATTGAACAACAACCATGTTCTCAATGAACCCAAAAAACGCATTAATATCAAAGCTGTTTGTTTTTAGTTTTAGCTATTTTAGGGGGATATCTGTGTGTGCAGGTGACTATTACTGTGCATAATTATTAGGCAACTTAACAAAAAACAAATATATACCCATTTCAATTATTTATTTTTACCAGTGACACCAGTATAACATCTCCACATTCACAAATATACATTTCTGACATTCAAAAACAAAACAAAAACAAATCAGCGACCAATATAGCCACCTTTCTTTGCAAGGACACTCAAAAGCCTGCCATCCATGGATTCTGTCAGTGTTTTGATCTGTTCACCATCAACATTGCGTGCAGCAGCAATCACAGCCTCCCAGACACTGTTCAGAGAGGTGTACTGTTTTCCCTCCTTGTAAATCTCACATTTGATGATGGACCACAGGTTCTCAATGGGGTTCAGATCAGGTGAACAAGGAGGCCATGTCATTAGTTTTTCTTCTTTTATACCCTTTCTTGCCAGCCACGCTGTGGAGTACTTGGACGCGTGTGATGGAGCATTGTCCTGCATGAAAATCATGTTTTTCTTGAAGGATGCAGACTTTTTCCTGTACCACTGCTTGAAGAAGGTGTCTTCCAGAAATTGGCAGTAGGACTGGGAGTTGAGCTTGACTCCATCCTCAACCCGAAAAAGCCCCACAAGCTCATCTTTGATGATACCAGCCCAAACCAGTACTCCACCTCCACCTTGCTGGCGTCCGAGTCGGACTGGAGCTCTCTGCCCTTTACCAATCCAGCCACGGGCCCATCCATCTGGCCCATCAAGACTCACTCTCATTTCATCAGTCCATAAAACCTTAGAAAAATCAGTCTTGATATATTTCTTGGCCCAGTCTTGAAGTTTCAGCTTGTGTGTCTTGTTCAGTGGTGGTCGTCTTTCAGCCTTTCTTACCTTGGCCATGTCTCTGAGTATTGCACACCTTGTGCTCTTGGGCACTCCAGTGATGTTGCAGCTCTGAAATATGGCCAAACTGGTGGCAAGTGGCATCTTGGCAGCTGCACGCTTGACTTTTCTCAGTTCATGGGCAGTTATTTTGCGCCTTGGTTTTTCCACACGCTTCTTGCGACCCTGTTGACTATTTTGAATGAAACGCTTGATTGTTCGATGATCACGCTTCAGAAGCTTTGCAATTTTGAGACTGCTGCATCCCTCTGCAAGATATCTCACTATTTTTGACTTTTCTGAGCCTGTCAAGTCCTTCTTTTGACCCATTTTGCCAAAGGAAAGGATGTTGCCTAATAATTATGCACACCTGATATAGGGTGTTGATGTCATTAGACCACACCCCTTCTCATTACAGCGATGCACATCACCTAATATGCTTAATTGGTAGTAGGCTTTCGAGCCTATACAGCTTGGAGTAAGACAACATGCATGAAGAGGATGATGTGGACAAAATACTCATTTGCCTAATAATTCTGCACTCCCTGTATAATCTTTTTACTTTGGATATAACACAAAACAAACACAGCCAGTGAATTGGCTTACAGTTCTTTCAGTGGTAAGCAGTAATTCAACAGCTGATGCCTAGGGAGGAGAGATGTTTTGTGTGGATTTTAATCAGTTGTTGTTGAAAACACATTTCTATTAAATGGCGCACACGAGAAAACGCTGGCTGTCTGCATGTCAAGAACTAATACTGTATATCAAAGACTTTAAGCTTAAACACAGACGCCTCTCCCTTTAATTACAGAAGTCTCAGAGGGCGAGATGATGAGCTTTTTAAATACAGCTTGCAGGGTCACATGGGCCTTCCTGGAAGACCCCTGTAGTAAATTATTCAGTCTTTATTCAACACTTATGATACTTAGAAAAGCCAAAAAGAAACACACCAGTCAGCTGGGGACATTAACAGGAACAGGGTCTTCACAAAACTGCCCGCAATCACTGAGTAACACATTGCGAACTTGAGGGTAGAAAATGGTCTGTGCATGAGAACCAACTAGTGGTAAATGGTAAATGGACTGGTTCTTATATAGCGCTTTCTACTCTTCTGAGCACTCAAAGCGCTTTATACAACTTGTGCATTCACCCATTCACACAAGCACATTTTTCCTAGGTGCTTTCTAACTGACATTCACACACATTCATACTCCGATGGATGCATCGGAGAGGAATTTGGGGTTAGTATCTTGCCCAAGGATATTTGGCATGCAGACTAGGGGAAGCCAGGAATCGAACCACAAACCTTCAGATCAGTAGGTTTGCTCAATGAGCTACAGCCAGTGTAAACTGTCCTTTTTTTAACAGAACATGATAAAAGCATGCATCTTTCTTGGTGCATTGCTCCACTGAAGAGTGGCTGTAGGGTTAAGAAGGCACTAGATGCGGAAGGAGGAAAGGGGGGAAAATAAAGCTGCTAATTACCGTTGTTAGAGCCCTGCATTATCATTACACTCCAAGGTTTCTGACAACACAACAACTGTGCTGCCATGGCAACACTGTGCCGAAGGAGATGTTGGTACTGTGGCTCTGTGTTTCGCCCATTTAATATTGCCTAGGAGATCTGCTGACTACACGCAATCAGTCTGTTCAACATCAATCTGATCATTGACCTGCACCTTAATCCTGAACCCTACTCTGATGAGCGCAGGTGGACACATCAGTCAGCTTGGCTGGCACAACTTCACCCATGGGCGAAACAACACAGCACAGCTGGGTTCGTCTGATATTATGTAACCCAGCGCCACCCCCGCCAGGCCTTGTTCACACCACAAGACCCCTCTCCTCCTACTCCACCTCCCTCTAGTGCACCGTTGGCTATTTGTAGGAATAGGTGCATTGTGAAACAAGAGTGTTCCGGTACAAGCACGGCTCACGGGGGATATTTGAGGAGGAAAATGGTGGCCAAAACAAGCAAAGAAAACGTTTATTTTATGCATTGGTCAATTTTTAGATTTTGGGTTATATTTGGTTCCATTACTTGTGTTATTTCAGACCAGCAGAAAGAAAATGACCAAAACTACACCTGTAAGTGCTTTACAACAACCTGTCTACAGGATGTTTATGCAGAATTAGATACTTGAAGTAGCCGATGTCTCATTTGCATATTTGAACCAAAATATACATACACACACACACACACAC
Organism: Astatotilapia calliptera; assembly: GCF_964374335.1. NCBI lineage: Eukaryota > Metazoa > Chordata > Actinopteri > Cichliformes > Cichlidae > Astatotilapia > Astatotilapia calliptera. Next base: position 17,165,774 of record NC_137436.1, read on the forward strand.
ACACTTTCATATCTTAGTGAGGACATCTAATTGACATAATGCTTTCCATAGCCGCTAATCGTAACCCTAACCATCAAAAATGAATGCCTGATCCGAACCCTCAGCCTAAACCTAATCATAACCTAATCGTAACCCTGACACTAAAACCACATTTTGACCCTCAAAAATGACCTCAAACTCATGGGGACAGGCATTGTGTTCCCAATGACTGTTGGTCCCCACAAATATAGTGATATCTATTTGGGTGGGGGGACTGTTAATTGTATATTCCAATAAAAATTCTGCCTCATACATTGAGCCAGGAATGTCCACTTCTGTTTATGCACCAACTTTTCCAGGTTTATTCTCATCTTGCATTCCAAAGGTTCCAACAGACGGCTTTGTTCATGTATTATTCAGAGTGTGATTTACAGAACATTTTATTCCCCCCTTCCCGAAAAATAACATGGGGAAAACATTTTCTCATGAGTGACAGTAAACTGGAGGCAAAAGTTTGATTTTGGTACAGAAACATAATTTTTCCTCGTGGTAAACTCATTGTGCATTCCATGACTCTAACTGGAATTGATTATGGTGATATTGTTTATATCCATGCCTCCACCTCCCCACTGAAGCCTCTTGAATCTTTTTTCTCTCAGTGCACGGTGTTTCACAACACGTGATACTTTCCAAAATCATTGCTGTATGTTAGGCCCCAGTCACACAGACCTAAAGACTATTCCGTGACACCCCAGGACACTCCAGGCGCTGACTGGAACAACAAGCATTTGCAGACAAGCAAGCATCTTCCATGCAAACCGTTGGCGACCTCAGAATCCATTGCTAACCTGTCTCTCGGCCTGTGTGAGTGAGGCCTTATAAGTAAAGATTAGATGGTCCTCCTTAGAAAGGAGCTGGAAAGCATGCAAATTATAGATAAGACTCCACTTCAATAATCACCTTGTTACCTCTAGATCCTTGCTAATTTAAACATAGTCGTTATAATGTCATAGGATATTTTAGCATTAGCTGTATCTCTGAGTCACACTGACTGCAGACAAAAATCCTTTGGTCCCTACAAATACAGTAAGCCACAAAATATTCTCTTATTTCACTGTAACATTTTAAAAGGTTATATTTATTCATTTTTATACTATAAGGTTATATTTCACTGTTGCATATGCTTTGTGTCTGTATAATCAGAATCAGAATCAGAATCAGAAAGGGGTTTATTGCCAAATGTTGAGCAGGTTTACAACATTAGGAAATTGCTGCGGTGCTTCAGTGCAAACATAGTGTCATAAATAGCACTTAAATAGACATGAAAAAATAAAAGTAGGGATAAGAAATTAAAAGTGCTACGTAGAAAGATATGTGCATGAGATATACATGAGATATATACATGAGAATAAGAATTAAGAGTGCTACGTTGAAAGATATGTGCATGAGTGCAGGTGGTGATCAGTGCCAAACATGGAATGATGCAGTGAACACAGCGTAGGGTCATGTGTTAGTGGCGGGAACAGTCATATGGTAATTGTTCATGTGTCCAACAGCAGAGGGGAAGAAACTGTTCTTATGGCGAGAGGTTCTGGTGCGAATGGACCAGAGCCTCCTGCCTGAGGGGAGCAGGTCAAACAGACTGTGTCCAGGGTGAGAAGGGTCAGCTGAGATCCGAGCTGCACGCCGCAATGTCCTGGAGGTGTACAGGTCCTGCAGAGATGGGAGTCTGCAGCCAATCACCTTCTCAGCAGAGCGCACAACACGCTGCAGTCTCTGTTTGTCCCTGATAGTGGCTCCAGCGTACCACACGGTGATGGAGGAGGTGAGGATGGACTCGATGATTGCAGTGTAGAACTGCATCATCGTCCGTGTTGGCAGGTTGAATTTCTTCAGCTGCCTCAGGAAGTACATCCTCTGCTGGGCTTTCTTGATGACGGAGGTGATGGTGGGCTCCCACTTCAGGTCCTGGGTGATGGTGGTACCCAGGAAGCGGAATGAGTCCACAGAGGTGATGGGGGTGTCAGTCAGGATGATGGGGGGGAGTGGGGCTGTGTGCTTCCTGAAGTCCACAATAATCTCCACTGTCTTCTGGGCATTCAGCACCAGGTTGTTGTGGCTGCACCAGGACACCAGACGTTCAACCTCCCTCCTGTAGGCAGACTCATCCCCGTCAGAGATGAGCCCAATGACGGTGGTGTCATCTGCAAACTTGATTAGCTTGACAGACTGGTGGGTGGAGGTGCAGTAGTTGGTGTACAGGGAGAAGAGCAGAGGAGAAAGAACACAGCCCTGAGGGGAGCCGGTGCTGATGGTCCGGGAGTCCGAGACATTCTTTCCCAGCCTCACGTGCTGCTTCCTGTCCGTCAGGAAGTCAGTGATCCACCGGCAGATGGGATCAGGCACATTCATCTGGGAAAGCTTGTCTCGGAGATGGTCTGGAAGGATGGTGTTGAAGGCAGAGCTGAAGTCCACAAACAGGATCCTGGCGTAGGTTCCTGGGGAGTCCAGATGCTGCAGGATGAAGTGTAGGGCCATGTTGATGGCGTCGTCTACAGACCTGTTGGCTCTATATGCAAACTGCAGGGGGTCCAGGAGGGGGGCCGTGAGGGTCCTGAGATGGGAGAGAACTAGGCGCTCAAAAGACTTCATGACCACAGATGTCAGAGCCACGGGTCTGTAGTCATTTAGTCCAGTGATCCTAGGTTTCTTGGGGACAGGGATTATGGTGGAGGACTTGAAGCAGGCAGGCACATGACATGCCTGCAGTGAGAAGTTGAAAATGCCAGAAAACACTGGGGCCAGCTCGTTTGCACAGTGTCTGAGGGTGGCAGGAGACACGCCGTCTGGGCCGGGAGCTTTCCGAGCATTCAGGTTCTTAAACTGCTTCCTCACATCTGCTTCATGAATATGAAGAGTTGTGGTGGGAGGAGGTGGTGTGAAATCCTCTTTTGTGTGGGGTGAGGAGGGGGGTGTTGTAGGTGAACAGTTTGAAGGTGGTGATGGCTCTATGGAGGGGGGAGAGGTGGGGGAATTAGTGTCCAAAGTGCCTCTATTGTTGGGGCCGTTGGAGGTGTGAAGGCTGCCTGATGGCTCGTCAAAACGGCAGTAGAAGTCGTTAAGGGTGTTGGCTAAGAGCAAGTCATCAGTGGAGTGGGGGGTTTTAGGCTTGTAGTTTGTGATATTCCTAAAACCTTTCCACACAGAGTCTGTCTACACTGTTTTTAGTTTCTCTTGTGAAAATCTCCAGTTTCAATTCCATTTTCAAAATGGACTGTGTCTGAATAAAGGATTCAGTATTTTGTGATTTATGGGGTGATAAAAGGTCATATCCAAAATCAACAATTTAAAAAAAAAACAAAAAACAACTATGATCTTTATCTGATGTTCAGATTGCTTTTTAAATAGAAATCATTTTTAGACAGATAAGGACTCATTTACACATTTATGTGTAAAATCTTTAAAAAAAAAATACAACAAAACTATTAAACTAATTAATAAGATTAGTAAAGTGTCATTTACAAATGTCTGCAAATTTTCTTATCCTAATCAACTGTATTAGAACACTGTAAAACTAAATATGCATGAACAAATTGGGGCTTGAGCAAAACTACCGCTCTATGAAAACAGATTGTTTAATGTCATTTCAGAATCAGAATCAGAATACTTTATTGATCCCTGGGGGAAATTTCCAACAATTTGGTCTTTTTATACTCATTAAACAGAATGAAACATAAGGTTGATTGTGTGGGACAGACACTCCCTTCAGCTGTAGTTTAACACTCTTACAGATGACTAGCTTGTGGCACTGCTTTAATTGCCTGTAATAGGTCAGATGAGATTCCAGTGTCGTCTCCATCACTGATTCCAGCACTGATTCTGCCTTTACTTCTTGGAAACAATTTTTGTTACTAAGCAGTACTTGCCAAAAGTGGAAGTGCAGCCGTTGCCTGGCAACATTAGCTTACTGAATCTCATATCAGGAAGCAATGAGAACTACGGGTGCTTTGAGCTCGAACCCTCCAGATACTTTTCTAATCTCCGACTGTAGAGACTGTGAAGTCCAACAATCATGCTATTCAAGTCATCTGATAGCACATTATATCTTGTAGAGCTCGTATCTGCACACCTGACTACTCGTCATAATCCCATACACAAGCATAACATAAACTTTAAACCACAGAACAGTAGTGGATCCCCACAGGTTAGTTACTACATTCAACTTAATTTTCACTAACTCAGTCCTGCTTAACAAAGACAGAAAAGGGACACTTCTTTCCAAGCACTACATCTGTGATGAAAATTAGGGAAGCAGCCTCAAGGGTCCATTCATTTAAGCCTCTCTTCAAGCACAGACAACCCTCCACTCACCCCATCCCAAGTCTAAGGGATTTTAAAATTTAATTTAGAAAAAAAAAAACAACAACAACCCTGTGGGTTCTCACTGAATTAGATTTTCCGCTAAACTGGCCCTCTGTCATTAGAAAGTGCCACTGGGGCAATCAACTGTCCAACTATTTGCTAGTTAATGAAAAACATGAGCTTTCACAGGCACAAACCACTGATCGAGCTTTCCTCTCTTCAGCTTGTGAGACCCAGCAGAGGCACCAACTAGAAGTTGTCAGAATACTACTACTCTAATGGATCAAAGCGCTTAGTGGTAAATCACCACCAAAGACCATCTAAAGCAGAATAGCCCTCTCTATTTGAGTGACTGGGTAATAAGGCAGCATCCATTTATGTTGGCAGGGAGAGATGTAAGGTAATAGGGTAGCAGGAGAAAAGTGTAGTTTGATATGGAAGCTTTGTGGCAAACAAGGTTACCATCACCTGCATCAAGTATTTTCTGGGAATGACAGAAAGCGTATGATAGGTTCTCTTGTTTCATGAAATCAGATTTAATCTTTGGTCTGAAAACACAAGCTCATTGTGCATTTGAGTGTTTAACTAATAATATCTGCAAATTTACTTTTTTAAATTGATAAGACAATATTATGTTATAGAAGAGAGTTTCTCCAACTATAGGGCATGCCAGATCACGTTGGACTGCACTTATTTTACCGTTCCATTACACAATTTCCTGCTGCTACACATACCAAACAACTTGCTAAAAGAGGCAAGTGCCATATTGATCAATAAATTACAATAACCAATTTCAGCATTCTCTATGCCAATAAAAATGTTCACAAATCCCAACACACTGATATATCGCAGGTAATCTTCACCCAGCTTGTGAATGAAAGGAAGACCTAATTTATGCTAATATTTTCAAAGACTCACAATCTGGGCCAAAGTTCACATGCAAACCTACTGAGGGTCACCGTGGTTAGGACTGCATTCACTAACTGACAGCAGGAACAAAGCCCATAGCAGCTGGTTTCTCTACAGCAACATGCGCCAGTGTGTGTAGCACAACACTTCAAATCCCACTTGTCCAAATAATCATTAACCAGTTCAGCCCTGTGTAAATATTTTAAGAACCTTTGTAAACTAAAAGGTAAATACACACCTTAGCAAGAGGACACACACACACACACACACACACACACACACACACACACACACACACACACACACACACACACACACACACACACACACAATAAAAGGAGGGGGGCTCAGTAGTGGGACGTCCAGATTTCATTGTTATTCGGCATGTTGGGCTTACATAGGGTTGAAAACGATGAGGTCATCCCTATTGTGTACACCAAGCATTCACACACATACCTCTGCATGCCACTGCAGACCATTGGCTCAGCTGAAACACAAATGGGATGAAGCTAGTTTTTGGAAGGTTGGGGGATTTTCTTTTTTTTCCTCTCACTTAACCACTTTTTTTTTTCCTCCTCAAAGTCATCAAAATAAATCCAATAAACTCAAGAATGAAAACTCTACTTGTGTTTGCAAGGCTGCCACCTCAAAAGCCAAAATACTCCCATTCTTCGATGAGCTCAGTGAACAGAACGGTTGCACTGAGCAATACAGATCATGACAGGCCACTTTCCTGTTTTGGTTTCTGCAGTCACCACCTGCAAGCCAGATGATGTGAGATTGGGCACTGTGACCCATTTTTCCGGATTAGAAGAAAACTATCTGCAGGTCTACTTGTCTCATCATTGTTTATGTCCTCTAGTGGAGCACGTGATAATTAAGGCGAAAACAAGTAGAGAGACTATAGCAAACAGTCCAAACAACTGGATTTGCTGCTTTTTTGAATGTTGAGCCCTTTGCAAAATAAGAAAGCTGCCCTTGTAAACTGGAAATGCAGTGTTTTAGTACTGTATAGACTAAATAAAAGATTCAAAAATAACCAGAGTAATGAAATGAAAATAAGCCAGAAGCCTGAAATTTATCTGGATAAAATAAGCACCCTACTCAGTTACCAGCAACAACTGAGGAATTCATACCTATCAGCATCATCTGTGGCTTTCTATGCGCATCTGACAAGCAGGAAGACCGAGCAGGGTTCAGCCAAAAGCCGCTACTGCTGATTTCAGTAAATCCAGATGGATTTATGTGTTTACCATCCCTGGCACTATCTAGGACCTCCTTGGAACCAACAAACCCGAGCAAGATGTCTTTCATTATGTGGATCTGTCCTCCTCATCATGAGGACTGATTGTTGGAGCTTCATTTAACATTTCTTCCTAAGATAAAGATGCCACCACATGCACTGAAATTCTTTTTCCGTGACCCTTTAGCAAATACAGCTCTTTTTGTTGGAGAATTCTTCAACGTAGAATTCAGAGAAACAGACCATAATACCGCCAATGATCGGCTAAATGGCAGAAAGGCTTTATCCTCGGTCGTGCCTAAACTCAGGCAAGAAGCATCCATCTATCCCTTTATTGCTTGTTCTACTCAAGATGTAGCCTTTAATGTGCACTGGGCAAACCTTCAGTGCATGCTGGGATAAATTAAAAGCTCAATTCATTTCAATTTTTGATATTCTTAGACGCAGGGAGTTGGTGTCGGGGGTTTTATGAGCAGCAGCTGACAGCCATGTTTTGACTTACATTTAACCCTCAATAAACCAAACTATTTAAGTTGCCAAAATAACAAGGTTGAGTAATTTCTTTATATTTTTCATCCAAAGTTTCTTGCTATTTTTAAAGTGGTCTTGACAACAGCTCTCCAAGCATTCTGAAGGTCTTTCCAAGGTTTTTCCTGAACCTGTGACTCATTCTACAATAAAAAAATAAATAAAAATATGCACCTATCTCAAGGAATGAACCCATGTTGTGTCTACACATAACACTTTAACACAGAACCACTTTTAGACTGCATCTTTATCTCTTTTTTTTTTTTCGATTGTGTCTTTTGTTACTAGCAGCCTGTTACAAAAAGAAACAAAAAAAAACAAAAAAAAAAAAAAACACTTGTTCCATTTTCTTTCATTCAATCTATAAAGAAAATCCAGTTTGACAGGCACAAAAACTTTATTTTTACACCAAGAAAGTGATTCTCAAAGAACTGTTATGTGAAAACCTGACATATCTGTACATGGTACGTAGTGTCCTTCAAAGATTTAAAGAAGAACAGAAGTATCAGGACTATCTACAGCAGATAAACAGCATTTGAAAGTTATGTCTTTAAGAAATAGGACAAAGACCTGACACAGGACCCGAGAGGTGATTCTGGTCCTTCACAAGAATTGGACTGGAAGGAATCAGTCAGATCAAATTTTGATCAACCATGCAATATAATCTGGAAAGAATCCAAGTGGCTACAACTTCATTTTTTAACATGACAATGATCCCAAACACACTGCCAATGCAGTAAAAGGATATCGGGATAAAAGGAAAAAAAAAAAAAAAAAAAAAAAACCCACACACACACACACACACACACACACACACACACACACACACACACACAATCAGTTATGGACCTCAACATTATTAAAGGAGTGTGGAACAAAATGTAATGAAAGGCAGCCTTGGAATGTCCTTCAAGAAGCTGTAACAAATATTGCTGAAGATTACTTTAATTACAAGAAAGCTCGTTCAGGAGTTCAGGCTAAGTTGTTCATACAAAATACTGACTGCTAAGTTTGCTAGAATTTTACAAATTGTTGTTACTTTTATTATTCAATTTCCATGTATGTTTTCACATTTCAATAAATTTACTAAACCCCACTTCCCATTTTCCTAGAACAATATGAAGGAATGAGCGGTGGCTCGAAACTTTTCACAGTGCTATATAATAGCACTGTGTCATTTCAAGAAAAAAAAAAGATAGATGAACCAATACTTTAATACAATAATCACCAAGAAACTCAAACTTTCTTATGCTTCCATTTAAAATAAAATTTTCTGTAGGCGTTTCATTTTGTTGTAGAAATTATTTATATAGTACTGAAATATCTGAAACTTATTACTGGCAAAATTACATGTCTAATAATGGGAAAAAATAACAACAAATTGCAATTTAAAAAAAAAAAAAAAAAGCCCATGATGTTAAAATTCATCCCCACTCAGCCACTCTAAGGTTAAAGTAACTTAAACACTAAATCCCATCTCTGGCTGAAATATGCGCTCCATGTATCTTACAACCATGCCCTCCTCCCCTGTTTGGCCACATTACCATAAACATCAACATAGCCAAAAGATTATCTGTTTGAATTGTTGTGGCTCAGTGGAAAATTACAAGCAAGGAAGAGAAATCAAACTGACAGAGAAATCACAAAGACTGTCAATTACAGTGCACTTAATGAATCAATTTCAAGGCTGGGAAACAACTCAAAAGCTTGTTGACTTTAATACCAGATTTTTCTTTTTGAAACGCCTCTTCACACTATGGCAGCTCAGCAATGCATACTTTTAAAACAGAAGAAGGGAGAGAGGGGGGAAAAAAACTCATATCCCCTTTATCACATAAAATAATCAGCTGCTTCCAAGCTTATAGTATGTCACACTAAAAGCAATACAGACTGCAGATGATCAAAAAAGAAAACTTAAACCAGGCACATGACAGCTTTCCAACTTTAAGAAGTGACAGTTTCCCTTGGATGAAAGAAGCAACTCCATCCTGCAGTAATGGATAATGACCAGGATGTAGGTCTTCCTTTAATCCCGTGCCCGTTTCCCTTACTTGTGCGACTGTCGTCACTGGAGGCTTTCCTATAGTTGCGCGTTCAGGAAATGGCACATTAGACCTTCAGGCTCCTCTATAAAAACGCATTTGAATTGTTCAGGATCAAATTACTACTATAATGAAGCTGCCAAAAAATACAAAAACAGTATTTATACAAAAGGATAATCTTGTTAAGTCAGGACCACTATAGTCTAAAAATAAAAATTGCCATTAGCAGTGATTTATATTTGGCGTCATGGCTCTGATGTGTCACCTTTCCAACTTTCCATGGTCAGCTGATGGCGAAGAGAGCTGCAGCAAGATCATCAACATCATGACAAGGAAAAGCTTGGATGGATGTGGGTAGCAAAGCAGCTTGCAGATTTGTAGCAACTGAGGACAGTTTAAATAGAACACCCTGCCTGTATGCCATTTGCCCACTAAGTGTGTAGAAAAACATTAACTTGATGTGAGCTGGTATTGAAATCAGCAGTTTTTTTTGTTTTGGGGTTGCAAGCCGCCTGAAGGAATGCTACACTCAATTTCTTGTGCACCCTCTATATGATATGGAAGAACTAGAGCAGCTTCTCTGGCCAGCTTGGACTTGGAATAATTAACTGTGTGCACTATGTAGTTAAGCGCACTCTCATTTCAAAGTTTTGCCCCAGGAATTTAGACATTAACTCGAGTGGGTACACGTGTCTCATGCTTGGATACAAATGCAGGAACATTTGAGAATGGGTCGAATGTTCCCAGAGGATGTGGGTGACAACACATTAGCCTCACTTCTTGAATTATTCTGGACAGCTTGCTGCAGTCATATTAAATATCATGTATCATTTTTGGAAACCCACCAACAGCAGTGTGCTATTAGTCTAATCATTTTTTGAGCATTTTGCACCCAAACATTTAGCCAAGACAGGGTCAAAGGGGAGCTGGAGCCAAGCCATCACAGAGCTACTGCAGAAGAGCAATCCTTTATGCTTACATTCACACCTACGGCCAACTTGATCCCCCAACTTGATCACCAATGAACCTAACAATCGCCATTAGAAGAACCAAGAGTATCCAAAGAGAATGTAGAAAGCCACAAGAACAATATGTAAAATTCCACATAGCTCCAGTCAGTCAGTTAATTGGAACCCAGAATCGTTTTGATGTGAGAAGACTGATCGAAAACCACCTGGCAACCATCGGTCTCTCTGCGTGGCAAGTGTTTGCTGAGGTTGCTGCCTGTCGCTAGGTGAAATTGGTCACAAAGCAGTATATGTAGATTCACAGAAAACTTTCTTGTGAAAGGCTTGGTCTTTAGCACATCACCCATAGTTTTCATGGAAGACATTTGCACTCAGCAAACTGTTACCAAGCAGCAATGAAACTGAAGAGTGTGACCCAAGCTGTAGATGGAGTCCATTTGCCAAGTGCCTTTTGTAATGTGTTGGTTGTGGTAGTATAGCACAAGTTTTACTTTAAAGGCAAACTGCCTCAATTTCTAGTCTGCATTACACTACAAGTTCCACTATCGCTTGACCAGTAGTTGACGAGTGTTTGGCCAGCCCAAGGGTCTTGCATGACCATGGTATTTTGATAGCAGTCAAAGCAATCACAAGGTGGTTTTGTAGTGCAGCACCCTCTTTGCAACCAATTCCACTCAGTGATGGCCAGAAAACTCCAACAACCTCTACCAATCACTCACCAACTGACTGGAAAACACATTTTACCTAGCAACTGAAGCCTGTAACAATTCTTATTTTCACCAGCACCTCGTAGGATATAATCCACTACTACAACTGAAAGGTGCCATTAAAGTGCAAGCTGTCTGTCAGCCACCACTGAACAACAAAAACAAAAGAAAGCAATACCAGTTGTTGGAGTTGTAAAATGTGTGTGGCCCTGTGAGTTTGGATCCTACCACAGAAAAAGAAACATGCTGAGCCAAAGGTAACTAAAGCCACCAGGAAGTCTTGTGCAGAACTCCTTCAAATAAACGAAAATAAGGTCCAGAACAAACTCAGCTGTGTAAGGCTAGTGTGACTGCCACGATGGTCATTAAGAGCATTTTGGGGTCAAAGTGAGGGTCAGACAGTTTTCAATTTAAACACCTCTTTTTGCTTGAAATGCCATCCTGAAAATACATGAATGGGTAATTTGCTACAAAAAACCCCAATTTCCTTTTTCAAAGAACATCTCACTCCTGAGCCTCAGAAGTTCTCCCATTTCCACTGTTAACCAACATCTAACATAAAAAATCTAAAATGAGAAATTATAACTGTCAATCTCAAAAACAGAGCACGTTATCCAATATTTAAAAGCCATGTGTCAAACGGAGAGACAGTATTAACAGAGATGCTATTAATTTGAAATTCCAATGCTTTTCCCACTCTTTAAGCTTCCTTTTTGTTTGTTATTATTTATTTCCAACTTTGTACCAGGAAAAACAAATGAAATACATAAATAAATCACAGCTTTAGTCCCTTATCTTTGTAAGAGCACCAACCCAGTCAAGCAAATACATGAAAGTAATCCAATATTTAAGGACAAAGAGCAGATAAACATTGACTACTGCCACTTCATGTCCTCTAAATTGCTGACAGAGTGATGGCAGTAAACAAGATAGATATAAGCGGATTTCAGCCAACATATTAATGAATCCCCAATCATCAAGCTATTGAGAGGCAAATACAAAAAAACAAAAAGGTGCACTCTGTCACAGACACAGTCCTTGCTGTCTCTTTTTTACCTGAGATTTCTCTACAACTCTTTATTTCTATTTTCATCTTTTTGGTTTTAGTCATATTTCTCCAGGGTCTTCTCTCCTTTCCCCCACAGCTGTCCCTCTGACTCAGGCTACCAGCTTCAAAGTGGCTAAGGTTATTTAAAACCTCTGAACTTCCTCTTCCAAATATAATACACTTTAAGATGTATTTATTTATTTTTTGCTAAACAGGAAAGGAAATTTGTCCAGTTAAACTGTCAGGATGCAAACAGTTAAAACAAACCGGCATGAATCACTACATATTCTGCATCTACTGAAAATACACGGGGAACTGATTATTGACAGGAACTTCAACATCTCTCTAGAACAGTTTGAACTAAAGAAACTTTCATAAAAAGAGACAATTTAGAAGATTTCTGCCAGAAAAGCTCTTAGGCAGGCCGCCAGAATTGCAAAGTGTATGGCATAGATTTGAACAGCAGAACTGTGCAGACTAGGGCTGCCATGATTAGTCGACTCGTCACAATTACGTCGACTATCAAAATTGTCGACAACTAATTTAATAGTCGACGCATCGTTTGAAGTTTTGTAAGGTCCCAAAAGACGCAGGAATAAGTAGTAGGATTTAAGAGTGTAATAACGGACTGAAACAGAAGATGGCAGCACTGCATGTATAAGGATGCCAGCTGCCGTTAAACCCCGAAGAAGAAGAAGAAGGAAGTGTGTCCCAGAATTCATAGCTCAATTTCCAACAATGGCGGCAGCTAGTTAGTTTTAATATTACTCTTATTATACTTTCTGGGTCACAAAATAAACGTTTAACATATTTTCAGGCGAGAATGTAGCTGTGTAAACCTCAAATATCTGCTCAGTTTATCAAGACACCACATATTTTCAAAAGTGCTCCAACGTTTTCGGAGACGTCTGTTACCCACTAGCTCGATAGCTAGGCTGGGTTCAAGGCTCACTAGAGCCCGTGAGAACACCGGACTCCCGGCAAATTGTTTTCAAACCCACCGCTGTCTTTTGCTACCCAGGTTAAACATGATATACAAGTCACTTAGATAACTTAAAAATGTTTTTTTTTTTTCAGTATTTTATTTGTTCCTGAGTAAATCTGTTTGGCTGAAATTAAAGTTATAGTTTTTACACAGCTGAATAAACGTCAAACAGACAACTGATTATCAGAAGTGTGAGATACTCGAGAATATACTCCGGTGTCCTGTTATATTTTAGATAGCAAGGAGCAGATGGCCGAGTTTATTAAACTCCAACGAAACAATCTGCAAATTTCATTAAACTTTAATAAACTATCATCTTGTCTTTATTTTTAGTTAGCACATACCTTAAACACTTAAAGCTGTAAGCTAATGGTAGTTATATAAGAGCAGATGCATGCTGGTGCAATAAGCTGTACGTTGTACGTCCAATGGATGCATGATCTGATTAGTCGACTAATCGCAAAAATAATCGGTGACTAGTCGACTATCAAAATAATCATTTGTGGCAGCCCTATTGCAGACGCATGCACAGCTGCTCCCAACAGAGAAACAAATGATTAAGCTCATTAGAGCTAATTAGTGAATATTGCTGGACAGATTTCGAAAAAGTTCTACCAGATATTTTGAGTAATTTTACACATTTCTACATTTCCAGCGACAGACCATGACTTACAACCATTTTCATGATAATGTGCAGCTCTGATTATTTTGATGAAAACAGTCACAACTTGTTATCTTCAGTAAGAAAAGATGTATCATTTGTGTTTTTACAGAATTTCATGTGTTATTGATTCTGAGAACTCAAACCAATTTAATACCTTTACAACTATACTTAAGTGCAAACGGCTTGTTACACAAATTCAGAGTAGAGCTGGGCGATAGAACGATAACGATATGTATCGCGATATAACTTTTACTCGATAGAGAAATTAAGCTATCGCGATAGACCTCGCCGCTCTTGTCCTCTTAAAAATAAATTTAAAAAAAAAAAAAAAAAAAAAAAGGTCAGCCAATCCAAATTAAGTAGCGCAGAGCCGAACCAATCACAGCCGCAGCGTCACGTCGCGTGACTTGTTACGTACAGCACAAGTGCCAAGCCGCACATGTGTTTGTTTGGGAAGCAGCCAGCGGGTAATGGAGCCAGCGGGTAATGGAGGAAATGAGTGTGCCGACTAGAAAAATCAACAGAGCGTGACCGAAGAGAAAACAGATGATGGTTCCAACGCCGGAGAGATTGTCGAACGGAAGAGCCAAAGAAGTTCCGTAGTGTGAAGGTATTTCGGCTATTTCAAGTCTGACAAAAACAGAGTAGCGTGCACTGTAAATTGTGCCGAAAGCAAGTCTGGAAATACAATAAACTGGTGCATGCGTCACACTGTGCGCCACGTTATTGTTTCGGTGAAATGAATTTCTACAATACTGTTAATTCTACTCTCTGCAGTGTTTAAATGCTTACATATACACACAGTTACTGTCCGTCCACACATACGACTCGGTCCTGCTTCTATGCCCCAGCTTTGTTTACTTTTTCCCACCGAGGCTTCTAGACTTCTGATTGGCCAACATTTCTGCACGGTTAGGAATCTAGCGCCACCTGCTGCTTTGGCATGTTCATAGCAGCGTTTTCCTTCATTTCTGCCTTTATGTGTGGACGGGATTATTTTTTTAAAACGAAAACGGAAAATCTCCGTTTTCAAAAATGCCCGTGTACGTGTGGACGTAGCCTCAGTCTCTGACTGGAAGCGCTAATTCGTCATTCGGCTTTTGTCAGACTAAAGTAACTGTTAAAACTGTTTGAAAAGCTCAGCTATACAACAAGGAGAGATTGAGAATTTCCTTTTAGTTCTCAATTTATTTGATATTGACAAAAGTTAGTCAGTTTTGTCTGTTCTTCTGTAAAACAAACTAAGATTTATTTTTAGAATTAATATTTTGTTTCTAAGTGGAATTGACAATTTAGTCTGTTTCGTTTGTTCTATTTTGAAACTTAAACGCTTTAGCGGCTGCCTTTTGTGTAGTTTGCAATATTTGCCTTTATTTATCTGAAAAAGTCTCATGTTCCTTAAGTACATCTACCCTGTTGAACTTATTATGGGAAATAAATATTTAAATAAAAACAAGCTGCTGATTATTTCACATTTTACTTGTGAGCAACGGCACATTTAAATCTTACAAATATAGTTATTTGGCTTATATCGTGATAGATATCGTTATCGCCTGAAATAAAAAAAACCATATCGTAATATGAAAAAAATCTCATATCGCCCAGCTCTAATTCAAAGACTCGCAAACATGGCTCGAATCACTTTTTCTCGAGTTTTTAAAAGTCTCGCTGTTTATCGAGTTTTCGCAGTACGTGAAGCTGAAAAGGTCAAATAACAGCAAAGACAGTGAGCCATTTCAATTACCAAAAACCATTTACTGTCATTATGCAGAAATATTAACTTCACACACTCCTTGGCTCAGGTTGTGGGTTGCCAGATTGCACTAAAGATTAATCTGTATGTAGTGTGTGGATTTTAGACTGTTCCACAGGCAATCGGGCAACTTGCCGCATGGGCTGTCCAGCTGAAGGCAGAGTAACTTCCCTGTCGGAAACACGTGTTTGGAACACCAAAAAACAACCACCAACTTATCCAAACAGAGTCAGCCGAATAAATAAATAACTACCGTATTTCCCGGACTACAAAGCGCACCTAAATATTAGCCGCACAAGCTAAAATCAGGGGAAAATCCTGTTTTGTACATACATTAGCCGCACCTGACCAAAAGCCGCAGGTGTTTCAATGTTGACTTATCATATGTAAGAGAATATGCACAAAGGGAATTGTCAGGAAAGAGATGGCTGTTTGGAGACATCACTTTTATTAATATTTTGAAAAACAAGTTATGGGTACATATTTGCACATGTAGTACATAACAATAACCTACAGCACACCAGAACAATAGATTCGGCCTACCTTTTAGGCTCAGGTGCAGTGACACAGCTTTAACAAGAAGAAAAGTCAGTCATTCACCATCTTTCTCTTCTTCCTACGCACTAAAACCACCAAAGTCCTCTTCTCCAGTGTCGGATACAAACAGGCTCATGATGGCTTCGTCATCCACTCTTCTTCTCTCCTTCGTTGTCACTTTCAAAACCAAAGAAATCCTCATTGTCAGTGTCAGAGTCGAACACCCTCAGAAGGGCCGTGGCGGTGTCCTCCTCTCCATCATGCAGCAGTCCAGCCCTTCAAAATCCGTTGGTGATCGTGGATGTTTTCACACTTTTCCACGCTGTCAGAATCCACCGGTGGAGTTGGGCATAACTTGCTTTTTGGGCATAACTTGCAAGTTTATCGCCGCTCATCATCCACGACTCCCGCTGAACGCGTAGCGCTACTTTGAAGTTTGTTTTTCGCGCTACTTCGTACGGCACTACGTTGCCTGGCGGACGGACATGTGAATAACATACCACTCTTGAACCCCGATCCTTCCGCCAGGCAACGTAGTGCCGTACAACAGCGGAACACACAAAACAAATCGTCTTACGATATCACAAAAATCATGGACAATCCATAGAAAAGCCGCACCTGACTAAAAGCCGCAGGGTTCAAAGCTTGTGCAAAAAGTAGCGGCTTATAGCCCGACATTTACGGTACACATGAACAGATTTCCTGAAAATTGGTTGTTTTCAGCATTTTAAAGTTTAAAAAACCTGAAAAATAGAAATTATGTTGGATATTTAAAATCACCAAAAATCAGTACCTGTACTGGTCTTGCAAATTTGTGTATTTTGGCTTCAGCTCCCCCACGACCCTGAATTCGATAAGCAGAAGAAGATGGATGGCTGGCTGGGTAGACAAATATAATGTCAGGGCTGTGCAGATTACAAGAGATTCCTGGGAGAAGGAGCAAAATGCAAACCCAATGGAAGACCATCTTTAAATAATATTAGGTATGCCATATATTTCTCCCAAAAAGTTATTTAAACAGTTTAAATATCATCTTTGTAGGGACACTATATGATTCACCCTTGGCAAATATTAAGAACTCTAAAACAATACAGAAAATGCTAACCACAAACGCAAGTCAAATTTAGCCGATGACATTAAAAATATGGGATAACAGCAACCTTAAAAGATTGAGCAACCAGAATGGGTTAAGTTGTCAAATAACTCTCCCAGTACTAATAACCCCAATTTGAGTAAGAAATTCAATCCAGTTCAAAGCTGACACTCAAATGATCACGAGTGCTGACATTACAAGGTAATTTCAGGAAAAATGGCTTGCATGGATTTCAAGTTGCACCTCCAGACACAAACACACACACACAACAATTTCCCCCAAAAATGGCACAAGAGAGGCGGCAGCAATTAACAAATCCAACTGGGTCACAAAATGACTTCTTTCACTAATACCAACTCAGGCAGCCAACACCAGCAGCATCCATTTAGCCATCCAGAAATACAGAAATTTGAGAGCTTTGTCTGCTTGGAAACAGATGGCAAGGCAGTTGGTAGGAATTTCAGAAACACTCCAGTACATGTTAGTCTTATCCCCTAACAGTTTTTGTACTCAGTGGCACTCTTGCAAATTCATTATAGAGTTGACATGAGGAAGGGTTGAGGACAGTCTGAAAGAATTATTAATTTGACACAAACTCATTGTAATCCAGGATAATGAACACGTGCACCCCTGCAGTCAATGCTTTCTACCAGTTAGCTGACGTGCTGTTGTTGTTCTCTCACTTCTGCAACAGCAACTAGTATAATGCTGATAATAGCCAAGTCATTCAGCCACAAAGGACATGAACTAATAGTGAAATTCTGTGTCAATGATTATGTCAAAAAAAAAAAAATAGAAAGATAAATCATTGTGTTATCACACCTTTCAGGTCTGTATCTAGTGCAAAACACATAAATCAGTAAATGCCACCTCATTTACTAATGTCAGTCAACAAGTCCAAAGAGCCAAACAGCTCTTTTTAAACATTAAAAAAAATAGATATTTTCAAGGCTGTGTCTAATCATGTAAAAAGCACATGATATCAATACTGACCACAATACTTTAAAAAGTAATACCTCTTTGTAAGGGATTACTTTGACTTCTTATGATTATTCTGTTATTACATTGAATAGAGTAGTTTGATAGAGCATCATAAATGTGAAAAAGTAGAATTTTTAAGTTATCATCATCTAAGGCAGCGGTCCCCAACCCCCGGGCCTCGGACTGGTACCGGTCGGTGAGTCGTTTGGTACCGGGCCGCAAGAGTTGAGGCTCAGGTGTGAAATGTATGGTTTTCAGCGTTATTTTGTTATCGTTTTTATTGTTAACTCTGTTTTCCTGGGTCTTTTCACGTGTGTTATGAATAAATCTTCTTTTTTTCGGTACCGGTACTAGTTTTATTTTGTTATATTTATTCGCGATACCTTAAAGGTCGGGCATAAACCGGTCCGTGGCGCAAAAAAGGTTGGGGACCGCTGATATAAGGCTACGTTCACACTGCAGGTCTTAATGCTCAATTCCGATTTCTTGATCAAATCCGATTTTTTTTGTCTACTTGTTCACACTACAAATAATATGCGACAGCAAACGCGCTCCAGTGTGAGCCCTCAAAGCGGCCTGCATGCGCAAAAGAAGACGTCACACACAACGCGCTCTGTTTAGACCCAGAGCAAACAATATTGTTTGACTGATGGCCCTTAATATAAAGACTTCAGACTTTACGTTTCCCAATTTTTGCTTTAAGTTATTTTGTTATTTACATAATAATGTAAATAACCTAATAATTATCCTTATTGCTGTTTAAGAGAGGAGCGGTGCTTCAAAGGATAGTTACAGATTTATGTCAGAATCTGCAGATTATACAGTACAAATAAAATGTTCATGTTTCTCCAACGTTGTCTTCCCAACAACTTCACTGACATCTACACTGGATGGCCAGGAAGCGTTTACGATGTCTTCTCGGGCACTTCTCCAAAGCTGATAATTGGCGTCTGTCTTGTGTCAGTGACATTTAATGCGACTTGACCGTTCACACAGCAGTCGCTTTCTAAAACATCGGATATGTATCGGATTCAGTACCATATGCGAAAGTGACCCAGATCGGATTTGAAAATATGGGATTTGTGCCGTTCACACTGTCATACCATGATCGGATATGGGTCGCATAGGGTCAAAAAAAAAAATCAGATTTGATGCGCTTTCGCCTGTAGTGTGAACGTAGCCTAAGTCGGACAAGCAGTTGAGAAAGAAGGAGGACATCACAAAAATTATAAAAGACTGATGCAGCTACTGTGAAATGACCCATTGGTTTCTTAAGTCCAATTTTGAAGCATCAAGATTTTCCATTTTCACCTTCGTCAAATACTCATTTGAAGGATTTGACAACAGCGGACCATAATTACAGTGAAACTGTACATTCGTTAGCTACCAACTTACACATTGATTCTCCTAGCATGATTTAGACTGACCAATATTTGTGTTTACTCAAAGCTGAGCAGCATCAGACCAATATTAAAAGCCTGGCCAGGAGCAGAGGCCCAAAGCCAGATGGAGTATCTGTTTAACCATTCACACCAATCTCAAAACACTGTATAATTACAGATTACGGCATCAGTCTGAAGAGAGCACTGACAGCCAGAAAAAAAACAAAACAGAATATGGGTGAAATTGGTGGCTAGTTATTCAGTCTGCAGCAGAACTGCAATCAATTCAATGGTTAACACTGCAAAACTAGATTGTAAGGGAATTTAACCTGGCTTTTTTGGATAATTCAAGAAGTAAACTTAAAATGTTCAGCCAACCTGCTGTGTGTAGGCCGGGGGATGCCAATGTAGTAGTATCTTAGGTTTTTATTCCAAGCTAATTTCTGCAAATTGCAATGAAATAATAAGGAGAGCAAAGGCACAAATGATCCCTGCCTAATATTCTAGCATTACAATATCCATATGAAGATACTCCACGTTCAATCTCCATCATGGCTTATATCGTTTGTAAGGATTATACGTTTATTCTATAATATCTAGGCTGTTCTTGCTTTCAAGGCTTTTTTACAGTACATTGTGTTTACTTCCATGTTGATTAATCTGACTAGTCATTGTTCCCTGATGCTTATAGATTTTTTTTCCTCTCTCATTTGTCACAACTAAAATCTGAAGCCTTTATAATCCACAGTGCTTTCATCTGCTACAATCCACTTACAGCCCTAATTAAAAAGTTGTTTCACCAGACAGACGGGAAAGTGGAGAACTGGACAGGGATCCAAGTCCCCTCACCTCAGGTGGAATGGCTAAAAGTAACTGCTTCCTCTTGTGACCTCCTTTTTTCTTTTCTGGGTGCTTTGAAAAGGCCTGACAAAGCCTTCATGGGGTTTCATATTTATCCTCTGCAAAGGACCATGGATCAAAAGAGATAGGCAATTTCACATATCAGAGAAAACACCGCAAGGGCTGTTTGTTGAGTGAAAACAAAATGCTGGCTTGCACTTCAATGTGTCAAGAGCTTACAGACCCAGGCTTTCTAACATACCCTGCACTTAAGTATTTGGAGATACTGTCTTTCTGTTGACTACTTAAAAATTATTTACCAAAACAGGTGCCTGTACAAAACACATGTACATCTGATGTGAATCAGTCAGAAAATAGTTTGATGTTCATCTGTTGCTGCCTGCTTTTTGCCATTAGCGATGTCTTAGCTACTCCTCCATTTCCTCTATTTCTACCAGTGGCTTTGACTTCTTGCTCATTTTTTCACAAGATCAGCATCTGCTAGAAAAATGTGGTCATTGATAGAGTGTATTCTTAGTGTCACTTTACATGTTACTTCTGTTCCCAATTAGAGTTCATTATTTGGTCATTTCTGTATAAAAGGGGAAGTGAGCATGTTGGTCACCAATGAGACAGACCACAATCATGGTCATACAACTACAGCAGAGAGTATTATGATGTTTAGTCCAACTGCAACCTTACCTTCAAATAGCTCAGCTAGCTCACAAGAGCTAGGTTGCACACACTAATATGTGCTGAGCACTGATAGGCTGTTACTCAAGATATGTAATCAATAAGATTATCAATAAGACTAGAATGTGAGACATTTCTGTCAACCACAGAGCAGCATCTGAGGAAATTTTAAAAAAGAAAGAAAGAAAAGAAAAGCAACCGCCAAATTGTTAGCAAAAAGTCACCACCTGAAAACATTTGCGTCTCACTGTTTAACTAGTTCCTTTATTGTCCGGGCCATCAACAAGATAATCAATACGGTAATCAATCCTTTTTTCAATGCTAATTAAGATTCCTGGTATTACTGACTTAAATTCAAAATGTGATTAAAGTCTGCACAGCATCTCAGTAAGAATCCCAGTATTTTGTATTACACCATTTTGCCAGGCCAAGTAGTTTTATTCAATCAGTCTGCCCTACAGTATGAGCTACTTACTGTTACAGAGTATTTCTTGCTCTGTTATTTCTCAAGAGACAGCCTACCCCAATACCTTAAACAGAGTGAACTCACATTCCAATCTCCAGCATGTAAAGAGTCACCAAAACAGACAGACAAAAGCACAAAAAATCAAAAGGTAAGCTCAAGAAAAGAAGCAACATAAATCATGAATCAAAATTAATGCAGAAAGGATCGACATGGGCACTCTGAAAGAGTGACGTGGTAATAGACAGAGATAAATATGAGGGATGTGGACAGAAATGAAGAGTGTGTCATAGTCCCCGGCATGCCATCCACAACAGAAAGAAAGCAAGCCGAGAGGAAAAGGCACTGTGATGGGCAAAAGGAGGAAGGAATCGTGGGAGTTGGGGAGTAAAGGAGCAGCAACAGAACTGAGACAGAAGGCGAGGATGAGGCAGTAACAGTGGAAGGGAGGGGAGCATAGTGAGGTATGTCGTAAACAGGTAAGACCCCATTATCAGATACTGTCAGTGATGCATTACACGTCAAAAGGGAAAGCGCTAGTATCCCAGTTATGGGATTAAAATGTCCTCCTATTCCTCACTTTGCATTTTCAGATTCTCTCCTTGAGCACCTCCAAATCTTTTCCTGTCCCAAGCGGGGCTAAACTACACATTTGAGACTTTTTCACCACATCCTAATTGAAGTGTTTATTTAAAATGCAGGATTTTGCTCACAAGAAGACACCAAGGTCCTGGGAAATTCTTTATTTGAAAGCAGTAAAGAAACCCCCTGCTGTGTGCTTGCGAAGGAGACGGTTCATGCACACTGACCTAGGCTTTCTAGCAAAGCCTGCACTAAAGTCTTCGGGGATGCCTTTCTCTGTCAACCACAGTAGTTGAAAATAATTTATGCATCTCACAATCTTGACTGCATGATGACAACAGTCTCATTCATTCAACTCGTGCTGCTTAATCTAAAAACATGCAGATGTTTCAACATCCCAAAGAACTTAAAATAATCTTTCAGCTGCCCACCATCAGTGCTTGAATTTCTTTTCCGCCCCTCATATCTTTTTTTAAATTCAGCAACTACACGTGTGACAGAACATGTGCGCCTCCACCTACACACTCAATTTCAATAGTCTACTTAATATTATAAATGCGACACAGCTTCCAGATCAGCTCAGCCTTGGCATTCACAGGCACCGACGAGGGAGGGCTGATAGCATGAGATGTTCAACCGCTATATCAGAGTTTGGGTTTTTTTGTTGGGGTTTTTTTTGTTTGTTTGTTTTTTAAACGCAGCTGCTGCAGCAGCCAAAGCAGAAAGGACAAAGCAGCTCAAATGATGCCGTGGAAGGAAAGCATCTCCAGCGGTGCTGCTGTGTTGTTCGAGTTGAAAATTAGACCCATCCCAGTCAACCACCGAACAGACATGTAATTTCTTTGATGTGTCCATTAAGGATTTGTCAGTGAAGGAAGCTGTGTGTGTGTGTGTGTGTGTGTGTGTGTGTGTGTGTGTGTGCGCGTTAACCCCCTCCTCCCGGAGGGGTAACGCTGGTAGCCTGGGGGCAGACTCCACAGGTGGAGATGGCAGTAAAAAAAAAAAAAAACAAAAAAAAAAAAAAGAAGACAGAGCATCTACAGGAGGTCCATTAACAATACCCCCCCATGGTGACAGAGAGAGATCTCAGACACAAGCAAGTACTAACCTCTTTAAGACAAGCAAACTTTAATAAACTTAACTGGCCTATACAAAAAAAAGAAAAAGAAATGCTTACTTCATGGTTAAATCGTTTGATGAGCCAAGCTTCAGAGGCATCTTAAATGTAGCACTCCTACATCACTATTCAAATGTGACTAAACTACACTGACGGCCATTTTGATTAATGAGACTGGTGTTGACAGAGCCTTAGGTGGAAATAACTTCATTTTTGATTTCCAGCAAGTTCCTAAGCTTGCACTGCGCTCTGAAAATAACACATCACATGCAAGTAATACCATGAAAGAACACGTGAGTCCGGGGATAAGTAATAAACTTTGCATCTCTCATCACATCCCTGACTGATCTCTATGCCAATCAACACATTACAGAGCTGTGAAATGCTGCGGATGTCCAGGCAAACCATTCAAATCGGCAGCAGCAATGCCTGCTAACAGAAATGCACTGCAAATCATGCATTTGCACCAAGAGCTGCTTCCCCAGATAGAAGACATTTCTCTGATGAAAGTGGCCCCACGAGTCTTTACGCCAGCTGCAGCGTCCACATGTAAGATGATAAGACAGACAGCATAGGTTGGGATACACAGGAAACCCACTAGAGCGGCAGCGGCTAGCCATCCCCAATTATGCAGCAGTCACGGAGAGACTTAACCAAACAACCATTACCTTTATCTGATCGTCATTTTCGCAAGATTTCCTGTGTCTTTAAGAGCAACGGTGAATCGCTGTCTGAATTTTTAACTGTGGTGTCTGCGTGCATGTGTCAAAGAAGACGCCGTTAACTGAATGGGGGCTGAAAGCCTGCTCGTTATGATACAGGTAATAAAATCAGATACATGCTGGGAGGGGAAATAAAATCCACGCCAGTACCACGTAAACGTTACCTGAGCGCCAATTAAACTTTTCAGCCTTGTTTTCTCTACCTAAAATATACTGCATTTATCCAAATACTTAATCCACACTGGTTTTTAGCACACTAATAGCAGCTACAATCCGGCTAACCGAACACTAATGGATCTAATATCCCCCAGTTTCTATACGCACACCAACGAAGAAGAGAACGCACTCACCTTTATCAATTTCCACCTTTTCGACAGGAAAAATAACGCTCTCGCTGGTCATTCGGCGGCGCACACACAGACCGTAACTGCTGTAAAGGGAACCGGCTGTCAAAGCTTCGTAGCAGAAAACCTCCGCTGCTTTTCACCTTTGTATCTCTTGCTGTCCGAGCACTCCGCCGACCGCCTCTCGGTTTGTTCAAATCAGAAGTTCATCCAAAGTTGCAGCGGTTCGCCCCGCCTCGCGACGGCGATTAGGTCACCGCCTCCCTGTAATCCTCTGAGCTGTACTCTCGCGATACGGACAGCCACTGCTTATCAGACTGCGTAGCCTCGCGGTGACACGGCGAATTGAATTAAAGAGAGGCCGACCCAGTGCTGTTGAAAAAGGACAGGAGAGAGGGAATGCGTTGCTCTGGCAACACAGTGGCTGGGCTTTCAGCGATGCCCCCCCCCCTTTTTTTTAAAATTCAAGCCAGTGATGTTGTGGCAGGTTTGCGTGTTGATAAACACTACCTAATCGATCTAATGCTTGCATCGGGGACAGAATAACAGGAAGCTACCTGCTGGAATGTGTTTACCCTGTATAAGAACTGCCATTTGGTTTTCAGCTGCTACATTGGGATATAATGAAGTATAATGAAGGTGCTCTTCATTACTTAGATAACAGTACCGAGGGGTAATTTTGGCACTATTTGTATAAAAGAATACAAGCATCGAAAAGGATGAAGAGGGGCATTAAAATATTTAAATGTATCTATATTTTGCTAGTTCTCAGATATGAACCACAACGTGGGTCACAGATAAAACCTACCCACTACATTTGATGTCATTAGCCATTTCTGGGTCCAATGGCTCTTAACTTACACAAAGAAAACAAAGACTGAGACACATTAGAGTATTAAAATTATCAGTGTAGCTGGTTTTCCAGGTGTTACGATAAATAATATAAAATAAAGAAATATGCACAAGGTGTAGTTGCTTTAAAAGTTAGTAGTATGTTAACTAGCTAGTAGACATCTAAACATGGTGGTCTCTCTTAAGAATTAAAAAAAATATGGCTATGACTTTGGACTTAATAAAAGGAAAGAAAACTAAATATCAGCAACATTTGGATGGTTAGTGAAGTTGAGTTGGATCAAATAATAGTCTGGTAGCTATTTTAGGTATAACAAATGGCGTCACAGGGAAAGTAAACTGTCAAAACTTAAGCCAAGAAAACATCTGAGATTACAGTTAGTCAATAATATGTTTTTGTGTGGACTGGGTCAGGAAGATGGGACAAACCTACCCAGTCTACCCATTGACTAATATTAAGTTCATCACACATTGCTCAAGAGTTGTCAGTCATACACTTAAGACATGATGCAACCACTAGTTCCAATGGAAAAATCTGTATGAGTACACATTTCCCAGAGTCCGCTGGTTCTCACTAGGTAAAATAAGTTGCTGCCCCAAAAACCTAATGATCGATTTTTTTGTGTTTTCCAGGAAATAATCACTGACTACTAGTTCGTAAAACCTGCCTACAAAGAGCATTTTCTTTAACTTTGAAGGTGAACCATCTCTATTTCTGGTTTGCTGTTCACTCTAGCTCAGAGAGTATCTGGACTCTATTTGTGAATATGTGTTTTTCCTTAGTGACAGGTGGTTACTAGGGGGTCAGTGACTGGTCTGTAGGCCTGTGTAACTGGGGCTTTCACAATCTTTTCCTTTGCAACTGCCAACCCCAGCAACCACTCAAAACTGACTATAGAATACATGTTTTTCTTTCATTGGCGGTTGCCAGATGATTGCTGATTGGTCTCCAGGCTAGTGTGAATGGGGCCTTGTTCGTTAATCCTACATTGTCACCATGATTGCCACACATCTAAAATGCCAGAGAAGTTAACGTCACATGGTTAGTGATCACAGTTAGTGGTCACAGTTAGTGTCTTCAAAATCTCAACTGGCATGCACATGTCATCCACGGCCCCCCACAAATGTGTGTCATTCATAATGATGGTAAAAACCTAAAACTATATTTAATGTACAACTCAGACTAAGTAAACGTGGTTGGACATAGGTCAAATTCCATGTTCAGCCTCAGGTATTGAGATCCTGAGGTTAAGGTTAGGATAAGTTGAGAAAGTCTCTGGTTAGGGTTAGACCATCAAAAGCAGTGGTTATGGATAGGGAAGATGACCAGGTTGAGTCTCCACATTGTTCAGTTACAAGATCCTGAAATTGTTATTCATTTTATAAATGACAGTACAGCCCCTAGGACACTCTAAGACAGCTTCACGAGTCAGGACAATACCCAGATGCATCAAGCCTGGTGTGTATACTTCCATTATTAACATGGAAGTATACACACTTCATAACTAGTTACCTAGTTATGAGTTAGCACTCATAACTAGGTAACTAATTACCTAGTTAATTACCTAGTTAACTAGGTAATTAGCTAGAACTGATTGAAAGTATTCAGAAAAAAAACACACAACAACGACACAAAAACTAACAAATAACCTTAATATTGGATGCAACTGGTGTTGTTTTCACATTTTCACCTCTGAACTCTGTTGGGGAAAGCACTTGGTACATGTCTTTTGTCACACACAAGAGGTGAGGGTACATTTTAGACGCACTCAATAAATAATTGCAGGACACAGGACACAAGATGGCCATCTAGCAGCAAACTATCGATCACCTGACTGTTCCCTGCACTCTTCTCACAGTGGCACAACTGGATGTCACATAGACTTTGTGCTATTTTTTTCACTTTCATCTCTGTTGGGTAATGTCTGGTGAATTTTGGAGTTCCAGTGTACGTGAGAAAATTATTTGAGATCTGTGCTCTGTCATTCAGGAAGTTAACTCACAACAGTGTGAGTAACTAGAAACTGACAATGATCATAACAGTTCAGTAGGACTGGTGATCCACTGTTTGGAGGAATTTGCTCTTAAGCCTCTAAACCTGGTGTGTTTCCTATTAAACCACACCCATATGACACAGACGAGGTACTATATATTTATGTTTGTGTTTTAGTGCCAAGTATTTAAATGGGAGTCACTTACTGTAATGGTGAAGGTGTTTGCGGTAAACCTAATTCTAACACTTTCATCTATCCCAACCCCATTGCAACACAATAGTAAAAGTAAAGGAAAAACTGGCAGATCATTTAAAAGAGTGCTTCACTGATGTAGCATTGAAGCTCATGTAACATTGTTAGACTCAGAGGGGATAAAGAAGCAAAATCGATCCCTGTTTTCTTATACTTGTTTCTACTGCTACTGGTGTTCAGAGCAGGGCCACTTTGATTGACAAGTGTCATGGCCCAGTCAGCTTACCCAGTGGCGTCTGCGAGGCCTCACCTGAGCTACATTAAGTCCCTTTACTGGATGCCTCTACTTTTTTGTGCTGTTGGAACCTTTAATTTAATTAGCTGACCAATACTTCAACATGCTGCATTATACAGACTATTCAAGAAGTCTGGTGTTCAGTTTTGATAAGTGAAATTCGATCATTTTATTAGTTACTATGCACTAATAAGCAAATATGTATGTCTGTGTGTTGTCTCTCAACAGTTTATGAATGGAGCTTCCTAACCAAGCTAGCTAGCATTAGCTTGCAATAGTTAGTGCATCATCTTCTTGTACAAATATGTTAACTACTTGCTTGAAAAAGCTAACATGGCAGTGGCGACTAAGTAGCTAACATTGAAGCTTCAAAATGTAGAATCCAAAAACAATGCGTGACATCACAGTAGTTGCTTTCATCATTAACATACACTCACTACATATCATTAGTAATAGCTGGAACAGTAAAAGGTGGGGTTCATTGAGATGCTAATGTAAAGTCAGGAGAAGTGTTCAAATCCAAAGACTTCTAAAGTAGTTAAAACACACAAATATTTATGCAGTGCCCACTCTGGAGCGCGAACAAGATGCTGTCCCAAGTGGATGCATTCAACTATCTCCAGGTCTTGGTCACCAGTGAGGGGAAAGAGGACGAGGAGACTGACAGGCAAATTGGTGATGTGTTATGGTGAAGATCGAGCCGAGCATGAAAGCAAAGCTGTCAATTTACCATCAATCTATGTCCCTACCCTCACTCTATAGTCATAAACTAGTGATGAAAAGAACAAGATTGCAGATGCAAGTGGCTGACATGAGCTTCCACTGAAGGATGCCTGTACTCAGCTTCAAAGGTAGTGTGAGGAGCTCTCTGTTTTTGGGAGCGACTCAGACTAGAGCTCCAACTCCTCCAGATTGAAAGGAGCCAGGTAGTTCAGACATCTGACCAGGATGCCTCCTAGGTTAGGTGTGTCCATCTCTTGGCTGGCTTTGGATGATCTCTCCCCCTGGAATAGGTGGAGAGATCATCCCTGCCCTACCTGCTGCTGATTACCTGGATCAGGTGTGGTTTGCAAATAAGAAGCTACAAGGGCAGGTTAGTTGGAAAACAAGCAGGACAACGACCCTCGAGGCCTGGAGTTCGACACCTGTGGCTTAGATTGATACCCCCAAATTTCCGACCTGGACAGTAGAAGAAAATGGGCGGAAGAATGGTAAAACCATGACAGGTAAAAGGCCTACTTTAACTATGCACAGTCATTTAACCCTGAGGTGCATGAGTAGGGACCTTTGAACAACAGTCAAACAGTTCACAGTGATTGAACAGTATTTTTGCTTGAAATGTCCACTCATGCTCAAAGCAAAAACTTTATGATTACACCGGTTTATGTAGCCTCCAGGAGCTGTCTGCAGTACCTGTAAACATACTTTGATGTGCCTGGTTGTGTCTGTGCCAGTGGATTTCCCCATTAATTGCTCCTCTTAATTAATGGGATTTGTGCTTGAAACACAGCACATAAGTGAACGTATTTCCTACCACCCCAGAATATTTGGCAACTTTGAGAAGAGTTCTGTGATGTTGTTTGAGCAGCCTCGAGCTTAATAACCAGAAATCCTGTAGAGTGTAGCCTATTAGCAAATCACATCCACCACTGCGGCAAAAGATTTAGAACGATATTGCAGCCACATTAAAAAAGTCCCTACTTTCTTCAAAAACACTGCATTATTTATTTCTTCTTAAATTTTTAATTAGATAAGAGAAAGAGCATTGCCCTAATTAAAGTAGCTCAGCAGGTACCAATGTGAAGAGTGGGTGAAAGACACAAGATTTCAACTCTCACCCACATAATCACCTGTGAATAGTCACAAACTTATTCTGTATTCTCTGTCCCCAGCCTGTCTTTTCTCCTCTGCAGTTAATAAATGCGGTTCTAGTGGCAGCAGTTCACATTCTCATCTTCATTTAGTCATTTTCTCCCCAGTTAGCTCAGCCTTTCCTTTCATTTCTACTTTCCATATGTGCATCCATTATTGTAAAATGTCATCCAGGATGACATAAAAATCTAATAGAGACAAAGGAAAAGCGATTACTGTCATTAAAACTGCTCTATTCCTGTAACTCTGTGGGTCTTAACACTACCCACCCCGTTCTGTCATGGGGCGGATATTTGTGTGGGCGGTTTGTATTGTTCTCTGGTGAAAAAGTGCTCCCTCGGGATTAGTTCAAGTAGTCTAATTGGGTTAGCTGCAGAATGTAATTGAGTTTGGATTAAAGAATTGAAAAGACACATCAGCAACAAGATTCACTGCTCGTTATACCAGTAAAATAGTAAAGCATCAAATACTTAAGCAGAAGAAAATAATCAATTCATCTACAGGTGTTATTATGAATTCTATACAGCTGAGAAGCGAGTGTATTTATGAGAATAAATGTGACCAATGTAACTTCTGCCTTCATTAGAACAGCAGTCATGCAGAGCAGAGGGGAAGTTATCGGTGCTTCTGAAAACATAGAGTCCTGATGTGGAGAGATTGTGTGTCTAACAAACAACTGCTGACATTTCTAGCTGTCTAAACGTAATTTCCTGCTAATTTTCTTTGAGTATGTAACTGAATTTAGAAGGACAGTGAAGAGGAACAGCACTCTATAGCTGTCATTTTATTTTAGCCATACTTTATCTACCTTATAATTTAAAAAAGTATTGTATTTACTATGTTATGCCACAGAGATGTAAAAATCCAATACTTTTTAAGCCTGACATTGATTTCAATATCTTCCCCTAAGTTGTTTATACAAAACAAGTAATGGGAAAACCAAATTTTATAATGCAATTGACAGTCATCATCACACCATAGCTGACATGTCATTACCGATGTCACTGTGATTCAGCGTATTTTACTTCCGCATTTCCCCTTTTTCCACTTATCTGCATAGATCTGCACAGCAAAAGGGATTTAATTTAAAATTACATTTTTATTTGAAATTTGGAGCATTAGTATAAATAAATAAACAATGAAAAGTACAGTGTATAACATATTGCAGATATGGTACGCATATAGGTCCAAACTGTGAACTGGGACAGTGAAGCCAAATCCTTGGAATGTCCCAGTTACATATTAATTATATACAGTACGTAACAGACAGTTATTGTGTTTGTATTATTGGTATAAATAAGTTATTATGTTCCAATTCCACATTTGATACAAATACATTATATGGAAAGAAACACTGGGCTTAATCTTTAAAGTCAAGTGTTTTCAGTCCCATTTCTACAGGTTTATGAAGTCGTTAAATCTGCCTTTGCAAACATTTGTGAAATAATGGGTTGCTCTAAAGAGCTGACTGACTTTGAGTGTGCTACTGTCATAGGATGCATCAACTGCAACAAGTCAGCTCATGACATTTCTTCCCTCATAGATATTCCACAATCAGCTGGAGGTCATATTATTGCAAAGTGGAAGCGTTTACAAAAACCCAAGACCTCTTGAGCAGAGTTGCCACTAGCGGGTATTAACAGTAGCACAAAACCTGTGTGCTGGGAGCTTCATGGTGGAGCCGATGCATGTAAGTTTTACATGCCAAGCATCTGTGCCATGTGTAGGTGGCTTTTGTCCATATAGCCTACTACATATACTAATAAATATAGTACATTTTGTAGAAAAGTAGCACAGTATTACTTGTCCACAATTTGTTTTTATTCTTAAGGAGTGTCTAAAGTAGCCTCTTTATTTTTCACGTGTCCTTTACTCTTACTGACCACTTGAAGTATGTTACAGTACAATTTGCATTTCAACCATAAAATCATGCAGTGCTTTATTCTATACACTTGGAGCACCAACAGATTCAGACCAGGAACCTTCATCCTATGGAGTTACACTGATAATCACCTTTTTTAATTTTATTTTATGCTTATAAAAATGAATATAAAAGTTACTTTCGCAACCAAAACTTACATTCAGTACAAAGCAATACAATGGAGTAAGTCACAGATCAGATACGTGGTGCTTTTTGGAGCTCAGTCTTTATTACAGCATGCTCTTTGCATCACTACACATTATCATATCTGATGCCAAGACTGCAGCAGGCAATTATTACACGTCTGAGTCATATTAAGATGTCAAGTAGTGAAGAGTGAACCCAGAAAAGGACAGCGGTGGAATTCCTTACCCCGTTACCCCTGGAAGCAGAGGAATGAAAAGAATGGGTCCCATTCACGAAGTTCCACTCAAATGGTGCTCCTACACTAACAGAGATTGACACGAGGAAAGCGGCAAGTTCTTTTCACACACACTGGCTCTTTTGTCTCCTTTACTAAGGGGCGTAATGCAGACAGTGGCTCTGAAAATAGGCAGAATTTGATGCGCTTGTTTTACATGAGTGGAAACCAGTGTTTCTTGATTGGAGTGTGTGTGCAATTAGCGCTTTGTTGTATAATGTCATTGTATAAACTGCTAGGGCCATTTATTTGGCTGAGTGGCAGCCGTTTCAGAAAGACAGGAGGGGAGGGGCTATTGATAATATTCTCTCCAATCGCTACTTTGAAAGAGAGTAAAACACTTCACCCACTTTAACATTTGTGCACATTTTGAGCACATGTATGCCATGTTCCTTATAATTAAATTCAATGTGTCTTTCACTCTTAGGAGTAAGACATATCTGATGTTGTTAAGGAGTGTCTTAATATTAGGACTGCAAAAGTTGTAGCTAATTTCCTGAAGATGTCTCTGCATGGCGTCTGTTGATGCAGTAAAACCAGCCTCAGTCCACTTGCCGTGATGCTCTCCCAGGTTGGACTTTTCTCGACCATAGTCCCAAGGCTGCAGTCATCCCTGTTGCGTATGCACCTTTTCCTTCTCTTCTGGTTACTTTCAGCTCTGTGCCAATAATCCAATTTTTCAGGAGTGATTATATGTGGCTAACTGTTGTTGTGGAGGATCTCAGTAACAGTCAGCACATCTTCCCTATGACTTTGGTTGAGCGGTATTCATAAAGTTTTAAATAAGTTATTAAAGTTCAGTATGAAATATTCTAGTAATATGAGATACAGGGTTTCTGATTTTCATGAGTTATAAACAATAACAAGCAAACACCAAAACAAACAGGGACTTAAAACATTTCTCTTTGCATGTAACAAATACAGTTTATCTCTTTGAAATAAGGAACAAAAATTAACTTTTTCATTCTTTTTAATTTTCCTTTTCTTAGATTGACTAGTGTTGTAGCATGCTGATATTAATCATATAATAATATATAATTATTAAAATCTGATTATTATTATGGTAACGCTTGCTTATTAGCATCAGTGACCCCAAGCTTATTGGCTGAGTGGTGACACTAGAAGTTGAGCAAAATTTTATGACCAATCAAGAATATATCCCAAATATTTATTTTACAGTGTCCAGTTAATATTAAAACTGTGTCCTCTGGGACTGGCTGTCTAAATTCTTCCAGCAGATGTTTGTGTATTTACAGATGAGTGAAATGTTTTACTGTCATGGCTTCACCTCGGCCAGTAGGAGCAACACAGAAAGTTGTCTTCCTTTCCTCCTTCAAACTCTTTTACATAGGGTCTGTGAATGTTGTACATAGAAAACTGTACATTAAAAACTTCACGATTTATAAGGGAAAACAATCTCACATTTGTTTCTGATTCTCTAGCAAGTTTCTTGTACGTAGCTGAAATATTCTCTTGTTAACGACGAGTTAAAGACACCCCCAAACAAAAACTTCACAACACATTTAAAACCAAACATTCTGAAGTAAAACTACCAAACAGGAAGTCAATCAACAACTGAATTTGGTACAATGATCCCATCAGAGAAAGAACAATTTCTTTACTATCACACAGAAATGCTGATGTTGTTTATCACGTCTCAACAATTATGCTTGGATTTGTCTTTTCTTGTACTGTCATTCAAAGTTTGCCAGTTTTTTAAAGTTGTCATACTAACACTACGGACTTTAACATGATAACTAAGTTTGGGAAAATTATATAGTAAATCTTAAATCTACGGATGTTAAAGTCTTACCAATACATCTGTTGGAGTCTGTAGCCTGCAGCATTTAGTTCAGTAGTAATTAGTTAGAAGCAGAATGCATACTAGAAGCTCTGTGCAAGTAACTTTATTGCAAACACTTCAAAAGTCCTTCTGTCACGTTAGGTGTCACTTTCTAAAACAAACATAACAGAGACAAGACTAATGGAGACTTAGTTATTATTTATCTTGTGTATATTTTACGCATATTGCGCCATTTATGTGCTAGAGGCAGAATCTATTAAATATGCCTTAAAATAAGGCAAGTTTTTTGCTTCATTATTAACTTTCAAATTTATTCATGCTTTTAGTTTTGAGGTAAGCAACATCAACAGAATTTAAAAATCTTTAAATCTTTTGTTTTTCTGTCTTCCACAGTTCTTAAAGGGAGCTAGTATGCTAACTTCAAGGTCCATCTGTTTATTCTTGGACTGAAACCAGATTTATTTAGAATACTTTCATTCACAGCAACTAAAAAAACGAAAAAAAAAAAAAAAAAAGACCGTCTGAAACTTTTGAGCAGTCTGAAGTGTAAGCATTTGCCTCCAAGGGATTACACACTGACTTTCACTGACCTCGCTATTTACAAGTTTAACCATGTTTAATATGAGCATTCAGTATTGTTGTAGTATATGCATGACAGGAACAAGTTGAAGCCACAAGGGAGATCCCAAGCAGCTTGTTCAGCCTTCCATATTTGGGGATAATTAAAATTTCCTGTCTTTATTTGTAGCCAGCTAAGCCCCTTCAAGTGTTTAGTGAGGCACTTCTGTGATTAACAATTAAATGTAGGATATAAACAAAACTAAGCTACAAAGAAGACAAAGATACTGTGGCCTGTGTCCAATTCGTCAGTAGGGCTATGAACTGATGAGAGTCATTATTCAAAAAAGTCATTTATTAAACAGAACACTTTTCTTAAAAGTAATGCAGTACATTACTTTATTACTTCCAGGAGAAAGTAATTTGTTATACTACTTGTTTCATTACTCGTACACTCATTCTGTGCAGCCAGAAACTGCAAGAAAAACAATCCATTAATTACAGGTGACCTATTTGTTAACAGTTCCCATGATGAATGGGTTTATTTCCAACTGAGACTGTGCACATATCACATAAACAGAGAAGTCAGGCAAGTTCAGTGCAACCAAATCTCCAAACAAGTTAAACATCGTGTCAATGCCTCATATGATATGTCATATAGCAGAGTTTCTTCATCCTCTACTGAACCCTGACGTGCTTGCTCACATTTAGCATGCATTGGTCAGTGTGAAATGGCCAGTTTTTACTGGTCAGACTCTCCCTGTGATAACTCAATAAACATACTTATTTTGATAATTGAAACTAACATTACTGAAGTGAGTGGGCCCAGTGCCCCTCAGGCTGTGGCAACAGGTTTTTTTCTTTTGTGCTGTTGTTTGCATATAAATTTTTTGTGTTGAAATCTGTAATCATTTTTTGAGGAAACATAGACGAACATTGTTTTTGTTACCTTTTATTATTGTTATTTTCTGCGGCTTTAAATTGTTTGGGTGCGCCAAAGATCATTGAATTTTAGATTCACAAATCTAGCCGGTTTTCTTTTGATCATCTTAAAGATCATTGTACTTTTACAAAATAGGGGCCCCCAAACAGAATCTTGCAAGGGCCCCTAAAAGGCTAGAACTTTCTCTGCTCTTAACGCAATCTTAAACCTACCGACAGGCCGATCCCATGGGCTGCTGGGCTGTTATTATTCATGCTTGATGAAAACTGTATTGCCAGTATGAGAAATCTACTACGTATAAATTAGTCTCTGTCTGTGCATATGGTAAAGAAGCTGGTGGGTTGTCAGCACCATGATCCTTGGAGTCCTGGGGGTTTTCTTGTACAGAAAACTCTTCTAAGATATGCATTAAAACACACTGACAAAATGCAAGTTCAAAATACCTCCCGCTTGGCACTGTATGCACAAATACATTTCCCCACAAAGAGAACTAGAGCGCAGTGACTCACACTGGTGCGAAAACACAGCGGAGAGGTGGGAGGATGACATCACAACACCCTGCAGTAGAACAAGTGCTTTGGAGTTGGACCCTATTCAAGCACGCACATAAGGGCACGTAGACACATACACCTATACACATATAAGTGCACACAGTACTCCTCTGCTGCCTCTCAATCACACCGCCCGCCCCCGCCACACGTGCACACGAATGCGCTCAGAACATTTCCTCACCAGAAATAAAGCTGATTGTCCTGAGGAGACATTTAGTTGTTATGTTTTTGATTTCCAGCTCCACATGGGGTAGGGGGCGTGGGAAGAGGCAAGCTGGGGGTTGGCCAGGATGTGGACATGCTGTGATAGGATTTGGGGGCTTCGGCTAAACAACAAACAAACAACAAAGATGGATATGTATTTTTTCGTAAGGAAAAAGGTACACATCTAGCTTAGACGCTGATGTTAAGATGTGAAGCTCCACCAATCATTTGTGCCTTTGTATGTGGATCTGAATATAGCATTAGCTCACCAGGAGCGGCTCCAGCTTCTGTGACGATAGCGCGAGCAGAAAGCAAGTGTGATTAATTGCCAAACATACATACTGCATTCAAATGCAAGAACAAGCTCGAGCTCAGTGTTTCTAATGCGAATGAAGGGCGGGGGGCTTCAAGATTAAAGCTGGATCTGCGAGACAAGTGGCTGATGCAGTGATTCATCAACAAAAACATTTCATCGTGCTTCCGACAAACTTTTTTTCTTCCTTTGCTTTTATCAAGAATTGTTATTGAGGCAGACAAATACAAGATTGAGTCATGCAAACATGGTTGCTTTAGACCAAACAAAGTCAAGTCAATTTAGTAGCACTTTTGGAGTTTTGAATTGCTGTCCTCCTGAGGACGAAAGAAGACAAAATTTGTTAGAAGCCATGAAACTGCAGTATTATCATTTACATTCGTACTTACATTAAACCTGAATTAAATGAAGTAAGCCTAACGTTAGTCCACTGCTCTGCTCGCAATCTTTTCACTTCACACAACAGTGTATTTCAAGAAGCAAGGAGAGAATTTTATTGCATCTCCAAATGTTTTGCTTGACTTGTCTAACTATTTAACTATGGTGGCCAAAGTTCAAGTTTTGCCCTTAAGAGGTCATACCAAAGTCCTTCTAGAAGGGAAACACCTTTTATAGTGTAAAAGGTGGATGGAGCTGCAGTCTGAAGCTTAACTATTAGCATTTCTTCCCCTTTCATGTTTTATAGAGTCAGAGCTTACCCTGCTTGGGTGAAAAGATGGAGTACTAAGATATGAGCTAACACTACGAGCTAGCACGTGGTGTGGGTGCAACACACAGACCACATATCCGATGATTAATGATAAATAAAAAACTAATAAATAAAAATACTTCCTCTTGGATGTGTATTAGTCTGATAATGGTTTAAAAGGTCAGGACTGCTGGCAGGTCATTCGTCTCCGATAAACCCTGCTCTGTGGGCTCATTGTCATTTCGAGGACAGTTTGGTCCCAGACTGTGGAGATGTGGGATTGCCACTGGTAGCAGAATCTCATCTCCATGCATTGAGATTTCCTCCAATGATGACAAGTTGTTTTTCCAGTGAGGGAGATGCCGCCCCACACCATCACACTGCCTCCACCAAAAGCTGCTACCCTGTCAGTGCAGCAGTCAGCATAGCATTCGCCATATCCTCTCCATACTTTAACCGTACAAACCAACTCCTGTAGGCAGAATCTGGACTCATCGCTGAACATAATGTTCCCTTACATGTTCAGGTTTCAGTGTACATGCTGCCGACACCAGCGTGAATGGGCCTGATGGGGAAGGGCAGTCATGGCAGGCATCCTGGCAGCTCTGTGAGGCAACCCACATACTCAGCTCTGCTGCTCAACCTACAAATGTGTTCTCCTTACATTTAAAGGAAATAAACAGGTTTCCCATTGATATAAGATATATTGCAAAAACGTATTGTTACAACAAAGAAAAATTTGACCAAGCATAAATTTCCTTGCTTTTTATCCTAAGTGTGCTGTGCTATGTGTACACACATATTGCTCAATTAATCAGACCTTTCTAGCAAACCCAAATTGGTGCTTCTGGAGTAATCCCAACAAAACCTGAATGAATCCATGTATCACCTTAGTTTAAATTTCCACCTGAAAATTCACATTCTGTGTTTTTTTTCTTCAGACAGAGCCCTATACCTACTGTCACAGGCAATTTGGAATGAATCAGACACTTTATTATGAAATTGAGTCCAGGTGTAGCATCTTCCACTTGGCTTGGCATTAATTTGCAGTTTTTCTTTTAAATTAAATTAATATCATAACATAATGATATTTATATTATAATGTCCGTCAATTTAACCACTTTTGCAGTAAAATAATATTATACGTAAATCTTTTTCATCTGTTAAAGACCTTAAACGATGTGAAAAACACTCTTGTCCTTGGTTCTACCTCTGGTAGAGGTATTTCAGAATTCTGGGAGCAGTTCCCCTGTTTTTTTGCACCGTGATGTTTGCCACAATGTTAACATTCATTTTAAATCGAAGTGGTTCATGGGAGTCTACGGAGATTGTCTCGCTTTTGGATTCAGCCTCAAGTGGTCGTTAATGGAACTGCAGTTTTGGCACTTCATTTGACTTGATTTTTCATCCGTTGGCTGCCATCGAGAGATATTCCTGCAGACATGTTTGGGCAGTTATTTTGAATCATTCAGTGGTCACTAGGATATAAAACCAACAACAATACACTTTCAGACATTGCCGACTTAGCCTTTTTTCCTCTGATTTTGAACTATTTTTGCTGCAGTGGATTAATGTCTATACTAATAATGATAGGCTTTTACATATGCAAAAGCTTGCAACTCTCCTGGTTGGTGAAGGCATACAACCGCTGTGCTCCAGCTTGTATGTTTCCTGCCACTCTGTACACACCAAAGCTATGCTGTTGCTCTTATTATGTCCAATATTCCCACGTTTAAGCCTCAGAAAGTCTCTTTAGCTGCTAATGCAGAGCTGTGTTCAAACAATGCCAATAACAGTGTTTGCCTTTTGGTTTTGCATACTTAGCATGCACTAGTTTGTTTTCTTATGAACAAATATTGATTTGTGCGTCTCTAAAGACTGCATACAAGAAAACAGTTTCTTTTAAGTGACACTAGCTCTGAACCCAGCACCCACCAATGCTAACCACTGCACCACCAAACTGCCTGCATAGCAGACGTGCAGCACACGGAAGTCATGTGTGTGTCCACCTGATGAATCCAAGTCGAAACTCTCCTATCGATTTTTTTTTTACTCCCCAGCAAGCTCCAGTTATTCTATGTGTCTGTCATATCAGGTGGTAAGTCTTTATGAATTTAGTGCTATTTCTGACGCCTACCGCATTAGATATAGTTGCACACATTGCACAAATTGTTACTACACATAGCGCAGCTTTAAATTAATCAGCTTGTTGAAACAGCTGCATGTGTTAAATCGTGAAAAGAGAACCATGAAGCATTTATTACTCACAGAGAAACGTGCACTATTTACTCAGAAAAAGGAAGGCGCATCAGTTATGGCATCAATTTACCTTTCTCATCATGCTGCCTTTTTTTTTCTTTTGCTTTCTGCAGCCTTCCCACTCAGTTTGTTTTTTAGATATTGTTAAAGGGGATAAATGGAGGTGGATCTCAAGAACAGATAGCTTTAAAAAGCACAGCATAACCACAGGTGGCATGACAAAAATGGAGGACAGAATGTTTCAGTGTTAGATCTGGCTGTACAAGAAACCTTCAACCTACACTGCTACATCTGAATGTGTGATTTAGAGTTTATTTTCTCCTCTGATTTTCTGGCTCACTGTGACCATAAAGCTTCAGCTCTATTTGGAATGGATGCACTGGCGAGGATGCTGAGAAGTGCTGAGCAGAGGGAGGTGGGGGGGTCTGGCTGGGTCTGGCTTGGCAGGGTGCTACAGCAGTTAATTAAAGCTGCTGGGCAGGTATTTCGGGATTAGGAGTGGGTGTGTGGAAAGGGCCTCTGGTGGCCTTAGCATGAAGTCATCATCTCATGAGTAATAGTGGCTGTGAACACTTGAGTGTGCCGGTTGTTTCTTCAAATGCTTGTGGTTGTGTCAGTAGAATTTGCTTGATGTGGTGCGTCTCTTTGTTATGACTGGCGCTTGCTTTATGGCACTGATCGCGTTTACCAGTGAGACATCTCATTAATGTGGCGATAAAATGTCATTTTGCTGGACAGTCAATCATGGGGCTTATTCAGCTAGCGAGTAAACACTCTTATGTAATGGAGCGTGTGATTATTTTTCCTACTTTTATTTTCTTATCATCACAAATAATGTTGTCATTTAAACAACATTGGAATTCTTATTATCTTTATATAAGATTTGCTTCATCATCGGGAGAAAATGGCCTGGAGGTATTCTGAAAACATCACAAGACTATAATTTGCCAAATCAAGATCACGATAACAAGAAAAATAAATAAATATTTGGGGATTTGTGATCTTTAAAGAACACATCCACAAGACGTTAGCGGACATGCTCAGTTAATAACTTTATTTATTTCAGACCTTCAGTCTAACTCTGGGTCACACCACCTACAGAAATACTCTGACGATTCAGTTGAATGCTTACGTGATGGGCAGGAGGAGTACAGAGCACTACTGGATTATTCTGTGGAGCGGGGTGGGAAGAATTATTTTCTTTTGAATGTGAATCAGACCAGAGAGGTGGTGATCGACTTCAGAAGGAAGACGAGGCATCACGACTCCTGTCTGTCCTGGAACAGGATGTTGATGTGACGGAGGAGCGCAAAGTACCCGGGCATCTACATCGACAGCAGGCTGAACTGGAATACAAACAGAGAAGCTGTGCACAAAAAAAGGGGGGTGAACAGGTTCTACTCCCAAAGGAAGCTGAGATCCTTCTGTGTGTGCAGGAAAACGATGGAGATTTTCTTTTTTTACCAGTGAGTTGTGTTGAGTGCAGTGTACTTTATTGCGGCATCAGAGAAAACTGTCTCTGTGCCTGTGACTGGCTCCAAACTGGACACCTTTGAAACTTGTAAAAAATGTTTCACATCATGTGACCACCGTCTGCACCACTCACTGGACAGGCAGCCTTCTATAACAGATGCATACCACAAGGACGGGAAATCTTTCATGCTACATGCACTTTATAATACAATATATCTGTCTGTTACAGAATCATCTGCAAGATCTTATCTTTATATGTCCTGTAGTGTATAGTCCTGGGATTTTGCATCCTATCAGCCTGAGGGTGTGCTTGGTGTGCAACAACAGATCTCGGGGCTTGAGGTTTCCCAGCAGCATGGTGTTTTGTAACAAGTGGATCAATGAATTTCACTTGACCTTTCAGAGGTGTTAATGTTGCGGCTGATTGGTGTGTGTGTGTTATACCTTCTTCCTCCAGGTGGCCGAAAAAATTGCCGTGACACTTTAAATCACAAGTACTCGATCTTTTGACCATGAATGAACTCTGTCCTCTGTTTTTATTAGGGGAGCTTCTCCGTCTTTCTCCTCCACCCCCGCACGTCTCCGCACACATATCCATCCAGTTATGTCACTGCAGCTCTCAAACATTCCCTCATTTACGCTCACATACGCTGACACACACACGCACCATATGGTTGAATGTCAGACAGCTGCAAGACCTGAAGTGATGTGGCAGGGGATTGTGTTGCAGAAAGTGATGATGATGAAGATAATGATGATAGCTTCTGCTCACAGCAGCAAGAATGAACTGCCTCCATGTTTAGATGTATACGTCTGTACGAACTGTGTGTGCGTGTGTGTGTTTATGTGTGGGTGCTTTGTGTCAGCGTGTAAGCCGACTTGCTATTGTGTACGTGTGTCCGTGTGTCACTCAGCCTTGTGATAGATACCGAGTTGTCACATCTATCAAGCAGACAACAGTTCCACATGCATATTCATCATTATGGTAATTTCATCCAAAGCGCTTTAATGAGTTCACAACATTAACAGCTCCGATGAGGTGATGAACAAAAGCTTTGCAGCTTTTTTCCCCCTGTCCCT
Organism: Astatotilapia calliptera; assembly: GCF_964374335.1. Lineage (NCBI taxonomy): Eukaryota > Metazoa > Chordata > Actinopteri > Cichliformes > Cichlidae > Astatotilapia > Astatotilapia calliptera. The sequence continues at coordinate 17,207,136 of NC_137436.1, forward strand.
GTCACTGACTCATAATGAAACATTTATTTGGTACAGTTTTCCTGAGTGTGCTAAACAAATGTGTAGGGCATTGCTGTAAAGTAAAGCTGTCACTTTTATTTATTTATTCCTTGTGGTTTAGGAATAATGTGGGCAAGGGGATGTTTCAAGTATTCAAGTTACATTTAATAAGAATGACCACCAGATGGCAATTACATTCATATGTGGAAACTGACTCTGCTGTTTATCCGCTGTTGTAAATATTCCCTGTGTTACAGTATAAACGACACATTTTAAGGAACTCGCACTCTTACAGTCGAAGCAGGCTCTGGCAAACTAATGGGGCGAATCTGTCACCTAGTGGTTAAATTAAGAGGTGAGACAAAAGCAGCTCTCATTTCATCAGCAGAGATCTAGGGTATTGTTTATGTAACAATGCAACAATGTGAGTTTGGTGACAGGGAGTCTGGAGACACATTAAAGGAAAATCCTGAGTAAATCAGTGGAGAAACACAACGAATGCAGATGTTCATGAGTGGAACATTGATTCACCGAATGGTTTGATGAGCATGAAAATGATGTGATTCAGATGTTTAACCCAGTTGAATATCTTTGGGAGATTTTGGACTCAAATGTTAGACACAGAGATGTCTTTCAGCTGGCTTGGGATTGCTTTGATGTCCCACCAGAAGAGCTGGAGGAGGTGGTTGGGCAGAGTGAGGTTTTATGCTTAAACTGCTGCCTCAATAACCTAGACCCTGATGGATGGATGGATGTTTGACCACCCTACAGCAAGTGTTTTGATCCTTCCAGCTTGGCAAGTCCGTCACAAGATGCACTGAACCTTAAGTGAAGGTGAACGAATTTGCTAGTCTGTGCCTCCTGTGACACCTCCATCTTCTCGGGTCTTCTCAAAATCCAATTTAGTTTTAAGCAGTCACCTCAAGGCACTGGAAGTTAAGGAACATATAATAATAGAGCCCCAACAATCAAACGACCCCCTGTGAGCAAGCACTTGGCGACAGTGGGAAGGAAAAACTCTTATTTAACCAGGAAGAAACCTCCAGCAGAACCAAGCTCAAGAAAGGGCAGCCATCTGCCGCGACTGGATGGAGATGAGGGGAAAGAAGAGAGCAGAGGGAGGCAGGACAAAATACCCACTGTGGAAGAGAGCTAGAGTTTAAGAATAACTAATGATTAAATGTCCCGAGTCCCTTAAAATGTGTGTATAAACACATATAGAGTGAAAAGAGGTGAGTGAAGAAGAAACAGTATGGGAAGCCCCCATCAGTCTAGGCCTATTGCAGAAGAAAGGGTTGAGGTTCAAGTTTATCACAGACCTCTTGCACCAATACCACAGGAGGTCTATTGATAGCCACCCATTTGTATGTAAACTTAGCAGAACAGCAGTGGGGACAGAGAATCTCCTTGGTAGATCCTGCACTTCATGGTGACCTATGCTATGGACTTGAAGGTGGCCTCTGGTGTTGTTTGCCACATCCCCACTGAGTTCCTGATGAAGGCTCTTAGGGTCCTGTTGATCTTGTATAGTTCTAGGCATTCCAGAATCCATGTGTGGGGCATTGAGTCATTGGCTTTCTTGTAGTCAATCTAGGTGGTGCTGTGGTAGGTCAGTCTGGTCTTGCAGTCTTGGGCAACTGGACTGTCTACCAGGAACTGGTGTTTTGCACTTCTAGTATTGTTGCGAATTCCTTTCTGTGCCCTGCTTATGTGCCTGTTCATCTTAGCCGCTATGATACCTGAAAGGAGCTTCCATGTGGTACTGGTAGTTGGATGGGACTGGTCCCTTCTGGAGTTCCTTGAGGATCAGGACTATCCAGGCTTCAGTCAGGCATTCTGGGTGTCTCTTGTTGACTAGCAGCTGGTTCATTTGAGCTGCCAAACGCTTATAGAGTGCAATCAGCTTCTTCAGCCAGTAGGCGTGAAACATGTTGGGGATGGTGCTGTCCAGAAGAAGAATGTTAGAAGGTTCTGTGATGAAGTGCTGGTTTGTTCTTCTACCTTCTATCTCTCTGATGTACCTCTTCAATCAACTGGCCAAGGCTGTGAGTCTTTGCTTGGCAGTTTCCAAGGCTCAGGTATGGGCACCTTGCTCTATTTCTTAGGCACCTTTCTGCAGCTCCAATTTTTGATTAAGTTTCCTCTGTGCTACCTTGACCTCAGCCTCTAATCTCCTTCTCCATGGAGGTTACTGCTCCTTGTGCCTGTTCATCTTGTAGCCAAGCATCTCAGTGACCACTACTGCTGTGGTCTAGATCAGCTGGTTGGTTTCAGTGATGGTTGCAGTAGGGATTGTCCGTAATGCTGCAGTTCCATCTTCTAGTAGACTTTCAGAGGGTACTTCATGGAGTCTTGGTAACCAGGTTTCCAGCTTTGCCATGATCCTATCTTTCAGGTCAGCTGCTCTCGCGATCAGCACTCCTGCTTCCATCATACTTAGGGCTTGGTACGCCATCTCGGGTACACATTTATAACAGTTATCATCAATGCATTTTATGTTTACTATGAAACATGTATCTGAGAATTTTAATTTATTGGGCACACCTATAATATGTATCCTTCAGCATGAATTATGTATAAATTATTGCCTCTCAGATCACGGTCAGAGAAAATGGATGGATAGCTCTATTTTCTAAAAGGAAAAGAATAAATGAGCACACTCAGCAGAAAATACGTTTTCACTAACATTTGAAGGAGAAAAATGTATGTGCGTCTGGTTGTACTAAAATTTAAAGATTCAGTAACTTGTGCAACTCACCACATTCAATGCCAGTGTCATTGTGACAGTTGCCATGCTACCAGTGACCACCAACACTTGCACAACAGATTGTCTCATGTTTTAGCTTAATGTGGATTCAATAATTTACATACTTGTTAAGTAACAAATGCTGACAGCATCCTTAACTTGTAGTTACTGGACTGAAATTGCATTTTTTATGGTTAGGTTTATACACTGGCAACATCTGGCCAACTAGAGGGAAAGACAGTGGTTTGCTTTGATAAAGAAATTTCGAACACAATCCACTTTAGACTCATTTTCTGTCTAAAGTGAGAGCAGTTCAGCATATGATATGATACCATTACCCACACATTGATAATTATATAACAATACTGTAGGGCTGTTCGATATATAACGATACATATCGGATGATGATATAAAAACATCTATCGTTTCATTTTACGCTATCATTTGTTTCGTGGTGTCGCAAAAGAAACTGTTTACAGCAATATTTTTTCATCGTGTTGATGGTCACTGTAGTGGCTACATTTCTTAAAGTTATCTCTTTCTCTTATATGTAATGTAACCACACTACGGATGGACAAGCGCCTGTTTTTATGCGTTGTGGTTAGCAACAATGAAGGTAACACCATCGCGTGTCCGCTTGTTCATGTTCCACATAAACCTTTCACAATAAAGCTCAAGATCCTGTTGAGACTTTTCAAAATAAACTGAATCACGTGAAAAAGCAGATTATTCACGGATGAGAAGTAAAAAAAGAGCCGCCAGGTGCTAAAAAATAAACCTTAGACTCAAACGTTAGAATAGGCTTTTCCCCGCAGCACGCCGTGTAATAAATACAAAGAAAACGGCGGTTGTTACAACTTATGTCTAAAAATGTATAGTTTCATGCATCGGTTAAAACACTCGACTCCGGGTAAAGGACGCGCAGATGGAAACACTTCACGCAAGTCGAGCTGGCCGAGATTCACAGAATTTACAGAAAATGTTACATTTTTGTGATTTATATCGTTATCGGGACGATAGAATTCTTATATCGGTATATGAGATTTTGGTCATATCGCACAGCCCTACAATACAGCAATTCTATGTTACTGGACACACTGCAATACCATCATCTGGTAAGAGTAATAATGTCCATTAAAAGACAAAAAGCAGGAAACGTGTCATTTCAGGGATTCTGATAATAATTATTAAAAAGGGGTTAAATGAGCAAAGGTTTTATGTTTTTGCCATTAAAATCTTGTCTTTAGTACCTGAACATTTAGCATAGTACAATGTAGTGCATCTCCAAATCATATTTAGTGATTACCAAGAAGACATCTGAGCACAGTGTCATATAACTGCAAGTATTTACTCATAAACATCAGACATCATTTCTTCAAGGTTAACATGTTGCATGTAATATAGTTACACAAATGCAATTAAAGTAGTCTGAAAGAAAGAGAAAAATAAAGTTCCTGAAAACAACACAGATAAGTTGTGTATCTAGAGTGTAGTCCAGAACATAATTCGCTACGACATACCGCCGCTTCACATGTTGCACACGTTAACAATTGTTTTGAGTAGCATTTAGTAATACTAAGTTGCAAAAAATGTAGCCAAAGTTCATCTTTCTGTGTCTACTCTCCAAACAGGCAACTCTGGTCAAATGCTTCACTTATATTACGGTTAGGTGAATATTAACTTCATTGAAGTTACAATGAAAAGAAAGGAAAGGAGTGTGAAACGCATGCAGAACCCTCATTCGTCCTTTGTTAAATCTGTGAGCAAACAAAAGAAAAGGCATCTCCACTGAACTCTGTACAAAACAGCTATTAAAAGAACAAAATGATCGATACATTATTATCTTCACAAAGGGAATATTTTAGACCATCGAGAATACCCATGTGGACTTTTTATACAGCCTTCTACAGTGAAGTTCATGACGTACACTTGCTCATGAGTCTATCAATCTACATTGCTTTTAAAAACGTGGTATGTACAATGCAATATGCAGTCAGCGATCCACCTGTACTATAGTTTCTTCTATAAACAAACTCTATAAAATAATAAAAATACCTTCTGTTTGCTACAGGGAAACTATATTATTTTGCTCTCGATGTTTCCCTCGCCATAGACTGGTAAATCAGACCACTTAGATAATATTACAAGCTGCAACACTTCCTCTGTTGTCATGATATGTATGAAAACAATGCAAACAAAATGCAATAAAGTGGATGCATATATTCAGAATCATTTCGCTCCGTTGAAGGAAGCCACTGCAAGTGCAAATAAAACCAAAAACGAACGGAAGAAGAGGAAAAACAGGGATGTAATGACCACTGGACATCTCGAGTGCTGTTTTTGCAATGCATATAGCACCCTCTTGTGGTAATTTCTTGTACTGGATCTAAAGCATTTGAAGGTAAAAAAGGGGATTTCAACCAGTTCCTCTGTACTCTACATCTGTGTAACTTATAAAGAAAACATTATCAGATTTTCATTTTCACCCCTTATAGAAGTTTTGTGTCCATTGCCAAATTTGCAGTGGATAGAGATCACATTTGGTTACAAAGACATGCTAAACTGTTCAGAAAATGGTGAACATTCAGCTACAAGGAGGCAAACAGTCTTTGTTCAGCAAAATATTTCTCGCTTGACCCTTAAAACTGCTCTCAAGTGACTTGTTAGCACTTTTGGCCCTGCCCCACCAAACTAAATTAAAATACTAAGATGAAACATAGCTGATATCAAAATTACAGACACGTAAGCCTCATCCTCTGGTGAGAAAAAAAGAAAAAGGAAACACATTTTTCCAGGAGTGTGCAAAGTGTGTGGCATGTGTGACATATGTTCAGTCAGGATTCAAGGTTTTCCTCTAACACCAGCAGCCTTTGCGTTGGTCGCCAGCAGCACTGTCACAGAGTCCCTCCTCTTCCTCCAGAGCAGTGAGATTGAGCTCGTCGTTAACGGACATCCGGAGTAGATCCAGGTCCTTTTTGTTGGCTGCCAGCACCTGCTCAGCCAGTCGTGTAAAAGTCTTTGGAGGAGACACATAGACATGATGAGACACCCCGTGATGCAATTACAGGTACATGCATTTCTGTGCATGGCCTTGAGAGAAGTGTCTCCCCGTGTAACCTCACCTCAGTTATATTATGATTGGTGAAGGCACTTGTCTCAAAGAAATCCATTCCATAAGCCTTGGCCAGCTGGAAGACAGATTACGGTGAAAATGGGAGCAAATGGAAAAAAACTGAGCACGTTATGCTTCTTTAGTCCCTCTCTCCCGAATAATCCCAGGTATCTAAACAGCAAAGCAGAGCCACAAAATCGAACTCAAGTTCTGCTAGGTACACATAGCCATCGATGCCAGAGTGACCCACCTTGATGCCTTGCTCAGTGGCCACCTGCCTCTTGTCCACTTCATCCGACTTGTTCCCTACGAGGATCTTCTGGACCTTGTCAGGAGCGTACTGCAGGGGTTTGTGATGTGGACACGAAGAGATGTTTACAGACAAGGGAGAAGAGCAGAAAACAAAGCGATAAGACAGCAGAGAGATGTTTCAAATGCCAGGAGAATGCAGAGAGCGCGACAGTGTACAGGAAATGAGACCTAGATTAAAAGCAAGTGGGAAGCGTGCCAGCATCAATAGGTGATATATTTGGAGAGACCCATAGAGGAAATTACATTCATAATGACTAAATTAATAGCATAAGATCACCTGGGAAACGATAAAGGGGAGCGGAAGACGAGAGAGCTTTATGAAGAAAAAGTGAGCGCATGTGGAAAAACCGTGTTCTTTCCGATATTTATGACAAACGAAGACGAAACACCGTAAACGCAGAATAGCTGTCAGGTCAGTGTGTTTGGTTTCTATCACACCATGCCAGCCATATGTTCTTCGTCAAGCTGGAGCCTCTGCACACTCGGTCCATTTGTTACTTCGGGCCTTTCGACAGCGTTGAAGAAAAATGTGCCTGATTTATTGAGTTCTTAAATCCCAAATCACACTGACTCACCTCGTCCACGTCGCTGGCCCACTTCATGATGTGCTGGAACGATCGCTCACTCGTGATGTCATATACCAGGAAGATGCCCTGAAAAGAGACGGTCAAAGATTTTAAAACAACAACAACATGCATATTTTTCAAGCACCTTTGAGATCCATGTTTACAAAATGTTGCTTGAACCCTTTTTGGAGCATTTCATAACACGTTCCTATGATTCCCATAAACAAATCAGACTAGCACTTGGAAAACTGGCTGCCTCTACTGGCAGTGTGTTCTGTGTTGTGAGCCACAGTCTGGAAGAGAAATCCACTCAACTGTTTTAGAGCACAAAACAGGATAAAGAAACTTTCCTTTCAATTTCATTACCAGTTTCTGGTAAATAGACAATTAGGTTTCAGCCAGTTTAACCTCTTTAGCAGCCCAAAACAAATTTCATACTGCTGCGAAAGGGCTACACACTCCTTTGAGGAAAGGAAGAACATTTACGACACCACTAGTCTCAGATGAAATCCTTTTGTTGTGAAAACCTCAGGGTAGCGGCTCCACTGATTCCTTTAAGAGAAGTAACATAAGCAGCTGTAAGGATTAGGCAAGGGTTATTCTTGTAGCTGGAACAAACTGAATCTAAAACAGATTAGACTTAAATTTGTACTGTGTGTGTGCAGAAATAATATTGCATCAATTTATGGCAGAGTAACTGTAGGAGACTTAAGCTACCTGCGCTCGTCTGTAGTACTGCTTAGTGATGGTCTGGTACCTTTCCTGGCCCGCAGTGTCCCTGCAAAACAAACATATATGAATATTCATTTTGTGATTATAATACAATGACATGGAGTGCAGGAGGCAGGTAATTAGAAGTGTTGAGGCTAAAGAGGACACTTAGCAAAATCTCGACCAGACACCTAAAATACCTTTTCAGCTTTTCAGACAATAACAAAAAAAAGGGCAAACTGTGGTCAGCAGAGCTTTTTTTAGTGACTCTTGTGCAGCTTTTGCAATGTCAAAGTTAAGACTTCAGGTAGACAGATGTATGTGAAATGTGGGTTATAGGCTCTCTAGATAAAATGCAAAAAAAACCAAAAAAAAAAAAACAGCAGTTGATCTGTGATCTGGTTAAATTCATAAAAGTCTTTTCTAAAAAAAAAGAAAGAAGTTGAGCGATTTAGCTGCATTTTAACAATTTTTTGCATGAAAAGAAAATTCCCTCATGCATTTCGATTTCTACTTAATTCTACAACGTCAGTGTGACGCATCAGTGGTTAAGTTTGGGAAAATGTCATCACTCTAGTTGTGAGTTATGACAGGGCACAAACTCCAGGTTTGGTGCTACAAAAATAGTAAAACATACGTGACTAAAATGTACGTGCTATCTTCTAGGTGAAGTCAAAACAGGTGGGCTTTAAACCTGGATGCTATCTGAAGGCCGCCAGATGAAGATAGCTGAGGTTGGAAAAAGAAATTTTATCCTATAGAAGTCTCTGGGAAAATAGTTTTCTGTGTTACAGTTTTTGGACTCAATCATTCATTTTTGATCTGGGAAACTATTAAAAAAATATTTTGTAAATCTTGGTCATACTATGTCTTCAAATCGAGAAATATCTGTGGTTTGAAATCACTCTTTCATCTGTGGTTGTGCCTTTTGGGTGACCTGTGATATAATTATCTGACAAATAGCACAGCTTATTGTGCACTAAAGTTTCTTTCAGCTTTTCCTGTTTAATTTTTAAGAAACACAGATGACGTTCCCAACACAACCCTATCAGGATTTGTCTCTCCCGCTAACTGTAAACAAGGGAACTTGTGTAGGCCAAACGTGTTAAGCACTATGCTGATTTTACTTTATTTTATCACTAATTAGCAATTATGCAATTTATGAATACACCTTGCTAACCAAGCTTGTTATCTCCACCCTTCAATCCAAATATGGTCCCTTTGTGCTCAAATAACCCCCCGAGATGGCAGCGGCCTTAATGCCTGACATGAGGTTATAGAACAGTAGTCCACATATCAGTAGCTGGCATTATGGTTTACATAATACTTTTTTAAATTTTTCACATGCAGTCTATGGTTAACCCTTCAAACAACATACAACACCTTATAATAAGATTTTGTCTCTTTCCAGTTTCTTACCATATCTGTATGCGGACTTTGATACCATCTATTAGTAGTGTCTTCATTTTAAAGTCGACCCCTGCAAGGGAGAAGATACGATGAGGAAACACAGCATCACATTCACAAAGTAGCTTTATTTGATATTTCTCCCAGAGACAGCCTAAATGCTCTGACTGTTGTCAGAATTGTATACACTCTCCTTTCGGTAAGCGACCAACATTAATTAACCAAGCTTGTCCGACAGATGGACGTTTACCACTATCTGCTCCAGCTTTGCAACATCATAGGAAACATTAACACAAAGAGAGGCACATCATCCCTGTATAATCAGCCTGAGAGAAGGTCGAGCTAATGATCCAGTGAGCAGAGTGCTCGTTTAGTTCAGTCCTTTGTATTGACTGCGTGGGGGAGGGGTTGGGGAGGTGGAACAAGAAAAAAAAAGAGCTATATGATAACTGAGCACAACATAACAGCAAACAGGAGGGATGGGAAGAAAGAAAAGAGAGCTGGGAAGGGGTTAAGTAAGCAGTCACTCACGCTTCAGTGATCTCTGATCTATTTCAGACAGCTGAGTGTGATATTATTCACAGAAAGTCAGACAGGGGCAAGTTTATTTGTTATCATGAGGACTGTCCATTTTTAAACATATATGAGAGTTTTTAGTTTTTAGGCATTTATACTTTGCTTGTAAATGTGCAGCATTTTATGGAGACATGGACAAACATACATGGAAATGCAGTATATAAAGCAAAAACTAGGTTTTGCACAAGTCTGTTGAGCTTGAAAGTCAATATTTGGTATGAGCATTTTAATTATTCAACCCTCAGACAAGCTTTCTTGTAATGTCTTTAAGCAGATTCAAAACTTTAAAGCTCTACTTTGGATGTTGGCTGCCTTTTGTTCTGTTCTCTGTCAAGATGATCCCATACTGCTTCAATAATATTGAGGTCTGGGCTCTGGGGAGGCCAATCCATGACTGATATTTGTGCACCGTGGCATTTTTTATTTACCACACATGCATGCTTTTACTAGGTTTGTTTTATAAAATGTTTGGAATCGTTGTCAGGACAGAAAAATGAAGCTTTTACTGCTTTCCACATCTTACCATGTTGACATATGCCAGGTTTTTCACTAATAGTTCTTTGTGAATCACATTCTTTGTGCAAAAACACTATTTCATACAATTTTTCCTTGCATTAATGAAAGCAATGCTTAAAATGCTAAGTTTTTGTTAAAGGCTTCTAAGACCAAAATGCAAAAAGACACAATTTAAAATTGGTTCTTCGCTGAGTTGGCTGTTATTTGTATACACAACACTGGTTCCCTTGAGTTAGGTGTCCTTTTTAATGCTCTAAAGACTCATAGGTAAGTCTTAAGTGGTTAACAAATTAAAAGACTTTGCAACAGTGATGTGCAAGGAGTGGACTTCAAATGAATGACAAAGCAACAAATCACCAAAGATAAACATTGAAAGAACTTCAGAAACTCTGGAAAACTCTTGTTCAATATAGCCTTAAAAATTATAAGAAATTCTGGCTCCTTAGAAAAAAACATATAATGAGAAATATATATAATGGGAAATGAGGACTTTTTGACAGTAGTGTATATGTAATAAGACTGTAGAAGAAGAGCCTGAAGCCAGGATCTCAGAGAAACTGCAGTAAACTGAGTCCTGTTTTGCATGGCAATACCCCCAACCCCCCTGAACATCAATAATAACAAACAACTGCTATAGTAAGTCTTTAACGTTTGGATAAGATACAGTAAAATTCCTAAACAAAGCAATCAGATTTTACATTCAACTACAGTCATTGTTTTCCTCATCTCCTTTCTCTATCTATAATGCAGACTAATGCAGTTAAGTCAATACAAAGCACACCCACAGGCTTCTATAGACCGCACTAATCCCTGGGAAATCAATTAACTGTTCATCCCAATTAACCTGATACTCAACACCCCTGTGCCACAGCCAGCATCACGCGCACAGAAAGAGCTACCGGGTCCAATCGATTCACAGAAATGGAAAACGTCCTGCTTGTGTTTTTTATTATGAGGTTCATTTTCTAAGACACTGACATAAGGAAAAGCTGGCATATCTACTACAGCTGGCCGAACTTGTTTTCAGATTATACTTGGGCTAAGAAGGAGTCCAGTGAATGTTGCTGGAGGCTAGAGTGAACTGGCTTGACAATAAGGGGCCTCATTTAAAAGTTATACTCAACCTTTGCCTTTGACCAGAGAGATTTCAGACTAAATGAAAGGTCAGCATCACAATCAGCAGCTTGCTGCGCCCGAGGCTTGAGACAAGAGAGGAGACCATTAAAAAAAGATGCTGTCTTCCTGCATTGTATTAAGCAAGTCAGATAGTCATTCATGGAAATTGTAATGATTTGAGCAGAAAATGCGGATATAGACAGAAAGCCTAATGGGCTCTGCAGTTTAGCAGTGAATGTCTACAAATACGAATCTGACCAAATCTGGAAAATCAAGAAAACTAAACTGACAAATCATTAAAGTCTAAGTTCTATTTCGAGAAAAGCAAGTCATGCTTCAGCCTACACTGTCTTCTTTCAGCTGCTAAAAAAAAAAAAAAAAAATCAACTTCAGTGGGTTTTTCATCCAGTCAGACATCCTGCCAGCCATTTTACAAAACTTATCCTATTGACAGGAAGAAGGGGTTTTTCCATCAAGCTGGCATTGGACAAGCAGGAACCTCTGAAGCTGAAAAACCCAACAAAAACTGCAGTTGCTAGAATGGCCACTTGAGGCTTCAAAAATGAGCCAGTCCCGATAGACTTTCATGTTAAAGGGCCAACTTTACAGCAGAAAAAAGTGTGTTTACAGCCTGGTAGAAAAATTGTTTGAGCCTCTTAGGACAGTTTCCCTCTTCATAACAATTTAAAGTTGTTTTATTCATAACTTATTTCTCTGCACACTGGAGTTACGAGTGTGGTCACCTTAACTTTCAGTTCATCTCCGCTAAACGAAGTTGGCTCTCCAATGTGTTTGTGCCTTTTTGAGCATTTAATGGAATAATCAGATTAATATTGATGCAGACCACCAAAAAGGTTCGTACTTCAGCTTTGCATATCTATGCCTTTTCATTGCATGTATACAGTTCACTTTGCTAACCAAACTTGCTAGCATTAGCACCCCAGCCTGTGGGCATTTTTAGCTCTAAGAAAAACCTGTCAGCGGCCAAATGGTAACACTGAACCTCCGCTATGCAGAATTCAACACCCATGCGTGGCATCACCGTGGCGACATTCATCTTTTATATTGCTTTTGATTACTTTATAACAACTGTGCGAAATGAGGCAAATTTAGTTGTAGTTGCAAAGCACGTAGAAACAAAGACAGCCTTCAACATAAAAATGTCTGTTTTCTGAGCTTCTTTTCCCCACATTTTTCAGTCTGCATTAGAAAAAATGTAGAACGCCCTGAATACTGCTGTTCAAAGACAGAATTTTTAAAAAAAAGCATGTGTAACTGCTGTTACAGCCATAAATGTTGCAACTATCTGCAATCGGTTAAAAAAGCCTTAAAAGGAAACACACTAGTACATTTGATTGACAGTCTGTTACTATTCGAAATGTTATTGCTTTTTATTGTCATGAGGGAATATATGCTAGAGAATAGAGCTGAATCGTGTCCGTGACTTGCACACATTTGAGTTAGCGATATGAATACTGCATACTAAATCCTGCGCTCAGCTTTTGTAGCTCTGTAAAAAAAAAAAAACATTAATCTTGAGGAACACCTTGAAAAAAACAAACGCTTCTTGTCAGCTTTGCTTCTTCCCTTCAGAGGCACAATGTGCACAGTATGAGAGACAGCAGTTAATTGAACACGGCAGCATTTCACAATCAGCAGTTTGAGAGCCATGTAAAAACAAATGGCTACACACCCAAAATTGACTTGACTAATTACTGGGATGACTATGTTTGACTGTGCAAGACGGATTAGGCAGTAAAATATGTCAGCGTGCTGTAGGTAATGGTGACAGGCTCACTAACAGATGGATGGACGGATGGATGCTCTGGCACTGACACCCAGTCACTGGGGGATGGATCTGACATGCATGACTAGCATTACTAGCAGAGGACAGACAACAGCTGTCAACAGCTGTTGTCTTTGGGGAACACAAGGACAAGGGGCAATCCTTCTTTGGCAATAATAAACTTGTCATTAATCTGTATTGAAACACAATCTTATTGGGATTCTTCAGTACCAGGAACACATAGAGGAAAAAAGGTGGCAAAACTTTTTTTAAATTTAAGGCTGATAATAGCACATGAGGGAATAAAAGCAAGAGCGAGGATGTGAGAGCAAAACACGGGGTTTGAGGGATGTCAAGGGAGAAAACCAGTGGAACATGTCTTTTTAACATGGCTAAAATATCTGAGCCGGAGGAAAAATTCTACAGAATTTTAGAAAAGGTCCAAGAGAAAAGGTTGTCAAAGTGTTTTATGACTGAATACCAAGTTATGCAGCCAACATGTGACTGAGGACCAGAGAAGAAAAAGACACGTCATTAAGTTAGCATTTGTAATGTGTCTATTCATAGGAAAGGGGTTTATGCTAGTTTATAGTTAGTGAAGTAGCTTTTACATTCCTTGGCACCTGTTGTATTTGACAGTTGCAGGATGACACAGTCTGCTTTAATGGGTTGAAAAGAAGGTTATCCAGGAAAAATGTTGCTTTAACACAGTATAACAAAAACTTTGGATGATTAATACTGAACCCTTGGAGTGATTTTATAACAAAGGGTCTTCTAACTACACTCAAGCCAAGTAGATGGCAGAAATGTACCTTACTAATAGATGTCAGCTGCTTCAAAGAAGAAGGAAACAAATAAGTATAGAAATGCTGAAGGCAAATGCTGATGAGTTTAAGGAATCTCCACTTAAAACCTTTTTTATCAGTACTAAAATGTCACATGTCTTAAAAAAATTATTTTAGAAAGATTTAATTAAAATGAAATCTGTTTAAGGATCTTGAGGTGTATGAGTGCATGTATGAAAAACTTCTGCAAAGCCTCCAGAAAGAGTTGTGTAAAACATATTCAATTCATGGAGCTTACTTCAGTCAGCAGTGGTTGAGAGTTAAGACTGAAAGTTTGACAGAAGAAATATTTAGAGTTGCAAAAGTAGTAATCTCACAAACTTCTGTAGCCTGTACCTAATCTGTGCTTGAGGGTGGCAGCTCAGCCGTGTGATCTGAGCCACTTCTCGCTGAACTGTCTGCAGCTGAGCCACATTGTGGATGAAGGAGGAAGTTGTAATGGTGATAGAAAAAGGGGACCTTCTTCTGGTTTTGGTGCGTCAATCTTGGCTGTGCACTGTGAATCTTTTTGTGTCCGAGTAACCACTGAAAATGACTCTCAGTATGAAACGTTCAGGGTCAATTGGTCAAAAAGTTTATACTCTATGATTAAATGTTAGATACAAATTCTTGTGCACCTAATTTAGAAAAGAACCAATTCTAAATGGTATCTTTGGGGAACTGGATAACTGGAGAAAAAAAAAGGCCTAAAAAAACAAAAACAAAACTAATCTACAGCAAATGAACAGCATCTGAAAGTCATTCAGAAAGAAGGAAATCATTGTCGATGTGTATGCAGGAGGTCAGCAGAGAGGAATATCACTGAATCTCTCCAGTTGTACATCTGTAAAACAGAGTGCAGGCTCTGTCGTGGTTTGGGGCTGAATTTTAGCCAGCGGTGTTGGGAATCTTTTCAAAACGGATTAATTTATGAACACAAAGTACCACCGGATTTTGTAATACCATATAGAAAAATGAAACAACAGGTCAATTTTTCAGCATCACAATATTCCCAAATACTTCAAATGCAAGCACACGTAGATAGTAACACTATCAGTCATGGATTGGCCTTCCCAGAGCCTGGACCTCAAAGTTACTGAAGCAGTGTGGAATCATCTTGACAGTGATCAGAACAAAATCCAAATTAGAGCTTTGAATGTCCTTCAAGAAGCCTAGCAAACTAAAAGACGCCTATAGTAGTAGAAATGAGGGTTGACTCAAGACAAAACGCTGTATACTGTGTGTATTTATATCTTTTTCCTGTCTTTTTTAAGAAAGACACATTAGAGACGTGACAGGAACTGCAGTAAGAGAAACATGCAGTAAAGTCGCCAGCCATCTGAAACTTCCTGACAAATACAACCTCAACTATAGCCACCTCAGCTGACATAATATACTCGTAAGATTACGCTATCTGTGCTATGGACAGGCGCAGAAAAGCCAAGTCTATGACAACACCTCTGTTTCCCTGATAACCTCCTACAATAGGATAGCCATCTGTGCTGGCTGTAATCCATTTCTGACCCTTTAGAGCACTGAGCTTATCAAGCAGCAGCGAGCTACGTGTATAACCATAACACCACCGGGATAAGTACAATGTGGACAGCTGCTTATTGAGCTATGATATAAAGCAGCACAGGGCTGATATTTTATTGGTGTTTTGACAGCCAGGAGGTCCAATGAGGCCAGTGACAAGACTGGCAAGGTAACAGTGAGGAAGATTAAACTCAGCAGTGTGACTGAATACCATTACTAAATCATCTCTGCAGCTGCTCTTTGTCAGACAAGTGTGCACGCTCCAGCCCCCGAACACAGCTATCTGTGAAAATAAAATGAAATACCTCAACAAGAGAGGAAGTATTACTCATTCAGGTGCGATCAGAACTCTTGCTCCAATTACCGTGGCCTTGTTTGACTCTTAATATTCAATCTTTCCATTTTTAGTCAGCTGAAACTAGAAAGCTAAGTCATAGTTTCTCGTTTCATACATGCAGTGGCAGTTTTAATGACTATAGCACTGATTTTATTTCATGGTAAAGAGACCAAGTGACTCACACTAACTGCCTATCGAACACCTCTTTCAGAAGGCAATGAATCTAAATATGCTGGAAGAAAGTATTGTAAAAGATATAGGAATTTTTTAAGGTAAGTAAGGTGCTTTATTTTGTGAATACTTCAAATGCTTGTGTTAAATCTAATAGAAAATAATAATAAAGGCAAGTTTCTGTGGAGTCTAATGATTTAAAAGCATATTAGAGATGACCCACTACTTCAATTAGTGCATAACATACAGAAATTTAAAAAATAAACTGGACCCAGGCCAGACATGGCTAATTAAGGAAGTGTAAATATTAAGTTCATATTTAAAAGTAATGTGGTGTTATTTCGTACCTAGTGCTTAGATTTTGATTGCTGTGGATGTGTTAAGTGGTTTCCAGTGTAACATGGCAACGGTGAATACTAATGAAAAAAGGGATCTTGTCTCAGTGCAAGAAAGACAACAAACTTAACTCAGGAGACGCAAATGTGGACACGGATTAAAGCTTGATTTAGTCTTCTGTGGGAATTTTTAATCCTACGCTGCAAACGTCTACGCCATTCAAGTCATTGCAGGTTGCTTTGACCGGACGTATAGTTACACTTCTCACAAGGTGCACATCAGGTTACGTGGAAGGTTACGCCATGAGCTTAAAAGAGGTTCCTGACTATGTCACAAGTTATAAAGTAGATTTTTGGCAGAAGATTTGTAAGTCACACATGACGGTCTGCACTGCGTGAGTATTTTGCCTTCAGAAGTGCTTTAATTCTGCATGATACAAACTTAACAAGTTGCTGGAAACATTCCTTAGAGATTTTGGACCACACCGACATGATAGCGTCACATAGTACCCGCAGATTTGTCAGCTGCACGTCCAATCATGATCAAATCTCCTGTTCCATCACATCCCAAAGGTGCTTTACTGGATTAAGATCTGATGAGCATGGAGGCCATCTACGTGCAGGATATTCAATGATATGTTCCAGAAAGATGATTGAGCTTTGTGACATGCAGTCTTGGTGGAAATAAAAACAGAAGATGGCTAATCGGCCATAAAGGGATTGAGATGGTCAGCAGCAGTACACGGGTAGGCTGTTGTGTTGGTGCTAAGGGGCTCAAAAATGGTGCCGAGAAAATATCCCCCACACCATTACACCACCACCACCAGTCTGAACTGTTTACTCAAGGCAGGATCAATCATGCTTTCATGTTGCTTATGCCAAATTCTGACACTATAATCCAAATGTTACAGCAGAAATCAAGACTCATCAGGTCAGGCAACCTTTTTTCAGTCATCTGTTGTCAAATTTTGGTGAGTCCACTGAGAGGTAGGCTCAGTTTCTTAGCTGACATGAGTGCCACCTGGTGTCCTCTTCTGTTGCTGTAGCCCATGTGAGGCTCAACGTGTTTTCACAGATGCTTTTCTGCATACATTGATTGCACTGAGTGCTTATTTCAGTTACCTTTTCCTTTCTATCAGCTCAAGGCAGCCTGGCAATTCTTCTCTGTTCTCTGACTGTAAACTTTGGAGATGGCTATGCATGAAAATCACAGCACTTCAATAGTTTCTGAAATACTCAGACCAGCCCATCTGGCACCAACAACCATGCAATGTTCAAAGTCCTTAAATCACTTTTCTTCTTCTTACTGATGCCCTGTTTCGAATTCATGTCCATTGTCTTGATCGTGTCCACATGCCTAAATGCACTGATTTGCTTCCTTGTGATTGGCAGATAGATATTTGTGTAAACGAGCAGTTGAACTGGGTTTTGCAATAAAGTGATTGTATATATAGATTTACAGCATGCAAAATTTATCTTCCAATGGTTATTAAAGTATCGGCGTTAAAATTACATTAAATAACAGGCTGACAATATTACAGTGTATAGCCAATATTTTACACAGCACAGTATTGCGATGTTTTTATAGAAGGAAACTTGATCTAAATTATAGTAATTTCAGTGTAAAAATAACTGTTTAATGCTAGAAAACCTGTCTGCAGGTACTTTACAGTAAATGAATGCAATTTGACAGTTTTATATTTATGTATAACTTAAAATTGCTTCCTGCAGAAATGGCAGGGACTGACCTGTCATCAAATGCCAAAGAGCATTTACAGGTCACGTGACAACAAAATGCTGTAAAAACACAGGAAAATGCAGTTCTAGAAACAGTGGGCGTGTTTTCCCAGCTATGTTTTTATAGTTTTGGTCTGAACCAAGCCTGTTAGTTTAACAACATGTCAACATGACAATATCCTCCACGCAATGCCAGCTAAACAACAACAGCTAGTTGAAATCCATCAAAACAGCTAGTTTTGATGGATTTCAGGTGTGGAAACACTTAAAAACCCTTCCCCCACAAGTCACAGCTGACAACCTTAATTCATGCTCTTGTGGCTATATGGGAGAAAATTCACCGTCTTCAAATGCCTTGCAGCAGATTAATGTCTACAGTATAACAACAGCAATGAAAATTCATATATATGTTTTCAGGTATCCACATACTTAGAAATAGCTATTCATTATCACACTGTTTAGGAGCTGTTAATGTCTGCATGTTGTGATTGTAGCATTCTGAGTAACAGCAGGAGCATCAGCTTAATGAGAGACAAAGGTTTTATAGTGTTTTATGAAGGAAAAAATGAGAAGCCATGGGAGCAGCAGTTTTTGGGATAATTAGGAGCAGGAAAATGAATGAGTGGACCGTAAAGGGGTGTGATAAATAATGGAATAACCAATGAGGGGGACAGGGGAGAGAATTTATATCCCTCTGTCAGCGTGAAGGTTGGGAAATGATTCATTGAACCGCTGAAGGAAAGCACTGATGATGGTCACTCTTGAGCTCCTGCTCTCTCTTTCCCTTTGGAGTTTGTGGGCCCTGTTTATCAGAAGAATTAACTTTTAATTATTTCATGAAAGACCTCTCAGTGTGGCTTATAGGCACCACCTGCTGCCAACAGCTCTTCTGGCCCATATGAGTCTGGATTTCACTGCCTGCCAGACGGCAGATTCTTACCACATCCAGCTGTGCTTGTGAACACTGGGTATGGTCTAACAAAAGCACAAAAAGATCGATATAGTCATCATTTTCAACATACACAAACAGCTGGGATTTTCCTTGTAGGAGACAAGAGAAAGGCTTGCTGCATAGGTTGTAAGCATCACTCTCTCCAGGGTGGAAGTTTCCTGTGGAGTGCTATAGGTCTAGGACTTAAAATAGCATACTGCAGCCTTTGCAGCTGTATGCATGTGGGCATATATCACATCTGGCTGGCAAAAACATGAGGGAAGACAAGCCTTTAAATGAATTTGAGCTTAATAGAGTGTGGATTATTTACAGGAGCATTATTCAAACTAATACAAAGGCATTTATTTAACTACTAAAGGAGTCCAAAAATAAAAAGGAAGAAACAAATAGAGACACGGTCGTGTTTATATTCCCTTTTTATATTGGATCTTGTGAAGTAATATCCGCCTGTAAATACATGGCTTAGCACCGGATTCATGATTCATTGCCTCGACCTTATCTCGACAACATGTTCTGTGTGTCTTTTCACTACAAGAGTCAGTTATCACTCACAACCAGCAGGAGCATTTCCTGACTTTTTCTTCACCCACGGCAATGTTTGTATGCTCCCTTCTTCATTTCTGGCAAATTGCAGATCTCTCTATTAACTAAACACACACAGAGAGCACAGCCTGCAGACTCTGCAGCAGCATGTGAGTAAAACCCACTGCTTACTGTATATCCTTATTTCCCTCACCTCAAAGGAAAACATGGTAATGCGCCTGTCGTGACTCTGAATCCAAACTACGAAGCGCACAGCCCATATTAGCTATGAGAATGAAGGCTGGCTCGGCTTTGCTGAGTCAATAGTCATCGACAGGGAAGTGGCAAATCTACGAGTTTGTTCTGCAAACAGAGAAAGAGCTGAACATGTCAGCCCTGTCAGTCACAGAGAGAACATCTGATTAGTGCATACCAGGATTGTGTAACTGATATTTAGTCAGTGATGTTTGCAGTTTTAATCATTTGACAAACTCTCATTTTACAAGATTTTACATTTTATTTAAAGACCTCACAGAATGGGTCACTAAATTTGTGCCAGGCATTGAGTTGAGAAGGAACTTTGATCAGAAACCACTTGCAGCCAATTAATGTACACCTGCTGACTCCAGGGCCCCAGTTTAACCGGTAACAAGGATGCTGATGCAAAACGTCCACTTCTCATTCATATATATGAGAATATATATATATATATAAATCTTTTTTGTTATTTTTTTTGAATGGCACTCGTTTGCATAGTCAGTGCCAAGCGCTGGTAGTTGGTGAACTCATCTGCATGGCTGCCAAGTGTTGGCTCTTCCCCTCTCAGGGCTTCTCCAAACAATCCAATCACGCTTTTCTATTTCTGCTGTATGAATTCACTGCTATGGTTAAGTAATAACGCAGCACTTTCCCGTTCAACCTTATTGGATCTAATTGGTAAAAAATTATTGGCCACAAAAAAGGGACACACACACATATAAAACGATGAAAGAGGGTTAGGATAAATCAGAAAGCTGATCAACATGAAGTGCAGAAAACAGGTAACAAACGAGTCCTGCTGGCAGTGCAGCGTCTTACCGATGGTGGAGATGTGAGATGGGTGAAATTCGTTGTCCGTGAATCTGCATAACAAGCATGTTTTCCCAACCCCAGAATCTCCGAGAAGCAGGAGTCGGAAGAGCACATCGTACTGCTTAGCCATAGTGTTGCACGTATTGTTGAAATATAAAAGCCGGAGTCAGCTAACTCAGCGATGGACGAACGACCCCTCCCCACCTGCATCCCATATCTGCTCAGAAGCTCAGCATAAACGGCTTTGACTTCGCTTTTTTTTGCTCACTGGTGTTGGGTCGGTGGTTAACAAAACAAGGATGCCCCAGCTCCACAGTCAGCCTCCAGCTTCCACTGGGCGCGGTGGACCGCTGTCAGGTGAGACTCGATGATAAAAAGACACTTCCGGTGATGTTTTTCAACATAAAAGTGGCCCTTTCGCGCTACTAGTTTTGAATTTTAACATGTTCTGTACACGCTGTTGGCTTTAAAAGTTCTGATAGTGACAACAAATAATACACCAGGCCCAAATTTCCCAGACTTTAGCTGTTTAAATCTGCCAAAACAAAATCTAAAAATGTTTATGAATTACAAAACATAAATTGGTTGTTTAAAAACGTGTTTCTAAAGCTAGGAAAAGACATAAAGCTTGTCTTTTTTTTCCTTAGGCAGGTATGGTGCTATTGGTGTCTTGCAGCACATTTCTGGGATGCAGTAATAACAACAATAATAACAATCAAGTCCAAACAATCTGCTACTTTGAGTAGATTATTATTTGTAGCATCTACAGGGCTAGGCGCCACAGAGATAGGTTGGATATACAGCCTGTATCTGTCCCGAGACAGGATCTACAACAGACTGTTCCAGCTATACTGCTACAAGGTCAGACGTAGGAAATCTTTCATACCACATGCAATAATTCTCAGCACTTAATACATAACAATGTATATGTCTGACAGACAGTCATCTCTATAATACTAACAACAACAACAACAATTATAGTCCTAAAGTTTTACTCAGGACCAAACCATGCTACCTTTGTGAATGTGACCTACAAGCATACTTTAACGGCTAAAATGAAGTGGCAAAACGTCCTGGCTTTATAATTATGAGCTACAAGCATACTCTGATGGGCAAAGTTAAGTGGCAAACCGTCATACCTCCTTACATTTGTGCTGGAATGACTCTGTGACAGCAGAAATGTGCATAAACTACTTACGGTAGGACGTTTTGCCAAAGTAGGACGTTTTGTCAGAACACCGGGCCTTAAAAATAGAGTTTAGTAAATGTGCAAAAGCTTAATTAAGCCTCTTAACATATGCACATAACATCAACAAACAAATGTGCAATTAATTATAGTCCTATTTTATTGTATATAGTCCCAGGAACAGCAAGATACTGCGCAGGACCCTCAACCTCCCAGGCGTCTGGTAGAGGACACGAGTTTGAACTATAGACCGCCCGCAGGGGCGAGAGAGGAATTTGTTATATGTAACCGTGAAACCCTTTCTTAAAGGTGGTCGATTTTTATCTTAAATAACTTTCAGTTTTAATTTGGAAGGCAAAACGGAACTATTTCCGGTATCCCCCCCGCCCCCCACCGGGTAGTTTACCAGCAGGAATATTACCTGCGGTTACATTGACTCTCAGAATGCCAGTTAATGAAATTAAATTAAAATGGTCACAATACACACGCTCATAAACACTTAAAATGTATGTTTACCACTTTTCCAAGCGGCACCGCTCGTTTCTTTACATTCTCGCGTTCAGTGAATAAAACGCCACTAAAGAAGTTTGTTCCTTTGGAGACACCGTAACAGTTATCCACGCAGTTTCCGCCCAACAGGAAGTGAGCGGAGTCCAGCGAAAGTGTGAGTGAACTGTCAAAACAAACCAATAGCGACAAAATTATATCTTCACTCAGAGCGTCCGCACATCTAAAGAGGTCCCTTCACCACCATGGACAACATGCCTAACCCTCTGTGGTGTTTCCGTGAGCAGCAATCGGCAGAAATGTTCTTGGATGACGGGGTAGAGACGGTGACTTCTGTGGAGCAGGTAAGCACACGAGCGTTAGCTTTTCTTTTTTTATAAGGCAGTGTGGCTAATGCTAACGTGCGGCTCTCCAGTCTGGGTGTAAAAAAGTGCACAGAAACTCAGCTGCCATACACACAATGCGTTATATTGCTAAAATGTCGGCACTTTGATTGAAAAAGTAATCAGAAACTTGTTTGCGGGCATTAGTTCGCCGTGCTTTATCCATTTAGCCCATGGATGGCTAGCTTTGTTCCTTAATGAGATTAAGTTTGAATGTAGCTAGCTGCTAGCCAACTAATTAAAATAGTTAAGCCTGGGCATGACATAAAGTCTAACTTTGTCTTTAGTTTCTTCCCAATTAAAACATGATAGCAGGAGAGGGCTTTTATTTTGAAAAAACCTTATAAGACGTCAATTTCTGACAGCGTCTGAACATCTCTGCATCCTGGGCACTGTTCTTGAAAGTTACTCCACTGCAATCATTTTAGATCAGATCCAGTAACAGTTATCACTTCAGTCAAGGCACAAGTTAGAACTGCATCAATAAAAAAGGAAACTAGGATTCAGACTGCCGTTTTTGCTCATTTCTAAAAAGTTCATCTGTCATTTTTTTCGGGGGGTGCAAACATTATTGTTATGTACGTTTTTGCTATTTGCAAAAAGAGATCTTTCTCTCGAGTCTGTGTGGGAAGGTGCGACAGCTGCTGCAGCATGCACACACATCTTAATCCAGGGTGTCAAAATCACTGTTTGTCTCTTACAGTGGGTATGCACAATTCAGTGATTTATCAATATTTTAGTACCTGAATTTGTTCATACTTTAGGAAAACATTTAAAAGTGCCAAGTGAACAAATGAAGACCTGGCTGTCTTAGGAAATGAGGTGGAAATGAGAGCAGTGATGGCGGATCAGGCAGATGAAGAAGAGGAGGAGAAAGATGCAATGAGAAAAAGATAATGAAAATATACAGGTTACAGGTACACTGTTAAATGGTCATATATAGTTTAAAAGAACTATTATGATAGTTATGTTAGAGTGTAACTTATAAGATGTACTATTTATGTTTCTGGTCTCTGCAAACATACATAAAACTCGATCAGGTGGAATGACAGTGTCCATCTAGGTGCCTTGTTGCTTTTGCTAATTTTGCTGATTTTTACCCCTTTTGATGACACCATACACTTAAAAAAAACAGTACAATCAGAAATGTATGCATATTGTAGCATATCCCCATAGCAGGAAGAGTAGTGACTATTGGTGATGTCACAAGAAATTTCACACATTGCAAAGCCCTCAAGAGGGTCAAATTGGACCCTTTGGCTGGCTTTTTTCACCCACTTGTCATATGTTTTACATCCCTGGTCTAAATTAAGCTATACATGAACAAATAATGTCAAAAGTTACCCATTTTATTATGATAGAAGTTTTAAATATTCCTGGCTGCTAACGTTGATAAAGTAGCTCACGCTCTTTCAGTCACTTTCCATAATATAGGTCATGTGTAAGGCACAAATACGAGGTTATATGTTTTGAATTGATTGAGTTGACAGTTTTGACCACAAAACACACATGAGCTGTTAATGTTCAGGGGTTTACACATCAATCGCACCTTTTCTGGATTTTGTGGCTGATGCTAGTCCAGATTTTTAAATAGGAAATAATCCTGTTTTCTGAAATGCCTAAAATATGTTTTTTTCCCCTCAAAATAAGCTTCATAACAACCAATCACATGCTGCTTTTTTTCTCTTTTTTTTTTAGAAAAAGGTGGAGAAATCCATTCAAGAAGTCATGAGTGTTTACAAGCAAATACACAGCTTACCACAGTAAGTATCCGCAGTGTGTTGTAGAATACAATGGAGCAGAGTCTGTGAGCTTTTTCAGGCAGACAGCTCAGCCCACTACAGCCTGTGATGTGCCTCGTTCTCCACACTTCATATATCAAACACCACCTTCAGATTTGAATGTTTAATTAAACTGCAAATCCCCATCTCTCCCTCTGACATGTTAATGCTGATGCTGCCATGTGTTGCTGCCAACATTTTCAATCCCTAAACTGCACCAACATCTACCTGTAGGCTCCAGAATTTTAATCATCTCCCACTAATTTCTATGTTTATCCCGTTTGCGGGGAGTGATGAGCTCTCATTATAGAGATTTTGGATATCCGCTAAAGGAGGAGGGGGGTTGTTTCTCCTTTTGTCCAAGGGGAACAATTAACAATTTGAAGTCCTCCTTCACACTGCAGTACATTTTTAGAATCACACATTCCATCATACAAAATGAGGAAAGTAGATTACAGATGTAAGGATGTAGGTGATAAACACTGCCATCATTGATTGGCAATTTATTTGCCAATGGGCCGATAGCAGACAGTAAGGAAAACGTCGACCAATACCAATTTTCAGTGCATCCCAAAGTATTTTTCACTATATGTGGGATTGTGTCATTTATGGGTAATGTTGATGTTTGAAAAAGGAGACAGGATGGGTTCTTTGGAGTTCCTTGTCAGGTGACTCTTTTGAAGCAGAAAAGTAGAATTGCCTTGTCTCTTTATAAAAATCTCAAAATCTTACTTTGTTGTTTTGTTTTGTTTTTTTTAAAGACTCAGACCTGGTTTCCTACATTGTTAAAGTCATTACCTGAAACCAGGACACTAAATTGGCCTGGTTATGACAGAAAAGTGTGCATTTTCAGACTCTTGCTGACAAGTAGGCCAGACGTTGTGTAGCCATAGCAATAATAATTACGTATTCATCAGTCACTCATAAAGGTGACTACATGAACAGCCATTATGAGGCATTTACAGGAACACCATTATTGGCCGTAGATGTTATTATGTTTTTTGTTTTTTTTACCCACAAACACCTGCTGTTTGTTTGCTATTAGAGAAGGCTGCACTGTGATGCACGATGGCTGTTATCTTAGCGGCGAGTAGATCTGCCCACGTAGTTTGCTTCTGCTATCAGCTGCCGTCGCTTCTCAATGAGGTGACTCATCTCATTTCTATGACAACTGCTAGATGTGAATGTCAGCGGTACTGCAACCAATGGAGAAATGCATTTTAGTACTACTAAAGAATCCGTGATATTCATCAGCTGAGGTCCTGCTTTTAGTGGTGATAATTGTTTTTTCAGCCTTGGCCGGGACTTGACCTCAAACAGGTGGGAGGCAAGATTTAAAGTTTTTAGATACGCTTTTTAAAACATAGTTGCAAAGTGCTTTATAGGACATAATAAATGGATCATATGAAATATAAAAACAGTGAGTGATTTACAGGATGGGTAAAATGAAGTATTTAAGAATAAATAAAGGCGGAATGAGAACATTTTTATTATTAAAAATTACTTTCTGTAAGAATAAGTTTTGAGGAGGGATTTGAAAGTAGGGTCTTAACCCTCAGCGCCTCTGGTTAAGGGATCCACAGCTACAAGCTCTAACAGAAATGTCCTGATGGGGGTACGACAAAGCAAGTTTGGCAAGTTCTTTGAATTAGCTGGGTCGACAAAACCTATAATCAATGTCAGCAATCTGTAAAAATATCTTTTTGTTGTGCCTTCATTTTTTGTTCGGCTGTTTGTTTTTCTTTCCTTCATTAGTTTATTTCTTTAGATAATTTGCCTGTAATATTTTTTCTTTCTTTATGTGCTTTCTTTCTCTTTTAGTTCTTCTATTCTTTCTATCTAGTCTTTCTCTCCTTCTTTTATTCACTGTTTTTTTCCATAGCTTTTATTCTTTCATTAATTTCTTTTTCCTTCCGATCATTTGGTCATTCGTTTTCTTTTTCTTTTGCTCTATTTATTTATTTGTTTGGTCATTCATTTATTTCTTTAATTTGTTCTTCCCCCCTATCTTTTTAGTTGTATTTTTGTTTGTACATTTTGTATTTTGTTTTCTTTCGTTCACTAATTTTTGGTTTCGTTGTGTACACTTGCGTGTAGCCTGTCGAGCTCTCAGCATTTAAAAGGGTGGGTTGAACATATATTTGTGTGGTGGGCAGACGAGGTTTTAGATGTGGAGCTCTGCTTCTGTCATGTAGTGATCTGTGACTCATTCTGTGTTGGTAGAAAGCGCATATTATAACAGGTGTAGCGAACACTGTGTGGAAAGGTCAAGCAGAGAATCAGAGTGGGTGGGTATCAGTTGTCATTGATGCAGATATATAGTCAGACTTATGTTTATGAAGAGCTGCAGACTGAATTTTCCTTCAAACATTTAAAGATTAACTATGCGGCTCCTTAGTTTCTGTCATTCTGTTATAGTGTTTTAAGGCATTCTTTCATTCATATGTTTATTTTTATTTGTTTTTGCCTTAATTTCCTATATATTATATATATGTCTACCTCAATTTAATTTGATGTTTATTCGGGATAAGAATACGATATGGACCAGTATCACATACCACAGCATTAATGGGTGGTTTGTGGTGCTGCTCCCTAGATAGTTTTAAGAGTTTTATGCATAAAAATCTATCGACAACAAATTAAAAAAAACACAGTGCTGAAAAATATGATAGACATGATGACTTTCTTTTCTTTTTCTTTTTTTTTTTTAGTTTCGTTGAGAAATACTTTAAAACTTGAAAGGCTAAGCTGATGTTTTGGTTTGCCTGGCTTTGGTTTCTTTTTTCTTTTTGTTCTTAATGAGGACAGGCCTCAAAGCTCTCCTAATAGAAAGTGAATAAAAAATAAGGAAGGAAATAAACAGAAGTCGCTAATTAGACTGCTGAGGATCTGAATATCTGAAACGAGTGAATAAATAATGCAGAGTTTGATCACAAACCCTTGCGTAGACGATCATTTTATTTGTGTTTCTCAGATTTTGGGCTACCTGGTGAATAATTAATTTTTGACACATAAATCGTTAGAAAAACAAGTGAATTGTGTGTCTAAGTTTTGAAATTATGAGTACTGACACTTTTCTGATTTTGTTTTTATTTATTTAAAAAAATAATAATTTCCAAGTTGTTTGACATTTAACTTTTTGTCCCTCGTTTGTTTTTCAGGCCAACGTTGTTGCGGGAACAACACTACCAGTATCTCAAGAAGGGCTTACGTCATTTATCAGATGCTTATGAGGTAAAGTAAATTACTAATAAATAAAGAAAACACACACAAATTATGTGTTGTAGATATGTAGATGTAGTTTTATTTTTTCTTATAAACCTGTATTTCAATCAAAGTAGGCGTTGTATTTACACTCATCAGCCACTTTATTAGTTGTGCTCCTTTTGCCTTCAGAGCTGAGCTGTTCAGTGCTGGAAACATTGCTCAGACGTTTTAGTCCATATTATGATGATAGCATCACACAATTGCTGCAGTTTTGTCCATCACACATCCATGATGAGAATCTCCTGTTCCCCTACAGTGCAAAGGTGCTCTATTGGATTGAGATCTGATGACTGTGGAGGCCATTTCAGTACAATCAGCTCGTTTTCATGTTTAAGAAAGCAGTTTGAGATTGTTTGAAGTTTGTGATCTGGTAAATTATCATGCTGTAAGCAGCCAGCAAAAATGTTCAGTAAGTGTTTATGCTCAGGTGGTCTTGGAAGGAAAAGCCTCTGGACTTCTTTAAGTTTCTTGAAGACGTTTCACCTCTCATTTGAGAAGCTTCTTCAGTGCTCAGAGCAACTGGTGGAGAGACCCAGATTTTTAAGCCCTGTTGGGAGTGTCCCTAAGAGGGTCGTGGAACCCCCACTGATCCTCTGCCTAATCACACGAGCCATGGTGTGAAAACTGGTCTGGGTCACAATCAGCCAAGTTTTCGGGTGAACTCATTGTGAGACCTTGCCCCACCCTATTATGTGACTTACTGTGGTCAAATGGCCCAAAGTGTGAGTGGGCGTTAAGGCGCCTGGGAAGGGATCTTGACACTGGATTTTAGATGGCAGACAGTTGGTGTCGTAAGCCACAACTTCTGCTCAAAGATGGTCATTCACAGTGGACATAGATGGCCTGTTTCACTCCTCTTTCAAACCATCTGTCCTCTCTGTCCAAAATGTGAACAGGTGCTCAGGTGGTATTAATTGAATCCCAGTGTGCCTACGCCACCACTACCAGCCCAAAGTGTTGATGCAATGCAGGATGGAAATGTCTCAGCAGAAGTTGAGACTCATCAGGCAATGTTTTAGTAATCTTCTGTTGTCCAGTTTTGGCGAGCCTTTTGGCGAGTGAATTGGAGCCTCATTTTTGGCAACCACTGTGGTCTTCTCCTGCTGTAGCCCATCTACTTCAAGAACCAGCTTGTTGTGTATTCAGAGATGCACTTCTGCTTACCTGCTATCAGCTCGAAGTAGTCTGGCCATTCTCCTCTGACATCAACGAGGCATTTCCACACAGAGAACTAGTACCGAGTGGATGTTTTTTATTTTTGCGACCATTCCCGGTAAATTGTAGAGAAGATTGTGTGTGAAAATTCCAGTCGATCAGCAGTTTCTCAAATACTCAGATCAGCTGGTCTGGCACAACCATTCCACATTCATTGTTTGAATGATTAGCTATTTGCATTAGCTATTTTGCAAATAGCTTTGTGTAACTAACAAAGTGGCTGGTGAGTGTGTGCTTAATATCGTGTGCTGAACAGTAGGACACTAACTCTCACTGCCTCTGGAAAAATGCCGAATTGTTATCCTCTGCTTTAAATAGAAATGCTGCAATTTTCAATTGGCCAAAAAAATATAGTTGTCTGCTTCTGGCAAAGTCACTGCTTTTTTTTTATCTTTTACTTTTTTAATGTGTGTGCTTTTTGTTACTCTAGCCAGAAGAGAGAAAAGCATTTGTGTTTCTCCTTTTCTTCAGCTCAGTACCTTCATTATTTCAGTGGCGTTTCCTTTGATCACACAAAAGCAGGCAGACAGCCAATTTGTGTAGTTAAGTGTACGCAGTGCTAAAGAGAACAAACTGAGTTTGAATTATATGTAATAAAATCAGCACAAAAAGCATCACACAACTAATATTTGCATCATAAATGGCAGACATAATCATAAAGTCCATTTACCAACTGCAGAAAATGAGTTTGTATGATGTTTCTGTGTGGCTCACTCCCATCATTTTCCTCCTCCTGCCCCTTGTGTGTCTGGCAGAGTTGTTTTTCTCTCATCTGTGCCTCTGACTGGCTGATCTCACAATCTCATTTATAGCTGTAATCGGTCATGTGATGCCCATTTGATTTTGCGTGTGTGTGTGTGTGTGTCTGTGCGAGTAGTGTCTGGATGCTAGCCGACCGTGGCTTTGCTTCTGGATTCTTCACAGTCTGGAGTTACTACAGGAGCCCATTCCTGCTGCCGTCGCCTCAGAGTGAGTCACACACGACAACAGAGTGGAGCCAAATAATACCCGTGCACTGCCAACGAATTTTGTTATTTATTGCTTTTTGCATAGTTCTCATAATTATTGCAGTAAAGCAGGTTTGTTGAAGATGCCACCCACCAATACCCCACCGCCCTTTATTTATAAATATCCATAAATAGTAAATGTAGAAATATGATATAGTTGTGATATGCTAGCTTTACTTAACAGAGTTTTTTAGTGGATTTCATTTTCATTTATTTTTTTAAAGATTTCTACACAACATCCTTGATGACTGCATTTTTTTTTTGCTTTGCAGTTTTCTCTTTTGTATAGCAAAATCTAATATAACCACACACAACTTTCAGGTCCACCTCCTGGTAGCTAGGGAAGTGGTGTTTTTCTGTTATGGTTGATCATTGGTAGTTTGCAGACAGCTTGTAGACACATTACCGCCCCCTTCTGGTAGTAGTAGCAAACTCTTATGTTAAACTAGGCCCTAAAAAGGAGACGGTTTACAGTTTTGAGCAGGATAATCCTCCTTTCTGGCTCCAATAATGAACATAATGTAGTTTATCTTATTCCATATGATCTGAAATTACCGACCACCCTATAAGTACAGTGGTAAATGTCACAGAGTTAGGAACCTGAGGCTGTTTTCCCTCAGACTTCCTATAGAGGCCATTGAAAAAGAATGCAGGTTTAGGGCATCTGCTTCAGTTCTCAAACCCAGGGGCTATGCACATTTGTATAATTGTACATATGAATAAACCCAAAATTTCAACATATTTTTCTAAAATGCTCCAGATGTGTTTAAACGTGTTATATTGCTTAAAACA
Organism: Astatotilapia calliptera; assembly: GCF_964374335.1. NCBI lineage: Eukaryota > Metazoa > Chordata > Actinopteri > Cichliformes > Cichlidae > Astatotilapia > Astatotilapia calliptera. The sequence continues at coordinate 17,237,607 of NC_137436.1, forward strand.
AGTTGGAAGATCAGACTACATCTGTACAGAATACAGTTATACTAGCTCTTCCTATGTCTCAGGTTATACACAATAAAAAGAGATTATTAGCTCAATTAAAATGTCCTTTATACTTTATTCCTTACGCTACAGTCACACTGTGGCAAACAGCAGTTGGATACTGAGGCACAAACAAAATGAGTGTGAACTTGTGATTTTGTTGCCTTTGAAACGGTTGCTTTGAAAATGGGGACCAGGTCTGTGACCACTTGCTGTCAGTTTGTGATTGAAGTTGGCAGATACTTAAAATTCATTTGTAACTGTGACATATTGTAAACACTGCAATTCTGTTGCCATCTACCTACAGAAAAATTCATATTAACTACTTCTAGCTCAGCGGTCCCCAACCCCCGGGCCGCGAGAGTTGAGGCTCAGGTGTGAAATGTATGGTTCAGGGTTTTTATCGGTATTTTGTTATCGTTTTTATCGTTAACTCGGTTTTCCTGGGTCTTTTCACATGTGTTATGAATAAATCTTCTTTTTTTCGGTACCGGTACTGGTTTTATTTTGTTGTATTTATCCTTAAAGGCCGGTCCGTGAAAATACTGTCGGGCATAAACCGGTCCGTGGCGCAAAGAAGGTTGGGGACCGCTGGTCTAGCTGGAACCTCATAGATCTGGACCCAAAATTTCCCCCCAAAATAGTGATGTAGTTCCTGCAAGATGGCAGTTTAAGTGCTCAGCAACCTTATTTTTATATAACCAGAATGCAACCAGTTGGCAGCCAGTTCAGTCGAATCCCCGATTGCAAAGAGCCATGTCCATGTCACACATGGGATACACTCCTTGGTGCAGACTGACTCTGACTGACTGCAGCGTGTCAGGAATCTGACTGTTATGAATTGAAGGGGATCAAGTGCCAGCAGTGCGAGTCAGACTGCAATTGTTTGTAGACAGGTTTCTCCCACCGGGCGACCTATTCAAGAGCCTCGTGATCACAAGTGGCCCACCACAGGTTCAGGGTGTTGGACGCAGACATTATACTACATTACATGTACCAATGTTACTGTAAACTCCTCCTATCCTCTGGCTCCCTTCCTAAAACACAAGTCACCATTTTATAAAACAGAACCAGAAGTGGTAAGAGATGAAAGATGTTGATTAAATTACCATATAATGACCATTATTTTTTTTTTCCTGTCCAGCTGCAGCATTGGCCTGGGCTTTGCTGTTAAATCATCCCTTGTCCTTGTTTCCATAGCCAACTTCAAGAAGTTTAATTTATTCTCTGTAATAGAAAACTCGCAGTAATAAAAAGTTGGGGTGTTGATGTTTGAAGCAGTGAAATGAAGGTTTTTCCAAGAGTTATTATGCCTGATATGTGTGATTAAAAGTGATGACAACATTGTGCATGACTGGCAGGTGTACTTATAAGTACTTTTTTTTTATGCTGACACGGCTTCAAACACTGTTGCTCTCACTGCCACCAAAATGTCATTTGATTAAATTACTGCCAGTCAAAGTAGCACTCTGCAAACCACGTAGCGAGTCGCCGTTCCAGGCTGCCAGCCCACGCTCTCATTATAACCGTGAGGCGTGCCAGCACACCGGCTGGCACTGCCCGGGCACCAACGTGATGGCTTTGTGCTCACACACACAAAAACACTGGCCCTGTTCAACGATCTATAACAATGCAACCTACAAGAGATTGCTTTCTCTGGTTTATGAAGTGTACACTGTTCTCAGGTCAGTGTTGGCACCAGACCGGTTGGCCAAAATTAAAGTGGGCTTCCCTTCCAACTCACTTGGCTCAAAGCACTCTTACAGTTTTATTATTTTTCTCCATGGCGGAGGATGAAGAGGACATTTGTGAGCGAAGCAGCGTGGTGCATGGAGGCTGGAAAGAAAGGGACCTGTGGTAGAGTTGGTCTATGCAGTATGACACGTCAGCTAAAGTGAAATAGCCCAGTGGAGCGTGTTTTATAGCCTTCCAACTTTCTGCCGGTCTGAGGTAGAAAATAGGAGCTGTGATTATTTAGTAAATGGAAACTGTGTAGCGTGCAGAAAAAGTGGTTTGTTCAAGTCAGGTGAAATAATTAGCGTCAAACTTTTAAACAGAAAGAAAAGCTGCTATACGTACATACTTATACAGACTGGAATCTGTATTGTACAGGATTACTTGACCCTCAGATGACCAAGTGGAGTAATTTATGACGTATTTTTGTGCTTATCAGCCTCATACCACATCCTTTATCTATGAAAGATATTCTAAAAATGTGCTAATGCAAGTAATCATGGTTTCTAATCATTTCTATGCAAAAGCAACGTGATCGTCACCTTCATATCATTTTGATTGTCACATTGGGTATTCGATATCTGCAGCTGCTAACAGACCTTTCTACTGAAGGTTCTACTGTTAGCCTTGGTTTACGGCAAAACATTGCAATGCAGTGATTAGAAGCAGAAAACTGCAATAAGATTGAAGACTATAATGTTTAAAAAATACACTATCCATGCCACAGTAATGGGCCACTTACTGTTTTTAAAAAAAAGCTATAAAGCATGTAGGAGAACTACACTGACAAATCACTGGTAGTAAATGTTTTTGTGATTAAAGATGTGTAACTGCAACATACGACATGGCTGTGATCCCCATTTCTTGACACCTCCTTGAATATTTGGTTCTAAAAATAGTATTTAGATATCAGCATTATTTTTATTTATTTATTTATTTTTAGAAATCGTGTCAATATCTTGTGTAACTCAAGGAAGTGAGCATCAAAACTCATTATCTGTGCAAACATACATTTCTGCAGATTGCCTAAACGTGCCAAAAATTGCGAACCCTTTGGGTGTTGACACAGATCTGAGGTAAATGGTAACTGTAACTTGCCGTCTTAATCAAACGAATAAATAAATTATGTGTTTTACAAAAAAGCTGAAAAAAATAGTAAAACAGTGAATTTGAAAGTTGATTAAAAACAGTAATTATATTTTAGCATTATTGCTGCTGGATTAGCCTTTACAAACATTAATATGATTTTTGGCAATTACTGTTAATTTAGGGCAGTTGTGGGGTAAACCTTTGGGTGGTGGGCTAGTACATTTGTTCAAACTATCAATACAATTAATGAGTGTTTTATTGCTGCCATGCAATTTCAGCAATCCTGCATGTAAGAAAGAGTATGCTGGTGTTTGTAGTACATTCATGCAGTACCATTTGGCTGCTCTTTGTGGTTGTCAGTTTGTATATTAAATAAATAATGATATTATAACCTCTGTATCTTTGCTCTCCAGTGTGTGTCAGTTTCTGGCACGCTGTCAAAGCCCAACAGGGGGTTTTGCCGGGGGACCGGGGCAACACGCTCACCTTGCACCCACCTACGCTGCCGTCAACGCCCTCTGCATCATCGGCACAGATGAGGCCTATAATGTTATAGACAGGTATGATCACACAGTGTGCTGCTAGGGTGGTAAAATGACAACATGACAAACACAAAACAGCTTCCGTTAAAGCAGCTCAGTTTGTTTGAAATTAATATGTCAGACAACCCCTAATTTATGTGATGATATTTATTGGATTTCTTTTAGACTTGCATAGTTTATTACAGTGCTCTTATTGTATCTTGGATATTTATTTGTATTTTATAGGCTATTTAATATTGTGTCCACATGCCTGTGGGCTTTAGATTGGAATTAGCTTACAGTTATCCTATGAGATGAATCTTTTTGTGCAGTTTGTTCTCTGACAAATAAAGATGAAACTAAACTGTGGCTGTGTAATTGAAATTCATAATTTACGCCTTTAAATTTGTTTGTGTAACTGAATTTCCCTCCTATGCTATAACCACTATAACACATTTTCTTACAGTTGGAGGGGGTTGTCGCAGCTACGGATCATGTTAATGTTATTTAACCAGCAGCTCATTATAAGACCATTTCGAAACACTGTTTACATGAGTTGTTTTTCTCCTAATTGACTCTGCGTGATGGAGAAAAGGTGACGCTTTGCGTGTTTACAGTCGAGCAGCGATTCCCGTTTCTTCGCAGCGACGCAGATTTAGACAGCGGGTGTTGACTTTGCATTAGTGCTTTATTAAATTTGCAGCAGCTACTCTTCCACCCCCTGCCCTCTCTCTCCTCTGTTTATTCTTCACTCCATCTACAGCGCCTCCTCCTCCTCCTCTTTACACCATGAACTCATCCTTGTTTCTAATCAACCCTTCTCCCCCTTCTGTTTTGACTTCCTCCAGGGAGAAGCTGCTAGATTTCTTGTGGTCAGTGAAGCAGCCAGATGGCTCCTTTGTGATGCACGTCGGTGGAGAGGTGGATGTCAGGTGAGGCCCCAGAAGATAAATTCTGATTCCTCTATCCTTGTGTTTTTCTGTAGGTTTTTATTTTTTAGAATTTGCTTTTCATCACATAAGAAAATTTATATCGTTAACTACATCTTTGATGACTGCTTGGACACCAAACATCTTTGGTGTCCATACTGTGTTGATCACAGTAAAGGGGTCATTTTTGAAGGCTAATTTCCCCTTAAGCACACTCTGCTTTGTATTTATATTCTCCTGTGTTTTCTTTTAGTGTTGATAACAGGGGAAATAATGAGAAATGCCCACATCTCTTTTACATAATAGTGGATTTATCTCATTTCGGATGTGTGTGTGTGCTTTTTCCTCTTTGAGGCTGTTATGTGGGGCTTTTTGTTATGTTTTTGTTTTGTTCTTTGAGGTTCAGTTTCCTTTGAACAAAGAACTTCAGAAGGTACATTTTCATTCTCAGAGGAGCCTGATATCTGTTTCCAACCAATTAGCATCGAGGTGCCGTTATGTATTACTAAAACTGTCTTTCTCTTAGGCAGGTTTTGCTATTCAGTTTTTGATAAACCATTTTGTGTCACATTTTTCTAAACTGTCAACAAAGTTATCCTTATTTTGAAAGTTTTTTTTAGGGGTTGTAATTACAGGATTTTCTGATTTGATGTTAGTGTAAGTGTGGTGATATACAGTGTTATGCAAAGATTTAGTTGCCTTATTCGTGTTTTCACTGTTTTTGCTAGAAGTCTGATATAGCTTAGCTTTTAAAAAAAAAACACACATGCAATTTAATTACCACGAACAAGTCTGGCTGCTGTCACTGTTCACGAGCAGCACTAAATGTATTTTCCAGATGAAAGTACTCCAACAAAAAGTGGCTTATACATTCTAGGGGAACTTTTTATTAGGTACAGCTTGCCAGTTCCAGGTTGGATCCTGTTTTGCCTTTTTTGTTTCATAGATTCAACAAGATGCTGGAAACATTTTCCATAGATTCTAGTACATATTAACGTGATAACATCACATAGTTGCTCCAGATTTGTTTTGTTTCGTCATCTTAACAGGAAAAAAAGTAACTTGTCTTTCTACAAACCTGGTTTAAGGTTTTTCCCAGCACACATAAGCACATCGGTTCATCGTGTTATCATATTTGAAAGAAATTGAAATCAAATAAACCCCAATTATTAAAACAGTCTTTCTTTCTAGTTATTTAGTTAACATAGTTTTGTGAACCCACATGAACTATAGCCAAGGTGTTCATCATAAAGATAGAAGATTATTTATATAACACTTTTTGAGTTTTTGGACGATCTCTGCAACCAAATAAGGAGTTTTATGCACGTCTGATACCTGAGCTTTTCAAGTGATTTATTGACAATATCAAAGATTTAAAAAACACCTTTCTTGAATTCTAGTTTAGTTATGGTTCCTTGCAGTCTCAACATTGCAGGGAAACAAAATATGTAACAGTCAAAATGACTGTGACTGAACAGCAGGGGAACATAAATGGCAAACTGGATGTTTGTTTGGTCTGCTGGCAGCCTAAAACACAGTATGATGATGTTTAGCGAGAGCTTCCTGCTCCCTCTCAACTTTATCGTGATCTTTATCAGCCTGATTTGTTTTTTCTGCTTTTTTAGGAGTGCATACTGTGCAGCTTCGGTAGCATCGCTCACAAACATCCTCACACCTAAACTGTTTGAAAACACAACCAACTGGATTCTCAGGTACAACAACCGACCACAGCACTCTGAGTAAATTATTAAAGAGCATTTTTGTCCTGCTTTTTTTACATAATCCAGTGTATGGGTTTTTTTGTTTTTTAACTACATGGTTTTCTGATTTCTAGCTGTCAGAACTGGGAGGGTGGTTTAAGTGGAGTACCGGGTTTGGAGGCACACGGCGGTTACACGTTCTGTGGTACAGCCGCCCTTGTCATCCTGGGCAAAGAACACATGCTGGATCTGAAAGCCTTGCTGGTGAGCACATCCTCCCTCCCCGCCTTTTCCTCTCTATTGTAACCTCAAATGCTCAGTCTGTGTCCCAACAGCAGAAAAAGATGCTATCATTGTCAGTCACAACAGGGGCTTTGTGCTAAAGTTTTATCGCTTTCAAAGTTGGGTGCTCAGTTCTGTGACGAAGCAAGTACAAAATGTCATTAAAAATCAAATACAATGTTGCAACTCACAACAAAATTTCATCTTCTGAAAAATGTGGAGAAATCTCTCTATGTCAGTCTGTCCTTCTCCTATTCGACAAACATTAATCTGATCCACTTATTGTTAAGCTTTTCTCATACTTACTATCTTTGTGATGATATTTACTGACTTTAATGCATCCACAGGCCTCTAATTCCCAAGTTAATCATTCACAAAAAGTGCCAAACGTCAGGTGCTGGTTTAGCTCAGTAGTTGAGCAGGCAAGCAGATAATGCAAGACCAAATGCAGCAGCCTGGGTTTGACTCTTTTGTTGGGCATCTTTCCTGTCTGCTCTTTACTGAAAACTATCTAATAAAGGTGAGAAAAACCCAAAATTAGTCACTCAGGAACTGTCCTTGCATACATCTTTACACTACATGTTACTTTTATTGTGCACAATCGCACGTCGCAGTAATGCAAACTTCATCATGAAGTACTAAAAGGAAATAAGTATTCAGTGACTTCAAGCAACAAAATAACCACAGATTACATGAAGTGAGCGGGTCCCAAGTTAAAGAGTGAATGTTACTGCTGTTTGCTAAAAGAGGAGGCCTGAATTTATTGATGTCACCTAGGCAGAGCAGCCTAGAAATGTTTAGCTTTTAAAAAATTCCTTATTCTGATAGTTTGATTATGTTTGGTTTCTGTGATAAATTACTCATAATTTGTTTGAAGCAGTTTCCAGGAAAACTGCAACCTGCTCTTTCTTCACAGACTCGTTTAAACTGGCACAATTACACAAACGCATTCGCCGAGTCCTTGTAGCTGTCCTCTTTACACAGGAGTAACTTAAGAATGACCTGCATGTGAGCTGTTTAGGAGACATCTGTAAACTGGAGCTATGAAAAACACGGGTTACACTCTTCCTGAATCTACTAAAACTGCCGATGTTCCTTTTATGACTTCTTTACATTGTTTAGCTGCACCATAATGTGCTTCCGTGTATTCAATCACTCTTTCTGTACTGTGGAATAAACATCTGTGCATGTAGTTACTCTTGGAGCACTCTGGAGGTTTACATTAGTTTTTGTTTTGCAACTGTTGGGATGCTTTGTTTCTCCCCTCAGGGAAATCTCATTTCCCTTCTTCCTTAGTAGTAAAAGGTTAGGAGCAGCTGCCCTTTAGCTTTGATGCAGGTCGAGCTTTTGAGTCATGCTCAGGGAAGCTGCAGTGGGGCAGATGCTCGCTGACACAAAGCTTGAGGTCATCCTGAGAAGATAAAATGATAAGGCTGTAACCAGAAGGCCAGTCTGCAGCAGTTTTTTATATTTTATTGAGCTCATAAAACACTTGATGTCATCATCCCTTAGCTTTTATTCAAATACTGTGTGATCACATTTGCATGTAACTGTGAAGTAAACCTGTTTCCACACCTGCGTGCACTAAAGTCCCTCTACCTTTAAACAACGTTAGTTATTTTCACCCAACACCTAGCTCAAGTGGCAGGTCAACAGAGCGCGCTCTCTAAGGTGTTGTGTGTCACTGTCCGTCCCTCAGAGACGCCCGGCATATGGCTCTGACTGAAGGCGGCGGGTTAGCAAAGGTTGTAAGTTGAAACCAGGTGGAGAATATCAAAAGCAGCGAGACTCGCTCGCTGCACAACTCGAGTCATAACCTAAAAATTGTATGTGAGAGAATGCATAAATCATTAACGCTGAGATACATAGATAATTCACAATGAACAACTTTCATATTTACGTGGTGTCATTGTTTATTTTCACGGGGATCTATTAATGATCTTGTGATGATCATAGTCCAGATTCTCATTAGGAATTCATTAAATCCGTGAACAACCAGGCAAATATACTCATTTTACCGCAAGCCGCGTTGTTTCTTTGCCTTGCATTTTTCTTTCTTTGGTAAAGGCGGCCACTTCTCACATGATTAAGACATTTAAAACCTTTTGAAGGTGCACTAATTAAAATTTGCCTCTGTGGCACGCAAACACCCATTAGTTCCCTCATCCAAATTTGGATGACTACATATGTGGCCAGTCTCTAACCTTTAAAAGAGAGAGGTGGGGAGCTTGTTCATTCAGGTGACTCTCCTCCAGTATCTCTTGGGTGACTCTGAGGTGAGGTGTTCCAACATGTCCTAAGGGGGGGGGCAGAGCAGACCCAGGACATGCTGGGGAGATTACATCTCTCAGCTGGAATGCCTTGGTGTCCATGCAGAAGAACTGGTGGAGTGGGTTGACTTTGTTTAGGCTGCTCCCCCAATAACCTAGCCATTGATCAGCAGCTTTTGTGTTACATGGCCTGGGTATTTTCACATTATTAACTCTTTCGCCCACGGACACTCACTAGGACTAACCCTTGTTTCTCTTTTCTTAACTGAGCAGTTTCTATTATATTTCAGGGCTGCTACCAGAACAAAATGACAGTTTTTTTTGTGTGTGTGCACCAAGTTGAGAGCAAATTTGGTCCAAAGAGCACTTCAAATAAAAATGTGTTGCAGTTTAGTTTCATCTGGTGTAGAAACATGTAGAGGTACAAATGGAGGCTGGAAATGTTACAGGCGTCACTGCTTCTGTTACCTCTTGAAGGCTCTGGCTGCTGGGCTGGGTACAGGACACACTCACTCTGTGAGCTTTGTAAGCACCTGCAAAGCCAGCGTGCTAACACAAAGTTCAATTTTGCGTTAGCTAGAGTGGATCGTTTTCTGGCCTGGGTGTACTTTGTGCTTCACTGTTACGTTCTTGTCCTTTTGTGCAATAAAAATGACAGTTATGTAATCTCCACTCCTCAAAAAAGTGCAGGCTGCTCAACTATTATTTTCTGCTCCATCAACATGAACGCCAGCTGCTTGTAGCACAAGTGCACAGAAAAGGGGACACATCATGATGTTCTTTTTCTTAGTCTGCTCTTGCTGGTTATTAAAGAACACAAATGATATTCCTACAAATTCCTTAACTTATGCAATGCACATCATAAATCAAATACATTGTGATAATTTGATGCTCTATGTAAACAGCAGAATTTTCAGAGCCATTTTAACACTCTCCACCACTGCAGCAAATCAAAGTTCAATATATATATTTTTTTTATCTCAGCGCCCAGATGCAGTGAAATTAAAGCTAAAGCAGTAGCATGTTTGAAGCATCTATGGTACCCTGTGACTTAATGAGGAATTATGTGAAGAATAAATAACAGAAAATATGAATTGAAGGAAATTTGCACAAAACACACATACTCACTATCAAATTTAGGTGGATACTCCAACGTTAATTTACTGATCACCGGTGCACATATCACTGTCTGTGTTGTGAGATAAAATGCAATAGTTTTCCATACAGCTTAATAAAGTTTAATATGAGACATTAAATAATTTCAAATACTTCTTTCCCACGTTTGCTTCGTAGCAACTGATGTGCAGTAGTTTAATACACATATTGATTAACCCCCCCCCACCCCTTCTTCCAGAGTGGAGCTGGTATTAACTCCAATATCCCATAATTATTCAGTCCTATTGGACTGGATTGTACCAGTTGGCAATTTCCATGGCAGCAGTTTTCTAAATCGTTCCTATTCTGAAAAATATCAGGTCCCGTCTGGTCCGCTCCTGCCTCCTGTCTCGTCTTACCCTGTGAGGTTTTCAGCTGTTGGTATACATGCGATTCCACTCAGAGCTAAAGGGACACAAACACATGCAGTACATTCAAATTCAAATTCAAATTTTATTTGTCACACACACACAACCATACACAGTATGACATGGGGGTGAAATGCTTGTAGCTGTACAATGCCCGACCATTAAATGACAGAAGAAAAGTTTTACAATATTTACAATTTACAGTTTACTACAGAATTTACAAATTAACTTAGGAATTTACAGTAAAGAATGTGCAAATAGCAGAAGAGATTATAAAGATTATAGGAATTATAGGATTATAGGAAATGTGTGGTGGTGCGTGTGGTGACGTGTGTGAGAGTCCAGTCTTTAAGTGAAGTGTTTGGGAGAGTCCAGTCCTACACCTGGTTCAGGGCCCGAATAGCCTGGGGGAGGAAGCTCCTCCTCATTCTCTCTGTTTTGGCCTTAAGGGAGCGGAAGCGCTTCCCAGACCTCAACAGTGAGAAGAGTCCATTGTTGGGATGGGAGAGGTCCATCATAATCTTCCTAGCTTTGGACTTGCACCGCTTGGTGTAGATGGACAGCAGGTCAGGAAGCTCTGATTGATGCGTTCGGCTGAGCGCACCACCCTTTGCAGATCTCGTCTGTCCTGCTTGGTGCTGTTCCCAAACCAGGTGCAGATGTTTGCCGTCAGGACGCTCTCGATGGTGCAGGAGTAGAAGTTCTTGAGTTCTACATGCTTTGTTTGTTAATTCAGCGTATTTAAATGTGTGTTTGTCACCTTTCCTCCTCAGCGTTGGGTGGTCAGCAGGCAGATGCGATTTGAAGGAGGTTTCCAAGGCCGCTGCAATAAACTAGTGGACGGCTGCTACTCTTTCTGGCAAGCTGGACTCCTGCCTTTACTCCACAGAGCCTTATACAAAGAAGGTGCCTTTACATTTTGACCCTAAACTCTTAAAACAGTTCGAAATGGAAAGGTCTCATCACCGTAGCATCAAGCGGCACAAGGAAAACCAATTTAGCAAAGCGTGATTTTTGGTCAGAATTATTTGAAATGATAATATCAGCAAGTCTCCACTGACTTCAGCTGATCTGAATGAATGTCAGTGCAACAAAGATAGAATATTTTTCCAGTTTTAGTCGTTTTTCACCCAAAACTCTTTGAATAGTGAGTGATAGATTTATCAGTGTCAAAATCTTGAGGTTTGTCGTGAAGCAGTCCTTCGTTCTAAAATGTAAATCAGAAAATTAGAGAATATGTGGTTAGGAGGTCATTTTTCTTTAGATTTTGACTATAATTTGTATTGTTATTCTGTGGGGGGTTTTAAAATGTTAAAACTGGAAATAGCCAGGTGTTCACATTTTCATGTTGAAAATGAAGTCTGAATTTTCTGTGGGATCATCCTGGGTTTTTTTTTGTTGGGTTTTTTTTTTTTTTTTCCCCTCTTGTGACTGACCTGTGTGTTTGCTCAGGAGAGTCAGAGCTGAGTCAGCAGCGGTGGATGTTTGAGCAGCAGGCCTTGCAGGAGTACATCCTCCTGTGCTGTCAAAACCCAACAGGAGGCCTTCTGGATAAGCCTGGCAAGTCAGTACCACACCATCTGAGCACACACACACACACTACATATTTGTACAGCTTTACTCATGCGTAGCGTTTTTACATCACTGCCCTGTTTTATTGTCTTGGTATGTCCAGGTCCAGAGATTTTTACCACACGTGTTACTGCCTCAGCGGCCTCTCCATAGCACAGCACTTTGGGAACATGGACAACCATTACGAGGTGATCCTCGGCAAGGAGGAGAATAGATTGGTGAGAATGAAAGATATACATTATATGAAACTTTGACAAATGTTGGGTGTAATAAATATTTTACATAGAGGACATGTTACTTGTTGGGGAGTGGAGTCAGAAGCTGGTCTTTACATTCAGTTAAAACATGTCATCCTAAATGAGCTGTTCTACAGTTCTAACTCTACCTTCCTGTTTCGCTCAGAGTTAGATTAGATAATCAGTGCACACTCATGTGTCTGACCCGCCTTGGCTTTCTGAATAACTCTGTGAGGTCTCAGTCATCATTAGTGGAGACCCTGAAGGGGATGGTTGAGAAACACGGATGTACGTTGCTCTTGCTAAGAGCTTTGCATCCATCGTTATTTGGCGGTCATCCTAGACCTAGAACAAGAATTACCCGAATGTCATCCCTTCCCCTGTTCCTGGACTTGTAAGCACCGACCACATATATGAGAGCAGGTAAACGTATAGCAAATCAGTCTGCAAGAGTGGGAGCTATACTCTTGGATACTGTCCAGGACTGGAAGATGCAGGCTGACTTGGATCAGAAGCTCAGTTTTCCACCAGAGATCCCAGCACCTGCTCGTAGGCCGGGCCAAATCTCGTGGAACAAACGGTACCATTAAAGAATGCGGTGGGTGAAGCGCACGAACAGAAAAAGCTGAAATAGAATGAAATAGCAGCTGAAGCTGAAGAGAGCAACGAATGTACAAGCTGCTCCCTTTAGAGTTGGGATGCAGGGCATTTGTAGTGACATCAACAACAAGGCTCCCAAAGAGCACAGAGGTTTGAGAACAGGCTTTCTGATAAGTCATCAATTCACTGTCAGTTTGGAAAACGGACTCAAGTGGGACCGCAGGATGTCCAGCATAAGTGGTAAAAGCAGAGCAGCCATGAGAAACCGCATGTGGAGCTAGTGCATAATAATGCCTCAGCAGATGAGTCCATGCGATCATAATAAACCGCTGGGGTCGCAGGCGTCTGCACAAACCCTCCTGGTCACCGTTTGATCTCAAGTTTTCTGTCATTCAGACTGTAGCAGACCCACTGACAGGACACTGTGGAACATGTTTGACAGAAACACATATTAAAGCATTCACAGGTTTTACAGAAAAGGTGCTTTTCCAAAGGCTGTTATGTTAGGGCGGAGTCCTCACCGAGTTACACTAATTAACTCCTGAGCAGTTTAAAGAGATTAACATTACTGTTAATTGTTTCAAGTCTGAAATGGTAGCTAACGACATATGTAGATTTTTGATGGCATTATTCATTCCTAAAGGTCTGTGTCAGTCTCGGCTGAAAACTCTGCATTAAATCAGGTGGTTTCATTTAAAATAAAACAATGTTTTAGGACCTTTTTGCATCAAAAACTGAAATACCAACAATAGAGCTCAAATATTATGTATGTATACAGGTTTTTATATCATGTCACGCAGTTGCAAACACAAGCGGCTCTTCATGAGTAGATGAGAACTAACTGTGCACAGTGACACGGCTGCTTGCAGAGATAATCGCTCATACGGGAAACTGCTTAAGAAGGTTGGCAATTTTTATTTTTATTTTTTATAACCAGGACATGATTTCTGCACTACATTTTATATGTATTTTATTTTTGTTTTTTCTTTCTTTTTGGGCAGTTTTTGGTTTATAATCCCATTATTTTCAAGAGAAGTTGCACATTTTTCTGCAGCCAGTATCTCTAAAACTGGGAAACTTAAATATTCTTGCTTTAGCTATTGAAGCTAACAGTATAATTGTCTCTTTAAGGGTAACTGCTGCTTCTTTTTTTCTTGTTTTTTTGCACCCTTTCATTTCATCACCATGCAGTAAATAATTAAAGTACTGGTTTTCTTTTATCAGCCATGGTTTAATCTGCACGCACCTGCATAAAGAGTCAAAAACGCCTCAAAGGTGTTCCCGTGCTGACTATTGAGTGCAGTGCAGTCAGGTTTAATATGAGAGAGCTATAAAATGAGAAGCTCTGAAAGATGCTCTACAATAAGTGGGGTTTATAAAAAAGAAAAAAAAATTGAAGCTACTGAAATGACACGTGTGGTTGCACGTAAAGGCCGCGGCAGTTGGTTTTGGTTTTGTTTTCCTGTTTGCTGTTGCATTACTGGCACTGACAGCTGTTTACAGCAAGTCTTCCCCTTGCACATGCATATGCATATCGGCTCGTAGGTTAAAACAGCAGCCAGGTTCAAACTGTATCCCTAAAGTGCCTGAGCTATGGTGTTTTCAGCTCAAAGTGTAGTGGGTTTCTTTGTGGTGTGCAATTCTCAGATAAATCAATAAAACAGTCTCGGTGGATGGTGGCAGCTTCCTGTGATGAAAATGTTAAAACTGCATCATAATAGTGAAACTGCAGTTCCACCCACTAATGGGATATAATGGGATATAATAAGAAAAAAAATACATACTGCGACAAACGAAATATCTCGCAAATCTTTTGTTTTCTTCTTCTGACCAATTAGGCACCAACTCATCCAGTTTACAACATCTGTCCAGAGAAGGTGGCTCAGGCCCTGCAGCACTTTCTCCGGATGCCCGTTCCCGAGGTCAGCAGGCAGCCGGGAGGCTCCGGTGAAGACAGACCGTCAGATGCTGCTGCTGCCTCCTCATCAGCTGACCTTCAGTCCTAGTTGGTCCTCAGCAGTAACGTCACTGTGCGTTTTTAAAAAAAACAAAATAACAAAAATCAGCCAACTCTGGGGATCGCCCCTGAGCCGGGAAGCTGTTGTCAGGTATTTTGTGGACAAGCGGGATAGTTGACCCTCGCTGCAGACCAGTGCTGAATTTTGCCCCAAATAAAGGTCAACGGTTTTGCAAGGGCAGCCTCACATTCAGTTGAATATGTTTTATTTTTATTTTTTTTGCTTGCATTGTCTGTTTTCATTCTCTGAAATAAAGGTGGAACTTTATAAGGTTTCAGTAGGTTAATAAAACTTGTTAGAGCTTTTCTCATGATGGTGTTAGGGTGCTGAGGGGGTCGGTCAGGTGTTTTTTCTGAGTTTGTATGTTATACACGTATTATATTCACTGGCCAGTTCATTAGGTACACCAGTTCCACTGCTTTTGTAAAGCAACCAACAATAGGGCAGCAACTTGGTGTATTTACACACACAGGCATGGTCAAAACAACCTCCTGAAATTCAAACTGTGCTTTTTTTTTATGCCACATACTATTCTGTCTATCCCTTTGTGACCACACTTGTATGGTGTATCTACTGTGTCACACATCCGAAATCATCCCGAACTGGTTTCGTGAATGTAACGGGTTCACTGTACTCAAATGGCGTCCGCAGAGCTCAATCCAGCAGAGCACCTTTGGGATGTGTTTGAACAAGCGATTTGCATCGTAGATGTGCGGCCAACCAATGTGCAGCACCTGTTTGATGCTATCATGTCAATATGGGCAAGAGTCACATGTTAGATGTTTCCACCAACTTGTTAGAGGAAGATCTAACTTGGTACTAGTGTACTTAACAAAGTGGCTGGCGAGTGTATAATCGCACTCTGTGTAATTTCCCTTTAACTTGAAGCTCAGCAAAACAGGATGCAGTAGATCCTCACCAGGTGTTTGTGTTGCTAAATTAAAAGGTAGCAAACTGTGTCGAGTCCATGATTACAGGACAAATGGGGACAAAGTACTAAGACAGCTACTTAACTCTTTCCCCCATAAAGATCACATTTTATGACCTCCTTTGTACCCTTAATGATGACTTGACACCTCAGTGTGTAACAATAAAGATGCGGTTTGATGACCATTAGGATATTTTCCAGGTTTTCAGATGACAGCTAGATGATGCAGACCCAGTCATTTTGTCCTATAAGCAGGCCTGAAGTATGAAAGACGCTCAGTTCAGGGAAGAGCATCAAGGGTTACTGCTAGTAGGCTTTCAAAAGGGTAAAGCGTTATTGTAGATCTTAAAAGGTTTACGTTTGAGGTCATTTTAGACTTTACAAAAGACAGAATAAATCTATACAAAATCCGATTTAGTTTTTCTCATCTCAGTAGTTGCACCCTCCTATTTTAGAAACTGGAGCTTTTGGACATTTGCCAAATGATTTATTGCATCAGCTTCATAAAGGCAGCGTGTCTAGGCTCATTCCATGCAAACATGTTATTTACAGTAATGGGAATGGCAGTTACAGGTGGATACTGGGGAAGGGAGACTCGGCGCTTGAATAGGTCATCAAATTGGTACATGTGTGCAACTCAGGGCAAAGAACATGACATATTAAAGCAATTAAAATATTTCCGATGCTTGTAGACTTTTCTAAAATCCAGAGAGTGGTTAAACCGGAGAGCAGGAAACACACACAAAAGTATCCTCTAAATAAGAAGGGAATGACCGTGAACAGACAAGAGTCGGCTGGGGTTGGCCGCTGCTCAGCCACCTGGTTAAAAAACGACTCTCGTGTAAAAATGGGAAATTATAACACATCAGGTAGACAAACAAAACCAGAAAAACCTGACTTCACTACACCTGCACAATAAATCAGTTAAATTCAGTTTGAGTCTTTAATGTTCCCACGTACAGCTTCGTTAAGCCGCCGCCACACATTTTTTCGATCACGCCATGTGGCTGCATTGTTCAGTTCGATTGCACATTTTCAGACTTCTAGAAACTGTTAACGGTGAAATGCATTTTAAAATTTGAAAAACAAAACATGGAAACCATAAGGATGATGACACAGGTCATTAATGACCAAATAAGATTTCATCTATGATGGGTATTTCCATTTCCAGTTTGGTCTTAAATTTGATTTAGAGGCATAGCTTTGGGCCAACAAGTGAATCCCAAAGAGCTGGAAATGTGCCGTATATGTGCGCAGTGAGTCCTTAAAAAATTGAGGAAATTCAACAGGTGGAGGAGGAAAGAAGTTCCAAGGCTCTTTCTTTTCAGTTGAAAATTTCAAATGTTTTTATTCTTATGGCACTGTCATGTTTAACTTAAAAAACAAAAACCTTCCAACATATTTTGGCACACAAGCCTTCATCAGGGGAGTCAGTAGATCAATTCTGGGTCCCCGTGTATGATTTATTGTAGATTTCTTTAACATTTTGTGCACATTTTTTTGAAAAGAAAAGCCTTTGAGTTTTTCGATGTTTAGTGCCTCAAATAGCAGCTAAACAGTTGACATTTAGCATTTCAGTTGATCAGGTTTGATAAGGTCTCGTCCTAAATGGTCTCATTGGAAAGGCAGCTGTCAAGAAGCCATTCTTAAAAAAAAGAAAAAAGAAATTGAGCAGAGTCCAATATTTTAGCACTTTCACACACCGAAGGAAATGCTGATCAGTGACCACAGACAGACAGCTAAAGGATAAAATAGTTTATTTTATAGTCTCATAGTAAAGGTAGGCCTCAACTTGCAAGACAATTGTTGGCAGTATGTACAACATACTTGTAATTTCCATGGAATGGAACTGGACAAAGACCTACTACACTAATAATATCCTTCTAAATAGAAATTAAATGGAAACAATATACATACACACACATTTCCTAGACACGAAAATGCTTCCTTTTTTTTTTTTTCCTTGGAGGGGGGGGGGGATTCAGCAACATTGATTTTTACTGTGTAAAGCACAACACACTGACATGGACTTCTTTTGCTTCCCTGTACTGCAGGAGACGGGGGCTACTTTTTCAGATTCAAAACCTAGTTCATAACCTTGAAGAAAACTACATGTGACAAAATCAGCATCATCTCATGACTTGTGTGATCACTAAAGAAATGCATAACATACTGTTTGAACTTGAAAACATCCAATTAATGCTTTTTTGAAATATATAAAACGAGATGCCTAATGTATTCAGCCACCTAAAGTCATCCACTACTTCAAGCTAAAGGACAAAATACGATATAAGTTCAGGAATATTCTCCTTCAAAACATCAATTTCAACAGAACAGGTTTCTCTCTCTCTTTTCTTTTTTTAATCATCTTGTGTTGACAAGTGTGTGCTGCAGGAAACGTCTGCAATCCAGTGGGGCTGAGGTGGGTTATCACTTTTAACATTTGCTCCGAGCATCTTCACATTCTTTACTGGAAAAAAAAAGAAAGCTACAAATGTTTTATTCATTTTTAAAAAGGTAAATCTTTCCAAAACTTTTTTTTTTTATCTAGGTGTGTGTGTAAATTCTAAACAAAAACAAAAAAAATACATAACATAGCAGTGCTTGAAAGAGTACACCTGGCTCATCCTTCCTCCCAAAGGAAAAAAAGATAACTTGGGGGAGGAGGAGGAGCTTTACTGAGGGTACACACACACACAAGAAAGCCTCGAGTCCTTACATAGCCAAGCTGCCTCTTTTTAGGATTTGGATTGATGTTGCTAAAGAAGGGGAGGATACCAATGATGGAGAACAAAAATCAACAGAGAAAGAGGGGTGGAGGAGGAGGGGAACCTGAAGCTCTCTAGGTGGATTGAAGCAGTTGTCTTTCACCCTGCTTACAACCTCTCTCCCGTGGGTGGAGACTGGCTGGAGAGAGACGATTGTGGCGGCTGTTGTGAGGAGATTTGATGGCGACGAGTCTCCAGTGCGAGCCCATCCAGAGATGGAGGAGAGAGGATGACGAGGGAGGCCGAGGTGGTCGTTGGCATGAAGGTAGGAGAGGTCGGTGAGCCTCGAGAGCTTTGAAGGCCGTCTCCCCTCTCGCCCTCCGCTGTGCTCTGCTGCCTCGACCGCACCTATTTTTTTTCCTTTTTTTATTTTTTCGTTTTAAGACGCTCGGCTCTCTAGCTTGCCTCCACGCGCACCTTCTTCCTGGTGGGTGGCTCTTCTGCCTCCGACTCCGAGCTGGAGTCGGAGCCGCCGTCGAAAGCCGACACGGCGCTGCCTTTGGGGTTGGTGTACAGGCTGCTGTCAGACGAGGAATAGTTGGCCTGGAGCTGAGCTGAGCCCTTCACTTTCTCCAGAGCGCGGACTGCGTGGACACAAAGGAACAGAGAACTCAAATTTACTGAAGAAACGATTGGTCTGAGGAAACACTGCTGATCATAATTCTCTGCTTTTATAAGCTGGACAGAAACCTGATTAGGATGCATTCAAAGCACTAACAGATTACTTTCAGCGCGAGATCTTGAAGTAATTAAACAGATTTCAAACAGTCAAACTTAAGAGTGAATCTGAATCCTGGGGCCAGAATCGCCCCAGCAAAGATACCAATCTGGATGGCATTAGAAATTGTGAAGGAGGGCATTTACTTTGGACTCTTACCTGCAGTTTCATGAGTTTAACAACTTCTCTTATTGGCAAATAGCTCTCCCGTGGCTATTCATACTACACCAAAGTAAAAAAGTAGTAAATCAACTATTAAATGACAAAAAAGTTACAGCACCAATTTCTGTAGTTAAACTTCTTTAGACCGACAGAAAGGGCAGCTTCTTTGGGCCGGCCCACTCAACATTAAATTGGGTTGTTTGTCGCCCACAATGTCACATGAGCTCAATCAAACTGCTTCAAAGCCTGAAACTGGACTGTTTATTGAGCCTTCTAACAAACAAACAAACAAACAAACAAACAAAACCCTTAATTTTACATATATTATCTTATTTCTATCAGTTTTGCTACAGCTGGCATTTTTGTGCAATCTAATGCTTAAAAGGGGGGAAGGGAAAAAATCAGAGTGATGACGCAGGGGTCTCACAAAATTTTAGCCTCCTGAGACCATGCATCCTTATGTGGGAACACTGCACTCAGGATTTTCTGTATCCTACACTTAACTCTGCTCAATGAAGCGTATTATACTTTGTTAAAAGATGGTGACTTATTGTATTATAGTGTAAAATAAAGCAAATGCAACCATTTTCGGCTCAGTTATCAGGAGGGTTTAAGACTTTAAGAAACAAACGTGATTCATATACATATGGAAAACATCCTCATTTTGCACAAGAGTATATTAATGCACCATGTCTAAGCTACACCTTTCATTGAGTTTTGGAGGATTTTAGGTACATCAGAGAGCAGAACATGATGGTCCAAATTTGCTCAAGGTCTAAACAATGACAATATTTAGACCTTTGTCTCTCCAAAGTCTCTGAGAAAGCTTCCTGTGCTCAACAGTTAAAACCATTTTTGTCTCTTGGATTCTCCAGTAATGCTTGGTACGAAATGCACATTTATAGGTCCTTTTGCTTTTTATGTCGAAAATCAATCTTGTTTCCATCATTCTGAGCTTTGCCAGGTTTGTCTAATCCTTCACTCTGGTTTTAGTAACCACCATCTTCGTTTACATGACTGTTATGAGCTTACTGAAGAAAGCCGATTGTAACCTGGTTACTGAGAAGCGTGGAAATATTAGCCTTAGAGCAACCTCGGCCCTGGACGTAAAAATAGACAAGCACATCTCATACATAAACTTTAGAAACATGAGGGAGAGACGTTAGAGGGGCCATTCTCTTTTAGGTGATTACATGGAGGTACAAGGAGGCATGTTATTAAACGCTCAAACATAATGATAAAATGTTGTATTTCCCCCATGTAGTTGCAGATGATCCTATAGTAAATTTAGAACAGAAAAGGGGGCAGACTTGTTCTTTTTCTAAAAAAAACTAAATAAATCTGTTTATGCGTAAAGAGCAGTGTGTTCTGAAACTATTCACACACACACACTCCTTTATCGCCAAAACATTCAAACAAACATTTATTGTTCGGCCGTCCACGCTTGCACCTATCGGGTGGAAAACCTCACAGCCGACCCAAACCAGCATTAATCAGCCCGCCTCTCCCCGATAAGAAGTGTTACCTTGTTGCTCAAGCAGTGCGTTCTGCCTCTTCAGGTCGTCGATGTCCTGCTGGTGTGTGTGGTTTTTCCGCCTCATGTACTGAATGTACTCTGTGGCTTTGTCTAGGATTTGAGCTCGAGACGCCTGTTTGGTAGACTGCTGTTAGTGACACATGCAAAAATTGAAGCAATGACGCAAGTATACAGAGTCTTTATCACATTTCTAACACAGTAACGCTAACCCCTGCCATGATGCTACGCAGACTGGCCCCAGAGAGCAGCACACTGCAGACTCAAACCACTGCAGGACACTACAGGGTATCTGAGACAGCAGTGCATTTCTCTACCTAGCTTGCCTTCTTTTAACCCCCTGAAATCTGCTAGCACTTCAGTCTGACATGCATAAGCTTTGTCATACCCCTGACAAGTTACGGTCAGAGGCCTCTCCTCGATTACAGCAGACAACAAACACTGCAGCAGCAACCAGCTCAGATTACAGCTTTGCCATCATGCCTACCTGGTGTCTGTCAGCTACTTGACCTGTACAAATTATGGCTGGGTATCACTGATTTTAAAAAAAATCATTTAAAGGCTCCAACTTACCTTCTGTTTAAGAAAAACAAGTCTAATTTAAATTAAAGTGACAGTGACAGCAAGAGGTGTCCACCATAGAGAATGTGATACAATCCCCCGTTTCTAGGGAAAAGTGAAAAGTGCCAGATGTGTATGAGTGTCAAAGAAGGTGCCGAACCAAAGTTGCCTGCAGGTTTTTCTTGTGCAAACACTCGCTAACCAGTAGCTCAGGACAACTGGAGAAAGTGCTACACTCACTGGAAATGAGAACGCTTCCCTTAGAAGTAAAAGCTGTGCTGCAGAGCTGAAGCAAACATGAGTTTCATTGAATGCCAATGATCTGTTTCCTGCTTGTGACGCAACAGCTCGGAGAGTAGCTGGACCATATTTGTAGACAACTCCACCACTTCCATTCAAACAACTGCAGCAATATGCTAGCGATCAAAGCAATCACAAGGCCAAATGGTCAGGGAACAACCTAGCAACAGGTGAGTCACTGGCCGGTCTGTAGGCCTGCGTGCCTGTGTCTTTAGCAATTATTTTCCTAGCAACTGCAATCAAACCTCCAGCAACCAGTTGGGGATTATGTATCCTTCACAACAGGCAGTTACCAGGTGGTCACTAACCACTCTAAGCCCAAGGCCTTATTCAGTTGATCTTTTATTGCCACACATCCAAAATTGGCAATAAGTTAATTTCACATGGCTAGCAATGGCACGTTTACAAAACTTCAATTAAGGTCATGCGTTGCAAAGAACACGCCACTGGAAATAAATTTAAGTATATTTGGGATTTAAGCTTTATTTAACTGTCTATACTGAGGCCACTATGTAGTTTATTCGAGTTGGCATATCTGCACTGCAATTTTGCTACTCGAATAGCACTTGTGAGTGGAACTTATCTCTTCAAGTTGAGCTGCTCTCTTCCCGTCAGTTTGGCAGATAGAGGCACAAGAAGTGCTCGTCAGAAATGCACAGATGGAAACGGCACCAATCGCAGTCATTGCAATGAAATGCAGTTACCTTTGTAGGGCGATGCATGTCTGGTCACGAGGTTTCATAGGATTTTGCAGTTACAACGTACCCACAGCATAAATTTAATGCAAACATTTAAACTCTACATCACTCTTATTGATAAAGGTAAGCCAAGTAGTATGGATAAATATATGTGGACATTTTCCTCTGCCTCAGAAGGTTAACACTGCTAACTGGACCTTCACCCCATCCACAGATGTGTTGCTGCCAGAGGAGGCAAAAAATGTCCATCAGATATATCCTACAGATGATATGGATGTCCCCAACTACTAATTTCATAACCGCTTTAATGCCTTTGCAGGTTAAACACTGCGTTAAAGGGGATACGAGTTGATTTCAGCTCCTTACCCTGCAACAAAACACATTTGGGCAGAAACACAACCCAAATATCTCCAAGTCTGATGGCAGTAAAGCTGCTCTTGGGTAGCGCTTTAGCAGCTCTACTGCTGAATTACAGCTCACCCCAAGAAACTCAGAAGGCTTTAAACCTTACTTCAACTCAAAGGCAGAAGCGGACTGACATTTAAGGAACAGACGTGTTTCTTCTTTCCCAAAAAGCAGTTAATCAATGGAAAATTAGAATTTAGACTGAGGATCAAGTCTAACAGTCAGGAAACAATAAGTGTGGCACCACCAGCCTTCCTTCCTTCTAGATTATAGGCTCAACATGCTTGCACTGAATGCACTTTCCAACGCTCAACTATTTAACACGTCCACATATTCTAAAGCAGCCAACATACTAGTGTTCATTATCTTGATCAAAACACTGCTTGAAAGAATTTTCCAAGATGCAATCTATCACATTTTTTTACTCTGCTTGTTTACGACATACATTACGGCCATTAGTGCAGGGGAAGGGGAGCTGTTGGGTAAGAAAAAACCAAACACTACTCAAGCCAAAATACCAACAAAAAACAGAAAAAAGATCAGAATTACAGTCAAACCACTGCAATCTTCTGTTTAACACTAGAAGGCCAGAACCACTAGGAACGTGAAAAAGATGCTCAATCATTAAAAAGGTTTGTTTATTTTGTAATTCGTCCTATATTTAAAGAGTTAAGCCTTCTGGTTAATCTGCCTGTTTATGATCAGCACATTGGTGCAAGTGATATGCCATAAACCAGCGGTCCCCGACTTTTGCGCCACGGACCAGCCTTTAAGGTGTCGCGTATAAATACAACAAAATAAAACTAGTACCGGTACCAAAAAAAAAAAAGATTTATTCATAACACACGTGAAAAGACTCAGGAAAACCGAGTTAACGATAAAAACGATAAAAACGATAACAAAATAACGCTGAAAACCGATAAAAACCTTGAAAACCATACATTTCACACCTGAGCCTCAACTCTCGCGGCCCGGTACCAAATGACACACGGACCGGTACCGGTCCGAGGCCCGGGGACCGCTGCCATAAACAGCCTCATAACCATTTATGCTAGTGTGGCTCGATCAGCCACACTCATCTCAAAGAAGGTTCACAACTCCCAATCCGTAACTGAACAGGGGAAGTCCATATTCCTATTTTTTACGTTAATGCAAGTTTAAGGTCTAAAAATTGGCAAAATGTTTATTATTGGGAACTGTGACCAAAGACTGTGAACCTGCCCAAACCACAACAGACTGCCACTTGGTAATCTTTGAAACACATACTCAGAAGCACAAAAGTACACTGATTTGATACCCAGCCATAACTTGTTTTGTTGTTTTACAGTGGGGCAAAAAAGTATTTAGTCAGCCACCGATTGTGCAAGTTCCCCCACCTAAAATGATGACAGAGGTCAGTAATTTGCACCAGAGGTACACTTCAACTGTGAGAGACAGAATGTGAAAAAAAAAATCCATGAATCCACATGGTAGGATTTGTAAAGAATTTATTCGTAAATTAGGGTGGAAAATAAGTATTTGGTCATCTCAAACAAGGAAAATCTCTGGCTCTCACAGACCTGTAACGTCTTCTGTAAGAAGCTTTTCTGTCCCCCACTCGTTACCTGTATGAATGGCACCTGTTTGAACTCATCATCTGTATAAAAGACACCTGTCCACAGCCTCAAACCGTCAGACTCCAAACTCCGCCATGGCCAAGACCAAAGAGCTTTCGAAGGACACCAGGAAAAGTATTGTAGACCTGCACCAGACTGGGAAGAGTGAATCTACAATAGACAAGCAGCTTGGTGTGAAAAAATCAACTGTGGGAGCAATCATCAGAAAATGGAAGACGTACAAGACCACTGATAATCTCCCTCGATCTGGGGCTCCACGCAAGATCTCATCCCGTGGGGTCAAAATGATCATGAGAACGGTGAGCAAAGATCCCAGAACCACACGGGGGGACCTGGTGAATGACCTGCAGAGAGCTGGGACCAAAGTAACAAAGGTCCCCATCAGTAACACACTACAACGGCAGGGAATCAAATCCCGCAGTGCCAGACGTGTTCCGCTGCTGAAGCCAGTGCATGTCCAGGCCTGTCTGAAGTTTGCCAGAGAGCACATGGATGATACAGCAGAGGATTGGGAGAATGTCATGTGGTCAGATGAAACCAAAGTAGAACTTTTTGGTAAACTCAACTCGTCGTGTTTGGAGGAAGACGAATACTGAGTTGCATCCCAAGAACACCATACCTACTGTGAAGCATGGGGGTGGAAACATCATGCTATGGGGCTGTTTTTCTGCCAAGGGGACAGGACGACTGATCCGTGTTAACGATAGAATGAATGGGGCCATGTATCGTGAGATTTTGAGCCAAAACCTCCTTCCATCAGTGAGAACTTTGAAGATGAAACGAGGCTGGGTCTTCCAACATGACAATGATCCAAAACACACCACCCGGGCAACAAAGGAGTGGCTCCGTAAGAAGCATTTGAAAGTCCTGGAGTGGCCTAGCCAGTCTCCAGACCTCAACCCCATAGAAAATCTGTGGCGGGAGTTGAAAGTCCGTGTTGCTCGGCGACAGCCCCAAAACATCACTGCTCTCGAGAAGATCTGCATGGAGGAATGGGCCAAAATACCAGCTACTGTGTGTGCAAACCTGGTAAAGACCTATAGTAAACGTTTGACCTCTGTTATTGCCAACAAAGGTTATGTTACAAAGTATTGAGTTGTATTTTTGTTATTGACCAAATACTTATTTTCCACCCTGATTTACGAATAAATTCTTTACAAATCCTACCATGTGGATTCATGGATGTTTTTTTCACATTCTGTCTCTCACAGTTGAAGTGTACCTCTGGTGCAAATTACTGACCTCTGTCATCATTTTAGGTGGGGGAACTTGCACAATCGGTGGCTGACTAAATACTTTTTTGCCCCACTGTAATCGATAGCTAAACAGCGATGTCCATGTGGTGATTCGGACTGAGATAAATCAAGCCATTTTGCACTGTGTGTTTCCTGAACTGAAATAAAACCCTTGTGCAGCCAGTTGCTGAACCCACTCTAAAAATTCTCTACGTCAATGATGTCAAAACAGGAAGAGAGCAACAAAATGTCCTCATAATAACTTCCCAATGCTGCTCCAAGTACTTAGACTGCATCACTGCCTTCCTGTTGCCAGTCTGCACCCTTCTACCATTTACCCTCCACTAATCAGCTGCCCAATCAATGCCCTCCACATGAAGCAACAAGACATCTGCATCTCTGAACATCTACATGCTGTTTTCTAAACATCATAAACAGTAAAATTCACATTTTAGCATAGACATGACACAATAACAATTCATTCAAATTCAAATATTTTTCATACATGAGTGTGTAGTTGGCATTTGTGTGGTAGGCAGACTTACAGGCTGAGTGTTACCAACCTTTTCTCCCTGCAGGGCGGGTACCGAGTCTCGGAGGCTGTGAAAGCTGTCTTTGATGTGGTCCCTACGCTTGCGCTCCAGCGCATTGTGGTGTGCCCGTTTGTCTGCCTGCAATGACAAGAGTCACAGGGCCTTAAGCCAGGCAGCAGAGCAGCGTGGGTAGAGGGACAGCGGGTGTCCAGCCGTCCCAGTCAAACGTTCACAAGCCGCTCTGCTGCCAAGTCGCACTCTGAAGTAAAACACTGCTTTGTGCTTTTAATTCAGTGCAGCCATCATTATTATTAACCAACCATTACAGAGGAGGAGGACTCATTTAAGATGTAGTTAATATCCCCAGTAAGGCATCAAAATTAGTTTGTCTTCAATCTATAATAAAACACTGAGAATGATAGTCACACATTTTTAAGGCCATCTTTAAACTGCTCAACAGCCTCAACCTGTAAAAATTCATTTTACTATTAAAGATGTAAATCCTTTCCTTTTCACCAACTTCAAAATTTGTGAAACATAACCCTCCTTTCTTCTTTTTTAATATCAACACACTTATCTTGTCATTTTAAAGAAATTCATATTAAAACAGGGACTGCAGTTCACTGAAACTCATGCAAATATTATTGCTCTGTAATCCACAAGATAAAAGGTTTAACCTCACAGTCCTCAACGGATTTCAATATCAGCAGCCGATATGACAGATTCTACATAGAAGGCCAGATCTTAGTGTAGACCGTCATTACTCTGATATTTTACCCAAATTTAAATATGACCAAAGGTGAGAAAACTTTTCTTTTTAACTAAACATAAGGAAGATATAACATATTTAAACACAAAATGCTTAAATTTATTAGACCAATAGTCATAAAAACAATCAAGCTAATATTTTAGAAATAGTCCAAAACTTGTTTAAATCTAAAAAATTATATTGGTATTTATTAGACAAACTGCATTTGTGTTTTTTAATACCTGCATTTATGCCGGCACACTGTACTCATCTGAGAAGTCCGAATTTAAGAACATCAGTCAACCATAGAAATCTAAATAAATAACTTTAAATTTTGCAAATTAAAGAGCATAAAGTGCATATTGGTGGATTAACAATCACAGAAACGTGAAAAATTATTTTGGTAATCACCAATAGTGTTAATCTAGTGTGACATAAACCTTACATTGGATAGTGGTCTAATAAATTTGCCAAGCACTGTAGATGCATTATTACATCTTAACATGCTAACAATGAAATGCTACTTCCAGCTCCCTCTTCATTTGCTGCAAAACTCTATTGTCTAAAATAGACCAAAATACGGAGAAATCTCTAAATTTGAACATGAAAACTAGTCACTGCAAACATGATGACAAATAATAGTGTCAGCTAACTCCCTGATGAGAAAGTAAACAGTTCAGCAGTCATGAACAGAGGTTGTTTTGCTCTCCAACCTTTATGGGGTTCGGCTTTTCACCGTAAATTTGAGGTTAATTTTAGGCTGTTGTATGAACTAAAATACAACATTTTTCATGTCTTTTGTCAAATCAAATAACTAGCTTAACTATAACAACCCAACACTATTAACAAACACCAACTAAAAACAGGCACATAACTAGCTGTTAATTCAAAACCACACATCTGAACTCCAATTATTAAACTCGAGGCATAAAACAGCTGCCATTAGCACATGACCAGAGCACTGATCAGCATGTAGTTCGGCCTGTTTTTAGGCCAAACAATTACAGCCTTCAATCAAATCTGACTCCTGACTAATCCATGCTGTCACCAGGCTGAGCCCAACTCCCAATAAGAGCCTCCAAAATCATCTGTACATCCACCATCACACAGCTTCAGCAAAGCACGAGATGTGACTAAAATATTAGCAATGAAAACAGAACAATATTTGTGGTCACGCCACAGTTTCAGGCAAAGAGAAGAGGAGACAGAAGTCAGGTGACCTTGTGTCATCTGACTCATTTTGTCCATGGATTACAACAAAAGCCAAAGTGGCCACGAGTGAGATGAAGAGCAGGTTAAGACAAGCCTTTCGCTGTGATCTCGGTGGGCGTAAAGCGTGACTCAAGTAATACTTTAAGCAAGTAAACATCCTGCTGAAGGTCTTAGCAAGAAGATAAATGCTGCAGAGCATGAACACATCCTAGACACCCTGAGTGTCACTGAAACTGAAACTTTAATTAAAAAAAAAAAAAAAAAACCCCACATATATACCCTTAAAGCTACCCACAATGCATATCATGTGACTCAGTGGCAGCTGCTCCTACAGTGTGTTGCATAAAACAGAGACCAACCAGAAGGGAGAAAAAACCACCAGGACCATGTGCCTCATTGTGCCAAGCACTCCCTCCATTAATCCTTGCATGAACAAACATGACTGCTATTGATGGCATGTGCAATTACCAGTCTGGTGGCTGTATCTATGGATGCTTCAGCGACGAGACAATAGATACAGAAAGTGCACGTGGTTGACTTTCTTGTTCAACGGCAATGAGGGGAAGACTATTATGTTCAGTATATTAACAGGAGTAAAGCCCAGAGTATGTTAGCATTCATTTATTATAGAATTCCTGCTTGTTAAAAGCAAGTGGTGACTTACAGACAAGCTATTTAAAACACTGGAACTGCTTTAAATACAGTTACCAATCAACGCTGGCCATTAGGTTTACTTTCCCTTTTGTAAATGTACAGTTTATTTGGCTAAACTCAGAGCTGGACGATAAAAATGACAAAAGAAATGCCCATGAATAAAGTTTTGCTCAATATAAATATAAGATATGGTCACCATAAAGCTGACAAACCTTATTCCAGCATGTTTTGACAGATAAGACAAAAGACCAATGATAATGAGAACACAGAGCCACGTCAGCATAGGCTGATATAGGAGGTGTAGCCAGTAGCACCACATATGCTAGTGTTTGGGCTGCAGCAGTACAAGTGAGTGTGATTGAGATAAAACAAAATAAAAAGTTTAACGACGACTCGCGGCACAAGACTCAAGCTACGAGAACTTTGCTGAATGGAACTGTCCGATAACAAGACACGATGCCAGTAAGCACAGTCGATAATGTTGAATTAAAGGAACTGACCATTAACATTTCTCGTACTTTCAAAGCTGTACATGGACTGTAGAGCGACGGCTGGACAGCTGTGTCATTCTTCGCCACCACACTGGCTTTGTGGTCAAGTTGCACATCTGATCCATATGAGCGTCACTGCCCACTTTGTTGAGACGGCACTTTGCTTCTTATTCGAAAAAGAAAGTGTACTTTACTGATCCCCGTGGGGAAATTCCTCTCTGCATTTAACCCATTCACTCAGTGAAGCAGTGGGCAGCCATTGGGCGCCCGGGGAGCAGTGTGTAGGGACGGTACCTTGCTCAGGGGTACCTCAGGGTAGCTGTTCAGGGGAATACAACCCGTTCCTCTGCTTCAGGGAACAGACGTTATAGACATAACTGTTCGCTTGTGCCTTGGAGCACAAGTGGCCCTAAACTATCTGAATGTTCTCCTTTGCCTGCATTTGAAAGGTTCTTGAATTTGTACAGACAGTCTGAATCTATATTAAAAAAAAATATATATCATTTTTTTTAATATCGGATTAATATCTAGGTTATACTTATTTGGAACAGACCAAAGATTTCAGTTTTCCATTTGTGTTTGTGTTCTTGATTGTATATCTTGGTATGAAAAAGAACCTCTAAGCTTGACCGAAATTGTGAGTCCATTTACAGCACGATTTATATTTCAGACTGATAAGAAAGAAATTATTGTTTTATGACTTTCTTTCCCATATCAGCCAGCCCTAGTTAAACCTCACAATAAACTCCAATCCAATAATTCCATAAAGCTGCTTTTGTTTCCTCATTTCTTTCCATTTGTTTAAAATTAGCAAAAATAAGCTTCACAGGCGGATTTTGACAGGCCTTTCACGCTTCTTCAAAGTCTTCGTTCACTATTAAGTGCTGATTTGAACAAAGTTCCACCACAGATATATATTTTAGTGCCTTTAAGTTACTCTTTGGCAATGTAAGTCGCACTCTCAAGAGGATGTTGAATATTTACAAAAACCATCAGAATTTGAATTTATAATAAATGTTTTAAAAGCATATAAATGTTAAATGTTCATGCAAAGTTTCATTGCACCAGTTAAAGAGGAGACAGGGTACATAAAGACATTTAAAACCACTGCAGTTTAAAACAGTTTCAAGGTCTGCAGTAGTGACTTATAAGTATAAAATGTAAGTACTTTTTTTTAAGGGGAAAAGTGGTTCTGTTCGGACAGTAAATATCACATTAGTAAAGATAAGGTTAGTCATTTCATGAAAAATTTGATTTATTTAATACCACCCACCTCATGACCTCAGAGGTAAATCATTTTTAGTGGTACACCAACTTCAGTCTGTTTAATTGAGGCAAGATTTTACCTTCAGCCTATGAATATTTTATATAATTTAATATTTTTACAAGCCCGAAAGCAAAAAAACAAAACAACTGTATCTGAGAAGGTCTAGAGGAAACGCAATTATTTAGATTTATATGAAATGACCCAGCTGTCTGCACTATACATGCTCTAACCTACATAATTATAATTTATATTGAACACTAATCTAATAACGATTAGCGGTTAATATGAAACTGCTTTTTTACATTACAAAATTTTATTAATCTGAGTACCAGTGAGGGTACTTTTTACTACTGTTAAATGTGTCTTTGGGAAAAGAAAACATCTCAAATTCTGTTTGTTCTTGTTGTTTCTTTTGAAGGCAAAAAAAAGAGTGAAAATAAGCTGACAGAAAACCTTGTTTTGGGAAAATTAAACAATATAATTGCCCCCAAATATCAAGATGTGACCCCATAGTACCGACAGAAAAATAAGGAATCATGCCTCTTTCTGAGAGCAGATTAAAGGACAGACACCACACCCTTTACATAAAATAGCCACAAGATCTCCACGTATGTACTGTCACGTAACCTGACATACCTTTCAACAAGTCTGTTCCTTCAGAGAGCCAGGACTGCAGCAATGTTTTCTTTATTTCTGACTTGTGTAGGAAATTTTAATTCCAAGTGAATCCACTTTAAAGGTTACATCATGCACATAATTACATTTAACTAGGTCGCCAACACTAAACAGCTGCTATAAACACAGCAGTATCTGCATCGTCAAGCTACCTTGTTGAGCACATCAGGCTCCACAAAAAGCAGGTGTCCTATTACCTGCTTGCAACCATTATCACTTCACTGTAAAGCTGATACGTTCTGCTGGCGGCCTACGCCAGCTGAGCTTCTCCTCCGTTCTATTCATACCTGATCATGAGACATTACATAACACCACCAGGTGCCTAGCTGCTGCTTCCTGGCCATTCCTTGACCAACTCACCTTCCCCGCACGAAAGCCTACGCTGCTGTCAAAACTTTTTCCACCAGTAACCATGGAAACGCCACTAAAACAGATTCGCCAGCAAGTGAAGCAAAGTTGACGATTTTAAAAAAATGTCCTCATTAGGACATATTTAAGATCTTACAATGACTGGTTTCACTGTTCATTAGTTTATACATTTCTGTTCTTGGAGCTACAAAACAAATCATATTTTGCCCCTTGTACATTTTCTAACCATTACACACTGCATACCATACATACATTAAGTGCTTAGCAGCCCCTTTGCTCCATGACTAGACAGCGTTCAGTCTCTTATCTCACCTTCCAAGACATATCTACAGACAACAGGCCCACTTTCCACATCACTATTCAAGTTTTGAGAACTATTCAATGTCTGCCACACCAAAACCATCATTACATTTTATTCCTATCTCTGTTTGCACAGCTAAAGTGGTGAATTTAGCTTTTTGGAAACAGAAATTGCAATCTGGGAAGTGCAATCCTGAGAAAATACGAGCCACAATCTAATTAAAAAATAAATAAATAACTGAGAGCATCTGAACAAGCTGACAAAAGTATTCTTGGTGGTAAATTTACTTGTCTGTAGATAATTAAACCACGAAGAGACACCATTCTGTTCTATTACTGCTGTTTGGCAAAACAAGAAGAAGGAAACTTCTTTTTATCCTTTATAAAATAATGATATTTCTCCACGCATCTGTGAGCACATCTGCCAATGTTGCAACATTTTTTTATACACTTGAGACCACTTTTTTTTTAAGCCATCTGACAAACATCCAAAATTATGACTAAGGTAACACTTCAATAATTGTGCAAAGCACTGGTGATTTTTTTCTAAAAGCAACTTGCCAGGTTTTGCTCTAAAGCTAGCTTTTCTCTAACTGTCTGAAGCAGTAAGTCGGGGTTTTCCTGCAAATAAAATTAACTGTGTTAAATATATTTACTCTTTTTTTTTTAATGGGGTTTAATCTAGTTTAAATTCACCCCCCAGAAACAGAAAAATGCATAAACTTCTTGTAAGTAAGGCAACCATAAGCAGACCAATGGGACTTGCTTGCATAATCAACCCCGAAAGGCCCATTTTAAGCAAGAAGAAAAATGCTCCTACTGTTCAGCAGAAAACGAAATATTTTCGGTATGCATGTATAAACTAGACAACACAAGCAGAACATTAAAGTCAGTATTGATCAAAAAATAAAGAGAGAATTGCCTCAGGTCTGTTGGGGGGGAACCAGCAAAAAGGCTATTTTCTAATCTTTATATCACTTCATGTTAACATGTTAACACTAATATTTCCTAAACAGCTCTTCCGCATTTTAATTCTAGTTATTTGACAGGCGGGGAAACATGGTGTTTTTGTGTGCACCAACCAAATCGTGCAGGGTGTTTTTTTTCCCCCTAGCTTGTATGCATGCAGCTATACGTCATTCATTTAGGCTGCCAGCCTTTTCGCTGCCTGTAGAGAGAAGATGGCTCTAATCACCGTCTGCAATACAGGAAAACATCCCGCTGCACCCTTTCCTGACACCAAGCCCTGTCCGAGGAGATGCAGCAGCCTCTCTACCCGTTACGCCCCCCTCTGCATCTGCATCATGGATGCAGAACAAAATGTAAACGCGCTCTCTTTACTAAGATGACCTACATGTATGATATGCAAACCTGATTGTGAGCGGAATCCCCGCGGAGGGGAGCAAAAAAGCCTGGGGTGGAAGAGGGGGGGAGACGACTCAGGCCACTAACCTGCTGCTACGGAGCACAGAAGGCTTTGTGTTAACCGGAAAAAAACAACAAACACGCGCACACACACAAAAAAAGCCTCTGTAGGGATAAAGCTTTGGTCTAAATATAGATTTCGTGTTACAGTCTCCCTATGGTCGGGTATACACAGGATGGGGGATACCCTGCAATACACTGAAGCCGAGGATTATCGCTTCACTTGCAGAGATGCATGAACAACTACACGCAAAGCAAAAAATACCGTCCACACACACATATATAAATAAATTTAAAACATACACGTGTTATCATCGAGATAACCGCACTATCACATTCTCTCTCATGACTAGCCCCCACCACCCAAATAGTGCAATCTGACTAATACACCATAATAAATAAATAAAAATTAAATAAGCAAAGTGGTGATGAATAAGTTAACTTAGCAATAATCAGAGACACATTTTTTTGTGTCGACAGTGGACAAATCCAGCATTACGCACCACAGAGTGATATCTCGGTGATTCTTCCTGCAAAGAAACAGAACAAAAAGTACAATTGTAGCCACAATTCTTCGTAAAGCTCCACAATCTCACTGTTTTCGCTGAAGAAAAGTAAGATAATTAATCAGGTCAACAATGAGCTGATGCAAGAAAGCCTACTGTTTCTTATCATTTAGCTGGAATCCCGATAAAATTACTCAGAAGATCAGAGCTAGCCAGCTTACTGCCAGCTAGCGCTTAGCCGACGAGCTAGTTGAGCTAAAACAAATTTCCAGCTGGCGGAATAACATCCTTAAAAAGCAAAAAGCAGCCATACTTACGTCACTATCGACTTCGATGTCATCGTTATCACTCATTCTTCGATTAAATAGGCTAGTTTAAACGGACGGGTGGCTAAAAAAACAACATGAATCAGCTTAGCACCGAGCGGCGCTCCTATACACGGACAGCTAACAGCTCACGTTCTGTTTGGACGGAGCCGAGGTGGACTCTACGGGCTCCACGTGACTGCACTCCACACACGCAGCTGCCACACCGCTGTACACATGCGCAGAAGCAAGAGGGCTTTTGGGAAGTGTAGTCGATAGGATTGTTTTTCTTAATTTCTCATATGCAAATTAATATTTGTGGAGCATTTTACTACAGGTAGTATTTATAAAATATATAATTTCCCCTGGATGAGTAAAGAAAGCATTATACAGAAAGTCTGAATACCGTTGTAAATGTAAGCAGTTGTTATTTCTAAACTACAATATCCAGGAGGGATTTCGCTTGTATACTACGTCACAGCGTCTTTATTTTTCTGATTTGCATTCTGGGAATTGTGGTTGGAGTCGTATTTGTATGCCAGAAGAGCTAAACGGGCCATGGCTGAGACACGTGGATTTTAAGAACATACTGAAGAAACATAAACTCTCACATGCTCAGGCCCAGCTACAGCAGCCTACAAATATACACCAATCAGGCGATTCATTCCTAGTATGCCTCTCCTTCTTTTCTGTTTTTCTTTTTATTTCTTTTCATCTTGTTTGTGTTTTATGTGATTCGTTTTCTTTTTAGGGATCAAGAGTATGAAATTAAGATTGACTGAGTCCTGTCCAAAAACTATAACTTGTGTTGTTTTCTTAGTTTTTTTAAAAAAAAAATGATAAAAACAATAAAATATCCTTGGGTTATTATTTGGGATACACAAAATAATGTTAATGATTCAATTGATAAACTAAAATTTAAGAAAACAAACAAACAGACCTTTCTGTAATGCCAGTGGAATAAATGCAAATAGGAGCTGGTCTCTGCACAAATAATAGCAAGAGTAAGAGCAATAATCTGCTCTGGGGCTTCCTTTTTTCACTAAATTGTGCTGTAGATAAGGAGCTTACACTGTGGATTATTCTGCACTGCAACAGTGAATCAGTAATTGTTTTTTTTTATGGCTGGGAGAAGCCTCCTCCATTCCCCCACCAGCAGGTCAAGAGACCACATCAGCTGCAGGCAACATCCTGTTTGCTTTCCCTGCTGCTTTACACCTGCACTGACCTTCATCCTTCTGTCAAGCCAGTCTAGATCATCTGCCTCTTCTATTTCTTGTATACTCCGCCAGTTTTGGGCCCCATCTACAATTTTCTTGAATCTTATTGTATGTCCTGCAGCAGGATGGCCCAACAGGGTCACCTAGAAATATGGTCAGTAACAGCATACCTGTTTTTAATAGAAGACAACACAATAAGGCCAGGCTTTAATAATGCATCTGCTGCAGTGAAGCCTCTCCGTCTTCATGCATGACAGCAAGAAGCCATCAAGCTGTGTATGTGCACCAAAATTGAATTTAAATTACCTCGAGGGATGGGTTATGTTATAGAATAATAAGATGATGAAGTAGATATAGCAAAAGTCAAAATTTTCTGCTGTCTCACCACACCCTTAATACTGTTTCTCACAGGCCTGAGCTGAGTTATGAAGTGTGGAGCACCATTACAGTTCACAGTGTTCAGGCTGCAGGAAGGTAGAGACACTGATTAACTATAGAAGAAGAAAAAACTATTAAAATCCAGGTATAAAGAAGACTTGGCTGTAATTACAGCTAGAAAAGATGATCTGTCCAGACTGAACCACCTTCCCCTCCCCCCCGTGTCCTTACAAGATTGGCCTGCTAAACCATTAAAATGCCCTCCTTTTGTCCCCTTGCAGCGTACTGGCATACTGGAAGAGCCCCAGTATGCAGACACCATTAGAGATTTTTTTTGTCCTTCTTGCCATTGTTGTTGGTGCATCACTTATGAAAAGGAGGAAGGGGGGGGGCGGGGGGGGAAGCACTGCAGTGCCAGATAAATGCTAGAAAAGTTTCACTACATCCTTAAACTGTCTTAGATGATATTACTGTAGATTATTCTTGTAAACTTTTATCAATAAATCAGTTAACTATACATTATCAGTGTTAATCTAAATGGAGCAAATGAAATACAGTATACTAATGTAATATGAAGCGTGACTGTACTTAAAAATAATCCAAACTCATTTCCTGAACCCCCCCCCCCCTCAAAAGAAAAAAGATAAAAGTAAATAAATAAGAGTAAGTAATGTCATCCACAGAGAGATAAGCATGTTTATCTCAACTGCGCAGCACTAATTAGTATATCAAAGTGCGTGGGTTATCAATTTTTATGATAAATACAAACTGGAAGAGAGTGCTGTCAATTGCAATGCCCAGCACTGTTGGATGAGCACATGGAAGGAAAAAGTAGGATTGTAATTAAATCATCAACAGCTGCAGCAATAAAGTGTGAAATAATAATTATGATCCAATGATTCAGTTACGAGCCCCTTAGTACTTCTCTGACCTGCTGCACCCATATACACAGTCTCACATGCTATGGTCCTCAGCTATGGGGCTGTTTCTGTCCCTCCAGCCCTATTTTCTTTATGTATTTTTGTTTATTTGAACTATTTTTCAATAGATATACAAATATAAGTTATTATTACAATAATATGATGTTAAGATTAAATATATTGTGTGCTATTGAAATAATTGAGATACTCAGGACTGCACAAGAGCATTCATCTCATGTTCAATGTTTTCTCCATGTTTTCTACCTAAATGTTATTTATGATTGCATATTCTGATTTTCTGTTTCCAATTCCAATTTCATAGGCATTAATGTACCCCCATACCATCAGAGATACGGGCTCTTGAACTGAGCACTGATAACAAATTAGATGGTCTTTCTTCTCTTTAGTTGAGAGGACATGGTGTCCACGTTTTTTTATTTGGAAAACATTTTTGCATCATATTCACACATTCATAGCCGTTAGTCTTGTACTTTTTTGGGTAAACATTGGCAATGTTGTTTTTGGATTCTTGTAGTACACATCCAAACATTTTTGAGATGCTTTGCTGCCATCAAATTTAAAATGTGGTAGTATTTTTCATGAAATAATAAAATGTCTCAGTTTAAATGTGATATATTTTCCATGTCGTGTTGTGAATAAAATATCGGTTTATGGGTTTTTGCAGATTATTGTATTCTGGGTTTCTTTGCATTTTATACAGCGTCCCAACTCTTTTTGGAATTCAGGCTGTAGTACCACCAGTGTAAATTTAATAGGAACATTGTGTTCGCCATTTCGAAAAAGGACAGTTATTTCACATTATCACAGTTTCCCTCATTATGTAGAAAGCCTTTGATCAATAATTAGCATTGCAATTATTTATAAGAATTTGCTGTTTTTGCGGTCCTCATTATTGGATAACAACATGCTTTGGAAATGTGGCAAATGATTAAAATTACATGATATTAAAAAAAGTTTGTACCATGTTAGGCTCTAGTGCCACAATTTATTATATATTTTTATTTGGCTGGATGTCGACATACTTTTCAAATATTCAAATTACAATTAAATTTAATGCTGTGCATCATGTTATAGTAGCGAGATAGGACTTGTGTGCTGCAAAAAACAGAATAAAGATAATTATTCTGTTTTTTGCAACAGTAACCAAAACAGAGGCCGTTTCTTCAGTGATACTAATTAGCATTTTTATCTTTCAAGCAGGTACGTTATGACTCACTGTGCCTGTCTCACAACAGAATGCAGTCTGTGCTGTATGTCAGCTGTAGATCCCTTCAAGTGATTTACAGTAAATGGTGTTGACTTTTTTGGAAATGCCAATCTCTGCTCTTTCTGCGTCATACTGGGACATCTTGCCAATTTGCTTCAATGGAGTATTACTGTTCTCCAGACTTTCTTTTTTATTTGCACGACATCCAGTACCTTGGATTACTGTGTCTAAAGAAGCACCTGTATATACAGTATCTCACGGGGTCCACGTGTTTTACTTAAACATCATTATATATATGAAATTTGTTCTATATACATATTTGAAAAATTTTATTAGTGTCTTGACTCAGATTGAATGTATCTCTATTCTATCTACATTTTAAATGCTTTTGTTATGATTTTTCTGTTTTCTTCATAAACAACTGGTCATGCAGGGTTAAGGGAAGGACGTGATTCTCACAGCGTAAAAGCTGACACAATTGACACAATAGGCCTGTAGTGTTTGGCCTGTTGATCTGTTGTAGTTGTTGCTGTTTAGAAGTTATTTTGATAATAAATGCAAATGCCATCCACCCATTCTCTTCCGCTTATCCGGTTCAAGGTCATGGGGAGTGGGAGTCTATTCTAGCTTCCATAAAGCAGGAGGCCGGATACACCCGAATGTATCCCGCCAGACACAGGGCTAATGCTATATAAAAATACACTAAATGAACTAAATAAGCTAAATGTTAATGTATTATACCAAAATCTCAGCCCACACCACTTTATAAGCTACTTTTGTGTTTATGTGTGTATCTTCTTCTTTTCAAATAAATAGAGCTACTCCACATGCTTCCCACAAGTCCATCGGCAACAGTGGAAACTCATCTTTTTTTTATTTTATTTATTTTATTTTTTTATTTTTTTGTGGTTGTCACAGTTACTCCTAGTAGTGTTTTATTTATTTTAAATCAGAGGAGACATTAATGGTTTCTGTAAATTTATGTTCAATTTATGACTCCAAAGGGACACAAGTGTGTTTGAAAGAGTTCTACTAGATGAAAAAATTTTCAGGGTCATATATCTGGTATTGTCTTTTTTTTTTTTTTTTTTTTTTTTTGGCCTGTCCCGTTTGGCTCCCCCGCCCTCAGAACTGCCGTCCAAAGGCAAAGAAAGATGCCCAACGGATCCACCCCACCAAACCGACCATCCCAGCCTTGCCGCAATGGTCCACCCGATTCACCCTTTATCGTTCACTCTATTTTCACTTACTGAATACGGGACAGACTTGACTGGGGGAAAGAAGGGGAGAAAGAAAGAGGGAAAGAGAAACAGCTGAGAAGAGGGACGGGGGAGAAGGGCAAAAGACAAAAACCAACAGAACGGGCAGAGAAAAAAAAATGCATATATCAATCACCTGGGTCACCTGCTGAGAAAGAAAAAAGAAAGCAAGCAGAAGAGAACAAGAGTAATAGAATAAACAACATCACAATGATATATGGGAATATGACAGTAAATACTAAATGTTAAACATTATTGTGCAGCACATAAGATCAACAGAACACAGTGTGCTTTGAGGTAGGAGCCAAAAAGGGTGTAGTTTGTGGGTGTGATCACCCGTGTGTACACCTGTGAGCATGGACGCGCTTGTTTTTTGTTTTTTAAAAGGTTCCTTCATGTAATAATCTGCTAGAGGGTGTGGGGGGGCCACAGCCCCGTCCTCCAGGGCATGAAGCAGGTGTGGAGGAGCTCAAAACTCCAGACATCCAGAGGCCCCCAGAACACAAGAGACCAAGGAAGACCAACAGAGGGGCAGCTGCGCCACTGTCCCGGAAAGAGCTGAGGAGAGTCCCAGATGAGGGCTCACTCAGCAGCCGCGGAGCAGAAGCCAGGGGGAGTTGCAGTGACGCGCCCGTGAGCTCCGCCGGCAGCCAGCTGCGCCTGAGTGACCGAGCCCCAGGCCGAGAGGCCGGGGGCATCCCACCTCCGAAGTGCCCCGAGCGAGCCCCAGGCTCCAGGCCCCGATAAGCGGCCGCCAAGGAGTGAGCCGGTGTGTACCTGGACGCCCATCCCCGGACACAAAGAAGCACCAACGCACCGATGTCTGAGGGGGTCCGCCACTGGCAGGGGAAGTGGTGGTAGGGGGAGATAGGCCTCCAAACCTTGGAGGGCCTAAGATGTCCCCAGAGAGGTGGCGCCTGACACCCAACCTGACATATAGACACAGACATACAGGCACACACAGATACAAACATCCATTCCCACCCTCATGCTCTCATATGCACTTACTCCACACTCAACCAACGTGGAGACAGACATAAAGAGACGTTGTACACACGATCACACTCCCCAAGCGTACTCTACAAACCGGGTCTAGGTGCCCCCGCCCCTGGAGGGGGGAACTGCACCCAGACCCAGGTGGTGTTTCCCTTTTCCCTGCGGTGGGGGGAGGCAGACCGCCCCGACTCCGCAGCAGCAGGAAGGCTCCACACTCCAGACCGCAGTCGGACGGCCAACTCCTCCTCCTAGTCCTAGCCCCCCTGCTCCAGCAGGTCGCAGAGAACGGGGGTGAGAGAAGACTCCGAACCTCCCTCCACCCGCTCATTGTAATGTTGATGCATGTGTGTTCTAAGGTGCATTTAAAACCCAGGAGGGCTTGGAGCTACCTGCCAAGGAGCAGCAGGTAAGCGCATGGTCCCTCCTGCTAGCCCTCAATGTCTACGTGTATTTAAAATTGAGAGGTGGGCAACGACGCCAGGGGTGGGGTGTACACCCTGATGGTACTTTGGACTCCGTGTATCGTGCCCACCCCCAAGATCCTATATGTATGTGTAATGAGAGTGTGAGTAATGTGAATGTCTAAGTTGTGGGATAAAATTGAGGCAGAGGCAGCCAGAAGGGGACAGAGGGGGGGGTAGCCTCCTCTGCACCCTGGTGACATACCCCTACTCCAAGACCCTGCATGTGTGGGTGGTTGTGGTGGAGCGGGAAGAGGGAGGCAGCTGGAGATGGGGAGGGAAGGAAGGGAGGGGCAAGTGACCCCTCCCTGGGGCCAGCTCCCCCGCTGACCCCAGTAGGCACCCCCACACTCCGCGACCCACCAGGGAAAGGGGGCCCAGGCCCATCCAGACCGGGGCCCAGTGCAGCAGCGCCGCCCGGCCCCACAGAGCCCGGGACAGTCCACCCAACCCCACCACAGAGAAAACTGCACCCACCCCACCATCCACTCATCTTCCAGACTACATAAGACAATAAACACCCAGGCTGAGATCTTCCTCCACCTCTCCTGTATCTCCCCCTCCTGCAGAGGGAGCTCCTGAGGAGAGGAAAGCTCCTGCAAGATGTGACAATCTCCCCCACCAGTTGAAGAGCCCCCCAGGTGGCTCGATGCACCGGCGGCACCCTGCTCCAGGGCTGGGCCCCCATGCACCCACCCGCCCACAACCCCGGCAACACACCAACCAGGACCCAAGCCCCGGAGGCCCGGTCCGGGTCCCAGCCCAGAGACGGAGCGCCCCCAGAACCTCACGCCCATCTGGAAACTCATCTTTATCACAACTATAACCAAAAAACATCTTAAAGCATAAAGCAGGATGTACTGTTGTCATTTCAGAGCTACTTCTATCATTTTTGGCATGGAATTATGAGCTCTTGAAAGCCAGTGAGGAACTTGGCATCAGTATTCAGGTAACAATCTGTCAGCTGTACATAACTTGTGATCATGTGTGGAGTTTGTACCTGGCAGATGCTAATCTGCTGGCAAACCAGCAGGCAAAAAGGTATCATTGCAAGTATTTTTAGCAATAAAGCAAGACTGCAGACTCCTAATGACTGAATCATCTGTTTGTATTTTTAATGTTCTACTTTTGATAAATTCTGACATTTTAAGCATTAAAAGCCCATTTCGGGTGCATCATTCCTCATCTAAAAGCAGAGACCTCTTCTTTCTGTATGTTTGTTCAGCCACTCGTCATCTGTTGAAATTTGTTTTTAAATATGCAACCCCCTGGATATGTTAAGATGGTGTTTCTGTGATTACAGCATTGTGTTCAGACAAAGGGCTGCAAATTCTTTTTTTTATTTATACTCTGTGACTCATTGTGGTCCATAACCAACGGGGCAAACAGAAAACATCTTTGGGAATCTTCCTCAGGGATTTCCACAATGTCAACTCTTTCACAGATGTTCATCTTCAAAGACACAATGCCTCTTGCTTTAAAGGGCTAAGCCAGCAAGGACACACAAAAAAAAAACAAAGACACTTTTTGACTTCATAAAGTTAGAGGAAGTTATTAGTTACCAGTTCATTCAGATTTATTTTTTATTTTTTACATTTCCATTGCAGAAGCTCCTGGATGAGCTTCACCTCTTGAGGTGCTGAAGTCAGTTGTGCACTAGATAATAATAATGGATTGGATTTATATAGCGCTTTTTAAGGCACCCAAAGCGCTTTACAATGCCACTATTCATTCACTCTCACATTCACACACTGGTGGAGGCAGCTACGGTTGTAGCCGCAGCTGCCCTGGGGCAGACTGACAGAAGCGAGGCTGCCATATCGCGCCATCGGCCCCTCTGGCCAACACCAGTAGGCGGTAGGGTAACGTGTCTTGCCCAAGGCAAGACACCACCTGATGAAGCCAGCTCGCACTTGAGAGGTTCAAAGCGCTGGGAATGAGAATCAGCACCTCCAAGTCTGAAGCCACGGTCCTCATCTGGAAAAGGGTGGAGTGCCCACTTCAGGTCAGGGATGAGTTACTGCTCCAAGTGGAGGAGTTTAAGTATCTCGGGGTCTTGCTCACGGGTGAGGTGAGAGGGGAGCGGGAGATCAACAGACGGAGTGGTGCTGTGACTGCAGTGATGTGGACACTATAGTTGTGTCCAAATTCATGGGCTGCATCCTCCTGAGGACCCGGCTCTCACGGTCTACGTGGGCCGGGTCCTCAGATGGTCGGGTAGGCCGGAAGTAAACGGCTGTGAAATTGGACAGTCTAACCTTCAGATTTGTGTCACCGCTGTCTTGGTGGAGTTTAATCAACTCAGCCGTCTGCTCTTTGCTATCTAAAATATAACAGGACACTGGTGTAAATTCTCGACTGTCTCACACTTCTGTTTAATCAGTTTTCTATTTGATGTTTATTCAGCTGTGTGAAAACCACCCGAGGGATAATTAAGTTTTATTTTATCTAATCTAATCTAACAACTTTAATCTCAGCCAAACTGATTCACTCATGAACAAATAAAACACTGAAAAAAGCCAAACAATAACATTTTTAGGTTGTCTAAGTTTACGTTTAACCTGAGTAGCGGAAGTCTGCGGTGATCTGAAAATGATGTGCCGGGAGTTGTGCCGTTCTCGGCAGCTCTAGTGACCCTCGAGCTCCCGGCTAGCTATCGAGCTGGCGGATAACAGACGTCTCCGAAAATGTCAGAGCACTTTTGCAAATATGCGATATCTTCATAAACTGAGCAGATATTTGAAGTTTACACAGCTACATTCTCGCCTGAAAATATGTTAAAAGTTTATTTTGTGACCCAGAAAGAGTAATAAGAGTAATATTAAAAACTTAGTAGCAGCCGCATTGTTCAAAACTGGAATTGGCTGGGCCGCGCTATGAGTTCTGGGATATGGTGGGCCATGAAGGATACACCCGACCCATCCTTCAAATTCTGGGAAAAGGAGGACGCATTTTTCGGCTGCATTCGGAGGAGTCTACGAATT
Organism: Astatotilapia calliptera; assembly: GCF_964374335.1. Taxonomy (NCBI): domain Eukaryota; kingdom Metazoa; phylum Chordata; class Actinopteri; order Cichliformes; family Cichlidae; genus Astatotilapia; species Astatotilapia calliptera. The sequence continues at coordinate 17,280,976 of NC_137436.1, forward strand.
TGGACAGCCGTCGTCGCGTTGCTGTGGCATAATCGGCCTACAAATGCAGCCTCAGGAGGATGCAGCCCATGAATTTGGACACGACCTATACCAGTCTGTCCTGGTGACGAGAGAGCTTAAAAGTAGCTGGTAGCTGACAGGGATGCCTACTGGGTGAGGCATGTCCCCCCAGGTGGAGGTCCCTGAGCAGGCCCAGAAGAGAGAGATTACATGTCTCGGCTCTCATCTCTGAATGTCTTGGTGTTGGGCTTTCCTTCAACAACAACAACTACAACAGCTCAACAGGCCAAACCCTACAAACCACTGCCCCATCCCTTTCTGCCTCAAATATTTGTCAGTAATTCTAAAATTTTAAGCACTAAATGACCATTTTTGGTGCATTATTTTTCATCTACAAGCAAAGCCTCACACAGGCATGTCTTTTTCTGGATATTTGTTCAAAATGCAACCCCCTTGTTCCTTCAATTACAGCTAATCAACAGGATACGCAGAAAACATCTTTGGGGACTCTTCGAGGAATTCCACAGTGCTGACTTCTTCACAGATGTTCACTGTCAAAGACACAATGCGTTCTTATCGGATTCATTCTTTGAATCAGATAAGATTCAAAGAATCTCATCAAAGAATATTATCTTGCTGATCTGATTCATTCAAAGAATGAATCAGATCAGCAAGGACCCACAAAAACAATACATGGACACCTTTTGATTTTCTAAAGTTAGAGAAAGTTATTCGTTAATAGTTCAGTCTTTTTTTGTTTGTTTGTTTCTTATCGTTTTTCATTACAGAAACTCCCAGAGGAGATTGTTTTCTCTTAAAGTGCTGTAGTCAGCTGTGCACTAGATGGCACCTCTGCGCAAACAGAAGCCTCCATGTGTCATTTGTTACAGATAACAGGAGTGTCAACACAAAAGAGTTGATTTAATGACAAAGAGACGAGAGACGAGGAAAGGAAGAATCTGTCCCAGAAGGTAAAGAAAGCACTGAATACAGCAATATATATATATATATATATATATATATATATATATATATATGTATATTCAATTTAAAACTGCAGCTGTTCATTTCTTGGAAATCATCTTGAGAATTTTCCTAATTTCTTCTTTTTCCTACTTTCTGCAGACTGACCTCTATATTTAGGTGTGCAATTTTCACCTTCAGCACAGTCAAAAAGTAATGCTTGACACCTTTATGGAGCTTTGCTGTGCTGTAGGGTTTTTTTTTCCCCAAACATGTTCTTGTTTATATGAGCAGAAAACAGAGATGTGCAATCTTGTGAAAGTAATTTGTGTGCACACAGCATGTGAGCATGCCAGCAGGGAGGATGTGGTTGTCACATGGAGATGGAGGCATGCTGGAGTTTGAGGTTTGAAACAAGCAAATGCTGCATGTTGTTGTGCATTAATGCACAGATTAACTAGATTTAAGTGACTTTCAGCGAGACATATGCTTTGTTTAGCTAACTATGCCATGTTAAACACGTTTTATCCAAGTGTTTTTGGTTAAATGTCAAGCACTGTACTTTTAAATGACTTTAAACTCCTTCATCTTCTTGTAAACACAAAATAAGTCATTTTATATCACTGTGTATGCAGCACTGTGTGTGCTATAAAAACAGGATGGTATAAGGTGTGTAGGCTGCAGCAGCATTACCTCAAACACAGTAAGGGAATTCAAAGGAGTTTCAAAGTCTGAACATCTACAGCACATGTAATGATTACATTAAATGGTCTCAGGCCCATATAATGTGTACTATGACCTGTACAACTACTATCTCAAAACAGGGAACTTATCTCAGGTCCACACAACATCGAGCTTTCTGGGAAAGTAAACAAAGTAGAAACCGTTAAGAGCGATTCAGTGAGGAATGAGACCCCTTTATTTGACTCTCTGATCTAGTTTTATAATTTATTTTCATATATTTTATTTAAGTGAACAAAACTAACTGATATTAAACACCTTTTTCAAGAGGAGTGCACCATAAAGCAGCTTCAACCTATCGAGGATTTCTCTGCATTAACTAGCTCAATAAAACTTAAAATTATCCAATTAGAGAACTTGAATTCCATCGTAATTATTAAGGTTTGTTTTTGCTTCAATCTCTGTGTATGCTCACATACAACAGAGTGTTTGATGGACAAAGGATACTCCTTTAAAGATGACAGTGTTCATATTCAGGGCTGAAAGCATCAATGGTTTCTAAGAGGAGTAATGGAGGCTGTTTACATCCACTGTGACTGACCATCGCTGAACAGAGACATTGTCTTATGACAACAGCTATCAGCCATCTACGATACAATCTTGCGAACCTTTTCCACTCACACCTAGCCTCTAGTGATCTCAAGAAGTCACATGATAGGGTGGGGCAAAGTCTGGTTTCACCCTTAACCCTCTAGCATTTTAATGAGCCATGCCTTGTTTCACACCTTGGCTCATGTGATGATCCACATGATCACTAGTAGGTCAATGACCACCCCTAAATAGGAAAACCTACATTAGGAGATTAATACCTGGGCCTATCCTCCTTTGGGCTTTAGAACTGAAGAAGCCTCTTGGATGAGAAGTGAAACATCCTCACAAACTTAAAGAAGGCCGGTTACCGCTTATTTTAAGCTCTCAAGGTTATAATGACCTGGATGACTGAGACCACACAGATGTGTTTAATGCTTCATTTCACTCTTCTGTCACTGAAATTGAACAGAATGAATGCTAAACAGAACAAACCTTTCATGGAAAAACATTGAAAATAAAAATGCAGGTCCTGCAAATAAGGCAGTTGTTAATCTTGGTAATAAATATGCCAATATACATATCATTAGCAATCTGACACGTTCAACTTGTTAAACCTTAACCTCCATACATTTGGAGGTTAAAGTTGCTCATTCATTGACCTGACTTTATTTTGCTTCACAGTGCATCACTCTGGCCTAATGAGCAGCAAACATAGTACCAACTGCAAAACCTGCAAAAAGCCAAAGTTAACTGTCACGGACTGCATTGCACACAACACCAAATCCATTGTGCAAGACTCACGGTTAAAACAGCTACAATTCCAACCAAATGCACCATAAATATTAGAACAGTCACACTGACTGAAATTTAATGCACCTCTTCTGTCCTCAGGATACAAAATTCTTTGAATGAGCCTGCAAAAGTCAGCCTGCTCTATCATTTGATTTTCCACTCACAGCTCTGATTTGAAGGCACCATGGACCACACAGTGGATATTATCTCCGATCCAGATCCGTGGCTCAACAACACAAATGCAAACAGCACCTCCAGTTACATGCCTACCATGTCACCAGTAATGGACAAAACCATCAACATAATTATGATAATTGTCTTATTTGTGACCATGGTTTCACTGGGATGCACCATGGAGGTGTCCAAGATCAAGGTGACTACAGCAAGTTCAGTTTCATATGTGAGCTAAATGTAAGGAGACAATCTTATGCTAATGTGAACTTTTCTTCTTCTGTTTCCAGCATCATATGAGAAAACCTAAGGGGGTGGCTATCGCAGTCGTGGCTCAGTATGGCATAATGCCTCTCACAGCTTTTTTCTTAGCTAAGGTTGGTACTGATGCAAAGTGAAATAAGAGTATAAACACTACAGTAAGAAAGGCAGTAGGCATAATATGTTTGTACTGGAAAATATTTGTGTTCCTGTTTTTTCTTTACTTCATTTTTAATTGTCATTTCTAATGTTAGTAGCGCTAAAACAGTAAAATAAAGTATTTTCTGTTTTTTTCTGAATATATAAAATGGTCATTTAATCTGTTCACTGATTAAGAATTTATTCATGAACTATGACATTAACTGCAGAGGAACTATCAGTAATTAAAAAAAGTAATTAAAGAAAATGCTAAAGGTATTCTTAGTGCACATTTGTGTCATTATGAGATCTTGCTTTTGTTGCTTTTGCATATGAGGTTACTATGATTATTGCGTTACAGCTGTTTAAGTTGGCTGAAATAGCAGCTGTGGTGATTCTGATCTGTGGCTGCTGTCCCGGAGGAGCTCTCTCCAACATCCTGGCTTTGGCTCTTCAGGGCGACATGAACCTCAGGTACACAAACAGAAAATATTTAGCTACAAAACTGTTAATGCATTGGGTTTTTTCTTAAACGATCAAACGCACAAAGACATAAATCCTTAGAGATTATTAGTCTTTATTTTATTTGTAAAATTCAAAACCCCTTACTGCGGGAGGAAGTGCATTCCTAAATGGTTTGCTGTTAAAATCTCACATTTTTTAGGTATCTTCTTCTGACACCTCCGAATCCAGATGGTTTAATTTTCTTTGAAACAACTTTAAATATCACACAAGTTAAAGACACAAACCTGAAACCGTTTGTGTTTATTTAAATTCAGTTCTGGGAAAAGATATGCAATAAACTGTTTTTTTTTTAAGTTAAGCAACCTCATCCGTCTTGTTATCGTACCGCTGATAATCATAATACACCTTGCAGTCTGAAAAGCAGTGATACACGTTATTAGAAATGAATGTCTTACAGATCATCAACATTTTATCATAACAGAGCGACACCTAGGCGTTATACTTTCACTCGGCTAGCCTTTCACCTCGTCTCTTATCTCTCCCTTATGAAGCAACAGGTGGTTACTTTAGGCTTCGAGACAGTCCTCCTTTATCTGATATGTGAGGACCTCGTTTGGCCTGTTGCTCTTAAACATGATCAGTGAGGACAGACTGTGGGCAATGAGGGCAAAGAATGCAGATTGTTTCAGTCACTACAAGCTTGTTATCTTGTTATATAACCAAGTGCCTGGAAGAACATCGTTATCTCACACAACCCCACTAATGTTTTATGAATTAGAATTTTTGTTTTTGTTTCATTTGGGAACAAGAAAATGACCACTGACAAAACAGGAACTCTGATCAACAAAGGAATGTTAACAAGAGCGTAATGGCATGTACTAGAGTTGCATAACACAGTGTAGCAGCCAACCTTGTAACAATTAGTTGGCAAGCATGTCATGGGCTCCCAAACCAGCAAAAATAACACAAGCAATGTTTCGGCAGGATATGAGGAATTTCCAGTTAGGCAGGGTTTTGGAAGTAATGCATGAGGCTCCCAAACGGTGAGCTGCTCACAAGAGGAAAAGTGGGAAAACTGGACTGTGCTTTTGATAGCATGTAGAAATAAGAGGAACATCCACTCTGCGATCTTAACAATTAACATAAGGACTGCTCTTGGCTTCTAGAGACCTTGCTGCTTAATTTAGACATGATATTCAATTCAATTCAATTCTATTTATGTGCCAAATCACAACAACAGTCACGTCAAGGTGCTTTATATTGTAAGGTAGACTGTACAATAACACATACAGAGAAAAACCCAAGAATCATTTGATCCCTATGAGAAAGCACTTTGGTGACAGTGGGAAGGAAAAACTCCCTTTTAACAGGAAGAAACCTCCAGCAGAACCAGGCTCAGGGAGGGGGGACATCTGCTGGGACCAATTGGGGTGAGAGAAGGAAGACAGGATAAGACATGTTCTGGAAGAGAGCCAAAGATTAATAATAAGTATGATTCAGTGCAGAGAGGTATATTAACACATAATGAGTGAGAAATGTGACTGAAGAAACACTCAGTATGATATGAAGTCTTTCCACTGGGCTCTTGCTTGCTATTTGTAAAAACTGCTTTTCTTCAGTCAAATTTTACCTCATCTAGATTATAATATTTTCAATTTTCAATTCACTTTTTGTAAAGGGGAATTAAAGTCCAGAGCATTCAATTTCTGGTAAAACGGGAATGTTTCGCAGTGGATTTTTGTTGCCTTTTTGCCTTGAAACCCTAAGTAATGTACACATGGCTGCACAAATATTCTTCTTCTACTATTTCTTGTTGTTGTTCATATTAATTATTTTTTTCTTCTCATTGCTTGGCTTAACCTCAGAATACTGATACTGAATACACATTATTTATGTTGTATGTAAACACATCTGAGACAGAAATATAGTCTTTCTGCAGTTTAGAAAGAGACAGTATATTTCTTCCACATTGGTTTCTCTTCATTGGCTCATAGGGGGTCATCTGATTGCAGGGTCTTTACCTTGCAAAATAAAGCACCTTGAGGTAACTGTTGTTGTGATTTGGCACTATATAAACAGAATGTATTTAACCTCTGGAACAGTCAGAATTTGTGCAACCTGTTCGTGTTGTGTTTATGAAGTGTTTCACACTATGATAAATTTTGAATGCATTTTGTCAACATAATGCTGAGAAGGAAATTTTGAGCATTATGGTGCTACAAAAAGATAAAAGCTGTCATGGTCTCACGCTTATCTTTTTCCTTCAGCATCGTGATGACCTCTTGCTCAACGTTGCTGGCTCTTGGTATGATGCCTCTCCTGCTCTACCTCTACTGTCAGGGTTTCTCCGACCTGCAGAACGCTGTCCCTTATGTTGAAATTATCGTATCACTGGTCATGATCCTGGTGCCGTGCGGCATTGGCATCATCATCAATACCTACAGGCCGCAGTACTCAAAGATCATCACAAAGGTCTGTGCATACTCACAAGAGTCTGAAGGTTGGACAGATCACTAGAACTGATAAACAGTGTTGATTAACTGGCACAGAGATGTTTATCAGTACATCATCAGTCAAAACTTTCTTACATCAATCAAGTGTTTGATTTTGTGTGTCACATGTTTTAAATGAATCTTTCTCATTTTTCTCACATCACATGACTACCCAGTGAGTCCTAAAGAGTTCTTTGGACCAGGGTGGTATATAGGTAACTAGGTCAATGTGAACCAGTACATGGTTTAGAGAATGGTGTTCTGGTTTTTGGATGGTAAAGGATCTCTGTATCACTTCGAAATCAGAAATCAGGCTTCACTATTTGTTACTGGATCGGCTTATTTTTGGTTTTGATCTTTTTATTGGATCTGTTGACAACAGAGTCAGGTCCTTAAGTTTTTCAACAGTCATTTTTTGTAGTTTTGCATCTGTACACAATCATGGTGGGTTTTAAATCAAGCAATCAAGTTGTGACTCAAGTCAGACTTTCAGCTTTAATTTAAAAAAAGTAATTACCTTAACTGTTTACTACTGTGGTCAAATACAAGTTCAGCTCACAATGTTTTATCTGCCACATTTGTTATGAAGTAAAAGGGAATACGCCTCATTTTGCCTTAAAATGCTTGTCAGTCAACTGTCAAATTGCTATGGAGTTGATTTGTTTCGTGTCCTGCTGTTTGCAGGTAGGCCTAATTATAATGATGATTTTTATTGTGGTGATCGTCACCTTAACCAACATTGGAATCGGAAGAGTCATGCTGACTGTGCTGTCTCCTCCGCTCTTGGCCATCGCTGCTCTCATGCCTTTGATAGGCTACTCCTTTGGATATGTCCTCTCTGCGATCTTCAGACTCAGCCAGTCGTAGGTTCTTTGGCTTAATTCAGTCATCGAGTCAAGTCAAGGCAGTCACATCAAAGATGAAAGAATTATGAGCCTTTCTGTTTATATTCATGACTCATGAACATGTGTGTCTGTCACCAGGGAGCGGAGGACCGTTTCTGTGGAAACAGGCTGTCAGAACATCCAGCTGTGCATCACCATATTGAAGATAGCTTTCCCCCAGGAAGTGATAGGCCCTCTGTTTCTGTTCCCAATGATCTATGGGTCTTTTCAGGTGACGGAGGCATTGGTGCTCGTCGTGCTGTTCAGGTGCTACCGAAGGTTCACGAAAAAGGAGAAAGGTACATCAGGTTATCTAAGGCCTTTTATGACACAAGAAAAAACATGGGGAACAAACAGGGAGAGTAAACAAGAATAAGTTCAGCCTTGACCCTTTATAGTGTTGATGATTAATAACAGTTGTTAGTGGGCATTAATCTAAGCAAGGCAGCTTTGATGTAAGCTTTTATTTTGTAGGTTATAGAGACCAATCTTGAACCTCTAATGACATACCCTCATTTGTTTCCTCATTTAATAGCATCAAAACTGACCTTTTATAAAGGTACATAGAACATAGAGGGGTGTTTATTCTACTGTATATAATTTCCTTGTTATTCATCTGAACTAAAGATATTAAATATAAAACAGACTGGAGTCTGAATTACAAGTATGAGATCTTAGAATAACTTTTGTTAGTTTTTAAAACAAAGGCTGTTGTAAATGTTGGGAAGGACCAGTTTATACTTTAGTCATGCTGAAACACTGAAACAAGACTTTTCACCTTAAAAAAAAACAAAAAAACAATGTCACTAAAAATATAAGGTATGAAGGCTCTAATACAAACAGTAAAGCCTTGCATTTGTGTTTTTTAAAAATTGGAAGAATAGTGTTAAAAATACTTTTTGATGTGTAGCGCAAGGGAAAGCTGGACTTTTTTCCACAACATACTTTTTGACTTCTCATTACAGTAAAGCACAAATATAATTTTTCTGTCCTGTCAGCCAGCATGAAGTAGCTCTCTTAAACACTGTTGGTGCTTTTTTCTGCTTCCATGTGTCAAAATTGGCCTATTTTTTATGTAGATGAATATCCAGACCACAGAGTTTCATATTTCACCACAAGTTGATCAACTTTTGTGCAAGATCTCGGTTTGTGTTTATAATGGATCTGCTTATTTGACTCACAGAGACTTACCAGCCTGCGGTCACTGAAGAGGAGCTGAAAGAGACGACTGAGGGGACTGTGTGACCTCAATCACCACCCATGTATTGTACAGCCTACAGCTGACTAAACAAACAGAAAAATGCACAGCCGTATAGCTGGTCTTGATTTTTATACTGTATTGTGATCTGAAACCTCTAAGTGCATTAGAAACTTCAGTTTTTTATTGGTTAAGTCTATTGTCTTTCTACACCATGCAAACATCATCATAGTTTTGACTGAAAATAAAATCTTCATGTACAAAAATGTATTTTTACAAACTCATTTGAAGACTACATTTAAAAGTCTGCAATCTACACATGAATCCCAAATAAAAGCACAGCCACGCAATATAATGCAAGAAGGAACAGCATCCTTTAGTCAGTCGTAACTATGGCCATAAAAAGCATGAACATATGTGATTGCAACATTATAATTGCAAACATGTGCTGCTGCTAGTCCATTCAGAGCTTTTATTGTCACCAAGAGGGCCGTCTTCGTAAGCTGGAAAACAAAAAACAACTTGGACTTCTTACAGTGGAAGAATCTCTTTCTTTAGATCCTTGGAAAAAGCTCAACAAGTTCAACAAGAAATAATCAGTTATCATCAGTAAACTAACACATGTTTTTCCATTGCATAATGTGATTGCAATTTGATGATTGATGATTTTGCAGAGTGGTTTGTGATGAATCATCTGCTGAATGTAAATAAGACCAGAGAGATTGTGATCAGCTTCAGAAGGAAGAGGACAGCTACAGAACCCATCACTGTCCTTGGACAGGATGATGCTGTGGTGTGACACAGGTATCATAGAGTATGTGTATAAGGAAGGCAAGGAAACGAATTTCTTAATTTAGAGGAGCTTATTGGGTAATAGTTGAGTAAAGGTCTCACTGATGTTAAACACGTTTTCAAGAGAGACCTGAGAGCTGCACCATGAAGCAGGTTCAGGTTAAAATCCCCAGTTATCAACTTCTTATTACTTGTTATCACTGGCTTCATGCTTCACATAAAACAGGGTGGCCTGTCGTTGGACTGTCATGTCTGCAACTTAAAAGAAACGGTGATAGAAGAATATGAGAGACATCAAGACAGCAAAACTGGATGCAGGACTGCTTTTTCTGGCCTGCTGGAGGGGAGGTGATTCAAGGTGACTCATTTTCTACATTGAATATTCACTATAATACCTCAAGTGTATGAGTTTTATTAACTGTAATACCAGCAATGTACAAAATATTTGTCAGAAATCTTTGGCAAATTAAAAAAAAAAAGTGGAGGACAAGAGAAAACTGCAGCGGATGGTGAGGGCGGCAGAGTGGGCAACTGCCACTTCACTAACCCCCCTCAGAGTAGGGCTGTGCGATATGACCAAAATCTCATATCCCGATATAAAACATCTATCGTCCAATAACGATATAAATCACAAAAATGTAACATTTTCTGTAAATTCGGTGAATCTCGGGTAGCTGAAGTGTTTCCAGCTGGGCATCGTGCACTGTAAAATGTAATATTGTGTTTAATTAAAAATATTAAAAAGGCTGAACTTAGTTTTTATCAATTTGTTATTAGAACTCGATTTAAATAAGTTACCAGTACTTTTTATGCAAACACGCTGATAAACTCAATTTATTTGAGTTGTCTAACTTAGAAAAACTAAGTAAGATGGAAGTTTTGCTTCTCAGTGCAGAAGGATGAAAGATGTGTTTTGAAAATGCCACGTGACTACCGTCCTCCTCCCTCTCGGATCAGTTCGCATGTTCATGGTGCCAGCATTTGTTATGGAATATGTTGAGCAAACCTGGAAAAGCGTCAGCTCAAGATATTATTGTTGTCATTGCTGTGGATCTTTACCTGATACACTGACTTGGCGAGTAAATGTTTACTCTTATTCAAACTGATTTTGGGGCTTCTCTTAGTTTAGCACCAGGTTTATAATCTTGTTAGCTAGTTAGTGTTAGCCTACACTGTTCCAAAAATAGTAATGTCAAATGATTTTACTGTGTATTTTACAGATGTGTACTGTTTTTCTAGAATATCATTACATTTACATAAGTAGACTGTGATCTGACACGTCAAATGTAAAATAACATAACATCACTGTAAATGTAATAAAACACAATTTACTTGTTTGTTAAATATATTTTGTTGTACATATGCATATTTAGATTGTAAAAATACATCCAGAAATGTCTCCCATCATGCCTTGGGACATGTGCTGCTGTTTAGATGTTCTTGTTTTATTGTTTATGGTTACGTTACTTTAAACCGTTATCTTGAATGTTGTGTTTACGCCGTGGTGCAGAGTCACTGACAGTTGTTGTTTTGTAGAGAGAGTGCTGTACCATGAGTGACTTCTGTTGTGCTGTTGTTGAACATTGAGGCACATTGTAGCACCGTAAGTGTTTTATTAAGGAGCTCCCCCTACCAGCTTGGAGTTAAATAACAAGCTCAAGCTCTCTCTTTGAGCTTCTTTGTTAAGATTTCTCTGCATGCCACAATGTAAAACATTGCATGGCCACGCTGTGCTAATTATATGTATTGAAAAAGAAATGTAGAGGTAGGAATTGCAATTAATATAAATAACATGACGCTAAGCATCGGCCAGTGAATGTGAACTAACAACAAGGTTGCGGGTAACGCTGCGACCGTAGGAAAAAACCCTAATATGAAGGTATTTTTCTGTGCATTTTACAGTAATGTTCTGTTCTTCTAGAATATCATTAAAGTTACGTAAATAGACTTTGACTTCACATTTTGAATGTAAATTAACACTAAATCACTGTAATGTAATACAACATAATTGTCATGATTATTAAATGTATCTGTCTGTACATATGCATATTTAGAATGTTAAAATACATTCACAAATGTATCATGATCTCACAAATATCTGTCCGTTATTTGAAAGATCGAATTCAAATGTAATGCTATGGAAAAGTATATAACATGATCCCTATAAGCTTGTGTTACATCACATAAGTATTATTATCGTTGCGAATTAGGCCGTTCGTGGCTCAAGAGTTGGCAGTTCGCCTTGTGATCAGAAGATTGCCGGTTCGCGCCCCGGCTCGGACACTCTCCGTCGTTGTGTCCGTGGTCAAGACTCTTCCCCTACCGCCTACTAGTGATAACCAAAGGGGCCGATGGTGCGATATGGCAGCCTCGCCTCTGTCAGTCTGTCCCAGGGCATGCAATCAATTATTACTTAAACCAGCTGTTAACTGTATATTTCTGTACATTTACGTATTATGATTCATATTTCCACATTCAGTCACCTTGTTTATAGATAATTTCATTGTTTGATCTTCGGGAGGTGCAGCTGTAACAGGGTCATAAATCACATCTTGTTATAATTACACAAAATGTGTTCTAAACCCCCAAACCGTTCCTTTTATACCTGACTTTTAGGACCTCCAAGCCTGTAGTTATGTTCATTATCAGTTAGAGCCCCTCCTCATTCTTTTCTTCTTCTTCTTTGGTGCACTCCTATAAATACAGTGTACCCCTTTTGCCTCTCCCCTTTTCTACAATTCCCCTGTGGGAGAGGTGGGTGTCATTTCTTTCCAACACCTTAAAACACACATATAATTCATATTTAGCCACCCTGATGTTTCTGATTGTGATTTTAGTTCAATTATTGCCATTATTAAGCCTGTTTTTGTTAGATGTTATAAGTGTGTAGTGTATCATAAATGTGTTTTAGGCGCCATAAATGCTAGCATGAATATATACTCCTTGCTAGCTTGGAAGTTGTGGTGGGTTGAGCTAACCCTCTTCCCCACTGTTTGTATTTGGTCGTAGGAGCTGGAGTGGGCAAATTATTTACTTGGAGGTCTTTCTTTCTTTTACCTTTTTTTATCAGACACAACGCAGAACCACACTGGTTACACTTGGTGCCGTGACCCCTCACATCGCCAATCCTCCTCCTCCTTCTGCTGCCGCTATTTTCCCGCCTCCTCTCTGCAGCTGTGCGCTGTATGCCAGGGTCCTGTGCCCTGCGCTTTGACTCACAGGTTTTTATATTGTGCCTGTGTGACCAATGCCCCGCAATTTGGCTTGCAGGCATCTCTGTCACGTGTGAACTTAAACGGCAAATTCGTAGATGATCATTTCTGTCACTGTTTCATATTGTTGCCTCAAATTATACAGGCACGGATTGTAATTAATTAATAAATTTTTTTCTATTGGTATTGGCTTTTACAGTCTGTTTTAATTGAGAGGAGAAAACAACATTTGATTTTATTTTGTATGGTGTTTTGATTCTTTGATGTTTTTTCCCCCCCACATTTCATTGTTTTGTGAAGTTTTACATAATTGTGTGTGGGGGTTAGGCTCATTTTTTTCTTCTTTTTGCTGTTAAACAGTGATATCCCACCTGGGCCAACTTGTTAGGTGAGGAAACTGCGGATAGCGCTATGCCTGATCTGTTCTTTGCAGGGAGTAATGTGACCTTTGGTTTGGGAAGGGGTCATCAGATTGCTCCAAAGTGTTTTGGGAGGGGTAGGCCAGTAGTCCTGGGTATTGGTACCCACACTGTAGACCAGTCAGTGATGCACTCACCATTAATGCCAGCTAGCTCCACACCAGCTGCTTGCGAACGCCAAACACACACCCAGGCTGTCACTAGTGACATGTTGAGCAGCTTGATTACTGACTTAGCAAAACAAATTGGGGAAAATATCACATCCTCTCTTAACTCTATGCACCAGCCAGCCCCCACCCAGCCACAGTCTCCCCAGAATGTGCCCTCGAGCTGCAATGACCAGTCCCAGCTGAAGGTTGTTGTTCAGTCAGACACCAAAGCTCCACCATACTTCAAGGGTGACAACACAGATCTATTTCCCATCGGTGAATGGGAGGACATGATAAGATGTTAGCTGCACAGAATCAGCTGTGACACAGATGAAGAAATGTTTGCCATATTAATGTCTAGACTGACTGGCAAAGCCAGAGATGTGGTCAAGGTGTCACTTCATTGCCGCCCTGAGTTGAATCGGAATGATCTTATTACTGCTGTGTTTGACATACTGAGGTCAAACTTCAGCGACTTGACATATTCCAGCCTGCCCATGAAAGATTTCTACAGTACTGTGCCACGTCCAGGTGAGAATGCCATGGATTACTGGATCCGGTTGAACAAGTCTATTGAGGCTGCTGATGAGTGTCTCCGCAGGCGCGGCAAGCTGGTAGAGGACCCCAGTAGTGAGGTTGTTTTGATGTTCATTAATCACTGTCCTGACCACAGTCTTGCCTTGTCTTTTCAACTGAAGGCCCCTGAGGAGTGGACTGCAGCTGAGGTTCAGAGCCGTCTGGACAACTATGTGAGGAAAATGAGACAGTCTAGTGTTTCGTCTCATAATACAGCATGTCTGTCCATCCCACATCAGAGCCCTGTTGCTGTTAACAGCCAGCCCCACTCCAGCGGTGCTCAAGCAGTCCCAGTAACACATGAGCCAGCCTCGTATCTTATGCCCTTTGTTCCCTCTGCAGCCACATGTCAGCCTCTCTCTTCTGGTGACATGGTAAGTGTTCAGCAGCCCTCTGCTTGTCCTCCCTTGACTCCTCATGTCATGCCCCCATCTTTGCCAGTTTCCGGCCCTCCTCCAGCTGAGCCAGGTGTTCAACAGATGGTAGCACTGTTTGACAAGGTTCTGTCCATGTGCACTGCATCACTAGCCACTGGTCCTAGGTGCCCACAACCCACAGGTCATTCCCATGGGCACCGCAGTGCTCATCGTGCTTCGTGCAGAGTGTGTGGCTCACAGGAACACACAACCCATGTGCATTGTAGGCTGTACAAGCTATGCCACAGCTGCTTTGACCCTGGACACATGAGGCGTGAATTCCCACAGTTGCACCAGAAACCAAGCATTTCAGTCCCTCCTCCCACCAATGCTGCTTTAAACTAGCCAGCCCATGTAACGAGAGGGGTAGCATGGGCAGTGTTGATGAAACCCCCAGAAATGCAACAGACCCAGAAGCCATATATGTTAACTGCTGTAGTAGCCTCTCTGATGAGAAGACTGTTATTATGGGTTCACAAAGAGTTGGCAGGGCTAGTGAGTTGTTTTACACTTCAGTGTCCGTCAGTGGCCGGTGCTCCTTAACAGGCATGCTTGATTCAGGAAGTATGTCATGCACACTAAGTGAAGATGCTGATAGCAAGCTAAGAGCTGCTGGTGTTGCTCTGATTCCGCAGCAGGTCTCTGAAAATGTGGTGCTGGTTGGTTGCGGTGGCCTTCTCACACAACCCAAATGCATCTATGATTTGGACATTGAAGTATATGGGTCGAGGTTTCTTGTGCCAATGTTTGTGGTTCCTGGGCAAAAAGATGAACTCATTGTGGGGAGCAATGTGATCCGGCCCATCATTCAGAAGATGAAGGCTGATACAAAGTATTGGGAGCTTATTAACTCCAATTACACTGGCACTGATTGTGAAGACTTCCTGCAGTTGCTGAGCTGTATCTCGGTGGTCTGCTCCTGTGTTGCCAGATAAAGTAGGTACAGTCAGGTTGCGGAAGAGTGTCACCCTCCTGCCACAAAAAGAATATGTAGTTTGGGGAAAGCTGCCACCTTCTGCCCTTGTGTCTCCAGGAAGTACTGTCGTTGTGGAACCCACGTCAGCCCGTTCCACTCCAAAGAACATAATGGTGGGGCGCATTATAACACCCATGTGGGGAGATCGTTGGGTCCCCATGAAAGTCCTTAACCCAACAGAGAGCCCTGTGACACTTCGTCGCAATGCTAAGATTGCGGATGTCTTTCCTTGTATTGCTGTAGAGGACCTGCCCATCACTCAAGGTCTCTGCGAGACTCTGACTGACCAGCATACCAGTTTTCCTCCCTCATCAAACTCTGTGCCTGACTCTGCACAGCTACTCAAAGACGCTGGGTTGGCTGATATTGACATTGAGGGCTGCAAAGTGTCAGATGGGTGGAAGAGGAAATTGGTGAAGCTTGTGTTGACTTACCAAGATGTGTTCTCTTGAGACAAACTGGATTGTGGTGAGGCGAAAGACTTTGTCCATCATATCCACCTCACTGACGACCACCCTTTCAGGCTTCCCTATCGCAGAGTACCCCCGGCTCACTATCATAAGTTGCGAGAGGTGCTGTCAGACATGGAGATGAAAGGCATCATCAGTAAGTCCACCAGCGAATACGCCTCGCCACTGGTAATGGGTTGGAAGAAGACAGGTGACTTGAGGATATGCACTGACTTCCGCTGGCTCAAAGCCAAAACCGTTAAGGATGCTCACCCACTGCCCCATCAGGCTGACTGTCTTGCTGCCCTTGGTGGGAATGCTTTCTTCAGCACCATGGACCTCACATCCGGGTTCTACAACGTTCCCCTCCATGAGTCTGACAGACGGTACACGGCTTTCACTACACCTCTTGGCCTGTATGAGTACAGCAGACTTCCCCAGGGTCTATACAACAGCCCAGCATCTTTCATGCAGATGATGCTCAGCATCTTTGGTGACTTGAACTTTTCCAGCCTCCTGGGTTATCTTGATGACCTGCTGGTGTTTGCACCTTCAGAAGAGGAGGCCCTAAAACGTCTTGAGATTGTTTTCTCTAGCCTGAGGACCAGCAATCTGAAGCTGGCACAGAAAAAATGTCACTTTCTCAGACGCTCTGTGAGGTTTTTGGGTCATGTCGTGGATGCTGATGGTGTCTCGGTTGATCAGGATAAAGTGAGGGTTATCGCCAGTTTTCAAAAGACTGACCTTATGGATGGTGACGGTTGCACCCCTTCTCAGAAGAAAGTGAGATCCTTCCTTGGCATGGTGATGTTTTACCAGCATTTCATTCCAGGGTGCTCTCGAATTGCGAAGCCACTCTTTGCTCTAACTGCCGGTCAGAAGAGGACTAAAGGCTGCCATGGGAGTCGGAAACCTGGAACCTTTCGCAAGCTCACCCCTCAAGACTGGACTCCTGCTTGCGAGAAGGCATTTGAGGGACATCCTGATTTTGAGAGGCCATTCATCCTTTCAACTGACACTTCCATGGATGGGCTGGGTGCTGTCTTATCCCAGGTGCCAGCTGGTGAGGAGAGAGCAAGACCTATAGTCTTTGCTAGTAAGTCTCTCAGCCACAGTCAGGCCAAATACCCTGCACACCGGCTTGAATTTTTTGGCTCTGAAGTGGGCTGTGTGTGATAAGTTCAGCCACTGGCTCAAGGGTCACCGGTTCACTGTCTGGACTGATAACAATCCTCTCACATACATTCTGACTAAGCCAAAGCTGGATGCCTGTGAACAGCGTTGGGTCTCTAAGCTTGCACCATACTGCTTTGAGATCAAATATGTTCCTGGGAAGCTGAACATCGTAGCAGACACCCTGAGCAGGGAACCGTTTGTGAGGCCTTTGGCCCAGCGCCTCCTGTCGGAGCCCTACCTTGAGCTGCTAGGGCAAGTCAGTGATGTGAAAGATGCCAGTGTCCAAGATGCCTTCCGTTTGACCTGTCAACCTCAATCGATATGCAGTGCTCCACCCTCTGCTGTACTTGATGTGTCTCTGTCAACTGATGACGTGTCTTCTCTCATGTCTTCCCTCTGTGAGTGGGAGTCTGCTTCTCGCCAGCGTGCAACATCCCTCGCTGGTCATCTGACCTCCATTAGTCCACCTGACTGTGATGTCTCTCATGCGCTATCCCATGTTGATCTCCTGTCTCATCAAACAGGGGATCCTGTGATCTCCAGAGTAGCCTGCTATTTTGAGCGTAAGCACAGACCCTCCAGACGTGAGTGCTGTCATGAGAACCAACAAACGTTGCGGCTCCTGAAACAATGGGATAAGCTCACATTCCTCAATGGTGTCCTCTACAGAGTTGTGATGGACCCACTGACCAAACACAAGAGATTCCAGTTTGTGGTACCTGACTCCCTAAAACAAGTGGTGCTGTCTGGCATACACGACAATGCTGGTCATCAAGGTCAACCTCGCACACTCTCCTTGGCTCGTCAACGTTTCTTCTGATATGATATGGAGAAGGATGTGCGCGATCATGAGGGAAATTGCCACAAGTGTGTTCTCAGCAAGATCCCAGAGCCAGCAGCTAGGGCCCCGTTGGAAAGCATTAAGACCTGTGCTCCACTGGAACTTGAGTGCATTGACTTCTGGTCAGCTGAGGACAGCAACAAGTCAGTGGATGTCCTTGTGATTACTGACCACTTCACAAAATTAGCACATGTATTCCAATGCCCGGATCAGACAGCTAAGAGAGTTGCTAAAAAGCTCTGGGATGGATTCTTCTGTGTGTATGGCTTCCCTCAGCGCATTCACTCTGACCAGGGAGCTAGTTTTGAGAGTGAGCTGCTTGCAGAGCTTTGGGTGGCATTACCAAATCCCACACTTCACCATACCACCCCATGGGTAATGGTACCACAGAGAGATTTAATCGCACCCTTGGAAACATGTTACGGTCCCTCCCCCCCAGATGTAAGCAGAAATGGCCGCAGATGATACAGTCCATGACGGTTGTGTATAACTGTACGGCACACGAGACCACCGGCTTTGCGCCATTCTACCTGATGTTTGGGAGGGTCCCAAGGTTGCCAGTTGACCTCATGTTTCGGGATGTCCTTCATGATGACACCATTTGTGACTATGATACCTATGTCAAGTCACTGATGGATGACCTGCGCTCTGCCATGCTCCAAGCCCAGGAGCACAGCACGATGGAGCAGAGACACCAGTCTGACCAGTACAACAGAAAGGTGAAGGGTCTGCCTATTTCACTAGGGGACCAGGTGTTGTTGGCAAACAAGGGAGTCAGAGGAAAAAGGAAGCTCTCTGACAAATGGGAACCTGTTGTGTACACAGTAGTCGACTTGGATCCTGGTCTTCACATCTGCCATATCAGAGACAAAGAAGGTCATGAGCGTGTGGTGCATCACAACCTGCTCCTTCAGAATCAGAATCAGAATGGGGTTTATTGCCAAATGTTGAGCAGGTTTACAACATTAGGAAATTGCTGCGGTGCTTCAGTGCAAACATGGTGTCATAAATAACACTTAAATAGACATGGAAAAAATAAAAGTAGGGATAAGAATTAAAAGTGCTACGTGGAAAGATATGTGCATGAGATATACATGAGATATATACATGAGAGTAAGAATTAAGAGTGCTACGTTGAAAGATATATACATGAGTGCAGGTGGTGATCAGTGCCAAACATGGAATGATACAGTGAACACAGCGTAGGGTCATGTGTTAGTGGCGGGGACAGTCATATGGTTATTGTTCATGTGTCCAACAGCAGAGGGGAAGAAACTGTTCTTATGGCGAGAGGTTCTGGTGCGGATGGACCGGAGCCTCCTGCCTGAGGGGAGCAGGTCAAACAGACTGTGTCCAGGGTGAGAAGGGTCAGCTGAGATCCGAGCTGCACGCCGCAATGTCCTGGAGGTGTACAGGTCCTGCAAAGATGGGAGTCTGCAGCCAATCACCTTCTCAGCAGAGCGCACAACACGCTGCAGTCTCTGTTTGTCCCTGATAGTGGCTCCAGCGTACCACACGGTGATGGAGGAGGTGAGGATGGACTCAATGATTGCAGTGTAGAACTGCATCATCGTCCGTGTTGGCAGGTTGAATTTCTTCAGCTGCCTCAGGAAGTACATCCTCTGCTGGGCTTTCTTGATGACGGAGGTGATGGTGGGCTCCCACTTCAGGTCCTGGGTGATGGTGGTACCCAGGAAGCGGAATGAGTCCACAGAGGTGATGGGGGTGTCAGTCAGGATGATGGGGGGGGAGTGGGGCTGTGTGCTTCCTGAAGTCCACAATAATCTCCACTGTCTTCTGGGCATTCAGCACCAGGTTGTTGTGGCTGCACCAGGACACCAGACGTTCAACCTCCCTCCTGTAGGCAGACTCGTCCCCGTCCGAGATGAGTCCAATAACGGTGGTGTCATCTGCAAACTTGATTAGCTTGACAGACTGGTGGGTGGAGGTGCAGCAGTTGGTGTACAGGGAGAAGAGCAGAGGAGAAAGAACACAGCCCTGAGGGGAGCCGGTGCTGATGGTCCGGGAGTCCGAGACATTCTTTCCCAGCCTCACGTGCTGCTTCCTGTCCGTCAGGAAGTCAGTGATCCACCGGCAGATGGGATCAGGCACATTCATCTGGGAAAGCTTGTCTCGGAGATGGTCTGGAAGGATGGTGTTGAAGGCAGAGCTGAAGTCCACAAACAGGATCCTGGCGTAGGTTCCTGGGGAGTCCAGATGCTGCAGGATGAAGTGTAGGGCCATGTTGATGGCGTCGTCTACAGACCTGTTGGCTCTATATGCAAACTGCAGGGGGTCCAGGAGGGGGGCCGTGAGGGTCCTGAGATGGGAGAGAACTAGGCGCTCAAAGGACTTCATGACCACAGATGTCAGAGCCACGGGTCTGTAGTCATTTAGTCCAGTGATCCTAGGTTTCTTGGGGACAGGGATTATGGTGGAGGACTTGAAGCAGGCAGGCACATGACATGCCTGCAGTGAGGAGTTGAAAATGCCAGAAAACACTGGGGCCAGCTCGTTTGCAGTGTCTGAGGGTGGCAGGAGACACGCCGTCTGGGCCGGGAGCTTTCCGAGCATTCAGGTTCTTAAACTGCTTCCTCACATCTGCTTCATGAATATGAAGAGTTGTGGTGGGAGGAGGTGGTGTGAAATCCTCTTTTGTGTGGGGTGAGGAGGGGGGTGTTGTAGGTGAACGGTTTGAAGGTGGTGATGGCTCTATGGAGGGGGGAGAGGTGGGGGAATTAGTGTCCAAAGTGTCTCTATTGTTGGGGCCGTTGGAGGTGTGAAGGCTGCCTGATGGCTCGTCAAAACGACAGTAGAAGTCATTAAGGGTGTTGGCCAAGAGCAAGTCATCAGTGGAGTGGGGGGTTTTAGGCTTGTAGTTTGTGATATTCCTAAAACCTTTCCACACAGAGGCCGAGTCATTCTCTGAGATCTGCTGCTGCATCTTCTCAGAGTGCTGATGTTTAGCAATGTCCACTTCTTTAGTGAACCTGTACTTGGCCTCTCTGTAGCAGTCCCTGTCTCCGCTTCTGAACGCCTTTCTCTTTTCCAGCCACAGCTTTTTGAGTTTAGGAGTAAACCAGGGTTTGTCATTGTTATAACTCACCCTGGTGCGTGATGGCACAATGCTGTCCTCACAGAAGTGGATATAGGAGGTGACAGTGTCTGTAAACTCGTCCAAGCTGTTAGAAGCAGCCTTCATTGTGTCCCAGTCTGTAGACTCCAAACACGTGCGAAGCTCCTCCACAGCCTCGTTGCTCCACAGTTTTTTAGTCCTCACGACAGGTTTGGAGAGCTTCAGCCTCTGTCTGTACGCGGGGATTAGGTGGATCATGACGTGGTCAGAAAGTCCGAGTGAAGCGCGGGGCACCGCGCGATAGGCCCCGCTGATCGTGCTGTAACAGTGGTCCAATGTCCTCTCCTCTCTGGTCGGGCATTTAATATACTGCTTGTATTTTGGAAGCTCATGCTCAGATTGGCTTTGTTAAAGTCCCCAAGAGCAATGATGAGAGAGTCCGGGAATGTCCGCTCCGTGTGGAGAATCTGCTCCGCGAGTGCGCACTGAGCTGCCTGCGCATCTGCGTCTGGCGAGATGTAAACAGCGGCCAGGATGAATGAAGCAAACTCCCGCGGAGAATAAAACGGTTTGCAGTGGATAAAAAGATATTCCAGAGAGGAAGAGCAGTGCTGAGCAATCACTGTCACATCTGTGCACCAGCCACTATTGATGTAGAATGTTACACCCCGGCCTAGGCAACCGGGGTGCAACGTAGAAAAACAAAGATAAGGAAAATAAAACCACGAAGGCTCTCCACCAAAATCCCAAAATGAAAATATCCCATGACGAAAGTATTAACAAACCCATTCACAACTATTTACAACAGACTATTTATTTACAACAAAAACACCAAACTATTTACAACACGGGGGAGATCGCGACCATGACACACTGAAACACAGGGTTTAAATACATAGAGGGAGCAATCAGGAAATGGACCACAGGAGGGAAACACAGCTGGGGCAAATTAGAACTGACGAGACAGGGAAAATGTAAACTGAACACACTAAGATAACACAGACTTTCAAAGTAAAGCAGGAAATACATAAGTCATGCAAAAACAAAACACTGACACACCGAAACGTAACATTTCCCCCTACCCAAAAATCAAACATGTAACCCCAAGTGAAAAGTTTGATTCAGACAAACGAAGGCTGAAACGAAGGCAGACGAAGCTGATGGAGGCTGGAGCGGTCCCACTGACCCTCCAGCAGACGACGAAGGCTGGAGCGGTCCCTCGGACCCTCCAGCGAAGGCGGATGAAGGCTGGAGCGGTCCCATGGACCCTCCAGCGACGACAAAGGCTGGGGCGGTCCCACGGACCCTCCCCCCAGCGAAGGCGGATGAAGGCAGACGAAGCTGATGGAGGCTGGAGCGGTCCCACGGACCCTCCAGCAGACGACGAAGGCTGGTGCGGTCCCCCGGACCCTCCAGCAGAGGCGGATGAAGGCTGGAGCGGTCCCTCGGACGCTCCAGCGAAGGCGGATGAGCAGCTCACTAGCTGCACACATGGACACGCAGCCCACCAGCTGCACACACGGACACGCAGCCCACCAGCTGCACACACGGACACGCAGCCCACCAGCTGCAGAAGGCTGGAGCGGTCCCTCGGATCCTCCCTCGAAGGCGGATGAAGGCTGGAGCGGTCCCTCGGATCCTCCAGCGAAGACAGATGAGCAGCTCACTAGCTGCACACATAGACACGCAGCCCACCAGCTGCACACACGGACACGCAGCCCACCAGCTGCACACACGGACACGCAGCCCACCAGCTGCACACACGGACATGCAGCCCACCAGCTGCAGAAGGCTGGAGCGGTCCCTCGGATCCTCCAGCGAAGGCGGATGAAGGCTGGAGCGGTCCCTCGGATCCTCCAGCGAAGACAGACGGAGGCTGAAGCGGTCCTCGGACCCTCCAGCGAAGACAGAAGGCCGAATCTGCCCCTCCTTCGGACCCTCCACCGATCCCGGACCCGGGACCTCTCATCCCGGACGAGCCCCCATATGTTACACCCCAGCCTAGGCAACCGGGGTGCAACGTAGAAAAACAAAGATAAGGAAAATAAAACCACGAAGGCTCTCCACCAAAATCCCAAAACGAAAATATCCCATGACGAAAGTATTAACAAACCCATTCACAACTATTTACAACAGACTATTTATTTACAACAAAAACACCAAACTATTTACAACACGGGGGAGATCGCGACCATGACACACTGAAACACAGGGTTTAAATACATAGAGGGAGCAATCAGGAAATGGACCACAGGAGGGAAACACAGCTGGGGCAAATTAGAACTGACGAGACAGGGAAAATGTAAACTGAACACACTAAGATAACACAGACTTTCAAAGTAAAGCAGGAAATACATAAGTCATGCAAAAACAAAACACTGACACACCGAAACGTAACAAGAAGCAGAGACCTCCACCTTTGGACTTACCGGAGAGAGCGGCCTGCCGGTCCGCGCGCAGCAGATGGAAGCCCTCCAGTTTGAGCGCGCAGTCTGGGATGTTCTCACTGAGCCACGACTCCGTAAAACATAAGACACAGGAGGAGGCAAAGTCTCTGTTCATGCTTCTCATCAGGGCCAGTTCGTCAATCTTATTCCCGAGTGAGCGTACATTAGAAAGGAAGATCCCAGGAAGAGCGGTTCGCAGTCCGCGTCTCCTCAAACGCACGAGTGCGCCGGCTCGCTTCCCTCTCTTTCGGCGTCTCGCTTTCCTGGTCAGAGTCAGCAGTAAATCTGCCGCAGATGCGACAAATATTGGAAATAAATCCACAGGCGTTGTAGTCCTGTAGTTAAGGAGCTCTTCTCTGGTGTACGAATATCCAGAGGAGTGCCCAGACACAGAAGAAATGCACAAAAACAAAACAAAAGTAACGCACTGAAGCACCAGAGCGACCATCCGTGGCGCCATCTTGGTTAACTTTTTGCCCTTGGACACAACATTGAATGACAATGCTGCACATCCTGCTGTGAGCATTGTCAGTGGCCCCCCTGAGTCTGACCTGGATGGGTCTGTGACATCTTTTGGGGACACAGGAGCTGCACCTCCTGCCACCTGTACTGTGGATTCCATCTCCAGCATTGGCGAGTGTGATGACCGCACACTATCATGGATCCATCAGCAACCTGCCGCTGACCCAGTCGAAGATGGCGTTCATGAGACCCCTCCTATGATGGGTGCTCCTGATCTTGGTGGGCTGGCTGGTGATGGAGCCTCCCCAGGCTCCTCTGCTGACTCCCATAGTTTTCATTCTCTTGAACCCGAAGATGTGAACTTGGATTAGGGACTTACCACACGTTTTGGTAGAATCATTAAACCAGTTCGGCGCTTGATCGAATCAATGGCTCAACTCGAAACACTCCTTGGTGTTGAACCTGTTCAAGCAGCGGTTATCGATGTGTGAATTTGTTTATTGCTGTATGTTGTCCATTGCTATTGTTTTTGGTAAAGAATAATAAGAGGCACAGAGTCGATTGTATTTTGTCAGTTGTGCAGTCTGATGGTGATGCCCATAGATATTATGGCCTGTTTTGTGTGGTGTAAATGGCACCTCATTTTGTCTATTGTGTGTCCTGGGATCTTTCTAGGCGCCGAGCGGGTCTCAGGTGTCTTATCCTCCTTGGAGGAAGCTATGTTGCTGATCTAATTCATTGGATATGTGATGTGAATTTGTTTGAGGCCACTGTATCTGTTGTTGTGGGTGTATTTATACATTTCATTATTTTTTTTGTGTGTACTTTTTAGGATTTTGTGTAATTCTTGGGGGGTGAATGTAACAGTGTCATAAATCACATCTTGTTATAATTACACAAAATGTGTTCTAAACCCCCAAACCGTTCCTTTTATACCTGACTTTTAGGACCTCCAAGCCTGTAGTTATGTTCATTATCAGTTAGAGCCCCTCCTCATTCTTTTCTTCCTCTTCTTTGATGCAATCCTATAAATACAGTGTACCCCTTTTGCCTCTCCCCTTTTCTACAATTCTCTGGTGGGAGAGGTGGGTGTCATTTCTTTCCAACACCTTAAAACTAGGGCTGCTCAATTAATCGAATTTTAATCACGATTACGATCTGGGCTTTCAACGATCATTAAAAATGACTGAGCCGATTATTAGCCCCTCCCTCATTTATCCGCGACACCTTAAAGGCCGGTCCGTAAAAATATTGTCGGGCATAAACCGGTCCGTGGCGCAAAAAAGGTTGGAGACCGCTGATTAAGAGGACCTGAGGGAAGCTCGGAAAGCTAAGCAGAAGTTATTTGGAGAGGAGAGTGACTGCCGTTGGTTGAAAAGAGGTTATAAAAAAAACTTCAGTGGTGTTGCACACTATTTTAAAATATTTTTTAAAGTCATTGTTAACCCTTTAAATCCGGTCAGAGCAGCACGCTCCGTTTTGTGTAACTATTTTTAAATCCCTGTAGAACCTGAACCGTGTAAGCTAGCGCAATAATTTGTTTTGTATATGAAACCGGAGGAGTTGTACTTACATCTTACGCCATCAGCTTGTCCTCGGTCACGGTTTCCTTCCACATATAGCTTTGCAAAAATTGCATAAAAAGCGCTTGCAGGAACAAAAACATAATATTCCAGAAACACGCTTTGCCGATCCGATCAGCTGTTCGTAACACTTCCCACAGTGAAACAGACATCAGCGCGAACTATCGCATGTCCGCCATTTCCTGGCCGAAACCGGAAGTGACGTCATTTTCGCGGAAATGTAGTTTTTTACTTGTAGGCCTTAAAAACCTATACTGGTCATGTTTGACTTTTCTGAATAGTTTCTGAGATGCTTAGAACTCAAATTGCACTGCTGGAAATAGTTTATTTTGATGCACCTGCTGCTTTCTTTGCAAATTTGCATCATAGGATTGTTTTATCGTTTTTTCTGCAGTGTATATAAAAATTGGTGTATCTCCAAAATAAAACTATGAAGACACTCAAAATAAATTTCCTGTTGTTGTAAACTATTTTTTGCAACTTTTTTGTATTTAAAGTTTTAAGGGATAAACCTCTTAAATTTCTCCAAGTAGAAATATATGTAAAAAACAAAACAAAAACTATTTTCAATTTTTTTGTAGTTTATTGCACTTTTTTGCAATTAATGTAGTTACTATGGACTTAATGCATACATATTATTAAAATATGGGCCATAACAGTTATATAGCAACTTGAAATGCTCCCACAAATATATATATATTATAGCGATACAAGATGGATAATGTTGTGGGGATGGAGCTGGACTCCCCCAAGGTGGTGTCGGAGAGGCGGATGCTGTCCAAGATAAAGACAATGTTGGATAACACCTCCCACCCACTCCATGACATGTTGGTCAGCCACAGGAGCTCGTTCAGTGAGAGACTGAGATTACCGAAAAGCACCACTGAACGACACAGGAAATCATTCCTGCCTGTGGCCATCTCCCTGTACAACGCATCCACTTAACACACTGTTTGCTGCTACAGCTACATATGTTTCTTTTCCAAATATTTATTTATAAGTGACTTATGTATGTATGTATGTATGTATATATATGTATATATTGTACTATTCTTAGTTAGCGTATTGTCTGTCTTGTCTTAATGTTGGTTTAAAATGGAGCACTGTAACAAAAAATAATTTCCCCCAGGGATCAATAAAGTATTCTGATTCTGATTCTGATAATGCACTTTTTAAAACTTCTGGAACCAGTTCCTTCATCTATTCGAGAGCGGAGCTGCTGGCACTAAGAACAAAGGGACAGACCGGCATGCGACACAACATCCCGGCCGAGCTAAAGAGGAGCTACAGAGGCTGCAAAGCTGGAACGAGGAGAGCGGATCACCGGAGGCGATTCAAACCATCAATCCCGACAGTGATCATGGGCAACGTGAACTCGTTACAGAATAAGATTGATGAACTGTGCGCTCTGAACAACCACAGACTATACCGTGAGTGCAGCTTGTTTATCTTCATGGAGACGTGGCTAACCGAGCTAACGCCGCAGGCTAACGTAGACCTATGCGGTTTCACATCCGTGAGAGCCGATAGGGACACGCAGGCCAGCGGAAAAAGCAGAGGTGGGGGACTCATTGTCTACGTTAACAACAGATACTGTAACCCTGGACACGTCTCCGTTAAAGTTTTGGTATGCCGTCCGGACCTGGAGCTGCTAGCTGTTAGCTTGCGGCCATATTATCTACCTCGGGAGTTCAGTCATGTGATCTGTGTGTGTGTCTACATCCCTCCGAGGGCCGATGCAACAGCTGCCTGTGAGAAAATACACACAGTCACAGCAAGACTTCAGACACAAAACCCAGAGGCTTTCATTATTATATCTGGAGACTTTAACCATGCCACACTGGACTCTACTCTGGCTGCTTTTCACCAGTTTGTGAATTGTCCCACAAGGACCAACAGGACAATTGACCTACTGTATGCTAATGTGAGAGATGCATACAGAGCCACCCCCCTCCCCCCACTAGGGAAGTCAGACCACAACCTGGTTTACCTACAGCCACAATACACACCCCTCGTCCAAAGGCAGCCGGTCACAACGCGCTCCATCCGGAGATGGACCCCAGAAAAGGAGGATGCTCTGAGGGACTGTTATGACACCACAGAATGGGATGTGCTCCTGAGCCCACATGGTGAGGACATAGAGGGGGCGACACACTGTCTTACAGACTACCTCAACTTTTGTGTGGACACGGTCGCCCCTGCTAAGACGGTACGGTGTTATCCTAATAACAAACCGTGGGTAACACAGGAAGTCAAAGCTGTCCTCAACATGAAGAAGAAGGCTTTCAGGAGCAAAGTGAAGGAGGAGATGAAAGCAGCACAGCGGGAGGTGAAACGCTGCCTGAGGGAAGCAAAGGACACCTACAGGAGGAAGGTGGAACAGAAGTTGGAGAGGAACAATATGAGGGAGGTCTGGAATGGTGTGAAAACCATCACAGGCCACAACACCAAGAAAAGCACAGTGGGGGGGACTGTGGAGAAGGCAAACGAACTCAACAACTTCTTCAACAGGTTTGACCAGCCCACAACCCCCCCCACCCTCACCCTCACCTTCACTACAGAGTCCAATCCCCACTCTCCTACCTCCCTCGCTTCCCCCCCTTCCTGACACCATGACACCCCCCTCCTCCAATCCCTCTCTCAGCAGCAAGACATCTCCCCCCCTCCCCTCCTCCCAAACATCTCCCAGTGTCACAGTGGATCAGGTCAGGAGACAACTGAGGAAGCTTCGCCCCAGAAAGGCAGCAGGCCCAGACAAGGTGTGTCCTAGGATGCTAAAGGCGTGTGCTGCTGAACTTGGGGAGCCGCTACAACGAGTCTTCAACCTCAGTCTGCGACTGGGGAGAGTGCCCGCCCTATGGAAGACATCCTGCATCGTCCCGGTCCCCAAAAAGAACCGGCCCAATGAGCTGAATGACTTCCGACCGGTGGCACTGACGTCACATCTTATGAAGACTCTAGAGCGGCTCTTCCTCAACCTCCTCCGACCACAGGTACAACATGCCCAGGACCCACTACAGTTTGCATACAAGGCGGGTGTCGGAGTGGAGGATGCCATCCTGTACCTCCTACACAGAGCCCACTCACACCTGGATGGGGGAAAAGGCACGGTCAGGATCCTGTTTCTTGACTTTTCCAGTGCCTTTAATACCATCCGGCCCTGTATGCTTCAGGAAAAACTGAACAGGATGGAGGTGGACCCCTGCCTGGTCGCTTGGATCTCCGACTACCTCACCGACAGACCACAGTACGTCAGGCTGAAGGACATCACGTCTGACACAGTGGTCAGCAGCACAGGAGCACCACAGGGAACTGTGCTGTCCCCTCTTCTCTTCACCCTGTACACCTCTGACTTCTGCTACAACTCTGAATTATGCCACATCCAGAAGTTTGCAGACGACACAGCCATCATGGGGTGTATCTGGGATGATCAGGAAGAGGAGTACAGAAGTCTGGTGAGGAACTTTGTCGCATGGAGTCACACAAACCACCTGCAACTCAACACCTCAAAGACTAAGGAACTGGTTGTGGACTTCGGGAGGTCTAGAGCAGGTCCACTGCCGGTTCAGATAGAGGGGGAGGAGGTGGTCAACAAGTACAAGTACCTCGGGCTGTGGGTGGACAATAAACTGGACTGGTCATGCAACACAGAGCACCTGTATAAAAAAGCACAAAGCCGACTGTACTTCCTCAGGAGGCTGAGGTCTTTTAACATCTGCAGGAAGCTCCTGAGGATGTTTTACCAGTCGGTGGTTGCTGGAGTACTTTTCTATGCTGTTGTGTGCTGGGGGAGCAGCACAGCAAAGAAGGACTCATCCAGGCTGGAGAAACTGATCAGGAGGGCTAGCTCTGTGGTCAGCATGAAGCTGGACACTCTGGTGACAGTGGCAGAGAAAAGGACATTAAAGAAACTGATGGACATTATGGACAATGCTGGGCATCCTCTGCACACGGCCATTAACAACCAGAAGAGTCTGTTCAGTGACAGGTTGCTTCTCCCAAAGACAAGAACTAACAGACTTAAAAACTCCTTTGTCCCACACGCCATCAAACTGTTTAACTCCTCTCTGGAGGGGAGAGGGAGGGGAAACAGGAGGACAAAGGAGGGGGGGAACAACTAAGCTGTAGTGCCTCTTCACCTCACTGTGCAATACCTTTTGTGCAATACTTTTGTAAATAGTCAACAGTGCAATAGACCTCAATACTTGAAATGTGCAATTCACTTGTATTTTTATTTTTTATTCCTATTTGTTCTATTTATCCCCTTCGTATATTTTATTTATATTGCCTCTGTATTTATATATGTGTGTGTGTGTGTGTATATATATATATATAATATTCTGTAACTCTGTAACTTCTGTCGGTGCTGTGCTTTTTTGGAAATCGAATTTCCCAGAGGAACCCACCCGAGGGATTAATAAAGTTCTATCTTATCTTATCTTAAATGGCACTACAACATGTAAAAAAATAATATAAGCTCTGGCGGACTTGGTTCTATGGTAGGTCTTAAAGGGTTAAATAAATATCGTCAAATAATCGAGATCTCAATTTCAGTTAAAATAATCGTGATTATCATTTTTGCCATAATCAAGCAGCCCTACTTAAAACACACATATAATTCATATTTAGCCACTCTGATGTTTCTGATTGCGATTTTAGTTCAATTATTGTCATTATTAAGCCTGTTTTTGTTAGGTGATATAAGTGTGTACTATGTGTGTATCATAAATGTGTTTTAGGCGCCATAAATGCTAGCATGAATATCTATTCCTTGCTAGCTTGGAAGTTGTGGTGGGTTGAGCTAACCCTCTTCCCCACTGTTTGTATTTGGTCGTAGGAGCTGGAGTGGGCAAATTATTTACTTGGAGGTCTTTCTTTCTTTTACCTTTTTTATCAGACACAACGCAAAGCCACACCGGTTACACAGCCTTTAGGGGTGGGGTGGGGTGTGGGGGGGATTTTCAATCCATAGCCATAATTGACTAACTAACTATATATATATAATGTTTAACCTGAGTAGCAAAAGACCGCAGGGGGTTGAAAACAATACCCCAGGAGTTAGCTGTGCTCGCGGACTCTTATCAAGCCTTGACCTCCCGGTCAGCTATTGCGCTGGTGGATAACAGAGCTCTCCGAAAACGTGGAAGCACTTTTGCAAATATCTGATATTTTGATAAATTAAGTAGATATTTGAGCATTAAACGGCTACATTCTCGGCTGAAAATATCTTAAAATGTTATTTTGTGACCCAGAAAGGGTAGTCTGGGGAAAAGGAGGATCGCATTTGTCGGCCACGGTTGTCGGAGCCTGTGCGTACTTGTAAGCGCGGCAATGGCGGAGGAGCGGGGCTAAAAATCTTATTACTTTTTCTGGGTCACAAAATAAACTTTTAAGATATTTTCAGGTGAGAATGTAGCTGTGTAAACTATTTCATACTATTTCACGTGATTCAGTTTATTTTGAAAAGTCTGATCAGTATCTTGAGCTTTATTGTGAAAGGTTTATGTGGAAAATAAACAAGCGGACATGTGATGGTTTTACCGTCGTTGTCGCTAATGACAACGCATAAAAACAGGCGCTTGTCCGTTAGTGTGGTTGTATTAAATATAAGAGAAAGAGAGAACTTTAAGAAATTAATATAGCCACTACAGTGACCATCAAAACGATGAAAAAATATTGCTGTAAACAGTTTATTTTGCAACACCACGAAACAAACGATAGCGTAAAATGAAACGATAAGACGTTTTTATATTGTCATCCGATATATATCGTTATATGAACAGCCCTACCTCAGAGATGTTTTTACTGGCAGACTTCAGCGGAAAGCCAGTATTATCATCTCACAACAGACTGCAGTCTGAGGAGTATGTCAGTTGTAGATTCCTTTGAGTGATTTATAGTAAATATTGGTGACAAAAATTGGGTTTGAAGGCCTGATTTACTCCGTGAATCATACATTTAATTTATCACTATCTATAGTCAAAAGTTTCAAAAAAGCCTTCATGTAACAGACAGTTTTTTGAAAAAGACAAACTCAAAAAGAATACAGTCCAGTTATGTCTTTATTATCTTTGGCTAGATCAAAGATGAAAGCTAGATCACTCTGACTTGAAAATCTGTAACTTATCACTCCTTGTCAAAATATTCCCCTCTGAACTGCAGTGGGTTCTATCTGAGAGGATGTCGCCATTTGTCCACTGCATGAACTACATCTCCTTGGATGATGTCCACATATAATATCCAAGCACAGCATGCACACAAACCTCTCCAGTTGTCCAGATACCAAACATAATATGAAGATTACTTGGGGTCGGAACACCCTACCCTGTCTTAATTCTATGGCTTTTAGTTTACTTGTATTGCTATGTATCACTTTTATTTTATTTATCTCTTTAGTTTCAAATAGTTGTACAGCACTTTGTTTGAAAGCGCTTTATAAATAAAGTTATTATTATTATTATTATTATTACATGCTTTTGAATAGGTGGGGCAGTATTTGAAAACTAAAATATGCCGGTTTGTACACATACACGAGAGACACGAGAGTTCTTCCTTACTGATGTTTACTGTGCTTCTCTTAACGTACACAGGTACACCGTAGAACTGGTGAATACAAATGTACAAGAAAATTATATTTCAGCATTAAAACATATTACAATATAAAATTCACAAAATATAAACAAACATACCACTTTGGCCTGCAAGTAGACAAACCGGTGTAATTGGAACTTAGGGCTTATTTCTTCTTTCTTAGCTTGACTTTTACACGGCTAGACCGTCACCATGCGCAGCTTCTCTGACCTTACTTCCCAAAACAGGAAGTGACCTCTGCCCTTACCTTATACTTACAGAATTAACTGGTTACTTTCCATGTATCAAATTAACTGTACACCAATCCAGTAGGCAAAAAAGGAAAATGTTAACATGCTCAACACAAAAATAAAACATACAAAATAAAATGCGTTAGTTACATTATCATTACAAGAGCTCCGCCTAGTGGTCAAATAATAACATTTCACCAACTGTTACATAAAATAAAGTGTCTTGTAGTGCTACTTTAGTTCATTTCTTTCTTTATGTGGAGGAGGATGGTCTCCTCTCTAGGTGCTGAAGTCAGCAGTGCGCTAGATGGCACCACCAGAGGCCTGAAGAGATAAAAGAAGTGGCAACACAAAAGGATGTTTTGACAAAGAGACGAGAGCAGAGCAAAGGAAGAATCTGGCCTAAAAGGTAAAGCAAGCACTGAATACAGCTGTAAACATATCTGTCAACTGTTTATTTCTTGAAAATGCAGAGCAATATGCTTTGTTAAGTTAAGCATTAGTTAAATGTGTTAAACAGTCAAATAAAAGTTCACTGTATTTACACTGCATGCATACGATTAGTGAGAAATAGTGAAGAAAGTAGGCTTTTAAATGACTTTAATAAACCTCATGTTCTGTTTTTATTAGGGCTGTCAAATGATTAAAATTTTTAATCAGATTAATCACAGCCTAAAAATTAATTAATCATGATTAATCGCAACTCGAAATATGACCAAAATGTGTGCAAACATACGGACAGATAGCGGATTTTTACACACTTGTTAGTGTTATTTAATGCTAAGACCACGCTGAGTGGCCTGCGTTCACTCAGCGTGGTCTGACGTAGGCTGGGTGTTGTGCTGGAAGCGAATTAATCACAGCCTAAAAATTGATTAATCGCAACTCGAAATATATGTGTATATGTGTATATATGTGTAAAAATCGGGACAGATAGTGGTTTTTAACACACTTGTTTGTTTTATTTATTATTAATTGTGAGTACAAGCAGTACAAGCAGAACAGGGCTTCAAATAATTGTGAGGGATTTTTACTGAATGTTTTCCACCCGTTTAAATCTAGCACATTGTTTTATCCATATACATCTTCAAGTTCACAGAACATAGGCCTAATTCAACAAGCAAAATAGAAAAAATCTCCAATCATCCTTTTGGGTAAGGTAGATTAGTGCAAAAAAATATGAACAACAGTGAAAAGTATTGTTTAAATCACATTCAACCATAGAACAAGCTCTAAACACACGGTCCTCTGGTCTACTCATCCTTCAGCCAGTTGCTGAGACAAACCAACTTGTCCACGTTCTCTG
This sequence comes from Astatotilapia calliptera, assembly GCF_964374335.1. Lineage (NCBI taxonomy): Eukaryota > Metazoa > Chordata > Actinopteri > Cichliformes > Cichlidae > Astatotilapia > Astatotilapia calliptera. The sequence continues at coordinate 17,314,313 of NC_137436.1, forward strand.
AGTGCAGAGCAGACCTCTTCTTGTTCACAATGTGCCCTGCTACAGAGAACAGCCTCTCACAGGGCACTGTGGAGGCAGGAGTGGCCAGGTATCTGCGAGCAAGGCGGGCCAGCTGGCTGTGGGCTCCTGCATGAGCTGCCCACCACTGTAAGGGACAGTCCTCTAAGGCAGTGCAGGGCTCTGCTCTGTAGCGCTGTATGGCTCTGTCCTGCTGTACCACACAGAAACAGATGTAGTCCACTGTCTTGGACTACATCTGTTTCTGTGTGGACAATGTAACAACTTGGAAACGATTCCGTGTGTTCCCTAATAATCCACCCTGGATGACACACGGAGTTCAACAACTTATTCGAACAAGGAACAACGCTTTCAAATCCGGGGACCAGGAGGCATACAGTGCTGCCAGGGCCAACCTGAGAAGAGGCATCAAGACTGCCAAGCAGCAGCACAGGAGGCGTATCGAGGCCAGGTTTGAGAACAACACAAACCCAAGGCAGGTCTGGGAGGGCATCAGGGCTATCACGGACTACAAAAGAAGAACACCATCACCCTCAGCCGACAGTTCTACTCTGGCTGAGGATCTAAATCTCTTTTATGCCCGTTTTGACAGGGAGAACACCGACCCTGTCCTGTCCCCTCTCCCCTCAACCGACCCTGCTCCGGTCCTGAGCACTCATGAGCTGAGGCGTGTGTTCCGGAGCATTAACACCAGGAAGGCGGCCGGGCCGGATGGAGTGCTGGGCCGGGTGCTAAAAGACTGTGCTGCGGACCTGGCGGACGTCTTCACCTCTATATATAACACCTCGTTGTCCTGTTCACTGGTACCATCCTGTTTCAAAGCAGCAACCATCGTTCCCATCCCAAAACAGTCAAATGTCACATGTCTGAACGATTTCAGACCTGTGGCACTCACCCCCATTCCCGCCAAATGCCTGGAGAGACTGGTCATTAAACACATCAGAGCTGCTTTTCCACCATCCCTGGACTCGCACCAGTTTGCATACAGGGAGAACCGGTCAACCGAGGATGCGATTGCCACAGTGCTGCACACATTACTGAAGCACTTGGAACACAGGAACACCTATGCACGGCTCCTCTTTGTAGACTACAGCTCGGCTTTTAATACCATCCGGCCATACAAACTCCGTCCCAAACTCCACCAACTGGGACTTAACTCCTCTCTGTGCAACTGGATTGTGGACTTCCTCACTAACCGTAGACAGAGTGTCAGAGTGGGTAAGAACACCTCTTCCACCCTTGTGGTCAACACCGGTGCCCCTCAGGGGTGTGTTCTGAGCCCTCTGCTATACACTCTCTTCACCCATGACTGTATTTCCTCCGGCGCGTCCAATCTCATTGTTAAGTTTGCAGATGACACTACAGTGCTCGGACTTATATCCAACAATGATGAGACAAACTATAGGACAGAGGTGCAACAACTAGAGTCATGGTGCCACGACAATAACTTGGTCTTAAACACCAAAAAGACCAAGGAGATCATTGTAGATTTCCGGAAGAGGGGTCATAACAACCATCTGCCTCTCTTCATTGGCAGTGAGGCGGTGGAGAGGGTGAGCAGTTTTAAATTCTTGGGGGTAACTGTGACCGAGGACCTGTCCTGGGGCAACCATATCACCTCAGTTGTACGGAAGGCCCAACAGCGCCTCTACTACCTGAGGAGACTGCGGAGCGCACACATTCCCAGATCTCTGATGTTGAACTTCTACAACTGTGCCATCAGCAGCGTTCTGACGTATGGATTCTGGTTCCCCAGCTGCACCAAGGCCGATCAGCAAGCACTCCAGCGGGTGGTGAAAGAAGCTGGCAGAATTATTGGAACAAGTCTGCCAGAGATCAGTAATATCTTCCCCACTCGCTGTCTGAGGAGGGTGCACAGTATCCTGCGGGACCAACATCACCCTGCGCGCCACCTTTTCCATCTGCTGCCCTCAGGGAGAAGGTACAGGTCTATACAGGCCAGAACATCCAGACTGGCCAACAGCCTGTATCCACAGGCTGTGAGGCTCCTGAACTCTCTGCCCCCCTCTCACGGACAATAACCATATCCAACTTCTTAATAGCAATGAACTGGTCTGCATTGGTGCATCATATCTTTATTCTCTTCCCCCTCCTGCCCCCCCCCCCTCTTTCTTAAATAGATAACTATCATATCTGATATCATATCTCACAGTACAATAATATTGAATGGGTTGCATTGTTGTATTTTGTCATGTTTCTCAGGTCTTTGTCTGAATTTCTACGAACATTATTGCTAAGGATTGTCTTATTGCATTGGAGTCACACTGGGTTAAATATGTACACTTGGGTTTTAAGGGGTATTTATTATTTTCTTCTTTCTTCTTTTTTTTGGGTTGTATGGAAGCCCCAAACGCAATTTCATTGTTCTTGACAATGACAATAAATAAATAAATACTAAAAAAAAATACTAAATACTACCTCCTCCTCTGACTCAGAGTCAGAGTCCATCTGCAGCAGGCTCAGCCTCTTCTTGGCTGGACCTTCTTCTGCAGTGTGTGATCTTCTAGGAGAGTCTTCATGCAGCATGCCTGCCAGTGTGGTCCAGTGCAGTTGCGATCTGGAGCCATGCATAGTTATTATGTTCCTGGCGGGAAGCAAGGTCTTCCTTAAACTTCTCTTTAAACCTCACCACATATGCAGGGTCCTCATCAGTTACTTCCATGACACGGCGCAGGTGGCAGAAGGCTGGTAGAACTACAGAGCAGGAGACGTAGGCCTCTCCTCCCAGCAGTTCAGTCACATATCTGCAGTGGAATACACACACACACACACACACACACACACACACACACACACACACACACACACACACACACACACACACACACACACACAGATAAGACAGCAAATTAAAAAAAGCTTTTTAATACTAGGTAATATTAATAAAATATTTGATTTCATTTATTTTTTAAATAAGACATTTTCATAATAACAAAACTGATTTAAGATGTATGTTTGATACATTTAATCTAAACCTACAATTATGGTCACAATGACAGGCTCACCTGCAGGGCTCTAGAAGTGTCTCCAGTCTCTGGAGTTTGTCCCACTCTGGAGGCGTCAGGAGGACAAGTTTATGCTTTTGTTTATCCAGAGTCGCGGTTACTGCAGTTTGGTTGCGGATCAAGCGCTTCACCATCTCCAGCGTGGAGTTCCAGCGCGTAGGCACGTCCTGGGCCAACGGCTCCTGCTTGCGCCCCAGTGACACCTGCTCTGCGTTCAGCTCTGCTGTGTTTGCTGGGCTGTGCTTAAAATGGCCAACAATTTTGCGGCATTTGGCCAGCGCAGTGACAAAGCCACTGTCTGCGAGACTCACTGTGACAAAGCCACTGTCTGCGAGACTCACTGTGATGCATCTCTGTAGAATGTGCGCGGTACACGGCATGTGATTGAATGGCGTGATGCGAGCCGCGGCGATCATATTGCGCGCACTGTCCGTGCCTACTGTTGTCACCTTCTCCTCAATTCTCCACCTGCGAGCAACAGTCTGGAACTGCTCTGCACAAGCCTCCGCAAAGTACCGCTCTTCCGTTTTCATTATAGTCAGCGCAAAGGATGTCAGACCCCAGGCTTCAGTGATTAAATGCGCATTAACTCCCAGGTAATTGTCATTACTCAATGATGTCCAGTGGTCTCCTGTCAGAGCCACGCATTCTGTGTGAACTAGAGCCTCTTCTTTTTTCTTTTTCTCCATTTCATACAGTTCGTGGATTCGAATTGTTATTGTGCTTCTCGCTGGGGGCTTGTAGGACGCGTCCTGAGATGCAACCTTTAAAACATCTGCAAAGCCATTGTCCTCCACAATGCTTAGCGGTCTACAGTCCTTTGCTATCTATTTGGCTATATTGTCGGTCAGTTTGTCCAAAGAAGACTTACCGAGTGGCCTGCGTTCACTAAGAGTGGTCTGACGCAGGCCGGGTGAAGCTGCTGCCCCGACAAACGCGTGTTTGGCATTAAGGTGGTATTTTAAGGTCGAATTTGAACGGTGAAATTGAAACTCTTTACTACAGTGAGTGCAAATTACAACGCGTTTGTTTATTGTCCCATCTATGTTCTTCTTGTATTTAAATTCCCCATCCAGAAGGCCATCCTGTTCCTGCTTCTCCATTTTCAGTGGCTCGGTAAACAAATCAAGTGGAATTATGGGAGCGACTTATCTACGTGTTGCGCTAAATAGTTAAATATTCTAACGTAATTAATTCCAAAATTTAATTATCGCAATTAACACGTTAATTTCGACAGCTATAGTTTTTATCCTAAATTAACTCCTAAAATTAATTTTACTAAAACATCACCTTGTTCCATCTTGACTTCTTTTCTTGAACATTTTCACATAGCCAAACTCTCATAATCTATCATTACTCTTCTTCGCTTCTTGTATTTGAAATGACAGTGGAAAAAAGTAGGAATGCTACAATAAGGGAGTAACAAGTCAGGCTTTTACAGGAAAAACAAATACTTATACTGTAAGTACTGCATAATTTCTTGTGTAAATGCTCTGTACTTTTTGAGATGTGGGCTGTATTATGTATCAACCTTCCTTAACTTGCTGGTATTTTGCAGAAAATGAGACCCTTGTTTTGAAGGTTATGTTTGAACAGTGATTGTAAAAAACATCGAGTTAAATTAGACTTGGCTCCATCATTATAAGGTGATGTAACCCAGCAAATTTACATGGTATTTATTTTTTCTTAAAAGTTGGTAAGGGAAAGGCAAGGCTTGCAAAATTTCAAAATCCCTGGTAGCCCTTCGGGCAGGGACTCTTCAGTTTTTGATAGCCCAAAATAAATTTAAGTAGCCGGAATAAAAAAGAGCAATTTTTTGATTGATGTTTTGTTTCCTGCTTTGTTTCCTTTACAATATTATACATTAAAGTATAATATTGTAATGGAAACAAAACAATCAAAAAATTGTTGAAACACAAATTACAACATTGTATAAAAATTACAATCATCAACTCAAATACTTGGTTCTAATTGAACAGAAATTTCTATGAACTTATAAGAACTGTTGTCAGTGATTTACAGTTAACAAACAGTCAGGTGAATAATCAACACTGAGACACTTGTGTAGGTTAACGTGCTGCACGGGTGAAAAGCTCAGAGCGAATCACACCGAACTGCAGTATTCGTTTATTTTTATAGGTTACGTCGTCAATATGCAAATATAATCACATTTCCTGTTACGCAGGTCCTGATGCTGTCTGTGTGTGTGTGTGTGTGTGTGTCACAAAGTATGTGTGTTGCAAGTCAATTTCTAAGAATAATATAATGCAAGTCAACTTCTGCGGATATGTATTTCTGTACTGGTCTCTTGTCAGTGTCACAGGGTCAGCTTCCTGTTTCAACAGAAAACTGTGTCTGGTGAAATATGTGTAACATAACTTTTGAAGCATAAGCAAGTAAAACAATAAAAACTCCCTAACAACTGTGTAGAACATGAATCAGTCTGTGTCAGATTCTGAATTTGAAATTTCCACTGAAGTCACGTGGAGGCAAGTGGAACCAAGATCGAGGCCATTTGCTTTTTGAAGTTTGCAAAGACTGCTAAATTTTGCCAGTGGTAGTTCACTCTTTGCAACATAGTGCGCTGTTCTAAACAGATTTTTCAGGTTTATTTTTAGTATGTTATTTGCAATTGGTGTTTGTTCTGGGAAAGATATTGCAGACTGAGCAATAATGCGTTTCTTGCATTTCTCATGGGTTCTAATGGGGGCCTTTCTTAAAATTACTGGTCCCAGTAAGAAAGGCGCTTGTCGACTCAGAAATCGAGGGAAAACCAACAACACACCTGGCAGAACATTATGTTATTTACACGAGTGCACATAAGTGGTCCGCATGTGCGCATTCGCTGTCAAAATAAAAGACGCGCACCAGATAAGAAGTTGCAACGCGCGTTTGTGTCCATATAAAAGTCACTGTTTTTGTCCGCTAGAGTGGGATTTTCACGACACATTCTGCACCACATCACTGTGCGCAGTGGCGTGTCTAGAAATTTTTTGTTGGGGGGGCCAGGTAGGGGCACAGATTTGGAGAAGGGTGGCAGATGTAATTGGCAGATAATGTTTAAAAAAAAATTCTACCAACCGTTAACCATAATTCAATAATCCTGTAAACCTAATAACTGAATGCGCTTTTAACTCTTATTAGAATGAGATTTTAACCACTACGGTGCAAAGTTTTTAGATACTGCGTTGATAAAGTACAAGAGATACAATCAGTGCTTTGTCAGTGTTTACTCAGCAGTCAAGGACAGCAATATTTGCATAGTATTTTTACTGACATATAGTTCACATATGTTTTGGGCAAAAACATTTTTAATATTAAAATATGAACATTTGTAACAAACAATTGACAAATTAGCCAGTTCCAATGTAAAACTTTATCTGCCTGTTAAAAAAAGAAGATAATCTTCTCACAAACTGGTGTTTGATTTTGAAACAGGAAAAAAGTGGAGAAACAACTGAAAAGGCTAACATTTGAATGAAACCTGAAAGCAAGTAAATACTTTCTATGCTGGCTTATCGTAAACTTTGGTAATATTGATAAAGAACAACACTGGCTGATGATGAAATACAGTCAGCTGGCATGGTGACACTGCCAGTATTAACCTGCAGGGCTGGACTGGGACAGAAAATCGGGCATTTTGACTAGAGACCGGCCCACCAGGTATTAAAGCCATAAAGCCTTTGAATGAAAACAAATGCTGTTGTGACAGTGATGTACAGTCTTGTTGGTATATGTATGATTTCTATACATTTTACGTCAAATAAAAACTTTGGTTGTAAGATTTAGAGTTACCAGCTGTCAGCTGCTTAGAAAAGGATCCTGGTGTTATTTGTCTCTCAGAAACAGTTGATAACTTCAACTCATTCATGTGACCTAAAAGGTAAACCTGTTTCTCCATCACCTGTTCAGCTCTGATGATTCAGTAAGGACATCTCCTGGTTTCATCTTCATGTTTCCCTCTCATCACATAACCAAACCGATATCATGACCAGCAGCTTTACAGCTGTGGCTCCAGCAAACATCAGCTGATACTAGAAATTAATATTAAATAAATTCTAACAACAGCTGATCAAGCTTAAACGTGCTGCTGTTGTTTAGAGCGACATCTGCTGGTTTCCTCTTTCTGGCGCAAAGTGGGTGATAAATAAACAAGAGAGAAAAGCCGATCAGCTGATCATTGATCAGTTTAATGATTGAAGTAGCAACAGGGGAGGCAGGGGGAGAGAATGAGAGAAGAAGAGGCAGCTGTGCAGCATAACGACAGAATAACTCCTTTGTGTCTTTTTTTCATTATAGCTAAAGTCCGGGACAAACTGCGTCTCTTCTCAGCTCAATACGAAACGTGTAATATTTTCTCTGAATGAGGGACCATTCCATTTTTTAAGGAGCCGTTGGCAACTCTACTAACTAAACTTATGAATAAAATAAAGTTCACTATCAGTAACATCATAGCACCCACCCAGCTGTATAAAAACTCCGTCAAGCTGGCTAGAACGCAGCACGAGTTATTGCAACTGACGGTAAAAAGTCAGCACAACGAAAATAAACTCCACCTAAACTTGGTTTATATCAGACCCAGATAGACTGCAGGTCATAACTTCTTACCTGAAGTTCAGTTCACCTGACACTCGGACTGGCGGCTGCTTCGGGTCTCTCCTCCTGCCTCCCCTTCCCTCATCCACCTGCTGGCCTCTGTGGAAGCTCCGTCATAGCCACCACCAAACAACTGAGTTATTTTTACACATCGACCTGCATCTGGCCAATCCACCACCTCTCATTGTTCATGCCATTACAAAAAAAAATAAAAAATAAGTCACCAGGCATATGCCCGGTATGCCCGATGGCCAGTCCAGCTATGTTAACCTGCAACCAAATCTGCAGCTCCATACAGCAATGTTACGACTTAGATTATATCTTATAACTCATAACTCTTATGTTAGCTGCCCTCAGTAGCATACTGTCTGAAATATTCGATGGCTGCAATAATTCTTTAAGTGTTATTTTTTCCTTGGTATTCTAATTTCACCGAAGTTTACTAAACTCAACAAACTTAATATTACTTACCGGGACATTTATTCTGTCCTCATTTTCTTTCACCGAAAAATTGTTTCCTGCTGTGCCGTCTTTCGTGCTTGGCTCTCCTACCTTTGCTAACATGATGTAGCGCAGAAGCCAATGCTGCATTCACTTACACTCAGATATCTCAGCTTCACCGTGAAAACATAATCAGACATTTGATATTTGATTGAATTTTATTGTTTTGCCTTTGGGGTGGCACCTGGGGTGGCCAGTCTGGTTGGGGGGGTGGCCTGTGCCCCCCCCAGGCCACCCTGCTGGACACGCCACTGACTATGCGTTCATCATTTGTTTGAAGCCAGCTCACCTCCTGCAACCTCTTTTCCGAGAATACGCGCTTCTTTTGTGGTTTGGACTCCTTCTGACATTTCTTTGGAGGTGGAGGAACACCAAAGTAATTACTTAAAGGAGCTTGCTTCTTCGACATCGTTAAGAGTTCTAAACAAATGTCTGTCCTCCTCCTGAAAATCTTATGCACACAAACACGCATTGCAACTTCTTATCTTGTGCGCGTTTTTTATTTTGACAGTGAATGCGCACCTGCGGACCACTTATGTGCAGCCCTGGTTATTTAGCTTGTCATATTGCAGTCACAGAAACCATAAAGCTGCACTTTCTTTTTGCCTTATAGTCTGATTTGTCATAACTTTTCTGTTTTGTGGTCACTTCTTCACCCTGACCTGTCTTATTTGGCTCAGCAGGACTAAAATATATATCCTGCTGCTTTTACACATGCACTCACATAACGCTCAGCGATTCTCTGCACGATCAACCTCTCACATGTTTAAGCTTTCTGCGGGAGATTTCACTTGTCATGTTTGCATAGTAAGCTAATGATTGATAAGACAATGTCGGAGGAATTGGTGCGCAAATTATCGTCACTCACAGATCAGTGCTGTCGCTCTCTATACACAGTTCGCGCGATTGCAAAGTGAAAGCAAAAAACTAGTGCAAATTCAAACGCGATTTCAATATGTCACATATTGACAGTGGCTCACCGATGCCAATGACATAATTACCCAGCTACATTTCTGAAAGAATGCAAAAGCATTGACATATATTTTTCCTTCCTATGATAACCCGACGGGCAGGGCAGAGATAGATTTTGGCAGCCCGACTGGAAAAATCGCTAGCCCCGGGACGTCGGGCTAGCGATTTTGCGAGCCCTTAAAGGAGTCCTTATCACATGCATATCAATGTAATGAATATTAAATAAAGATGTAAAAAGGCAAAAGTAATCCATTTTATAATATGGCCAATGCCATATTGAAAATACAACATATTTTTAGAGTAAGATAGGAAAATATTGTTTGTTTTTCTGCAAAATTACCATGAAATTAGAGAATACTTCAAATTACTTATGCACAACTTAAGTTTACTTACAGTATTATTATTTCCTTGTTCATGTAAAAACATAAACCCTTTATTCTGGTCTGCCTACGTTTAAGTATTTAAGTGCAATTACATTATAATTTTAAATGTAACACATTGGAATTTCATTTAATTACAGGAATTTCCCCCTTAGTTTCGAGCCGTATTATAAAGTGCTATCCATAAAACCCCTAATTACTGTATCAATCTTGTTTATTAACACGGGCTTCCTGCTTCAGTCTCTGTGCATGCTGATGTAAAACGGGGTGTTTGAGTAAGAAAAATGATCACGGCAAAACACAACACAGGTCCTGAGAGAAAGGCAGAAGACCAGTGCTTCAGAAACCAGTTAATCCTAGTATGAGATGTGTTTTAAGTAGTCCAGAGTGTACTGTTGCAGTTATTGTTTCATCCCCAAAGTGTCAGCTGTTAAACTTTAAACTCGATCAATTTGAACACAAAGTTCTTAGAGGGCATTCAGGTGTGACACTCTTACAGAGAGCGCACAGAGATTTTAAAGTGGTTTTATTTATTTTTTTTATTTTTGGACAAATTAAAATGAAATCATTCTCTGTATTGAATAGTCTTTACTACAGTGCTGTAACATATGCCAGATTTGACAGAACATTAAACCAAGCATAACAAACAAAAGTACATATACATGAATTTTCTGCATTTATTTCAGCAATTTATTGGCTTCTTTAGGTTCTATTACTTAAATACAGCTTAACAAACTGCATCTGAAAATTATCTTACCACAGCTCAGAATCTATATCGTAAGGATATCTCAATAAGACAGAGTGTGAACTTCCTGCTAGAGAAGTTTTCTTCACTAAGTTTAAGGACTGACTTAATCTGAGCACAGAATGTAAACAAACAAAGATGCTGGTATTCTACTTAACAGAGGTGTGGACTCGAGTCACATGACTTGGACTCGAGTCAGACTCGAGTCATTAATTTTATGACTTTAGACTTGACTTGAAAAAATGTTCTAAGACTTGTGACTTGACTTGGACTTTTACACCAATGACTTGGGACTTGAATTGGACTTGAACCGGTTTACTTGAAAAGACTTGATATTTTACCCCAAATATAAAATTTAACATGCATATTATATAGAGATTGAAAATGTGACGTCATTCACGGGTAGAACCGCAAAGGATTCTGGGAACTCGTGGCAAGCGGTACTAGCGCACGCAGGCTTTCAATTGAAATCAGTTATACAGCGATAAAAAGAAACACAAAAATGTCAAGAAGCCGTTGTATTATTAACTGCAATAGCCGGTCGCATGACAGCCACGAGAAGCTGACGGGTAAAGAGATCGGTTGTTATCGGATTACGTCGTTGAAGAGAAATTGTTCAAGCCATGTTTCCGAAGTAACAAAGACGCGACGGATGGCCTGGATCGCAGCCATTCAAAGATCAAATATAACGTCCCAGAACCCTCCAGCTCACAGGTTAGTCTGCTCCAAGCATTTACACAAAGGTCAGTCTGCTGTTGTAGTTAATACGTCATTTTCATAACATAATTAGTGATATAGGTTACAAGCAAGTCTGGCGCTGAACAGAAATTGTCGCGCTATGCTCCTTTATTTATTGTGCATAAATAGTGAATTGTCCTGACACAATATTGCGTTTCGCTTCTGTTATTATGGTACATTGACAAAAACATATACTTTTATTCACAGGATAAAACAGTTGTTTTGTATCACTAATTGCCCAGTACGATTACAGCATACAATATTATTGTCACTGCTACATTTCTGTGATGGGTACCAGAAATTATTTCCACTACTAATTAATTAACGTTGAGCTCAAAGGTCCTATTAATAAACGGTTAAGGAATGTGTATTTATGACGACAATTTGTGAGACTGGTAAACTTATGATACGTACGATGGTCTTTCGTTCTACACGGTGCATTTCAAGGTCCTGCACCCATCCGTCGGTAAACTGTACCTGGGCTTGTTGCAGTGACCTGAAGTTACTAAACTTCATGAGTGTATGCACTCACTCCAAGAACCGTATGATTATAAATATGCATATAAATATGCTAAGATGAGATAGCTGACTTCATCTAACTAGCAAATGTTGTCCAGGCTACGTTGGTGATACAGTTTTTTTTAATGTGTATGATATTTTTGTCATGCGATTTTAAAGCCGGTCCTACAACCGCATCCAAGAATAACATGCAGCTTATCTCAGAACTGTCGGTGAAAATTATTCTTGGAGCTAGGTTTAATTGAGCTGCATTTTAAAGAGGTGCAATTTCACAATTTGTGTATATTTTCTAAGTTCACTATTTTGTCATGTGTTGAGAAAAACACAGATTTTAAAATTACATGGTCTAACATTTACATTTAGCATAACTGCAACATTATTTTTTCTTTTTTTTTTTTAAAGACTCGAAAGGACTTGAAATTCAAAGTTTCAGACTTGTGACTTGACTCGGACTTTTACTCCAGTGACTTGAGACTCGACTCTGACTTGCCTGACATTACTTGAGACTTGACTTGAGACTTGAGGATAAAGACTTGAGACTTACTTGAGACTTGCAAAACAATGACTTGGTCCCACCTCTGCTACTTAACTCTTACTCTGCTCTCTGTTGTTCTTCTCCACTTGTGGTTTTTCACTCACAGCTCAGAACCTCTTGTTTCTTCTGATTTGAAGGCACCATGAACAACACAGCAAACCTGACCTCTCATCAAGATTTGTGGCGCAATGTGACGATTGGAAACACCACCTGGGTTTACCGTCCTGCTGTGAACTCTGCTCTTAATGATGCCATTTCAGCAGTGGTTATAATCATAATCATCATCAACATGGTTTCACTTGGATGCACCATGGAGGTGTCTAAGATCAAGGTGACCAAGATCAGCAGTGAATTCAAATGTATATGTGGTTTGTGTATATGCAAAAAAGCATTGTGACAAAGCTTGAAAAAATTGCTAAAAGCTGTGGAAAGTCATTACGCCAGCTGAAATCAGTAAATAGAAAGCAATCCTGCCGCTTAATGCAAACTAATTTCAGCAGTTTCAGTCCCAAGCCTATAAAAAGGTGTCTCATTACCAAGGTGTCACACAAGAAACATCAGATGAAGGGTAAAACCAACAAGATTTCTCAAGACCTTCGCAGCCTTATTGTTCCAAAACATAGTGATGGCATTAGTTACAGATAAATGTCTAAACTAGCGAAGGTTCCAGTGTAGCACTATTGGGGCCATAATTTGGAAGTGGAAAGAACACAATTTCACCATAAAATGGACATGACCAGGTGCTACCAGACAGACGAGAGAAAATAAACATCAGAAGAGTTCAAGTCCAAGAGTCAAGGACAGAAAGACCTGGAATCAGCAGGTACGATTGTTTCAAAGAAAACAATACGTAATGCATTAAAACGCCATAGTCTGTAAGCATGCTCATGAAGCAAGACTCCATTGCTGATGAGAAAGCATTTTGAAACATGTTCAACGTTTGCTGAACAAAATTTAGACACATCTGTGAAATACCGGGGGAATATAATTTGGTCAGACCAAAACAGAACTCTTTGGATGCCGTAATGCACACCATGTTTGGAGGTCAAAAGACACTGCACATTACCCTAAAATCACCATACCGACAGTGAAGTCTGAAGGTGGGAACATCATGGAGTGGGGGTATTTTTCAGCATATGGCATTGGCATGCTTCATATAATTGAAGGAAGGATGAATGGAAAAATGTACCGGGACATTGTTGATGAAAATCTGCTGTCATCTACCAGGATGATGACGATAAAACAAGGGTGGACGTCCCAAACACAGATCCAAGGAAACTCTGTTAGTTATGGATATGCCTGGTTTAAATTTCTTTGTGTGGATTGGATGGGTTGTTAGTGACATCTGCCTTTGAAATGATGTCAGTACCACCTTTAGAAATATATTCACTTAGCAAATTGGTAAAGTGTTCAATACTTATTCAATACTGCCTTTGAAATGGCAAGGTGTCACCTGAGTGAGCCGGAATAGGTGGCAAGAGTGAGGCAAGACTATGCTTCTCTGCTCCGACTGCTGCCCCATGACCTGAACCTGGATAAGCATCAGGAAATGGAAGGAAGGAAGGAAGGAAGGAAGGACTGATTATTTTTACTCAAACTGGAATAAAATCTTCAAATATTTACAGATACAGGATTTTGGAATAATACTTATTGCTATGAATACAGAAAACTGAAAGTTTACCTTTTTGAATTGAAATGAACTTTTTAACATTTTGAAGTGTGTTTATATATCCAGTGATATTATTTCTGATCAGTTTTCTACCTTCTTCTGTTTCCAGTATCACCTCATGAAACCTAAGGGGGTGGCTATTGCAGTTGTGTCCCAGTATGTGATCATGCCTCTTACAGCCTTTTGCTTGGCTATTATGTTAAATAAGATTAGAAATAATACTTCATATAAAGTTAGTTCCCCACAAAATCTTTGAAGAGATTCATAATAAAAATAAGAAAACTATACAAACTGACTTAACCAGAAAGAAGATTAATATTAAAATAAATCAATTAAAAAAAAAAAAAAAGCATTTTCTTTTTCCATGCTGTCGGCATACTTCACAAGAGCTCTCATTTTGGGTAATAAAGATCTTTATGATATAAAGGGGCCTGATTATTCATGATTTTTTTATGTGAGGAAAATCATTTTAAATTCAATTCTGAATTTAACAGGGAACCAATGAAGAGAAGCTAATATGAGGGAAATCTGATTTCTCTTTCCAGTGTCATTTAGTACTCTTGCTCTTCACCCTATAATACATAGTGGCCCAATATAATTGAATTTGTGTTGCTGTACCAGAATATAACTGACACCAGATCAGCACTTGTATCACTGTTAAACCTTGTTACTGGCACCCTGTAAGAGGTTATTGTGATTTTGTGTTACAGGGGTTCCAGTTGAGTGATATAACAGCTGTGAGTGTTCTGGTCTGTGGCTGCTGTCCTGGAGGACAGTTCTCCAACACATTGACTCTGGCACTAAAGGGGGACATCAACCTCAGGTACACATGAGAAGTTATATTCTTGTAATACATTTATATAAAAAATGTAATTTGAGGTGATCATAACCCTTGTCTTTCCCTTCAGCATCGTGATGACTTCCTGCTCCATGTTGTTGGCTATGGGTATGATGCCTCTCCTGCTCTACATCTACTGCAAGGGTTTCCCCAGTGTGCGGAACGCTGTCCCGTATGTTCAAATCATCTTATCATTGGTCTTGACCCTTGTCCCGTGTGGCATCGGCATCCTCATCAACACCTACAGGCCGCAGTATTCAAAGAGGGTCACAAAGGTTTGTGAAGAGAATGAAGGTCAGACAGATCACTAGAACTGATTAACAGTGTTGATTAATCAGTTGGTGCAGGGATGACAAATAATGACTTTAATAACTGATATTTGTTATATTGTTTAACAAAAAACAAAAGACAACAGAAAACCTCACCTTCAGCACACTCCAGACATCAGTCTTAAAACTTTAATGAAGCTTTGCTGTGCTGTGTTTGTAGTGTGTTTGTGTTTGTGTTTACTTCAACAGAAACAGACATTTGCAATTTATGTGCACACAGCATGTGAGCAACATTTAAAAACCCCTTGAAGATCTCCAGACATCATGCTCTTAGGGAGGTGACGGGTGGTCGCAACTTTTCTTACAGTGGGAGAGGGGCAAGGATGAGCTTGGCTGAAGGTATAGAGATATATGATGTTCTGTTCAATGTTCTTTGTGTAAGAGTGTCTGTGATAGGGTATATAAGATGTAAGGGCGGTGGCCACAATTCAGAGATGATCCTAGTGTTTTGGCTGGGATGTTTCTCTCCATATTGCAATATGTTATTAAACTATTTCAAAACGCTCACCTGGTTTGTTGCAGGTCATTGTTAAAATTTCCATAACAATTTGGCGTTGTCGAGCAGGGTTCCTCATGTTACAGGTATAGCCCTTTAATGAAGGCTGTGGAAGGATGTGTGGGACTGCTCCTGGAGGTGTGTGTCTGAGTGAGGGAGAGAGGAAAACAAGGGGATCACGAGTAGCTACGGAAGAAACAGAAAGTAAAGGCATTAAAAAATATAACAACTCCCACAGCAGCCCGAGGTGTGTGCGATGCTCGTTCTGAGTAAATTGTTGGAGCCCACTGTACACGGTGTTTACGCCTTGGAAGAAAATAAAGTTCCGGTGAAGCAGTTTTCCTATGCCTCCTTCTGTCTCTTCAATAGCAAAGTTGACCTGTGCAGTAAGCTTGTTACCGGCTACGAGCCAGTCACGGAACCCGAAGTAACAGCCAGAGGTCTTCTTACTACGGTTTGGGGCCACGGACCTGGTGAGGCAACACTAGGGGCTCTTTTCCAGGATTAAACTCTGCAAAGTGCCAAGAGAGAAGGGGAGCAAACTTTATTTTTTCTCAGACAGCAGAGAGAATGGGGGCGCCGGGCGATGCTGAAGGGGACGACAAGGTAATACACTTCAATAACATTAGCAACCCATTTTTGTCAGAATGCCCATGAAGTGGCAAAGTTAATATGGACCGTGCTAATGACAGAAACAATAAGATCTGTAGTGGCAACCCCTTCATCACAGGCATGGAACTAACGTCAATGGCAAGCGTAGCAGCAGCCAATATGACAGGATTTGAAGCTGCATGGCATCTCACCCCGCCACTTTCAACTCACACCAACCCTTTCTTAACCCCAGTAGCAAAGCAGAATGCAGTGTGTAGCGAGTTTAAGCAGTTTTAGTACTCAGATTGTGAAGGCCCTGGAAATATTACATCTACACCACTTACAGTGGGACAGCATGGCACACATGATCACCTTTCTTGGATTATTACATCCCCCTCATGCAGCCAGCCATTCACCACCATGAACTGTACCTGCAATGTCCCTATAAAACCACAGTTTACTGAGAGCAGCCCCGGTTTCACACACGTTGCCCATTGCGGACTGGCAGGCCTGCTGAGGTACTATGGTGATGTCTTCTCCACTGGCCCAAATGACCTTGGTCGCATCAGTGTCGTCCAGCATGACATCTTGACCACACCAGGTTCACCAGTTAAACACTCGCCATGCAGGATGGCAACAAATAGTGGCCAACCAGCAAGTACAGCAGAGCCTAGAGGCTGGGTCAGCTCAGCCTAGCAATAGCAGCTGGGCTGTTCCAATTGTGATGGTGAAAAAGAAAGATCAGAGTCCCCAACTGTGTGTGGTCTATAGACCACTAAATGAGCGAACTCTTAAAGACGCTTGACCCCCGCCACACATCCACGCTTGACACGCTTTCTACTGCCAAGTACTTCAGTACACTAGACCTGACATCAGGATACTGGCAGGTAGAGATGGGCTCCAGAGCCTGAAAAGATAAGATAAGATACCTTTACGGGTACAAAAAGCAGCTGCATTTTGTACCCGTAAGGGATTGTTCTAGTGGAATGTGATGCCTTTTAGGCTATGCAATGCACCGGCCACATTCCAAAGGCTTATGGACAGAGTCCTGGCTGGGCTGCAATGGGAGACGTGTTTAATGTACCTTGATGACATCATTGTCCTGGGTCAGGTTAGCACCCAGATCCTGGATCGGCTCGAGCAAGCGTTCATCATATTGCGTGGAGCCAACCTAAAACTGAAGCCATCTAAATGCTGCCTGTTCCGGGAGCAGGTTGCCTATCTGGGCCAAATCATCTCTGCTGGAGGTATTTCCACAGATTCCCAGAAAATTCAACAAGTGATGGAATGGCCTGCACAGCGGACCGTCACAGCGGCAGTACAGCAGCCCCTGTCCTGGGTTACCCTCTGGACCAGGGTGACTTGTTCCTCGACACTGATGCCAAAGATTGTTGGATCGGAGCAATCCTTTTCCAAGTGCAAGGGGGCGAAGAGCAGACCCTGACTTATTGGAGCAGGTGGCTGTCAGCTACCGAACAAAACTACTGCACGACCAGGCGAGAGGTTCTAGCAGTTGTGGCATTCACTTCCCACTTCAGACAGTATCTGCTGGGTAGGCCATTCACTGTCCAGACTGACCATAGCAGCCTTTGCTAGCCTTAGAGATAGGGCGAGAAGTTCAGCCATCAGGGAGGGGCTCAGAGTAGAGCAGCAACTCTTCCACATCGAAAGGCACCAGTTGAGGTGGTTTGGGCATCTGAGAAGGATGCCTCCTGGGTGCGGTGTTCCAGGCATGTCCCACCGGGAGGAGATTATATCTCTCAGCTGGCCTGAGAATGCCTTGTTCTGCCGGACAAGCTGGAAGGTGGCTGGGGAGAGGGAGGTCTGGGCTTTCCAGTGGCTGCTGCCCCCGCAACCTGGTCCCGGAGAAGTGGAAGAAGATGAATGGATGGGATGGACCAGCAACATACAAGATATTTGTCACAATTTTGTATATAAATAAAAAACAAACAAAAGCTGATATATATGTATATATGACATTTTGCAGAGAATGTCACAATTTATTAATAAAAACACAGTAAATAGTGGTGACAAAATTGGGCTTGAAGGCCTTGAAGGCCTGATTTACTCCTTGAATCATACATTTAATTTATCTCTGAGACAAATAAAAAAAGAAGAAACAGACAAAAATGAGAGGTTTGGGGGTAAGTACATGGACTCGAACACCACCAACAACAAGCCGCTCTGGTCTTTCGGGAGCTTTCAATTGATCGTGATTTCCACTCATGACTTCACATATAATATCCAAGTACAGCACACACACAAACCACTCCAGCTCTACACAATATGTAGATTACTTGTGGTCGGAACAACATATATGTTCTGAGATGAAAATATTACTTCTAAATAGAGGAGACATTATTTAAAAACTAAAATAAAGTGTCTTGTAGTGCTATAGTATTATAATATTCTATTTTATTTTAGTTTTATTTGGAGGAGGATGGTCTCCTCTGTAGGTGCTGAAGTCAGCTGTGCACTAGATGGCACCTGTGGACAACCAGAGGCCTCCATGTGTCATTTGAATCATATAAAAGGAGTGGCAACACAAAAGGAGTTTATTTTATGACAAAGAGACGAGAGCAGAGCAAAGGAAGAATCTGACCTAAAAGGTAAACCAAGCATTGAATACACCTGTAAACATATCTGTCAACTGTTTATTTCTTGAAAATCATCGTGAGTTTTTTCATTTTTTCTGCTTTCTGCAGAATAGCTATTAGGTTTAGGTGTGCAATTCTCACCTGCAGCAAACTCCAGAAGTCAGTCTTGACTTTTTTATGAAGCATTGGTGGGCTATAGTGTTTTTTCATACAGCACAAAATGAATAGAAAACACACATGTGCAATCTTGTGAAAGCAATTTGTGTGCACACAGCATGTGGACAAAGGAGTGCGCAATTTGAAACAATTAAATGCTGCGTGTTGTTTCTCAGTAGTGCACAGGTTAACCAGATTGAAGTAGCTTCCAGTGAGGAATATGCATTGTTTAGTTAATTACTTAATTAGTTAGTTAAACATGTTGTACCCAAGTGTTAAAAGTCAAGAAAAGATTCAGTGTATTTGCACCGTATGTATGTATGTTAGAAATGGAGAAGAAAGTGAACTTTTAAATCACTTGAATTAAATTCCTGCAGGACATGTTCTGTTTCTAGCTTAAATTAACTCTGCGCCATTCCTAAAATTACTTTTACTGAAATATCAGCTTGTTCCGCATGATCATTTTGACACAGCCAACCTTACATAATCTATCATGTCTTCACATT
The DNA here is from genome assembly GCF_964374335.1 of Astatotilapia calliptera. Classification (NCBI taxonomy): domain Eukaryota; kingdom Metazoa; phylum Chordata; class Actinopteri; order Cichliformes; family Cichlidae; genus Astatotilapia; species Astatotilapia calliptera. The sequence continues at coordinate 17,333,525 of NC_137436.1, forward strand.
GGGAAGCAAAATCTGAGTTTACAGCACCATATATGTCTTGAAAGACGTTCCAAAAGAACTTGGAGGCATTTCAAATTTTGACAGTTTGCAGCACATGTAACTGTGATTTTCAAAGCTGGCAAAGTTCTTGTAGTGCAATTAATTTTAAGTGGTGTCTAAATTCTGGGTAGTCTCAAGGATAGGAGACAAACTATACTGTAAGTAATTTTAAGTATTGCATAATGTCTTGTTAATTTTGTGGAAAATCCCTCCATCTTACAGTTGTTGTTTCAACTTGTAAATGTGTTATCATTTTAGAGATGTGGGCTGTATAATGGAGCAGAGTAACATTGCTGGTTTCTTACAGGAAAGGAGACCCTCCTTTGTGAACAGTGATTGTAAAAAAAACAAACAAATTAAATTAGACTTGGCTCCATCATTATAAGGTCATAAGCCTGCAAATTTTGTTGGTATTAAGTTTTTCTTAAACTTTGGTAAGGGAAAACAGTCCTCAATCTCATGCACATCAGTGTAGTGAGTATTAAATACAGATGTAAAAAAAATGATGTAAAAGGTCAAATTATGCATTTCATAATATGACCAACACCCTGGAAAATACAACATATTTTCAGAGTAAGATAGGAAAATATTGTTTGGTTTTCTGCAAAATTACCATGAAATTAGAGAATACTTCAAATTACTTATGCACGACTTAAGTTTACTTACAGTATTATTATTTCCTTGTTCATGTAAAAACATAAACCCTTTATTCTGGTCTGCCTACGTTTAAGTATTTAAGTGCAATTACATTATAATTTTAAATGTAACACATTGGAATTTCATTTAATTACAGGAATTCCCCCCTTAGTTGTGAGTCGTATTACAAAGTGCTTTCCTTACAACCTCCAGTTATCAACCTTGTTTATTAACACAGGCTTTCTGCTTCAGTCAACACAGGTCCCGAGGAAAAGGTAGAAGACCAATGCTGAGATATGTTTTAAGTATTCCAGAGTGTACTGTTACAGTTGTTGTTTCATTCCCAAAGTGTCAGCTGTTAAACTTTAAACTCCATCAATTTGAGCACAAAGTTCTTAGAAGGCATTCAGGTGTGACACTCTTGCGCACAGAGATTTTAAAGCGGCTTTATTTCTTTTATTATTGGACAAATTAAAGTGAAATAATTCTCTGTATTGAATAGTCTTTACTACAGTGCTGTAACATATGACAGCTTTAACAGAACATTAAACCAAGCATAACAAACAAAAGTACATATACATGAATTTTCTGCATTTATTTTAGCAATTTATTGGCTTCTTTAGTTCTATTACTTAAGTACAGCTCAAACTGCATCTGAAAATTATCTTACCACAGCTCAGAATCTGTATCATAAGGATACCTCAATAAGACAGAGTGTGAACTTCCTGCTAGAGAAGTTTTCTTCACAAAGTTTAAGGACAAAACAGAATGTAAACAAACAAAGATGCTGGTATTCTGTTTAACTCTTACTCTGCTCTCTTTCCTCCTTCATCTCCACTTTTGTTTTTTCACTCACAGCTCAGAACCTCATGTTTGTTCTGATTTGAAGGCACCATGAACAACACAGCAAACCTGACACCTCATCAAGATTTGTGGCGCAATGTGACGGTTGCAAACACCACCTCATTTTACCGTCCTGCTGTGGACCCAGTGATTGGCAATGTCATTACAGTAATGTTTACAATCATAATCATCATCACCATGGTTTCACTTGGATGCACCATGGAGGTGTCTAAGATCAAGGTGACCAAGATCAGCAGTGAATGCGAATGTATGTGTGGTTTGTCTATATGCAGAAAAGCATTGTGACAAAGCTTGAAAAAATTACACGTAAGCAGGGTTTTCGATGATGTCCTTATGCCTGACAACACATTCCAGTTCCTGCAAGGAATTGCTGAGCATGTTGAAATATAATGGATAAAATACGTAATGAACATCACAATTTTTTCTAAGTAAATATAGTTGATGTGAAATTCTCACCAGATGTTGGTAGCAAACCATTTGATCATGAGAAATGACGCAGGGAAAAAAGTAGCTAACTGAAATCAGTAAATAGAAAGCAATCCTGCCGCTTAATGCAAATCTATTTCACCTGGTTTAGTCCCAAATGATTGCCTATAAAAAGGTGTCTCATTACCACACAAGAAGCATCAGATGAAGGGTAAAACCAACAAGATTTCTCAAGACCTTCGCAGCCTTATTGTTGCAAATCATAGTGATGGCATTAGTTACAGATAAATGTCTAAACTACTGAAGATTGCAGTGTAGCACTGTTGGGGCCATAATTTGGAAGTGGAAAGAACATAATTTCACCATAAACTGCACATGACCAGGTGCTACCAGACAGACGAGTGAGAAGAACCATCAGAGGAGGCACAAGTGTTTCAAAGAAAACAAGTAAAAACGCTCAACTGCCATGGTTTGTATGCACACCATACATACCTCAGCACACAAGACTCCATTACTGAAGAGTAAGCATGTTAAAGCATGTTTAAAGCTTGCTAAAAAGCATTTAGACATGCATGTGAAATATTGGGGGAATGTAGTCTGGTCAGGTGAGACCAAAACCATGTTTGAGGTCAAAAGGCACTGCACATTACCCCAAAATCAGCATACCGACAGTGAGGTTTGAAGGTGGGAACATCATGGAGTGAGATTGTTTTTCAGCATATGATACTAGCAATCTTCGTATAATTGAAGATGAATGGGAAAATGTACCGAGACATTCTTGATAACAATCTGCTGCCATCTACCAGGATGATGAACAATGAAGGGTGGACGTTTCAGCAAGACAGTGATCCTAAACACAGATCGAAGGAAACTGAGTTTCTTTCTCTGAAACTAGACTGGCCCAACAAGTCACCTGGTTTGAATCCAACTGAAAATCTGTGGTAAGAGCTGGAGCTCAGAGTTCATAGAACCTTTTATGTGGAAGAATGGCCAAAATCACACCTGACCAATCCACACGACTAGTTTCTCCGTACAGAAGCTGTCATCACCAACAAAGACTTCTGTACGAAATATTAATAATTTTTCCCTGTGTCATTTCTCATTACTATACATAACTTAATTAATGGACATCTATGGTTTGATTTCTTTGCATGTGTGGATTGGATGGGTTGTTAGCATCTGATGAGAATTTCATGTCAGTAGCACCTTTAGAAATATATTTACTTAGAAATGCTTATTTTACCTGTTGTAGATAATTTCTCCAGTGATTTCTAGGTGGGCATGCCTAGAAAACCTACAAAGGGAGGCATACTAATCACAAATCCAGTGTCTCAAAATATTATACCATCACCTAAGAGCAGTCATTAAATTATTTACAACTTCTGGAACAGTTCTTGATTTATACACTCTGCTTGGGTCTTCCATTAATTAGTGCATCGTGGCACTCCTGAGGTGCTATGATGATTTGATAATGGACCTTAGCTCACCTGTAATTTTGCTTTGTTTTTTTTTTTCTCTTCCTCTTGACGATACCCCATAGATTCTATGTAGGATTCACCCAAGAGAGTTGGATGACCAGCCAAGCAAAGTAGCCTAATAAAATGGTCATCATAAAAATTATCAGTTTTATTTCTGTGTGCAGGTAATAAGTCCTGTTAGAAAAAGAACTCTACATCTCCATAAAGATTGTCAACAGATGGAAGCTCAAAGTCCTCTAAAGTCTCCTGGTAGTCAGCTGAATTTGGATTTTCAATTCAATTTTATTTTATAGTGCCAAATCACAACAACTGTTGCCTCAGGGCACTTTATATTGTAAAGTAAAGACCATAAAGTTATACCGTTTACAATTGATAAAGTCGATTTGATTCTGTTTTTGTTCAGACAAACCCTGTATCAAGTATACCCTTATACTCGATACAGGGGTCCACTCTACCCTACCCAGGGCAGGGTTACTGGGGTCGTACCCTGGAGGCAATCCTCTCACAGCTCCGAAGTTATTCCTTTAATTGGTAAGGTGCTGAATACCATCCACACCTGTTTGCCTTTGTTGCTGTCTAGGTGTTCTTCGGTCTTTCTCTTGTAGTCTAACTTGGCCTCACGGATACCTCTCTCTTCAGGTTGACACATTCTGTGCTAAGCATAAAAGTGAAGCTGTAAATTTACTAGTTAATCTTTGTTTAACCCTCACTTATGGTCACAAGCTATAGGTAATGACTCAAAAAGAATGAGGTCAAGGATACAAATGGGTGATTGAGTTTTCCTTTAGTGACAGGGTAAGGCGCTCAGCCAATCAAAAGGGACTTGGAGTAGCAGCGCTGGTCCCACACATCGAAAGGAGCTAGTTGTGATGTTTTGGGTATCTGACAAGGATGCCTCATGGATGCTTTCTAGGTGAGGTATTTAGGGCATGTTCGTTTTGGGATGAGGGTCTGTGGCAGACCCAGGACTCAGTGGAGAGATTATATCTCTCAGCTGCCTTTGTAATGGCTCAGTGTCCCCCAAATGAGCAGGAAGAGGTGGCCAGGGTGAGGCTAGACTATGCTTCTTTGCTCCGACTGCTGCCCCATGACCTGAACCTGGATAAGCAGCAGAAAAGAAGTGGATGGTTGGATGGAACAAAGAATTCATGGTTTGAGTAATTTACTCAAACTGGAATAAAATATAGAAATATTTTGAGATACTGGATTTCTGAACATTATCTATTGTAATAAATACAGAATATATGAAAGTTTACCCTTTTCAATTAAAATGCACTTTTTTATAGTAATCTTAGTTTTTAAAAAATATATATATTTCATTTGGCCTTTTTCTGCTTTATTGGATAGACTCAGTGAAGAAGGGACAGGAAAGTGGGGGCAGAGAGAGAAGGGGAAGACATGCCGTCGTGTTCATGTTAATATAAACACAGTGGCATGATACATGTTTGGTAAATTTATGATCAATTTTGCTAACTTCTTCTGTTTACAGAATTACATCATGAAACCTAAGGGGTTGGCTATTGCAGCTATGGCCCAGTATGGGATCATGCCTCTTACAGCCTTTTGCTTAGTTAAGGTTGGTATTTATGTAAAGTTAAATAAGATTACTAACATGCAGTATAAATAATACACATTTGTCTTTACAAAGTTACAAATTTACAAATACAGACAGTGATTTATGATTTGTGTTCCCCACAAAAATCTTTTTACAGGGATTCATAATAAAAAATGTGAAAATTACACTGAGTTAACCAAAAAGAAGAACCAAAAACAGATTTTTTTATGTGAGGAAAATGAGTGGAACAGACTCAGGTGCAGACCAGATGAATTTAGAATAAAAGTCACAAGTTTATTAACAATCACACCAAGTGAAACTATTTACAGTGCATGGGACTGAGATTTTGAGGGATCCAGGGATGGAAGGGAAACGGGTTCAAAAAACACAGACTCTCCAGTTTCACAATCCTCTTCAGCACTCACGCTCACTTTCACTCCACACCTCACTGCCAGACTCAGGGGAACAGATCAAGAAATAGGGATGGGTCCAGGGATTTATATACAAGTAAACGTAGTTAGAACAGACTAGAAATTCACATGGGAAACAGAGGTTAACGGAGCTGTACTGCCAAGTGTTACTCAACTCAGCTCAGGCAAACTGGCAATCAGGCAGATTCATGGCAGGTGGGCACGTGAGAGGAGACGGTATGGTTTCCAGGAGGTCCAGAGGGAGGAAAATCCAAGCGAGCCACGACAGTCAGGAAGGCAGGGCAAGGAGCGTGGTGAGTGTGAACCCCATGGTTTGTAGACTGACTGATGTAGTAGAACCGAACAGGACAAGCGCTGAAGAGTCACACGGCAGGAGATTAATCTGATAGAACTGAGAACAGTAAGGCAATGTTAAACCTGGGACAGACGAGCATGAACTTGATCACAAGGAGTCAGAGTTACCACAACAGTAGCTGGACAAACTGGTGGAGAGTGGTAGGCAGTGCTGGTTTAAGAACCCTACTTACTGATTGCCATTGAAACGAGGAGCAGGTGAGGTGCTGGAAACTCCACCCCAGAGGACGGAAATCTGGAACTCCTCTAACAAAGAGGAACACCTCCCAGACACTCCCAAGGCACATGACAAAAGTTGCCCAGTATAATTGAATTTGTGTTGATGTACCAGTATATAATTGACACCAGACATTGTATTTTAGACTATTAGACATTGTTACTGTTATTTACAGCATCCTGCAAGAGGTTATTGGAATTTTGTGTTACAGGGGTTCCAGTTGAGTGATATAACAGGTGTGGTTGTTCTGGTATGTGGCTGCTGTCCTGGAGGAATTTTCTCCAACTCCATGGCTCTGGCTATACAGGGGGACATGAACCTCAGGTACACATGGGAAATTATGTAGTTGTAATACATTTATAATGAGCAAAAAGATGCTAAAAATGTCATTTGAAGTGATTAATGCTCAGGCAGAAAACTTTGCAACAGTTATACCACTCGATTGTGTTTGCGAACTTTCTCACACTGTGTCTGCCTGTGCAGTTTTCAAATATAACACCAAGACAAGCACAATTCAGACAGTTCAGTTAGATTTTGGCATATCTCTATCTGATGTCCAGCATGTCAGTGGAATATTCCAGGAAGCAGGAATATCTCTAGTAAATTGTTTGAACATCAGGTTGACAAGGACATTTAGCGTTGTGCAGTTATGAGAAGGGTTAATGGGGTCAGTAAAATACGAGGAATATGGAAATCATGAAGTCTGTGAGAATCAGATGTCATTTTTAATTCAGAAAGGCTAGTTTCCATAGCTCAGAGTAAAGCAACGTATTTGTCTCATCCTTGTCTTCTCCAGCATCGTGATGACTTCCTGCTCTACAGTGTTGGCTCTGGGTATGATGCCTCTCCTGCTCTACATCTACTGCCAGGGTTTCCCCAGCGTGCAGAACGCTGTCCCTTATGGTGAAATTATGTTATCGTTGGTCTTGATCCTTGTCCCGTGTAGCATCGGCATCATCATCAAGACCTACAGGCCACAGTACTCGAAGAAGTTCACGAAGGTTTGTGCATACTGACAGGAGAATGAAGGTCAGACAGATCACTAAAACTGATTAACAGTGTTGATTATTCAGTTGGTACAGGAATGGCAAATAAAGACTTCAATGACTCATATTTTAAATATTTGTTTAACAAAAAAACCCCAAACAAAACGGAAAACCTGTAGATTACATCATCCTACAAATTCTAGAATTTGCTGATTTTTTTTTCTTAACTTGACACACAGAGAAACTGAATAACTTTGTCTTCAGACAAGTCTAAACATCTTTCTCTAAACTCAAATAATTCCTAATGATACCTAACGGCAGTCAGAGAGCTGTTGCCTAGCCTGTAGAGTTCTGTGCGTCACTTTGATATGCTTCCGCAGACCATCACTGACCCACCATACTAAAAAATATTACAGGCAGCATACTGTTTGCCATGGCTTCTCCAGACCCTCCACACTGTCAGGGACAGGGTCCACTAGAGGACGTCTGGCCCTCAGGCCACCCTTATGAAAGAGACATTCACAGAATTTTTTAGGGCTCTGACAGTGCTCATCCTGTTCCTTTTTGCACAAAGGAGTTACCTGTCCTGTTGGTGGGTTAAGAACCTTCTAAGGCCCTGTCCAGCTCTCCTTGACAGGGCCTATTAACTGGTTGCATACCACAGGCCTCCAAACACTTGACCCAGCTGTCTTATCAAGTTATAGGCCACTGTCGAACCTTCCTTTTCTTTCAAAACTTCTTCAAAGAGCAGTTGTAAAACAGCTATTTTCTTATCTGTAGAAAAAAAATGTTTATTAGAAGAGTTCAGTCAGGTTTCAGAGCTCATTACAGTACTGAAAAGCCATTAATGAAGGTAACAAATGACCTTCTTATGGCCTCTGACAGTGGACTCACTTTTGTGCTTGTCCTGCTGGACCGCAGTGCAGGGTTCTGTCCTACGACCAGTTGTGTTTACATTATACAGACAATAACATTAAAGACATAGCATTCATTTTCACTGGACAGATAACACCCAACTTTATCTAGACCTGGATGACCTGTCATTTTCTGCTTCTAAATTCAGATAAAACTGAGTTTATTGTTCTGGGCACTAAAAATCTTAGAAATCAAGTCAAGTCAAATTTGCTTTATTGTCATTCCAACCATGTGCAGTGGTACAGTAAAGAGTGAAATGAGACAACGTTTCTCCAAGACCATGGTGTTACATATGACATATAACAGACAATCAACACAGGACTACATAGAACCTGACAGTACCTGACAGTGACTGTACCTGACAGAACAGTACGATACAGACACAACAGTGCAAAAGAAATGTGAAAAAGACTGAGTATTGTGCAAAAAGTAACGTGGTGTATGAAGGTGTGCGTGTGTGTGAGAGAGAGATTCTGCCTATAAGTGCTCGGTAGTGATGTGTATGAAGGTGTGCATGTGTGTGTGTCAGTCCAGTCACTAACTGTTTAGGAGTCTGACAGCTTGGGGGAAGTTACTGTTTCGCAGTCTGGCAGTGAGGGCTTGAATGCTCCAGTACCTCTTGCCAGAAGGCAGCAAGATGAAGAGTGTAGTGAGGGGTGTGTGACGTCCTCCAAAATGCTGGTGGCTTTACAGGTGCAGTGAGTGCGATAAGTGTCCATGATGGGCTTCAACGATCTTCTCAGCTGTTATGGTGTCTAACAACATCAGCTTAATATCACCTCTATCACCTTAGTAGAGCACTTCACTCTCAGACTGCAGGTTTATTTGTGGTTCCTAAGGTATTTAAAAGTAAAATGGGAGACAGAGCCTGCAGTTTTCAGGCCTCTCTTCTGTGGAACGAGCATCCAGTTTGGATTCAGGAGATAGACACTATCCCTACTTTTAAGATTAGACTTAAAACTTTCCTTTTTGCTAAAGCATATAGTTAGGGCTGGATCAGGTGACCCTGAATCCTCCCTTAGTTATGCTTCAATAGGTCTAAGCTGCTGAGGCTTCCCCTGATGCAATGAGTTTCTTCTTCACTCACCTTTTAAACTCATTATGTGTTTATACACCAGTCTGCATTTAATAATTACTCTCTGGCTCTCTTCCACAGTGTGTCTTTGTCCTGTTTTCCTCCTCTCACACACAGCTGGACACGGCAGATGGCCGTCCCTCTCTGAGCCTGGTTTTGCCAGAGGTTTCTTCCTTTTAAAAGGGCATTTTTACTTCATCTATCACCAAAGTGATTGGTCATAGGGGGTCATATCATTGTTGGGGTTTTCTCTGTATTATTGTAGGGTTTTACCTTACAATATAAAGTGTCTTGAAGCAACTGTTGTTGTGATTTGGAGCTATAAATAAGCTGAGTTAAGTTGAGTTGAATTAAATTTAAATCAATCAGAAATGATGAGGAGGGTAAAATCTCAACGGCCTCCACCTGTGAAACTATTCTGGTTTTGAACATTGTCTTGTTTTTGCATCTCTGGCACACCTGTTGTTGATTTCATCAACATCCAAGCCACTAAAACTGATTAACAACCCCCTCTCTACTTAACTGACCAGATCAATATCCCAGAAGTGTAATTTAATTGATCCTATACTCAAATTCTTTTGAGCAACACAAAAGAAGAAGAGAAGTCAAACACTGATTTATGTCCTGTCTTGTTGTTCTTAGGTAGGCATGATTATAATGCTGATTATACTTGTGGGGACCTTGAGCTTAATTGCTATTGGAAGCGGACATATCATCCTGACTATGATGTCTCCTTCGCTCTTGGCCATCGCTGGTCTCATGCCTTTGATGGGCTACTGCTTTGGATACGTGTTCTCTTCAATCTTCAGACTCATCCACAGGTAGGTTATTTGTTTAATTCAATCATCAATGGATATGTATATATATATATATATATATATATATATATATATATATATATATATATATATATATATATATATATATATATATATATATATATATATATATATATATATATATATATATATATATATATACACACACACACACACACATATATCCTTCCATATGCCTTCAGGGAGCGGAGAACCGTTTCCATGGAAACAGGCTGTCAGAATGTCCCGCTGTGCACCACCATATTGAAGGTAGCTTTCCCTGACGAAGTGGTGGGTCCTCTGTATCTATTCCCAACAGTCTACTTGGTGTCTCAGTTGTTGGAGGCGGCGATGATCATCATGCTGTTTAGGTGCTACCAAAGGTTCAAGAGAAAAGAGAAAGGTAAGAGTGACAGCAGGATTCAGATGTTACATTTTAACACAGGCCTTTTATCACGCAAGATAAAAAAAAAAAAAAAAACAAGTATGTACAGATGTATGGCTGGTCGTTATTTCACAAAAATTCAACTGTGACTTGATCAAGTGTGGGTGTGGATGTTGTGGACATCTGAAGTGGGCAATGCTAGAACAAAGTTTGGGTTAATTCACTGAACTACATCCAGGTTGCAGCATCTCAGATTGGAGTGTTTGCATTACTCCAGTTGCTAAATTTAAAATATTTTAAATTAAACATTTTTTAAATTTTGTGTTTGAAGAAACAGTACTTTTTACACTACACAAAGTATAGAGCAAAACAATAAATAATACAGATATATTCTCCCCAAAGTACTTTATTGTACCTTTATGGGCTTGTAAAAGGGGCGATGCCTTCTAAGGTACTCCTGTTGTACCCTTTCATGTTGTAGGTTATGGAGAACCACTATTGACAATATTATACTCTCATGTACTGGTACCCAAACTGACCTTTTAAAAAGGTGCTACATTAGATATAGTGTAATTTATTCTATATAATTTCATTATTAATAATGTATTTGCTTTGATTGTTAGTCATTTGAGTGGTCTCATTGATCACCGAAAGCATTATGTGCCTCATATCTGCCTCTACAAGAACAAAAGCCCTACTATGTGGCAACAGTGCTAACCACTGCACCACTCTGACCTGAGACGAACACACAATAAATGCACACTTGAGCCTCAGTTACAGGTATGAGACAGTTAAATGCAAATTTATGGCATTCTGCATTTAAGCATTAGTAATTATTATTAACATCTGGCACTCTCAATAGTTTAAATTCAGTTCAATTTGATTTCAATCCAATTTGATTTATATAGAGCCAAATCATAACAGTAGATGCCTCAAGGCACTTAGTATATTATATATAATATAAATGTATTAAGGTATTACATTCTAGGTTTTTATAATAATACAGAGAAACCCCCAACAATCAAACCACCCTCCTATGAGCAACACTTGGCCACAGTGGGAAGGAAAAACTCTAGTTTAATAGGAGGAAACCTTCAGCAGGCTTAGGGAGCGGCAGCTATCTGCCACGATTGGTTGGGTTGGAAACTAGGAAAACCTAGTTTACCTAGTTATTCTAGACACAGGAACTTGAACACATAGTACATTACTAAACACACAGTCTGTGGTTGAAGCAGCAGAAAAAAAGAGGCAGAGAAAATGAGCAATTCCACCATCAGGTGTGGATGAGCGAAAACAATACACGAAATTATGACCTGAGTCGTAACAAAAGGCAAGCACCAATGAGCCCACAAAAAGGTTTCTGGCTAAGAGTCTCTGCTGCCTGTTCTTGCTTTCCATTCTACACACAAAAAAAATGTCAAAACAGCACCAAAACAAAGCAAAGAATAACTTTGTGATTGTGTTTTGTTTAGACAGATGAATAACCAGACCTTAGGATTTCACATTTAACCACAGGTTGAGCAACTTTTGTGCCAAATCTTGGTTTGTGTTAATACATCTGCTTGTCTGACCCACAGAAACTTACCAGGCTGCTGCCACTGGAGAGGATCTGAAAGAGTCTGATGTGTGATGTCAATTACCACTCATATATGTCTCTATTGTAAAGCGCTTTGGGTGCCTTGAAAAGTGCTATATAAATCCAATCCATTATTATTATTATTATTATTATTATTATTAGCGTGAACGGTTTCACCAAAGGGGCTCCAGATGAAGTAACCAAAACTAGCTTACTTACAGCTTAATGAACAAATAGAAAAATGTGCAACTGTATTTCTTGATTATAAAACAGTATCATTATCTGAACCCTGTAAATGTATTAGTAACTTCAGTTATAAAGCACTAATGAAGCCAAAATCCAGTTTTAAATACATTTTTGAAAAATCTGATGAGTCTATCTTTTTCCTACATCATACAATTACAAGTTTCCACTGAAAATAAATTCATTATGTACATTTATGTTTTTTCAAGCTCTTGTCCACTAAGTACCAATAAGTACCACTGAGGAAATGCCAGGAAACACGTCCACCGTCTCATGGATTACTACATTACAGGCTGCAGTATGTGAGATGAGCAGAGCTCTGAGTTTGTGATATGCACTGCGTGAGCTCCACAGAGCACTGTCCAGTTTTCATTCCTGTTCACCTTGACCACCTTAGACTTTCAGTAGATCTCAAGGTCGTGGTGCCCACAAAACGGTTAGATGTAAACATGATGGTGCTCGACTTCAGAAGGAAGAGCACAGCTACATAGACCATCACTGTCCTGGGATAAGATGATGCCCAGGTACTCCACTAGGTACTCACAGGTACAGGAAGGCAGATCCATCTCCTGCAATTGATTGGGGTGGAGGGGAGGAGGACAAAACAAATGATCCAGCTGGTCATGGAAAATTACCGCTCCTCTCAGAGCCTGGTTCTGCTAGAGGCTTCTTCCTGTTAAATGAGAGTTTTTTCTTCCTACTTTCACCGAGTAGAGTAGGGTAGATATATGGACAAATTTTGTATTTGATGTCAAGGAAAACTAACATTTTAAATGACAATGGGAAACAGTGGCAACAAAAAAGTTCTGGCTAAGAGTCTCTGCTGCCTGTATTCGTATTCCATTTTCCACAAAAAAGGCAAAACAAATACAAAAACCTCCATCAAAGAGTAACTGTGCAATTGTGTTTTGTTTTTTGCTCAAGACCACTTTTAAAAAAAATCCCAAGAAAGTCTCCATGGAAGCACAAATATAAAGAAACAAGGGGAGGCTCAAGACTTTTGCAGTGCACTCTCAGTGCAAAGGGCTGTCCGTGTATGTGCTGCTGGTTTTAAGGTTTATGAGAAACCATGCTTTGAATGCTCTAGTGAGATGCCACAGCAATCAAAAACAGCACATTTGTCACAGCTGAAACCGTGCAAAGTGGGCCGTCTCAGAACGGAAAACACACGGAGACAAGGGGTGACGTAAAACACAAGAACTTTATTACAACAAGACTATGAATCATGAACTCTGAACGGAATTATCAACAATAATGAGAAACAAGGTCAGAGAAGGTCAGAGGACTATAACTTGGGTATTTTTCAAGATCTAAGGTCACAATGAGAAACTAAGGCTAGAATGGGTCGGAAACATCACCAGACATCAGTGCACTCAAAGTTCAAGGTTTGGTGGAGGGCATGGGCACCAGGAAATGCAACCAGGAGTCTCAGTACACTGCAAGAAAAAAAGAGGAGATTAAGGGACCATGACCCAGAGCCCCGGAGATGGAGAAAGCAGAGTGTAGATTAATTAATCTTACAGTTTTGCAGGTGGTGGACTGGTAAGGTGGGGGAAGGATGAGTTGTCCAGGTGAGCTGATTACAGAGCAGGTGATCCGTAGGGCTCTGTGATGGTGACAGGAGGGCAGGCAGGTAAGCTGAATGAGTGACAGGATAGAGAAACTGAACAGTCACATTTAGACCAGCAGCTGGGTGAGAGTAAGTGTTGTCTAAGACGAAACCTGAAAGCCGACTGGAGGTCTGTAGAGACAAACAAAGTCAACAGCTTTCTGCAGAAATCAGCTCTTTAACCAAAACTGTAGCGACTAACACTGACTGTGGCACGCTGAGCACTTGGCGGAGAGTAATGGTGATCGCTGATCCTAAATGCTGACAGCATAATTGCTCCCAGGTGTGGAGAAGCGTCAGAACGGCTTGAGTTAGCGCTATATAAATAAAATTGAACGGAACTGAACGGAACTGAACTGAACTGAACGCAACGCAGCGACTCTGCCCAGAAGTGGAGACAGCAAAAAAGAAGAAAACTCCAGCACTCACCCGGACCATGACAACATTATGACCACATGTCTGTAAGAATTTAGAGGAACAGATGTAACATTTAGTTCAGGTGTATGGTGCGTCTAGTACTTCTGGTTGTCCTAACATCTATCTAATCTGTGCAGTTATAACTCAGATCAAGATTTTTTCTTTTCTTCATTTAAGCAATATTAGTCCTTTAAAAGCAGCAGTGGTTCATTATACTTGAATTATTTTTTTCTCTCTCAATAGCGCAGTGTTTTGAATGAATATTAGGCAATGTGAAAAAGTGTAATTCATCTGCATGTTGACATTTTCCTTGGAAATTCAGCAAATAGCTAAAGGATTTTTAAAGAAGGGCACAGGTTTTCACAATGCTGGGTTTTAATTTCAGTATTAGTTCATTATAGTTAAAATAATAACTTTTAAAAAATCTATGTAAATCACTGTTTCTGTCATGGCAGTGGCAGCAGATGTGTGGAGTTATAAGAGAAGGTCCCAAATGCAGGCACAGGCTTTGATGCGAGTGAGCTTTTATTTACAGTAGGTGACATTCAAACAAAAACAGGAAATGAGTGGCGTGGAGCTATAAGAAACTTAACTGGGAGAACTAAAACCTAACATGAGCCTGAACTGAAAACAAGAAACCTGAATACCTGGAAGAGGAGACAGAGAGCAGGGGCATGACAGACAGACGAACCGACAACAAGCACAAAGAATAATAATAATGGATTGCATTTATATAGCGCTTTTCAAGGCACCCAAAGCGCTTTACAATTCCACTATTCATTCACTCTCACATTCACACACTGGTGGAGGCAAACCACAGTTGTAGCCACAGCTGCCCTGGGCAGACTGACAGAAGCGAGGCTGCCATATCGTGCCATCAGCCCCTCTGGCCAACACCAGTAGGCAGTAGGGTAAAGTGTCTTGCCCAAGGACACAACGACCAGGACAGAGCCTGAACTGAAAACAAGAAAACTGAATACCTGGAAGAGGAGACAGAGAGCAGGGGCATGACAGACAGACGAACCGACAACAAGCACAAAGAATAATAATAATAATAATGGATTGCATTTATATAGTGCTTTTCAAGGCACCCAAAGCGCTTTACAATTCCACTATTCATTCACTCTCACATTCACACACTGGTGGAGGCAAACCACAGTTGTAGCCACAGCTGCCCTGGGCAGACTGACAGAAGCGAGGCTGCCATATCGCGCCATCGGCCCCTCTGGCCAACATCAGTAGGCTGTAGGGTAACGTGTCTTGCCCAAGGACACAACGACCAGGACAGAGCCTGAACTGAAAACAAGAAACCTGAATACCTGGAAGAGGAGACAGAGAGCAGGGGCATGACAGACAGACTAACCGACAACAAGCACAAAGAATAATAACAATAATAACAGATTGCATTTATATAGCGCTTTTCAAGGCACCCAAAGCACTTTACAATTCCACTATTCATTCACTCACTGGTGGAGGCAAGCTACAGTTATAGCCACAGCTGCCCTGGGGCAGACTGACAGAGGCGAGGCTGCCATATCGCGCCATCGGCCCCTCTGGCCAACATCAGTAGGCTGTAGGGTAACGTGTCTTGCCCAAGGACACAACGACCAGGACAGAGATCGAACCGGCGGCCTTCCGGTTACAGATGCGCTTCCCAACCCCCTGAGCCACTGTCGCACACACGGTAGCTGTGTCCAAATTGATTGATTGATTGATTGATTGAATCTTTATTTTGAACATGTTGAAAAAGTATAAAAAAAAATAGAATTAAAAGAGACAAATGAACAAAGCAAACAAAAGGAAAACGAGCAACCACAACTCCAAATAACGTCCATGTTCAAAAAGGAGCAGGAAGAAGCATAAGCTTATTTAATCCCACCCCTTTTCCACTATCTAGTATCAATAGACTACAGAAATACCTCCTTGCAATTACATTATATGTTACGTGTAATTTTTTTTATTTTATTTATTTATTTATTTTTTTTAAATATATACACATATATGTTTCTATCTATCCATACATACGTATATACACACATACGCACATATACACATTTTCAATAACCCCATTAACACCTCAAGGATACACAGCCTACAATTATATATATATATATCCATACCAACAAACCCGTGCATGCGCACACACATGAAAATATTAGACAAGAACACCCTATCAAATCTCTACCTTTTCCCTGTACCCTGTAAAAACCATATCCTTAAACCGCTTTTTAAACTGCGCCATGCTTGGACATTGCTTCATATCTTTACTTAGTCTGTTCCACAGCTTCACTCCACACACAGAGATGCAAAAACTTTTTAATGTTGTACGGATACGAGGATGTTTTAAATTTAATTCCCCCCTCAAATTGTATCCCCGTTCCCTTTTAGAAAACATTTTTAGAATATTGTCAGGAAGCAGGTTATTTATTGCTTTATATATAATTTGTGCTGTGAGAAAATGAACCAGATCTGTGAATTTTAGAATTTTTGATTTTAAGAATAGTGGATTTGTATGATCTCTGTAACCAGTTTTATGGATTATCCTTATGGCCCTTTTTTGTAATATAAAGATTGATGATAGCGAACATTTGTAAGTATTGCCCCAAACCTCTGCACAGTAATTCAAATACGGTGCAATCAGGGAACAATAGAGAATGTGGAGTGATTTGTGGTCCAGAATGTGTTTTACTTTACTCAAGATTGAGACACTTCTTGAAATTTTGTTATGTATATGATTTATATGAGACTTCCAGTTTAATTTATCATCTATAATCACACCAAGAAACTTATGTTCAAGTACTCTTTCAATTTCCACACCATCTACATGAATCTGCACTTGTGCATTTCTAAGGGAATTAATTAATATGTCATGATTGATTGTGTCGAATGCTTTCTTGAGATCCAGAAATACTCCAGCTGCATACTGTTTCTGATCTATAGCATTCGTAATCTCCTCAATTGATTCGATTAATGCCAGAGATGTTGATCTTTTTGATCTGAATCCATATTGACTGTCAGAGAGTAATTTATATTTATCTAAGAATTTGTCTAATCGTTTATTAAACAGGTTTTCTAGGATTTTGGAGAATTGTGGTAGTAAAGAAACAGGCCTGTAATTTGTGAAGTGGCGTCTATCCCCGGTTTTATACAGCGGCACAACTTTAGCTATTTTCATTTTGTTTGGCACTTTTCCCGTCTGAAATGATAAGTTGCAAATATATGTTAGAGGTCCTACAATTCCTTCAATGACCTTCTTGACGATTTTCATGTCAATATCATTACAATCAGTAGATGTTTTATATTTACACATGTGTACAATGTCAATTATTTCTTTTTCCTCCACTGATGTGAGGAACATTGAGTTAGGGTTCCTATCAATCAGGTTTTCACTACAGTCTACTGATGGCAGTGACTCAGGAATTTGTTCTGCCAGTTTTGGTCCAATATTTACAAAATAATGATTAAAGCTGTTGACCTTATCAGCAGTGTTTTCCATAATATTGCCATTATCGATAAAGTATTGTGGATAACTTTGTTGTCCAGAATTATTTTTAATGATACCGTTTAAAACATCCCATATTCCTTTCATATTATGTTTATTGTTGTTCAATATTTTACTATAATACTCCTTTCTACATACACGTATAATATTGGTCAACTTATTTTTGTATTTTTTATATTTATTTTCAGCTTCTTTTGTTCTTTGTTTTAGGTATTCCCTATAGAGTGTATTTTTCTTTTTACATGCATTTTGTAAACCCTTAGTGAGCCATGGTCTATCTGAATATTTGTGCTTTCTGTTGTATTTTATTGTTGGACAGTTTTTATCGTACAACTCCATGAATATTCTTAAAAATATGCCATATGCAATATCAATATCAGCTTCTTTGTACACATTGTCCCAGTCCTGATTTAATAGATCGTTCTTAAATGCAGTCATAGTTTCTTCCGTCCTTACACGTCTGTATCTCAGTTGTTCTTCATGCTGATTTTTCTTATAATTAGTGTCATAAACTGCAAAAACTGGTAGGTGATCACTGATGTCATTAATTAATAATCCGCTCACAATGTTGTTTTCCATATTGTTAGTGAAAATATTGTCAAGTAAGGTGGCACAATGTGGTGTAATTCTGCTAGGCCTGGTTATTTTAGGATGTAAACTCAAACTGTACATAGTGTTTAGGAATTCGTCGCTCATTTTATGCTTTTTTGGATTCAACAGGTCAATATTAAAATCACCACAGATAAACATAACTTTTTGATTTGTTTTAGAGAATATTTCCTCTATGAAGTCATTAAATACTTGAATACTAGAGCCAGGTGTTCTATATATACAGCTAATTATTACATTTTTTTCTTTTTCCTTATAAATTTCAATTGTTATACATTCTAGTAAATTATCAATTACAGTTGTCATACTTTCTACCACCTTGTAGTTTAGGTTTTTATCCACATACACAGCTACTCCCCCTCCACTCTTGTTCCTTCTATTTACAAAATTCACTTCATATCCCTCCAGTCCAAAGTCCATTCCTTTCTCCGCATTGATCCATGTTTCAGAAATGGCAATAATTCCAAATGGATTTGTCAACTCATTTAGATATTCCTTTATATTGTTGAAGTTGGCATACAGACTTCTGCTATTAAAATGGATTATTGATAATTTATTTTCCGTGTTGATGGTGTGCTTAAACTGTTCATCAGTGAAGTAGCAGCAGTTACAGCTGATGTTGTAGAAGAAATTATTTTCCGGGTCTATATCCTTTTCTAAGTCTAGAACATTATGGTCTGTGTATCGAAATGTTCTCAGTTCCAGATTATCATAAAGAGAATTCCAATGAGTTATGTTGATATTGTTGCCGGATGCAGATGAAGTTCTTTTGGACTGTGCCATGTGTTGTGTTGTGTGTCACGTCACATGTGTATTCATACCTCCAGAGTAAGTTGACCTCAGTATTTGTCCAGCTCTTCCATATTTCTGATGACCAACACTTTGGCTTGTTCCGGTGTTCCATTGAGTTTAATGAATACTTTGCAGTTGGTGGTCCATGTATTTTGAATTTTTCCCTGTTTCTTCAAGTAACGTGCTTTCCTGGCAATGTCCGCATTTCTTTTTATCAGATGTTCGTTCATGAAGACATCGGATCCTTTCAGTTTCTTTCCTTGTTTTAACAGTGCTGTTTTCTGTTTTCTGTTTGCAAATCTCACAATGATGGCTGGTTTGTCACTTTCATTTTTTCGGGGTAGAGGGTGGCAAGCCTCAATGTTGTTATAATCCACTTCCACACCTTTGGACCGTAGAAAGGTAACCACTTGATGCTCCGTGGAGTTGACATCTTCCTCTCCTGGCCCTCCTACATTGTCAGTGGCGACCGCCCGGCGTATGACCGGGGTTTGATGCGAAGCCCCGTGATGATAACATCGTTCATCCGGGTGTACTGCTCCAAATCCGCCACTCTGTTCTCCAGGTACGCCAGCCGCCGATCCTTCTCGGCGTTCTGGATGCGGAGAGCCTTAACTTCCTCGACCAGGTCCAGGATGGCTTTCTGCTGCAGTTTGACAGTAGAAACTGCAGCAGCGACTTCTTAATATCGTCTCCTTCCTCGGCTGACAGAACTTTTTTCGGGCCCATGCTGAGAGACGCTCTTGTAGCTTTGCCGTGACGACCGGCTAGCTAGTTGATGCTAGCGTCCTTCCTCTCACTCACCGCTGAATGCCAACTTTGATTTGCTCTGGGTCGCTCTGAGCTGCCTGCTTCATTTCATGGGACACATGAGGACCCGGCCTTCGCGGTCTACGTGGGCCAGGTCCTCAGGAGGTAGACCGGAAGTAAACAGCTGGGGAAATTGGACAGTCTAGCCTTCTGATTAGCGTCCCCACTGTCTCGGTGGAGTTTAATAAACTCGGCCGTCTGCTCCTTGCTATCTAAAATATAACAGAACATTGGAGTAAATTCTCAACCATCTCACACTTCCATTTAATCAGTTTTCTGTTTGACGTTTATT
Source organism: Astatotilapia calliptera (assembly GCF_964374335.1). Lineage (NCBI taxonomy): Eukaryota > Metazoa > Chordata > Actinopteri > Cichliformes > Cichlidae > Astatotilapia > Astatotilapia calliptera. Next base: position 17,353,554 of record NC_137436.1, read on the forward strand.
CAGCTGTGTGAAGCCCAAGGAGGAACTTGCCCGGGGGATTAATAAAGTTTTATTTAATCTAATCTAATCTAATCTAATCTAATCTAATCTAATAACTTTAATCTCAGCCAAACTGATTTACTCACGAACAAATAAAACACTGAAAAAAGCCCAACAATAACATTTTTAGGTTGTCTAGGTGATTTATATATTACGTTTAACCTGAGTAGCGAAAGTCCGCGGTGATCTGAAAATGATGTGCCGGGAGTTGTGCCGTTCTCTGCGGCTCTAGTGACCCTCGAGCTCTCGGCTAGCTATCGAGCTGGTGGGTAACAGACGTCTCCGAAAACGTCGAAGCACTTTTGCAAATATGCGACACCTTGATAAACCGAGCAGATGTTTGAAGTTTACACACCCACATTCTCGCCTGAAAATATGTTAAAAGTTAATTTTGTGACCCAGAAAGATTAATAAGAGTAATTTTAAAACTTAGTAGCGGCCGCCATTGCCGGAAACTGGAGTTTGGCTGGGCCGCGCTATGAATTCTGGGATATGGTAGGCCCACGAAGAACACACCCGACCCATCCTTCAAATTCGGGGAAAAGGAGGACGCATTTGTCGGCTGTATTCGGAGGAGTCTACGAATTTGGACAGCCTTCGGCGCGTCGCTGTGATGTAATCGGCCTACAAATGCAGCCTCAGGAGGATGCAGCCCATGAATTTTCGACACAGCTATGTACACAGGGAGGGAAAAGAGGAAGTTGCACACAGAAGGGAGACACGGCTTAACCTAATGAACATGACGAGACAGGGAGGACGTAAAAATGAATACACTGACATAAGATGTATTAAATGTTTTAATAACTGGTGAAACTGGATTTCTCATTTTCACGAGCTATGGTCATAACCTGTGGTCATGAATATAGAACACATGAAAGTTTACTTTAAAAAAAAAGACCTCCAATTTTCTAAATTTTGGAGGTGCACTAGAGTGTATATATATTTTAATAATTGTGTACTTTCCCCAGTTTCCAGCATTACATGATGAAACCTAAAGGACTGGCTATTGCAGTTGTGGCTCAGTATGTCATCATGCCTCTTACAGCCTTTTTCATAGCTAAGGTTGGTATTTATGCAAAATTTTAAAAAGATTATACAGTAACCAGTTAAATAATGCACTTTTTATTTATGTATTATATTTATTTATGGATTTATGGATATTTTGTTATGATTTGTGCCTCCTACAAAATTTGGACAGAGATGAGCTCAGTTACTTGGTTAATGTAATTTTTTTCCACGCCCATTTATTATACCTCCCATGAACTCTCATTTATGTCACTGTACTTTATTTCAATACATTAAGTTTCCATAGCTGACACCAGACTGGAATTTGTATTACTATTAGACATTCTTACTGGTATTTGTAGCACCCTGTAAGAGGTTAGTGTGATTTTGTGTCACAGGTGTTCCAGTTCAGTGATATAACAGCTGTGGTTAATCTGGTCTGGGTCTACAGGTGGACATGAACCTCAGGTGCATACACAAAGTTATGCAGTTAATTGGTCAATGTTTAAAATAACACACTGATATGTTTTTCTAACATAACTGATTGACTTGATATGTCTGTCCAAATTCACCGGTCTACAAAAATATCCTTTGTTTGCTACTGGAAATTCAGATCAGCTCTGCATCTTTTTTTTTCTTTTTCTTTTTTACACTAACTCAAGTAAGAACTAAGAGCAATCAGTCATCATGTTCAGATTAAATTTTCCCTAATATCCATTGCCTGTCACTTTTATATCCTGATGTTCATCACTGAAAATGCCCAAATTTGATGGAAAAAAAAGTTGAGATATGAATGAAAAAAGTTAATCTTTAGTGACATTCTGGCACCCATTAGCAGATATGCTTTCAGCACATTATCCACGAGTTCACTATTGTTATATGCTCTATAAATGCCAAGAAAATTCCTGGCAACCTGCACTAATGCTTTCTGTGCTGCTGACTCAATCAGTTTTCTTTTTGACCTCATTGTCAAGCAATAGTGCATGGATTTCAGGACCGAAAAAACACCTTTCCTACCTTTGGCGATGTTAGGGAGTTTTTATTTCAACATTATGCACTCCACACTGTATATAAATGCCACTTGTTTTGCACATATTCAACTCTGTATATTTTATATATTTTATTATTATTATTATTATTATTATTATTATTATTATTATTTTATTTTATTTTTTTTACTATTTAATTTGTAAAAATGTGTACACACACACACACACACACACACACACACACACGTAGGAAAATATTTAGTATACACATCCAGAAATGCATACACTATTATATATTGTACATATATTTATTAGTTTCAGGTTGGCCATTCTTGTATTTTGCTCGTTTGTGTTGTTGTGTTTGCACATCTCTGTTGCTTGTGGGGCTCGCACACAAGAATTTCACTCGCATGTGCTGTGCCAGTGTGCCTGCACATGTGATGTGACAATAAAAGTGATTTGATTTGATTTGATTTGATTTATTGTTTTATTTGCTTATGCTTCAAAAGTTATGTTATACATATTTCACCAGACAGTTTTCTGTTGAAACAGGAAGCTGACCCTGTGACACTGACAAGAGACCAGTACAGAAATACATATCCGCAGAAGTTGACTTGCATTATATTATTCTTAGAAATTGACTTGCAACACACATACTTTGTGACACACACACACAGCTTACACACACAGACAGCATCAGGACCTGCGTAACAGGAAATGTGATTATATTTGCATATTGACGATGTAACCTATAAAAATAAACGAATACTGCAGTTCGGTGTGATTTGCTCTGAGCTTTTCACCCGTGCCGCACGTTGTCAATCTTAAGTGTCTCAGTGTTGTTTATTCACCTGACTGTTTGTTAACTGTAAATCTCTGACAGGCAACGAAACTTATTTATTAAATGCTGAAATGAATTGCACTTTCTGTCCATTCTTACTATTGTCCGATATTTCCAGTGTCAAGGTTATTACCTGATCAGCCATAGAAATTAAAAAAAGATGCAATACATCTGTGTTGCAACATCAATTAAATGTTCGTCATCGTGGGGGAAATATCTGCCATGTTTTTGTGTACGATGTCAGGAACTTAGCGTTAAAGTGAATGTTCCCAGTTAGAAGTCCTTTTTTCACATGAATACACAATAAGGACGGGAGTATACAATTACTGGGCACTGGATTAGGTACACCTAGTAGTACCAGTTCAGAGTCCTTTGTGTCTTCACGACAACGTTAACCCTTTTTGGCACAGAACCAACAAGGTGCTGGAAACATTTCTTAGAGCTTCTGGTCCATATTGACATGATAGCATCACATAGTTCCCACTGATTTGTCAACTCTAAATCTTCTGCTCCATAAGAGCCCAAAGGTGCTCTATTCAATCGAGATCTGGTGACTGTGGAGGTCATTTGAGTATAACAAGTTCGAGAAACCAGTTTGAAATTATTTAGGCTTTCTAACATGGTGCATTATTTTGCTAGAGGAAACTATCAGAAAATGGGCACACTGCGACCATAAAGGGATGAACAGGGTTCTCAGCTTGGCTGTGACATTTGTGACCTGCTCATATGGTGCTAAAGGGTGTTCTAAGCAAATATCCCTCACACCATTACACCACCAGCCTGAACAACTGATACAAGGCAGGATGAATTGAGTTGAATTGAACTGAGTTGAACTCAGTTTTATTTATATAGCACCAAATTGCAACAGTTGCATCAACAACATGGATCCATGATTTCATGTTGTTTACGCTAAATTCTTACACTACCATCCAAATATGTCTGCAGAAATTGAGACTCATCAAACAGGCAATGTTTTCCTACTTTTCTGCAGCTGTAAGCAATCTGCTTCACGTTTTAACCTCCTAGGACTTGGCGTCCACATATGTGGACATCACATTTTGGGTTGTCTAGACCAAAATACTAAATTTTGCTCTACAAGGGCCTGATATCCACTTACAAGGACATTATACTGCCTCTGTTTTATAGAAATTTAAAACGAATATCCTCATATGTGGCTCTCATTTTTCTTAGAAACAAAAACCAGGTAAAAAAAAATGGAAGAGTTCAGGTCTTAGGAGGTTAATTTGCTGAATGTTCAGAGAGGCTCTTCTGCATACCCTCTTGTAACAAACGATTACTGTTACTGTAGTTACTGTTGCCTTCTTATCAGATCAAAGCAGTCTGGCCATTCTCCTCTGACATCTGTCATCAACAAGGCATTTTCCCCTAAAGAGCTGCCGCTTGCTGGATAGTTTTTTCCTTTTCTCTGTAAGCCCCTCATGCCTAAATGCATTCAGTTGCTTTCCCTCACTCAGTTGCTTTTACTTATTTCACATTTGTATTAATCTAATGTAAAATAATGTAAAAGTAATGTAAAAGAACCCACCCACCACTTTATTTACACTCTAGCTCTTGTTTTAACATATGGCACAGAAATTGAACATTTAACAGTGTTTCCTGAAAAGCCTCTCTTGTGTGATCATTTGCTAATAACATTTAAATTTACAATAATTGATTACATGTTCTAATTCTCAAACATGTAGCTTAAAGCAGATAATTTGTAAGCTGGGGAGAAAATGGCGTGTCACAAATTTAGAAGATCATCATGTAGCCTAAAGAAATAGTTTGGTGATGTTTAAGAAAGCCCTCCGCAAAGCTAGAACATCTTACTACTCATCACTGATTAAAGAAAATAAGAACACAAGAATATTCATTTAAAGTCTTTTTCTCCAGTTGATCTTTCTGAGTTAACTTTAGTAATGATTTCCTCCAAACCATCTTTTAGACTCCATTCCCAAAAGACTGCTCAAAGAAGTCCTGCCATCAATTAATGCTTCAATCTTAAATATGATCAACCTATCTCTATTAATCAACTATGCACCACAGGCCTTCAAGCTGGCAGTAGTAGCAGTCTTAGCTAATTATAAGCCAGTCTCCAACCTTCCTTTCATATCAAAAATCCTTGAAAGAGTAGTTGTCAAACAGCTAACAAATCATCTGCAGAGAAATGGTTTATTTGAAGAGTTTCAGTCAGGTTTCAGAGCTCATCACAGCACAGAAACAGCTTTAGTGAAGGTTACAAATGATCTTCTTATGGCCTGTGACAGTGGACTCATCTCTGTGCTTGTCCTGCTAGACCTTAGTGCAGCATTCGATACTGTCGACCATAATATCCTATTAGAGCGATTAGAACATGCAGGTATTACAGGTACTGCGCTGCAGTGGTTTGTATCATATCTATCTAATAGACTCCAATTTGTACATGTAAATGGAGAGTCCTCTTCACACACTCAGGTCAATTATGGAGTTCCACAGGGTTCAGTGCTAGGACCAATTCTGTTTACATTATACATGCTTCCCCTAGGCAGTATCATCAGAAGACATAGCATACATTTTCACTGCTATGCAGAGGACACCCAACTGTGTCTATCCATGAAGCCAGATAACACACACCAATTAGTTAAACTGCAGGAATGTCTTAAAGACATAAAGACCTGGATGGCCGCTAACTTTCTGCTTCTAAATTCAGATAAAACTGACGTCATTGTATTCGGCCCTGAAAATCTTAGAAATATTGTATCTAACCCAGATTCTTACTCTGGATGGCATTACCTTAGCCTCCAGTAACACTGTGAGGAATCTTGGAGCCATTTTTGACCAGGATATGTTCTTCAATGCACATATTAAACAAATGCAGGGAGTGCAGAATTATTAGGCAAGTTGTATTTTTGAGGAATAATTTTATTATTGAACAACAACCATGTTCTCAATGAACCCAAAAAACTCATTAATATCAAAGCTGAATGTTTTTGGAAGTAGTTTTTAGTTTGTTTTTAGTTTGAGCTATTTTAGGGGGATATTGTGTGTGCAGGTGACAATTACTGTGCATAATTATTAGGCAACTTAACAAAAAACAAATATATACCCATTTCAATTATTTATTTTTACCAGTGACACCAATATAACATCTCCACATTCACAAATATACATTTCTGACATTCAAAAACAAAACAAAAACAAATCAGCGACCAATATAGCCACCTTTCTTTGCAAGGACACTCAAAAGCCTGCCATCCATGGATTCTGTCAGTGTTTTGATCTGTTCACCATCAACATTGCGTGCAGCAGCAACCACAGCCTCCCAGACACTGTTCAGAGAGGTGTACTGTTTTCCCTCCTTGTAAATCTCACATTTGATGATGGACCACAGGTTCTCAATGGGGTTCAGATCAGGTGAACAAGGAGGCCATGTCATTAGTTTTTCTTCTTTTATACCCTTTCTTGCCAGCCACGCTGTGGAGTACTTGGACGCGTGTGATGGAGCATTGTCCTGCATGAAAATCATGTTTTTCTTGAAGGATGCAGACTTCTTCCTGTGCCACTGCTTGAAGAAGGTGTCTTCCAGGAACTGGCAGTAGGACTGGGAGTTGAGCTTGACTCCATCCTCAACCCGAAAAGGCCCCACAAGCTCATCTTTGATGATACCAGCCCAAACCAGTACTCCACCTCCACCTTGCTGGCGTCTGAGTCGGACTGGAGCTCTCTGCCCTTTACCAATCCAGCCACGGGCCCATCCATGTGGCCCATCAAGACTCACTCTCATTTCATCAGTCCATAAAACCTTAGAAAAATCAGTCTTGAGATATTTCTTGGCCCAGTCTTGACGTTTCAGCTTGTGTGTCTTGTTCGGTGGTGGTCGTCTTTCAGCCTTTCTTACCTTGGCCATGTCTCTGAGTATTGCACACCTTGTGCTTTTGGGCACTCCAGTGATGTTGCTGCTCTGAAATATGAGCAAACTGGTGGCAAGTGGCATCTTGGCAGCTGCACGCTTGACTTTTCTCAGTTCATGGGCAGTTATTTTGCGCCTTGGGTTTTCCACACGCTTCTTGCGACCCTGTTGACTATTTTGAATGAAACGCTTGATTGTTCGATGATCACGCTTCAGAAGCTTTGCAATTTTGAGACTGCTGCATCCCTCTGCAAGATATCTCACTATTTTTGACTTTTCTGAGCCTGTCAAGTCCTTCTTTTGACCCATTTTGCCAAAGGAAAGGACGTTGCCTAATAATTATGCACACCTGATTAGAGATGGACCGATCCGATATTACGTATCGGTATCGGTCCGATACTGACCTAAATTACTGGATCGGATATCGGAGAAAAATAAAAAATGTAATCCGATCCATTAAATATCACGAAAGCACCTCACAAAACTTGCAACACGCCGTAACTCACCTCAGAACGTATGCATCACGTGATAGAGCAGCTGTGGCATGCAGGACCTGTCGGTGGTCTGGATAGCATGTGGAGCTTCGCTAGCAACCTGGCATTTCATCTCCGACAAAGTTATCCCCGAGAGAAGTAAAGCAAGTGTGTAAGTCCATCTCTGAATGTTTGTAAAGCATTCCCACGTTAAGCTTAACAAGCGACTGCCTCTCGCTCTCCGGCTGCTACTTCAATCGTGAAACTGCTTAAATCAGCTGATCGGCTTTTCTGTCACGAGTCTGTCTCTCGTTTGTTTTTGGTCCACTTTGCGCCAGAAAGAGGAAACCAGCGGCTGAACAACAGCAGCACGTTTAAGCTTGATAAGCTGTTGTTAGAATTAATTTATTATTACTTTCTACTCGAGGATCTTTTTCTACGTAGCTGACGGCTGGTAACTGTGCAGGGGCGGATCTAGCAAAGTTTAGCCAGGGGGGCCGATAGGGCATTAACAGGGAAAAGGGGGCACAAAGACATACTTTTCTTTCTTATTCTCATTTAAAATGTCTAGCTTTTAATAAATAATTATCTGACACCCAAAGTTTTAATTTGATGTAAAATGAATAGAAGTCAATTACTGTATATAGTGACTATTAAGTCTAATATATATACCCTAGTAAGCTATAGTACTTTTTACTTTGGGAAGGTACCATCTGTGCAGTCTGCAATTTTGTTGAAGAAAGATGTTGAATCTATTTAATATTTCTTGAAAAATAATTGATTTCTGTGCATTTTTTTTTTCACACTGCATCAAATTAAGGTTGATTACGTCGATTAAGCATCATGAGGTGGCGCGTGAGGGGTGGTTCCTTATTTTTTATTTATTTAATTTTGTTGTTGCTGGGAGTTGGAACCCTATTAGTTAGGTTGCTTAATATTTACGCTAAGTACTCTTTAAAATACCAGAATAGGGAGGATGGTGTAGGTCTAAGTTTATTAGATTGATCAGTATTGCTGAACTATGAAATATTTTTTTTGTATACAGGTATAACAGAATAGCTTTAGTGTAGTTGTTGTTTTAAACTTGAGTATGAACTTGCAGACTTGCAAAATGCAGCAAGATATTTTAAAAAACAGTTTTGTTGATTAAAAAACACTATATCGGATTCATATCGGTATCGGCAGATATCCAAATTTATGATATCGGTATCGGTATCGGACATAAAAAAGTGGTATCGTGCCATCTCTACACCTGATATAGGGTGTTGATGTCATTAGACCACACCCCTTCTCATAACAGAGATGCACATCACTTAATATGCTTAATTGGTAGTAGGCTTTCAAACCTATACAGCTTGGAGTAAGACAACATGCATGAAGAGGATGATGTGGACAAAATACTCATTTGCCTAATAATTCTGCACTCAGAGTGACGCTAAAAAACTAGTTCATGCATTTATTACTTCTAGGCTGGACTACCGTAATTCATTATTATCAGGATCTCCTAAAAACTCCCTGAAAACCCCTCAGTTAATCCAAAATCCTGCAGCAACAGTACTGATAAGGACTAGAAAGAGAGAGCATATTTCTCCTTTCTCTCTTGGATTCCTTCACTGGCTCCCTGTTAAATCCAAAATTGAATTCAAAATCCTGCTTGAAGATAGCCCCATGCTATCTTAATGACCTTATAATACTATATCACCCTATTAGAGCACTTCACTACCTTACTTGTTGTTGCTAGAGTATTCAAAAGTAGATTGGGAGGCAGAACCTTCAGTTTTCAGGCCCATCTTCCACGGAACCAGCTTCCAGTTTGGATTCAGATAGAGTTTGTCTATCTCTGCTTTCAGGCTTAAAATGCCACTGGGGGATTCCCATGATGCACTGAGTATTTCTTCTTCAATCACCTTTCAAACTCATTTTGTGTTAATAGACCTCACTGCACTGAATCATACTTAATCTCTGAGTCTCTTCAACAGAATGTGTTATGTCCTATCTACCTTCTCTCACCTCAACCACTCCTGGCAGATGGCCCCGCCCCTCCCTGAGCCTGGTTCTGCTAGAGGATTCTTCCTGTTAAAAGGGAGTTTTTCCTTCCCGCTGTTGCCAAAGTACTTGCTTCTCTGTAAGCGACTTGAGGTAACTGTTGTGATTTAGTGCTGTATAAATAAAATTAAATTGAATTGAATTAATGAGCAGTTGAACAGGTTTACCTAATAAAGTGGCTGGTGAGCAATGTTCCTTCTAATTTTTAGAATTTTGTGTGTCTGAGCAAACACACAAACTCCCTGAGCAGTCCCTTGGACCACTGTGAGCAACATTAGACGTGTGCACTCACTGTGGTCACGCCAGCATCGAATCCATCCAAGTTACATGGTTTATGAAAATAATCAAATTACAGCATTTACAATCTTTTGATTGGTCGACATGGTACATTTTTCCACCAATAGGAAAGGATGGGGTTGTTTTTGGTTTTGTCCTTGCTCACAGGGGGCGAGTGCTTTCAAGCGCTTTCCTTATAAAATGCTGTTTTTACCATTTCTTCCCGCAGTAAATATAAATGATAGTATTCAGGGGAAAAAAAACAAACATTGCATTTTTTTTATCATAACTCTGGTTTTACGTGGCCTATCAACACAATTTAAAAACCGGTATAAAGTCCACACTTTTTCCGTCAATTGTTCCGTCTGTCCTGCTCACGTCTCCAATGGTTGCACACGTTGTCATTAACATGGCTTCACTCTACATCATATGGGAACTTGAGGAACCAGGTCAAAACAAATTCAGTAAGTGTTGGGCCAAAAGTGTTTTTTGGAATAACAATGTTCTATATAACCTCTGTACTTCTTACTGTATACTTCTTACTGAATAATTAAAATATAGAACAACATAATTAATTGTTAACGATATAAAACAAGAATAAAAGCTAAACAGTGATTTGTCTTGTTGTTCTCAGGTAGTCATCAATTCAATTAAATTTTATTGATATAGCACCAAATCACAACAACAGTCACCTCACTATAATGGAGATTTTTTTTAGTGGTGATCTTTATCTTAACATGCATCGAAAATGGAGACATCGCCATGGCTGTGCTGTCTCCTTCACTCTTGGCCATTGGCGCTCCCATGCCTTTCATGGGCTTCTCCTTTGGATATCTGTTCTCTGGGATCTCCAGACTCAGCCATGCGTAAGTGATTTTATTCAGTCACTGATGGATATTGTTAGTGGTCATATGAGCCTTTCTGTATATATATAGGGATGAATAAAGTATTCTGATTCTGATTCTGAATATCCCACCTGTTACCCAGGCAACGTTGAGGCCTGACATGGATATCTAATCAGAGCAGGGTAAGGAGGTCATCTGCTCAACTGGGCCTAAAATCTCAAGATACGACCTCGAGACATTTCAAGAGCATAAAATACCAAGTGCAGAGAGAAAGAATGGCAAAAGAGAGTCCCCAGAAAACACTGTATTGTTTCAGGGAATGAGCAGTAGACAGCTGTTCACAGGATTGGGGAAGCAGCTGAGTGAGCCTATTGTTGGCCCTGGTATATGGAGGAGGGGGGCTGGGCTAGAAGCCTTGAGGTTGTTTGTAGTGATTTGGCCACCACTGCTGACCTGCCATCAGGAGAGTCAAAATAGTCAGTGAAGGTTGGGTATCATCTGGCAACATCAACTCCAGGCTGAAGACCATAATTGCTCTATAGTACCTACAGTTGTGGCATCCTGGGGTGTGTTAAGGAAGCTTGAACACTACATGAACAAATGCACTGGTTCACACCTCTGAAATGGCACTTGCTGTGGTTCCTACATGCTTCCACTTTGCAACAATGATTGTGGAAACCTCTTCCTTCCTGGGAACACAGCGTGGTGATAAGGATGTTTAAAGGATGTGCACAAAGCTGCATCTGGTCAGTTGGCTGATCAATTTGTTTCACCAACTCACCTACACAAGGCAATTTGTAAAGGGCGTAGCAGCCGTGGCAGTTTGTCTTGAAACAGCAATGGTATCTCCATATTTTGACTTTCTTCTCAAAATAAATCTTTTAGAATAGAATAGAATAGCCTTTATTGTCATTGTACAGAGTACAACAAAATTGGAGTGCCACTCCCTTGGCTAAAGATTCAATAATAAATATAAATGTAAAATATAAAAAGTACAATAAAACAATCTCAAGTACTCAAACAATAGTAAGTACGATATATACGGGATATCAGCATTAATATAATGACAGTATGAATAGCAGCATGATATAATGGCAGTGACGGTATGGTATAGCTAAGCAGGTTCAATTGTTTTTATGCTTATTTACTACGGTGATAGCTCTGGGAAAGAAGCTATCCCTGAATCTGTTTGTCCTGGTTTTATGTGACCTGTACCGTCGGCCTGACGGTAATAGTTCAAACAGTTGATTGCTGGGGTGAGAGTGGTCCTTGATGATATTGCCAGCTCTGCTGAGGTACCGAGAGTTTGCAGTGACCTCCAGGCTGGGCAGAGAGCAGCCAGTGATCTTCTGGGCTGTGTTGATGACCCTCTGCAGTACTTTCCTGTCCGCAGCTGAGCACCCTGCATACCATGTTGTTATGCCGTACGTTAGGATGCTCTCTATGGTGGCTCTGTAAAATGTCACCAGCAGCCTCTCTTTACATTATTCTCAGAATGATCACCAATATTTTTTTTCTTAACATGGCCTTAAGACTCCATCAAACAGAGAGGACAAAAATTAGAACCAATAAAAACTGTGAAAAATCACAGCTTCATTTTTCGTTGGATTGGAGTTTCTTTGATAAACGACTAAAAGATTGATCAGCTTTTAAAATAGTTGGCTGTATATCTTTTCGATGCATGCGTTTTAAAATTCAGTGACACTTATCTAAGCCACTGGATGACTTATGAAGCTACAAACTCATTTACAATTTTTCTGTCAGGCAGCATGAACTCTTGAAAACTGAATCTTCCAGCTTTTCCTGCTTCCATCCATCCATTCGCTTCCGCTTATCCTTTTCAGGGTAGCGGGGGGCGCTGGAGCCTATCCCAGCTGTCATAGGGCGAGAGGCGGGGGTACACCCTGGACAGGTCGCCAGGCTGTCGCAGGGCCAGCTTTTCCTGCTTGAACATGTCAAAATGTCTGTAAAAATCTCAAACTACCAATCAGATACTGAGAAAACAGTTTGCTGTTTGTTCTTATTTTTCCATTCACACAAACAAAACAAAAAAAAGAACAATCAAAGAATAACCGTGTGATCATGTTTTGTCTACGCAGACGAATAACCAGACCTTAACATTTCATGTCTAACTACTAGAAACTTTTGTGCCAGAGCTTGGTTTGTAATGAGCCTGCCTCTAACCCACAGAGAATTACCAGCCTGCAGCTACTGGGGAGGAGCTGAAAGAGTCTACTGTATAACATCAATCAATGATGTGAATTCTCAGACAAGTAAATCTTAAAGCTGACTATACAAACGGAAAAATGTCCTACTGTAGAGTTATTATAGCATACTGCAATCTGAAACTTGTAAATGTATTGGTGCTTTATAACTTAAGTTACTAATGACGACGATCCAGTTTTAATGAAAATTCTTTTATTAGTTAAGTCTATTGTCTTTCTACACCATACAAACACCCATTATAATTTTCACTGAAAATAAAATCCTCATGTACAAAAATCTACCCCCCACCCAAACTCTCATAGTACCAACAAGGGCCACTGGAATTACATTTAAAACGAAAGTCTGCAATCTGTACACAAAATCCCAAATAAAAACAAGTACAACACTAATGAAAACTGCATTCTGTAAGCAAAACCACTGATCCTTGAGTTTTTGACTCTTAAAATAATAAAGCCACCGCAAAAAAAAAAAAAAGAAAAAAAAAAAGTGGGATTTATTAAATTAATTTTTCTGTACAGCTGTTTAACTGATGCTGTGCTTAATTATACACAATTGTTCTTGATAGAGAGCTGCCAAAGTTACATTAAGAGTATTAAGCACAAATAGGTAAAAAAACAAAACAAAGGTATTATATTCTGATGAAACAAAAGCACATGCAACCATCAGAAGTTATACAGCAGCTGTGGGGTTCAGAAAACATGAGCAATAAGCACAGGAAATATGATCTCAAATTCTGCCACTGACCAGCAAAAGGTATCACAAAAGGATTAAGTGGTGACGTATCAAAAGCATCCTAGAGTTGAACAGAAATTCAAATCCCTGTTCAGAGTTTATTATAGTGGAGAGATTCATTTAACTGATGCAGATGCTGGCTCACACAGCGTTTTGCTAGAAGAAACAAAGGTGGTGCATGTCCGCACCTGAAATTGAGCCACAGGGTGTTAACAGATACGCGTCCGGGCTTTCTTGACTAGTGAGGAAGAGGACAAACAGCATCGCTGTCCACAGAAGTTCTGTTCGAGAATGTTCTGGATTCAGAGAACACCTGTAAATGTGGGAAAATCAAGTAACAGTGACTTGAAATGTCCAGACAGGAAAAAGCAAACCTTGCTCCGGGAAAACTCTTTCAAAAGAGAGTTTACAGGAGCTCCAGTGTGCCAAATCCTCCGAGCTGATTCTACTGATGAAACAAGCCGTGGCTTCTGTTGACTCCCGATAACTTACACTCAGCCTTTAGCGCTGGCTGTCAGTAGAAGGAGAACGAGAGCGGGAGCGTGAACGCGAGCGGGATCGGGAGGCGGAGGCTCTCTGGGCAGGCGCTGGGGAGGGCGGGGTCGCTGATTTGCTCATCTTGGAGGAGCGCTTGGCGGGCTCCTTAGATTTGGAGGTTGGGGAGGATGCGCCGCCGGCAGGCGAGCCGCTGCGGGAGCGGGAACGGTTGTGGGCTTTGGCAGGGCTGCGGGAGCGTCTTGGGGAGCGTGATGCAGAGCGGCCACGGGAACGGGACCGCGAACGAGAGGAGCTCTCAGACCGTGAGCGACTTCTCGACCTGAAAGAGGGGAAAAAAAATATATATAAATATATATTACACCAGCTTCATATCAATATTCATAAAAAATTTGATTATTAGCTTTTATTTAAATGAGCATTTTCAGTTTCATGAAAAAAGAAAACTAATCTGTTAATAACAGATAATAGTTAATAATAGTAAGAGTCTATGCGGTGCGCTCAAAGTGAAACCCAAACTAATTAAATCCGTCTCAAGGGAACCATTTTTACAGATGTTACTGAGAATTGCCTTCATAACACAGTAATCAGAAACTAGTACAGTATTACATTCCACCAGCCTGTACATGGCACAATTTGAAAGCGAGGGTTTAACATTTAGTTCAGGTGCACTGAATGGTTAACCTAATGTCTCCTTAATTACTATCAAAACTCAAACATGTTTGACTTTCAACATAAGCTGTTTTTCTTCATAAAAGCATATGCAGTTCCTTGAAAGCAGCACTGATTTGTTACAACTGGGTGAATTCAGTTTGAAGCACACTTTATGGGGCGATCGTAGCTCAAGAGTTAGGAGTTCGCCTTGTAATCGGAAGGTTGCCGGTTCGAGCCCCGGCTTGGACAGTCTCGGTCGTTGTGTCCTTGGGCAAGACACTTCACCTGTTGCCTACTGGTGGTGGTCAGAGGGCCCGGTGGCGCCAGTGTCCGGCAGCCTCGCCTCTGTCAGTGCGCCCCAGGGTGGCTGTGGTTACAATGTAGCTTGCCATCACCAGTGTGTGAATGTGTGTGTGAATGGGTGGATGACTGGATATGTAAAGCGCTTTGGGGTCCTTAGGGACTAGTAAGGCGCTATATAAAATACAGGCCATTTACTTTAAAAAGAAAAGAAATAAAAGATAAACAGGGAAAAAGTGAAAAAAGACATCTTTCATAAATTCTGGCGTTATTTGAAGTGAACGGCTTTCCACAAACACACCTCTTCTTGGCAGCTTCGATGAGCTTGATTTTTCTGCCATTAATTTCCTTTCCAGAGAGTTTGTCAAGTGCATTTTTCAGGTCACTGTGAGAAGCAAACTCAACCACCCTGAAAACAAATAAGACACACTGTTAAGTCAAAAACTCACTTTCCTTTTTTTATTATAAACAGACACTGGGCACCGGTTAATAGTCTCACCCTTCGTTGAGCTTGGGACGATGTGCGTCTGCGAAAGTCACCTCTCCAGCTTGCCTCATGAAATCTTTCAGGTCCTACACATGCAAACTTTGGTCAAATTACGGAGCGCCTCAGAACACAAGCACAGGCTGAGACACAAACAGGACTGAAGAGAGATGGTTAGATTCTCTGAGAGGACTACACAGACTACTGCAGATAAGGAGAATGAGTCCAAGAACCTCACAGTCTGTTCAACTTGCAAGTGTTTCAACAATATAGAAAATTACAAAAACAATAGAAGAGAGGGGGGGGGGGGGGGGAAGAAGGTTTCATAATTGCTAATTAAGGTCTAAGCCAATTGTGATTGGCGGATTACTTGCAGCAGCTTTGAGGTCCTTGGACACACCGCTCGTTAAAACTACAGAGAGATGAACACCATCTGCAAGAACTGCAGAGGCGCAGCCTGGGCAGCATTTGGCACTCAGAGCCCCATTTTCCTTGGGAAGGAGGACACAGGGCTCCGCGCCGGGATCATCCCTGCCTCGGCACCCCACCTCAGTAAAGAGAGTGAACAGGGTGGAAGAGAGGAAACTACTACCTGAGAGCGAAACCCTTTGGGGTGGGCCGCAGGCTCTCCGAGCCCACCATAACCGGGAAAACAGCAGATTATATCCACGGGCACCTGGCAGGAATTCACACTCTCTCGCTCACGACGTGCGGGAACACCAGAGGGGGGAAGGGAGGGGGGGATATCGATCGAAGCCCCTCAAATTAACGAACCATCGATCAATACGCCACCACCATCGACTCTCGCTCTCTCCTCTGCTTTCTCTCTGCCAACCCTCTGTTTCCTCTCTCTCGCCCTCAACCACACATCAGGCGTTGCGAGCGAGCGAAGGGGGCCGCCAGCGCCTCTAGTGTGGAGCGAGCGCTCACATGACCAGCAGGCATCAACTAGGAGTAGGACAGACTGGCTGACACCACAGGCTCAACCCAGACAGAAGGACCCAGAAGGGGTTAACTCCACCATAAGCGAGCTCTTCCATATGACTGGCAAATAAAGGGGTGAAGAATTGGTTAAAATGTGAAAACAGGAACAAATTAAGTGTTTTGTTGCTGCTTCTGCTGCTCTTTGCATCACTAATGAACTGCATGATATGCAGATTAATCAGAGCAATTATTCTGAAAAAGAATAACTTGGGCTGACTGATGTATAACAAGGTAAAACTGTTCGAACTGTTTTGATTTCAGTAACATAGTCTGTTTTTAGCAGCAATTCTAAAACTTTAATGTGTATTTTTGGAGATAGACTGTTGGAGGTGATAACATTTGTGTTCTGTTGCAGCTTTCAAAGGCTTGTCATGTTTGTTTTTTTGCTTTTGTTCTGGTTTTTAAAAGACGCTTGAGCCAATACTAACCTGCCAGCTGACTCGAGAGGACAAGTTCTCCACAATCAGGCGGTTCTCGGTGCGCATTGGAGGAGGGTTACGACTGGAAATGGAAAGATATAAAAGAAGCAATTGAGCAATAACAGCGTAGGGCTGATACAGACTTTACCCAGAGTCTAAGAGCTCTCATCAGCAAACTGTCATTACAAGGCTAACTCATGTTAAAGAGCTTTCCAGATCAGCGAAGACAAGACTTGTGCTGCATGTTAATCGTGGCTATGAACATTTCCAGCCTGCAGGCCATTAAACTGCCACAATAATCTGACGACTGACCTTTCACCAAATAACAGAAGCTGTTTACAGAGCGTGCTTGCTGAGGTTTTGTGTGCATCCATTCTTCTTTTTTTGAATGGAATTAAAGGGAACTTGCATTTCATCTTAAAAAGGGGAGCTGTTACCTCCGGCTGTTCTGGGAGCCGCGGCCGTAGCGATCAGAGAAACGCCCCCCTCCGCCGCCGCCACCGCGTCCGCGGCCACCGCGCAGACGCACGCGAGCATGCTCAATGGTCACCCTGATGTATCAAGCATTAAAAATATATTTTATTATGGCAACAAATGTGAATAAAGGGACTCGTTTCCTAAAGGAAATTCATTACCTTTCATTGCACAGCTCTTTGCCATCAAGCTCGTAAACAGCATCTTCTGCATCTCTGGGGTCGTCAAACTCCTGCAGACCAAGCACACAACACCTTTTACATCCACAGTTCTTAATGTTTATCCTTTTCATCACCAATAATGTGTCCTGTTTTTAAATACTTTACTGAAACATTTAATGACTAATCAAATAGCTTTTAATACCAAAAGAATGGTAACGAATAACATTTAAAAGATACATCACTCTTTTAGAAAAGTGTAAAAATTCATCACACGTATGACTCAAAATCGGTCTCTGGTCTGAGCGGTAAAGTGATTCAATTCAACCCTTCCAAGTGTTGCAATGTGGACTTTTCTGTCCTTCTAGAGAGGGAAATATTAATGTTGCATAAGTGGACACAAATCAGAGCAAATGAGACCAAATTGTGTTCAAGGACATGAAAACAGGGGAAACTATTAGCTTAGAAGTAATGGCTAATGCCAGGATTTTTCAGTAGGTATTACTTTGTCGAATCAAATCTATGGATTTTCCTTCCATATATGCAGATTTCTTTAACGAAAGTGTTTATTATTTCAATAAAAAGAGATCCCACTGATAGATGTAGATTTTGTGATAGATATGTGCCATGTTCGGTTTATTCTAATGTGGATTTTAACTTGTAATGAAATAATCGACAAAATTTTAGAAATCTGCTTAAAACCCCTGAAAATTCATCTTACATTCAAGCACGTGTTGTCAAATCTTAGTTAAAATTTGATTAAAATTTATAACACTACTTCAAGAATGACACCTCCTGGTGGTTCTAGCGTTAAATGTCCATCCTTACATGACTAGAGTGTGCCCGTCTTTGGATGGCTGCTTGCAACAGGATGATGCTGCATGTCAAAAAGCTCAAACCATCTAAAACAGCTCTTTTAACCTGACAATGAGACCATGACTGTACTCCTCAATCCAGCAGACATCAATCCAATACAGGACCTTTGGGATGTTTTCATCATGATCACCCAGCAAATCTGCAGCAACTGTGTGATGCTGTCAATGTCGATATGGAGCAAAATCTCGGAGAAATCATTTAGCCCAGGCCATTTAATAAGTAGAATAAACTATTAAAATCATAACGTCATTACAAGGTTGGTGATTTTTCATTGGGGGAAGGCCAAATCCTCTTTAGGGGATGCCATAACATTATCGATGCAGAAAAAAACAAAATCTTTCCAGATCCAAGTCTCGACACTCGGCAGCCATCTTGTAACGCTCCCAGGTCCTTATTTGGGTAGGTATTTAGAAGCATTATGCAAAATACCTTTATTTCAATGGTCACCTTGAAATATATACAAAACCGCTTAAAGTCGAGCTTTGTTCCACCTCTAAATTTAGGATTTTTTATTATGAAATTTCCGATTTAAAAAAAAAATACATATATTTTGAATTGCTTTCTTTATGACTCTGGTATGCAGTAAACGCTCCAAGTATATGAACGATTCTCGACTTGGCCCTGATTTACTGGTGGGTATGTCGCTAATCAAGAAGTAGGCCGTAAAAACGAAACCATGAGGATTCCCTGCGGCAGCCTGCTTCAAAACACCACGTCAGGTCTGTAAAATAAAGTATGGAGTCTAAATCTAACAGCAGACCCGTGCATGGCGCTCAGAGTACATTTAAATACCTTTCAGCCATCCTGACCTACTTTCGCTCGGTGACTCACCACAAAGCCGAATCCTCTCTTCAGGTCGATATCTCGGATGCGGCCGTATCCTTTGAAAAACCTCTCCACATCCTTCTCTCTGGCCGAGGGGCTCAGCCGGCCGATGAAAATACGACATCCGCTCATGATTTGGTCACGTTTAATTAGCTACAAGCAGAACACTTGCGTTAGTTTTTAAGGATTTAGCTAACACAGCTTCAGAGGAATACAAATGACCTACTTATGTGCCTCAGCCTGTGGCCCGCTTTCGCAACGATAGCCTGTCAACCGTCGGTCCAAAGATAACTAAATACCCAGATAATATCAAGTAATGACACCCGTCTGTAATGTAGATATAATAAATTCCAGTCGATGTACACGTACCTTTAAGAGGACTGCAGCAGCAGTTGATTTTACTGACTGGCGAGAGTGAGCCTCAACTCCAGAATAAAACAAAATGGAACCTCAGCTGTCTCCGGGAGTTTGGGAGGAGGGAGTGGGGTACATCCCGCGTGATCAGTGACGCAGCCTGACACTGCAGAACTCGAAAAAAGCCGAAGTGCTGGGAGAACGTCTACGGAGATGACGTCACAAATCCGACTCATGTAGTTTTGGAGTCTGACCACTAGGTGTCACTCGGCAACTATATAGAAAACATTTAAAACCAATTTTCTCACTTTGAGCATTATGTCTACGGTTTAATTGGGCTGTTGGCGCAAGTTGCAATAATTTTTACAGAAATCAAGCAGAAAACAAAACAAAAACAAACAAACAGGTAATAAGAAAGCAATACCACACCTTTAAAGAAGGATAGGCTTCTCAGGTTTCAATCAAATACAGCAGACAACACACATAGATCAAAACAAACCATGATAACCTTTAACCATGAGTACACATATTTCCATCTCCTATCAGTTAAACGTTTAAATTTTATTTCTACTGATTTGGAGGAGATGCAATACCACCCAAAACTGAGCTGCTAGGTAATGCAAAAATATATATGATCAATATGGATAGATCAGAATTATTTAATACTGAATGATTCCTTTAGCTTTAATTATAATTCAGCTGAAAAGCTAAAAGAAGCAGTTCTGCCATAGCCTGTGAATTCAATTTGGACATTAAATGGAGAGGCAAAAGTGAAGTAAAACGATGCTTAAAGCTAAACAAGATTTCCATTAGGGCTGGGCGATATGGCCTAAAATCCATATCGTGGTATAATTTGAAGCACGTGCGGTAACGATATATATCGCAATATATTCTTTTGTAATTTCCACACCATTTAATTCAATTCAATTTTATTTATATAGCGCCAAATCACAACAAAAGTCGCCTCAAGGTCGCTAGTTTCCACCTAAACATGACATACCATGTTCTGACGGAGAGATTTCTGAAACAATTCAAACATACAGCTCTGCTACCACTTCCAACATAAAGACAGAAAACTAAACAGCAGTGGCGTTGCAGGGTTACTGAAGTTGGACTACCTGGTATATAATGTTGTGCTACGTGATTGCTAGCGACACAGCTATGTTAGCATAACATTAGCACAGTGACGCTGGAGGATGAACGCCAACTTCTTTCCACTGATAAAAGTTAACGTGAGGGATTCTGGTGGTTAGGGACAAATGCAATCGCATAGCAGGATGCTATACACAGAGCAAACTTCAGCCAGGAGAACAGCTGAGATTATTCATCCACAATACGAGGTTAGTCATTAATATACTGCAACAACATTGGAATAGCGCAGCTGCCAGAGAATTCAATATTAATGAATCAATGTCAAAGTGGAGGAAGCGCAGTTTTTGGCTTTCCCCATATTTCAAAAGTGCTTCACCTCTTTGCTGTGACTGTCGCCCATCATAATTTGCAGATGATAATGGTTGTAGCCGCTGCAATGCTTTCGACCAGAACAGGCGCCGCTTGATGACGTCATCAACATACGCTATCGTGATAGAGCGGTATAGTCAAAATCTCTATCGTTGGCCAAATTTATATCATTTCTATTGTATATCGTTTATATCGCCCACCCCAAATTTCCATCTTGATTATCTTGTTTTAATAATTGCAGGAAGCTAGACTTGTATTTAAATAAAAATCTGATTCACTGCACAGCCCTGTTAGGCTTAAAAATATGGTTCTAGGAAGTCTGCTTGTGCATTCATTCAGACTGGAGCTGGCCATCCATGTGCAAAACGAGAATCAGGTCTTCCATTTTCCAGTCCAAAGGAAAATGAATCATGTTCCGAGTAACACAAGCGGATACACATTGCACTGGAAATGTCTTGACATGAGAATGTGATCAATATTTTCCTGGAAGTGCATAAATTCGGCAACACAGAGTAGGTCCAGCACGATGTGGCAATGAATAAGAGACAGGTCACTTTACACATTCAAAAGAAAGCTTTAATTAGAAAGTTATATACACACTGTAAAATTAAATTAAACTTTATACAAATATTAAATTACTATCTTCACACCCACTGCCATGTACAGAGGAAAAACCAAAGCTGAAAGCATTGAAACAAACAAAAATCCAGATGTTTTTCTAACTGGGAAGCAACACTGTACAACAGTGCTTCTGAATGCAAATGAATTAAATTTTTTCCCCTTTACCATAATTTTTTTTAATGCCCTGTAACAAAAGAGAAAGCCAAGGGCAAATAAAACATAGGTGCTTAAAGGATCACCATCATCATCATCATCATCATCATCATCATCATCACAGTAGCTGGAAAAGCTAGGGGAGGACAGAGAAGGATGGACATTCATTTAGTCGTGTCCACAACAAAAGTAAACTCATTGATACATATACAGACAGTTTTATGCATAGAATAGAAAAGAATAGAGTAAGGCCATTGGGAAAACAGAACATGTTGCAGTATTGTGGCGCAACCAATGCAGAGGCTTAAGATTATACATCAAAAAAAGAAAAAACATTTACAAGTCTAAGGCAACATCTGTTTGCATTAATAATGTAGCCATTGACGTGACAAACGAATGTCAAAATAAAACTGAGAATAGAAATTCAGACAGGTTGCTGTGTTATTGTATTTTTTTCCCAGGCAGTTAAGGTTATAAAGTAGCTCTGAGGATCCATCCCAGTCATGCTGTTGTCAGGGTGACCAGCTCAACCCCCTAAGCTTTTCAAGTGGCAACGAAAACAGAGGATGACTTCTAACAGAATAACAAGATTCTCTCTTAAGCTTGCACTTGGCATTCGAGGGGTGAGTGAGTACATGTGACAGGGTGCTGTATATATTTATATTTATAACAAAACTCTTATTTAATTCACTGCAACCAGTTGCAGTTTGTGTCAATAATGCACAAAAGTGGAGAGTCCTTAGTTCAGTGTGAAGATGAGCATGAGCCAGTTCCTCTGAGGAGGCCCGTGTTTTACAGCCATTCAGCAGAACATAATAACTATTCTAGCTTGAGAGCGAATGAATAATACACACATTGTGTTGTGGACTCGACGCCCGAAGTGAAGCTGGTTTGTTCATGTGACTTATTCAATGCTGGGAGGGATGTTTTCCTATGGTGACTGACAGGGACATTGTGAAGCCAGCCTTGGATCAGAAGGGAGGCAAATCAGGAAATGGCTGTATCAAGGCCTAACCAATAAGAGGACATGTTCTCTGTGGCCTCGCTGGCACATAAACATACACGCACAGACACGCACTCAAAATCAAGCAACTTAAAGCAAACCGAGCCACACGCCACGCAATAAATACGATGGGAAGAAATTAAATTTGGCTCATGTGCCCAATCACCTTGTTTAACAACAACAACAACAATAACAGCTCACTCTTAAGCTCAGATAAAATGTTGCATTTTGTTTTTCTTTCCCTGTACAGCTAAGATGTGTAGCGAAGTTGTGGATCCAAAACACCAATTAATCCCACTCATTTGAGAGAAGGAGCAGCTTCCAGATGCCGGGTGCAGCGAGCAAAAGAACAAAAAAAAAAAAAGAAGAAACAGATCTTTTTATAGTTGTGATTTGGTGAAGTGGTTGTCACTCCTACTTATCCACACGTTAGACGCCAACTGGATGCACAGATAAGCAGACAGTCAGAGAGGAGGCTTCATGCTTCATTCAGAATAGGCCGCCGTGCCGTGACAGCAAACAACTGAAAACCACATGCAGCATTCACAAGGAACTCAGGCATCACTCACAACTTTTCAAGTATGGCGGGAAGACTGAGTGCCGACAGCATCAGGAGCGAAAATCACACTTTTTTTTCCTTTTCTTCTTGTTCTTTTTTTTTTGTATCCACAGTTGTGTCAGATGCAGCTGGCGTGTCTCGATTGTTGTAGCCTTCTCTGAAGAAGCCTCTTTTAGCAATGTTAATATAGAGAAATACATCTGGGTAGAGGCAAGTGTATGGTAATACATAGCCTATAGTACACAACCTTGACTCAGGTATGTTTTTTACTCATATACACAGGATCTACAGGATTTAACTTAAACTGGCACCACTCTGCTTGTCTGGCTCATCTTTAGTCTGATCCAGCAGGTGGGTCCTGTGGTGCTCCGTAATTGCCTTACAGTGCAATATGGGTATTGGTTGTCAGCTTTGCTCTGCATGTCTAGCAATGGCAGAAGAGGCTGTGATAGGGAAAGGGCACAGTTCTAGTCTTTTCTCTGCTGGCTGCAGTGGGGCAGGATCAGGGAAGAAGGTTGACAGCCACAGTCAGTTCTGGCCAGCAGCGTGAGAAAGGGAAAGAGGGGCTCTGCTGCTGATGCTGATAGCAGGCCAGCAGGCTTCATGCTTCCTTCAACAGGGGAATATCTGCAGGAGAGGAGAAGAGTCATATGACAAATGACCAGTACCTTTAGGGTCATTCTTAGTGCAGTCCTCAACCCATCACACTTAAAATACATTACATCAAAGTTTATATTGAGTTTTATTCATTTGTCATTTTTGATCTTGTCTACTCTTGCCCTTGATATGCACTTTACATGTTCTATGGAAAATAAAATCCATGTACATATTACACAGGTGTCACACTGGCTACTTTTTAATGCTATCCTCTATAAAAACAAAAAAACAAACAAAAAAGGGAAAAAAATCAGTTATTTAAATTTACAAACTTAATCCAATGCAGAGTGGTTGAGTTTTTAATCTAAAGTGCTCCTCTGTCTTTATTCAGAATCTTAGCTGTAACTCAGTCTATGGAATATATATGAACACAGTTAGACCAATGCAGCTACAACTTAAAAATCAGAGAAAAATGAGCAGACTGCATTGTCTTACCATCACAAAAATCATCTGTTGAGGTGACAGAAAGCAGGCTGTGCTGGTCGCTGCTGTCAGAGTCTCTACGGAGAGGTAGGGGACCTGCGCATGCACCCCCAGGGTGCTCTGTAATCCATGATGATGAAGAGGAGGAAGAGGGAGCCTGGTGAACCAACACCGTCTCTGCATGACGGCGGGAGGAGAAGGATGAAGAGGAGGTGGATGGGAGACAGAAGTCTAAGTCTCTGTGGTGGCGGGTTCTCCTGGAGCTTTGACCTCCTGTGGCTCCCTGAGGAAGCCCCTCAGAGAGCACAATAGGAACTCTAGACTCTGGAGGGACTGGAGGCGGCGGTGAAGAAGGAGGAGGAAGAGAACCGGAAGGGCCACATGGTCCACTGCTTCCATATACTGCCTCTTCATAGGAGGGCAGGGTCACCTGTACACCCTCCACCATGATGGAGCTGGCTTGGCCCGACACACCCTGCTCCCTCCTGATAAACAGACATGAAGAAAGAATGAAAAGTGTGAACCAGGTGAATCACCAAACCAAGTCCATGTTCAAGCTGAAACCACAGCTGGTTAGTTACGCAGATGGCAGTAACTCATAACATAGGTTATGTTTCATTACTAAGGAATTCAAGAAATGCTAACCTGCGCAACTAGTCAAACATAAACTTTTTATGATTCGAGCCAACCAAAACGTCTGAATGATGGGTGTGTCACAGAAAGATTGTGTTCATTTATGGCACAAAGGTTAAGCTTCCGAAAGTTTCCATGTAAGACTGATATGATATATATATTTTCAACAAACAAAACACAAACAGAGCCACACAGAGGCTGAAAAGTCTTTACCGGGCTGTAAAATGTGACTAAATCTAAAGCCTGATGTCATTTCAAGTAATCACACTTTACTGGCCAATTTTATTGATGTTTTCGGAGGAGCAACTTCCCTGAAACCAGCTTTACAATGGAGTCCATTAAGAAGAGATGAGCAACTATGTTTTGCAACAAGGATATGAACACAATTTATTCAATTGTCTTAGAAAATACCCTCTAAAATGTTACATAAGGTCCTGAAATTTATGAAACCACAACTAAAAATGCCTTCAGTCGATTGAGAAACTACACGACTGCGTAGAAGCGGCGTTTTTGTTATCAGCAACATATCCAACTAATTTTTTATCGTGAAGTATTTGCTGGTGTGAGACTGCAGCAAAGTTTATGTGTCTTACCTGTTGTGATGAATAGACTTGAGCTTTGGTTGTACAAGAACAAACAGCACCACTAAAAGCAGGACGAATGCCACAGAGCCGGCTGTGATTATCACAATAGACAGAGCAGGTGTACCCAGTGGAGAACTCGGTTCCTTCTCTGAGAGGACAAAACAAGACGTAGAGGAAGTGAGAATGTGATCTGCTGATTTTAACATATCTGCAACTGGTTATGCATGCTCATGAAGAGAGCTATAACAGCTAACAGAGATTAGCTGAGATGGCAGACCTTCTGTGAGTCGGCAGCTAATCTGCATGGGACGGTCCCACTCGCCATTCCGACAGGTGAGGAACTTGTACTCTCCCTTCAGAGCGTAACCCTCGGCGCAGAAGTACTCGATGACGGTGCCTTCAATCAGAGGGCTGCAGTGAGTCGGATGACAACGGTAGCCCCCGTTTTCTGGTTGGGTAGGGAGTGAACATACTGGAGAGAGAGACAGGCAATAGAGATTTTATGTTTGTTGTTGAAAATGTGTTCACTGTTATTTACTACATGTGTACTTATTTAATTCCTTTGGCTTGAGTTCTCAGAATTAAGCTAAATTTTCTAAAGAGGTCTGACACTTCAGATCTGGTACAGCCATGTCTCTTATGAGCACGTGATCAATGTTAGAAGTAATAAAAGTCGCCTTATAGGGAAGACATTAAGAGTAAATAAACTATAAAATACAAATATGTATGACAGCAATACAAATATCCATACACATCCTCCCAGCCCTGCCTACATAAGTGCATACGCAATATTAAAAAATAATTTGCGCGTTTTATCAGCATAAAGAAAAGTGCCTTTCTTATGTGCAAAATCAGCTAAAAATGTGGATTTTGACCACAAAATTGACAGTACGCTACTTGAAGTCGCATTAAAAACACTAAATTGCATTGCTTGTCTGCTTTATCACAGGTATATTTGCATGTTTGAAGCTTATTTACCATTGTTTTTGATGCAGCGTAGCAGTTGTTGGGACCAGGTTCCAGAAGTGGTACACACGATGGATCTGGATCCAGACTCGGCAATGTATCCAGACTCGCAGCCATACACTAACACAGTGCCAGGTGGGAAAGAGCCCCGGTTGGATTCAGTCTGGTTCAGCAGGTATCCGTGCTGCACACCAGGTGGGTGCTGACAACCTGAAGATACAAAAACAAGTCAAAGAAATAATTATTAGTGGGCTGCTTAAGTTGTCAGTGGAGAACCTCTTCTGAGCAAGACGTAAACAGGATCTGAGAACTCTTCCCCTCACTTACTTAGGGAACTGCCAGCTGCAGGCCAGCATCCAATTTGGGATCTTGATCCATATAAAGCGATTATAAATTATGTAACTAAATGAAGCTGAAACTCCTTCTGGAAATGATGTACATCTTAAGGATCAATTCATGTAGAATTTTCCAATTTATAGGGCTTACAAGGAAACAGGAAGTGTTTGACTGAGAAGTTGCTGGGTTATCTGAAGAATAATTTACCATTATTGTGCCAAATTTATGAATTAAACAGTTTGTGTTCTGTCCGACTCCATCAAAGTTTAACAGGGACCCATTTTCCGTTGACTAAAATTTTAGTGGTAGATTAATGCTGCTGGAATATAGTGCTGTCCTTTCATTACTCTGACATAAACTGCATCTTGGTCTCCCCTGCAGGCGACTGCCACAGGGTCAAACAACTTTTCAGAGGGAGCCTCTGTCAAATTGACAGGTTGAGCTTATAATTAAAGCTCTGTGGTATTGTTACTTGAAACTAGGCTGCTTTTACAACAGCAAGAGAGAAGCACTGTATCAACATGACAAGTTAGGTGGAGACAGCCGTGCTGTGCATCTTAGAGAATACCTCAAGAGCCTACAGTGGATTAAAATGTCACAAGGAGCTTCATACAGATCTAATTTCTCTTGATTATTTGCTGTTCATTAAACCGTTTTCAGCCCACGCTAACATTGGTTCTATCTGTCTGGCAGAGAGACAGAGTCTTTAGCGAGGCTCATTTGCTCCGTGCTAATGACAGACTTGAAGCTCTAAGCCAGCCAATAAACACAAGATGAGTCAGAAGACCTAAAGTTAATCGAGCTTTGATCCACCTTCCTGTGCTCCATATATCACACATACATACTGCAGTGACACGGCAACTGCTCTTTGCGTCTTGTGCGTGTTAGAGTGAATTTGTGCTGCACTCCCACTGCCATGTTAATACATGCAGGCAACAAGAGCTGGTACTGGCGAGAGCAGAGCCTGTAAATCCAGCCGATCTGACATCAACATTGCAACACCTGTGTAAATTGAGACAGCAGGAGACTGACTTTGCTTTCGGTATGACTGAAAAAAGATATGCGGATCATACACATACATTTTTATTACCACCCATGTGACCCATTTGGAGGGAGGTCGGGTATTTTTCCAATAAACACTTAAACCCCTTTGGGCAATAATGTATAAATTAATTTTGTCATAATAAGTGAAGGATTTTTTTTTGTCTTTTAATCCGTACATCATATTTGTCTGATTTATTGATTTGAATTATACACTGTGTTGTGGCTTTTTTTTACTAACAAGTAAAATTAAACACTCAACACAAAAACATTAATAATGCCATCAGCGCTAATGACCATATGGCTCATTATTTAATCCCTGGTCTGAGTACTTATAAAATCATATTAGCCAAGGTCTAATGCAGTGCTTTATCACTTGCTTGACATAAACAAACACACCAACACCACAAACAGGCACTTTGTCTTGCCTCTTGTGTGTGTGTGTGTGTGTATAGAGATTGAAAGAGAGACTATTTCCACAGCAGTGCCTCGAACATCCTGTAATCTCCGTAGAGAAATGCCGCTCTAAGCTGGCAGCACAAGATTAAATGCAAACACTCTAAATGTGCGAGTGCCTACTCATACACAACAAACATGCGCACGCGCACACACACACACACACACACACACACACACACACACACACACACACACACACACACACACACACAAAGTCAACACCCAGAAACAAGGCACACCCTGAGCTCGTGGGTGTGTGTGTTTGGGTGTTTTGAGCAGAACAAAACATGCAGTTACCATAACATTATTGTATGTATATTCTAAAATTATAAGTACAGTTTTAGATATAAAATTGAAGATAATGAGGTTGACATTAAACCCTCTTTACTTTCAAATCATCTAATTTTATCAGCAGAAGCTAGCAATTATTTTTCATTATGGCTTAAGCTCAAGATAACATTGTTATTATCTTGAATAACTAACTATTTAGAACATAGCACCCTGAAAAATGCTGATTAAAGTTTCCCAAAAGGACAGATGATATCACCAGATTAGCAGCTGCACCCTGTCAAGTCTCCAAAAGTCAAAGATGATGTAAGACAAAGAAACACACAAATGTTTCACATTTGGTTTTACTGAAACCTCTCATTTGGTTTTAATATAATTGCTCCTACATTCATTTTCTTGATTGCTTAGTTTTTTAATCAAATACTAATTATGCTCTAGTTAGCTTCTATAGTACACAGATTTAATACAGAACACACATCTCAAAATGTAATTAGATGATCCATCCTGAATCTCAAGTTCAAAAACATGATTACAGCAGCTACCTAAATTAAAATCTACAATCCAAACAGACACAAACATGTTGGCTTTGATAGGCAGGATCTGTAAAGAGATATTTAAAGAGCTGCCTTAATGTACTGAAAGAGATTACCAGTAATAATCAGACCCTAACAATGAGCTGGAGTTTCCTTACAAGAAATGCCAAGCTTTGTGTGTTAAAGTAGTATCAAGTGTTCACACTCACACACAGTCACGCTTTCTCCTACACATACAAACACTGTCTGCACTTATTTCAGGATGCCATTTGACACCATGACTCGGTCCCTGAACTGCTTGTGGGTGATTAAAGGACCTCTGAGTAAAGGATGGTAGTAACGGAGGTGGTAAGGTGATGAATTAATGACCCTGGGCTGAAAGGCAGCAGGGAACAAAAAAAAGGCCTGAGGGGGCATTTTGGGGCAACAGCCTTTAGCCACTGTTTTGATCTTTTGTGGTGCACTGCAAGGTAGTCAATAGCAGTGCAGAAGACAGATCAGTGGTAATTGCATTCATCCTTTTGTTCTTTTGAATGTTTTCTTATCTGCAGGACTGCTTCAGATACAAATGCATCTGAATATGCGTCTGCATATTAATGTAAGTTGAGTTAATGCTATTCTTCAACAAATGCAGATTTAAAAAAAAAGATGCACTATGCCAATACCTTAAACCTATTACAACAAAGGCTTCCTCTGTTCTCTCTCTTTATTCTATAGTAATGAGTTCAGACTGCATACTGTATTTAAATGTGCTGCTTGATAAAAAATAATGAGCCGAAAAACACAGAAGAGACCAGAGAATGAGTTTAATCTGGCTTTATCTCAAATCATGTATAATACTTGTGAGTGAAGAATGAGAGGCTCGCTCTTCTTGTAACTTTAAGCACATACACTTTTGTTTATGTTGTTGGTAAGTCAACAAGGCTCCTGCATGATCATGGTGTTAGCTGACAGGGCAGTAAGAAACTGTTCCAATGACAGGCTTAGATTGTTCAGGTCACACAGTTTACTGAAGTCAGGCCAGTCTGAATGAACCCCGTAGGCAATGAAATGCATGGCAATGTGGGAACTTCTGCTCCATTAAGAAGCCCAGCAAGCTAAGTGCTTTCAGTCAAGGCAGGAAAAACCTGAACTGCATATGAGCTCTGTGAGAGTTCCATTATTGGAGTTTTCATTTGCATCTGCTACACCAAGACTAGCATTCACAAAGAAAATCAGTGACAAGCCTTTGCTTGTCACGACAGAAACAGCCCAGAATATTTTTACAAACTGCAGAGGAACACAGTGTGGTTCCCTGTACTATTGTAAGGATGATTTAAACAGCATCAGATACCTCTATTATCTACCCAGATTGAACAACACAAGTAAGAATTTGTGGAAAAGACTGTAAATGTATCTTTTTTTCAATATGTCAGCTTTGGTCTCAGGAAGGTTCTTGTATAAAGCTTAAGACAAAACTATTAAAACGGTGCTATGAAATTACTTAGCTGTTCAAGTGATAATAAAAGTAATTCTGTGTTGCATTATAGTGCTAACATGGACTCAGGTATGGGTAAAATACACATGCACACACACGCACTTTTTCCCTTACTGGATCCTTTGGGAATAGAGAAACTCAAATGGATGACAGCTTAAAAAGTGAAAATGATGAAAAAGATCTGGAAAATAAAGAAACGTCAAAAGGAAGTGGAGCAGTGAAGAAATTTGACTTAAACCCATACCCTCATGGGACTGTACTTGTCAAAACTAGTTTGAGCCTACCTGAGGGTCAAATATATAATTATATTCAACTGCAAAAAGAGCACAGATGGGGAAAAGAAGTACTTCTGAAAATTACCAAAGAAGATAGAGGTGACGTTTAGAAGCGGTAAAGAAAATAACGAGAAGCAGTAAAATCATAAAATACTGACAGGAATATGCACTCATCATGAGATAAACAGAACAGGAGGAGAAGGGAGGAAGAGCGAGAGAAGGAAGAGCGCAGAAATACGTCATTACCGTGGAACATGATGGCTCTGAGCAATCACAATCCACAATGAGACATGTTGCGGCAGGTAAGTGTCAACTAACAGTCATAAGTGTGAGGGAGAGGCTCTGCACTACAGCAATGGGGAGATGAGTCTTCAGTTCATACCACACCATGGATCGGACAAGCAAAAACAGATAGAGGCTGTTAAAGGAAAGAATAAACACTCGTTTGGTGCCCAGAGATGGTGCAGTGGTAAAGATAATGTATAACCTTGCTGTTTCCCCCTTTTCCATCAGCCTCTCAGCCTAAATTGAATACTAGCTTTGAAAGCACACACTAGGAAAAATGATTAAAGCACTAAGCAATGCCAGAGTGGATTTCAGCACACCACGTTTTGTGCTTATGAAGAAGGGAATGAGTCACAGTTAAACACAAGCTGTTCTCTCGCTGGTCTGATGTTAAGAGTTTGCTCAAGAGAGCAGGTTTTTGAGAAATGTCGAAAAACAACAATGACTAAAGGAGAGTCACAAGTGCCTTGTAGAAGCCAGTGGAAGGAACAAGTGTAAAAAGCACACTTATAGAATTTCAAAAAAAAAAAATACATTTGTACAAATACATTTGTGTTTAAGGATGTGGCCAACAGATTATCCCCTTGCCTTCATTATCCACTGAAGACCCCAGCAGTATTATGCTCCAACATTTACCATATTGAGTTAAATAAAACAAACATGTGAAAAGGTTAAAATATTAGAATAAATCTAAGAACGCAGTTGTAAGCTGACGAAAGAGCTTAGTTGCTAAAAGGTTGGGGAAACACAGGGCACCCATGAGGCTGAATGCTAATCCCAACATTCAGCGCCTTAAGGCTATGCTCTAGGAGACTAAGACCACGGGGGGCGTTAATATCGCCTGCCTTGCTCTAAAGTGTCGGACGGGCTGTGAATATCTCCCTTTTCCCATCTGTTACTGATGGTAGTCAGTCTGCTAAGAGCTGGAGGGGGTGGGGAATGGATTGAGGAAAACAGAAGTGGGAAAAAGGGTTTGAGCCCTCTTTGCCCCAGCAAATTAAATTTCTAATTATCCTCCATTACAAGCTGGGTGTGCTCTAAAGCAAATCAGATACTGATGACTTCTGTAGCCAACTGTCTGGTTGTTCTATGCAACAATGGGCCATAAAAGAGGGTGTGTTTTCCAGTGGGCATGTTTAAGTGTGTCAGGGAGCGAGGGAATTTGTGTGCATGGATATATGCTATGGGGGGGGGGGGGGGGGGGGGGGGGGTGCATTGGATTAAGCTCAAAACCGAGGGGATGACGATGCTCTCTTTGGCTGTGTAAATATGTTTTTGTTCATTTTTCGGCCTCCCTCCAAGTCCTCTGTTGTTGTTGTTTCTGACGACGTTGCTGTCATTTTTGGGATGGGTGTTTTTTTGTTTTTTGCCACGTTCCCCTGTCTCTCCTGCTAATCCGTGGGATTTTTAGCCAAGCTGTTGTTATTAGAGTACAGTACAGTACACCAGAGCCTGTGTTGAGGGTAGCATTGGAAAGAATTAGTGGTCTCGCCAACTCATTTCTACCATTGGTAAAATCTGTTATGATTCATTTTAAATATCCAAAAAGAATAAAAAATTGACAGTGTGGTCATTGTGAAAGGTCTACCAAAAGTAAAAATATTACTAAAATGATTACTGACAGAAAACTGGTCAGTAAAAGTTTTGACTTTACCAAATTTGGTATTTGTAAAAGATTTTTCCTGGTTTATAATGGACCTCATAAACATGACTGGTCTGCACATAATTACATCAATTGGTCTAGGGTGCCTTACGCAACAGAAGTCTGTGTATTTTCCTGGCATTTTTGGCCATATGCTAATCAAATGTATTCCATGCTTTAGTAAATTAAACTCCACTTAAAAAGGTCAAAAAATTTTCAGCGTCTTGGTTATTTTCATCTGGTGGGAGGATAACACATCTTTAGTGGTTTCCACATGTTGGGAAAAACCCTATTATTGTGAAGTCATGACAGTGAAAGCATTTCATAATTTGGTCATGTAGGCACGAAACTAGAAGTTATTAGATGAGTCATTGCTTCTGCATAATGTGACACAACATCCTATGTGTAATACTTATTCTTTCACACACATTCAAGCAAAGCAGAGAGACATCTCACACAGTATACAGTGACACAACGAGTACGCCGACCTAGGTGGGTGATATGTAACATCCGATGCTTGTTATGTGAGCGACAGATAATAGCAGTGTCCTGTTGTACTAAAAACCCTGATACACTGAAACACACAGTCCTACTCAAATCATACTCCACTTAGAATATGTAAAGGCTGGGCTTAAAGAGAAAGAAAGAGCACAAAAAATGAAAAAGAAAAAATATTGGAAATGAAACTAAAGAAAAAAATATTTAAAAAAAAAACAGTGAACTTCTATTACTGTAGCATTGGAATAAATTTCAAACACAGCTGAAATCTAAAAGCATGAAACACATTTTTTAAGGTGCTGCTGATCAATGTCCTGAGCTTTAACTGGAAGATGGAAGAACATAAGAAAGGAGGGAGGTGGAGGATGAAGAAAAGGGAGGTGATGTTGCCTTTATACAATAGCCTGAGTACTCACAAATACAAGCAGTCTACTCACTATGTAAGCAGAGGTTGCAGGTATATCACAAGGTGTCTTGCACATACATTTTATCCCTGTGGTGAGAGCTGTCCAAGCTAACATTTGTCCAGAACTAGATCAGTTTTCCTCGCCTCAAAGGCTTTGATTGTGTTTATAGTAACGAGCGTTGCTATTGTTAGCTCGAGAAAACTGTGAGTTGCAGCGCTGTCTATTTGTTTCCCTCTGAAGAGACTCCAGCTCCACTATAATCAACGACAGCATCATCTTCACTACTTCTGTTATCAACCTTATTGTCGATAAAAACTAAAGCTACTTTGGCTGAATCTCATAACACACGCGCACGTCTATTTTTAGCTGGTGGCCAATCCTAAGTTGGATAAGGGGTTGGATGTGTAAATATCAATCAGAATCTGAATTTTTACTCCCTATGTATAAACACAGCTTCCCCCGACCCCCATCCCCTGATCCAGCATCAGTCAGGCTATACTTGTTTTTCTCCAAGGCCAACCACTATTGGTTATCTACACTGCTGCCAAAGCCAACGTTGTCATTTGTAGGGTAAACAGGAAACTTGCCAGAAAACATGAGTCAAACAGCTGCCAGCCTCCAAAGGAGCATTTTGCAGAAAACTTAGCCATCCAGTCGCCACTTATCTTCCTGCAGCTGCACCCCAGAGCAACTAACCCACGCTGCATCGCCTCTAAGCAGGTAGAGGCATCCTCCCCCTCCCCCTCCACACCCATTACCCCCCTGCTGTTGCAATGCATTTAGCAAGCCACGTGTGCTGCCAATACATCCCATTGTTCCTGCTCATTGAGGGATGGGGCACAGTGACAGATTTAAGCAGCGTGCCTCTGAATAGGGCAACAGACAACTTTGCATCTAAAGGGTTAAATATGCATGAGAGGCCAAGGCGACTAAGGGTAAGGGCAAGGGGGAGTACCCCTATTGTGTGACCTCAACATACAGACACACACTCACTCTCAGCCTCCATGTAACAGATGGGAGGATGTTAGAGGAGGCGAATAGTGAGCTCCCCCTTCGCTCTGCTGTTACCCTCATTGCTGAGGACAGCTGGGAGGCAGACATTCCTTCTTCTCAGCTTTCAGAGGAAAACAAAAGAGTGTGTG
Organism: Astatotilapia calliptera; assembly: GCF_964374335.1. NCBI lineage: Eukaryota > Metazoa > Chordata > Actinopteri > Cichliformes > Cichlidae > Astatotilapia > Astatotilapia calliptera. The sequence continues at coordinate 17,388,381 of NC_137436.1, forward strand.
GGACCCCTTCTACATACACGTGCATGTGTTCAGGCACACACACACACACACACACACACACACACACACACACACACACACACACACAACCCCCCCCCCCCCCCCTAACCAAAGCAGTGTCAGTGCAACTGTGGGTTGATCATATTTCAACAGTGTGAGCTTAACAGCCTGAAGAGGTATGAATGCTGAGCCTGGAACATTTGTTGAAGGTGAAAGTCAGGGTGAAATCACCAACCCTGCTCACCAGAGCTGGCATGCTGGTGTTTTAATAGTAGCAGAGCCACTGCTGAGAGCAGTGTACGAGATATAATAGCAAAGAAATGTTATATAAAACTCGTGCTCGTGACATAAGCTCAATCTGCAGCTGGCTGCTCTTTTCTGGCCAACTCATCCTTTCAGTCCTGCGTGAGCTGTTTCATTAACAGGTTCACTGCAAAAGCACAGGACACAAGTTTATTACAGACAACACACTGGCTAGAGCTAGAGATGTCCAACATATGGCCAAAGGGTTCAGTGTATTCCACTGAACAGCTTTGTAATCTGAGACATACTGACAAAACTGCACTTATTTTTATTAAGAGATTTCAGGGTGTTTTGTGAATGAATGGCTCATTAAATCTCAGTGGTTTCACAAGTAACTTATACATCTTTTCAATGAAAGGAAGGGATTTTTTAATGCACTCATTTTACTTGTCTGGCTCCTCTGAGATCAAATTGCACCGTGTTGACCCATGAACTGAAATGAGTTTGACACCTCTGGGCTAGAGGGAAAGCACGAATAAATGGAGCAGTCGTACTGCAGAGCACTGGAAGACTTAGCAAGAACAATAAATGTTTACTTCTGTTATGTCAACATCGGGTAATACAGGATTATGGTATCCTATACCTGTCAAAAAGAGAAAGGCAGGGAATACAGAAACAATGTTACCCACACTCAGACAATGCAGTCACTGTTGCAGCCTCGCTTTTACCACCAACGTAATGAAGTCCAACTGGACGAAGACAGAGCAACTGCTTGAGCAAGTCACCGAGAGGGTGGACAAATGGCATCAAGCATGAGTGTGTGTCACCTCTTAACACTTGCAGCCTGCTCTGCTGATAGAAGTGGTATGCTATTTCTTGTCCATGTGTGCCTCACATTTTTTGTAACAGTTGGCCCATATACTTAACATACTTAGCTGACAATACACCGTTTCATGTTTCTTCAGCATAAAACCTTAAACTGTTACCAAACACTCTTAATAACAAGCTAAGAACGTCAAAGGATGTCTGTGGCAAATCTAAGAAGAAACACTGCAAGTCTGTTTACTCTGCTGTAACGATCAGTTAATTTTCTCATAAGGTTTCCCGGGGAACAATCCAGACACTTTCCGATAGACTATTTACTGTAAAGCCTGATCCATTTATACCCTTTGTTTGTTCTGTGTATAGCAGAGGCAACCTTATCTCCTAATCAGAGATACAACTGTTACAAAGAAACAGCAGCCAGCACTTTAAATTCACATATTAGCAAGCAATGAATTGTGTTCAGTATGTCAGAGGCTAACTATTTCAGAAACTGCATACACATCAGGGGCAATATAAACTTGATAATGACATCTCCACTTACTGTCAGTCCTACTGAATAGAGTAATAAAGCAAAGATGTTCCTGCCTGTATTCAACACAGACAAAAATGATTCACGACCAAAAAATTCCAGTCTCGTATGAAACAGCGATAAATACAAAATGATTCCAGTCTCGTCTTTAGTTTTAAATTGATTTCTTTGGCCAAACATCCCTGATGGAAAACACTGAATATAAAATGATGTATTTCTAAGAATATAGAAACATAATAGCTTGAAAAAAGGGTAAAAACAAAACAACAGAGTTTCAAGCGAGAAACGCAGGTTGATTTTATTATTAGTAAGTGGTCCAGAAAGAGAAGGAGAGATAACTATTGTATCATCATAAGGCAATTACAAAGTACAGTTTATACTGCTGGGTAGACCTAAAACATAGCCATTTATGGACATGAACGGCTATGTTATAAAACTCAAAGCCTGAATGGCCCTGCGGCCAGGAGGGCAACTTTACCCACACTACATTTTAGCACTGTGAATGAGAGCACAAAGAGGAAGCACAAAACAATGAACAACAAATAAGTCATTTACAAACAATAGAATAATTGTTCATATTTAGAAGTTAGCCAAGCCTCCAGTCATTAAGAGTGTCACAAGTTTCTAGTTATTTTTAAATGTGCCAAATACATTATCAAAACTAAATTGTGGGACTCCAGCGCAGCGACATAAACAACTAGTAGTAATAACTTCAGCCTACAAATGCAAGCCCCAGCTGTTCAATTTAAACATATTTAGCAAATTCATTGCATGAAAATGAAGAGCCAAAAAAACACATAATTTCTAAATCTAAGTGTGTTGGCTCACACTTTGTCAGACAAAATAAGCACTTTAAAAGACATTTCTTGACTCTGATAGATGGAAGACACCTATACAAATAGATATGCAAATACAAAAATATGATATTCAGGATATACACAAGCCGGCTTCCTGTAAATGCTAACACAATTATCCAAATGGATTCCAGGGTAGCATAAACAAACACTTTCACCATTTGGCTGCTGTTTGTCACAGAGAGCTGTTTTACAAATTACGTAATAAGCACAGAGGGCATTAGAGTGGACCTAAGCCAACTGGCCACGAAATATCTCAACACTCCAACTAATGGGCTGTTTAAAGTTTGAGCGATGAGACAAGACAAAAGAAAAGAAGGAAAAAGAAACACGAAATAATGAGAAATAGACAGGAAATGCTGATTGGTAATTGGGACATTCTCCTGAGACCACAGCCAAGTTTCGTACAATGCATTCACTGCAAAGTCAGTAGCCGTGTCAAGAGGGTGAGACTAAGGGGATGTGCTTTATGTGAGAACCCATCTCAGGCCTGCAAAACAGTAAACACAAATAATACTGAAGCGTTTTCAATACTGAAAGCATGTGCAAAATCAAGCGATGGTATTTCTCTGATTTCTCTATGCAAGAACATCAGATAAGAGTCTCTTTAACCAACTGCATTTCAGTTGGTTAAAGAGAAACAGCTGTACAGCACCTCCACCCATGACAACAAGCGGCACGCATGCAGCAGGATAGCACATGTACAGCCCAGCCCTTCCCCTTGGCTCAATAACAGTAAATCTGTCAGACAAATTTTATCTTGCTTTCCATTTTTTCTGCATGAGAGTGACTGTATTTGAGCAGCCAATATGCACTTTGGAGAAGTTATTTAGTTATTAAACCAGTTGATTTTTTAAAATGAAAGCTGGAGATTAAGGAAGAGTTGCAGTAAAGCTGAAGTAACAGTTAGGGTAACAGTTAGGGTTTGTGTGGCGAGGCAGTGCATTATTCTCCCATTTTCACTGCCTCGGCACAGCTCCACATGTTGAGGCTTGAACATACACTGCACATATCTACAATGTACTTCACTTTTGCAGTTTTGGCTGAAACATGATAGGTACCATTAAAAGAGGTACTGCTGAGGTAAAAGGACAAAAACATTTCTGTATAGCCAAGTATCTTTCTATGTTTTGGAGTTGTAGCCGCTGTTCTGCTTCATGGTAAAAGCTTTCAAATGGCGATGCGTTGGAAGGCCTCATTGACACGCAACAACAGGAAGTGCAGCTTTATTTGCCAACAGTGTCAGAGATCAACTGAGCTACAAAGCAAGATAACATTGTTTTTCCAATTATATTATGGGGGTTGGTCAAATCAGCAGAAAGCTGATCATTGGCCCCTATCACTAAAACCAAATTCCTGAACTTTTCTCGACGTTAACTCAGTGTCAGATTGTGCACACTGTAAAGTCATTGCATATATTCAAGGCAAGCTAGAGTTTCCGTTCCTCCATTAAGCTAGGATCTTGATGAGATAAAGGTCATTATCAAACATGTAGTGCAAGGCTCCATGCAGATGTATAAAGACTCCACTTCAGTGTACCGGTTTGTACTGTCTGCTGCTGTCCAAGTCAACAACAGAACAGATAAGTTGTCTTAGTCCAGTGAAAGCTAATCTGGTCAGCTTCGTTCCCTAAACCATGTAGAGTATTTGTAGTAGTGATAACACTTTTGCAGCAATGCTTGATCCTGCCGACATTTTCATGAGATTAAGTGTGAGTTCCATTTTACCCTTCCATACTGCTACACAGAAAACCATTCACGATGCACGATGCACCCACGTCATGTGCGCTCATGACGATTGCTCACAGTTTGAAACAGCTTGGATGTCTCAACCATTGGCAGATTCAGCATATGTGTGTGGGATGCTCGGAGCCTTATGTGTGAGCTGATGAACTTGTTTGAACAGGATGTTGCTGTTGACTAACGGTGTGATACAAAAAAAAGGAGGGAAAAAAAACCCAGCCCACACCATTTCAGTATGCCTGAAAAACACACATCAAAGTTAAGGCGAGACAGGAGGGAAAAAAGACAAGGCAGAAAAAAAAGGAGACTGAACTTCGATAGAAAAAAAAGAGTCAACGACAGAAAGAGATTAACATAAAGGTGTGACAGCTTGACAATGCAAAGTCCAAAAAAAAACAACAACAAACAAACAAAAAAAAAACATGAAACAGAAAACAGAAATTCACAAAGGTAGGCAAAAACATTGGGAGTTAATGCACGTTAAGAAAAATTGAGTGAATAAATGACAAAAAGAAAAAAGCAGAAGCAAAAGCAACACAAGACAGGAGACTGGGGGATATATTTAGCAGCTCATTAGTCAGAGATGTCCTCTACTCAGCAGGCTGGTCCCTCAGATGAGGCCCTTTGGAAATCATTATGACTGCCTGCTGCTTCAGACAACCACACACATCTCACTGGAAAACAATTTACAAACCGCCTCTCCTCTCCACAGCCTTAATGTTGCTTCAAAATGATTCTCAGTTTTTGAAAAGAGGCCCAAAACCAAAGCTTTAAACAACAAAGCGGCATGTTTTAATCATGATAACTGCATAGATTTTAACACAACACACACTACATCAGCCTGAGGTGTAACCAGTAAGAATGAGGTTATGTTATAAAAGCAGCTTTGTGTACATTTTGTACATTATCATTTTGTACATTACTGATGGTGCGCTTGTACCACTACTTCCTTGTTTGACATTCATTAACCTTTATGATGAAACATCTGTCAATGGCAAAGGACTAGTCAAGCATCTTAAGGACAGGACAATATACATGTTAACCAAAAACTGCACCAAAATCAATGGGAAGAAAATTTAAAATACAGATAAACACTAAAGAAAAAAATGTAAATCATACATTGTGACAAGCTTAGTGGCAAAAAGCTGGGAGGCAGCACTGTGTAGCTAACAATAATCCTGGCCATCTGGGATGTGTACCAGTAATGGAACTGTCTGGTCAACACTTTAAAGTGAATGAGATAGTCTTGCATCACCTGTCCACACTGCAGCATCTGTTTTCATGAAGTATTTCTTTGTCTGGTGAGGCATTTAAAGTTTCCCCTTAGGGCTTGATTGGTTGGTAGAGCTGTTAAATGACACAAGATGAGAGCAGAGATTGATGGCTCAAGTGATAAACACACAGGTAATGAAAGAGAAAGGCTGCTGCATTCGACCAGACTGCTGCTAATGGGTTCCAGTCTCACCTGGCTAATGGCTGGCTTTACACATAGAGGAAGAGAGAGAAGGAGAGCGAGAGAAGAAGAGAGACATCATATAAAAAAAAGGCTCTAGTGTGTTCTACACACAGTCACATACACACACAGACTTGAGTTAGCAGTTCTAATTGCTGAGTGGTGATCTAGGGGAGGTGCAGCTTGCTGTGATTTGGGCTATAGAGGGCTAAAAGCCTTCTTTGTTCTCACATTTCAGTAAGGAGCCAGTAGCCAGTGTGTTGGATTACTCCTGCCTGCCTGCAACCGCCTTGCTAACAGGACTTTAGGGGGCTTTTCTGAAGAGTTAATTGCATAGGAACAATTGTTCCCCCTCCCTTGGGCTGCACTGTTTGTAAACCCAGCCTATCTAGCAAACTTTCTGTGATGGTTGGAAACCAATAGTGTAGAAGGAGACTCACACACTGTGGTCTTTTTGTTACACACACACACACACACACCATTTTGTTGCTACATAAAGCAACAAGTTTCAAAGACTTATCCTGTTTGAAGATGCAAGAAGTAGGGCATGGCCCATTCAGATATTTTCCTCTGTGGTCAGAGCAATGACGCTATGTTAGCCACTAGAGTCTACTCCATTATTATAGAGAGAGGAGAGTTGTCAAGTCTTGTTCTTTAAGACTTAAAACTGAGCCTTCAAGAAAAAAAGTTCCTTGGGTTGGACTGATTTATGACATGCCAAGAAAAATGGATTTATGAGCACAATAGCTCTTGATGAGGCAGAGAAAAATGTATTTACTCCATGAATGCACAACAATTGACTGTTAAAAACACAAATTACAAAGGAAATTAAAAATGCAGCCCTCTGGACCCTGTCCTGCTCTCATTCCCTCTTCCCTCCACCACTTTCTTTATCCTATACTTTTTTTTCCCAGAGCCCTGGAGAGCCGTTTCCTTTTCTCACACATGAACATACATTAATGTCACCACCACACAGAGCACACAGCGGGCTTGTTTCTGGTCCTTGCTAGTGCTTTCATGTACAGCTTTAACTCAACTTCAGAGGATAATTTTCTTTCTTTTTTTTTGGGGGGGGGCAATATTTATCTATTTGACTGGGAAAGTTATAGCCTTTCTGGCTCTTGATACACAACACATTTAGAGCAGAAAACACGCAGCATGCAGTTATGTGAATAGACCCTCTGAGCTTCCATCTTTGCTCTTTCACTTCTGACTCACTGTCTGGGCTCACTTCCTCTGAAACAAACCACAAAGGCTTACTGTTAGGAATTGACACCATATTAGGAACTGAGCTCTGTGGAGCTAGCATAGTGGGATGTCAGATAGACTCAGAAAAGACATGAAACAAGCAGCGTTTGCACTGTGCCCTGAAAATCCTCCAGACTGATGCTATTTATCCTTTGCATACACAAAACCCAAGGTGCTGCTTCGTAGCCATGTTTGTTTACTGGCACCCTGCTTCAATGAATAGGATGTTTTGTTTAGTATGTTGCTACTTTGGGAAGAATGTCGAGAATCATAAACGCAAATGTAATCATGTGAAGCAATCACAAACACAAATCCCAGAGAGCCATTTACATTAACCCAGAAGATAACCTTCTGGTAATCTTGTTTACAATGAACAGCTGAACGACAGATATAAAAGACATGACAAGAGACAAGACATAGCCAGTTTTAAAAATACCTAGACTCTGAAGGCTTTGCAACTACTTTCTAACAGGCTGTATTAGCAGTTACAAGAAATTGTTCTCCTGACCTTTTCCAGAAAGAACATGAGGCCGAAAATACAGGCGCTTAAAGCTTTTCCCGGACGTGTTAAAGGAACCAAAGACAGGCAAAGCACATTCAAACGGTTAATGTCTATCATTTTCTCTCTCCATCAGCTAAAGGTCAAATTTCCTAAAAGAGTTATATCCACAAAACCTACACAGACTTGAAGTAGAAATCTGATGCTGCTCTCTGCTGTAGTGTAAACTTCTATTTAAATGGACTATAGTATATTTTCTAGTATCCATTTCTATTCATCATCAACACTGCTGTTTGCTGGAGTCTGGAATAGGCCTGTTGGCTGTGATGAAATTTTAGATTCATGAAATTTCCACAGCAATCTCCATCCCTGGAACACGTCAAGGGATTACCTGTGTGAATTATGTATGTCGAGCAGGAGAGCGAAAGGAAACGGCCAGTAGCTAATGATGAAGTTAACGCTTTAACATGAGTGTTTTGCTTTTATGGTAATTTGACTCTAATTATCGATTTAACACCATACTTCTGCTGTAAATGCTGCAACTCGTGTCTTGTTCTAATGGCACTTATGTTTACAGCCAACCCTCCGTATTACCATTATTTCCAATGACTTTTCTTGGCTGAATTCTCTTTCTCTTTTTTTAATCCTGACATAGTTTACCAGAGTCTCATCAATAAATATCAGGTTCATCTTGCTTTGTGCGATCTGGGCTCAATTAAGAAGAATGAAATGAGCTTCAAGTTCTGTTTACTAAGGAGCTAAGCCTCTAAATGTTTCATTGCTCATTACAAGTTCCTTGTGATTGTGATCAAATATTTAAATTTATAATACGGTGCTTGAATTGAAAAGATACCCCAGAAACCTCAAAGGAAATCTGAAATATTGTACTGAAAACCCCCCCAAAACTTGTGCATAAGCCATCTTCATTTGGACTTAATTAATGCCAAAGAGGAAAATATTAAGTGTTATAGGACACTTGAACGTTTGAACTGTGAGTCAGCTTAAACACTGCCTTATGTACTGTAAGGAAGTGGTCGGAAGTAAAAAAAAAAAAAAACTTACAGAGCTACAACAGTTAAAAATAACCTTTGGATTTTTATCAGTTAACACGCAGCAGCGTTTGAAATGTTCCATTGCATTCCTGAACAGCTAGTTGCAGCATGACAAACAATTTTTTGCATAAAAGTGGAAGTTTAAAAAAAAGAAAGAAAAAAAGTATATACAAAATCACTATAAAACTTCAACACTTAGTTTGATTTATACAGATTCCTTCAAGCAACTTGCTAAAAAGACAGCAAGACTAGAATGCTACAGAGCTTAAAAGTCTAGTGCTGAAGCAAGGGTGTGCAACATTTGTTTTCCAGAAGCAAATGAAGGGCCACGGAATGGACAGACGACACACATATTTCAGAATTATGGTAAAACTCCATGAAATGTAGTGCACACAGCAGACTATTTTACAGTAGGCTGTTTGTTGGCCTACAAAAGCATGTCTCTTTACAAAAGAAAAAAAACAAAAAACAAGAGCTTTCTCTTTAAAAATGTTGACTGTTTTGTACAATTTACATACCATAATAGTACTAGTCCTCTTCATCCCATGTGAGACAGGGTGCACAATTGATTATATTTATGTTTGAGCTGACTGATATTGTCATGCAAAGATTACTTACATAAAACAATCCTCTGAAATGCTGTATAAACAACTAAATGAGCCTACATCCTTTCAACTGTATAATATGCATCACTGCAGAGGTCAAACACAGACTCAAATCAGACTGTTTTACACTCATCAAAAAGTAATATTTGTCTCCTAATTCAAACATTTATATGCTTGCAGTAAGAGGATAGAAGACTTAGGTTAATATTTACCATATATTTAAAAAAGGGATTGTTTTGTACACATATACCAATATTGAATCATTTGACATGGCCATGGCAAGCATTAGTGGCACACCCTTTGTTGGAACCAAGTTAAACAGCAGTACAGACTCATTACAGTCATTCACGTTGAGATTCATTAACACAATGTTGTCTTTTAATTCATTTCTAAGCATTGTTTTGCTTTCTTTCCTGTATGTCGGAGGGATCAAGACACTTCATATTATGCTCAAATATATGTTGCGAGTATAGAGAACTAGCTGTGACTTCCCAGAAGCTGACTGACAGTCTTAAAGGCGCAGGTTCCTTTTTCTGTGTCAAAAAGAATGAAGTGGCTCGAATATCTGTGTTCAGCCCTACAGGAGGCAAAACAGCAAACAGAAATACTTGATTACATACACACACGCGTGTGCACACACACAATCTTCTACAGCACCCTGAGCACGTGGGCTAGGGATTTGAGGACACACTTTTGTTGGTATTGGTAGACAGTCTATGCGTGCGAGTGTGCTGGACGCAGAACGTGAGCGTGATACCAGCCCCCCTGGGCTCAACATGAGTCATGTGTGTTACATAAGGCATACCGAGAGATAATACAGTTGCCATTAGCAATCCCCTCCTCCCTTGCTCAACGGCACATCTCCCTCGTTTTATACTCCTACTGTTGCTGTTTCTGACTCTCATAAACACACTATTTATTTAAGGAATTAAAGAAGAAAATCAATTAATGCATATAAACATCTGAGAGCCTTAAACCACTCCTTACACAGACACACACACAGACACACACGCTCACACAGTATGCTTGCACTCTGTGGCAAGGACATCTGGCACATTTCACAAGCTGGCTATGTGTGGAAAGTGCATGTGAGTGTGAGTGTGGTTGCGTTTTGTGTGTATGTAGGGGGGAGGGGACTGGAAGATTGGAAGAGAAAAGAAAGCTGACACAAGTGGAGGGGTTCAGCAAGTCCACAGCATCGACATTACACTTCTTTAGAGGAAACAAAGGACATCAGCTTTATAGTTCCTGTATTATGTTACTGTTTACCACGTGCAAGACCAAATTTCCCTCCATTAGACAACAATGAATTCAGTTTTAAAACCTGACACTTCCCAAATAATGTAGGACCTCAGGGTAAAACGCCAAACCTGATCTGAGGGTTGTTGTGGGGCAATAACAAAAGTTGTCTAGCCGTGCCAAAAGCTCTCGGAGGGTTCTAAATGTCATGGTTGATTAAAACCTTATGACAGAAATGTGACCGCATCTCTCTGTTTCACTCAATAGGGGAGGAAAACTGTTGTGACTCATTAGGACAGTGAATGGATTCACAGAGCGTGTGGGACTGAGCTCTTAGCTGCCGCTCTGAACCTGACCAACCCAAGGGTAAAGGAAGACGATTTAATCTAACTGACCTGTGGGAGGAGGGGAAAATAACCTCAATCAATTCACAAGAGACAGGCAAAGATAACAGTTTATTTGATGTGTATCGTGTGAGAGAAAAGGCAGAGAATTCAAAAAGCCATGAGCATGTGACTTACCTGATGCGTGACCATGAGGGAGCAGGATGAAGAGGAGGATAAGCACGGAGGCAGCCAGCCTGTGAGCTGGAGAGGAGGAGGAGGTAGAGGATGAAGAAGAGGAGGACAGGGCTCTCGTCTGAAACGCTACCATTCCATCGCACATCTTTTCCTCCGACAACCAGGGAGAGTCCTCTATGGCTTAACCTGTGCAGGCCACACAGACAGGAAGGGACAGAGAGGTATGAGGAGGGGGGAGGAAGAGCGCGGATTACTATCAACATTCAGCGAGGATTACGTAACCACAAGCAACACAGAGACAGGAGGGAATTAAGAGATAGCCACAGTGCACGGGCTGGAAGACAGAGTCACAAAGTGAAGCCCTGACCTGCATCTTATTAAACAGCAGCTGAATTCCTAATATTAATAACTGCATGAATGACTCTACGTCCATTTCCTCCTCATTTGTTTGATCTATTATTAGGATCCTCCAGCATTAGCCAGTGTTCCTCTTATCTCCACTCGATCCCTAATCTTGGCTCTGCCACAGCATCTAACCAAATAAACCAGACGTTAAAGTCCGTTGTAGATGATGTAACGAGATCACTCTTGCTGGTGAGTTAGCAACACTGGCGGCTGGGCATGGTGGAGACAGAGGCTAAAAATGTGTGTGAGAGAGAAAATTTGGGTGTGATTACAACTGCAACTTTTGCAAAGACCCAGATGACTGGGAAAAAGGAGTTTGTCTAAGAAAATCATCATCATGAAAGAAGTTTAATTTCCAGAAGATCATGTCTCACACTCTACTGTGCTGTTAAAGCAGTCAGCATCAGCAAAAATTCAGACATTTGTAAGGATATCATTTATATTTCATAATATTATTTATACATCTAAATAAACAGTGTTCTTAAAGATTTTTTCATGCTATGTGTGCACCTCAACTGTGATTCTATTCCATACTGTTGGTTGTTTACTACAATGGAGTGTGATGGAAAATGTATGCAAAGATAATGGCAATAGGTGATGCATTCAGAAATGATTCCCATATTTTGTTTACCATATACTGTAAATTGGCAATGATATCAGTCTGTTCAGATTCCTTTTCCCTATACTACTTGGAGACGGAAAATAATACTTACGGATTATTTTTCTTGTATAAAAAAGTTTAATCAAAATCAGTGCTGTAATTTTTTTTTTTTAAAGGTAAGATGCAAATGCAAAAATCAGACACCTAGTTCTCTGGGCAGACAGCAAACAAAAGCATGAAGGACATCAAGAGTTACTGTGAGACATCTTTAAACAGTAATATGCAAATAGAGAGCAACAACCTCATCCTCTCTCCACCAATATCTCTCCATGATACCAACTTAAATAACTTCCTAAAAGCATTTGTTGGTTGATTGAGGTGATACGATGCAACACACCATTACGTAAATGAGATGCAGATGCACATAGAGCTGTTTATGTTGCATCAGAGGGATAAGGATGAAGTAGAAGTGGCTCTGTTCTGTGGGAAACTAGATGGCCTGCAGGCAGAATATTCTCAAGAGGAGGCAGAGGCCCATTACATTTCCACAAGGCTGCGAAGCTAATGCCTACAGTAATGGCATGGCTGCACTTAGAGAGCCGCAAATTTAATTGCTGATCTGCTGGATGGCCACTGGCACTGACACAGCATATGATCTGGACTGTGTAGAAGAAAGTAACTGTAAGGACATATACACTATAATATAGTGTATATGTCCTTACAGTTACTTACAGTTACAGTTACTGAAAAACGTAATAAGATTCCAGTATATAGTGACTATATACTGGAATCTTATTACGTTTTTCAGGTACAGGATGCAGATATGACAGTTTAATTAAAATATAGCTGCTTCCTCATTGCTTCACTAAGAAGTCAATGAGAGTCATGTGTTTTTAGTGTGCTTTCTGCATCAAGGTGATTAGATAGGTTCTAATTAACTTCAACATTGTATTTCTAATCGCCTGTGTTTTAGCATTTGAGTGCTCTGGACAGGGCTATATTCCAAATTTCCAACACAAACAAGGGAAAGCAGCCCACCCACTGCCTGCCATCTTTCTGATGCCCCTAAGAGTGGGATGAAGAGTCATACCTGACTGTGGCGCAAGCCAGTGGGAAACAGTGACGTAAGTCAATTTTGGCAGGACAGTCTGGGCACTGCATTGAGCCAAAGGGCAGCTAGTCAAAAGCACATGCAATGGATCTGTGCCAGCCATTTGATCCATAGATGCTTTCTCATTTGTCCATGCTGGCTGCTATTGTCGGGTTATATAGAGGCCCTTCATTATCTTTTTGACAGATGAATGTCAATTTTAGAAGTATCAAGGACAAAATGCACAAAGGAAAGACAAAAAACTGCAATTGTTGAGGTTTAAATAACTGCTTAGGGCTGCATTTAAAATGCAGGACTGACCTCCTGAAAAAGCTGAGGGCATAGTATTGACCAGCCAGAATGTCTACAAAGTGAAAACTAAAGCAGAATTAGCTTAATTGCTTTCACACAAGAGAGTCTGAAAAAGGAGAAAGTCATTAAGTCTGTTCTAGGGTATCCTAAAAAGCACAGCTTCCAATTAGCTATAACAAGACATTTTCACAACATGAAAGGAATTTTTGCACATCTTCTAATGCACTGACTTTATGTTCACATATTTAATTGATTAATAACAGAGCAGGCAGGTTGACAGCTAAAAGCACAGGAATACTTTAAGTCTGGATGTCAACCTGCCTTGCAAATGTGTGGGTTTCCTGTCAAATGCAGCAAAAGATGTTAAGCTTGAAACATCACATTATAGAATGTGCTTCTATTTTCAACCTCAAGTTTCCTGAAACACCTTTTTTTTAATCAACCTGCACACAAAAACACTTCCTGCCAGAAGCTGCACAGTACTAACAAAGCAATTGAGACCGAAACTAAAGTACAGTGTCTTTAAAGATAGCAAATATTAGAAATCAAACCAATATAAATGGTTGACTTCTAAATGAATTATTAGAGTATAACTACTTTACATTATACTATTATACTAAATATCACTATCAAATTATATATACCAACAAAAAGGCAACTAAAAGGAAAAAACTGTGTGAGTTTCAGAAAACATACCAACCCCCCATAAAAATGAGATACAGTAAACAATACTGTAACAGCATTCTGAGGCAGGAGGACAGGAAGTGGCAAGAACAGCCAACCAACAAAACTGGTACGGGCAGTTCTAGCTTGCCATTAAGTTAATAGACAAGGAAGTCTATTGACCAAAATTTTCAATCTGCACCACAAAGTCTGATTAAGAAGACTAAGGATGCAACGATCCAATATTGTAATCAGATATTGACTTGTAAAGCTGGATCGCATATCAGTGACAACTTCCCAGTCTCTGCACCAATCTATTCAAATCTTTTAACTGTTGTTCTATGTTTATGTCGCCATGCGACAGCAGCAGAGCTGAAAAGAGCTAACAGCAAAAGAGCAAGCGATTTGGATGTATTTCATGCCTGCTAAACTGACAGCTTTTCTTTATATGTTTTTCATTACGTGCAAACTGTGGTCAAGTGAAAAGCTCAGACAACGAAATGTTTTTTGTCTTCTCTCCCTTTTAGTTTTGCTCTCGTTATCTGTGCTGGGAGAGACATTATATAAAGTAGAAACTAGAAGGATGTTGTTTCGGTAAGCTTTTATTACACTTACAGCAACACACTGTGAACTAGATTAATATTTCACTTCAGCTATCTCTTGTCAGTTCCGCATTGTGTGTGTACAAAGAGGCAAAAAAAAAAAAAAAAGACGGAAAAAAAAAGCCCTAAATAAACTAGAAACTACCATGACTTTCTCTTTAATTGAGTGGAAATGAGATGTTGGCAAAAAAGATATATAAAATTGTAACTTCAGTTGTTTTTGGTCTGTTCTTTTATGCATTACTTTACTAAAAAAAATACCAATTAGGTAAGTTTATATTCTTCAACAAATTCATCCATCAAGTTTTATTTTACAACATTAGAAAATAAAATCTTTGTGTAAAGCCCAATAAAAGGATGATTCCCAGTCTCTTTTTCAGTGTGAGGAAAAAAAGTGTGGTAATTTAACACTGGACCTGGATAAGTACTCTGTCTTAGCAGATACCCAAAACCAAGGAATGGCTATCAAATGGAAAAAACTGGATCATGACATCCCTCAAGTTTAAAACTGCACTTCATAAGTCATTTGGACATTTCTTGGTCGTTCCATGTGTTACATCTGTAGGCCATACTTAGGTCTAGCACATTAAAGAAGTTGAGGTTTTAAAAACATAAACACATTTTCAGAGTGTGTAGTCTTGAACTTTGGGGGAAAAAACTATGTAACTCTCCACTTGAGACACCAATGAGCCAACCAGGCAGTCAGCAGACTGCTACTGCAGTTTTTCAGCTGCCCGAGGCTCCTGGAATGCAAAGGGAGCCAAGGAGAGAGCAGCAGCACAGGCATGTGTCCGGGAACAGAGAGGACTCAGTGCGCCAAAGAAACAGCCCAGAGGAGATTTCCATCCGATAGCCCTCCATGCTACTGCTGCTGCTGGTAGAGCCTACGTGGGCCTATGAAGGGAGCCCAGAAACGGGGCTCTGCATGGCAGAAGAGAAAGGACCCTTTGTTATTAAGTACGATAGTGTTAAACCCCACAGTGCCTCAGCATCCCTCTGTACTGCCGCAAGGAAAGAGAGAGAGACACAGAGAAAGATGAAGGAGAGAAAGAAGAAGAAACAAGGGAAAAAGGGGGAAATATGATAGTGGTGAAAGATGAGGAAAGGATTTAAGGCAAAAGCAGTACTCTCATTTATACTCACAATGTGTTTTCTCTAGGTATGTTGTCAAAACAGAAAACGCCCCCAAACTCAGGGCCCAGAGTTATAAAAATTTCACTGCAGTTACATAATGTCCTTTAAACTAAGAACCATTAAAGCTTCACATTGTATATCCATTATTCTGCGGATGCTAAGGCTTGTACAATGCATGAAAACAAAACTAGTCAGTCTAAACAATGGGGGAAATAAATAAATAAATTAAGAACATGAGTGAGTTCAGCAAAGAAAAACAGCCTTTCAGCTCACGCCTTAATTCTGTTGAAAAAAACCTATCCAACAAAAATAAGCTCTAGGAATTAGACGCAAACATTTGGGTATCGCTGAACAACAACTAGCAGGAGTGACAGCATTATGAAATATTGGGAAATTTTGGGGCAATAAGCCCATCATATTAGTGAATGTATTGAAGTCTTTTCACATAAAACATGAGCTGACAGCAGATGGAAGCTGTAAGCTGGATTTCTAAAGAGCAAACCGAGCGAGGGATGGGCACAAACAACTTACTGTTGAACCTTGACCTGCTCAATAAAGTAGCCAGTAGGCAGGAAAGTGCTATTCACAGCATGTTGTACACATGTTAGAGTAAATCATTTAACTAGCGTGATAAAAATGTTTTGCACATAACTGAAACATATTAATAAAAAACAAAATCTTTTGAAAAAGACAAAAACTTTGGTGCATGTTTAAAAAGTCTGGGATGTCTACATGATATGAAATGCTGTATTTCTATTAAAACAAAAATAGAAAGGTAAAAATGATTACAAAATATGATAACTGGGCTGAAAATCGGAGCTTAAATAAACATACGGTATATGTTATGAAACGACCAAAACAATAAGAAGGTGGCGCACAGAGATCGGATCAAAACATTTCTCAGCCTTGTATTATCAAGAGACCACAATAGGAAATTGAACCTGAATACTTCCCAGACTCTGATCTTCGGTATAAACACAACAGTTCACATCTGAACTTCCCTGCTCTCCGCTTTGGGTCAAGTGTCACATCTTACCCTTTCCCTAGTAACAGGAAACGACTCAAAAAAAAAGTTTTACTGGAACAAAAGCGTGGGGTGGGAAACTGCACTGCTGGGAATGAGAGACCCCCCCAGCGCAAACACACACACACACACACACACACACACACACACACACACACACACACAGAGAGAGACAAATAATAGCTCAAAGATGCATCTCTGCAACTGTATCAAATGTGGTCAGCTGGCTCTTTTTAGCAGTCCTACGGCAGTCACACGCTTCAACACGTGCAACTGTACAGTGAGGTATTTAAACAAAGAGTGTGGTGGGCTGCCAATGCCACGGGAACAAAAAAAAAAAAGCTGAATAAAAAGAGAAAACAACACGATTCAAACAAGCAATACACCTGGATGTACCCGGTTCTTCACCGACTCAGCCTCTTATGTATGCACCATAAACAACACAATACAAGCAGACTTCTTGCTTCCTCGTTCCTTTTTTTGTTCACATGACCAGCTGTAACGTTGTTACAGTGGGTAACTGTTAGACGGGACTCACCAGCTACCACAGACAATTTGCTCTTTGTTTCACTGTATCTGACAAGTCAAGGTGAGATATTTCCACAGATTCAAACTTATATCCAAGAGACCGTCAGAGAAAAAAAAATATGACATTTAGCCAAACAGTAACTACGTTTATCATACGCTAGCTTAGTTTAATAATCGACCTCGTTTGTTAAACAAAAATAAAAGGAAAAAGATCAAACGAATTATTTACACTAACGAGTTAGTAAGCGTGACCCTAAGATTGGTTACGCTTTTCCTGGTTATTATTATAATTATTATGTAATGACCAAATACTGACGGGCAGAGAGAGACAGAAAGAAAGACAGAGACAGAAGAGAGAAGACCAAGAGCTCTCGTGTGGCCTGTGTGTGCTTAGCTGGCAAAAATACGTTCAAGACTCACCAACGTAAAGGTTACCAGCGGCGGCGAGCCCTCCTCTCTTACATTCACATTCGAGGCATTAAGGACTGTATAAATGGAGACGCTCGGACCTGAGTATAGAAATATAAAAATACGACGTCCTCGGCGTCAAGTTCCGTCAGTGCCGCTCCGCTCGTCCCCTGTCCTCGACTCAGCCAGCTCTTTATTTTAGGTGAGCGGAAACACTCGCTGTGAGAACTCTACGGGGCTGACTCGCTCTCGCGCGGTGTCCATGGCTACCTCTGTAAAAAAAAGGGCGGATCCATGGGTTGTCAAGTCACTGGGCTGGATTTCAAAATAAAAGCGCAGAGTTTTGGTGAGGGGAAACAAAAGAATCACTAAAAAAAGAATCAAACAAAAGGACAATAAAAATGCAAATGCTTAACTGTATGCTACAGTTGCATGTAGTTTTTATAAAGTCGTATGAGTATGCTCGCCAACAGATTTGGGTTAATAAATATCTGATATCCCGAGATATCAGCTTCAAGAGATAAAAAGCCAAATATTATCAGAGAATTAGTAATAATCGAAAATAATATTCACCTGTTTATCAGTTATGCTTTATGAGATGACAGTAAAATACTGTAAAAATGACTGTAAAGATTTTTCATTTTGTTAACATTCTACAATATATCTAGTATATAATATCTAATTTTATAACATACTATTTGTCAATTAACATTTAACGTTATTACATGAATTAGGGAAGAATGGAATAATGTGATGTTCCTGTGTTTCCACAGAATCTAAAATGCTAAGAATAGAAAAGAATAGTCCAGAGGGGTTGTGGACATGTTAATAGATTCTTTATTTGTGTGCGCCTTGCATTTTTCATGTTTGAATTATTATACTTTTTTCATGCATAGGTGTTTTTTAATTTATTTGTTAATTTAAAGGTTTGCTCTTTCTGATGATCTCTTTAACAGAATGCTAGTGCCTGTCTGTCTCCCCTTTACTGAGGTTAATATACTCTATATACATCAACCATGCTTTAAAAACAAATACATTCTGGACATTACCATTATATCACAGGTAAAGTGTGAGATTATGTAAATGTATTAGTATTTGAATTATCTCCCAGGGTTTATATCTAATGAATAATTTTCCCGATGATTTCTGCAGAGGCAACCAACAATGCCTTGGTTGGTGCCTCTGTGAGTGTGTCATTAGATCTTTTGATGTGATTTTTTTTTATTGGTTTTGATGCTACAGTGAAAGAACATCCCAGTGTGTATTAACTCAGATGGCTGGTTCTTAAACTGAGGAGGCAATGCATAAATAGACACATGATCTAAATGTCTGCCTTTATGCAATATGCCTGTAGAAGAAGGCAGGAAACGAGTGGGAAAATTTTTGCTTTCATTCGCTTAGAGGAGAAATGTGAGATCTTTGAGATTTCTCATTATAGCTAAATGCAGTTTACACATCACTGTAACGTCACTCAGCTCTGCAGATCATGAAGTTTTACTGCAAATATGGATGAAAGAGGGTAGTCACTCCTTTTAAACCCCTTATGTTACTAGAGCTTACCATAAGAAAGTTGATCAATTGCTTGCAAACATCACTGCCGATAGATCAAAAAACATTTAACCAATTCTGTCATGCACTTTTAAAGAATGGTTGTCCTAAAGAGAAAAAAAAATGAAATACCGATAAAGAAGTCATGGAAACCAAATAAGGTCTCACTGAGTGATTTTAAATTGGATGATATTAACCAGAATTATCTTTAATGTGAGTTTAATTTCATCCCTATCATACAGTAATCTCTCTTATCCTCTTAAATCCATTCGAGTCACGTGAATAATTTCCTTTTAAATCCCTCAGAGTCCAATAAGAGATCACTAATTTTGACGACTGTTTAATGTTTTGCCAACGTGTTGTGTCTGCATAGCTTTTAAAACACATTTTTAAAATTTACCCTTTCCAGTTTTGCTTAAATTTGGATGCCGTCCTAATCCCTACTCACACCTTTGTCATGTTTTAATTTCCCCTCTTTCCATAAAAGTTTCCTTTCTCTTCTCCTCTCCCTGAGAAGAAATCTCCCTGATAACAGAGGCCCAAGTAAAGGTCAGCCAGTTATAGGATTATGTTAAGACTCCAGTTTGACACCTAGACATGCCACTGAGTCTTGTAAAGAAACTCATACCCAGTAGAGAAACAAGAAGCGGGACACCCACTGTCCAACCGCTTTGTTCATAAAAATTTAAATGTATGCACTAAGGTGGTTTAACAACTAATATCTCTCGCTCTACATTGAAATACATTAGATAAGTAAATGAGATATGACTTATCATGTTCTGTTCTGGATTTGTGTTCACACAGATAAGACTGGGGCATGCTCTGGATGCAAATGTCTATTCTGTGTTAAGATATATGTATATATAAAAAGTGCTAGTCTTCTACAGAAGACCCAGGCTATATGTAAAGTACCCTGTATTATCTTTGAGTGAGACTGTGCATTAGAAGTCTGTACTAGTGCTGACATCTAGTGGCTCCATCGACTACTTACCTACATGTATAGGTATTTTACTTCATGATATTTGCTGAAAAAAAAGAAAGATCTCCGTATAAATTACTTTATCATTAGAAATGTGTTAATTTACACTCATTTACATTCTAGTGTCGTGATAAAAATGGATGATTACTGGTATTTAGTTATATAAATGAGTTGCCCCATAATCTGTCAAGGAAATCTCAGACATATTTCTCATGAATGATTTTAAAGTGTAAGTATGTATCTTTTATTTATCCATATAAAAACAGGAACTGACATTAAAACTGTATGTGAATGTGAACGTCTATGTGAATGAATGTGCAGCAGAAATTGCGACAAATTTAACATAAATTTTCTGTAAGGATATTTTAAGTAGCCAAAAATGATTGAACTGATTATACTGTAGAAAACTGAGTAGGTACAATAACGTAGACTCATGAACACACTTGCAAAACAGGCAATTTTGTTATTTTTATATAAACCCTTTGTAATTCCAGTTGACTACAGGTTACCAACATAAGCAAATACATTAGGCATAAAATCGTATAGAAACATTAGAAATCACGCGCAGACGATCGCTTTTTGACAGATCACCTGGTTCAAAATATTATGGACGGTTACATTGCGGATGGTGGGGGTGGTGGTGGTGATAACAATTCTTCTCAAACTGTCATGAAATAAAAATGTCTCTCACTTTTGACATTTTGAAAGGCATATTTAGAAAACCAGGGTAAAAAAGAGTGTTACACTAACGCAATACAAACACGACAAAGCTACAGGTGATCTTAAATCGTACCCCCGACGCCCCCGTTTTTATAAGTGGCTGCTTCCGCTTGCTTTCTACTTGGACAGTGCTACTTCCGTTATTAGCGTCGATTTTGTACATTAAAGCTTCAAGGTTGGACAGGTACGGTCAGACTGGAGAGGGGGTGTGTTAATTCTGATATTAATATAAACATTTTGACCTGGTTTTAGCCTGTTGGTTGCCCACAACTATAGCTAGCCCAAACAATGAAAGCAACTCAAGTTAGCTTGTTTGTGTTTTCTACCCTTGTTGTTTTGTCAACCGGAGAAAACGAAAGAATTTCTTGACCTTTCACCCAGTTAAACATTACTGTGTGACGCCGTGTGGCTGCTTAATCTCAGCGTGACACCAGCCTTTCCCATCAACTGATGACCATCAAACCATTTCTTACTTAAACACTTTAGCTAGAAAGTGTGACAGACCATAGTGTCCCCTGATAACTGTGCCAATGTGACTCGTCACTCTCTTATTGTGCGTAAAAGGTTAATTTTAATAATAACGTGTACATTATAGTGTTCATTTGGTTACTTTCACTTAAATTTATCCATTTTATTCTTAAATTTCATTTGTGGTCTTGTGTCAATGCCGTCATTCTAATGTACAAGGCTCACCAACAAGGCTGGAGAGAACACATCCTACAATACCCCACGTATTCTCCAAATTCTATACCGGGTATATTGCTATTTTAATTTACATATATATGAAAAGCAAGTGTACAGATAATCATAAGTTTAGTAGTTATATCTACATTTGTTGTTTTTCCAATTTAACTTCACAGCTTCGGTCCTTGTTTGGTTGTTGTAGTCAATCTCCAAAATAAATTATCTAAACTGGAGCAATGGCTATGTTCAAGGCCTCTTGCTGAATACAGACTGTCTTTTATCTTCCACCTAGGCACCATGCATAGGCTGCTTAAATGCAAAATGAGATTTGTGATATATCTCATGAGCCCAGTTAGGTTTCGTATTGTGGTATAAATAGTTTTTCTTAAAATTTATCTCTTTTTTTTGTTGTTTTGTGAATATTTCTATTGTAAATGATGATGTTAACCCATAAAAGTGATTTCTAGGTGAAAGCAGTTACATTGACTTAATTCTCAATTGCCTTGACAGGTGCAGTGACACGATTCCAGGCTACAGTGAAACAACCGTTCCCATCTTAAACAGCTGAAATGGTGCAATCACAGATCCGCTTGAAAATTCTCCCTAGTGTTCGCAGCTTCTTTGACAAGATGGTGCGGGTAAAAGTAGAGGGACTCACTCCTCACAAACCAGTGGAGCTGAGGTCCAGACTGGTTGATGACAAAGGTGTCACTTTCAAAGCCTCTGCCCTGTACAAAGCAGATGAAAGTGGTCAGGTGGATGTCTTCCGCACACCCTCTCTGGGTGGTAGTTACACCGGCGTGGAGCCCATGGGTTTGTTTTGGGCCCTGGCACCAGACGCACCACACACTAAACTCATGAAGAAGGATGTGCTCAGCCCAACACGCGTGGCCCTGGAGGCTCTTAATGGAGAGACTGGCGAGGTTTTAGCATCTGAATCTAATGAGAGAGGATACATGATTGAGGGGATGAAGAGAATACCTTTACAAGAGGGCAGAATACGAGGTGTCCTCTTCATACCACCAGGTTAGTAGGATTTTAACAAATTATTCACAAAATTAGGTATCAAGTCAACATTAACTGTCCCCCCCTTTAGGAAATGGCCCATTCCCAGGAATTGTAGATTTGTACACTTTTGGTGGAGGTCTCACTGAACCCAGATCCAGCCTCTTGGCAAGTAAAGGCTTTGTTGTTCTGGCACTGGCTTATTTTCGTTACCAGGATCTCCCAAAAAACCCTAAAAACCTGGATTTGGAATATTTCGAGGAGGCGGTCACATATCTGAGGAAGCGGCAAGAGGTTAGTATTGAAGAGCAAACAGCAAAGGACATATTTATTAGAAGTAATTCAATGTTATGCATCTTATGTATGTGAAGGTTGTGAAAATATTGCTCAAACATCTGCATTTGAAGTGGATTTGAGATAGAGGCCTATATTTGTGTCTAGTGTGTCAATGTTGCCACCTGCTGGCTTTTCTTCTGATATCACCATCATGGATTAATGATGAAACCTCTATATTTCTTAAGTCTTAAAATATTACAAGCTTTTTGTCATTTTTTCTTTAGTTGAAATAGTTAATTGGCCATAAGTAATTTTGATTTTGGAGGTTTACAGCAAGGTGTAATGATCTGTGGTAGTAATAGTTCGATAACATTACAAAATGTTTAGGGGTTCAAAAGTAATTGAGTAGAAACACACAAAGACAAGCAAAATTTAGTTTTATATTTTAAAGAAAGTATTTGTCAGACATGGAAACAACAGCAAACACTTTGTTAGTCCTAGTGAGCATACAACACCCTGTTCTCATATTTCTTGAACTAAAATTAGTCGATTGACTTGTGCAGCTAAGGATAATCTCCCTCTTTGGTCACATTGGATATATATAACAAGGTTGTTGTCCTCTACTGCACAATTAAATGTCTCTCAGTCATTGCAGAACTCCCAGCATCTTGAACGGATAACAATATGAGCTGCTCCCTTTTCTCCTCTTTTCGCATATCTTTCTTTTTTGAAGTAAACCCATTCTAACTGAAGCTGAGCCTAAAGAACAAAGAAATGCTAGTGTCCATCAATTTGTGATCTGCACTGTATTAGCAGATGTGCACCTGTTACTTTAAAAAATTTAACTAACATAAAACCTCTTGATTCAGGTGAAAGGTCCTGGGATTGGCGTCATATCAATCTCTCATAGTGGTGCCTTGGCTTTGAGCATGTCATCTTTTCTCTCTGGGATCTCAGCGACTGTCTGTATTAATGCCTGTAATGCAAACACTGTGCTTCCTTTACACTACAAAGACATTGTATTCCCGCCACTGCCCCCTGTCATGGAGAATGTGAAATTCACAGAGTCTGGGCTTGTAGATATACGTGACGCCTTACCAGACCCCACCAAGGGCAAGAACAGGGCGTCTTTGATTCCAATTGAACGAGCCACCTGCCATTTCCTGTTTGCTGCTTCTGAAGATGACCACAACTGGAACAGCACGTTTTTTGCCAGTCAGGCTGCTGAAATTTTGAAAAAGCATGGCAAAAAATCCTACGAGGTTGTTACTTATCCAAAAGCTGGTCACTTTCTGGATGTGCCGTACATGCCTTATTGTTCATCTGGCTTTCATCCAGCTGTAGGGAGTGTTGTGGTGTTTGGTGGGGAGCCAAAAGCCCACTCTGAGGCTCAGCTGGACCTGTGGGAAAGAGTCCAGGAGTTCTTCAAGACCCACTTGGGCAACAAGAGCACTTGATACTGTATTAATCCATCGAGCATCTCTGAATGGTTGTTCTTAGAAATGGTTACCAGTGCCTGTATTTTCTAATTAGTAAAATTGTGAGAACTCCATTAACCGTCTAGTGTTCTGCATCGGAAACACTCCAACAATCGTTTGGTTTCAGATGAGTTTTTTTCAGTAGGACACGGGCTTGTAGCAAAAAATCGTCTATAGTAAAAAGAATCTGAGATTTTGTCTTGTCATGGGAAGGAAATGTAAAGGGACTGCACATAAAGAGCACTACAGAGTTTTGTTGGGGTAGGGTGTTGAATTTAGTGTCATCCCCACTTCTTGATGCAGACTCAAGGTCTGAGTAGTGGTCTACGTCATAAGCCACAGCCATCAGCTCAAACTTGATTGTTTTGTTGAAGTATCTCACAAAAGTAGAAGACACTTGGACTTTTCCTGCAGTTACTTGACAAAATGTCTACCTATAAAATAACCTACATATGATAACTTCTCCACTGACATGATGTTGGTACAGAACCAGTTCTGCTTTTGTGCTATTTGTAACTTATTTAGTGTTTAATGTTGTATAGCAAAAAAAAAAAAAAAAAGGGGGGGGGGGGGGGGTAAATATGTGGTGCTGGTGCCAGATTTTTGGGCATCTGAACTGGTGAAAATGCATGGAGCAGTTTGTAACTTCAGCTTGAGTGGAAAACTATCAAAACGGTAGCATGTTATGGAATCACCTACTGAAAACCAATAGTTAAGCTTCTTTAATCTTGTTTTATCTTTCTGGCACTTATCTAGCAGTATTTGATATTTAAATTGTATAGGGACTGGAATAATTCTGTATTTTAAGAAAGCTGAAAAAAGTGATCTTTGTAAAAAATATTTGATGTTTGCCCAAAAAATGAAAGAAATTTGTTGTCATGTACAATATAACCTATAATAAAGCAAAAGCAAATATGTAAATACTATTATAAATCCTGCTGTGCTGGTTTTATTTCCATGCCTGTTTCAAGAATGTGTATATACTGTGATGATCTGAGCAAGGATCCGAGAGTACACTGCACCAGAGAAGGGAGTCTTATTCGAAAGCTGGGAAAAACATACAGACATATGTCCCTCACTGATATTTTGATCACATGAAAATGTGGATTTTCTGTGTAATAGGATGTCATCTTATTTAACAAACAGGAAAACATGGAGTGTATTTAAATGGCACTAATTCTACATTTAAACATTTTTTTCATGGTATTTTCCAAAAGAAAGTCCATTATTAATTAAAATGCTAAGTGATCCATGAAATGTCCTCTGGTACGGGGTTATTTTTGGTATTTTCAGCAACCATGAGAGGAATGTCGCAAGCTCCCATGAGAGTACAGACTGACCAAGACAACAGGGTCAGTGTGAAAAGAGAGTGAAGTTAAACCTACCCTTGTTTTTGAATTTTAATCCTTAATCCCGCCTTTTGACCAATATAAAGGTTTATAAATTGCTTAGAAACACGACTTTTAAGGTGAAGTAATGTAATGAAGTATTTCCTTAAAGTATTTTTTTTTTTTGTGATTTAACAGCCTATTAGGAATGTAGCCATCCGTTACCTTTATTTCTCGGTATCAGCCAGGCTCCTCTTCCTCCATGCTGCTTGTCATTCATAAGATTAAGTGGAGTTTCTCGGTGCTACATGAAGAGGAGGGCTCTCCTCTTCAGTCTTGCACCTCACGTTGTTAAATATTCAGTTGCAGGCTCCCCGCACCATCCAGTCTACCAATAAACGGCCTCTGACAGTGCGATTGGCAGCGGCAGCAGGAGTAACAGTCTGTCAGCCACACATATTTTTATTTATTTATTTTTTTCTGGACGGCGAGGGGTGATGGTGCTGTGTTCTCGGTGCTGCAGGCGTCGTTCCCGGAATGGACACTTCGCAAACCGGTGTGGTTTTAGGTGCACTGGGCGTCAGATAGTCCAGCATCCATCCAGCCACACTGCGCACGGATTTCAGTGACCGATTTCTGCCGTGCATCCGCATTACTGGGGAAATATGGGGCATACAGCGTAGGCTTTCCATCTCCCCGTGCTTTGATACAGACTGGGATTATTTTAACATGTATTTTCCTCCCCAATTTATCAGACATAATTACTGACAAAAGACCATCTCATTGCTGGCAGAGGAACGCATTTCCTGCCTGTGTCCGCGTTAAATCTTCATGGAGATCTCCCGTGCAACATAAGATGTGATATGTCGATTATCCCCCTTTTTACTATAAAAAAAAAAGCAGGTCAGAAATGCCCCTTTACTCTTGGCTGTTGACTCTTTGTGAGCTTTCTTGAAAAACAAACAAACAAACAAACAAACATCAACAACAGAAAGGCATATTTAGGATCTCGGCGTGAATCGACATGGATAGTGCAGGGAGCCGGGCAGCGATGGTGGGGGACGGTGCAGTCAATTTCACAGCAGCCCACCTCTGGCTGGATCTACTGAACGCCTCGAGCCCATCGACCCGGTGGGACAGCAGCCCGCCTGCCGAGGGCACCGGGCTGGACGAGCGGCAGCGACTCGTGCGAGAGCAAGCCTACCGGGACTTCACCACCACCGTTCAGGTTTTCATCCTCCTAGGTTCGCTGATCGGTAAGTCCGCTCAGTACTCCCACACATTCAATGCAAACTCAGTAGGGAATCATAAACATATTAAAAACCCAGCCTCGTTTATGTATTTACTTATTCATTTCTGCTAAATTTAGATTAAACAGCTGCACAGTTTTTGAACTACAGGGCACTGCTTTTCAAATACAATTGAAAACAGTGAGACTCTAAGATTTGTGTAGGGGATCTTCCTGTGCGGACAACCTGTGTCCCAGTAGAATGTATTTGAAATATCTGAGACTTTTTCCAGCGTTTATCAGTCAGCCAATCAATCATCTTCTGGTCAGTATAGTAAACTAGTATCTTCGACTAAAAGAAAAGTCAAACGACGACTAAAAAGTAAAGGATAAGAAAAGCATGACAGAAATGAGTGCGTAGGCCAGTTTATTAGAAACAAACAAAACTGCTACAAGGGTACATTATTATTATTTTTAATCTAATATCCCGTTAAAACCACCAGCAGCTGCCAAATGTAAACAACCCACAGCCCATGTCACCTGCTTACTCTGCTTACCTCTCAGCCCCCTGCAGTCATGTATAAGTTTGATCAAGGTGCTAAAACCATTCAAATAACACTAAACCAGTCACACACATAACTCCTGATTTTCTGGTTTGACGTGGATGCATTCCATTTAAAATAAGCAGAAATACTTTGGCAAAATTTGCTGTATATTTAAGTCAGCAAAGAAGATTTTTATTGTTTTTTTCCACCAGAAAACTGATAAATAGTAGCAGTAACTTACATGTTTTAAACTTCCTTAGAGTTGAATATGTGTTGACTAGACATCAGTGATGATGATGGTGGTATAAGTGTGGAAGGAGCTGTGTAGAATGATCTACTGCTCTTGCACACTCCTGGCTTTGACATCCCGTCTCCATCATATAGATCGCCAGAAGCATAATTAACCCGCTTCTAATGATTGCTACAAATAAATGTGTTATTTGTCACAAATGTTTTTGTGTTGCCCTCTCTGCCCTGCTACAGAAACACACACAGCCTTAGTGTTGTATGGAAACATATGGGCTCAGTGAGAAGCAGGAGCACAGCTCACCATGATGAAATATTGTGCAACTGATACAAAACGGACAAAAAAAACACGTCCAAATGACTTGCTTTGATCCAGTGCCACCTCCTGCTGCTCAGTGCAATGCGCAGAGTCAGAGAAGCGTGCCCTGACTAGCTGTAAAAATTGCCCTCTGCCAGCATGGCTCAAAATGCCTTTTTGTTTCTCTCTGCATGCTCTACGTGTCGCAGGGAATACATACACCAATGAACCAAACCCACTTCCAGGAAGGTGAATAGCATAAATTCTCTAACGTCAATACAACAGGGCACCTTTGTGTGGTCACTAAGATTCTTGGAGACATATTAATGACAGCTATAAGACAATGAGTGATAAAATACAAACAGACTGTGTGTGCCATAACAGTAATGGGTTCCCCTTTGCTAATGAAATAATCACAATAATCACAGTAATAATTATTACTGGAAAAAATAAAGATAATTAGCATCAGATATCTGAATCAATTTCAGGACCAGTCAGAAACTGAACACTTCATCAGTGGGCACCTTTAAATACATGCATTATATTACCTGCAGCATAAAATGATGAGTGTTAAAATGATGATGGTTCCACGGGGCTGTCTTTTGAAGTTGAGTCCCCTAAAAAAGTGTCTGTGGTCAATTCTCAAGCTACTTTTAATGATTTCAAAAAAGGCTTTGATTGTATGATAAAAGCCTAGCTGCATCATATTTATATTCAGACATCACTTATTATCATAGATGAGCAGGATATGCTGGTTCCATTATGTAGGCACTTTGTTGTCTCTATGGGGGTTTTAGTGCCCAAAAGAAAACCTGCATCACTGGCTGAAAGGGGAAAAAAACATGCAATTTTTATGGGGAGATGTCTGTTTTGGAGGCATCTGTGTCATTAACAACTTGTGCACATCAATACAAATCGTTGAAGGATTCATGTTTATTACCTGAGGCATTTGACATGGAAAAGATAAAAGTAACTGCCTTCTGTATCTGCTTATGACTTCTTCTCTTATGGCACACAGAGATGTGCGAAGGTGAAGGAAATTAAATGTTGCACAAACTGCAAATTTGTTGAAAAGCCTCAATGTGGTAACATCCAGAGCACATTAAATTCTCAGTGATGCAGATTGTTTTCACTTAGTTTGTGCACTTTGTATCGGTATTAACTCGCTGAATCATCCACCTTCTGGTCTGAAATACTCAAACTCGAGAAGAATGACATTTTTTTTTTAAATTTAAAAGATTTTTTTTTAACACACATTGTAGATGTGTGCAACAAAACAACACTAATAAGACTAATAAATTATAACTGTAGGATCTGCTTTGAAGCTTTGAATGACATTCAGCTATAATGCATGAATGTGGAGCATTTGAACCCATGGAAATGGATATGTAAGAAGGGTTTTTCTATCACAAATTAGGCCAACGAACAGTCTCTCTAGTGGGAAAAAAACCCTGCTATCTAAATTTGAAGGTTTGTTTTCCAGCACAAGTAATTAACGATAGAAATTCCTCTGCTTCTTTTAAGGTTCCCTTCCCTTCATCTTTTGCTTTATGTTTTGAAATGTAGGGATCCTTGGCTTAACATCAAGCTGGTTTGCTGATTAACGGGTCTGAAAAGCCACAGTGTGCTGTAAAATGCTGTTTTGGGAGTTGACTGACATATAGCCATATAGTGGTTTCAGCAAAAGTATACTTTGCTGAGTACTTTGGCAGGTGTTAAATATCCCATTTAATTCCTCAATGTTCCCACCTGGATACACGTGTGTCCAGATAGGAAGTGTGTAGCTTGCCAGAGAATCATGGGCACTTGTTGGTGGGTGTGCTGAAAGGCGTTAGAAGTTGGGGAGTTATTTTTACACCACTTAACCACTGCATTTGTAACGCTCTACATTATCATCTTTAAGTTGTGTAGAGACACAATCTTCTCAAATGTGACTGTAGTCTCATTCTGATTTTGTCACGTTTCAGAAATGTTTCTGTAACACTTGTTCTGTTTTCAGATTTGGATCAGGAGGGCATTTCTGTCTCATACCTTTAAGGATAACCGCTTAAACCCTGGTAGGAGGGGAAAGTGCTAAAACATGCCAAACATGCCTAATACCTCCAAAGTTGACCAGTTAGGAAATCTTATTTGTTTACACCATAAATAAAGAGGAAACTAGTTTGATGCAGTCATTTCATTGCAGAAACAGACGTAGATAGGCCCCATTAGAAAGCTGTAACTCTTCCTAAAATATAAACTAAACTGAAGTAAAGAGAGAGGCATCAGCAGGAAATGCCCCCCCCCCCCCCCCCCCCCCCTCAATGCACAGATGTGCGAGCCATTCCAGTTTTCTCATCTAACTCTCCTAGAAAGGGAGAATAGATTCCTCAAAATTTAGATTTTTTTTAATGTATAACATTTGCTGCCATAATTATGCAGTTTCACTGATAAGGCAAAGATTTGAGTTTTACTGCAAATCTCATTAATGTGTCACAGTGTGCATGGCACTGGCTGACTTTGCCAACAGTTGTATTAAGGTCTGTGGGGAATTATGTGGCTGACTAGCTCTGCGGTTACTGCACCTAAATGAGCCTGTCACTAAAACTAGGTTAATTATAAATCACCAGGATGTAAGTAAAAAACTGTTAAGTATACTTAGTATGTCGAACAGCACATGTTAGACATCAATAGGAAAATGATCCAGCTCAAATTGAAGCAGACCACGTTGCTGCTACCACTAGTTAGGGTGCCATTTGTTAAGCGGGCAAAATAATCATCCGTACTGTTTGCGCTCTCTCGCTATTGGCTGCTCTGACTATGGTTACCAAGGTGTTCCTCAAATGCCCAGCGAGCATTCTGGGCTCAAAAGTACAAGGTGATGTTGTTTTTCCAGACAATACAAGTCCTGAAAAAACAAAAAATAAAACGATTTTTGTTTTTTGTCACAGCAGTTTTTTTTTTAATCTTTGGCAGCTACCAGTTTCTATGAGTATTTAACAGAGATTAAATTTGGTTTTTATTTTCTGTCTGAAATCTATAAGATAAAAATCAACTCTTGTATTTTGATTATTGAAATCTGCTTTGAACATCACATGGTAGCATGACTCTGGAAATGATCTGGACAAAAATATCTTAAGTAATAGTTTTATCGCCTTATAAATGTAGTATCACACTTTCTTCCTTTCTTTTTTTTTTTTTTTGAAAGACTGGGTATTAATTGCCTCACATTAGAGACCAAAGGTAGCAAGATAAAATGTCAACATACCGTATGAACAGACATTTGTAATAAACATTCTTTTTATGTAGTTTGCATTTGAAATAATTAATATTTGTGCTGATTTAATTATTCCACATTAGTCAGCCTAGCAGAATGTACTTTTACCAGGGTTTCCCCGAAATACCACGCCTATGTGCTATTCTGTATCACAGTTCTGCATAGTTAAAGCACACCATGTCCTGTTGAAAACAGCTTCTTCCGCCTCCATTTGAAACCTCCTGAGGTACATAACAACAGAAATCAGGGATAAGTGGTTGTTATATACGACCTTGCTTTCATAGAAAAGGTCTTTTTTCTCTCTTTCATTTAGTTTTATAAACTATGGTTACTTTTCTATTCCCCCATCCACCTGACGATGAATGCGTTTTTCTTCTGACAAACTGAGACCTTTTATTTTAAAGCACAGGTCTCAGGAAAAACGTGAAACAGTTTCCTTCACTGCAGAACATCTTGCTCTCAGCCAGAGTGCAGCTAACACTCTGTGGGTAATTACTTTTGAAGGAGCTGAAATCACACAGGGTCCCGTGTGACCTGACATGAGTTAATGCAGTGCAAGAAGGAAAAAGTTCACCTTTTGAAACTTAATTACCAATCGTTACCACTTTGTCACTCCAAATTATGCAGAGAGAAATAGAAACATAAAAATGTCTCCTGTTGTCCTTTTTGATTTGGTTGCAGTTGCAGTTTCTTTTTAGTAAGTTCCAGCTTGCAGGCTATTAGATGTAAATGATTGGGAGGATGTCTTATGAGGGTGGACCAACTGTTTTTTTTTTTGTTTTTTTCTTTTTATCCCTCTTTGAACCTGCTACAAGTGACATACAGCACGAATTTGTTATTGCTGATATAGATTTATTTCATTTGGCTATTTTTTATTTTATGCTTTAGCGGCACCTGCATCACTAATTTTGTCCTGTGCTCTGCCATCAAGTCTTTACAAGAAGGCGCTTACCTTTAAACAATTTTCATAATTTTTTCAAGAAATCCCCCAAAAATAAAAAGAAAAGAAAAGAAAAGAAAGAGCAAGTCTGGGGGCTGAAACTCCTTGAACTGTCACAGGGGAAGCCTTTTTGCAGTAAAATGGGGGTAAAAAGGGGTGTCCAGATGCAAATAATAACATTCAAATTGAACTTTCCCCCCCATTTTTTTTTTGGACAAATTCATAAAGAGTTTGATTTTGATTTGAAGCAGTATTCTTGGTAGCGGATTCCTCGTCCTGCTGTGAGGCAGCTTCCAATCTAATGTGTAAAGACTTCCAGTTCACAGATGAGTTCATTGATGGCAAGTGTAAAACGGGCAGATTGAAAGTGACACATTTTCTTTCCTTTCGTACATCTGTCAGTTGGCTTAAATCTCAGTCCGAGAAGTACTTGCATTCCTTACATTGTTCAGTCGCAGTGTTTGTCTTGGATGGACGTCAGGAATAAGCAGCTGAGAAATCATTAATCTGTGCTATAGCAGATCAGTAAGATAAGTAAGCCTTCCTTCCTGTCAATGGGCAATTTAGTCTTCAAGCTAACCAGGTCTTTTCTTTGAGATCTATGGTGTGCCTGGTAAAAACTCATACCAGCACAACAAAAGGAAAGGGCTGCTTGTACCAGCGTTCAGGTTTCCAACCTTTATTTAAACTGAGTTAGACTTATGACAACACAGACTGTAGAATTCAAGTTTTTGTATGTGAACTGATAATATGACCATAATTCTACACTTTAACTCAAGATCAGAAAACCAAGTTGTGACCATATTTCACATTTGGTTGGATGCAGGATTGGTGACACCAAACCTTGGAGCTAACCTTTAAATGAATAAAATCTTCATTACATTTATTACAATGAGTGCGTATAAACAAAACTTGACTGGTTGGCAGAGATGCAGACTTATAGGAGTCGATAATTGTAGCTTCTACTGAGGGGTGCAGGTTAGTAGGCAAACTTAATCTCATTTTATTCTAAATCTTTAAACATCTTTCTTTCTCTCGACAGGTAATGCCACTGTGTTGTGGTGCACCTGCTGCACAAACGTCTTTAAAACAGTGACCAATCGATTCATCAAGAACCTGGCATGGTCTGGTATCTGTGCCGGCCTGGTGTGCATCCCCTTTGATGTGGCACTCGGAGCCAATCCTCGGTGCTGCTTGTGGCTTCACACGCTGGTGCTCTGCAAAGCTCTCAAGTTCCTCCACAAACTCTTCTGCTCTGTCACCGTTCTCAGCTTCAGCGCCATCGCATTGGACAGGTAAATGCAAAAACATGATACTTTTCAGTGTATACACAGAATTAAAGTAGATAGGGGGAGCATCATTTGTTTTCAGTCATCAAGTGTGGATTGTGCGTGAAATTACAAAACCCAAAGAGCACTCTATCCTTTCAGTAAAATGAGTGATGTGTTTATTTTTTCTCACTTCAGGTTTGTAGCCAGAATCACTGTGTTTAAATGATGCTTTTGAAAGACACTAACATGCACCTCCTACTCACCTCTCTGTATCTGGATGGACCGCTTGGGGCAAAAAAAGTGGGTCCTTTATATCAGCTCTCTGATCAGTTTGTCAATATGTTGCTTAGCATAGTCAACTCGGCTAATTCTCTTTCTTTAAACACCTGGAAATCCAACTCTGAAAGATTTTTTTAAAGCAGAAAAACATCTCTACACCTTCTTTTAACACCCTGTTAAGAGGAGGTGCAGGGTTGTGATTGGTGGAGCGTGTGTCCCAGGCCTCCCAGTACCACTTTGAATTTGCTGAATTTGTAAGTTTGCTCACTTACAACTAAATGAATAGTCTCATTTTATGGTAGTTTCTTTTTAATGGAGAAAAGAAAAACTACCAATCAAAAATCCAGAAAAAAACATTACACAAAGATTACAAATTGATTTTCATGTCACTGAGTGAAATAAGTATTTCATCCTCTAGCAAAACGCGCCTTAGTACTTGGTGGAGAAACACTTTTTTCCAAGCACAGTGGTAAGACACTTCTGGTAGTTGGTCACCAGGTTGACCCTCATCTCAGAGGGGATTTTGGCCCACTCCTTTTTACAGAAACTCTCCAACTCCTTTAGGTTTCTTGGCTGTCGCTTGACAACTCAAAGCTTCAGCACTCTCCACAGATTTTTCTACAGGACTGAAGTCTGGAAACTGGTTAGGACTCTCTATGACCTTAATGTGCTTCTTCTTTAGCCACTCCTTTGTTAACCTGGGGTTAATGTTTGTAATTATCACGCTAGAAGACCCATTCACAGCTCATCTTCAGTGTTCTGGCTGAGGGAAGAAAATTCTCATTCAAAATGACTGTACATAGCCCTGTCCATTGGCAGTGTCCTCGATGCAGTGAAGTCATCTTGTACCCTTAGCACCTCCGTTCTTCACTGTGGGGATGATAGGGTGGTTTGGGGCATCCTCAGCATTTCTCCGCATCCCAACACGGCGGCTCGAGCTGATGCCAAAGAGCTCGATTTTGGTTTCACCTGACCCCAGGACTTTCTTCCAAGCCTTCTCTGAATCCTTTACATTACAGCGTAGTGTGTTACCAATGATGTTCTTGGTCCAAAATGCCTTGAGATCATTAACATGCTCGTCCTGTGTAGCTCACCCCATGAGGCATGATTTGGCTCCAGATAGGGGATGATTGATGGTCATTATATTTCTTCTAGTTCCAAATAATCATACCAACAGTTCTCACCTTCTCATAAAGCTTCTTGCCCATTCCAGTCTTGTGCAGGACTGCAATTGTGTCCCTGATGTCCTTTGACAGCTCGTTAGTGTTTCCCGTGGTGTAGAGAGGTTGGAGTAGAAGAAATTGATTCTCTGGACAGGTGTGGTTTGTACACATAAATTGAGATCAGGAGTATTTGTCATTGTTTGAATAATTGAACACAATCTGTCTGCCACATTAGCACACAGACTCTGACTTGCTCGTAGGGGATGAAGTACTTATTTCACTCACTGATATGCAAATCAATTTTGAACCTTTATGTAATTTACTTTTCTGCATTTTTGTAAATGAGCAAACCTATAAAATCAACAGGTGATAATTTTAATTATTTCCCCACTTTATCTCAGCTGAAGTGTTTGAAGCATATTGTTTAACTAGTTTAATTTCATTTTCTTATGCTATACCCTTTAATTAACCTTTTGCTTTCATTAATTATTGCAAGTGGGTGCTGGTTATGTGTATAATATTTCCTAAAACTGTGACTATTTCCTGTTGTCCACTTTGTCCATAGTTGACCTTTCTCACAGATTGTTCCCAGCTGAGTCTCTCAACATTGTACAGAACTCATGTGTAAAAATGACTGTAGTTATTCAGTGGCTCTAATGTTTGCATTTTCTCCACACCAGTGTTGTTTTTGCTTAAAAAAAAGTCCAGTAAGAAAATAGAAAATTGGCATAGAAAACAGTGGGCAGCCCAAGTACAGATGCACAGACTTATACGAAATATAAAAAATATACTTATACAAGTATTGAGAAAACCTAAAAGAGTTCCTTTTTCAGAATCGTATACATGACTTATTATTATATGATATTTATCGAATCATGTTTTTATCTCTTTGCATGTTGCAGCTTAAGATAACACAGCTTCTGTATGTAATGCAGAAAAAAATAGCAAATATCATGAATAGACATGTTCAAAATGGAGCATAAAAGTGCACAGAAGCCACATTTTTATTAATATATAATATTAAAATATACCAGGGATAATATGGATGACTGCAGTAGTACGTGAATATCCTCTACCAACTTTATAGTGATTGCAGGGAGACTTTGTATTGTTGCAACCTCTTCCCAGCCCTCGTTTCACTGCTATAGAGATTATGTTGCCTCCATAGCAACTGGTACAGTCAGAATGATATCAAACCAATGAATTATTTATTCTCCAGGAGGGTAATCGAGGCTGTAGATATTCTGTACACAGGTTGGGACTGCAGTGTACATACACACGAACACACACAATCATACTGCAGCACAGACAAGATAGTCAAGGGACATCGTAGTAATGACTTTTTCATTTCGTTTATTCTCCTTATGAGTAAGGGAAAACAAAAGGATGTGAGGCAATCTGCATGCTATTATCTGCACTGCAGTTATCAAGAGATCACCCATATAATTTTAACCTCTGCAGAAGTTAATATACCATGGATAAATTAAAATTCTTTGATCTAAAAAGGGCTAAATGTTCATGATTGAATGTATCCAAAGTGGCCACTAAAAATGGCACAATTGGCTTTATTTTTAGATAACTGAGCTTTGTCCATTTCCTGTGGAATTTCCTGTTTTTCCTGTTTATAAAAATACCTCAAAATGGCTGTGACAAATAATAAGCCTATGTAATACAATAAATATGTGAAGAGGCTGCAGGATAAATTTAGTAACTACATAAAAAAACTCCCAGAAAACTGCACCTCTCACCTTTTTGTCTATTTGGAGCTTGTATAATGGATTCATTAATTTTATACCAGCACTACCTTTCTGCTAAAACCCCTTCAAGCTCATACGTCAGTATTTTTAACGTTTATTTTAAAATAATTTTCACATAAATCACCATAAGATGGATTTCTGTGAGCATTTTCAGTACGCCTGGACTCAGGTGACACTCTGGCTTAGGAAAAAGCTTTTTTTTCACAGTGTGAACATCACCAAAACTATGCCTCTATTGATTTGCTGCAAGCTTTAGGATGTAAAAAATTCTCCACTGGGGAAAGCGCCCAATTTGAATGTTATCAGACCATTTAATAACCATTATCAGCTGTTAACAGCCCTGTACCTATTGCTAATAGATGCTCTCCTCTACAATCAGGCTGAGAAGGCAGTTAGCTACTGTATTACAGATTACATAGGAGAGCTAAGTAACAAGTATAGCTTAGTAACAAGTGCTTAGAGTTGTGAGTGGTTTATTTATTTTGTTGAGCCAGAAGTCACAACTTTTTGGACGAGAGACTGCTAAATTAGCAGCTAACGCTAGTTGGCTTTGTCAGCAAGCTAGCTCCAAATAACTCAAAAGAAATTGCTTGTAAGAAATGTTCTAACACGAGGAACCTCAAACATGTAAGGCACTTGTGTAAAGTGGAATAAAGTCTTCCTCACAGCCTCATATGTGGATTCTTGCTTCTATTTTAGCCCGAAAACAGATTACTCATTACTTCTTCCATTCAGCAAGGCAAGAAAGCCTTCTCTGAATAAGCCTCTAGAAGGTGAAGTAGGAAACGCATAATGGACATTGAGTGGGTTTATCAAATATCAAATACATGTTGTTAAGCATTGAATTACTTTGTCTTTCTGTCTGTAGATACTACTCAGTGTTGTACCCACTGGAGAGGAAAATCTCAGACGCAAGATCTCGAGATCTGGTCATCTATATCTGGGTCCATGCAACTGTGGTCAGCCTCCCCGTGTTTGCTGTGACCAATGTGACTGATGTGTACGTGACCTCATCCTGCTCAAATGACCCCGCCCGCTCGCTGAGTCACATGGTGTATGTGTTGATCTACAACATCACCACAGTGATCCTCCCCCTGGCTCTGGTCTTCCTTCTCATGCTTCTGATCCGCAGAGCACTAAGTGCCAGCCAGAAGAAGAAGGTGATCATCGCAGCTCTGCGAACTCCCCAGAACAGCATCTCTATCCCATACGTGTCCCAGAGGGAAGCCGAACTTCATGTAACTCTTCTGGCTGTGGTACTGGCTTTCTCAGCTTGCAGCGCGCCCTATGGGGCCTTAGTATTTTACCGCACTATTTTGGCAGATGCTAAAGAGCTGCCTGTCTCACTGTATCTCACAGCCCTCTGGCTTCCTAAGGTATCCTTGCTCACCAACCCACTTTTGTTTCTGACTGTTAACCGCTCAGCGCGTCACAGCTGTCTGGACCTGCTGGCCAGGATTCACAGACGTTACAGTCGCCGTAACGTGGTTAGCACTGGAGGTCTGGCTTCTTTAGGAGCAGATGGCGTGATTGGGGAGCCAGTAGGACTGGAGACTGCTGGTCGATCTGGAAGCCAGCTTCTAGAGATGTTTAACATTGGCCAACAGCAGATCTTCAGACCGTCTGAAGAAGAAGAGGAGGAGGATGGGGAGAATGATGTGGAGCTCCCATCTCAAGGATCAGGAGAAGGCTCAGGGCCCAAAGATGACCAGAAAGGTGGGTCAAGAATGGGAAGCCTCAGAGGTG
Source organism: Astatotilapia calliptera (assembly GCF_964374335.1). Classification (NCBI taxonomy): domain Eukaryota; kingdom Metazoa; phylum Chordata; class Actinopteri; order Cichliformes; family Cichlidae; genus Astatotilapia; species Astatotilapia calliptera. The sequence continues at coordinate 17,426,705 of NC_137436.1, forward strand.
AAGTGATTAATAAAAAGGACTCTCTGCAGGGCACAGGAGGAGGGCTGGTTATCACCAAGGAGGTCCCTCCTTCAGTTATAGCCCCCCGGGCCTCTCCAGTCCATACATGCGCTTATGCCTCTTCATCACAAGTGGCACCTGCTACACCTACAGAAGCAGAGGACTCCCCACAGTTTGGTTTTGGACCTTTTGAGCTGCCACCTCAGTGGTTACCTGAGACCAGGAATAGCAAGAAGAGGCTACTGCCACCGCTGGGTAACACGCCTGAGGAGCTGATCCAGACCAAAGTGCCAAAGCAGAAGCCAGAACGCAGGATCAGCAGGAACAACAAGGTCAGCACAATTCCCACCGTGGATCCATGAACTGTACTGTTGGCCTCTGATCTGCAACACTGGAAAAATCAGAACTCCTTTGGGAGAAGACAATGATGTCTGCATGGTTTCTTCTGGTTCCTTCTTCTGATTTGCAGTTGTAGCTCTTGTAGAAGTTCAGGTTCGACATTTTACTGCAGAAAAGCAGGTTCCCTGAAGCACTGTATTTCCATTTGTGAATCAATTTGATATCAATATAATATTTCTAGTCTGACAAATATGTCCATTCCATCCAATTTCACAGCTCTTCGAGAGGTCCAGTTTTATAATTAAGGACTTCCACAATGACTCCATGATGAAGGAAAATAGATGCCTTCATAAATCTTTCTTTTTATTGGAGGTGACATCAGTAGTCAAACAACACTGTACAAATCCAATTATCTTGAGGGATGCACTGATAATGGATAATATATTTCCACAGCAAATAATCAAGCAACCATTATGGACCTGCTAACAAAACAGTTTTTAAAAATAGTTCTAATCTGATTGCACTGTGTATATGAACACATCTCAGTGTTGGTCTTTTCACTTAACCCATTGTGGGACTTTTCTTTTCTATGTTTGATTTACAGAAATGTTTTGGGTATTGTCTGCTGCCTTTGTTTTTTGTCAAATTCCACTTTCTGAACATTTCTAGTAATGTCTTAGATGTTGTCGTGATTTTCACTTTCGATGTCGATGGTTTTCATAAGATTAAAACACTGACGTAGAGTATGCAAATACATGTTTACAATGTGAAACAATCCGAGTTCAACTGTGTGTTCAGTCTTGGTTTCTGGAAGTGCATCACATATACTGAAATCTGCAGGTTCATGCACACTGGGGATCTTTTAGCGACCTTACATCAATCTTAATGATTTCTCACAGATTTCCTGAAAGTCAGTTGCTCAATTAAAATGTTGTATAATAAGTAGGAGCAGAGATACCAAGTGCACATTTTATATCATCTGACGCTCTGTAAAACATGTTTCCTTTTAAATATCTCTGATTGACACTTCTGGCTCTGTCTCCTTTGTGATGCAGAATTCATCAGTAAAAGCTTTGACCTGCACCTTTGGCTGAGGTAAACAGAGCTGGGCTACACTTCAAATATTTGTCAAGCCGTAACTCCCTTCGGGGCTACCCACAATTCCTTGTTATGTCCACAGAGGAGCTGAATCTATGCTGCATCCTACCCATGCTGTTATCAGGCGAATCGTTCACTCATGCTTGACTTGAAATAATATCCACCGGTGCTACTTAAAAGCAAGAGAGAGATGAGTAATAGCTTTATTCAAATACACTGGATGCAGCAGTGACTTTTTGAGCGGTCAGGCTGTGTGTGGTAGTTGCTGTAATAGATATAGTGGATAAACCGAGCAGAAAATGTTATTCAGTGTTGCCAAAAGGAGAAGATTATTGATTGTTTCCTAGAATATTGACTTGTATTTCCCACCCAAATTGATTCAAGGCTTATTCAAAGACCCTAACCTGATTCTCTTGCAATGATCAAGGGTTTGACAACAGAAATATTGTAACTGTAAAAAGAGAAGTAACACTAAGGTTTAAAGTCTGCTTCCTAAACGAATACAGTAGTTCTTGACCTTGGGGAGGTCTTACCATCACAGGTTGGTTAAGATGCCATTCTGAAGCTTTTGATCAGTGCCAGTAATGAATTTTTAGTTTAAGCTCTTAGGCTAACATGGCCCTGAAGAAGAAAGACAAAAAGAAAAACAGAGTTATGTAAATTCATGTCAAATATTAAATTATAAATCAAAACCCACAGAAAACCTCTTACAGAGTTAAATCAGTGTTAGTTTCCCTGTGCCTTGAGGCAAGTCCATGTGTGCACTGCATTTCGTAACTTGTAGAGTACACTGCGTAAGTCTTGAGTCAGCCCCTCCCTTTTTTATATTTTGCTAAGAAAATGGGAAATGGGTGCAGTGATTTATTGAAACATTTGCAAACATAAATGGAAATATGGTATGTAAGGCAAAAACAGAGTTTGCACAAATATAACAAGCTTGAAAATCAATATTTTACAGCACCACCTTTTATTCTTCAACACCACTGACTGAAATGCAGCCCTAAACCATGACAGCACCTCCATCATTTATTACAGATGGCTGTAGACACTCAGTGTTGTACCTCTTGACCTCCTGTGTACAATGATTTGTACCGAAAAATTTAAATCCACCACTTCACAAGATCTGTTGTCACTGTGCAGTTCTTGTGAAATTTGGTATATATCAACTTTTTCTCCCCGTATCTCTTCCTTCCTGACTTCTTGACAGCCACCCTTCCACTGAGACCATTTCTTCTGTTGAGGCTTCAGTGAACAGTAGATGGATCAGCTGAAATGCAGATGAATCTCTCATGTTCAGTGTCAGGTCTTTGCTGCCTGCTGGGCATCACTTTCAGATACTATTAATCCACTGCAGATACCTTAGGCACTTGTAACTTCTTCTTTTGTTTTCCACTTATTAAATTTCATTACTTTTATTAAGGATATGCTACACACCAAGTTGAAAGATGCCACACTTTTGGCTAATAACGTTTTGTGATTCACCTTGTTAGTACAAAACCTCCCCAAACTATTAATCAAATACTGTTAAGTTCACCCAAAGAATTAGGAAAAAATATCTTTTTATTTAATTGAAATTAATTAATTAATTAACTTATTAATTTGCAGCTGGTTTCTGGTAACTAAGTGCCTAAAAATAAAACTTAAAATAGCTCATTTACTCAGTGTTAAGTGGACAAAAGAACAAAACAAACACAGAAAAAGAAACATTCCTTGGTCAATTTTCTGGAAAATTAGCAGGTCCCAGGACTGGACTGAAAGTGAAAAGCAGCCTGGAGAACTATTGTACAAGACCATTTAAGAAAATTATGATAACATCTGGCTCAAGACCTTTGCACGATATTGGACAGCTGCACAAAAATTTATAAAGTGACTATTTACTGTTTGAGTATTGTGTATCGATACATAGAGAGGTAATTTCTGCTTACTTAAAAAAATAACATAAAATAATTTAAACTTCTATCAAAGTGAAACCCAGTTTGTTCAAGTAATTGCTGGGAAATAAAAATGGCATAAGAGAGTGTGATACTGAAAGTGCTTCAAAGGCAGTGATTGACACTGAGGAGGATAACCTAATCTCTGACAGAAAATTGGGTCACGTTCTTGTGTGAGACGCAGCTAACTACCATTGCAGACAACTCGCAACTTAAAGGAAGCATAAAAATAGAACTGTCTGGCTGAAATCATCAGAAGGTTTTTCGTTTCTCATGGCCTCAGCTGGATTCATCATCTGTCAGTGGTTAATGCTAAAGAAGTACGAACGGAAACCAAACATCACTTTTGAGAAAAACCATAAAAAAGTGTTCTGTGTCTTTGAATCAGATGCAATACCTTGGTGTAAAATTTACTGATAAGGTTATGGGAATAATTTATGTCATAGAGGAACTTGAAAACTGAAAAAAAATCATACATGAGTGACACATGCAGAGAAGCTGCAGGTGTTGTGGTAGGTTGATGTGGCCCAAATGGGCCATGAAAAAAGTGCTTCCATCCAATCAAAAGAAGACATGGAGGATATTTTGTACCACTATCAATATGATGTAGGTGTGCTTTGAAATGTTGGCTTTCCCTTTGGTGTCCTCAGGCAACAAGATTTGTGCTCCATTTGTATTCTTTGGAAAATCCCCTCATAAGGCACCATGTACAGAGGACTCCTTGCACTTGCAGGAAAATACCAATATTTTCAGTTTACTGCTGCTGTGGCTGAGCTTTAGTCATGTTGTCAAGGATTTTGTTATTGTGACTAACGGGGTGGTCAATGTCTAGATGTATTAGAAGCAGTTCAGTGGATTACCACCTACATAAAAACTCTAATGTATTCTGTCATTCGAAAAGCTGCTGAATTTAGGCATGCTAACTAAAGAGTCCCCCCATCTTTTATTAGTCTGAAACTGTCTCTTGTTATGTGACTTGCAAAGATAGTTGAAAAAAACTAAGTAAAACATGCTTCAACATTTTTAATTACAGCAAATTATAGCAGCTGCAATCTAGACTGCAAAAGTTTAATCTTCTTTGCCGTCTTTGTAAGAAGGAGCACATGACAGATTTTTGAGTAACTGAAGTGAGAGAACAAAGTCTGTATTTGTTATCAGCTTTGGTTTATTGTAATCTAAGCAGGAATTGTCGTCACTGGTTACCGTCCTTGTTTTTTTCCCTTTTATGGAAGATAGTATTGGATTTTAGGTGCTGTTTACCAAGTCAGTGGGCACGATCAATTCGGTGGTGCCATTAAGAAGTAAAACCAAAGATAATGATGGAAATGCTATGACAAAGTAGCATGGAAATGTTGTTTAGTCATATAATTTTAAATTTGTGTATTTCATTAAAATAAACAGTAGTTATGTAGCACATTTCAAGATAAATATTACAAGGTACGTGACAATCAAAGACAAAAAGTTAATTTAAAGCAAATTTAAAAAGATTTAAAAAGCTTAGCCTACTTTTAAAGAGATCACTGAGCCCCCAGCTTCTGGGTTCACTGAGAGAGAGTTCAAGAAACTGGCAGCCACCATTTTTAAAACTCTCTCTTCTTTAGTGCTATGTCTTGTATCATGCAAAGCCATCAGGTCCTAACCACTTAACCTCAGGGGACCTCCGGAGCATATATGGATGTAAAAGTTCACTGGCCTAGAATTTCAAAGTGGACCCTGATTTTAATGGAGAGTCAGTGTAACAGAATTATCAAATGTGCGATACAAGGATTTATACGAGTGGATCAGAAGCCTTACAGTAGAACTTCAGATATTTTAAGGAGGTTTTGTTCAGACAAGTAAACAGAGAATAAATCTAAATAATAATATGAAATAAAGGCATGAATGAATAATCTCCAATTCAGTGTGTGATACAAAAGAACTCAACTTACCAATATTTTGTAAGTTTGCTCCTTCTTAAGAAAGACTGAGTCAAAAGTTCACTCAAGGTTCCTCATAGAAGATTGAGCAAATGTGTCAAGGGAACCTGGAGTTTCCATTACCTTGGGTTCAAGTTTGTTGGAGCCACAAACAAGGTCTTCTCATTTTTCTTCATTAACTTGACAATAATTGCCAACTATTCAACTTTTATTACAGTACCTATGCAAGTTCTCTAACTAAGAAACGTCTTGGGTCTCATAAGAGAGAGATGATGTCACTTACATAGCAGCGAAAAGAAATGTCCTTCAGCGTGCTTGAAATGTGCTGGATAGGGATCTGGTAAACTCAAAAGCAGGCCCAGCTATACCCACCCAGTAACTCAGATAATCAAGCATAATGTGACGATCAACAGAGATAAGTATAACAGAGCAATGTCCTGCATCACCATACACCAAAATGTCATTGGAGACTCTAACAAGAGCAGTTTCAGAGAAATAATCACCAGAAAAAGATAAAAAAAAAAAGATCAATAATGTCGTCTTTTTCTAGAACAGTTGTAAGCTGCTTCTCAAAACCTTTTCTTGAAACCCAGCAATAAAATCTAATTATAAGGTTGGTATGTAACTAGAATTTTTTTGAAGCAGGATGATGCCATTCTTAAAATAGACAGGGACCTGACCAGAGTGAAGCATCAGTTTTACTGAGCACACAGGGACTGATAGACTGAAAGGCATTTTTTGAACAAAGACTCAGGTAAAATGTCAAAGGAGCAAGAAGATGCTCTCTTGAAATAAAAAATGGGAGGACTATTATAAACTGGAACCTAAACAGCCAAAAGCAGAGGCTCTTCTAGCAGAAATATAAACCACCATCATATTAAATAAAATCAGTTCATGATTCCAAAAGGCTCCAGCTTAAAAACCAGTTTTACAAAGTCTGGTGTGGAATCGTTCGGCTGCACAGTTTGAAAGCCATAAGTGAGCTGCTGGTGAAGAGTAGAAACAACACTCTGACAACAAAGATAACAGGTAAGACTGTTTGAGGAGTTCACCAAGTCTAGTATAGTATTTTTAACAAGTCCTGCAAACTAAACAACAATATTACTTGCCTATAATGTTAGAAACTGTAGTATCTTTTGTAAAGAGATGATGTAGATTATAGTTAGTCAACAATCAGGATTTAGGTTCAAATATTCAGGGCTAATTGGCTAAGTGGTTAAGGGCTGATAGTGATCATCCATTAAAGAATCTTGATAAGTGGTGAACTAGACTCAATGAAATTAGTTTAAAATCTGCCTTTTAATATGCAGGACTTTGTGGTCAGAGTTCTATTCACCAATCAGGTTTGAGCAAGCTGTTGCGTGCATGGAGGCAAACAGGTCATGAAGAGAGCAGAAAAGGGAATGCCCTAGCTGAAATGCAATCTTAAAACATCATCTATCATCTGAATAGTTGCTCATAGCTTTATTTAGAAAAAAAAATGTAGTGGAAAAACTGAAAGTTGGCCTGTATATCCGCTAGCTACACTCGAAGCCCCAAAAAACTGTCCCTTGACCTCGGAGGCTAAGTCCGCAGACGAGCTGATGGGTTCCCAGAGTGGCTAAAATAGCAAACAGCAGACTTAAAACTGAATCCTTTTGGTTGTGTCACATCCCCAAACTTTATGCAACATCCCCCTTTGGGAAGAATGGTCTTGAATGGAATTTTGATGTTATTTTGATGATGTGCCATTTGTGCCATTTAACTGTTAATTCTAAACAATTTACACTGCTTGTGGGAAGTAATAAAAATAATCTTCCACAAGAAATAAACACTGACTATAAATAACACAAATAGCCTCTTGGGTCAAAGTCTGAGGGCATATAAAGGCACCAAACTACTTCTGCCTTTTCTTGTTATACACAGCTGGTAGTTTATGATGGAAAATGTAATAAATGGTCATAAGTTTACAAACGTCATCATGGGCATGAATGTTACGGTAATTGTGGACTTTTCTTTTCCCAGGGCTGAATGATTGTCCAGCATACATCCTAAATTACTTTTAAAAAAACCCCCAAAAGACCCAACAAGAATTGGTTGCACAGTTTGGAATTTTTTTTTCAATTTAATTCTAACCCAACCGGTAAATAAATATGCGCACAGAATGGGAAGATTCTGGTTGGATGATTGACTTCTCTGCAGAGGAGTGGTCTAAGACTTCACTGAAATTGGTTGGTTTCCTGGAGTGGGCCTGGCTTTTTAGCAGTCCACAAATTTCCTTTAGGCTTGAGGTCAGGCCTTTGGAAAGGTCACCTCAGAAGCTTAATCTTAGCCTGCTTAAACATTCCAAACCATGATGTGTATTTGACATCATTGTCCTGCTGGAACACCTAAATTTATCCAGATTTAGGTCATCTAGCTGTTAATTGAAGCGGAAATTGAAGAATTTAGAGGTACTCCTCCTTCTTCATTATTCCATTTTTTTGTGCAACCTAACAGTACCACTGGCAGCAAAACGGCCCCAGAGCATGATGATAATCAGCATGCTTGACAGCAGTTACACTGTTCTTAGGTTTAAAAACCTCACCTATATTCCATATTCCAAATACACCTTTTGGTATTATGGCCAAAAAGCATTTCCAGTTCATGGCAGGCTTGAAACTTTTGGTGGTTCCTAGGTTATTCCTGAACATACGACCTAATTTCCTCACATCTGAGGGTGAGATTTTGGGTCTTCCTTCACAGTTTAGCAAAGTGCTTAGACATTCAAATAACTTGTATAAATGTATAGATCTCCTTCTTAGATCTTCACTGAGTTTTAGGATCTTTCCATTGTTCTAAAAATCTGTCAGTTCAGTCAGTGCTTCCAGAGGAACCCTTTTCATGCTGGCAAAGAGTAACTACCAGTTGTAGTCAATCATGATGACTAATACGGTAAAAGATGAAAGCTATTGTAGAACTATCGGAATATATTTGAGTCTGTGTGTAGATTAAAGGAAATACAAAAATAAATTCAAAGAAATCATTAAAAGCCCCAAAGTACCATGACATTCATGCCCATGATGAGTGTATGTAAGCTCCTGACCACAACTGTAACTTGTTTCAGTTGGTGAAATAAATAACAGAAACTATGGTAAAGAAAAAATAGTTTATTTAAGGTTTATATAACAATGACCAGATTGTACAGGACTTTGGTTTTGGTAGAATGTAGTACTGAAAACAAGAAAGGCTGAAGCTGCTTTTAACTACTGATCAGCTATTCTGTGCTTGGCTGACAGAGAGGCCTGAGAACATAAACCCAGAGACTTCAATTACACAATAATTGGGAGCCAGAGACTCAGTGTGATGAGAACATTTGAATGATAATTGCCTTCCTGCTTGAAGCCATGCTATAAAAGAAGGCTTAGGAACATGGACTTCTCTGCTGCGTCACAAAGAAAACTATATTTGTGCATCACTCATCATTTAGGTGTATCCTGTACATGAACAGAAACGTTGCCACAGCTACAGAGGTCTCAGAAACACACCACATAACAATGCAGCATTAAAGGTGATTAGTTCATTTAAATGCACAACAACGTTAATGATAATTTAATATGCTCCTCGTCATTATGCAGCGGTCAAGCCTTATTTTCATTTGAGAAAATGAGTCACTAAGTGGTCCACAGAGCCATTATTGGTATCATTAAAACATTAAATAACAACAAGCACACAGATGTAAATTGAACTCACATACAAACACAGCACAAAAGTTTTTTTTTTTTTTAAACAAACAAATGTATAATTTATTTTTTGTAGCCATTACTGGTAATAAGTGGAATCAAATGATGATGTCTAGTTAGCGTGATGGCTAGGCAACTGAACCCAGTTCCTTTAGTGCAGGTGCTGTAGCAGCTCCATTGCTTCCCTCAGTGCTGGTTTCAAATGGGAGGCTGAGGACAGAACAAGTGTGAGTATGTATTAAGGACATGAATAGAGTGGTGGTGCTAATGTGGAGTGCCCAAATGATGGCAGGTAGACAGATGCAAAGTCAGAGATTTTAAAGCAATCACCACTCTTATTCTACTGTAGGCACAATTATAACTTTATTATAATTACTGAATTTAGTACAGCAATAACTTAATGTGTCATGCCCAACACTCAAACTCACTGAGGAACTCAGGAAACTATATTCTCATTGGCTAATAACTTGGAATAGGATATATCCTGGATAATTCTCCTTTCTGACTTTCAGAACGAACATAATTTAAACCAGAATATCCGTAGTGTAGTAGCTTATTCGGCTCACCCATCACAAGAAAGAAACCAATGAGAATCTATTGAGAAGGCAAGCGTCGCAAACAGTGATATCCAGAACAAAATAATCTTGTTTCACTAAAACCTGACCATTACTCTGGCAGTAATGACAATGACAAACATAATCATGACCAGAAGCACAGTTGGATCAAAACCTATTAGAAAAAGTCTGAGCATTGCTGTCGGAGGTGCAACGATTCTTGTGAACTTTGAAGGGTTGGACAGACAATAGATGACTAGCTATTTCATAAGCTTATCGTAGGAGCTAAAAACAAACCTAATATTCTCTTCAATGACTTGAAAGTAGTTTTTCTTCCTTTGTTTTCTTTTTTTCTTGGACTTTGCTTTTTTGCAACTACAGGAGGGACTATCTCACTTTTAAAGCCAGCTTTAAGTGGCCATTGGAGAAACCGTAGTTTTTGGCACTTCATTATTTAGCTTCAGAGGTTGCTGTTTTATCCTGTGGAGTTAACGGTTTGTGCACGGCTGACTCAACTCAGCAGTCAGCACTCGGACTGGAGTACATAACCTGAGGGAGAGCTTTTTTTTTTTTTTTTTCTCAAATCTCTTTATTTGGTTTTCCAGTGTTCTTTATCATAAAGGCAACTAAGATTCAAATATAAATGATTACATATATACAATAAAAATTAAACAAAGTAAAAACAAAACAAAACAAAACAAAACAAAAAAAAGCAACAACAAACAACGTTGGACAGAGGATGTTATTTATCGAACTACCAATGAGGCTCAGTGATCATTTATATCTGTACAGTATTGAAGAAATCTATAAAAGGTTGCCAGGTTGAATGGAATTCCTCCAGCCTCCCCTTTAGTAGGAGTTTAATTCTTTCCAGCTGCAAGTGTCTCAATAAATCTTGTATTAACGCTGATGTGGTTGGAGGCACCTTTTGTTTCCAATTTAGTAGAATCAAACGGCGTGCCAGCAGCGTCACAAAACGTATCACATTATTTTGGGTGGCTGATAGGTCTACAACAACCGGCTTCACTCCAAATAAAGCACAGATTGGGTCTGGCTTAAGTGTTTTTTTTAGAATTTTAGACAAGATATGAAAGACATTATTCCAATATGTTGCTATACAGGGACAATTCCAAAACATATGCGCCAGTGAAGCAGGTTGCTGTTTACATCTTTCGCAGGACGAGTTTACATTGGGGAATATTTTTGACAGTTTCAACTTTGATAAATGGAGTCTATGTAGCACTTTAAACTGTAAGAGTCCATGACGAATGCAAACAGAGGAAGAGTGTACATTTTCCTGGGCTTTTGTCCATTGATTGTCTGTAATTCTCGTACCAAGGTCACACTGCCAGGCCTCTCTCAGATAGTCAAGTGTGTCAATTCCATCCAGTTGTAACAATGCGTTGTGAATTTTTGTTATTAGTCCTTTCTTGAGTGGATCAAACTGAAATAAGTTATCTAAGGCAGAGTCTGGGGGCCGACCTGGAAAAGATGGAAAAAGCCTCCTTACAAAGCTTCTGCTCTGTAAGTATTTGAAAAAGTCATTACTATGCAAGTCAAATTTTTCTTGCAGTTGCCGGAATATGGGAAAAACCTTGTTGATGAATAAATCCTTTATTGAGTGCAGCCCCTTGTGGTTCCGTTGGAGAAATGAAATGTTTGAAAGTGATGGTGTGAATGTTGCGTTATTCATGAGTGGAATTAGTATGGAAGCTTCCTTCAACCCGAAATGTTTCCTTATCTGTGTCCAGATTTTAATTGTATGAGAGACTACAGGATTTTTAAAGTCATGTTTAGGGATAGGGAGAGCTGAATAGATCATAGCTTCTAATAAGGAGGGGTAGCAGCTTTCATTCTCCATCGTTGTCCAGTCGGCCCCCTTAGTCCGCAACCAAAACGGCATGGAACGAGCATTACATGACCAATAATACAGACGGAAGCATGGTAACCCCATCCCTCCCTGACATGTCAGTCTCTGCAGGTAGCTTTTCTTGATTCTTGGATTCTTTCTGTTCCATATGAAATAGGATATTAAGGAGTCTAATTTATTAAAAAAGGCTTTATTAATCACAATAGGGATACACTGAAATAAAAATAAGAATTTGGGAAGAATATTCATTCTAACAATGTTTATCCTCCCTGCTAGTGAAATTGGTAGATTAATCCATTTGTCTATGTTATTTTTGGTTTCATCATATAATTTAGAGAGATTGTGTTTAAATAAACCATAATAATCCTGAGTGATATTTATTCCAAGATATTAGAACTGATTAGAAACCCGAAATGGTAAGGTATTGAAACAACTTGGGTTACCTATTGCTTTAGAGTTGACTGGGAATAGCACACTTTTAGATAAATTCAATTTGTATCCTGACACTTCTCCAAAATTCTGCAAAATTTCCATGATTACTGGGACTGATTTTGCAGGGTTAGAAATATACAGTAGTAAATCATCTGCATAAAGCGAGACTTTATGTTCTGCTTTTCCCCTTCTGATCCCTGTATATTCGTCTGTTGAGCGCAGTAGAAGAGCTAAAGGTTCAATAGCCAATGCAAAAAGCAGAGGTGAAAGAGGACAGCCTTGTCTTGTTGAACGATTCAGATCGAAATAGTCGGAGTGGACATTGTTTGTTTGTACCGACACTTTTGGTTGGATGTATAGTAGTTTAACCAGAGAAATAAATTAAGGGCCAAATCCGAACCTCGACAGGGTCGAGAAGAGATAATCCCACTCGACCCTGTCGAAGGCCTTCTCCACGTCCAAAGAAAGCAAAATTTCAGGATTAGGATTATGCTTGTCTTGCGTATAGATAATGTTTAAAAGTCTTCTAATATTAAAAAACAGCTGCCTGTCTTTAATAAATCCTGTTTGGTCCTGAGATATAATTGTTGGCAGAACCGTTTCCAGGCGTGTTGCCAAAATCTTTGCAAGTATCTTATTATCTACATTAATTAAGCTGATCGGTCTATATCAGTGGTTCTTAACCTTGTTGGAGGTACCGAACCCCACCAGCTTCATATGCGCATTCACTGAACCCCTCTTTAGTGAAAAATAAAATGTGATTTTTTTACTGGTGCACAAAATGAGCCATGGCGAAGGCTCTGCCGAACCCCTGAGACCGACTCACCGAACCCCTAGGGTTCGATCGAACCCAGGTTAAGAACCACTGGTCTATATGAAGCCGGGTCTAAAGGATCTTTTTCTTTTTTATAGATCAAAGAGATGCTTGCCTGATATAGAGTCGGCGGTAGGGCTTTTTTGTCCAGCGCCTCATTATATACTTCTAGTAACAGGGGTGAGATATGGTCTTTAAAGGCCTTGTAAAATTCCGAAGTATAACTGTCTAGACCCGGAGCTTTGGAGTTCTGTAAATTATCTATTGCTTGCTGTATCTCTTGTATAGTTATGGATTTTTCGAGTTGTTCTACTTTGTCTGGGTTGATCACAGGTACACTAAACTTGTTAAAGAACATCTCAAATAGTGCGGGGTTCTTTTTTGATTCTGAGGTGTATAAGTCTACATAGAAACTTTTGAATAAGGGAGAGCTTTTGAGGGCTCTTTTGACTTGTAAATTTTAAGTTGTTTTTTTTTTTTTTGACTAGTTTGAATGTTTTGGTCTTGTCTTCATTTTCATCCCGTTGGTCTGCTATTACCCCCTGAACACACTCTTTCTTATATCACATCTCACTGACTTTCTGGGGTGTGTGTAACAAAGGACAGCTTAGCAACAGGGTTTTTCTTTGGTCAATGATATTTGAAATGTGTCTCTTGCGGTCTCAATAAATAAAAGAAGCCTGTGTGACAAGTGGAAGGCAGCTGTTTGGGAGCAACAGGGCCAAGAGACCCAATTTTTCCACCCAGCTTAGCTCAGCTTGCCTGGCAGCCCAGAAAAGAAACTGTCACAGTCGTGTGCCTCGACAGCCTTTTCTTTTTCTTTTAGTGTGAGTTTAAGTGAGTCAAAGCAATTACCTCGGCCTGAAACCCATCAGCAGGATGTCACGTGACTCTTTTATTGTATACAAGCGATGACTAAATGGTAATTTCGTCAAACCTTTAAAGATAAATAATGGAAATTGCTTGGACTTTCTTAGTGAGCTAGCTTACGCAATCACACTCAGCCCTTCAGTTTTAAGGGTTGTTCCTGTGAGTGCAGAGTTAGTGTGTAGGTGTGAAAATGACAGGTGTCATCTCTGTTAGTGTCAGGTCATCATGGTTACATCTGAAAGCTTGACATTTCTTCAGCAGTCTTTCCAAAATCCTCAGTGTTCTCTGTGCATGTTATAGAACTAGCTGTTAATATGTTTAGGATGTATTCTTCAAAGCTTCAGTGTCATTTAAATGTGCATCAATGCAGACTTGGCCCCAGAGCTCAGCTGGCACCTTTTGTTCGCAGTCCTCACCTGTGCCTCTCGTCTTTCATCAGTAATATATTTTTGTTGATGCATAAAACCTGACAGGTTCTGTCAGAGGTGATGGTGGTGATGTAGAACCGCTTAGACTCCTTTTTCCTACTCAGAAGGACTCTGTTTCTCTCCTGTCTAAAGTGCAGATGTGTTTACATTTTAAAACAACACCTGATGTTTCTGTGAGTAAAAAAAAAAAACAGAATACACTTCTAACTGGAAAGGTAAAGATTTGTGTTTTTCATACCTTTGGCACTGCAGTCTACAGTTTCATCACATAAAACCTGATCTTCTTTGGGTATTGTGTGCAGTAGATTTTCTACTGGATCAAAGCTTTTCTTTGAACATTGGCTGCTTTTTCAATCATTTTCAGTCCAGTCCTTGTACCCGACCATTTAATGATGACTTTTTTTTTGCTAAGCTAGTCTAATCACTCTTTAACCCTAGCCTAATCATCAACTTAATTAAGCATATTAAAGGCACCTATTTGAAAAGACAAACTGGTGTTGTGTTTATACAAATTTTAAATTGTAATTTAGAAACTTTGCTACTAGCAGCCAAGTGCAAAAAGGCAAAATGTGTTAAGCTGGATCTACAAAAAATGCCAAAGATTGCACAGTTTGTATATAACTTTCTCTTCACCCCTTCAACAGACAGGTGACCTACAGTTCATCTATGTGTTTCAGCCCTGACTGCTGGGATAGGTTTTATCGGATTCGTTGACTCAAATAGTGGATGCGATGCCTTCTTAACAGAGGAAAACAAAAAAGGAAACAAACCAAATACAGAGGATATTTCAGTCTGCTGAAGAATGTCCCGTCTTGAGCAACTGTTGCAAAATCCCTGTACTCTTGGACTGATACACCATGGAAATGCTGAAATGCTGGTGGATCTGTCCCAGCTGTGTTTCAGAAAAAAAGAATGTGGACTTTTGGTCAAGCCTCTTATGTGTGGTCATAAACTGTCTATTGAATGGCCGTGTGACGAAATGCATTTCCGTTTTTGGCTCTTTTCTGTCGGCCTCATTTTTCAGTGCTGGAGGTTTAGTTTACATTTTACTTCTTGTTTATCTTCAGAGTTTAATTTCCTGACATTAACGCAAGCAACTAAGAATCCTCAATCTCATGTTTCAGTCTCATCTCAAGTGTCACGTGAAAAAACAAGTATTAGAAACAATCCACAAAAATGAGAGGCAACATTTTTTTCTTTCATTTTTGTATGTATGTTTTTTTCTTTTTTTTGGAGCAGCCTGTAAAGTACTGAATGAGTAGGACATGAGAGAGACAGTGAAGAGGAACAATTACCTGTACTGGTGAACGGTAGCCAGCAAATATCCCCATGGCAACCTTTTCCCCAATTCTGAGAATCATAATGATGACGAATGCAAAAGGAGGCTGACCTCTTATGTAATTTGTATAATGCATAACTGTAACACTGTCCAGAGAAAATATATCTAATATTCAATGTTCAATTTTTTGTGCTTGCTTGTGCCTCCTGCAGCCTGTACTTCATGCCACCCTAAAAAAATAGTTGCTGCTCTTGATACTGCATTTTAAAAAATTAATCACCTGTAAGAGATCTAAAGTTTGTCACTGCTGTTTAAAATTTAAAGACAGGCGGAGAGCTAACCTAGGATTTTCTCAGCCTGTCACATACGTTCAGACCGCAGCGCATCATCCCTCTGGGAAGCCGGCGTTCACCTGGGGCGCCTCCAGCTCTCTGCGACTCATGCAGGGTTTGGGTAAGATAGCGAATCAAGGAGCGATGACAGCTGCACACTCAACAAGTCTATAGGAAACTGCAGAGGCTTTACTGCAGGACAGGTCAGTCTATTGTAATGAAGTTTTAAATCAATAATCAATAGAAAATGCAAGCTCAGGTGCTCTGACCTTTGTTCTAAATCGAACATAGAAATGCATGACTGCTTCTTCAGGTCACAGCTCAGTGAATTAAGTAGTTTTAGTGAAGGACTTAAATACGGCGACACACAACATGGAAGAACGAGACAATTTTAACAACCCTGAAGCCACTTAAACGAGAAATGACGTCAATAATGATCTGCATTTTCCTAGCAATTTTCCAACAATACTTCAGGCTAAAAAAATAAATAAAAATAGTGTCTACATGAAGTGGTTGGCAATAAAATATGTTTTAAATGGGTGGTCACAGAGATAGTTAGTGGTTACAAAATTGTAGATTTTCAATTGTCACGCAACCTGCTGCAGTTTCTCCCTGTCCATCTGAACCATATGACACACTTGATGTTAAATACTTTGAGCTGCTGTTGTATATGGAAGCCCGTTTCCGCCACTAAAAAATAAAAGAATCCATAACTCGAAATTTCGAGCTATTTTCTTGAAATTTTGAGTTATTTTCTTGAAATTTTGACTTATTAACTCAAAATTTTGCGAAAAGTAGCTCGAAATTTCGAGTTAGCACTGCCAATCAGTAATCTATGTGGATGACGTCATTTTCTTGTTACCCGGAAGCTGAAGCCCTCAGGTACAAATGCTACAGCTAAGCTGCCGGTGTTACATCCGGTCATGAATGCATAGATTGCTGATTTTTTTCAGCGTGGCTTCAAAAATGATGAAATCCTTGTGTTATTTGCTGAATCACATGGCGTTACTATCAGCAAACGTACTCGCGAAAGCGTCAATTTGTTGCGATCTGGTTTTGAGTGTGCGTTACTCTGCACCATATGCTTCGGGGTAACAAGAAAGTGACCTCGTTCACGTAGATTACTGATTGGCAGAGCTAACTCGATATTTAGAGAAAAGTAACTTGAAATTTCGAGTTATGGATACATGTTTTTTTTGTTGTTGATTTTTTTAGTGGCGGAAACTGGCTTCCATAGATTGTAGGAAGGCTGTAATGCAGAGGAAAATAAATGTAAATTTAGACCCATAATGTGAACTGTTAATAAGCAGTCTGACAAAAGGTGTTTGGACTTTAATTTGTAAGCATAATGTACAGACTTTAAAAAAATGCAAGCAGGGTTTAGCTACATTTTTGATTGATTTCTTGATTGAGTCCATGCTGCATGCCTTCAACATTCTTTATTAGATTCACTTCAATTTACTATCCAATAAAGGGAGATAGAAATTGGGGTCACACATCTTATGTGTTGGTGTGCACTCAGCAGCCTTTTATTAGGTACAGCTCGCTAGTACAAGGTTGGACCAACCTTTTTCTTAATTCTACGATTGAACAAGTTGCAGGAAACATTTCTAGGGAGTTTGCTCCATCTTGACATGACAGCATCACACCATTGTCAGTTGTCAATTTGTCTGCTGCACCTCCATGATAAGACTCTCCTGTTCCACCAAATCCCAAAGGTGCTCTATCAGATTGAAATCTGGTGACAGTCGAGGCCATTTGAGTAACATGTTCAAGAAGCCAATTTGAGTGATCCTAGCTTTGTGAGGTGATGTGTTCACCCAGAAGATGGGTACATTGTGGACATTAATAGCAACACACAAGCAGGCCGTGGGGGTTTAATTTTCAAATCAATTCAGTTTTATTCATATGGCGCCAAATCACAACAGCAGTTGTCTCAATGCACTTTATATTGTAAGGTGAAAACTCAAAAATATATAGAAAACCCCTACAATCAGATGACCCCTGTGAGCAAGCACTTGGCAACAGCGTAAGGGAAAACCTACCTTTTAAAAGGAAGAAACCTTGGGCAGAACCAGGTTCAGGAAAGGGCAGCCATCTGCCACGAGGGTGAGGGGAGGAAAACAGCAAGAGAGTGAGAGACCATAATAACTCATTATTAAAGGCAGAGTGGTGTATAAACGCATAGTAAGTGAAAAAGTTGAGTGAAGAACAACTCAAAAGTCTTGGCCTATGTCAACATAACTAAGGGAGGATTTAGCCTCACCTAGTCCAGTTTAAATGATCCTCAGTTTAGTAATAAGGGGTCCAAAGTATGTAGAGAAAATATAACCCTTACCACTGCACCACCACCAGCTGTCTGACCCACTGGTACAAGGCAGGATAGAGTCACGCTGTCATGTTGTTTATGCTGAATTCTGAGCCTATACCATCTGAATGTCACAGCAGAAATTGAGACTCATCAGAAAACTCATTTTCTAATCTTCTATGATCCAATTATTGGTGAGGCTCATTTTCCTGTTCTTAGTTTGGTGGGTTTTCAGAACCTTCTCTGTAAACTCCAGACATGGCTGTGTGGGATAATCTCAGCAGATCAGCAGTTTTTGAAATACAGACCAACACCAAGAACCACATTCAAAGTCAATGAAATTACTTTTTCCTTCTCATTTTGATGATCAGGTTGAACCTCAGCAGGTCGTCTTGACAGTCTGTACATGTCTAAATGCATTGAGGTGCAGCTATGTGATTGGCTGATTTGTTATTTGTGTTAACAAAGAGTTGAACAGGTGTACTTAATAAAGTGACTAGCGAGCGCATATCTACAGCAGTCACGTGGTTTTGTGGGGCATTTACAAAAGTAGAGATTATGGAAATAATATGATTTGGTTAGTTGTTTAAAATCTAATGAAGACTTGTGGCAAAAGTGTCAAAGCTATGACCGCTGTGCTTCAGATATTTCACGTTTCATTACATTAACTTTCTAAAAGTACACAAACTTTAACAGTGGCAATTTGGGGTCAGTTTTTTCAACCAAAAAAAAGAAGTTTCCATTATAGCCTGTCTGGTTAAATCTTTTCCTTCCATTAACGTTAAGTACTGCATAACCAAAAAGGCAAGTTTATTCATTCAGTTCTTGCTTTAATTCAGAGAAGCGCTGTTAATGAATGCAGCGTACACAGAGCAGCTCGAAAATGCTCATGCACTGTGCAGCTCCATTATTTAATTTCACAGTCGGTATTTCTTGTAGTTTAACTTCAATGAGATTCAAAAGGCTTAACATTTTTACTTTCTCATTATGTACCAGTGTAGACAGCTGACATTTAGTGTTGAACATGACTGTAATTTCTAATTCAGCTGAGAGCCTATTGCGCAGACACTTGGCACACCGGCGTTGATATAATGTGACATTTTGTTTTCTAAATTTGCCCACTTGAGCAGAAGCATTAGGTGACATTGAGTGCTTTATTATTTTCCTTTAATTTACTTGACCTTTGTTTAAACAGATTTATAGGTGACTTTATTACTGAGGCAGGAGAATCAGCAAAACCATTCAAACAAGGCTCATAGGTAATAAAACAGGAGAGTGCTACATTGAAAAGAGGACTAATTGTTGCATTGCTGTCCCCTTTGTCACACTCAAGCGTGACTGATATTGCAGTTATGTGGATGCTTACCTACTAAAGCATAAACGCATGTACCTTCAACTGCAGCTCATTAGAATGATGAAAAATAGAGATTCTTTATAAAAAAATGACACAAGATTTTAAGTGACAGAGATCTGAACAAACATTTCTTTAAAAAAAAGGAAATGTTGGCTGATTTGGCCAATAGAGGGCAGTAGTGCCTCACAGGAAACACCTTGACATTATGCAAGTAGTTGTTGTGCTTTAAAGAGTCATGATAACAAAACCAACAGTAGTCACGAATTGCAATAGACTGGTCAGAAATCTTTCCAGGTTATTCTGTGAGGGTGAGAGACATGTAGCTCATGATGATCAACCATGACAGCAGGCTGTCCGCTCCTTCAGGCACTTTCTCCATGCCATGCGACCAAACGGCTGTCAGACATGACAGTTTCTCATGTTCTGGTGACAGCAGGCATCAAAGCTTCAGTGTCTTGGAGGATAGTGAGGGACAGAGGCGGCAAACACAGAGGCAGGCTGATGTGCTGACGGACGCCCAGCGATCTCGTTTAACACGCCAGCGATCACAGAAACACAAACTAGCAGGCATTTGGATGGATGCATATATAGATGTGTCAGAAAACAGATGGATGCATTGTTCAGGAAATACATAGTCTGCAACCATTTTTTTTTTTTTTTGATGAAGCAAAGTTAAAAATCTTGCTGTATAGAATTTAAAATGATTGCGCAAATATTAATTCAATTAGGAATCAACATGATCCATTAATCAGACCCTGTGCCTGTCTGTAGCTGACAGACAGCAAACACAGAGATGCTGTCTTCCTTCTGAGTCCAGCTTCAAAGACATGAGTGTTTATTTTATCCACGTCCAAGGAGACATAATAAAACCAGAAGGATTTTGATCGGACCAAAGGTTTATGGAAAGGCTGAGGTTAAAATGGTGCAGAGAAGGAACCGTTGAATTCAGTTAAGATATGTGGCCTTGTTTGGGCTCAGCAGGGATGATATTTATATACTACATAAGATAAAATACTTTAAATGACTGAGCTCTCGAGGCTTTGTAACAATATTCTCCCAGCAGACCGAAGTCACAATAACCCCAATCAAAGAGTGCTTGGAGTTCTGACCCCATCTGCTGGATTTAACAGGGCAGAACACACAGCGGTGATGAAGTTTTCCCGTAGACTGACGACTATTTTTCAGTCATCTTTACGTTCATGTTCCTTTAAGTGCAAGGAGAATATGTTGGAGTTGGGGAAAAAAGGATAAACATCAGTGCACGCAATAAAAATATTAGCATGTTAACCCAGTTTTAAAACTCACACTGGCTCATAAGCTGCAGGCTGCTGATTTATGGCATTATTGGATGAGTATGATGACAGATTTACCAGTGCTTTGCTTTGGGGAGAAGTCTATTTGAAGAAAATGTGTTGTTTCGGGGCAGAGGGCAGAATGAATATGTGCAACTTGCCTGCAACAAGGTGCCAGATGAACCTCCTGGGCACCAAAAAGACTTATTTTTAGCAAAGGAACCATGCAGGAAGATGAACTTGCTGGACTTTTGAAAAGACTCAGTGTCAGTAAAATGACCTCTTTTCATAAAATGTAACAGAAATCAGTTTTATCAACATCACAGTTACTCTTTTAGTAGACCCTAAGACCGTTTTTTAATTTGCCTTGTGCGTGCATGTACGTTTGTGTTTCATGTGTTTATTATCGTGCAATATAATAATCATTACGCTTAAAATAACAAACACTTCAGTGGGTTGATTCAGGACAAAGAAGCTCGAGAAAGCCTGGGCTGTCTGTCAAGATAAGCTTTATTTATATTTGCTGGTGCCAGATGGGGCAATATATATTTTTAACAGCAGACAGTTCTCCAGGGCGCCACAAATAAATACATTTATTGATTCTTTTTTCAGTTTATACAGGGAAGAACCTTTTGTCTAAATGTTTGCAGGGCTTATTCCCTTTCTCTATCTGCCTCTTGTATTTTCTTTTTCTTTGTTTCTTTTTCTGCCCGTCGTGCTCTTGGCTTCTTATTCGCATCTCTTGTTCCTTTGGCTTCTTGTAATTTAAGGGGAGATTTTCTGGTTTAAAGCTTTCTCTGTATTCCCCACTGTGGCTCAGACTGCGTGTTCCTTGTGTTTTTTTTTCCACCCAGTCACCTCGCTCTGCTGCATACCAGCTTTACTGTGTCTCATATAAAAACATGCACAATGGCTCTCACAATCACAGAGTGTTGTTGCTACCCAAGTGTAATTTTATCAGCACGAAACCTTGCAGATTTTGTGGCACATTAAAAAAAGAAGGAGTGAAGTCCACGGGGTTATAACCTTTTTGTTGTTGGCCCACATTTTCATAGAACATAAACAAAACTGCACAAGTTCATAGAATAACTTTGTGTTATTTTCCTGGGGATTTTTTAAAAATCATTTCCTGGGAATCTTCTGAATTTAAAACCCTTAAATTGATCACCCCCTAAAGAATGAATGTTTGAGTGAGTAAAATATTACTTACATTTAGTAGTTATATAAAAAAGAGCCAATCCATATTGTGCAATAAATTGTACAAAAAGTGTTTTTTTTCCCTTTTTCATATGAACATGATGTACACTCACTGCCTGTTCAACGCCCTGATTTCACAAATGGATGATCAGCCAATCACATGGCAGCAACTCACTGCATTTAGGAATGTAGACGTTGTCAAGATGGCCTACTGAAAATGTGATTTAAGTGACTCTGCATGGCAGGTTTTTTGGGTCTGAGCATTTCAGCCTGCTGATTGCTAATCTGATGGGATTTTCCCACACACAACCATCTCTAGGGTTTACAGAAAGTGATACAAAAAAAGAGAAAAATAACTTAACAGCTCAGGCTGCTTCTGATGTTTTCTTGGCACTCTTTGGATCCCTTATTACCAACTGAGCATCATTTAGTCAACACAGCCTACCTGAGTATAACTGCTGACCATGCCCATCCTTTTATGATCACGGTGTGTACCCATCTTCTGGCTGCTTCAAGCATGATAATTCAAAATGTCACAAAACTGAAATCATCTCAAACGGGTTTCTTGAACATAACAATGAGTTCACTGTACTCAAATGGCCTCCACAGTCACAGATCTCAATTCACCTTTGGAATGCGGTGGGATAGGAGATTTGCATCATGGATGTGCAGCCAACAAACTTGCAGCAGCTGTGTGATACTATCGCTGTTAATGTGGACCAAAGAAATGTTTCCAGCGCTTTTTTTAAACCTGTGCCATAAAGAATTCAGGCAGTTCTGAATTCTTGACCTGATACTAGCAAGATGTAACTACCAAAGAGGCCATATGAATACTTACCCACTGACTAGGTGGACAAGAAGTTTATTGCTGTGATTTAGTTCCCTGTTGCTGCTGTCATTTTCAACCATGTACAGTTGTTTTTATCTTTGATAACCTTGCTCTATGTCATCTGCAAAGACAAACAATGTTAGCAAGTAGCTAGTGAACGTATGAAAGCATAGACTGTATGTTGAAGATGGGCTCTGTGACATAACTAATTGGCTTGTTTACTAACCGGCGCCTCAGTTATAGCATTTTGGTAATGGGATTTGGACAGCAGTGCGGAGGGCTATGTTATCAGCTAATGCTGATAGCTCTATGCAAGAATCTCAAACAGACACAGATAACCAATTTAAGATGACATAGCAGCAAAATACAGCCTCATTATGTTTCTGTTTCAACTTGTGTTGAAATTGCAGACTTCAAACTATATACCAGTTTTAATTGTGTTGATAGGCCATGTAGAAAAAAGTTCAGATTAAAAAAAATATATGCAATTCAAATTATATGTGGCAAGTTTTAAATGGTTGTACAAAAAAATGCCAGAGCCATTGGTTTCATTTTTAGGTAAATAGTTGTTGTATATATGTCCCGGATCCGGTTCCGGGGACTCGGGGTTCGTGAACAGTGTGAACCATTATTGTTATTGTTATTATTATTGTTATTAGTGTATTGGATGTATGTTTGCTGCACTGTGCTCTTGTGTTCCATGCTGGTGTGGGTGTGTGGGTGTCTGCGGGTGTGACTGAAGAATGAAGGACAGCCACCTGCAGGCCTGATGGGCGTGGCCCTTCCGGCTGCCGGTCACGCCTAGGTTCTCACACACCTGCTTCTGATCGGGCTCGTACTTAACAGAGCGATGGAGCTTCCTCCGGGGCAGGATCGTTGAGTTAGACTCCATGTCAGTGTTGATAGTGCTGGTCAGTGTATGCCTGCTGGAGTTGGTGCCATAATGGCTGTGTCTGTCGTTTTTTCTCAGGAGGACAGCAGAACACAGGACTGCAAGACACATGGGGTGTGCGAAGGCACAGGGCAGAGAGCACGAGATACCAGCACTTAGGGGAAGACACGTCACGGGAGTCGAGGTAGCACTTTGGAGATTTATTGTATGGTGTACATTTACCTCACTGTAAATAAATCCACTGCTCATTCCACTAAGTCCAGCGTTTGGGTCCTTTCTCCAACATCCCCCCACGGTCTGCCACCCAGACCATGACAGAACGATCCTGCCAGATGGACCTGTGAGACCTGTGGCTGGAAGCGCACGCGGAGGTTTTACGGTGCGCTGTGGAGAAGCGGTTGCAGGAAACACTGACTTGTTTTCCCTGGGTGTTGGACAATCTTTTTCCGATTGTGGCGGATTTCCTGCTCAACACCCTTCACCTCCACTCTCCGATCCAGGCTGCCCCCCCACCCGGCCAGCCTGAAGTTCTTCAGCCCGACATGCCGGCCCCGACGTCTACCCGGAAACGACATTCGCGCCGTCGGCATTCCTCACCGCAGCCGACCTCCTGGACATCTCAAGAGCCGGCTGTGGTGAGTAATAAGGACACTTTTTCATTTCTCACCCCGTCTGCTTTTTTGTTTACAGTGGATGGTGACACCGCTGACGCTGCTGCAAGCCGGCCAACGGTACAGCTAGCGCCGCCTCATTCAGCGGTCTCCACACCACTCGCTGCTTCACCATCTGCAGTTGTAGCGCCGCCGTCATCTCATCCACCTGCAGTCACCCCTCAGCCATCTTCTTCACCGGCTGCTGCTTCGCCACCCGCACCTGCCCTGCCCGAGCGGGAGCCCGGCGAGCCACCGGCTGAGGAGCGGGAGCCGCTCGGCGAGCCACCAGTTGAGGAGCGGGAGGAGCCCGCGCCGCCTGCAGAGGAGCCTGCAGAGGAGCTCGGCGAGCGGGAGGAGCCCGCGTCGCCTGCAGAGGAGCCTGCAGAGGAGCTCGGCGAGCGGGAGGAGCCCGCGTCGCCTGCAGAGCAGCCTGCAGAGGAGCTCGGCGAGCGGGAGGAGCCCGCGCCGCCTGCAGAGCAGCCTGCAGAGGAGCTCGGCGAGCGGGAGCCGCAGGAGGAGCTCGCGCTGCCCGAGCAGGAGCTCAGCGAGCGGGAGGAGCTCGCGCTGCCCGAGCAGGAGCTCAGCGAGCGGGAGGAGCCAGCCCCGCCAGCTGAGGAGCCCGGCGAGCCGGAGGAGCGCAGTGAGCCGGAGGGGCCCGCACCGGAGCTCAGCGAGCCCCAGCGGGAGCTCAGCGAGCGGGAGGAGCCCGCGCCGCAGCCTGTCGAGCTCAGCGAGCCGGTGGAGCTCGCGCTGCCCGAGCCGGAGCTCAGCGTGCAGGAGCCGGAGCTCAACGAACCACCAGCTGAGGAGTTCAACGAACCGGAGGGACCGGCGTTGCCAGCGGAAGACCTCGGCGAGCTGGAGGGACCCGCTCAGCCGAAGCCGGAGGTCAGCGAGCCGGAGGGACCTCCACGTCTAGCGCGCCATCCACGCCGCCCACGTCTAGCGCGCCCTCCACGACATCCACGCCGCCCACGTCTAGCACGCCATCCACGCGATCCGCGTCCACGACCTCCACGCCGTCCACGTCCAGCACGTCGGGGATTATGGGCCATTCTACTCCGCCGCCGCCACCGGACCCGTGGCCGTCCGCCAGAGCTGTCACACGGCCGCCCCCGGACCCGTGGCCGTCCGCCGGAGCTGTCACACCACCGTCACCGGCCCCGTGGCCATCGGCCGGAGCTGCAACACCGCCGTCACCGGGCCCGTGGCCGGCCGCCGGAGCTGTCACCGGATCCGTGGCCGCCCGCCGGAGCTGTTGCGATGCCGCCGCCACCGGACCCGTGGCAGGCCGCCTGATGCATTCTGTTGCTATCACGGGACCCGGGGCAGGCCACCGGAGGAGCAGCGCTGCCACCGGACCCGTGGCAGGCCACCAGAACTGTTCCGCTGCTGCTGCCGGACCCGTGGCCGCCCAGAGCTGCTGCGTTTCCATCAAGGGGTTAGAGGTAGAACTGTTTTGCCGCCACTGCCTAACCCACAGCAGGTCCCGCTTGTTTTGCCGTCCTGCGGGTCGGCCACCAGAACTGTGTTTGCTGCCACTGGACCGGGGGATTGGACTGTTGAACTGTGTTTTTCTTTGTTGCTTTGTGGTGGCTGTTTAGCGGAGAGGTTTTGGGAAACTTTTTGGGAAATTTTTAGGGAAATGAGTATTTTGTCCACATCATCCTCTTCATGCATGTTGTCTTACTCCAAGCTGTATAGGCTCGAAAGCCTACTACCAATTAAGCATATTAGGTGATGTGCATCACTGTAATGAGAAGGGGTGTGGTCTAATGACATCAACACCCTATATCAGGTGTGCATAATTATTAGGCAACGTCCTTTCCTTTGGCAAAATGGGTCAAAAGAAGGACTTGACAGGCTCAGAAAAGTCAAAAATAGTGAGATATCTTGCAGAGGGATGCAGCAGTCTCAAAATTGCAAAGCTTCTGAAGCGTGATCATCGAACAATCAAGCGTTTCATTCAAAATAGTCAACAGGGTCGCAAGAAGCGTGTGGAAAAACCAAGGTGCAAAATAACTGCCCATGAACTGAGAAAAGTCAAGCGTGCAGCTGCCAAGATGCCACTTGCCACCAGTTTGGCCATATTTCAGAGCTGCAACATCACTGGAGTGCCCAAAAGCACAAGGTGTGCAATACTCAGAGACATGGCCAAGGTAAGAAAGGCTGAAAGACGACCACCACTGAACAAGACACACAAGCTGAAACGTCAAGACTGGGCCAAGAAATATCTCAAGACTGGTTTTTCTAAGGTTTTATGGACTGATGAAATGAGAGTGAGTCTTGATGGGCCCGTGGCTGGATTGGTAAAGGGCAGAGAGCTCCAGTCCGACTCAGACGCCAGCAAGGTGGAGGTGGAGTACTGGTTTGGGCTGGTATCATCAAAGATGAGCTTGTGGGGCCTTTTCGGGTTGAGGATGGAGTCAAGCTTGTTAAAAAAGGGTATAAAAGAAGAAAAACTAATGACATGGCCTCCTTGTTCACCTGATCTGAACCCCATTGAGAACCTGTGGTCCATCATCAAATGTGAGATTTACAAGGAGGGAAAACAGTACACCTCTCTGAACAGTGTCTGGGAGGCTGTGGTTGCTGCTGCACGCAATGTTGATGGTGAACAGATCAAAACACTGACAGAATCCATGGATGGCAGGCTTTTGAGTGTCCTTGCAAAGAAAGGTGGCTATATTGGTCGCTGATTTGTTTTTGTTTTGTTTTTGAATGTCAGAAATGTATATTTGTGAATGTGGAGATGTTATACTGGTGTCACTGGTAAAAATAAATAATTGAAATGGGTATATATTTGTTTTTTGTTAAGTTGCCTAATAATTATGCACAGATATCCCCCTAAAATAGCTAAAACTAAAAACAAACTAAAAACTACTTCCAAAAACATTCAGCTTTGATATTAATGAGTTTTTTGGGTTCATTGAGAACATGGTTGTTGTTCAATAATAAAATTATTCCTCAAAAATACAACTTGCCTAATAATTCTGCACTCCCTGTAGTTACCCAGTTTTGGGTATTGACTCCAGTTACTGATTTGCATTTTCCATTTACTTCCACACTCGTCTGCACTGATTTTTCCAATTAAATAGGGTCATTTACACCTCACTAATTTACAAGGCAAAGTGAGGTGTGTTCAGCAAGCACGGGACTAAAGGTTACTTGCACCAAACTCTTTTAGTGCTCAGCAAAGTCAAAAAAAGTATATATTTGGAAATGATGAATCATTTACATGTCAGTAAGTCATTACATGTCAGCTTCTGATCAATAGCACCTTGTTTCAAAGCTTGTGCGGTTTAGGAAAATTATTTACATATTCATTTTTGTGTGTGTCAAGTTAGATCATGTAGAAATGTCTGTTGGATGAAGGATGAGCAGCTCATAGCTGTTTCCATCAATTTTTTATGTTTATACATTTGGCTGAGCAGCACTCACGTGAGGGGAATTTTATTTTGCCAAGTGAAGGTGACCTCAGGGAAGAGCTGAAAGATTCTTCTTGTCTGTGTTTTTTTCTGTTGGAGTCTTGTCTCATAACGCGGCTAACTCGTGCTTGGGCACAGGGGGTGGAAACAAACGAAGGGCTTCCCATGTGAAAGTGGTTCCCTTACAGACCAGCAAGAGCCTTTGTCCTAATTAGCAGGAATGAGTTACGGCTGGAAAAGCTGAGCTCAGGCAGGAGATGGGGCTGAGATGGAGCAGCAGCAGTAGCCATACTGCCGTGCAACAACTGTTTCAGCACTGAAACTGTTGACCTGCTTGCCAGCAGGGCTCCCTGCATCTACTGATTGAAAACAGCAAGGCTCAAAGGCTTACACTGGACATGAAGGTGAGATTTTAATTCACTGGTTGACAGAATCCCAAAAACATATTGTGGGAACATGCACTGTTAAAATGCAGCTAACAGCAGCTTTTGTGAGACAGGTAAAACTCCAGTGGGTTCAGGCCAGGGTAAAGTACACTTCTGGGATCGCTTACCAACCCCTTCAGTAGCTGATCCAGGAACTGGAGTCTGGAGATGATGTAAGACCCACTAAACAACAAAGACTCACTTGTGCCACTGTGCCACGCATTGCCTCAGAGTGCACTCCAGATGCACTGTGCTTTATGTGGGTTTATGTTTCAGGAAGAAATACCTGCAAAAAGGTTTGGCGTTATACATTAACAACCATCCTGACTGTTTAATTTGTAATACAGAACTGCAGACTAGCCTTTGCCTCCCCACCAATTGGCAATCTACAGGGATGAAAAATGAAGCCAGAATCTGCAGTTCCTTTAGTGGCCACATGAGGTCCTCTTCACAAGGAGTTGATGTATGAAGAAATAAAAACAAAACAAGCGAGCAAATAAAGTAAGAAAGGGGGAAAAAAGTGAGAAAAAAAAAACACGTTGATAGCCTGCTAAACTTCTGTGGCCAATTTTTGAGATATTTATGAGAACCATAAATATTTTTTTACTGACTTGGTAGCAACTGTGAACACAATTGCTTATTATCGCCTCATAAAGTTGATATACTAGGCATTTTCACAAATTGTTGCCTATTTACAAGGAAATGCATAAAGCAACTTTACCTTGTAGATGGATTTCTTCCGATTTAAGTCTCCACTAACTTCATTATATTTTTTAAGTAGCTGATAACCTCATCTGCTTCTCGTCATTAGCACCAAACGACAACGTCGGCTTATCTGAGATTTTGCTTGCTGTTATTACATCATCTCAACATGCTAAAGAAGATTATTAATACCCATAAGTAATCCAAAAGGATCAGGAACAAAAGGTAAAAAGCAAAACAAAACAAAAAACATCCTTATCATTTCAACATAGCAGACTCATTCCATTCATTATGAAACTGGTTAATTGATGGTGATCTAAAGAATAACTTACCTCTCAGATTTTCTGCTTCTTCAGTGTGTTTATAGAGTTAAAGTGTATTTTAGAGTTAGTGTAGTGTAGAGTCCATCTATACATCTGATTTAAGGTTGGATGGGGGCCGATACCTGTCCCAACTGTCACGAGGCAAAAGGATGAGTAGACCCTGGACAGGTTTTCAGTCTACTGCACAGCAAAGGCAGACTGATTTTGATTTTCCAGGAGCAAGGCAATTTGGGAATGACTGGTTAGGATTCCAAAGGTAGTAGGTGTTGTCAGAAGGTGGACGGGCAGGCAAGTATTCAGCAATTCCTTACCAGACAATGCAGGAGAAAATGGAGAAAATTTGAGGAGACTGCACCCTTCTGTCGATGAAAGACGTCTTTGCAACCAATAAACAACAATCTAGCAGCGATTGGGAACATCAGCTGGTCCTTAAATACTGTCACTGATGGCCTGATGAGAATCAGGTGTGTAGGCTGAAACCAGGGGGCTCAATCAGCAGGTGGAGTCTGAGGCAGGACTTGCACATCCTCAATGAAGGCCAAAACATTAGTGAAGAGAACAGAGGAATCCTAACCATCCCAGGACAATCACAGGAACCAGTTTGAGTTCATCTGAACTTTTTAACGTGTTATGTTAACCTGTTGGAAGCAGCCATACTTTACGGTCCAATAGTAAGGGGCTCACATCATTATTATTATTAGATCACCACCAGCAGCCTAAATCATTGATACCAGGCAGGATGGATCCATGATTGTTGTTTGTGCCAAATTCTGACCCTGTCTTTAGAATGTCACAGCACAAATGTACTCATCAGACCAGGCAATGTTTATCTGTGTGTGACCCGGTATGGTCTTCTGCTGCTGCAGCCCATATTTGTAATGAGGGGTTGTTTGAGTTACTGGGTTACTCCGATGACTTCCTGTTCCATCAAGTTGTTTTGTTTTGTTTTTTGCTGAGAGAACTGCCACTCACTGGATGTTTTTATGCTGCATTCAAAGTCAGGCAAATCACCTTTGCCCCCCCCCTATTCTGGTGCTCAGTTTGAATCTCAGCAGGTCACCTTGATCTTGTCTACTGAGCTGCTGCCATAGTTTATTCAATTAGATATTAAAGTGGGGCAGACAGATGGCCCATTAATCATCTGTTATTTTGTTTTTTGAATAATGTAGAATGATGACTTTTCTTCATGTGGAAACCATTAGGCCTACTATAATATTTGTTCTGTAGTAGTTTGCTCTGAAAATTACATAAATAATCTTACAAAAAAACATCTATTACAATCCTGATCTGTTTCAGATGATTACAAATTCAGGTTATCCCAGTATTGATGCATAGTGATGAAGAATGGATTCTCTTTGCATGTGAAAGCACATGTGCCACTAGAACACTGTGTAATTTATGGAGGCATTTTATCCAGGTGTTCTATTGAGAAAATGTAATAAAATAAAAATCTAATAAAAATAATGAAGGCTCTACACTGAATTCTCCCCTTTTTTCCACAGTAATCATCATATGACCAACTCTGAAAACTGAAAACATCTTAAAGATCTAACCTTCTCATGTCCCCATTTTATTGTTTTTTCCATTAATTTCCAGGTATGTCTGTCTGTTAATTTTGTGATTTTAATGAGTCATCCACATACTTTAGGGGATTTGTAAAGGGCAGGGAATTTCACATGGGAAGCGGACAGTGATGTGTTTTTCCATCTCACGTGCAGGACGTCCAGGAAATGTCTGGCTGCAGCTGGAGTCACAACACAGAGCAGCCCGTGGCCTCTCTGCTCTGCAGGATCCTGATCAGGGTCGTGACTGTTTCTCTTTGCACAGTAAAGAGGGTCTTAAATGCTTAAATAGAGCTTTTTGCATTATTTTAATTTGGTATTGGCTACACACTTTTTCAAACTGAAGTGCTTTATAAATGATCACTGCTTATTAAATTAATTGGTTCATCAAAGCTTCAGTAGGCAGCTGAGATACAAATGATTTTTTTTCCAATGAAAGTCAGCAAAAAACACTTTACAGTCAAAGTGTTTTTCAAATCTGACAGCCTTCCATGAAACAGATCAGAAAAGTTTAACATTAAATAAAATAATTTTAATAAGATATATTTTTAAGTTACTTTATCTTCTAATAATCACCTCTTTGGCGATTGGGAAACTTGCAATATCTCAAACATGTTGAAAGGACACTCTTGCTACTGTTCTAAGCTGCAGGTCAGTGGTGATCTATTTTTGATAATGTCAGGATATTATTGCAGTTAATTA
The DNA here is from genome assembly GCF_964374335.1 of Astatotilapia calliptera. Lineage (NCBI taxonomy): Eukaryota > Metazoa > Chordata > Actinopteri > Cichliformes > Cichlidae > Astatotilapia > Astatotilapia calliptera. The sequence continues at coordinate 17,457,936 of NC_137436.1, forward strand.
AAACTGCTGTGGCCTTGTTGCAGTCTGAAGGGAGAGTATTTGTTCTGTCTTCAGAGGTGCAATGTAGTTTAAATACACAACACTGCTATAGTGGTTACAGAGATATTCCAATGGGAGCACAAGAACAACAGTGAGCCCCTTTTATCTGCTTGTTTTTCTTCCTGTAAACGACTTAAGGCTTATTAAACATAAGGTGAGCAAAACTGAGCGAAGCTGCAGTTCAAAATAAAATACATGGAATGGGAGCCCAAATAATAAATATCACAGTGAAGCAACGTTTTCTTTTCCTAGAGTGTTTGTGGCCTTTGGATTATTGTTTTGATTTCACAGCTTGGTGATATTATGGTGTGAAGGAAAGCTGCATTTTCAAGATACCTGGACCATAATGTTTTCTCTTGTTTTTAAACGATTGTGAAGCACTTTGGTCAACTCTGTTGTTTTTTAAATGTGCTATACAAACAAATTTTGAATTGAATTGAACAGTATGCTCTGATATTGACATGAGGAAAAGTACTGGTACTGGTTTTCAAAAATTAATTTGATGTGCAGAGCTCCAGTAACCATAGAGAGATAAAGCTGATGAGCCACACCACGAAGATATAGGAAAGCAGTGTGTCTTTGTGCTTAGAAAGAGCACTACAGATTTGATGCTTGCTTTGAGAGTGTTGATGGAGAAGGATCTAGAGAAAGAACCTAGTGCAGTGCCACGAGAGGAGCTGTGGAACTAAATGAAGAAGTCAGGAGTGGCAGAGAAGTATGTAAGGGTGGTGCAGGACATGTATGAAGATAGCGAGACAGAGGTGAGTGTGCAGTAGGAGTGACAGATGGGTTCAAGGTGGGGGCGGGATTACATCAGAGATCGGCATTTAGCCCCTTTTGCAGTGGTGATGGATGGGCTGGCAGTTGAGGTCAAGCAGGAGTCTCTGTGGACAATGATGTTTGCAGAAAATTGTGATCTGTAGTGAGGTGGAAGGTTTACGAGAGGTATGCTCTGGAAGTAAGAGAAATGACAGTCAGTAGAACCAAAACAAAACACGTGTGTGTGAAAGAGTGGGAGGTACGTGGAAAGCATCTGAGCAATCATGTTAAAAAGTATGTTATGTTAAACACAAAATGACAGAAAGCAGCACAGCTGCTGCAGACAAAGCAGCAGAATGAGTTAATGTAAGAGGAAATGTGCCATATGTAAGTATCTAAAAGTGCTGTGCAAATATGTGAATGGTTAGAAGAGAAGGCCGAAACTAATTTTGTTTCTTTTGCTAAAACTGCATTTAACAAAAAAAAATAAAAAATACCAGACACACTTCGTAGGTAAATTCCAGTGCCGCTCGAGTGGCTAAGACAACAAAGGAACTTTCTAAAAACACTTTAACCCCAGTAGTCTGGAAGCATCATCCGTGAGAGTCCTTTCATCTATGAGGGTTACTACCCAGCAGGTCATTAGACATTATTAGGCAGCTTGCAGAGTGACTGAGTCCAAGCGGTCATCAGCTGTTGATCAGTTAAATGCACCCAGTGGACTGTGGAGATGTAATGATGAGCAGTGTTCTTCTTTAAGACCTTTGACCTCTGAAGAAGGACAGAGTGACCCAAGTACCACTGATATACACGGAGTGGTTTGACTGTCTTTGTTGTTTTTAAGAAGCTAATGTTTAGATTAAATGAACTATACTTATAAAGCACCTTTTAAACCTTTGTGACTCCAAAGTACTTTACAAAGCACTCTCATTACTTCAGGTTTAATAACTTGGCCAAGAACACTTTGGTCCATCACAGCACCAGGGATTAGCCAACTGTGATTAATGGACAAGCCTCTCTACCACTACAGCTGCTTACCAGGCAGTTCGGTGTGAACTTTTGATCTACAATATATATTGTTTCATCCAATCACAAAAACAGAGAATGCATCAAAATATATTAATTTTTCTTTCACTTCGCTAACATAACACAACTATATCATTGTTATTTCTCAGGTCTAGCTTGAAAAAACAAAGCAAAAAGCAACAGATCAAAATAATAATAAAAAAAATCCCTCACATTTTTTGTTCTTTTTGTGTTCATCTTTTTTCCAAGAAGGCCCTGCATTCCAGCCCCAGTGCTGTGACAAACAGCATAACATCAGGATTCGTTGAAACGGTCTAGGGGAGCTGCCTCTTATCATTATCAATTTTAACTGTCTATGCCAATTAGCTCCCATCACTGTGGGACTGTGAATAGGGGTTAAATAAAGGGGGTTTCACATACACATGGCGTCTGAGAGAGACAGATTTGCCGAGCACAGGGGACATTAACGTTATGGTACTGCAAGCCAGTGAAACCACATCGTCTTCTCCAGAACTGCCTTTATTTTGTGATCTGATCGTGTTACTTGAGTCAAGGCTACTCCTTGGATGTGATTTTGACGCGTACTCCTTTTGGAGGCTTTAGTACTGCTTTTCAAAATGAACACTAAATGCAGTTCATAACTTGCTGTGCCACAGTGAAAACATAGTTGGTCATAGTTGAAATTATCAGTCGCTTTTACAGTCCAAAGCCTCTCCAAACTCTTCTATATGTGAACATAGCAAGTTTTGTCCTCTGATGATTAAACTCACACAGAAGAAGTCAGAAGCACTGTGCCACCACCCTCTTGTTAAGGACCACATCAAGCCAGGGGACAAAATCTGTAAAATAAGGGAAAAACACCCAGACGACTGGCTGACTGCTGGTTTTGGGTGGTGTGCTGCCACATTTAGGCTTCTATTTTGAAAAACTTGGCTGTACCCAGATGAGAACTTTGCTGGCAATGAGAAAGCAATGGATATAGAGAAGTAGCGGGGGGAAAAACAGAATCCCACCAATTGTGACACTGAGGACACCATGGTATAATCAGTCAAAGATTGTCACCAATTACTAAAACAGAACATGATAAAATTCATAGAAGCACTGAGAATAGTGAAAAATATTCATTAACATTTGTCTTTGGGCAGTGAACTCTCCATGTATTACCAATACAAATTTCAGGCCTACCACACTCAAGCAACACAAAGTGATAGATTGCTAAAATTTTATCCAAAAGCCCTGCAAACTGGAGATCAAATAGCACGTACTTTCCCCCCAAAAATTTAAGTCTTCCCACAGTGTGCTTGAAAAAGATCCTGTTGCACATATTCAGCCAGTCACCATAACCAACACATTAAAGCAGTAATGATGCGATTGTTGTCTAATATAGCTCAAGAAGATGGTCGTCTTTTCGTATAAACGTGTCTAGCAGAACTAAACGCTGAACAACCATAAGCATCCGATTATAGGAAAGAAAAAGTCATGCTGCATAAACATACACCAGTGGTTGAAGTGAGTCACATTTGTGCACGTTTGAATTTATAAACTGCTTCATGGCATAGCCCAAGCATTGGGGAATTCCCAGCAAACAAGTAGGTGTTTATGTGAAAGTCTTGTTGATGTCGTCTTCTTACTGATGGGATTTATTGATGTGGTTAGGAAGTCACAGTTGCCTGCTCGGTGAATGGGGTTGTGGGTGGAAGCACGGCTTGGCAGCACCCAATTAGCAGTTGACTCCAGCTGACCATAATGATGGGTCTAAAATTTAAATCTTCATAGAAACGCAACAAACAAACAAAATACGTAAAGACAATACAGTCTTATTAAATTCAGATTACTTACAAAATTTGCTAAATTAAATTGCTTTAAATAGCTTGACTGTTATGCGTCTTCTTGTTATTGTGTATGTCTTAAAGATACATTTCACTTTCGGCTTAGTTGGGCTGAGTTTAATTTTAAGGGGACTTATGATGCTTTGTAACTCAAATATTGCTAACGCTATTTAGATATTATTTTAACGTTTCCTCTTATAGGCCTAATACCAGTCCCCACCTTAAGACCTGTGTATTAAACCTGCACACACTTGGATAATATCACCTACAGTGGGGCAAAAAAGTATTTAGTCAGCCACCGATTGTGCAAGTTCCCCCACCTAAAATGATGACAGAGGTCAGTAATTTGCACCAGAGGTACACTTCAACTGTGAGAGACAGAATGTGAAAAAAAAAATCCATGAATCCACATGGTAGGATTTGTAAAGAATTTATTCGTAAATCAGGGTGGAAAATAAGTATTTGGTCAATAACAAAAATACAACTCAATACTTTGTAACATAACCTTTGTTGGCAATAACAGAGGTCAAACGTTTACTATAGGTCTTTACCAGGTTTGCACACACAGTAGCTGGTATTTTGGCCCATTCCTCCATGCAGATCTTCTCGAGAGCAGTGATGTTTTGGGGCTGTCGCCGAGCAACACGGACTTTCAACTCCCGCCACAGATTTTCTATGGGGTTGAGGTCTGGAGACTGGCTAGGCTACTCCAGGACTTTCAAATGCTTCTTACGGAGCCACTCCTTTGTTGCCCGGGCGGTGTGTTTTGGATCATTGTCATGTTGGAAGACCCAGCCTCGTTTCATCTTCAAAGTTCTCACTGATGGAAGGAGGTTTTGGCTCAAAATCTCACGATACATGGCCCCATTCATTCTGTCCTTAACACGGATCAGTCGTCCTGTCCCCTTGGCAGAAAAACAGCCCCATAGCATGATGTTTCCACCCCCATGCTTCACAGTAGGTATGGTGTTCTTGGGATGCAACTCAGTATTCTTCTTCCTCCAAACACGACGAGTTGAGTTTATACCAAAAAGTTCTACTTTGGTTTCATCTGACCACATGACATTCTCCCAATCCTCTGCTGTATCATCCATGTGCTCTCTGGCAAACTTCAGACGGGCCTGGACATGCATTGGCTTCAGCAGCGGAACACGTCTGGCACTGCGGGATTTGATTCCCTGCCGTTGTAGTGTGTTACTGATGGTGACCTTTGTTACTTTGGTCCCAGCTCTCTGCAGGTCATTCACCAGGTCCCCCCGTGTGGTTCTGGGATCTTTGCTCACTGTTCTCATGATCATTTTGACCCCACGGGATGAGATCTTGCGTGGAGCCCCAGATCGAGGGAGATTATCAGTGGTCTTGTATGTCTTCCATTTTCTGATGATTGCTCCCACAGTTGATTTTTTCACACCAAGCTGCTTGCCTATTGTAGATTCACTCTTCCCAGTCTGGTGCAGGTCTACAATACTTTTCCTGGTGTCCTTCGAAAGCTCTTTGGTCTTGGCCATGGCGGAGTTTGGAGTCTGACTGTTTGAGGCTGTGGACAGGTGTCTTTTATACAGATGATGAGTTCAAACAGGTGCCATTCATACAGGTAACGAGTGGGGGACAGAAAAGCTTCTTACAGAAGACGTTACAGGTCTGTGAGAGCCAGAGATTTTCCTTGTTTGAGGTGACCAAATACTTATTTTCCACCCTGATTTACGAATAAATTCTTTACAAATCCTACCATGTGAATTCATGGATTTTTTTTCACATTCTGTCTATAACAAAACTGTTGTTATATGTTGAGTGTAACACACAAACATGTTTTTTTTTATGTTCACTTTTGCTTTAAGTTACAGAGTTGGGTTTAGGCCCTAAAACTGCTTGGTTAAGATTAATTAAAGATTGTAGGTTAACACTTTCCATTTCAAAACTGTAGCCCTGTAGTGCCAGCCCATCCATCCATCCCACATAACCTCTCCCCTCCCTCTTCCAGCTCTTCTGGTAGGACATTGAGATGTTCCCAAGCAAACAAATTTCCCACTAGGACATGCCTGAAATGTCTCATCTATCCATCTACCAAATAAACAATGTCACACTATCTCTAAGACTGAGTTCAGACACCCATGAGAGGAAACTCATTTTCACTGCTTGAATCCGCAGTCTCATTCTACTCAAAGCTCGTGATGATGGACGAGGGTAAAAACATCGAAATATAGATGGACTGGTAGATTCACAGCTTTGGTGTCACACTCGGCTCTCTCTTCATCACAACAGACTGGAACAGTATTTGCATCACTGACACCCAGAACAACCGCTCTGTCCATCACCCACTCCACCCTTCCCCTTACTCGTAAACAACACCCCAAGATACTTAGGTAAGTACCCCGTGAGACAGGCCTGTTTGACTAACCAGGTGCATTGGAAACTTCAGGTAGTAAATGAGACACATCAGTGGCTCTCACAAAAAGGCACAGGACTGGAGAAAGCTGGAATATGAGTGGAGCAGCACTTTTTCATTTGAGCTGACATTACACCAAAATGGGTATAAGGGTCATGGCCAGAAAACATCCACTAGATAACCTTCATCCTTCACCCACCATAGTTAAGTTGTTGTTGATTTCACCAGTTGAGAATGCACCAGTGTCTATGTAACAACATACTTATTTGATATAGCCACCATGGAAAACATATCGACAGAGCAGCTTTTGGAACCAGAAAGAAGAAAAAAAACTTAGTTTATAGCTTTTCAAACATATAGTATCTCCCACCTGTCAACCTGATACAAATTGTAATGGATTTTTGTGTTGTTTTTGTTTTTAGTCAACTGTATCCATCAAAGGCAGAAATGCAGCATTTCACTAAGATTCTCTTGCTTTGGTTGGGAAAAAGAAGTGAATAAAATTAACAAAACCCCAGTCGTACAGGCCTGAAGACTGGTTAGCGACCAACTGACAATCATTGTTCATAGTAAAAATGTGTATTCCCCAGCTGCTTGATGAAAACCTCCTGGTGATTGCTTTGGTTGCAGACTGCTGATGGTCAACTACTCTTCAAGCTGTTGTAAAATTGTGAAATGTTGAATTTCTGCTTTATCTCGTTTCTTCAGACTTCTAAACAGTGACACTGCGGGAAAAAGAGTCAAAATAAGCTGTTTGATATTAGGAGAGAAATTTTGGCAGGTTTTTCATGGGCATAAGCCACATTCTCAGCTCTGGTGCTTGAACTGTGGAGGAATAAACCACACAACAACCTCGGCTGGTAACTGGAAAAATAAGAAATACAGTAAGAATCCAGCATAATGCTTTTTAGTGTGTTTGCACTGAATAATCCCAAAAGGAATAGTTACTTTTACTCATTGTTTCTGTACAAATAAATACTAGAAGCACAGATATTTAAAATGACACATCTACAAGGGTATTGAATAGAATAGTCTGTTGAATAGATTAAGTCACTAATCAGCAGTGTATGAAATGTTTCGAGCAGTTGGGTTTCTTCCACTCTGTCCTCAGGACTTGATAAACTAGCGGCCTTTTTGCAGTTAGTGCTTTTGTCAACAGCTCTATCAATCATGTTTGGGGTGAAAAACTGTTATCAACCCAACAGTTTCAAAGGAAATTAACAACAGTAGTGATAGAAATGTTTATCAGTGGGTGGCTGGGATTTCAAAATTCCTAATTCTTTTTCAATTCAAACTGCACAAGAATGTGTAAAAATGCACCATGTTTGTCTGTGGCTGGCAAAAGTTTTGAAACTGACCAAAAAGCACGACTTTTTTAATCATAAATGGGAACACACTTTTTTAAACCTTGCTTTTTATGATGTGATGCTGTAATTGTTTTCAACTTTATATCAGTAACCATCTGCTTTCATTATGAATCTGGCTTCCCCCTGCAGATTTCAAATGAATCCCTTGCTGTTTGTGTTTGTGTGGTCTTACATGAACACAGCTTGTCTGCGTAGCTCTCAGCCATGACACCGGGGACAATCGTGAGTCACTGAGAAACATTTTGAACTTCGTGGATTTAAAATTGTGACCCATGTGGTTTTATGCTCTGTAATAAGTGGTGAAATATGATTTCATGGATACATTATATGATAATGGCAGGTTGGTTTGTGGAGTGCAAAATAGAAGTGGGAAATAGATGACAACAACATCCGCTGCTGGTGTATCATAGACTCTTTATAGGCAAGAAAACAGAACTTTATGAAGTGCAACAATTGGAGACAGAGAAAATAAGAAATTTAAATTGAACTAGGGCCCAGGTTATTCTGTGCTTTAATTTACTGTATTGTATTAGATAGCTTTATGGTGAGCAAGGTTAACTAGCATAATTATCTAAAAACTGGCACCAGGTGTAAGTCCATCAGTCCTGCAGGTTATTTATGCTCAAAGTGTTGCTGACCTATAGGTCAGTGTAAGGAGCTGTGTAGCTGCATTGACCTATCAGTATTATGTCATCAGTAACAGGGAACCTATCTCTTAAGATGACAAATCATAGCATGTTTGCTTACTTGGAAATGGTATCTCTGATTCCACAAATCACACAGATCATAAATGATCTCAGAGCAGTGAAAGCAGAGCCAGTGGCTTGTCTCACATGTTTGCCATCAAAGACCAGACGTTTATAACCAAACAACCGTAAAGGCTGCTGTCCTCTCAGCTCTCCAACTCCAGCATTTGTTAGTGGGACAAAGAGATACGCATACCAAATAATTTTTGTGAAGTCTGACGAAAACACAGTTAAGCCTGCTTCCAGAAATAATAGCCAACTGCATACACAAGAAGGCAGTAATTTAAAGGATGGCAATGAGAAAAGCGTATGTTCTTTATGTCTGTGAAGGTTCTCAGTCATTCAGGTCATCGTAGTCAAAGGAGCTTGCAAAGAAAAGCGTCTGGACTTCTTTAAGTTGCTTGAAGACGTTCCACCTCTCATCCGAGAAGCTTCTTCAGTTGTAAGGTCAAATGGCCGAGAGTCCCAGATTTAAACCCAGTGGGAGTATCCCCCCAATGTTCTTTATGACAGAACGCTGTGTGGAAAGAGAGACTGAGTTCACATTTGCAGGTTTTAACTAATATCTGTATTTAGATTTAATTGGGAAAGCCCTGCCTGCCTTGTTTGCCCTGGTAGAGTACTACTGCGGCAACTGAACACCTCTTGATAGCACACATTTAAATTGCATTTTTTGCATTATACCATGTACCACTGAGCATGAAAATGAATACACTACAACAGTTTTTATCTTTGTCTCTTTCAAGCAAAATAAATTTTTCCTCAGATGTCAGATCCTAATCAAGTGTATCAGAAGAGAACTGACTTAAAGTGTAAGTGGCATTCGTCAATCATAAGCTAAAGCAGCTTGTTTCAGGTGTAGGTTGAACTGAGGAGTTGCACAAAGGACCTATTAAATGGGGATTATTTTGACCAGTGAGTTACACTGTAGGACCAACTGTAAATACATAAACATAAATGACTGTAATAAGCTTACTTACTTACTTAAAATTTGAGGTTTATACAAGCCTTTGAAGTCTGTCACCTAACACTGTCTATGCAGAAAGTGAAACGGGAAAGTGGAAAACAGCTCTGACCTAGTAGACTTGAAATGACGTGAAAAAAACAAAAATCAAAAAAACAACAGATCTACTGGAGCCTGAAATCTATTAAGCCAATCATTTAATTGTCCATTGGTTTTCCAGCTCATGCATTTCAAACTTTTCTCTTGTTTCATATATTGTCAGAACTCCTGACAGACCTGGCTGAATATTTGTTGACATAAACAGAAAAGTCTTAGAAGCTTCTATGGAAGTGATGTCATAATTTTACCCCCTCTGATTGTCCGCTTGCTTTGCCTGCTAATAATTACTTCTTCTCCTGGCCTGCTTAATCGGTGAAGAGGAAGCATGACAGCATAATTTTGCTTTAGCCAAAATCTTAAATGTGGGACAGTTTTGACAAATGTGTGTTTGTCCTTGCGAGAAGCTGGTCGTATGGCGTTAATAATAAGAGTAAATGCTTTGGACAGACATGAAAAGTTGGTTATGAGAAGTTTGGTTGTTGAGCCAGTATTCATCACTCCCTGGCAGATCCATTTGTTATCCATTTAGATTCAAGAAAGCACACCAAGTACAGATATTATCCAAATGTCAGTTATCTTTGTAACTTTGCAGAGTGTTCTGCTTGAGTAGGATTATTTTTTACAGACTGATTTTTTTATTTTTTTATTAGTTTTGAACAGTTCTTTTAGTTTACTAGGACATTTATTTATTTATTCACTACTTTTTCTAGGAGATGTTTACACTTGTACTGGTACTGGTTTTCAGCTGGCCGGTACAACTTCTTACATCATATTATTTAGAAGGTTTTCTTTGATGAAACCTATTGGCACTCTTTCTCTTTTTTTCTACAATATTTAACTATTGACTGTCTTGCATGTCTCCACAAGTCTAAGCCAGTACTGGCAATGCTAATGTTAAAAGGGACCCATAATTGTACTTTCCAACACCATATTTGATTCCTGTATTCAAATAAAGTACTTTTGTATAAGTCCAGCTTGTTTGCAACAAGCCTTTTTAATCTAACTTTGGTCTTAAGATTTGAACAGAAGGTGGGTAATGTTTCCATGTTTTCAATGTTTTACATGCTCTTATCTCATTGTTCAAACCACTTGATATGAGTGTCTATCATTTTAACTGCATACACAATACTGTGCAAAACTCTTGAACCACTCCTTACTTTTACCAGTATGTGTGGAGAAAATCACGAGGAGGCTTTGTCCTAGTTTGAGGCGGCATGAAATTATGAACACGGAAAATGATAGCCAGATTTCGAATCATTACGCAGTGCAATATCTTGATAGGAAAAACCCACAATGGAACTCTATCAGTCATGGATTGGCCTCACAGATCCTGGATGTGAACATTTGTCACATTTTGACAGAGAACAGAACAACGCCCAGCCCACATCCAAAGAAAAGCTTTGGTTGTCCCATAAGAAGCCTCGGAAACTATTCCTGAAGACTACTTAAAGAAACTGCAAGAATGTTTGCCCAAGTTCAGACTGTGTTGAAGAATAAAGGTGGTCATACCAAATATTGAATTTTAAACTGCTAGAATTGTAAAGGTTTTGTTCAAGCTGTTTTTGCATTATATACTTAAAAATCGCTGGACCTATTCCACATTTTCTTCTCAAAATATAAAGAAGTCAAGACTTTTGAACGGTATTGCATAGCAGAAAATAACAAAATGTAATACCACAACTGGTGAATCACTCCCTTCAGTTGTTAAAGCTGCTTGAAGTCCCAATCACAGCTTTCAAGAGAATAAAAGCAAGCATCTACTATTAATTATCCTCGCTAGGACATTGTTGTGGACAGCACTTGATTTGGTGAATTTATAAAGCACTATCATCTGATTCCAGCTTCTAATGGAATTTAGTGGGATCAGTTTGTAGTTTTCAGACCACCCGAAATTCCAAATCACATTAGGCATTCAATTTGTGTTTGTTCTTTTGAAATAAAACTGACTACAGGTGAATGCAAGTCTTTGTTAGCAGCATAGCTAAATCCTTTAATATGTTTGAGGTTTCAGAGGTGATTGAGACAAGTTGTACTGGATGAAAGACTTCGTGCTGGCATAATGTTTTCTCCTGTCCTGCCACTTGAAAGAACAACAACCCACTAACAACACATGACAAATACTTTTTTTAAAAAAGGAAGGAAAAAAGAAAAAACAACCCTGGCATCAATTTAAACAGCTGTGCCAGTCACTGAGTGCAGAGATGTGTTGTTAATTTGGCAGACCCACTGCAGAACAGCCTTCTGCCTGTCTGCCCAGCTTCCTGCAAACGTACAACTTTGGCCGGATGAGCGGGCTCCCTTGCTGCGCATGCTTCTTTGTCTTGCTTTCCATCCCCGAGGTGAGACCTCAGAGCAGATCTCAGGAGCGCAAAGGGACATATGCATCTGGAAAGTCTGTGCTGGCTACACTTGACAGTTTGCAAGCTGGCGCTAATGAAAAGCAGAAAGCTGCCTTTTCTCGCATTGCATGGTTAGCATTAGTTTAGCCAATCTTCTGAACTTCCAAATGTACTTATATATGCTCCCATTTGGAACATGCTCCAAATTATGCAAATGTTTTTTCCAACTTCAGGGTTTGCAATATAATGATATGATTTTGTAGGCAAGTCTCGACACAGACAGTATGTGAATCAAGCTCTTAGTGGTTATAACGTCGCGACGGCAAGGCAAATTTTACAAGAGAATTATATGTTTGGATTTAAAAGCCTCTAGAAATTGTATTTTGGTCGCTTCATATTTTCTGCAAAAATCACTGCATACTAATGTTAGACATTCTCTGGTTAATGCTGCATGTTCTGTGCAGAGAGAGTGATTGTTTGTGGTTTTAAGAATGAGTTGCTTCACCCAGAACCATTTTTTCCCTTTCCCTTGGAAGTCAGAATAAGTGACATCACAGTCACATGGCAGTGTATTTGTAAAGACATGTGGCAGAGCTACTTGACACTATATACTGTGTTTATTTAAGCCTTTGCAAACTGTATGCACTGTGGCTTTCTGTTCAGAAAACGCCAGCATGAAATCCTCTAGCCATAAATTTTTCCTAAACACATGAATACACTCTCTCTGATAAATGAAAAAACAAAACAAAAACATAAGAAAGAAGTCTGCAAATTACTTAAACTCTAAAGCATTATCGGGATTTCTTTGGGTATGCAGGGTCATTGCCCTGCTCGAGTTGTCAGGTGACCCATGTTCCAAAATTGAAAGCTAGGGAAAGTGAGCAAGAGAGCCTGGACCTCCATTCAGGAGGGGAGGAGGAAGCCACGGAGCTTTACCATGTCAACATCTTTAATATACATATAGATTTATTGCCATACCCAACTTAAAGCAGATTGATGGATAAGCAGAAGAAAATAGATGAATGGACTCCTCTGTTTTTGACAAGACATGCAAGAATTTACAAGGTGAAAGGAACTTCCTTTAATTATTCCTTGAATATATATGATTCTAAGTCTTTAAAGGAGATAAGTTAACATAGTCTTGTTTGTATCATAATTTATTTGGTGTTTTTTCTTAGAGAAACTGTTTCTGTGGCTTCACTCATATTTTTACCTCCATCATCCGTTTTGTTTCATTTCTGCTCAGTCAGCACATTGAGACGGCTGTGAAAAACACCATTCAGCACAGGAACAAAAGGCCTCAGTTTATTTTCAGCATGACACACATGCCAGTGAAGGGAAAAACAAAAACAAACCCAAACATTGCATGCATTTCTTCTTAATGTCAGCTAGATCGTGAAAGTCTCCAAGCTAAACAAAAGACTTTGAAAAGTAGTGTTTGTGTCAGTTGTTTAGGCCTCGAAGAAACCGACAGGGCCTGTTCTCAAGTTTCTAAAGGAAATGTTTATGGTTCCTGCTCCTGTGTTTGCCTGAGTGCTAACAAAGAATAAATAGATCCCCCCAGACGACTCTTTGGTTAACATTTTTATCTTTGCATTAATTTGTCTTGCTGAAACTTCTGTTTTGGCCCACGTATACGATTACAGCAAGTGTGCTGCGACACTGTTGTTGACGCAGTGTGATGTTTGTTCTTAACTAGAAAACTACAGGACTCGGAATGATTAAAGACTTAAACTGATTAAAGGAAGGTCAAAATAATGGGGAAACAATTTAAACAAACAAGTGTGCCGGAATAAGCTGCTCTGTGCACAGTATCACTCCCACAGAAGCCACATTAATGTGGTTATGAGTCACTAAATCAACATACTCCCTCTGGCCACTTTATTAGGTAGTGTTTAACTTCTTATTGATGCAAATATATTAGCCTATAGTGTAGAAGTAAGTCAGTGGATTTAGGCATGTAGACATGGTCAAAGCTTTCTGAAATTCAAACTCAGCATCCAAATAGGGAAGAAACTTGATTTAAGTGACTTTGGGGCATGGTTGTTGGTGCCAGACAACAGGTCTGAGTATTTCTCAAAACTGATCTACTGGGGTTTTTCCTACAAAACCATCTTTATGGTTTTAAGGGAATGATGGGAAAAGAAAACATTCAGTGAGTGCAAATCTCTGGGTGAAAATACCTGGCGATATCAGGGGTCAGAGTTGATAGGACAGCGACACCAACTCAAATAAGAAGAAGACCACACCATTAGCTAAGAACAGGAAACTAAGGCTACATTTTCCATGGACTCTCGACAAAAGAAGGCTAAAAAAATGTTTCCTGGTCTGTTGAGTCTTGATGTGGGATGAGAATGCACTGTTAACAACATGAAAGCACAGATCCCTCCTGCCTTGGTGTGGAGGACATTTTCTTGGTGTTTAAATGCCAAAGCCTACCTGAGGATCATTGCTGACCATGGCCATCCCTTTTATAGGGACCACGGTGCACCCACCTTTGGCTGACTGCTTCCAGCTATGCCACAGAACTCAAACTGATTTCTGTTTTAGCCTCCAAAGTAACCAGAACTCAACCTCAGCCAACATGTCTGCAGCAACTGTGTGATGCTGTCATGTCAATACTGAGCAAAAGACGAATATTTCCAGCACCTTGTTGAATCAATGCCAACAAAATAGAATAAAAATAAAGGCTGTTCAATGGGTTTTAGTAAGATGTTCATACAATGACAATATGGCACACATATCTGGCCCATTAGACTTATTTCAAAAACAAGATAAACAGTTTGAATTCAGCTCAGTAAAAGCTTAACTCTCCCTCCATGAGCAGTTACAATCATGACTAATTATACATTGCTAGTACTTTTCTTTCATCTGCCTTTAAAAAGGGGGAAGATGATATCTTCTGCTTGTCTTGGATAAACAAACATATTTTCCTTTGTTATGTGACAAACTGCCACTTTGTTCAAATGGCACCGCCTGTTGGTTTGAAAAATGTTTGTTGCATATTAAGTGTTTTCATTTTTTAAATTTGAAGCCAGAAGGTGCAATATTTGGATGACAATGTGTGGCACTAAGCCAAAAGTTAATACTAGCTAAATTGTTACTCAAGGCACATCATTAGATGGTATAGGTGCACCACAGAGATACTGACCTCCTTGAAATCTGGGCATTTTAACATGACAGTCTGTGGAGACTGAACCAACCTGAAGTGGTTGTTCAAGGAATTGGAGCTTTCAGCACTTCTGAATTGGCTTTATTTTTCAGTCAGGAAGGTTGCAGCTTTATTTGGATAACCTTAGGAGAGAAGAGACCATTGTTTTTGCCTCTAAGGAGGCAAAGATGAAATTATATACCCAAAGTTTGTAGGAGAGCCAAGTTTGACTGTTCCTCTCCTTTTCAGATAAGCAGTGGAGATCTGCATCATATTAAATGCCTTTTGTGCTCTTTGTAGTTGAGTATCAGTAAGCCGCATTCCTGCGGCTGTGTTTCCGATTTTATTTTGAAAAAACCCCGTTGAGGTGACCACCATCCAGAGTAGATATGATTTTTTTTTTAAAGTTAATAAACAGTTATTGTCTTCCTTAAAAAAAATAAATGTTAAAATCGTTAAAATGAAAATGGTTAAAATGTCCCTTGATACCTTTTTTATTCTTATTACAATACTATTTAAGCTGGGGGAATTAGGAAGTTCAAAAAAATACCTTAGTGGTGCCATTAAAACTAGGAAACTTGTAAACCTCAGACACAGGAGTGTATAGGAAAGTATGCAGTAAAAACAGCATTTATAACAGGCAAGAGGTGGACTGAACACGAGCCAAACTGATACAGAGCCAGACACGAGGAGTCAGACTACCACACAGAAGTCTGCATGTACGTCAGCCTAGGTTTTTCAACAGACCAGCTTCTTCCAAAACAACAATAATAAAAAGTTTATCCGAAGAAAAATAGTCTGTCTAGTTGAATTAAACCTCAGAAGGAGGAATTAGAGAGCCTCGGGTTGTTTTTGAGGAACAAAGCCAGCCTAAATACATTTTTGTAATCCAAGAAGGTCAACCTGTTTCATACTCTGTGGATATACATTTGCTGGAGGCTAGTATGCTCGGTTAGAAGGATTGGTGAGATGTCCAAGAGAGAGTTTTGTTTTGTTTTGTTGTTTGAAACATTTTTCATGAGTAAAACATTTTTACTGTTAATGTGCAAACAGATTCAAATGTAAGTTAAAACCTTCCTCACTCTGGCTACATCTAACAGCTTGTGGATGGATTTCTATGTAAAGAACTGGGGTTGAATTTGCATCAAAAATCCAAAATGCAGAAGATTTAAGCCTGTCCCAGGGACTGCCCTTGATAAGGACACTATGACAGCCATATATAGTAAGTGAAGACTTTCTGTGTATCTAAAATTGCATACAGCACAAGTAACTTATTTTGCAACCACTAAAAAAATTGCACAAGTAGGTGGTTTTTTTGTTTTTTTTTCTTTAGCAGCACCATATACAGTGGTCCCTCTTTTATCGCGGGAGTTACGTTCTAAAAATCCGCGAAGTAGCCAGCTTTATTTTTTATAAGTAAAACCCCTCACTACACTCTTTTTCTCAGACAGGCATTAACATTTTCACACTTTTCTCTCTTGTTCTCAAAGTTCAAACCTTTGTAGAAGAATAAGTCCAGTATTGTAGAATGAAACCACCCGCAGGTTCCTTTGATGGTGCAAAACGTTTCGTCGACATTGTTGTTTGTTGGGGAGAAAACTTAAAAACATACAGTACAGCACTTCAGAGTCACACTGCTAGCGATCAAATAGTTATGTGAATTTGACAAGCTGAAGGCATTCTGTACTGTACAGGAGACACAGCACGAGATTAATTGACAATGGTCTACAGCCAATAAAACTGCACAAAAAAAACAATCCACGAAACAGCGATACCTGTGAACCGCCTTATAGTTAGGGATGACTGTACCACCTAACAGCAGCCAGCAACTTCCAGCAATCACTCACCAACTGGCTCCTTTGTGATCAGTAGTTGCCAGATGATTGTAGACCGGTCTCTCAGCCTCTGACTGTGGCCTACGGAAGAGTAGCTAGCTGCTATGTTTTGTAGCTAGCATTTTGTAAACAGGTAAGAATACGTTCAAATTAACTTGCACAACATTAGCACATGAGTATAAAGTGTGTGACAAATACAGTTTGACATGGCATCCAGCAACAGTGGCCTGTCTTGTATGTTTCATCTCTATTTTGGCTATTGTTAGGATGTGCAAGCAACGAACAGGATGCTAACTACAATTAATAGCTGCAGGTGTCAATATCAATTGTTTTCTAAATGTTATACAGGAACCTTTTAATGATAAAATAAACAGTTTTATCTTTTATTTCGTCTCTTTTTGGTGTTTTAGAGTATTTGAAAATAAATGGGTTGACCCTAATTGATCTCGACCTCCAGTGGAAGTCAGGGCAGAAATAATAACCATACTAAAATAACACAATTTTGGAGCTTATTAGGCAGAACTGTTAGACTGCCTTAATAAAGTAATTTGTAGCAATTCTTAAATACACATTTATTAAAATAGCATCACAATTCTGTGATCAGGCAGAGATACTGTGATACTGCAAAGTAGTCACACTTCCCAGAGAGACTGCCAGGCCAGGAAATGACATTTGAATTTCAATGAGATTTTTACTTAGACAATAAAAAGAAGGATTATTAATACATTTCTTCTTATGTTCCATTAAATTGTAGACGCTTACATTGCATTTACAACATGCATAGACCTTCACCATAAGTTTTCAAGTTTTTTTAGCTTTGTTTTTACGTGACTCATTTACACAACATTAATACTGATACTACTAATACTACACAACAAAGCAGAAAAAGTGAGGGAAAGCATGCAGATATATGTATCAGTGCTGATGTAAAATACTACAAGCATTCATGGAGCTGGGATATAAATTTTTCGCTGGGCCTCCCTTTTCCTCACCTCATAAAATATACATCCCGTCCACCTCAGACCTCCCTGGGCTTGTGCACTGTAGTACAGTAGATCCGCAAACCGGCCGCAGCAGACAGCACGAAGGCCCCATCACCATATTGTCTGGAGTTACATTCCAGAAACGTGGGGCTTTGTGGTCACTAGCTTCTTTTCTGTTTTTCTTCTATGATAAGCTGACAGAGTAAACCTGACATAATTAGTTGTCTGGGGTTTGTTTGGGTTGTGAATCGCTGCTGTGGTGTAAATCAGCGAGAAGCTGGCAGCCTGTGCGACAGCTCGAAGCCACATTAAAGTGCAGGGGCGCCTTCTCTGCCGCTAACCACATTCACTGTTCAGTCGCTTCCCATTGTTTTTCCTCCAGGACCTGGCGATTCCAGCTGCAGACTTGGACCTTACAATTGCAGCTTGTGTTTTGGTCGTATTTCTTTTCATATTTTGTTACACCATGTAATGTTGGATTTGGGTTTGGAGTGTGACTTTTGATGTCACGATTCAAGTGAGAATGGCGATCTAGGTCATTCATTATGGAAACTCTTGTATTTGTTACATGGGAAATTATAATGTTCATGCTGAATCTCACTGTGTGCTTAGTATACACAGGATATGCATTTGCTATAGTCTCATGCAAACATACAAGTGCAACAAAGATGTTGGATTGTGTTCATAAGGGCGACATTCAGCAAGAGAAACAAATATAGCCACTTTCCTCTTAAAATTAAGAGTCAGAGGTACAGAGGGGAGCCAGGCTGTCTGGGCGGACCCACTTTTAGTCAAAGGGAAACTCTCAGCACGTGCAGAAGCAGTTCACCTTACAGGTCAACAGCCAGAGAGGGGAAAGTTGTTGGAAACATGCTAAATAGAAACAAAGAACAGAAACTGCGGCTGCGAGGACACAAATCCCTCCCAATGGAGGTATTTATACGACACTCCCAAGGCTATAATCGCGGTCTTTTAACTATGTCTCTGGGACTGGAATGGAAGTGTTTATCTGAACCCACGGAGAACTGACAGGAATAGCCAATAGCAGTATAACATGACAAAGCCCTCTGCTGGCCATAGTGCAGCCAGAGTTAGACTTTGCTATTTTGGGTTAGGAACCTCTGTGCTTATTTTAGAGCCTTACCAACTTGGCCTGTCTGTAATCAAAGGATCAAAACTACTTTATTCTGAAAATAGGCATTATAGTACCAGCTACACAAAAATGGCATCAAAGACCTCAGCTGAAAATTTTGCTGACTTGTTGATGTAGTATGATTTTCAGCACAATTGCTTTGGCTTCTAGGAGAACATGCTGACAAGATGTTTTCCATATTTAGTCATAAAACAAAGTCCAAGATTGACTTTTCAGGCTGATATTCTTGAAGTTGCCATTGTTGCATTAATAGTTTAACGTTAATCTTAAGTGCTGACCAGTAAATTTGTATTTTTTAACATCACCACTGTTATGAACATGTTCCATGAATACATTACAAAAAAGTTTTTGGGGTTTTTTTCAGTAAAAGCATATAGGAAAAAACATTTGATCATTCAGTGAGCAATACTCGGTGTCTGTGGTCTTTGCATCCAGCTTCTTTGTGCTAAAGTAAAAAGAAGCTGGATGGCTAATGTGCATGCATCACTGTTTATCATAAAACATAATTTCATCTCAATAGTTTATGCAAATAGCACATCTAGTGTCCTTAATAAGCTAACCACCTGCTGACAGTGCGATCTTAAAAAACAAGAACTCCGTTTGGCTGCTTCTCTTCACTATGCCAATGCAACGTTTCCTTCCAGGCTCAAATGTGAAATTGTAATTCCCATTTTCTTTTTCTCCCTTTTTTTTTTTTTTAATTGCCACCAGAGGCTAAGTCATCAGGCTAGCCAATGGGTTCACAGATTTGTCTTTTAGTGACTGACACAGCGACACTCGCAAACTTGAAGAATCTGAAGCATCTGGCGTGAAGAATCCGTCCTGTTTTAATATTGTGGCACCATCCCATAAATATGTCTTTCAGCTGTCAGCATTTGCGTCAGAGAAAGGCCGGCTTCATTAAGCAGATTCGTTACATGTGATGTTCTGCAAGAATAACCGTGTGCGAGTCTTTGGCTAGACCACATTGTGTTGCGATATTAGCTCCCCCTCTTCACCCAAACAGTCCATAGACATCGACCCCGCCCTGAGAGGCACTAAGCTCAGTGATACGGCTGTCAAACAAAATCTCTGTGCTTCCTTAAGTCCTGGTTGCCAGGGGAAAACATCAGGAATGCCGCCGGGTGACAAAAGACGATTAGAGGCCTGATTTCTCTGTATGCTGACATTTGTGAGTTTTCATGTGTTGTAAAGGAATTCTTGGCACTGAAGTTGGTTTGGAGACCACAAAAGGTGCTAAAGGTTGTCTTTCAGACACAACACAAAAGATGTTCTTGAAACACATGTGAAATGTATTTTTTCTCTCAACCTGACAAACAAGAGAAAGTACTTCTGTTATAGGCTGACGTTAAAAAGTGACATTTATATTTTCTACTACCACAAAAACTAAACCAACTAAGAGCCAACAGTAAATGGAACTTCCAATTTTGATCACTAGTTATTTGCAGATCTTAATAGTGTTATTCTTCCGAACAACTTTTTGGATAAACCTTATTTTCTTAATGACATGAAGTAACAGATGATCTCTTTATGTAACATGGCTGAAACTCATTAATCTTTGCCCCAGAAGGCACTTCTGTTCATTCTGTGTGAGACATAAAATCCTTGTTTATAGGATGATTACTTATATCTTAAAATGACCCTTTTGTTCAGAATAATGAATCTGTTTTACATGCTCCAGCCAGCCAATCTGATTTACTTGTGTTACCACAGTAGCTAAGCATGTTGATCCCTCCGTTAAGCTCCACAGGACTTCTGACGATGAAATTGGGTGATTTGGGATTTCCTGGTAAAGCAACGTAGGATGCAGCCACCTCAGTGGGCTCTGAGTCTGCATAATGAAGCAATTTAAACCGCTTTTGGCCAAGTTGTTGGTCTTGATCTGATCCTTTGATATAACTTGCAAGTGGGAATGCCTGCTTATTTATTTCTTGACCAAGAAAACTGCCCACTGTGAATGCAGGACAAAGGACACAAAGAGCTAATCTACCTGTAAAGAGGATTATTTTTGCAGAGAAACAAAAATCACCTTTATTCCTCTTGCACATCAAGGGTTTCGATTCATCCCCATAAAGTACTTAATTCATGTCATTATGAAGGCGAATATATATTCCAATATGGATTATTCAAGTGGAAAAACTGAACCAGTGTTGTGTCTACACATAACAGACAAGCCAGCAAAGAACTCATTTTAAATAGATGGCTAATGACAAAGTGCCTAAAGATACTGTTACAAGAACACACAATTTATTCCCATTTCTTTATCTGAATTTATGAAAAATAGTAAAATAACAGTAATTTTGGACCAACAAGATGATTCCCAAAGAACTGTTAACCAGAAGCTTGGCATATCTCGGCATAGTGTAGAAATTTGAGAAGAAACTTGACCTATCTGCTGTTCACTGAAACCTCATCAGTAATAGTCTCAGTGGAAGTTTGACTTTCAAGAACAGATTCTTAAGGACTGGAAACAGGGAGAAAAGGCTGAGGTTTGTCAAAGTACAATTACTATACAAAGTGGCAACAGGTTTTATGGTGTGATGAACAAAATTTTTAACGTTTTGGTTAAAAATCATTGTCTCCTATAGAGTTTTGAAGAGGTACAACAGGGAGTGTCTCCATTATAAAACACAGTAGGGGTTGTGTCATGGCTTGGGGCTGCATTTCAGCAAGTAGTGTTTGAGATCTTGTCAAAAATGCTGAAATTATTAATGCAGAAAAGTGTCATCAGAGTTTGAAGCATCATGCAGTGACATCTGGAAAGTGTCAAATTACTGACAGCTTAGTTTTTCAACATTATAGTGATCCTAGACGCTCTGCCAGTGCAGTAAAAGCATGCCTGGTTAGAGAAACGCAGTTGATAGTGGAACGCTATCAATCAGGAGCCCAGACCTCAACATTATTGAATCAGGTGAGATCATCTTGGCAGAGAATAAAAGCAAGTCAGCATCCAAAGCCTTGAATGTCCTTCAAGAAGTGTGGAGAACTACTTTTGAAGATTAAATAAGTTACAAGAAAGCCTGCCTAAGAGAGCTGAGGAGCACATACCCAATATTGCCTTTTAGAATCGTCCAAACTGAGTTTTTGTCTTATATAATGTATTTCCAGTTATGTTCACAAATATTACAATAAATGACTGCACCTGTTTCTCATTCAATCAGGGGTTAATGAATAAGGGGTTGTTCAAGACTTCTGTATAGTTCTGTAAATGTATTATTAAAATCCAAATAAAAAGAAAAATATTTGAGTGTAAACACTAGTCTTCTTTCTAGTGTTTATATAGGTTTTAAATATAAGCTAGTATATGTTCACAAGCTAAAGGTTTGCCCACAAATTTGTGTTTTTGTATTAGGTGTGTGAAACTATTTGGGTTAACCTTCGCCTTGACGTGGGGAGCAGTCTCTGGGATTTCTATTAGCACCCATTTACCACCTGGAACACCCTGCAGCTGTGGCATTCCTCGACCATAAATACTCAGGCGGTTTGTTCCAGACCTAAAGTGCACAAAGCAGGATCACATCTGGCCGTTGCAGCCACAGCCTTTTTATACCGAGTCTCCCTCACTCCCTGATATTGGAATTTAATTGCATCCAGGCCGTCCAGTGGCCCACGAGAAGGGTTTCCTCAGGCATACCCAGAGAGCTGAACTGGCAGCAGTAAGTTCCATTTGACTCAAACTAATGTGAACAGCAGACAGGAATAACACAGTTGCTGTTATGTACACACATGCTGAGGCCCAAATGTGCACAGTGCACACACAGATACACAAGTGCACTCTCACTTGTGCAGTTTTTATAGCAGTACAGTAAAAAGTAAATACTACTCTCTGCATGACTCCAACATTGAAGAAAAAGAAGTCTTTTTCTGGGGGGAAATTTCTCTTTAACAGCTGACAACTCCGATCTTATATTTTATTTAAAATACCGCACTGTGCAGTAAACCTCTTACATGCCCAGCAAAACCATGTTCATGATAGTAATATTTCAAATTCTTGAAAAATATTCCCAAAATTAGTAGGCAGTAGATGCAGTATGTGAGATACCTTATGACGTTTACCTGTTAAACTCCTTATTATTGCAAATAGCTAATCAACCAATCATATGGCAGTAACTCAGTGTATTTGGGCATATAGACATGGTCGTGACAACTTGACCAAATTGAGCATCTGCATGGGGAAGAATGTGGCATGGTTGTTGGTGTCAGATGGGCAAGTTTTCAGAAGCTGGTGATCTGCAAAGATTTTCCCACACAATCATCTGTAGAGTTTACAGAGAACAGCAAGAAAAAGAGAAATCTGAAGAAGAAGAGAAAAGCGTCTCTGAATAACAGAACAGTTCCTCTTATCTTGAAGCAGATGGACTGCAGCAGAAGACCAAACTGGGAACCTCTCTTGTCAGCTAAGAAGAGGAAATTGAGGCTGCAATTAACATGGGCTCACCAAAATTAGGCAAGAGAAGACTAGAAAAACATTGCCTGGTCTGATGAGTCTAGATATCTGCTATGAAATTCAGATGGAAGGGTCTGAATTTGGTGTAAATGGTATGAAATCATAAAGCCATCCTGTATTTATGGCCCATGTGAGTATTGTTGCTGACCATGTCCATCTGTGTAAGGCCACAGTGCCCATCTTCTAGTGCCCAGCTTCTAGGATTAAATGCACATCACAAAATTTAAACCACCTTTCTTGAACAAAACTTTGTTCCTAAACATGGTCACCAGGTCCGAATCCAAAAGAGAACCTCTAGGATGCAGTCAAACAGAAGATTCACATCAGATCAATCTGTCCATTCCCTTGACCTCTCTGACTGTCGTTGCTGTCCATGGTACTGATCAAAAGTTGGAATGATTGAATGGATATTATTAGGGAGATAAAGAGAGGGAGAGTGTTTGTTCAGGTATGACATAGCTAGTAAAAGACAAAAAAATATCTGTACTGGAGCCCATCACAGAGTTGCTACACCTGCGGTTAGGCAGTAAGCACAGAATATCCACTGCTAGCATTGCCATCATATGTTTATAAGCAATTTCTTATTGTAACATTTTCTTGCTAACAATCTTAGTCAACATGCGTGATATAAGAACCTTTTAAAAATGCCTTCAGCACCTTAACGATGAAAGCATGATAAAGTGGGAATGTCAGCTTTTGCTGAGCATGTTGAACACATGTAGACTTTACTAGCATTTCCAGTTTAGCATCTTTAAGAAATTACACTACACTTTATTTTTCAAGGATATGTTTAATCAGCCTGTAGCTATTTACAAGTAACAATGTTTGCGTTCTAGCTTTAAATTTAGAAGTGATTTTTTTTGTGGTTTTGTTAATAATATATTTTTAGACAGCCATGCTAAAAATTGTATAGACACTACACTAAAAGGATACAATACAAGGAATTTTATAGAGTGATGCATTATTGTAAATTAAATGGGATAGTCATACGGAAAGGAGAAAATCCAGTCTCTGTATCATATATAAAATAATAAAAAGAAAGGCAGCATGAAAAACTGGGGAGTTCATTGTATTTGGAACAGCAGAGCATGTCAGTGGAAGTGGAATAAGTTGAAACTGATGTAGCGTGGTGACCCTGCTGAGAGGGCAGTGTTGACCGACGCTCAGGGGTGTCATGTGCAGACAAAAACATGTCAAACAAGGGAATATCTCTTTAACTATTTCCAGAGGTTTAAACAACAAAAAACCAAAAAGAAGTTTTCCCCCTAAGTTCTAAGTTTAACCACTTAGACTTCTAGATTTTTTTTTTTGAAGTAATACAGATTGAATCTAAATTCTTAGTCAGCTGACCTGTACAGAATATTAGACTTCCTTGCTGTTTACACAGTACACCAGAGTGAACAGATATTAATGAGTCACCCTCAAACTGACATCCACAGCTGAATTTACAGCAAAATATGAAATGTACTCTATATACAGTGCTGTGAAAGAGTATTCCCGTTCGGGTTTCTAGTTTCTTCAGATTCCTAGGTAGTGCTTAGTGCTTTGAGTTTCTTGTTTTGTTTCCTTGGCTTCATGAAGAGTTTTTCTAGCAATGAAAGCTGAGGTTTAAGTTTAACTTTCTGTTTCTGAGTCCTGCATTTGGGTCCTTCATCTTGCCTGCCGCACAGCCCCCTAGATATAGCATGAATTAACTGGGATTAACCACATTTTCTGGAAAACCAAGTTCATATTCATTAGCCACACCCAGATATTTTAACTCAAGATAGAAACCTGTTTGAAATCAAACCTGTTTGTTAATGTGAAATAGGCTATAAGATCTCAAAAAGCAGAACATCACGCCACACAGTTCCCTGTTTTAGTTGTAGCTCATTTGTAGCTCACGAAAATACCCACTTCAATCAAAAAAGCCTTCTCAGCTCTGGACAAACCTCTGCCTCTGTCATGGTCCTGAGTCTGTAGTTTATTTCTAAGTTCTGTTTTTTGCCACACTCACCTTATGTTTGTTATCACTCGGGTTCTGTGTCAATAAAGCCCTCTCACTTCACTGCATATCCGCATCTTGGGTCCAGCTACAAGTTTAAATGGATCATTTCCACTCTGATAATCACAAACCAAGATTTCTGTGGTAGATTAAATCTAATTCCCAGGCATCATTAAATCTGGCGAAATGTTTGAATTTAATTTATTTGGACACATTTACAGACATGATGGTTACCGCAGGCTCTCATTAGGCAATGTGCTTAAAATGACTTCAGTTAAAAGCATGCTGACTAGCCAGTAGGTTTAAGCCTACTATATAGTCTTTGGTTGTCATTTTAAAGCAAAGGAAGCCTGCATGCTTTGAGGCGATGGAAAAAATAAGGGCAATTCTCTTCCTTTTTGTGGTTGGCATCTTAAAAGTCTTTAATTCCTAAATTGCCATGTAGATAACACCATAAATACATGGCTGCTAACTGAGCAGAACACTTCAAATGTTCAACGATGTAATTACAGGAGCTGCGGGGATAAGAATAGTAAATATAAAGTGTTTTGGTTCATTGATTGTAACAAATAGAGATATTTGGTATTTTCCAAGCTATTTTTATTCCTCTTACATCAGTTTATTTTGCAAGATGGTTTGTGTATGTTTCGTTTTCTAATATTATAAAAAATGTAGAATAATAAAATGTAACGACAAAGGTCTGACTGTAAAATAGAAGTTAACACTTAGACGGAAAAAAAAGTGCATGCATATGAATGACATGTGTAAGCGTTTTGAGTTTTCAAATAGAAATGTATAAGAAACAGTCCATGTATCATTTTCGAACAGAGGATTAATGTATGGTACATTTTCATTTATGACCAACAAACTACTCAAAGACATTAAAGAGAGTAATTATTTCTTCTGTAGTAAACATGTGACTTCAACTTTTGTGGCCACTTTTGGTACCACAACAGACTTACCTTGGCTCCCTCACGTGCCCGTAAACTCTTAACCCGCTATATAATTACGAGTGGTGACCCACTGCAGTAGATGACAGCTGAGAGAGTTAAGTACCTCCTTAAAATGGTGGTCAGAGATATTTTTTTTTACTTTAAGCTGTCTGACACACACACACACACCAAAGTGTACAGTAGATGAAAGACACTGACCATGATTGTACCGTTCCATCCAGTCTTACTGTAGGCTTGCATTGATGTTACCCTGTCATTTACACTGTCTGCCAACCCGTCTCTAGTGAATTAGGCCACAGTGTCTGTCAGCCGGACTAGAAGCAGCCAGTGTTTTGGATGGTGTTGCAAAGATTACGTCCAGTAATGGACAGTGTTGGTCAAGTTACTTGAAAAAAGTCATCAGTAACTAATTACTGATTACTTCCCCAAAAAAGTAATTCCGTTACTTTCAAAAGTAATTAATTACTTAGTTACTTAGTTACTTTTTATAAACACAATTTACAACCTGAATAGGTGATAAATCGATAGATCTTTCAGCCCAATTCTACTTTTTCTACATACTCCATCATACAAAATGTAATCAAATGGAAAAGTCCCTCTTTAAAACTTGTTTTATTAGTTTTAATCTTTTAACTTTATGCATCAAGCAAAAATTAAATTATATGCAACATTCTCTGACTGGAAGAAATTTGTTTAATATTTAAACCTATTTTCTGCACATTCCAGCACATAAAATAATTTTTTTTGTGTGTGTTTACACTCAGTCTTTCAAATAGATGCAAGTAAAACACAGCAGAAAATAAATAAAGTCAAAGACTAGCGGTCCTGTTGCGCTATTTTCACCTGTAAAGCAGGAGTGGGGTAGGCGGAGGTTTACCCTGGTGCAGGTGTGCTGCAGCGGTCAGTTGAAGAATCCGCGAGTTTCTCTGTGAGTTTCCCATTACGTCATAGCGCACTCGGTGCTTGCTTGGAAGTTTAGGGGTTTTTTTCGCTGTAAAAATAAGTTTTCTTCTCACGTACAACGGACGCTAATGTTTTTGTCACTTTTTATGGAACCAAACTTAAAGTAAGGTCAGTACTTCCAAGCTTTAAACGCTGCACGCTCATACTCTCTCCCGCACTCGATATATTATCCATTGTTGATCTGCACACAGCTGTTGTCATGAACGTCGCACTTGCTTATGTTACACTGTTGCAATGATGGGCCAACTCATCTCCCGTGCAACATATTTATTTTTACAGAAAACTGTAAAAACAGAAAAATAAGACAATCAGTTCTCTTTGGCGCGCAGGCCGTACGCTGCCTCTTCGCCACTGACACTACTTCTTCTAGTGTAGCTGACATTACTTTATACAAGTAACTTATACAGTTTCACATTCACATGCACCACCTTTGTAAACTGGTTAAATCACACAAATACATTTTACTATACACATGAACAACATAGTGAACTCTCATTACAGTTTTATCTTGTTTTTACTACTGTTTTAATCTATTTATGAACCTGTCTTCTTAACTGTATTTAATAAACTAGATCTCTTTCAAATAAATGTTTTTCTTAACATATTTCTATAGCATTCACTCTTCATGAACTAAACATAAAGCAATTCACATTTTCTCTTATTGTGCAGTTTTGTGCAGTTTTGTTGTACAGTTATTTTATTTTCAACTTTAATTTATATATTTATCTTTATCTTATTCTTCCCAGTTAAATTTACCCTTCATTCTAATTTGTGTTGTACAGTTATTTCATTTTTAACCTTAATTTATATTTTATTCCTTCCTAGTTAAATTTACCCTTTTTAATTTTTCATATTTATTTCCTATCTTATTCATAGCCTTTTCCTTTTTTGTTCTCTTTAGGTCACGAGCAGTTGTCCAAGCATTTCACTACATATCGTACTGTGTATGACTGTGTACGTGACAAATAAAATTTGAATTTGAATTTGAAAATATATATCTTGCGGCTTTAACCCAAAAATACACCTGCACCGAGCTCACAGAGTTTCGGTACAGTCTAACACTTGGATCGGCACAGGCTAACAACTGGACCAACTTGGAAATTAGCTCTTTAGCTTAACATTCGCCACACACAAGACATTTATCATTAATCGCCACTGCTGTCTGTCACTTTTATAACATCTGTTTATATTATCAACCACCCTACTTTCCCGTAGGAACGCTGCGTTACTGCGTTACTAAAACCGTGATTTTTTTTGCGAGAATGTCTCATGACAATGACGTAAGTGTGGCACTATGTTAAAGACAGACATGAAAATAGTAGCCCCCCATTTTATTTTATACTCAAGGACACTTTCTTTTAGTGAGGCCACTGCAATGTAAGTTTTACTGTTGTATAAGTTCCGCCAGCAGAGGGCGCTCGGTCCTGCACGCATCGGTAGCTGACGCTACACTAGAAGAAGTAGTGTCAGTGGCGAAGAGGCAGCGTACGGCCTGCGCGCCAAAGAGAACTGATTGTCTTATTTTTCTGTTTTTACAGGTAATCTGATTACCGTTTTTGCAATAGTAATCCCTTATTTTACTCGTTACTTGAAAAAAGTAATCGGATTACAGTAACGCGTTACTGCCCATCTCTGCTAATGGAGCCCATAAAGTCTCACAAATAGTAAAAGTAATGACAATTGGATAACATTTATTTACAGTGGCTGCATTTTTATATTTTATTCATTTCTATGTCCCGTTTCCTTTGCTGCATGGTTAAATAGATAGAAATTAATAGCAGGCCATCTTTTGAGAAACAGTGTAAGTCAAATGATAGCATCCACAGTAATGTGTTATTTTGGGAGCAACTTGTCTTGCATATTGTTGGTTGGGCATATTTGACATCCTACTCAACATCCAAGAGATAGTCTTTATTTTCACTTCAATCACCCCAAAGACACTACAAAAGTAGAGAAAAAATCCCAGTCATTATACAACTCCCTTTGAGCAAGACGTTGGTGACAGTGGGAAGGAAAAACTCACTTTTAACAGGAAGAATCCTCCATCATAACCAGGCTCAGGGAGGAACAGCCAACTGCTGTGGCCAGTTGGGGGTGATAGGAGAAGACAGAATAAAAGACACCTTTGTTGTAATCAGTTGGCCTATAACTTAGTTTAGTCTTTAGTCAATGAGCCTTTTTTTTCTTCTTTTTATTTGGGCGCCAGTCATTTTTGGTTCATTAGCAATCCAAATTTTTTTCTGAAGTCCAAGAAAGAAGAAAGATCCCCAACAGATTTACTTTACCAAGTGGATCATCACAGCCTTGCCATATTGGTCCATTTGACTGACCTTCGTTTAATTTATTTTAATTTAATTTATTTTTTTAAATTTTATTTTATTATTCATTTTTAGTTATTACAGACACGACAGACATGACTGGGGGATAGGAAAGGGAGAAAGAAAGAAAGAAAGAAAGAAAGAAAGAAAGAAAGAAAGAAAGAAAGAAAGAAAGAAAGAAAGAAAGAAAGAAAGAAAGAAAGAAAGGGAGGGAGGGAAAGACGGGAAGAGGGATAGTGAGAGAAGACACTAAAAAGAAATCCACTGGATCTGCTGTTGAAAGAAGAAAAAAACAAACAAAAGGAGAGCAACAGAATAAGCACAACATCACAGCAATAACCTAGACAAGTATAAGGAGCAGTAAATACTAAATATTCAATGTTATTATCCAGCACGCAAGACCGACAGCGCACAATGTGCTTTGAGGAAGCAGCCAAGAAAGATATAGTTTGTGTCTGTGAGCACCCGTGTGTACACCTATGTGCACACCTGTCTGCATGAGCGCACTTTTATTCAAAAGGTTTCTCCATGTAACGATTTTACCGGCACACTTTTGAACCGGAGGTTTTTGGAAAGCTTTTATTTTGGTATTTTCGTTGATCCGTACAATAAATTTGCATGTTAGCCTAAATATTTAGTTTTCTGTAACATTTAGATTTAACATTTAACATTTAGATTTGACTTTTAGATTTAGATTTAAATATAATATTTAGATTTAATATTTAACATTTAAATTTAGATATAATATTTAGATGTAACATTTAACATTTAGATTTAAATATAATATTTAGATTCAACATTTAGATTTAACATTTAACATTTAGATTTAAATATAATATTTAGATGTAACATTAAACATTTAGATTTAACATTTAGATTTAATATTTAACATTTAGATTTAACATTTAAAATTGTGTTTAAAATATGAAAAGTTACAAGTATTTTACTAAATGTTGTAAAAAAATTACTCAAAAAAACATGTTTTTGTAAAGTTTTGAGCTAAATGTAGAAAAATGTTGCCGTTAATTTCAGCATGTTTCACTTTACGAATGGCACCTCATAGCTGTGGAGGTCAGGTAGCACTCTAGACTCTACAGACCTCCACATAGTGATGACGGTCAGAACCAAAAAGGTCAAATTTGGATTCATCACACCATAAGATATGTTATGATTTTCAATCGAGTTCTTATATAATTTGGCACACCTTAGTCTTTTCTCTCCATTTCCCTTCCATAATAATAATAATGACGTCTTTACAGATACCCTCTCAACTGTTACCATCAGAAATGGTCTCAGTTGAGACTCAGTGAGGCTTCAATGAACAGGAGATGGATCAGCTGATAGGTAAAATAACACAAAATGGGGGATGACTCAAACTTTTCGCACAGTAGTGTGTTAAGAGCTCTGGATTATAGTGCAGAGAAGAAGCCATGCTGTCAACCACATAATGAAACACATTAAATCTACTGCAGCTGAAGCACTTTTTTCCCACGGTTTAGTCAATTTTAGGCAGCACAATTACATTGTTTGGGTTGGGAGGAGTTCAGGGTTTGGTTTAGAAAAAACAAACAGTCAAATAAAATGTTAAATGAAAATTAGAAAGACATTTTCTACATAAAGAGTCCTGGCTTTTTCAGTCCATGGACCACTTATAACACCAAAGCAAATTTGCATGCACATTTAACACTCATTTCAGATGTTATATAAAGAGCCGTGATGAACACAATACGCAAAACAAGGGCCAAAAGAAATTCGGAGAATGATGATTACTTAAACAACCTATTGCAAATATTTACGTTTAGGCAGGTGTATTTATACATTAAAGAAATATATTTTATGTAGCTTTAAATCTGAGTAAAATTTGAGTACATCACAAACAGGTTTTTGTTTGCTTCATGGTTTCTTTAATAAACCAAACATTATTCAAGCACTGCATATAAAACAGAACAGCATATTGTCTGTGTGAACACGTCTGTTACAGTACTGTATAAGGAGCCCACTGTTCTCATAAGCCGCCACGTTCTGCGTGGTTCTTGGAGGAATGTCAGTAATTAGCTCAGTAATCACAAGCTTTAGGAAATCTGCAGGAAAATAGGCTTTATTGCTGTGTGAAGGCCTTCTGTCTGCACTGCTTTCTAAAAGGCTGGTTTTATTGTGATGTGAGAGCTCAACATATCAACAGGTTACAGTATGAAGCAGAGGTGCAAGTCGCAACCTCAGTTCTCAAGTCTTTAATTGTCAACCAAGTCCCGAGTTACAGCAATGATTTCAAGCAAGTCAAATCTTTGCTAACCATAAAACGGATATGGCGGCTACACACCCGTTTAAATTAAATTTCAATTTTTTCACTAGCTCAAGGTCTGCCAAAGTCATTAGATTAATGTGGGTTTCTTCCAATCAGAGTTAAAACAAATGGGTTATATTTTCAGTCTCTTACAAGTGGAAAACATTTAAATATAGTTCATAGTGAATTGAATTGTCCAGAAGCATTTAACAGATGTTATTATTTACAATTTAACCAAAAATTATTACACTATATGAGACATGCTTGACATGAAAGAGCCACTGAACAAGAAGGTGTTGAACCTTACTTATTTTCATCATTTGCAAATAGAATAGTCGGCTAACTATGTCAGCAGAGACCTTCAAAGGATTTTCTCGAGAGGATTCAGTTTTTCTTTATCAATGAACAGTTGGCTTTTGCCCACCTCCAGAGGGCTCATGATTCAGTTTCTCATATTTGTGTCGACTGATTTGCAAAACAAGCCTCTTCAATGTAAGGCCCATTGTTTAGGATGTGTAGTCCTCATGGGATCATCATGATGTTCCGCAGAACTTTCTTCTGCTTTTTGAGTACAATATATGTGCCTGTTCCTCTCTCAAAGCACCTCTGCACTTTCATTGTTTGTGTCCATAAAAGAGAGGACCGAAACACGGCAGCTCTCAATGAGCTGCACCAACTCGCAGTGCTGTATTCGTGTAGCACTCAAAAATGACAAAAAGCAGCCATGAACAGTCTGCTTTTTCCACAAAAGGTTGCAGTGTCACATGAGCCCAGGAGGATGCTTTCTCACTCTGGCATGTTGAATGGAAGCCAGACAAATGTGACAATAGTGACTCAGCAAGCAGATGAATTCACACCAACGCAAAATACTCCAAACTCTTTCTCTTGCCTCTCTCTATGCCAGGCTCCTACAGGCAGATGAGATCTGAAGAGGAGACTTCTCTTGTGTGAGTATGTGTGCATCCATTATCAAGGCAACCCATCTCCCCTCTGGTCTGAGTGCTTCTCCAAAGTGTACAGTACAGCTAGCGAAGCTGAACAGAGAAAGGACTCCATTCTTCTCCCCCTCCTGCCTTATGGCAAAATGGCAGCACTACCTGAAGCTCTAGTTTCTGTGGTCCTTTTGTCTCGCGCCACCGATTGAGGGCACAAAATGGGTCTGGAGGGAACCCAACACCGCACCCTCACGTTCCTGTCAAAGCTATAGTCACAAGAATGAAATAAAGGGAGCTGTTTCCATGAAACCATGAAGGTAGAGAACTCAGACATTCATTTATTAATTAACTGTGCTTATAAAAATTCTTGTTTTAGTCCAGTTCCATCCCTTTGCATTGAACCGGAAAAGAGATACCTCACTACCACCTGCCTGTAACCTTTAAATAGGTAGTTTCCGCTTATTCTTGAAACTGTCCCAGGTGGGCTGCCC
This sequence comes from Astatotilapia calliptera, assembly GCF_964374335.1. NCBI lineage: Eukaryota > Metazoa > Chordata > Actinopteri > Cichliformes > Cichlidae > Astatotilapia > Astatotilapia calliptera. Next base: position 17,490,987 of record NC_137436.1, read on the forward strand.
AGTAAAGAAATGCCACTGACCCAGTAATGTGAGCAGGATGCCTTCCTCTGAGTAGCTCTGCTCTACTGCTCTGGTCTGGAATATTACAGAGGCCAGTTGCAGTGGAGGCTTGTAACTGGAGCTTTTTGGTAAAGGAATGTTGCTGGTAAACACAGCTTTGCTATTAGATACGTGTGGTACCAAATCTGACCTTCACTATCAAAGGGATACACTACCTGTGCATGGTGACATGCCAGTAGCTCAGAGGATTAGTTTTGTGGGTGTGTGTGACTGCATGTGTGTGCTGTGCAAGTATCACAAAACATGAACAAAAATTACACTGATTGTGCTATATTCTATAAATGTTGATCTATTACCTTCTAAATGGTGCAAGATACAAAGTGGCATACATTTAGTATCCATCCAGGTCCATCCATACATTGAGCACGGACACAAAGTACTTACATATTTAAAAAAACAACAACAATCTGCTCAAATAATGACACAACAAGTCACATTATTTTCAAGATAACTACACTTTAAAACTCTCCAACACTATAAGGGGTCGAGTTTAGTGACTTGAATTAGCAGAGCTAGCAGGTTTAGTTTTCAGTGCATGGCTTTGAATCAATTTAATTGGATGTATTCTGTGAAAATGCACAGGTGCACCAAAGATTGAACTTAGCCATGAGACTAACCCATTGTTTTTTTTACCAGACTGTAAACATGTTTATTTCTGCTATAAAATTGGGCAAAATAACACAGATGTCTATGGGGACTGACTCAGTTTAAGAGCATTTATTGGATGCTATTTGAAAGAATGCAATAACAAAAACAGCTATCCAGCCAACATGTCTTAAAAATCCATTAATCATTATTCTTTACAATGTGCGGGAATGCACGTGTATTAATGGCTCCACAAACCCTTCTCTCAGTCTCTGTTTTTTTCCGTTTCCCCCCCTGACACATTTCTGCCTACTTATGAGCCAGTTTTTTTCTCATCAACTTTGGCTACATTTGTCACATAGCCTGGCACTAACCCTTGCAAGTCTATTCCAGTTTGAGTGGAAACCTTGGTCTGTCCTGGACCTGTAGCCCACATTAGTCACTTCTGTAAACTTTGTCACAGTGTCAGCGACAGCAGAGACTGGAGTCTCTCTATTTTTTTCTTGGTCCTTTCCTGGTGTAATTTAGCCAGACGAGCTCCTCGTTATGGGGCCTTGACAGCAGAGTACAACTGATTCAAGATGCACATTTCTGTACTGTGTTTCGGAAAGTGTTATATTACAGTCTGAAAACGGAAAAATACATGACAGTGTTTATGCAAGAAGTGTCTGTGAGTGATCGGGCAGTAATGCTGTCCACTCGCTATAACACTAAATCCTGCTTGAATGGCACAGACAGAACTGTGACGCAAGTGGGTTAGAAAGAGAGGAAGGAACCAGGTAGTTTTTTAGCTGAGAAAGTAATTAACATACAGTTATCCAGACACTTTATTAGGTATACCTTGCTAGTACCACTTTGGCCCCTCTTTTGTCTTCAGATGTGTCTTAATTCTTCACTCTATAGATTCAACAAGGTGCTGGAAACATTGACATATTAACATATTTTGTCAGCTGCACATCCATGATGAGAATCTCCTGTTCCACCACATCCCAAAGGTGTTTCATTGAACTGATGGTGACTTTCGAGGCCCATTTGGTACTAAAGGGCTCAGAATGTGCCAAGACAGTATTATGTACACCGTTACATCAGCACCTTAAAACTTTGATACAAGGCAAGATAGATCCATTCTTTCATGTCCATCCATCCACCTATCGATTAGTCCGTCCATTGTCTTCCACTTATCCTCATCAGGGTCACGGGGGTCGCAGGGCTGGAGCCTATCTTCAGGGCGAGAGGAGGGGATACATCCTGGACAGGTCCCTATTCTGCCGCAGAGCTAAAATATAGAGACAGACAACTACAGGGAGTGCAGAATTATTAGGCAAATGAGTATTTTGTTCACATCATCCTCTTCATGCATGTTGTCTTACTCCAAGCTGTATAGGCTCGAAAGCCTACTACCAATTAAGCATATTAGGTGATGTGCATCTCTGTAATGAGAAGGGGTGTGGTCTAATGACATCAATACCCTATATCAGGTGTGCATAATTATTAGGCAACGTCCTTTCCTTTGGCAAAATGGGTCAAAAGAAGGACTTGACAGGCTCAGAAAAGTCAAAAATAGTGAGATATCTTGCAGAGGGATGCAGCAGCCTCAAAATTGCAAAGCTTCTGAAGCGTGATCATCAAACAATCAAGAGTTTCATTCAAAATAGTCAACAGGGTCGCAAGAAGCGTGTGGAAAAACCAAGGCGCAAAATAACTGCCCATGAACTGAGAAAAGTCAAGCGTGCAGCTGCCAAGATGCCACTTGCCACCAGTTTGGCCATATTTCAGAGATGCAACATCACTGGAGTGCCCAAAAGCACAGGGTGTGCAATACTCAGAGACATGGCCAAGGTAAGAAAGGCTGAAAGACGACCACCACTGAACAAGACACACAAGCTGAAACGTCAAGACTGGGCCAAGAAATATCTCAAGACTGATTTTTCTAAGGTTTTATCAAGGTTCAAGGTTCAAGGTTCTTCATTTGTCACATGCATAGTTATACAAGTATAACACACAGTGAAATGTAGCCTGACACGCTCCTCGACATGTGCAAAAAAATTGGGGGGGGGGGGGGGGTGTAGAGGAAGAACATTATATATATATATATATATATATATATATATATATATATATATATATATATATATATATATATATGTAGTATATACATTGGGTGAATGTGCAGTAGTAGCAGCAAGCAGGTGAATTCTGTACATTAATATGAATAGACATCTGACTATTTTACAGGATAGACAATATAAACATATTTAAAATTAAAGCAATTGAAATGTACATTGTGCCTTGGTTTAGTGTCTGGAAGAGTCCTGTCTCAGTCAATTATAGATGATGTGAGAGGGCGGGTGTGTGTGTTTAGGGCACGGATGGCTTGGGGATAGAAGCTCCTCTTGAGTCTCTCTGTCCTTGCCCAGAAGATGCGGAACCTTCTACCAGATTGCAGAAGTTGGAACAGTTTGTTGCCAGGATGGGACGGGTCCTTCAGTATCTGCGCTGCTCTTGTCCGGCATCTCCTGGTGTAGGTGTCCTGAAGCGGGGGGAGAGCAATCCTGCAGCAGCGTTCTGCTGTACGGATCACTCTCTGGAGAGCTTTTTGGTCCTTCACACAGCTGTTCCCAAACCACGATGTTCTGTGTGAGGATGCTCTCCACAGCGCCTGTATAGAAAATCCTGAGGATCTTTGGAGAGACCCTGAACTTCCTCAGTTGTCTTAGGTGATACAGGCGCTGCCTAGCCTTTTTGGTCTGGACCTGAATGTGGGCAGCCCATGTCAGGTCTGAGGAGATGTGGACACCAAGATACTTGAAGGACTGCACCCTCTCCACTGGAGCTCCATTGATGATAATGGGCTTGTAGTCTCTGTGCTGACTCCTTCTGAAGTCCACCACCAGCTCCTTGGTCTTGCCGACGTTCAGCTGGAGGTGGTTGTCCTGGCACCACGATGCCAGATTCTTCACTTCATCCATGTAGGCCGCCTCATCGTTGTTGGAGATGGCACCCAACACCACTGTGTCGTCAGCAAACTTCACAATGGTGTTGGAGCCATGGGTGGCCACACAGTCTGAAGTGTAGAGGGAGTAGAGCAGTGGCGAGAGGACACATCCCTGAGGTGCTCCTGTGTTGATGGTGATGCTGTTGGAGAAGCACCTGCCCACCCTCACCACCTGAGTTCTGCCAGTGAGGAAGTCCAACACCCATGCACACAGACGGCTGTTAAGTCCCAGATCCCTCAGCTTTGTGAACAGTCTGCAGGGCACTATTGTGTTAAACGCTGAACTGTAATCAACAAACAGCATTCGCACATAGTTACCCTGTTTCTTGTCCACGTGGCTGAGAGTGGTGTGTAGGATGTGGGCGATGGCATCCTCTGTGGATCTGTTGGATCTGTAGGCGAACTGCAGCGGATCTGTGGTGTCTGGGATGGAGGAGGAGATGATGTTCTTCAGCAGCCTCTCAAACACCTTCATTACTACCGAGGTCAGTGCAACTGGCCGGTAATCGTTCAGGGATGAGGGTTTGCAGTTCTTGGGCACAGGGATGATGGTGGATCTTTTGAAGCATGTGGGGACCACAGACTTCGCCAGGGACTCGTTGAAGATGTAAGTGAACACACCTGCTAGCTGGTCAGCACAGCAGTGCAGCAGACGGCCGGTGATGCCGTCTGGCCCCGCCGCTTTCCTTGTGTTCACTCTCCTCAGTGCCGCTCGGACGTCATGCTCCGCGATGCTGGTCACCGGTCTCTCGCTGATGACGTCACTGTCCTCGGTAGTCAGGCGGTAGATAGCATTAGCTGCCTGGCTAACCTCGAAACGGGCGTAGAACTGATTCAGCTCGTTGGTGAATGCAGAGTCAGCGTTGATTAGCGCAGTGTCCCTGGCTTTGTAGTCCGTAATGGTGCGTAGTCTGTGCCACATACTCCGTGTGTCGCCCTGGTGGAAGTGGGACTCCACACGTTCCCGGTACCGGCGTTTGGCATCTCTTACCGCACGCCGTATGAGGCCGCTTTGTAGGCGCTCATATCGCCAGTGGCGAGACCCGCGTTGTAGGAGGCAGTCCTGGCGTTTACTGCAGTGCGGATCGATCTGTCCATCCACGGTTTCTGGTTTGGGAATGTGGTGACTCTCGCAGTGGGGATAATCTCCTCCGCTAGCATATTGACGAAGCATACTGCTACTTCCGTAAACTCGTTGATGTCGACTGCGCATGCTCTGAACATGTCCCAGTCGACGTCGTTGAGTGCGTCCTGTAGCGTAGCTTCTGATTGGGCAGTCCACCGTTTTACCTCCCTCGTGGTCACGTCCTCCCTCCGTATGCTTTGTTTATACTGGGGGATGAGGAAGATGGCGTTGTGGTCAGACTTCCCAAAAGCCGGGTGTGAGACAGCTTTGTAGCCCTGCTTGTATGGCGTGTAGCAGTGATCCAAAATTCGATCCCCTCTCGTTGGACACGAGACATGCTGGTAAAAGTTTGGCATGACTTGTCTGAGGTTCGCTTTGTTAAAGTCTCCTGCTACAATGAGGGCTGCGCCCGGGTCCTTGTTTTGAAGCGAGCTCAGCACATCATGTAATTCGGACAAAGCCATACCTGTGTCCGCTTGGGGTGGGATGTAGACCGCCGTGGCGATGACCGAGGTGAACTCACGGGGCAGATAGAAAGGGCGGCACTTAATGCTCAGGAACTCCAGATGTGGCGAGCAGCCGCTGGAGAGAGTAGAAATGCTCCTGGCATCACACCACTTTCTGTTTACCATGAAACACACTCCCCCACCTTTGGTTTTGTTCGACTCTGCCGTTCTGTCAGCGCGGAGCACAAAGAATGAATCCGACGGAGTTACGGCCTGGTCCGGCACGGTGGGGGTCAGCCATGTCTCCGTGAAGCACAGAATGTTGCAGTCCCTCATGTCACGTTGGAAGGTGACCCTTGCTCTTAGGTCGTCGAGCTTGTTCTCCATGGATTGTACATTGGCCAGTAGGATACTGGGCAGTGGTGCGCGATGCGCCTGCTGTCTCAGTCTGTTCCTAATACCAGCGCTTTTCCCCCGGCACTTCTTTGTTCTGCGCCTCGGATGAGCGGCCCGTCCTTTGTTGTTCTCCGCGCCGCCTAGAATCTCTGATGGCCAGGAAGGGTCAGGTTTAAAAGTGTCCAAGATTAGATGTGCAACCTTGGCACCGATGTTTACAAGTGATCCGCTGTCGTAAACTATAAGACTAGAGGATTTTGGGATGAAAACCAGAGCAAAAAATAGGTCAAAACAAGAAAAGTAGATAGTCGGAGCGGAGTGGTCAGGAAGGCGTCTGGACGTGGCCGCGCCATCCTGCTATCTGATCCTGATATCTGATATGGACTCATGAAATGAGAGTGAGTCTTGATGGGCCAGATGGATGGGCCGGTGGCTGGATTGGTAAAGGGCAGAGAGCTCCAGTCCGACTCAGACGCCAGCAAGGTGGAGGTGGAGTACTGGTTTGGGCTGGTATCATCAAAGATGAGCTTGTGGGGCCTTTTCGGGTTGAGGATGGAGTCAAGCTCAACTCCCAGTCCTACTGCCAGTTTCTGGAAGACACCTTCTTCAAGCAGTGGTACAGGAAGAAGTCTGCATCCTTCAAGAAAAACATGATTTTCATGCAGGACAATGCTCCATCACACGCGTCCAAGTACTCCACAGCATGGCTGGCAAGAAAGGGTATAAAAGAAGAAAAACTAATGACATGGCCTCCTTGTTCACCTGATCTGAACCCCATTGAGAACCTGTGGTCCATCATCAAATGTGAGATTTACAAGGAGGGAAAACAGTACACCTCTCTGAACAGTGTCTGGGAGGCTGTGGTTGCTGCTGCACGCAATGTTGATGGTGAACAGATCAAAACACTGACAGAATCCATGGATGGCAGGCTTTTGAGTGTCCTTGCAAAGAAAGGTGGCTATATTGGTCGCTGATTTGTTTTTGTTTTGTTTTTGAATGTCAGAAATGTATATTTGTGAATGTGGAGATGTTATATTGGTTTCACTGGTAAAAATAAATAATTGAAATGGGTATATATTTGTTTTTTGTTAAGTTGCCTAATAATTATGCACAGTAATAGTCACCTGCACACACAGATATCCCCCTAAAATAGCTAAAACTAAAAACAAACTAAAAACTACTTCCAAAAACATTCATCTTTGATATTAATGAGTTTTTTGGGATCATTGAGAACATGGTTGTTGTTCAATAATAAAATTATTCCTCAAAAATACAACTTGCCTAATAATTCTGCACTCCCTGTATTCACACTCACAGTCATACCTATTGGCAATCACCAATTAACTTAACACCACTAACTGCATGTCTTTGATTTCATGCAAATTTGGCCCAGAGAACTGCTACTTACTGGTTATCTTCTGTCTTTCAGGCTGTTTTCTCTGAACCCTAGAGTTGGTAGTGTGGGGAAAATCCCAGCAGATCAGCACTTTCTGAAATATTTTGACCAGCCCATCTGGCTCCAGCCTGTTGACCTGCCGAGCCTGAAAAACACTGGTTGAAACCCTGTTTGATCTCAAGAACTGAAGAGGAGATAATTATAATGGATCATTAGCAACACAGATCAAGAAAGGCAGGGTACACCCTTAACATGTTGCCATTCTGTCTCAAGGTATTGGCGACTGTCAAGCCTTTGAGTCGCCGAGCAGCTGAATAGGGGAATAATGTTGACGCGCCCGCTGTTTAAAACGTAAGTCAAAGTTCCAGGTTAAAACTCCTTTATTTGTTATCAAATCCTTAAAATCCGTAGAAAAACAGTGATCAAAAACATTCCAAGCTTGAGCGGTCAGCAAAAGTCAACTTCCCCCATCACCCACTCATTCACAAAATTTCCCTCGGGCCGTGAACAGGTGATATAGCAATCACTATTACTGACACCACGTGACCCAAAGCTACGCCTATCCACAACACAAGGGTTAAGGGTAAAATGGAAAATTACAAGTTAATCCTGTTGACAGCCTGACATAACAAACACGAAAAGCTTTAAAAAATGGCATGAAAGACTGCAGCTGGGTTAGTCCTGACTTCATTCTTGACCCACACAACACACAAAGTTGTCATAGTGCTAGCTACCAATTCACACTACCACAACATACCATGCCTCAGTTAAAACCAGTCTTAACTTCTTCAGACATCGGCCTGCTTGCAGTAACAGTGTCTCAGTCACAGCTGTTTACAACCTCGTCTCTCACGCAGTGCTGACCTGTGGAGAGGTTCAGGGCACATGTGGAAATCTGTCTGCCACAGCTATCTTTAATATTTCACACCTCTGTGTGGAGAATAGGGGGAGTCGATTTGTGGCCAACAACAGAGAATACTCTAATTCCTGCAGGCGGTCATACGTTGGTTTGAGGTTTCAAACTGAAGACATTGTGGCTTTTTTCAGGCCATGGTGCAATGGTCTGTGTTTGTGCAAGAAATGTTCATATTGAGAAAATAATAAAAGCTTGTGTTATAGTTTCCAGTGTGGGTGTATATTGTCGTTCATTAATATTACGGCATATTCTTCCATTATTGAATTCAAATGATGTGTCTTACTGTAAGTGCTCTGCCGGACTTAAGCAGCTCCTCATCAGGGACTTTTTTCTTTTCAATTCCAGTAGAGCTGTTTTGTACCACTGAGAGAAAAACATTCCTAAAGCATAATGCCTCTACCACCAGATTTGATGGTACCGATATTTTTTACGGGTTCATTGTCACCATTTTTTGTGCCAAATAGCTCAATTTGGTCTCACCCAACCGCATGATATTCTCACAAGTCTTGTTTAGCTGTCCTGCATGATTTCAAAACATAACGATGTAATGTGCCACCCTTAGTTTTCTTGAATGTTGTCCCACCTGCTTTGAGATCATTAACAAGATCTTCTTGTGTAGTTCTGGGGTTATCCCTCATGGGATAACCATCGATGCTGCCTGTATGCTTAGTCGAGGTCAAAGAGTGGTAGACAGCAGTGGGGTGCGGTGACTTTTACAGAAAGTGAAAGTCTACACTTTCATTAAAAAAAAAATTATATTAAAAATATGTCAACCATGTGTGCACTGCTCTTCCATGTGCTGTTGTTGGTCTGTCAGCCAGCTGTGGAGAAGAGTGAAGTTAAAACATACAAAGAACTGAAGTGAAACTGACTGTTAAAACAATGAAGTCTCCACTTCAGCCAGAGTTTGTACCTTTCATGCTGTAGTTTTGATCTCTGATCATTTTTTCACACTTCTCCTGTTCTGCTGTCACTTCCTTCCCTGTTCTGGCCCAGGACATAGGTCATCTGTGTCCATGGGCATGCAGTTGGGATTTTGGAGTACTGCATGTCAGCATGTCTGCATTGCTCTGTATGTTGTCCAAACACAAACCACAGCTGGACACATTTGTAGGACCATAAATTGTACTTAACATAGGAAGCATATCTATTATAATGCTAAATCAGAGGGTTGGTGTACTTGCTAATGCTAGCTCCATTTCCAAACAACACAGAGGGTAATTGAGCCGAGAGCAGTGAAAGCAGTGAAAGCTCACCTCCCTAAATGTGGTTCTGCTATAGGTTTCTTCCTGTTAAAAGGGAATTTGTCGCTAAATACTTGCTTTATAGGGTGTCAGCTGATTATTGGGGTTTTATTTGTATTACTGTACAGTCTTTATTTTGCAGTGTAAAGCCACTTGAGGCTTTGACTGTTGTCAGGATTTGGTATAATTAACCATGGACGCTGGCTGTCAGTAACTATGTTGTTTCCAACTAAGCTTTTACTGGATGGTATGTATTATAAACAAATACTTATTCCCTCACTACAATGCACACGATTCAATGTGAAATTTAATAAAATGTTTCACTGAAACTGTAGCCTGGTCATTTCTTAAGTGCTTAAAGTTATGAATTCAAACACGTCTTTACTCTACAGTCAACTTTGTTCCCGTTGAGTGAAAATAAAACACATTTCGCAACAACTGAATTTTTCTGTCAAGGTTTCACAAACGTTAAATTAATCTTGCACTTGCCTGAATTTCTTTGCATTACAGCTGGACCCAAATCAGATGTCTCGCTCAATTTTTTTTGAAGAGAAACATTGTCAGTGCCGCTCTGCAAGCACAAGGTTTGCTCTCTGGCTGCAGGCCCGCCTCTGTGCCTTTAGTCTGTTCAGCGAGCGTGAGAAGAGAGAAGCGAGCAACAGCACAGATTAGTTAGCTATGTGTGCAGTGTTGTTTTTGTGGTTTGTTAGCGAGATGGAGGCTGTGTCAAAGAAAAAACAAGAAACACATTGTGTTGCCTCTATCCTCTCCAAATGATTATTTATATGCAAGCATAGTTAATGATTGGGTTTGGTCTTGTAGTTTTAGATCCCGTGTTATCACATATTTGGTGGTGGCCAATAATTTAAATGACCTGAATATGTAAAGAAAAAACTGTAAAAGTTCAAAAAAGGTTAAAAGCAAATGTTATTTAATAAAAACTAAAAGAAATATAAGCAAAACTTCCACTTTTGAAGTGCTTTAAACCTCTGCAGCTGCTCTGTGTGTTTGTTGTATATTTTCTCTTTAACTCTTAAACATGCGACTGTACAGTGATGCTAATGTGCAGCTGTGTCATACTGGTACAGATAGTGGAGGTGTACCATATGGGCACACAGTGTCTTTGCTGTGGCAGTGACGGTGTGTTTGAAGCAGCGAGTCTGTAACTCCACACAAGGCCAAGGCCAGGAGGAATTACAGGCCATCGGATAAACATAAGCTGTAGAGCAGTAGCAGGGCGTGCTCCCTTCAGGAAATTAAAAGCCAGTGCTTCTTCCTTCAGTCTGCCCACCTTCTCTCATCTCCTGCCAGTTCAGTAAATGAATAGCAAACTAATAGTGTCTGGGACTTTTCCTATCTACTGTTGTCTGTAGAGGGCATTCACCTTCACATTATCATACAAGTATAACAAAAAAGAATACTCTAATTTTTCACAGGCATGAAAGGGATCATGGCATTAGCATAATGAGTACTGTACCATGTCTTAGTTGTTTGCTGTAATCTAGAGGTGCATTGTCAAAACATGCAGTCAGTAAGAGCTGCAACAGGTTGGTAAGACTGATTCCTTTTGTATCAGTGATGTTTTGATGACTCAGTTTTCCCTTTTGATGAAATGAAAAAAACACCCTCTGTCTCTCGGGGAATGAATCAAGTATAAAAACAAAACACCTCACTGAATCTGAGCCTTTGAAATCCTTATCGAAGTTACTAATGTTCAGTTAGCTAAACATGTAAACAGCTGATAACTGTTGAAAACTGCTGAACACCTTTCTGTCATTATTAGATCAAGAGGAAAAATGTAAACACACTTTTCTTTACACCCTAGCAACTGCTCAGAAGCTAGATAGCTAGTTGCCTCATAAGTCATATCTGATCAGAGTATTTTCCACTTCTGAGTTCAACGATAAAGTAGTTGAACTTTAGAAATGCAAGAAAATGTTGATATAAAACTCCCATAGTGTGATTAGTCAGTGGGATGTTGGAGGAAAAGAACATTTGTGAATACATTTAAGGTTGCTCATTACAAATAATCAATAAAAGAAAGGAAATATTCCAGTGCAGGGACAAGAAAATCTGTTCTAAATTGTGAAAATCTTCAAAGATGACTCGCTCTTGAAAAGAGATTGTTGCATTGTGGTTAAGCTGGATAGTGGAGCACTTGTATATTAGTCAAGGAGAAGATGTGCTTAGTGTTTCCATGCTGCGGAGTAAAAGCAGGCCTCTGGCATGGCTCTCAAAGTAATAAAATAGGAAGCAAAGATGAATTTCATCCAGAATGGAATTCTGGTCACGTAGCCGTCTTTGCCAACATGGTCCTTGTCTGTTTTGGAGCATTCAGCCTTTTTGCTGCTTCTCTGCTTTACATGTGACCAGATGACAACGGGGAAAAATAAACAGCAGTAATGTACAAAACACACCACACAGATGTGACAGAGGAGGAACAAATGTGGTCACGCGTGCTGAACAGTGACTTAAAAAATGTAAAATTATGATGGATGGTATGAAAATGAACTAAAATTTCCCCCTTATAGTTTTTCAGTTGCAACTTATATTTAATTAACCGTCATCTAATTATGGATTTTTTTAAACCTGTTGACGTGCGTCAAAAGATGATGAAGGTCACCTTTTTTCCATCAAAATATTTGCTGCATGTTTAAGTTCACCAGGTGCAGTCAGCTCAGGGGTCAGAGGTCAGAGCACATCCTAGCCAGGAATCCCATCATGTCTGCCAAAAATCACAGGAAGCGCATTGTTCTCTATGGGGAATTACTTTATGAGGGCTTACAGAGAGGAATTATAGAAACGTAGCCAAAGTGTTTATGTGATTACACGGCAGTTATGTCACTAAGTCTGACCTAATAAAAAGAACTTCTTTGGTTGACTGATGCCATGATTGTTTTAGTTCTCATAAAACTTTTGTAGAGTTGTGGTTTTGAGTTGCTGCAGAGCCTCTGATTTGGAAAACACAAAGATCAGAAAATCCTGGCTGTTCCACTGAGTGTCCCAGAGTGTGTTATTATAAAATGACCCCTCATGTGACATCCAGCTGTCTGACACTTCCACGCTGGTATTACAGAGAGTGGAACCATTTGAGCTTCAGCGGTTTATCTTATAAAGGTGTTTGCAAATCTTTTAAAACAAAGATAGACTACATTCAAGTATGTGGTTATTGACCAAAGACAATTTGTGTAATATATTAATTAGTGTTATCATTCGTAAAACTACACTGCAAGACATTTTCAGTATTTTTTGCGCCTCTTTGACTCATATGATTATAAATTAGAAACCTTTGGGTAAACATTTGAACATTTGTCCACCCGGGCAACAACACTCTGCTACAATAATTACATAAGGGTCGATGCTGTCCTTCTCAAGTTAAATGCAGTGTATGAATGGTAAAAATCTGTGAAGGTCATTGTAATTAATGTAAAAGTAAGCATCCTTTTATTATACTAACACTAATAATAATAATACTTGAATCGCAAAAGAACAAGCACTGAGTTGGACTTACCTCTTTGTTCCTGCCAGACTGTCTGTGGGTCTTTGCATGGGAATGCTTCAGCCTTTTGATGTATCACTCATCATAGATGAGTCCAGATGTTGCACAACCTCTGGAGTGATTAAAGTAATGACTTGACCAGATATGGTGCCTGCAGCTATTTTTTGTTCTCACAAATAGTAGAGTGCAGGTGTCATTGGGGTTTTATTTTGATCCCACCCTCCACACCCACGTAACTATAATGGCAAGAAAATGCTTTGACTAAACCACATCCCAGAGCTATTTTTCACTGAGCCTTTATTGTTCGAGATCATGTTATTTTCTTCCTATTTGAGTCTCGAATACTGTATGCACAGGTGGCGTCCTGCAGCTCCTGTACTTAAGGAGGTGGATGGTGGGGAAATACCACGGTATTCAGTGGGGGGTCCTCCATATTAAAATAACACTCCAACACCTCTGTACACAGCAGCAGGAAGCAGAGAGGTGTTGAATGACAGAAGGAGGACGAGTGAGGTCAGATCAAATGTAACATTTCAGGTTTGAGGTTTGAGGCTAGCTGTGGCAGTTGTGCAAATGCGGTGCAGTCTCTCCAATTAGGTGGATGAATTACATCAGCTAAAGAAAAGCATTTTTAACTTCAGGGTGGATGCCCTTTGTTCCATTCATCAGCATATTATTCACTACTTTTTGCTCACACATTAAAGGTCTGTGAGCAAATTGAGGGATACAGCTTTGGCCTGTCATTATTTGAGGAGAGTGGGTGGCAACTAATGACTGAACTGGTTTGCAATTGCAGGACTACCAGTTAAGTTCTGGTCTGTCTGGGAAATTTTTAGCACTTGCAGATCGTCAGCTCATTTAAGTCTAACAAGAGCTATTTGATTAATCTCTGACCAAGACACGCACTTTAGGTTCACTGATGATTCTAAATCATGGATGTGAGTGTGAATGCTTGTGCATCTCACAGTGTTAGCCCTGCGATAGACTGTCAACCTAACTAAGGTGTACCCTGCCTCTCACCGTATGACAGCTGGGATAGGTTCCGGTCCACCAATCCCAGCTTTCATAGCTAACCCGGATTTACGATTACTATAAATACATGAGTTTGAGCTTTAGAAAAGTTTTCAACACAAACAAAAGGACAACATGTAAATTCAAACTTCGGAGTTCTGGAAAAAAAAACCTTGACCCGTCCCTAAGGAACCTCATAAAAGACTGCAAAAACAAAGCATAACTCACATCAGCATGCCAATGCAAGGACAAGGGTGTATGCTCAGCTCTAGTCAAGCAGGTAACCATATGGTGCAAGGCTCAATGCAGTGGCTTGGATTAGAGTTCAGTCCAGGTCCCATTGCTGTGTGCTTCCTCTTTCCTTTAAAAAACTTCATCTGAAATTTATTTACCACTTCTTATCCTGGAGTTTTTGTTTTATATATATAAAGAAATAAAATTTTCTTCATTAAAAAATAAGCATAATGAAGAGTACTCTTGACTCATTAGAAATTAAGACAAAACAGTCTAAAGGTACTTTATTGGATGGATAGATGGATGGATGGATATTCGTTCAAAAGCAGGGTTTGCAGAAATCATGTTAGAACAAACACCAAAGCAAATCAAAAAGAATGGGAATTGATAAATGACTTATCAATTAGATTTCTTATTGACTGTCTCACTGGCTCCACTTGGAGAGTCACCACCATCTCTAAGGTCTAAGGAGCTTAGAAGAAAAAGCTTCTGGACTTCTTTAAGTTGCTTGAATGACTGATCTGACCTGGATGACTGAGAACCTTCACAGACATATTGCCGTACATTTTGGGAGGAACACCCTTCAACTGGTGCGGGAGTATGAAAAGGAATCAAGGAAATTATCGGATTATAGGAACCATCTCCGTTTCAACTTCAAGCAACTTAAAGAAGTCCAGAAGCTTTTTCTTCCAAGCTCCTTAGACTACGATGACCTGGATGACTGAGAACCTTCACAGACACCATCTCTAAGCAGCATATCAAAGTCATTACATTTGTGCAAATTGTATGTGTGCAGTGTGGCCAAATGTTTACGCATGTTGAAGGTATTTCTCGTCTTATTTGTGTTCAGTGTTGGGGTTGTTATTGAAAAAAGTAATGCATTACACATTACTTCTTACTGTTCTTAAGAATAATGCATTATGTTACTTAATTACTCCCCAGAGAAAATAATTTGTAACACAACTTTTTATACATTACGCTCACATTTCTCCCTCTACAGGAAAGGGCAGAGCAGGCTGTACCTGCTGCGGAGACCCAGGTCGTTTGGAGTGGAGGGCCCACTCCTGAAGAAATTCTATGACTCTGTTGTGGCTTCTGCTATCTTTTATGGCGTGGTCTGCTGGGGTGGCAGCATCTCTGCTGGGGACAGGAAGAGACTGAACAGGGTGATCCGAAGGGCCAGCTCTGTTCTAGGATGCCCTCTGGACCCAGTGGAGGTGGTGAGTGACAGGAGAACGGTGGCTAAGCTGTCATCCCTGATGGACAACATCTCCCACCCCATGCAGCAGACTGTGACAGCACTGAGCAGCTCCTTCAGTGGGAGACTGCGGCACCCACGGTGTGGGACGGAGAGATTTCGCAGGTCTTTCCTCCCCACTGTGTCATGGTCCGCGGCCCGGCGTCCGGGGTGCTGCTGGGATGTCCACGCCCACGAGCGTGGCTGCTAACCCCACACCTGCATCCCATCCCAGGCGATCACCAGGTGAACTATTTAATCCTGCCCTACCTGCTGCTCCACGCCAGTCCGTAGTCGCCTCTCAGCGATCACAACTCGGCGTGTTTTTGTTTTCGAGCCACCTGCCTGTCCACCTGTCCACCTGTCCGCCTGAGATTTGGTTCACATTCAGCTTCGCCGTCTCGACCCCTTTTGGAGCTCCACCCCCCTCTGGTTCACTCGGCCCGGCTATCACCGTGAGACGCACACTCCACCTTCCCTCGTATGCTGCCTTTTTTCCGCACCCCAGTAATCTGTCTCTCTTTTTGTTTTACAGCCTCTCACAGCCCCGCTCTCGGCGTTCCCTGTGCGGTCCCTCGGTTTCTTCTGGTTTCATACGTTGTTTTTCTGGCTACCCTCACGGGACACCTTTAGTTGCAATAAAAATTACTTTCTTTATTCGCTCCTACCCTAGTGTGTGTGTTCTGCTACTGGGTCCTGCCTGCGCTCGGAACTTCGGTTCATGACACACTGCTGTCAGACTCCATAATAAAGACTTTAACTGATCAAGCACACACATCCATACATATGCAATAATACTAAGTGCAATAATCCTTTCTGTCATCGTTGTATTTTACTCAGTTGTATATAGTATTTGTATTTGTATTCTATTTTTATCTTATTGTATATTTATTTTATTGTATTCTACTGTATATAGTATTTTATTCTATTCTGTACAGTTGTGTACTGTATTTATTCTTATTGTATTCTAATTTTTGCCTCATAACTTTTGCACTGTCCACTTCCTGCTGTGACAAAACAAATTTCCCACGTGTGGGACTAATAAAGGTTATCTTATCTTATCTTATCTTAAAAATGACCTGAAACACACCATAATTACCAGTTAACAAAGTAAACCTCAAATAGCTAAGCGGGCTAACCCAGACATTGATATGTGTCTACTTCAAATGCTTTAACTACGTCACATCCAGTTTTAGAAACATCAGTGAATCCAACGTTTGTGGGATTTTTTTGGAGGGTGAAGCTAAAATGGAAGAAACACAAAACTCCACACAGAAAGAAGTCATTAGTGACTCTTTTTTTTCTGTGAGGTAACAAACCAATACATGATTGTACTGCCTATCTTATCAGTTTCCCCAAGTAAGAGATGTGATATAATTTATTCATGGTTTAAAGGAAGATATTAGTGGTAAGACATTAAGACAGAATTTACAGTTTTCTGTAAACTGGTATGTGTTAACTCTCACATCCTGAAATGTGCAGGATGTACAGCCTAAAATAGGCTGTAAAGTAAACATGTGGGTGTTTGTAGGCAGCTGACAGAGACCTGTGAAAAATGCAGCCAGTATTAGGATGTCTGGTCTTTAATATTGCCACATTAGGTTATTATGGATTATTACAATACTGGCCTGTCTAAGTTAACAAAAAGGAGTTCATAATCAGCTTCCTTTTGTTTTAAGGGAAATGTAACCAGTTAATTTATATTTGCTTCTCTCCATTTGACTGCAACAGAATAAAGAGTCATTCTGTTTGCCATAAAATGATCTCCATAATCATATCTAAACACAACTATGTCTGGTCTGTCTTATTCTGCATATGTCTTATGCAGCCACTGTGGCTCAACGGCCTAAGTCACAGGAACTCAAACATCAGCAGAAAGTCTAAGTCAGAATGCATCACTCTGCATGACAGCAGTCATTAGAAGTCACTGAGCTCTTGTTGTATTTCACCTGAGTGAATCTGAACTGTACAGTGCACATGAAAAATTACCTGTATGTTTTCATTTTTAGGACGCATGCATTAGCAAGCTTTTGCAGCCATATGTCACCAGAACTCTGAGGTCTTCTATTCAGTGCTGGTTATCCATCCTTAAGTCTAAAAACTAAAGGTGTCAGAGCCTTTGCAGATGTTGCCCTACACCTTGAAACTCTTTGCCCTCTGATCCATGATCTACAAGCTCAATCAACTACAAAAGTTCAAAAAGAGCTTATTTTTTTGAACTGGCATTCAGGTAGCATTCTTTTAAATGCCCTTTTATTTCTAACATCCTGGTGTCCTTTTACTCCTGGTCTTAGTTTGTTTTTTTGTTTTTTTGGGGGGGCTCAGGTTTTCAGAAATCGGCAGTTACAAAATAACAACAATATAACAAATTCAGCACACACGTATATAATGCCTTTCAGTCAATGTCAAGGTTTGTGTCAACCTAATATTTGCATATTGCAAAAGAGGTCACACAGATCAAACTAAGGAGGAGACACCTGCGCCACATTCCTCATGAGGCCTTTATCATCGAGATGACGGAATGTACAAGTCTATCTGTGCTTCTGAGAAAGTAGGGGAAACATTTGACTGTGAGTAATTTTGATTGCTGTGCGCTGAATCTATAGATCTGATCAAATCTACTTGCGTTTTTGATGGATTTTGTTGGTAAGAGTCACTGTTCTCCATAAATCGTGGATTGATCAATGCTAGATGGCATGAAAAACAATAAAGTAATGAGAATGTTAACAACTATTTATTGTCTTAAAATACATAACAAAATAGTTGTGATGAATAAAAACAGCATTTTGCTTTGTACAACTATGAAAATGTTTACAGACAAGCAAAACTAATTGTACAAAAATATTGGTAACATTGATACACAATAACAAAAAAGATAAAAACAATAAAGAACATAACATCCTCACGTCAGTGTGCAAACCGTTTATACAGATGGACATGTGCCCTTTAATAAGGCAGCAAATCCTGATAAATTATTTAAATAGCAAATTTCTACAAACACACGCGCGCACGCACACACACACACACACAAAATCAGCGTCTCACAAACCACTAAGACAAACAGGACAATAATTTATCTGCTAAAAACCGCATTGGACATACGTGATAAAGCAAAATACAAAAAAAAAAAAAGAAATATCCCACCTTCTTATAATTTTCACTGTAGTAAATCATGGGATTGGGAGCTCTGCTGTATTTGTAGCTATGTCATGTTATATTATTTACAGCTCATGCTACAGTAGCACTAAGATGTCAATCATTTCAAAGGAATACGAAGAAGTACTTATGTTTTTGTTTGATCAAATTATACAACAGCAATGAGGTAATAATTGTACATCAACGATCTCCTTTGTTTTTCATCTCTCTCTGAAGAAAAGGCACACGGATCAGATACACTTCATGCTAAATAGCCCTGTCTGAAGAGTAACGAATTCTGGAGATAAAAGACAACGACAATGTTATGCATCCTGTATCTAAGCGTACCTGATTTGGGGTCAATTTTCACTGTGATTGGAAGGATACTTTTACTTTTTCAAAGTACAAAAATTTTGTTTACTGCCTACACTGTAGGCAAAAATCAATAAATTAGATGTATTTACATTATTTCATAGCAAATTCCCCCAAAAGTTGAGGGGGCTAAATCTCTTCGATTTCTACAGTTAGGATCTGATATAGGGAGTATTTTGGAAGAAATTTTGACTATGTGGTTATAGACTCAAGCAACTTTTTGTAAAATATAATTATCTCCATCTAATCCTGAGAGTTGTTAAGACAACCAGATGACATCAAAAAAACCAACAATACCTGTATGTAAATGATAGTTAACATAAACCAGTGCTGTCTTGCATTGCATACTTCCATAAGGCAAGTGTGACAAAACGCTCACATATGGCATCATGAAGAGCACAAGTACCCAGATAGGATACTCAAAACAGTCAGAAGATCAATATGAAATGCTGTACATTTCTCACCCGCTAGCTATCTCCAATTCCAGCTAGCTAGCTAACAGTAGCAGGGTTTTTTTCTAGCTTACACCAAACAGTGCATGTTATGGATTTGTCTGGTGTTTAGGTATGTTAAATTGAACTGTAATCTTCACTGTTGAGTAATTCTGTATTAAAAGAATCACCAAAGGCTCAAGAAGTCGCAAATTTTTACAAAACATGTTAGCTAACTCATCAAAAGCAACTGTTTTTTTAATATTAGGAACATGTTTTAGCATGTTCAGTTTGAGACAACTTTGCCGGAATTCATGCATTACGTAAGTATGCAGTGTACATACTGTGCTACTTGGAACTCTGCTCTTGGAAGTATTCAAATTGAGACAAACACAGTTCATAGTTCTTCTACCCTAGAGATTTTAGGGTAGAAGATTTAAGAACTTTCTTGTTCCATTCATGGTTAGTCTTCCACATACATTCTGTACATGCATGCAAACATTTATCCACAGCATCATATTCCCCTTATTTCTAACTTGCTCCCCTCTCAACAGTTTTCTTAAATCATTAACAACAAAAATTCCTACAAAATGTCATCTTCATTTTTTGAGTCCTCATAAGTTGTATTTCCAGGATCTACATCCTGGTCAGACTGGTAAGGCAAAGGAAATATTCTTCTTTATTTCTTTGGGAAGTCCATCTAGAAAGTGAGGCAGAAAAGGCTGAAGAGGTGAGACAGAAAGAGAGAGAGAGAGACGTAAAGACTTGGAAGTGCATAGTTGTTTATGAGGAGCCATTCCTGTACAGAGATGAATGAGGTCTTTCAGAGAGCGGGTAAAGCAGGCAGAGCGGGGATAGAAAGGTGTTGGTGACCTACAGGCTTTGTTGGGTTTTTTTTCACCTCTCCCTGCTCTTATAGATGTTAAGGATGGTGGTGGAGAAGGAGCTCTCTGATCCTCAAATGGAATTCAGCTGGTTGGTTTTCTTTCCAAATCGGCTTCAAGTTACCCTGAGGCTAACCATATGCCCTTCGCCCAGTCTGAGTGAGCATGCCCAAAAATAAAGAGTTGCGGCAATAAATCGGTCCCTGGACTTTGCATGAGAATATAGAAGTTCATACTTTATACAAAAAGGTGCATTCCTCAGAGCTTCCTGCGCCGTACATTTATGCATCTGTCAAAAGGAAGAGACATAACATGAAGAGATTGCAGAGGGTTTGTTTAATGTCTTTAATTCTAGAGTCCATTTTAATAGAACAATGTCAACTTTAGTGGTTTTCAAATAAAACTTACCTCTGCATTCATACTTGAGGTCTGAGAAGTATACCATCTCTTGTGAAAAGACAAAAAGACCTAGCCTTCCACCTGCATACGTCTTGTCATAGATGCTACCAGAATCAGCCATGATCTTCTTACCCTCATACATGACAACTCTGTGGAAATCAAGGAAAAATTAGACATTTGAATGCCAAACTCATGAAGGGTAACTACCTACAGACTCAAAATTATTTTCTGCCCACCGAATGTGTCCTGTTCTCGGCCTATGGATCAGATGCCATCTGTAGGCAGTGAAGTCTTTCCATCCAACGTTCTTTGGGTCATGCCAGAGAGTGCGAACCTAAAGCGTGTGAAAAAAATAAATAAAAGACATGAGTTTTTCTATTTTATTTAGGTTTGATTATCAAAAATAAATGTTTCAATTGTCCATGAAAGAACAGAAGTCCAATGTACCTGTCCTGGGGTGTTGCCTGTGTGCCAGAGGGCATTTCTGAGGTGCTCTCCTGGGCCGGTGGTGGAATTAACCACTTTGATGGACAGGCCAGAGTAACCTTGTGCCTTAGTTGGCTTATGTGACCAGTAGGTCTGTGTGATTTGCTTCCACATCACCACATAGAACCTGGAACTGGACTGGTAGCCAAACACAAAGCCAGCATAGTCATCATCCCTGTCAGTGTTGATGAAGAAAGTCCCACTGAAGTCCACTGCATTGAACTCATGGTAGCCTGAACAAAAACAGGTTGAAAGGGTGTCACGACAAGAATTGAATAGAAAAAAGAAACTTTCCTATTAGTCTTTGCAAAGTTACACATTTGGTCCAGAGAAATCGTTGGTACTTACCAACAGCAATGCCAGGGTCACAGTTAACAGTTTGAACCAGCTCTTTGCCCTGGTGGCGGACGACCCAGTTAGGATCAATCTGGGAGGTGCCTTTTGGATCCAAAGGAACCATCTGGAACTTGCGGAAGTCTGTCTCACTGATGTCAAAGTTCTCGGGACACACGTCATAGATGTCAGGCACATTGTCCTGATCAAAGTCATCTTTGCAAGCATCTCCACGGCCATCACCTGAAAAATACATAATCCAAATTATTTAATAATAATAATAATAATACCCAGGGTGTATAGATATATGTGTTCCAGCATAAAACTGCTTAGATGTATCCATGTCCAACTTTGCTCACCATCAGAGTCCAGCTGATCAGGATTGAACGCCAGCCTGCAGTTGTCTTTTTCATCAGGGATGCCATCATTGTCGTCATCATGGTCACAGGCGTCACCTTTGCCGTCCTTGTCATGGTCAGCCTGATTGGCGTTGGGAATATACGGGCAGTTGTCCAGGTTGTTCTGGTGTCCATCCTCATCAATGTCCTGGTTGCTGTCGCACTTGTCTCCCACGCGGTCATCATCTGAATCCAACTGCAAAATTAGAGTGTTTAAACATCCTAGTTAGATCTGGTTTATGGGGAAAATTGAGTATTAGCTTACTTGTACTCTATACACCACCAAATAACAGCTGCATTCATGTCTGAACATGTCTCTTTTGGCCTTTAATTGTGCGCTTCACTCTTTAAAAAGCACATCAGTTTAGACTTCCCCTCCTTCCCTTATTCTTCTCCTAATTCCTGTTGTTTAACACATTCCTCTTTCTCAGTGTAGCCCTAGCCCCCCACCACGCCTTACTGAACTAATGTGCCCTTCAGCTGCATACAGGATTTACTCCACCTTTTACATGCCATGATAATGCTTCAGCAACTACTGAAGCCTGCTTTGACTGAAAGGGAGATATAAAAGAGAGCCCGGGAGATGAATGTGGATTATTGTTGCCGGGTAAGACTGAAGCAAATGGGTAACAGCAATGCGTGTGTTTGCTTTTACACACCTGATCAGGATTATGTTCTAGTGGGCAGTTATCACACATGTCTCCCACTCCATCCAGATCTGTGTCTCTCTGGTCAACATTGTACACATAGGGACAGTTGTCCTTCTCATTCAGTATGCCTGGCATAAACGGAAATAAATTAGATGAAAAGGCAGCACAAAAGCAGAAAATATAAAAGTATTGTCTAAGAGTTATGCTGATTATTTTTTGTTTGCAGGTCTCACCATCTCCATCAATGTCCACTGCGCAGGCATCTCCCTCTCCGTTGCTGTCGGTGTCTGTCTGGTCTGGGTTGCTATTGTAGGGGCAGTTGTCGCAGCCGTCACCCACATCATCACGGTCATAGTCATACTGCCTGGGATTGTACACAAAAGGACAGTTGTCCTGTTTGAAAAAGAGAAAAACGCAGTGTTAGAGAAAGAGTCAATGACAGTTTTTAAGGTGCTGCGGTTGTAATTTCCAACTCCCTCCCTGCCCATTTACAGGGAGGGGTGATGCAGGATGAAAAGCAGCTTTATTTGTAGGCTCTCTCCTGCATCAAATGTTGGGATTAGCAGCACACAGCGCAGCTCCTTCAGAACCTCAGCATTGGAATTTGAGGTTTTGGCTCAGCCTTGGGAGAAACATTTGTTTTTCTTTTGAGCGCCACCCTCCTCTACCCTACCCCCATCTCCACCTGTCCTCTTATTAGACAACGTGATGAATGCAAAAAGATGTGCACAGGCACCGTTTCACACTTATTCCTTGTACAATCTTATTTCCTGTCTGGAAATGTTTACTTACCCTATCATCAGGAATACCATCATTGTCATCATCATTGTCACAAGCATCTCCAATGCCATCCTTATCATAATCTTCTTGCCCTGAGTTCGGGAGGTTGGGACAGTTGTCCTGAATGAACAACAACAGAGTCAGTCTCAGCCATTATAAGCAATATTTAGATATTTTCACTTTAACTCTGCAAAAACATTGACATTTCTTTGCAGCTGCTTTGCTACTACGTACTTTTTTGCAGTGGTAGGTGGCGTTTTCAACACACACCAAATCTGAATTGGGCCACCCATCCAGATCTGTGTCCTCTCCGCAGATATGGCCATTGCCAGCATAACCAGGTTTGCACTCACATCGAAACATGGGGTCAGCAAAGTGTCCAAGATAGTTACAGCGGGCATTTTTGTTACAGTCATGGCTTCCATCGAGGCAGGGATTACGGGGTGAGCACACCTGTAGATTGAAGATGAGATGAATATCAGTGGTGAGACGAGCTCTGCATAGTTTAAATTCATGACATTCTCTCCTTAGAAAGGCACATATTCATCACAACACATTAGTATGACCTCTCCCTGTTATCAGTATTTGTTTAATAAAAGTTGTCTCTCTTGCTCTGTTTTTGGCTTCAAACAGGAATCTGCTTGCCTGCTTATTAGCGGCGGCCTGCTCCACACCATGGCCAAACGGCTGGGGTCCTGAGTAACGAGTTGGGCAGGGCAAACAGTTGTAGCCTGGAACGGTGTTCTCGCAGCGGTGCACCCCATTAAACTCAAAGCACGCATCAGGAACCTCTTTGCACTGTTTTCAGGATAAAAAAAGAATCACAGTTATGGTTATGATGTTGCCTGAATTCTAATATATGACTGTAGCTGCTTTAATCATTGAACAACAGCTAAAGACGTTTTACCTCATCAATATCTTTACACTTGATCCCATTGCCAGTGTATCCTGCTGGGCACTTCCCACACTTCCAGGAACCATCGGGAAAACTTGTGCACTTGGCACCAGCAAAGCAAGGGTTGGACAGACATCCATCTGAACACAGCAATGCAGTCATCAAAATCCTTCATATGTAACCTGCTTTTAATCTTAGTAATCCTAATCTTCCAGTTATGATCTCATTGAGATGGTACACTTACGTATATTTAAAAAAAAAACTTCAATAAATAAAACCTACATTGAAGTGGATGCCAACAATAATGCTGTAAAGACTAAATTTTAAAAACATGAATAATAAAAAATACCAAATACATGGAATATGTGGAACTCCTTTAAATGATAAAATGCCTCACCGATTGGGCAGGGGGTCTTGTTGCACCTCTGGATGTCCTTGGCTTCACCGACGCACTCTTTACCGCCGTACTGTGGTGCAGGATTATTGCACAGGCGTTTCCGAGTCTGTTGACCACCTCCGCAGGTGAGACTGCATGAATCCCAGGGAGACCAGGGACCCCAGTTGCCATTGACTGATGAAGACATGAAGAAAGCATGATCAACGTCTTCTCTTGCTTTACACAGTAGCAAAATCCAACTGTAGTATGAAGAAACTTACTGGGACACGGGGACTTTGTACACGTTTCAGTTTGCCGGCCTTCTCCAACACAGTCCTTGCCTCCTAGCTGAGGAGTTGGGGAGTTGCAGAGGCGGATTCGGGTGATGACACCAGCACCACAGGTGACCGAGCATGATGACCATGGTGACCAGTGGCTCCAGCTGCCGTCCTGCTTGACTAAAGGCCACAAGACAAGGTCAGAGATCAGTTATCAAGAGCCAAAAAGTTGAACCACGGTGACATCAAATCATAAAAAAGTCACACATATTTTCTGTCTGTTCTTGTTGTTGGTTAAGTTAACTCACAGCGCTTGTCACACTCCTGGAGGTAACAGTCTCGGGTTTGCACAGAGGTGCCCTCACAGTTGTTATTGATACGGTCGCAAGAGCGCCCACGCTGCTGGATGCCACGCCCACATGACACGGAACAATGGGTCCATTCAGACCACGGCGACCAGCCGTCCTCTGCATAGTCGCTCGCTGAGCAGGAGGGAGAGGGAGAGAATATGAGAAGGAGGCGAAGAGGGAGACAATAAAAGAGCTATTGCAGCGAAGCAGCACCCCCTCGCAAACAGCCCCTAACCTTAAATGAGGAGGGGAAGCTCTAAAAGCAGTGGACTAATGGTCTGGATTTAACTGGGAGACACAGCTGTTGTGAGCATACGTAGAGGACTAACTGGAGAAATAGAAAGGCCTCCTGTCCTCAGGATGGACAGGGATGCCCCACTGGCTTATGTTTTCCAAAGAGGAAACAGCTTTTGAAAACATGACCCTGGGTCTGTAATGACTTCAGCAAGTGGCTGAGGCCGGGATGAATGCGGCTCCCAATGTTTACTTTTAGGGAAGCATCGCAGCCAAGTCTGCCAAGGTATGAAGAACATGCCACCTCCCCTCATGTAAAAGATGGCTTCACTAAACAGAAAACCAATTTTCCATTCCCCTTTAACCAATTTGGCAAATTGCAGCCATTTCAACTTAAAGATTCAAAGATGTTTTAGAGCACAAAGCGCCAATGTTCCAAACACATAAGCACCCTTTCATACTAATGCAGTTAAATCATCTTTAAAACTAGCATTTTTTCTAATGAAGAAAAAGCTTTACATCAATACATCAAGGGAAATATTTGTGGTTTTTTGTTTTATATGGCAAATAAAATAGAAACAGCTCGCTCAGGGAATGGTACAGTGTTAGCTGAAATGTCATACACTTTACACTATGTGGACCATTAATGTAACATTTATAGTGCAGGTTTGCATACCTATAATTATTTTAATTACAGTGTGTCTTTGTATAGCTATGCAGGTCATAATAAAATGTGTTGGAGATCGTAGATTAGAAATGCTTACGTGTTCCACAGCGTGGGCAGCACTCTCCATCGGGAACAGTAGCATTAGCACAGGGGATCAGGGGGCAGGAGATCTTGCGACACACAGTAGCAGAGTTCTGCAAAAGCACAGAGATCAAATTCATTTTTAAATATTTGGATATCACTCAAGTTTTGCTGCAATTTTCCTCCAAACTCAGTCCAGGCACTCAGTCAAGTCCCAGTGCTTGAATGGAATTTGAAACACTGGACCCTTCACAACGGCGTCACTAATGTGGAGTTTGTGGGGTTGTTTAAATCCATTTAAATTTGTGCATGTTTGAAGATATGTTTTTAATCGAGGCCTCGCCCATGTACGTGCAACCATCTCATTAAATTCTCTATTGGTCATGTGAGTTTAATCATGGAAGAATGAGTGAGAAGCAAGAGTTCTGGCTGAGAACGGGGACCCCTGCAGCCAACACCTGCCGACTAGGTCAGGGGAGGGTGGGAAAGAGGCCAAAGTCCTAATAATGGATATGGGTTTCAGCATGGAGCCGGACTGGGCACAGAGCCCCGAACAAGTAAAGCCAGCCTGCCAGCACAACCTGTGAGGGTTCACTATGAATGACTCAGGCATAAGAACTGCCTTTTGACTATGCATGCTAATGTTCTCCCTCCAGGAACTGATCACTGACAGGGAAAAAAGCAGAACCTGGAAGAAGTAGTCTATCTGCACAGGGAGAAATAAGCAAATGAACCCACTGGTGAAATGCAGGAAGATTTCCTCCCAAGTATTTTACATCTACATCCTCCTGTCCACTTGTCAAAGCCAAGGTCTTGTTCTTAATTATGGGCAACGGATCACTTAAGTCCCTCAAGCCCCTCAAGGCCACAGTCAAGTTGAACTTCTGACAGCAGACCTGTCATTACAACAATAAAGACTGTTGGCCTCCTGCCCAGTCGCCACACTACTTACTAATTACTGACCAGATCAGTTGTGTTGTGGTTAAGTGTGTCTGCCCATTGTGGGCTGTCATCACAGTGTGCGTGCTTGTGTGTGTGTACATGTAAAGAGAAGTCAGAGCATTGAGTAAGTCCTCCTCACACGTGTGTTTAAGTACACTGGTGGGAGTGCTGTGGAGATCTCACCTGACAAGTGCACTCGGTGCAGTCATCCACGGTCCACTCGTCTCTGTTCTTGCGAACGATGCCATTGTGGATACAGACACCACTGTGAATTCCAATGTGGGATTTAATAAGCTTGTTTTCATCCGTCTGAGGAAAAGAGAAACAAGAAAAATAGACTTATGATAATGAGTTGTTAGCTTGGTTGTTAAAAGAGAAAAAATGTGAAGCCCCTTTTAAAATTCACAAAGTAACAGAGATACAATTCTGAAGAAATGCAGGAGGTAAGCAAATTCAGCGTCAGCACAGAGGAAAGAATTATATGATGTACAGAGTAATAAACAGTAAAACTACACAGTAAAAACCATTTGCAGTTTTTCTGATACTGATTTGCTGAAATTACAGATGATTTTCTGTCAGATGCCTTCTCAAGTTTCATTCACAGTGCAGAGCTTTACAAATATTTAAGAGCTCAGTATCTCCTTTGATTAAAATACAGACAACTGTACACACATCTGACGTACACACAGGCAAACAGATAACCAGCAAAGAGGCAGACGTCACTTAGGTTCTTCTACACTGTCTTCTGGGTTTGCTCCTTACCAGCTTGCGGAGTTCAGTGGACAGCTCCTTGACCACCACACCAAGACCCTTCAGCTCTTTAAACATACTGAGCAGGTCCTCACAGGAGAAGCCACACACCATCTGCAGGTCTTCACCAGAATACACAACAGTGAGAAAAACATACTTAATTTTTATTTCAGATTAAAATTATTTAATTCTCATATAGTTTAGAAAAGTTTGCAGACTGAGTGCATCAGATGCAGCAATGCCTACCTTTAGTCTTATGGCCACTGTACTCAGTTCTGATGGCCGAGGAGCCATTGAGGTTCCTCAAGACCATGGTGTCAGTCATGGCTGAAAGAAAAATACTGCTGTGAATCAGTATACTATTTCAATGGTAATATATTAATTAATAAGGTCGAGCATAATGCCCCGCAGCAGTAAATTATGCAAAAAAGTAATTAGTTCATTCTGCATAGGCTGGAGAACATACTGTGAGACCACAGAGCTCTGAGATATTTGTAAACTGGCATTCCTTTTTGGCATCTCGTAAACAGCTTCTCGGGCAGTGTTTGGTACAGAAATCAGCAGACAAACGGAGTACACGCAGATTTCTTTGATAAGGAATTGCTCGCACTTGAGAGTGCATGGAGCAGATGAGTGATTGGTAAACACTTTGAGTACTCACCGCTTTGGCATCCTTTGTTGCGCAGAATAGCTTCCAGAGTCGTTCCAAACACAAACCGCACGTTTTGTAGGACCCCCTGCAAGTATGAGTGTGCAGTTTAAGCACCGGTACACAATTCGAAAAGTTCATCACACTCAAAGTATTTAAAAAGAAATTCCTTCCTGACATATGCTGCTCCATTCTCTCAGCTCTCACCGTGAACTTGTCCTTCACGGCTCCCTTGCCAACCCTGAGCTGCGCGCTGGCCGGAGTCTCCTGCGTCAGGATGCTCTGAATTGGCGCATCCAGTTCGGCGGTGTTCACCTCATCGCATCCCACGTACAGCTTTGCCCAGTCCTCCTGCACGAACAGCGTGATATTTTTCCACTGACCCGTAGCCAGACCCACATCTTCGATGGAAACCACCTGCTGCTTGTTCTCGGTGGAGAAAACAATGTCCAAGGTGTTCGCTTTGCCGTTTGAGACGACCTCAAACACGGGTCCGGATCCATCCTTCTTCTCCACAGTCAGGAGGCTTCCCCTGGTGCGTCTGAACTGCTTAAAGTTGAGCAGTAGGAGGAAACCCCGCTCGGCATGGATGGAATCGATCAGGTCCCTAAACGAGTTCTCGGGGACCGGGGGGATCAGGTCCGGGTTGAGGATCTTGTAGGCGGGGCTGTACGGGTCGTCTCCTTTCACCAGGGTCACCCCGTGGTTCTTGCTGGGGACTTTGACGAGCTCAAACAAGTCATACACGCTATTGTCGTCTCGACTCTCTGCGGGTGAATAACAATAAGGAGTCAGCCTTTGTGAGGCGCTGGATTTCTATTGTTTTCACTTTTAGAGTACTGCAAAACGTTTTTAAAGCCATACCAGCTCCTTTATATTCTTTTTTTTAACCTCCTAGGACCTGGCGTCCACATATGTGGACATCACATTTTGGGTTATTTAGACCAAAATATTAAATTTTGCTCTACAAGGGCCTGATATCCACTTACGAAGACATTATACTGCTACTGTTCTATCGAAAATTTAAACGAATATCCTCATAAGTGGCTCTCATGTTTCTTAGAAACAAAAATCAGGTAAAACAAAAAATCTGGTAATTCTTTGTTTTTACATTGTTTGGGTACCAATATGCCCAAATATCAAAGAGAAATCAAAATTGCATGCCATGGAAGAGTTCGGGTCTTAGGAGGTTAAATTAAAAACAAACACAAAAAACAAACACAAGCTTTCTTTCCCCTTATCTTCCACAAGAATCATACTGACAAGTTTTAACCAGTTCAAACTGAGACAAACTCACCTGCGACTCTCGCAGCCTCGCAGGTCCAAAGCATCAATAACAAAAATATCCCCGGCAGCTTCATGGTGATCTGCGGTCTGTGACAAATAACCACAAAAACACAGCAGTTCCATTTTAATTTAAAGCATTAATGATATTGTCAGAAAGAGTCAGCCTGCAGCAGGTATACACCTAAAATACAGCTGCCCAAAGAGCGATGGCTGACGCTGCTGCAAAAACACTCAGAATATTTACCACTTACCTGCTTAAAGCAGCAGGTCCAAAGTAATAAAATCCGGAAAAATCTGGAGAAATCCAACAATTAATCCCCAAGCATGAATTTGTGACGAGTTGTTTTTATGTATACATATATTTATAAAGTTCCACTGCGAAAAGAAGGAAAATAATGACAAAAAGAAATTATTGTATTTTAGTTTTTGTTATATAGAAATTTCTCCCTCCGGTGTCAGCCGCTAAAATACAGCTTTTTAAGCCGAAGGGGGGACAAAGTGCTATTTAAATAGTTTGATGCCATTCCTAAGAAGTAGCCTCGTCCAATCACGGTGAGGGGAGAAAAAGGGACGACCTTATCCTCTTAGGAGAGAGAGAGAGAGAGAGAGAGAGAGCGCATTTTCCACTGCGGGACCAACTTCACTGCGTTGCCTTCAGAGTCTTAATAGTCCAGTGTTTCATCTCAGCGTCCATCCATCAGCCCTCACAGGCATTTCCGTCTCACAGCTACAGCGACGTGACACATTTATAGCGACGTGTTTCTAACATTCACAGTAGAAAAAACAAGTCTGTTTTCAGACTTACTTCTGCTTTGAACTTTTTATATAAACTTGTTATATTTCTCATACTAATACTGTGGTGTATTAACTTTAAAAAATACTATAAAAATTACACAATGAACCACTTTTTTTTTTTTTACCTCTGCTTAAACAGATGAAAGCTAGATATCAGAGTATATTTGGTGTGACTTGAGCTTCACAGATTATGAGCCTCAGTTTGCTGCAGTTCCGGATCTATCCGCTAGGAGCCGACGTATTCACTCCAGAGATGCCCGAGGCATTTCAAGGTGTTGCTGCAGCACACCTGAACTGACACATTGTTTTCATTGCCATTCAGTTCAGAAGAACTATGTAATAAGGTATTATATAATTTATTTAGCATATTTGGGCATTTTTTAGTGCACCAAGCATCAGGTCTAGGCTTGATTGATTGAGGCTCAACCAAACAGAAGTGTGGGAAGTGGGAGTGACATATAGAAAACATATAAACCAGTATGAAATGATGCAATTTCTTTAAAGTAACTCTTCCCCGCCAGACCACGCACAACTGTTCAGTTTTGTTTAAGATGGCCAGCTAACACGCTCTGTTTTCCTGGTTGAAGTGTAGAAGGGATGTTGAGCAGCTATTTTAGCTGCTGTTCTTACATATAAGTAGCACAGATGCTCTCTAAGAAATACCAATATTTTGCTATTATAATAAGCCATTAATAGTGGATAATGAACAGCGCAAGACTGTTCCTTATTTTCGGCTTCCCGGTGTAAACAGATGTCAGCTTCACACTTTAAACCTCCAAGGCAGTTATTTACAAAAAAAATCTTTGGTCGAATCATCTAATATAAACAGCTGTTATACTTTTTATACTAAATAAGAAAATTTATTGAGAGATTTATGAAGCACAGGAAGGAGCTCAGATTTGCAGAAACGTCAGATATACCTAAGGAGAGATCTGCACGAAGAGACTTACATATGAATCATTTCTATAAATTAGTTCTTCTGGTCAGGTTGCAAATGTCTCAGCTTTCTTTGGTACTGCACTATTGCAGTCTATTTCATCCATGTGGTTTATTCATACATGCGCTGTGATCTTTGCCTTTCATTGTCTGTATCTAAATAAGATGTGATGTTTCCTTACCCTTCCAATTTTCATCTGTCAGGAATGTAACATCCTGCCTTTGATAGACATTTAGAGGACAGACTTATAAGACATTCTAGCCAAAGATCAAGGGAAAGGGAGAATTTCATAGCAAAAGTCACCTCTACCCCCACCTCTGCTGCTTCTTGTGATAGCATACACATGCATCTTTTGACATAGAAGTAGTCATGCTTATCTCCTATTCTCAGACACAGAGAAGCTCTTTTGGCTCTTCTTATGAGTCTAATTTATCTAATTGATGCTTAATAGACATACACTTATGTGTAATTTGACAGGCTTCAGAGCTATGAGTTTAACAGATAGTTGTGCGATGATACTGAATGGTGGTTTAGATGTCGGGGAATGGCGCTGTACCCTGAGGGGTCCTAAGGTCAGAGCTGAGCTGACTTTTCTGGTGCCTGCGTGTCTGTCTCAGATTCAGGACCCTTAATGGAAACTGTAGGTAGCTTGTTTCAGCCTGCGGAGGACCCAATGTCACTCGGGTGTCAGGTCAGTTGGCTGGATTTTGATTTAAAAACTTAACAATAAAGATTTGTCGGTTGGAGAGGTGTTAACCTGAATGAGCAAATGGAAAGACTGCACAAATTGTGTGTTTGTTTGAGCTCATTTGGTGTTTGGTTCTTAATTTTGTAAGCTTAGCTTGCAAAGAGGGGAAATCATGCTGAGAAGAAAAATGTGCTGCTGTTTTGGCATCGGTGAATATAAATAAAGGATCAAGGGGGAAATTTTGTCTGAATACACACAAGACTGCTGTGCAGATGTGCGTACAGTGCACATGCATTTACACATGTAGATACTTGGCATCCTCTCTAAAAGACGACCCACAACAGAAGAGAGGAAAGGAAGAGGGAGAAGTGAGTGGAAGGTAAAGACAAAGGAAAGAGAAAGAAAAGACAAAAGGAAAGGAGAGAAGATGATGCACAGAGGAGAAGAAATAGAGACGAGAAAGTGAAAGGAAAAGAGATCATGATAATTTCGGATAAGGAATATTGCAAGGGAAGGAGGATAAAGGGAAATGAGAAGGAGGAGAGGAAGAAGTGATGGGGAAAGCAAACAACAACAGCATAAAGGTAAGGACAAGGAAATGGAAATGAGGGGGAAAATTAAGAGAGGAAATGAGGGAAGCAAAGGAAAAACGTGGAAAAGAAGTGACAAACAAGCAAAAAGTATCAGGGAAACAAACCTTCTCTCAATCCAGATTCTTCCATTAGTACACAACATATTTGTTTAGAGCATAAATTCCAGCTGAGAACTGTTGTTTTAAATCCAATACATGTTTGATTGCATGTTTATCAATGATTGTCTGGCTAGTTACTCCATTTTGCAAACATCTGCATCTTGTTTAACGTGACCACACACACATACTGCTAAAATATTCAACATTTGAGACAACAAATCAGGCATGAACACCAAACAGTGTGATTGAGATTATTCATGGCTTTGTTTCCTCTTCAACTACCTCAGTAAGTCATCTATGGCTCGCCTACAAATGGTCCAAAATGCAGCTGACAGGCTACTCACTAGATCCTCTATGTGGTGTCATGTAACACCTCTTTTGTCTTCATTGCACTGTCTCCACCTAAAATTCAGAATCAAATGTAAGGTGTCATTGTTCACTTTCAGAGCGCTGCATAGTCAAATGCCTGGCTTCAATAGAAACTCTTGCACCAATATATAATGTATAACGTGGAAATCATTAAGCTCTTCTGACTAAACCTTGGTGGTTCCTTGTTCTAGACCAGGGTTGTGTATAAGGCCTGAGGGCTAGGATCAACCTGGGAAAGACTCAAATCTGGCCCACTGGCCCACAAATAAGCTCATTACTTACTTGTGTGGGCTTGTTTTTAACTTTTTGGCATTATCATTGTTTTAATGTTTGTATTTGCTGATTGTTGTTGTCAAGCACTTTGTGATCCTTATTAGAAATTGTTTGAACACACGTAACATCAGTGGCTGAAGATAATCTGTAGCATTGGAATCACCATCGGAAGTGTAAACATGTCCTGCTGTTGGTGGAAAATTGCCATATTTGATTGTTTTTAACTTATACTAAGCATGAGTATGAAAGCACACAATTTGAGACAATTAAGAGAACCGTTTAAAGGAAACCATAAGAAGTGATCACCTAAGACATTAAAGTCTTTAAAGGTGGCATAAACCGGAACTGTCCTTGGAGCTCTGCACAAACACAGGAGAGCGTGTTATCTCTCCATAGAAATGCTTTGCTTTGTCCTCAAAACCTGGACTTTCTTTGTTTAAGGAAGCGGTGTCAACCACAAAGCCAGCATGCTGCCTAACAAGAAGACAGAAAAGCAGAAACAAAGAAAAGGTGACGAAGAGGAGGTAATAAACAAGAGGAGGCAAAAAAACAGTCCAGTACATGCACATACATGCCATTTCACAGGCCAGTCACTGAGTGGAATAATCCATCATCTGCTATTCCCTGTAAGTCATAACATAGAAGTGACATTATTTTATGACCGCTGAACAAAACTTTCCATCGCACCTCTGTTTGCCCTCCTGTTTTTGTTGAAGTTCAGCATCGTGGCAGGCCATGACCCATCCTCAGGCCTGCTTTCACATTCTACGGTACTGGTTACTAAGTTATTTCTCCCGTAATGTAGAGTCAGAGGAAAGTGATTCAAGAGGTTGGAACTGAGGGTGATAAATTTATTGGTAAGCTGTCAGTCATTTGGTGAGTATGACAGGTATGATGATACACCTGAAGTTGTATAATACCTGCATGGAAAAACACAAATGAATGTTTCCCGGAATTTATGGTACTACCTTAAAAGGTTGTTTGAGAAAACATGACATGCTGAATAATAGGTTAGTCAAAGGCAAGAGTGAGCAATTAATTTTCCCAAGGGGCTGTTAGGATGCCTGGGTCGTTGACCCGGAGTTTTATATTATTTGTCATTTCGAGTCTTTTGGTTTCTCTGTCAGAGTTGTGCCTGCTGGTTTCTGTTCTGTTCCATAGTTCTTTATCCCCGTGTCAAGTCTGCGTCTCTGTGTTATGTTTCCTGTTTTACTTTGAAGGTCCATGTCTTGTGTTAATGTATCTGGTTTTGCTTCCCATGTTTCGTTAGGCCTGATTTGCCCCAGCTGTGTTTCCCTCCTGTTACCCATTCCCTGATTGCTCCCTCTGTGTATTTAAGCCCTGTGTTTCTCTGTGTCTGTGTTGTGATCTACCCTTATCTTGCTGTGTGTTCTGTTTGTGTAAGGTTACCTTGGAGTCTTAGTTTTGTTACTTTTTTGGAGTTCTGCATTAAAGCTTTATTTAAGTTCACCTTTTGTCTCTGAGTGTCTGCACTTTGGGTCCTTTTCCTGCCTGCACACAGCCCTTTCATAACAGGGGCTGCATGGGAAACAGACTGTTGCAGACGGACCAATAAGATTATAAAGAGACCAAATTAATGCTGAGCAGAATTGAGTTGACCAAAAGCTGAGTATCACCAAATTCCCATAAGGATGCTCAAAGTTGCAGCTTGTGCTGTCACACTTCTTCAATTTGAGACAGCGTGATGAATTGCAGCCTCTTACAGTTATTCCCACGCCCTGCTTGCAATTATTACTGAGAAGATGACATGGGGAATTTTTCCCAGTCGGCAGCTCATAGTCACCCTAAATTCAACATGGCGTGAACTCAGCACATGGTCTTCTTTGCCTCATCATCAGAGAGAAGATGAGCCAGAGATTCTGGGTTAATGCAGAGAAGGAAGCTGAGAGAAAAAAGGCAAAAAAAAGGGGGCAATATTCATTTTGCCTGATGCTTGTAAGTGTTTGTGTTTGAAGATTTTTTTATTTTTTAACTTTGTCAAAGCTCCACAGTCATGCTTTCCAGATGAGAGAACTTACTTGTCATAAATTAAATTATTTACCATCTTAATCATGTACATGTTTATCTTCTCACAGCCCAAAATCTATAGATCACAGATGGGGGGATGCTGCACCTGAATCCATTCATCTATATTCATGTCACGTCAGCCTGCGCTGGTGTTTGTGTGTCTATGACCATTTGGAGTATATCCTGGTTTTGTTTCATTTATGTAGCAGCAAAGCCAAATACTTTGTGGCTCCAGCTTCTCGACTGTGAGTACGTGCTTCTTTCCCGCATTATTTGATGTAAACAAGACATTTTTTAAAATGATTTTTAGACCATTTTACAGACATAGCAATCAGTGAGTCAGAATAAAATGGTTTTTTAAGTCTTTGTTCTTCTTGTTAAGCTTGGTAAGAATTCTTGCCTCAGCATTTCAATAAAACTACTTTTATTATTACTGTGTAAACAATACAACGGCAAGACAGACAGACAGACGGATAGGCATTCTTCAACGCCACCAAACCCGCTCTGCTTCTTTACGGCAATTAAGCCACACAAAGCGTGTAGACACAGCGCTTCGATGGACAAATTGAGCCTGTACTGTATACATCTTATTAAAATGAATGGACACTGAATGCCAAAACTTGCAGGGCATTCACAGAGCAACACTAAAGGTTTCGGTCAATAATCCAAAACAATGAAGTGACTGTTAGACAAACTCTGTCAGACCCGATGCACACGGGAGCTCAAAATCCATTTTCCAGTGATGCAGACCTACAGATGACCACCTGTACATTTCTTTCATTGAACCCTCCTTTTTATGCTCTCACTAATTCCCAATAAACTACCCATTGGTGTGTTCACCCATGACATTACTGCGACCAAGCCATTATAGCTGGGTCCGCGTTAAAAGACATTAGTTGCCACAGGCTCTCTGCGCAGTGATTTCTAAATATCTAATAGTGTCTAGGAATGTAGTCTTGATCCAGTTCCATCTTCAGCCTATTAGGAGGTCACGGTGTGCCAGCTTCTTTTCATGGGCTTCCATGGACAATGTAATTTGCATTCCAGAGCTCAGTGGGTTGGGGGAAAAAGACGTCTGGGTGTTCTGAATCATCTGATATAATTGCTGCTGAGAGCGTAACTGCCGATTCTATTTAATTCTAATGGGGCCTCGAGTGAAATGTTTTCCCCAAATTTGGCAAATTAATACAAAGGCCTGTCTTGACCATTAGCAACTTCACAGCTGTTAACCAGCTGTTTACAGTCCAAAAAAAAAGATACCCTGTGTTACACAGGCAGCCGTGCACGAATGAAAACTTTTTAATAGGTCTGCCTGTCATTTTGCTTCAAAATATACTACTTTCATTACATATTAGTGGCACATGCTCTTCTACTCAAGTGCAGTCATGTTGTTGAGCCACAGCTCTTTTTCATTTCACTCTTAATAACCGCCTTTATTAAATTTGCCTAAGGAGGAGACACTGTTAGACAGTAGCAATGTATGAAAGCAGTTTAAAGCTTTCACAAAGGGTTAAGTCTATTAAAACAGGAGTCATATATGTGTTTTTTCCTTATTTAGAATCATTAGATGGTAAGATGGTGCACTGTCCTGTGATAGTCTGCCTGTAAAGAAGCTGTTGCACTTTCTTCTTTGGAAATAACTTTCCAGACTCATTTCCCCTTCATGGAATGTTTTTTTTCCGGGTGGATCAAACTCACGTTTGGGGCAAAATAAAGCGGGTGAACTCTGCTCATATAAATTGGTGCTCTCCGAACAACACAGTTTTTATTTTATTTCAATTTTATTTATATAGCGCCAAATCATAACAACAGTTGCCTCAAGGCAGTTGGGGCAGAAGAGAAATTGCTGATCTACTGCTGTATTTTTCAAAGCAGCTGGATGTTACAGCTATGCAAGGTGTGCTTTAGTATTGGTGCTGTGATGCATCAGGCTATAGCAACAAGGAGATATTTCTCATTGCATATGGATCACACTGAAGTGCACTGGGTAAGTGTCATTTTTCAATGTGCAGGGTTAAGACTGCTCCGGGTCAAACACTTTGTGGAAACAATTCTTTCTATTTAGTAGAGATCTTGGTAATGCCTTTGGGTAGTTACCCTCATGGCACACTTTACTAGGGGCTTGTTAGTATCTGGTTAGACTCCTTACCTTCAAAGCTGCTTTAATTATATGGCATATATTTACCAAGGTGGTGGAAACATTCTTAAGAGATTTGATCCATGTTGCACCTGCACATCCATCATGCAAATCTCCCTTTCTCAAAATCCTATACCAAAAGTGCTTCATAGCATTGTGACACAGTGACCTCATCTCACCACGCAATGTTTCTCCAATCTTCTACTTTTCTATTTTGGTATGGTGATGTTAATCATAGCCCCAGTTTCCTGTTGTTAGCTCACAGTAGTGCCACCCAGAGTGGTCTTCTGCTGCTGCAGCCCATCTGTTTTAAGGTTTGTTGTGTTGTACATTCAGAGATACTCTTCTGCATATCTTGGTTATGATGAGTGGTTATTTGAGTTATGTTGCCTTCCTATCAGCTCAAAGCAGTCTGGACTTCAATGAGATATTTTGACACAGGGAACTGCTGCTCGCTGAATATTTTCTCTTCTTCACACCATTCTCACTAAACTCTTGAGATGGCTGTATGGGAAAATTTCAGTAGTTCGGCAGTTTCTGAAATACTCAGACCGGTTAACAGCGATGCCATCTTCAAAGTTTGAAGTTCAGCAGGTTGTTCTGACTATGTGTACATGCCTAAATATGTAAATTATAAACAAAATAAGATTTAAAGATGTTTATCCTGCAAGTCAACATTACAGCTTTATTAAAAATTCCATCTAGTGTCATGGATACAGTCAATCAGGTACGCATCTATATTTTACTACAATGATGTGTAAAAAATCAAGTGCAGATAAAATAAACATTATCTGTGGGAGTTCAATATTGCTGTACTTTAAAGGTAGCAATAATACATACCCTGAGACGAGAGCACAGTGCTCTTTGTTTTATGTTGTTGCACTTTCTTTATGTTGGGCTTTGTTAGCAAAATCTTGAGGTCTAACCGCTAGCAGAGAATGCAATAGGATTTTTGATAGTTCTACAACTGGCTTCTAACATGATGTACTTGCTAAGGCACCTGCAGAAAACTGAACCAGAACAAACATGAATTTGCTTTTACAAGTGGAAAATCACTTTCCCTCAGGCCTATTACTCTGCATATAAGGCCTCCATCACTCACCTTTTATGTAACAACATACGCACAGGCATTCATCTTCAAACACCTCAAGTTTAGTAGTTTGGGGGAATTATAAACAGTGGACATCTTTTATGACTGCTCAAACATTCTTCTGGGACACCCACTTCAACTGCGGTGACCTGACGTAAAGCAGCAGTAAACAACTTTCGTCTCTATTTGGTGAGCCAAAGAGGTCACCTGTCACGTCCACATTCCCAGCATACCTACATATACCGAGAGCCTTGTTCTGTATGCTAGCTTCATTTATCTAAGACCTCGACAGAAATCCCTGTTATTAGCTTTTAACTCACTCAACATAATAAGAGGCATTACAATACCCCTCCTTGTCCTGCGTCATCAGTGAAAGCGACTCACAGCTCATGGAGGACGTTTGGACAGGCCTGATTCAAATGGACTTTGCGTATCAGGTCTGTTAAGTTCAGAAGCTGCACATTTTTGTTTGAGAATAGCTTTTTAAACTCGCTTTCTCTTAGCAGTTTGGTTGTAATTGCCACAGTGTCTGTGAACCTTACTTACAGGGAGAGTTAAAAAAAAAGGAAAAGAAAAATGCTGTGCTGAAATGACTCAAGGGGGCATGGACAAAGAGGAGGATTGGTCTAGACCTGCACAGCCAAAATCAAGCAACACACAATTAGATGAGTGTGCCAAATGCCAGCAGTTACGGAGAAGGGGTGTGGATCGAGACCTGGTAGTGACACGCAAGGCCACGAAAAAAAGAAATAGCCTCTCAGTGCGAGCTTTGCATGTGTACTGCTTGAAGCTATGGGTAATTTGCACCTTGCCCATCCCGACATCCGTGGATTGTTTACATCAGGTGTAATGGTTTTACTGAAGGATGTGTGCCACACCTCATTTGTCATACATTCACATCTGTCATTACCCTCCTAGCCTACTGAACACAGTCTGAAGCAGTCGGTTCAGCTTGGATGACTTTCGTGGCCCCAGGCTTTATTTTCAGGATTCGACTAGTCTGGCCTGCAGTTCTTATTCATTTTAACAATTTAGGGTAATTTAATATTCACATTTGCTCTTGAGAGAGATTTTCTGGTTTTAGAACAGTTTTACTTTCCATGTTTTTAATAGCATTGTACTGACCTTTTACCTCTGAGTAGACTGATGTGTCTCTGGATCAAACACATTGTCACAAGACTTCTTGTTTGCCATCCTGCCTAAAGATAATTTGCGATTTATGACTCTCTACTACAATGTGTTTCCTTTTCATTGTTACTTTTTCCACTGGCCCCAGTATGACCTTCCTCACGGGTCGCCATAACCAGGTTAAGAGCCTCTGAGCGAGACGACATCTTTCAGCAGCTGTTTAGTGCATGAATGAACAACTGACATTTCAATGAATCCTTCGGCCACCTGTTCATGCAGGAGACGCGAGTTAGTGTCCAAGCACTCATTTGAAGAAATCCTCCGGGCTTAGCTACAAAATATTCTGAGTAGCTGCCTCTAAAACTAATCTACATCAGTTGGTTTATCTTTTATTCATCCATGTCGTGTCCTGTCATTCATTTAGGTAGGAGAAGCACTTGGCTTATATTTGAGGGAAAAAAGTGTTGTGTGTGTGAGAGAGAGCTTTTTAGTTTGTTTAGTCCTGGCTAATAGAGGTCTGTGTCAGTAAACATATAGCTAAAAATGTAAGTGGTTGATAGGACACAAAATTTAAATCTGTAGAATTAATTGTTGCTCCTGAGATAAGTAAAGCAAGTATCATTTCAAACAAGCATGACAGCATCACAGGATTCCTTATGCTTTCCAATAAGGAGTCGTAGATAAACTTTATATAGCTGCTCTTTTTTCAGTTGTTCTTCCTATACATGCAAACTGTCATCTATTCAGAATCAAGATGTTTGCTTGCTGGAGGCAACATCCTGACTGTCATGTCACTTCATGTTAACAGTGCACTTGAAGAATCAGTGGGACAGTAGAAGTTATGTGTACATGTTCTGCAGTTTAACATCTTGACAAAAGGCTTATGTGATGCCTGTGTTTGACGCTGAGAACCTCTCAGTGTGTTTGGTCTCAGAGGGACAAACCCTTTGTTTACCAAATCCGTCTGACAAAACAGATGTTAACATTTCTGTCACGCAGACATTCATCCAAGTGTTTATTTAAAGCCTCCCTATTTCTACTTCCATGTTTGGCATTTTATCCTGCGGCTTTAGCATAAAAGCTAAGCTCGATATAGGTAACCTGCTTCCAGAGCTGTTGTTTTTGTGTCGACCACACTTATTCGTGCACAGAAAGGGAATGCAGTGCCATGTAAAGTCAGTTTTAAAGATTCTGACAGACTTTGGAGGCAGCTATTCTTTTTCACATCTGTGAGCCCTCGCCATTGAAAGTCAAACAAAAAACTGTTGTGCTGACTGACATGCAGTCTTAAGGTAAAAGGATTAATGTCAGCTCCCCAATACGAGTTGCAGAAAACTGCTTATTTAATGGCTTGTAAGCCTATTAAAATGACCAAACTACCTAAAGATTTTGGTAGTGAGGTTGCGGCGGTGTGTGGTGCATAAAAACAGCTGGGCATACACTCATTCTATTTTGTTACACCTTTATCTAATCAGCCAGTTTTAACCAGTGACTACATTTAGACATGAAGTCACTTAATGTTCCAGCTGCAACGATCTGATGTTAGGTCAGGAGTTTTCCATAAATAACATGAAGTCGCTTTTTTGTCTCAACAATTCAGGCTGCTGCTGGTGATGCAGGGGACATTTCCAACCCATGCTGACCACGTCCATCCCTTTAAAATCATGGTGTACCCATCTTCTGATGTATGCTACCATGTCACAAAGCTCAGACCCTCTTACTCTTCTTGAACACTGAGTTTATTGCCCTCAAATGACTTCCACAGTCACTGGACATGAATAGAGCACCTTTGAGGTGAGGTGAAATGGGAGACTGACATTATTAATCTAAAGTTGACAAACCTCCATTAATCGTGTCAATATGTTTCGAGCACCTTGCTCTAAGCGGGTCCATACTGGTACTAACGCGGTGAATCTAATAGAGTTTCTGCTGAGTGTATATCCAAGAAAGAAAAGAAATCTTTCTCTGAGGGTTGTATATATGGGTTAATGTTCCCTAGTTGGCTCAATAAACC
Organism: Astatotilapia calliptera; assembly: GCF_964374335.1. Lineage (NCBI taxonomy): Eukaryota > Metazoa > Chordata > Actinopteri > Cichliformes > Cichlidae > Astatotilapia > Astatotilapia calliptera. The sequence goes on from NC_137436.1 coordinate 17,532,659, forward strand.
CACAGTTCACTTGCAAGGTGTTTCTTTTGGATTTTTTTAAATGTTGAAACTGAGTTATTTATTCAAAACAAATTGTATCTGAGCTGACATCAGCTTGTCACAGTTTCCCCTATAAGGTTATTTTTAAACTGTAGGTCATTAAAACCTAGTCCAGGAGCAGTAAATGGGTAAGTTTCAATCTATTTTATCACAAAGGTTTTCACATTATTAGGAAAAACAGACAAAACTCCCCTATGACATGTAATTACGTAATGTCACGAGTATATAATATATACTAATATACAGTAATATATTCTAGTGTAAAACAAAACTCAGTGTGTCTGTTTGTTCCTCTTTCTCTCCCAGCTTTCCTGTCTTCTGTGGAGAGAAGATGCACATGAGCTTCAGAAATAGGCCATGAAGCAATGGAAGAAGATGGGCTGCTCTGTTGAATCTTGATTTCTTTTAGGTGTGTGTGTGTATGTCACTTACCTGGAGAGCACTTGGCACAGAGTATGGGAAGAAGACAACCCAAGGGAGACAAAGTTGTGCTTTGGGCAATGTTCTGCAGGGAAACCAATCATCTTGCCATCCATATGGATGTTCCTTTGACAGGTACCACCTGCCTAATCACTGTTACAGACCCTGTGCACCCCACTAATATTCCCGGATGACTGTGGCTGCGTTCAGCAGGATAATGGGCCCTGCCACAAATGCTCCAGATCTCAAAAGAGGAAACAAAACAATATTAGGCCAGTGGTTCATTACGCCTGATGGGTGTACATTTTAATATACTTGCATTATGTGAAATGTATTATATAGGTTTGTATTCACTAGATTAAGAGCTTCTTTTACAAGGAAACTGTCTGTTTGATTGAGTTTATTCGATCTTTCTGACACATTTAATCACATCTGACACTGATGTTTATCTCTTTCCTCCTCTTGGCAGGTTTTGCAAAACAATGTTTGCATCGAGATTCATATCGGAAATGTTTCAGCGGTCCTGTGCTTTGTCAGCACACACTGTCAACAGCGAAGGAATGCGATCACTGTGATGTCTGTTAAACCTTCATATCCTATTAAACAGTTGCTTATTTTGGCAGCACTTCAAATTAGCCAAAATATTTTCAGGAAATCATTCCCAAAATATTTCCTTTTTTCCCTCCTCTTGAGTCACAGTTGACACTAACCAGGCCTGTTTCAGCAGCTCTGTTGATCAGGTTGCTTAGCAACAGTAGGATACAGGGAGCGAGTGGGAGTGACTGCAGGGTAACACAGGGAGCTCATGACCCTCATGAAAAGGCCACAAACCCAGCGAGATGCTTAAAGATGTTGACATGTGCACAGCACATCCTGGCCGTGTGTACATGACTATAAAAACAGGACATTGAGCTTGAATGCATTTAAACTGACACGTTTGGATTGGCACTTTCTTTCTTACATTAGACTTTAAAAGTTGCTTTACTCACAAGTATTCGAATTATGCTTCAGTGTTAAAAGTACTACACTCAGATCTTTTTAATGCACAAAGATTTTGGTTAGTGAGTCTTAATTTGTTGATTTTGACAGTTTTATATAACCTTCATTTTCCAAAACAACAAAGACTGAGGCTGACACCATGCATAGTCATGGCCAGTTTATAAAATGAATCTCATAACAGCAACACAACATTAAAACAGTATTAGGTATTAAAATTAGCAATGGGCGAGAAACATGACTGGGCATAAATGAGAAGATCCTGGAGCTGCTGGTCCCTTCAGACGTAAACATGGGGAGGGGTTGACTGTTTCTGCAATAAATTAAAATAAATAAGGATGTAAAACTGTACAATGTGTTGGAGGATTTCATGATTTACATGCATTTCTTAAGATTTGGATTTGGAATACATAAAAATTTCTGTGGGCGTGGTCTCTATTTATACGCTGCAGCAGCCACCAGGAAGTTAAGAGAAACTCCACATCATCACAGACATTTCACCAGTTATTTAACAATGCTAAAAAGCAAGAGAAGATTGATTGCTCTTACCTAAAAGGAGAGCAAGTTCAGGGTGAAATGCTGATGTGATGAGTGGAACGTGCAAAGGTTCCTGCACCACATTGAGACTGCTGATGTGTAACCATCCACAAAGAGCACGGGGTTAGCAGTGATCTGGGTACACAGTTGTCAGACCGATCATCATTTGGTCTTGTGGTGGGGTGGCTTCATTTATTCTTCATTTATGCTCAGTTAAGGGAGACTAAAGGGATCCTTTTCTCTCTTCCTGGAAGCTGTTAATCGCTTTAGTGAAACCACTACATTGGCAGTGTGGTGTTGCCAACCTGGAAAAAGTTAATAGATGAACCATGCTCAGTAACAGCAGTGGACCAGAGTGTCTTTTATCACTGCATGAGACATATTTTGGCCATCTGTGTTAAATAATCTTTTTTTTTTCTGCTACTTGGGGAAAAAAGTATGTTTTACATATCAACAACTTTTAAACTGTTGATGGCAAGAAGCTTCTTATTAAGAATATATATATATATATATATATATATATATATATGTATATATATATATATATTAGAGATGGCACGATACCACTTTTTTATGTCCGATACGGATATCATAAATTTGGATATCTGCCGATACCGATATGAATCCGATATAGTGTTTTTTAATCAACAAAACTGTTTTTTAAATATCTTGCTGCATTTTGTATAAGTTCATACTCAAGTTTAAAACAACAACTACACTAAAGCTATTCTGTTATACCTGTATGCAAAAAAAAATATTTCATAGTTCAGCAATACTGATCAACCTAATAAACTTAAACCTACACCATCCTCCCTATTCTGGTATTTTAAAGAGTACTTGGCATAAATATTAAGCAACCTAACTAATAGGGTTCCAACTCCCAGCAACAACAAAAATAAATAAATAAAAAATAGGGAACCACCCCTCACGCTCCACCTCATGATGCTTAATCGACGTAATCAACCTTAATTTGATGCAGTGTGAAAAAAAATGCACAGAAATCAATTATTTTTCAAGAAATATTAAATAGATTCAACATCTTTCTTCAACAAAATTGCAGACTGCACAGATGGTACCTTCCCAAAGGAAAAACTACTATAGCTTACTAGGGTGTATATATTAGACTTAATAGTCACTATATACAATAATTGACTTCTATTCATTTTACATCAAATTAAAACTTTGGGTGTCAGATAATTATTTATTAAAAGCTTGACATTTTAAATGAGAATAAGAAAGAAAAGTATGTCTTTGTGCCCCCTTTTCCCTGTTAATGCCCTATCGGCCCCCCTGGCTAAACTTTGCTAGATCCGCCCCTGCACAGTTACCAGCGTCAGCTGTAGAAAAAGATCCTGGTGTAGAAAGTTATATTAAATAAATTCTAACAACAGCTGATCAAGCTTAAACGTGCTGCTGTTGTTCAGCCGCTGGTTTCCTCTTTCTGGTGCAAAGTGGGCCAAAAGCAAACTAGAGACAGAAAAGCCGATCAGCTGATCGTTAAGCAGTTTCATGATTGAAGTAGCAGCAAGAAGAGGCAGTCGCTCCATATATCGTTTGGTAAGCTTAACGCAGGAATGCTTTACAAACATTCAGAGATGGACTTACACACTTGCTTTACTTCTCTCGGGGATAACTTTGTCGGAGATGAAATGCCGGGTTGCTAGCGAAGCTCCACATGCTATCCAGACCACCGACAGGTCCCGCATGCCACAGCCTTTTACAACAACGTGAATCTACTATTGCTGTGTGATTTATTACTATTACTGAAGGTTCGCGACTCCGAACTGTAGTAGAATAGAATAGAATAGAATTCAACTTTATTGTCATTGCACATGCACAGGTACAGGGCAACGAAATGCAGTTTGCATCCATCCAGAAGTGCTTAGTGATATAGATATATTACAATATATATTAGCAATAATATAGATATGTAAGTATATTACAGAAATGGGTCTATTATGTTATAATGTACACGGTATGAAGTATGTTGTGAATATTCTATAACTATAAGTATGTACAGGCTGTAGTGAGTACAAGCTATGTACAGGATATGGACAGGATATAAATATGAAAAACTATACAGAATATGAAATAAATAACTTTACAGAAATCTGAGATATACAGCTATACAGAAATGGGAACTATGCAAGTTGTAAACAGTTGTAGGGTTAAAAATTATCGTATGTACAGAATGATTGTTTACACAGGGCTATACAGTAGTGCAGTTAAGGTAAGTGAGGGTGTGGATAATTTCTACAGAGGCTATATAAAGTGCTAGTGGTTGTGAGTGGTGGTTCAGTCCATGTTATTATTGTGTGTTTGAGGGTACAGTTGTCCATTGTGTGTGTGTGTGTATGTTCAGTCCATGAGTTAACGTGGGTCAGATGTCAGGAGGCAGAGTTCAGGAGTCTGACAGCTGTGGGGAAGAAGCTGTTCCGGTACCTGGTGGTCTTAGTCCGGAGGCTCCTGTAGCGCCTCCCAGAGGGCAGGAGGGTGAAGAGTCCATGTGATGGGTGACTGGGGTCTCTGATGATTTTCCCAGCCCTTTTCAGACACCGCTTCCTGTAGATGTCTTTTATGGCAGGAAGTGGTGCTCCGGCGATGCGCTGGGCAGTTTTCACGACCCTCTGCAACGCCTTCCGGTCCGAGGCAGAGCAGTTCCCGTACCAGACTGTTATACAGTTGGTCAGGATGCTCTCGATGGTGCAGCGATAGAAGTTCACCAGGATGTCTGAGGACAGGTGGTTCTTCCTCAGAGTCCTCAAGAAGAAGAGGCGCTGGTGAGCCTTCTTGACCAGCTTGGAGCAGTTGGTCGTCCAGGTGAGATCCTCGGAGATGTGGACTCCCAGGAACTTGAAGCTGCTCACACGCTCCACAGCCGTCCCCTTAATGTGGATGGGTGGATGTGGGTCAGCATTCCTCCTGTAGTCCACGATGAGCTCCTTGGTCTTCTCGGTGTTAAGCAGCAGGTTGTTTGTGTCGCACCACTCAGCCAGACGATCCACCTCCTCCCTGTAGGCGGCCTCATTGTTGTCACTGATGAGGCCAATCACCATGGTGTCATCTGCAAACTTAATGATGGTGTTGGAACCATCAGCAGGTCTGCAGTCGTGGGTGAAGAGGGAGTAGAGGAAAGGGCTCATCACACAGCCTTGTGGTACACCGGTGTTCATCGTGATTGTAGATGAGCAGTGGTTATCCAGCCGGACGTGTTGGGGGCGGTTGGTCAGGAAGTCCAGTAACCATTTGCAGATGAGGGAACTGATGCCCAGGTCTGTCAGTTTCCTGATGAGTTGTGAGGGGTGGATTGTATTGAATGCTGAACTGAAGTCTATAAACAGCATTCTGGCGTAGGTGTTGTTGTTGTCCAGGTGTGAGAGGACAGAGTGCAGTGCGATGGAGACTGCTTCCTCTGTGCTCCTGTTCTGGCGGTATGCGAATTGGTGGGGGTCCAGGGTGGGGGGGAGACAGGATTTGAAGTGTTCTAGGACCAGCTGCTCTAAGCACTTAGTGATGATGGGGGTGAGTGCTACTGGGCGGTAGTCATTGAGGCAAGATGGGTTGGAGTTTTTGGGTATCGGGACGATGGAGGTGGATTTGAAGCAGGCCGGTACCACAGCGTGGGCCAAGGACAGGTTGAATATGTCTGTCAGCACTCCTGCAAGCTCCTCAGAACACGCTCTGAGAACACGCCCGGGGATGCCATCGGGACCTGCAGCCTTGTGGACATTGATCCTGCTCAGCACCGCTCCTACATCGGTGGGGGAGAGAGTCAGAGGTTGGTGGTCTGGCGTCACGTCTGCTTTGGTTGTGGTTGTGGGGTTCCCTCGCTCAAAACGAGCATAAAAGTTGTTGAGCTCGTTGAGGAAGGAGACATCAGAGGATGCGGGGGAGGGTTTGGTGGTCCTGTAGTCTGTAATGGTCTGGAGTCCTTGCCACATGCGTCGGGGGTTGGAGTTGGAGAAGTGTTCTTCTACCTTCTTTTTGTAATGGTGTTTGGCTTTTTTGATGCCCTTCTTTAGATTAGCCCTGGCTGTACTGTAGGCGTGTGCATCTCCTGACCTAAAGGCGGTGTTGCGGGCCTTCAGGAGGAGACGAACATCCCGGTTCATCCAAGGCTTCTGGTTGGGGTACATGGTGATCCGTTTCTGGGTGGTGACACTGTCTGTGGTTTCGGAGATGTAATCCAGTACAGATGAGGCGTACTGGTCCAGGTCTGTGTGGGTGAACATATTCCAGTCTGTGTTTTTAAATCTGTCCTGGAGCACTGCGTCTGTCCCCTCTGGCCACACTTTAATTGTCCTCACAGCAGGTTTCACACGTTGGATGAGTGGTGAATACCTAGGTGTAAGGAACAGGGAGAGATGGTCCGATTGTCCAATGTGGGGGAGGGGTGTGGCTTTGTAGGCTCCAGCCAGGTTGGAATACACATGGTCTAAAGTCTTGTCTCCTCTGGTGTGGCAGGAGACATGTTGGTGGAATCTGGGAAGGACTGTCTTTAAGTTGGTGTGGTTGAAGTCGCCAGCAACAATAAAAGCAGCCTCGGGGTGTTTATTCTGGTGTTTGTTAATGGCTGCAGAAAGTTCTTTCATGGCCAACCTAGCATTAGCGTCGGGGGGTATATACACGGCAGTGAGTATGATCGAAGTGAGTTCTCTGGGGAGATAATAAGGTCTGCATTTGACCATTAAAAACTCCGCATTAGGTGAGCAGTGACTCTCAGTAGTAGTAAAGGGACCTCTGACTAATACGGCGGGGTCCCTGTCGGCTCGTAGACGAAAAATAGCTTTACTTTGTTGTGTGGGTCAACTTTTCTTGCGAGAGACAGAGAGAGGCGTTGAAAGACTGCTCCAACGGAACTTATTGTTTTCGGAGGAAAACACGAACACGGTGTACAGTCGAGTCTTAATAGCTTACTTACAACTGGGCTCGTCAGGCACTCTTCTTGGCTGCAGTGGTTATTATTATATTTACATGCTTCCAGCTCCCGTTTTTCCTCGATGACAGCTCGTACCTTTCCACTCCCCTTTTTCTCCCTCCTCCCGCTCACAGACACATAACGTGTATGGCAGTCCATTCTCCCTGCAACACGGACTACACTGCCCATGATGCTACATTCTTTAGAGCTATGCTTGTAGCATTCTGCCTGTTAGCTTAGCACAACAACAACAACAACGAAAAGGCGCTCTCTCACCCAGGAAACACACAGTCGCAGAGAGAGAGAGAGCGTCGCCCTGTAACCATGGCAACCGTAACGCTGCCGCCTGGAACAACAGAACGTAGCTGTCAAACAAAACCCAAACAGTCCTGACCCGCGACAAAATGAAACAGGAAAGTACCGCAGTGTAATCCATTTATTTCAACAAAGTAACTGTATTCTGAATACCACCTTTTTAAACGGTAACTGTAACGGAATACAGTTACTCATATTTTGTATTTTAAATACGTAACGGCGGTACATGTATTCCGTTACTCCCCAACACTGTATATATATATATATATATATATATATATATATATATATATATATATATATATATATATATATATGTGTGTATATATATATATATATATATATATATATATATATATATATATATATGTATGTATGTATGTATGTATATATATATGTGTGTGTGTGGTGTTTCTGGCCACCTGGCAAATTCAAACCTAATGGTTACTACATTAGCTCCACTTTAGCACATTGTAAGTACATTATTTGCTATCAGCAAAGCCTTTCACATTGTTGCATTATTATTTTTTTTAACGTTGAATGTTTGTATTGTCTAATCAGGAGAAAAATGATAGCAGTCAGGATAATGTTTAGAGTGTTCTTTTGTAGTGTTTTTGCATTTGATTATGAGCCTTCACATTCACAGATTGATTACCGCCCCTGACGTTTTATTGCAGTGCTATTTCTGGTCTGTCCCACATTGAGGTTAGAAGACTGCATGATAAATGTCGATGACGTCCTTTTGGTTGTCCTCGGCAGGCACTTTGCAATTTCTATTTGAAGTCAGTTTATGCAGTCAAGAGCTTCTGTGTCACAGTCTTATGTTTGATTAGTCTGTCCTGGGACAGCAGAAAAGAAAATGCAAAGATGAAAGGAAAAACAATTGTTATAGACCAAACAAAAATGTAAAGTATATTTCTATAATTTATTTTATGATAAGAACAAAGGTCCTTTTAATTGAGATCATAATGATTAATCATTGGCCACTTCATTCCCTAAATGTAAATAATAAACTGTGATAATCAGTTGCTATATAGAGAAGATTGTGGTTCATAAAACATGTTGCTCTTGAGTCGAGACATGCATTAAGCGATGTAAATATCTTTGTCTTTTTCCATTAAGTTGTCAGCATGTCCTTTTCTTTGCTGGGATCCCCTGTGTTATTGCATTCCTGAAGGAAACCATTAGCAAACATGACTGGGTGGAGTGACTTTAATGCAACTTTAGACATTCATGCTGAAGCAAAACAAAACAAAATAAGCCAATCAGAATGCCATTAATTGCCACTGTTGGTAATGTGCTTTTAGTCTTTGGAACTATGTGCAAAGTGCAAATGATCTCCAGTAACTTTCAAACCATTGGATTTAAAATATTCGACAATTTAGAAGCAGACATAATATTTTTGTAAGGGGGCTAAATACGGACACATACCACAGTAGCAACAGCTTCCAGCATGGTAATGGACAGTGGACAGTGACTGTGATACATACTGTAAGTGTAAAGCCCACTCAACTGTGAGTAATGTAAAAATTAATCTGCCATTCAGTGTGGGCTACTTTTATGTTTGTGCTGTTGGTTCTTTTAGCCTAGGTCATAGTCTTGGAAAGAAATTGAAATAAAGAAGTAAAAATCAGAGGGGAAAAGTGTCCACTGCAGCCACTGTCTATGCTTCTCATTAGTTCTTTTTTTATTTTTCTGTCATTTTCATTTCTATTCAAGATCATGTAAGCTTTCAAAGTCATAAAACCGATGACGTTTTGAAGGTGATCTCTGCAGCTTGTGTCGGTTAAATTCTCTCTGCCTAGCCAAAGCACTACATGCACCGATGCAGGACAATAAAGCCTACGCAAAAGACTCTTTGGCCTCCAATTCGACTCATGCCTGTCTCTAATGTTATCTCGAAATAAAAGCAAGAAGACCACCAAATCTAAACGTAAAAACAACATGGACGTGCTTTCGGCCATCCCAGTATTCTGACATGTAATGTCATATTTCTTTAAAGGGCAGAAAACATCCAGCACTGGCTTGGACACAAGTCGTGCAGTGTAAGAAAAGAACAGTGCAGCGCACGCCTCAAGTTTGGGTCCTCTGCACGAGGCCTGAGAGTTTGTAGGTTCTGTTTCTTAAGTCTTTCTAGGAGAAGGTTTGAATACTCAACACTATCCTGAGATATAAACATAACTATATCACCGACTGATGTCAGATATATGGGAAGGACTGAGAACATGGACTTGGTGGAATGCTTTAGGGAAGAACCACATAAGATTCTTAGCTTGTTATGCCACAGAGTTCACCCCATTACCCCCACTTCTTTTTTTCCTTTGTGTGACTTAAAATCTGACAAAATAACTCTGCACTATTCTCAGCAGTCCTGTTGGCATCTACCCAATTTCTCCTTCTCTGTGGGAGTCTCTTGAGAAAATAATCACTAGTCATGGTGCTGCGGCCAAGCTCCAACAGAAGCAGAATTCTGAATGGAAATGTCTGCAGAGAGGTTTATGGCTCTGCTTCTGTGGCGTGCGTGTCAGAGGGGTCATGTTTGTGTGGATATCAACAGGATTTATGGCACAATAGCAGTCAAGTACTCTGCTTTGATCCAGAATATGTGACACAGGGTGCAGGTTGAAGCTGTTTCTACCAGGATTCCTATTGCTTTTTGTCAGGCCTCCTTAAAAGGGCAGAAGTTGGGGTCTTTCAAGTCTTTCAAATCAAAAGACTAACTTATCTTTTTTTATTTTTCATTATGGTGAGTAAGGCAGCAAACCCATCACACGCAGGAGTGATGAAAAGAAAGTGTGCGTCTTAAAAATTACTGTATTTCAAGTAGCATATTTTACCCCATCTATAACAATAATAATAATACTAATAATAATGGAGCCAGACAGCATGAAATATAAATTATACAAAGTGCTTTTACCCAGCACACATTATCATTGTGAAATTATTGTGAAGTCATCTGATTAAATGCTCCAGGATATTATCTGTTTGAGATTCCTGGAACAGTTTTGACATGACCTGACTTGTAAGTAATATTTATGAATGTAAAGTACTAACCCTTGGCAAATGAAAGTGACACAACAGAAAATCTCAGGTTTCCTTGTAACTGTTTTTTTTTTTAAATCGCTTAATTAAATCTCTTAATATTGATCAATTGAGGTTTATTAATAAATATAAACTAAATATTCCAGGAACTGTCAGTGTCCCTGACATTAGGACTGATGTGACGTCTTTGCAATCACTGAAGGGAGAAACATTTCTTAACTTCAAGTACGATTTGAGTTCTTCTAATCTGTAATTTTTATGTTTCTCCCTAGAAAAAAAACAGAAACCCCCACAATCGTCCCCTGAGGACAAACAAAAGAGCCAAAATAGTTTGACCTTGCAGCGATACAGAAGCAGGCTGAGTTGAGACTGAGGCAGCTGATTATGCACTTCTTGTTGGATGATGTAAAGGGCATAAAAAAATTAAAGGTTTTACTTGTAATTTAACTTTTAGTTAAACCAAGATGTATGATCAACACAGACTTTTAGGTAGACTTTTTTAAGGTTAGTTAAATATGGGCTAAATTTCCAGCACTCAATCCTCTCTGGGGAGCAGCAGTAAATGGTAAATGGCCTGCATTTGTATAGCGCTTTTCTAGTCCATAGGACCCCAGTGAAGTGTTGGCACTGCATTAACAAGAAGCAACTGCTAAAAATAATTACATAAGCTGATTTCAGTGGTAATACTGAGCCAACGAGGACAATCGTGTCTGAAAGCCATCAAAATCACAATGTTTCCATGACCTTATGATAGCCAGTTTCAAGATGTACCAACACAGCACTGTGATATGACAAGAGTCAAGATGACATGAAGACTGGCACTGGTAGTGTCTTAATTTCAGATTTAAAGGTTGCATGGTTTTGTTTCCATAAATCTGTCTGCAAGTCGATATCAAAGCCAGCATTAACTTTCATTAGACTGCAAAGATCTGAGGAGAAGCTGCGATCTTTACCTATCACACTTTCACCTTCCTCCACATCCTGCTGTTATACCTGACGAATACCATTTGAATCCTAAGCTCATCCTTTCTGCAGGTGTTTTGATTCACCTCTGATAAAGCCCCTATTCTTTCTGATCTGACTTCCTAAATCAGTTTAAGCTGCTTTGTGTTTTGAGATGTGGCTGTGTTTGGCCCCGGGACCATCGTGATCTGAGAAAGTCTGTCACGCTGATGCCTGAGGAATGCGTGTTGATTTAGAGGATAAGGAAATCTATCAAGATTTTATTAAAACAATCCTGGGTTTCAGATCATATTACACCTGCACTGATATGAAAGATAAAAAAAAAAGTCTTAATACTTATGGGTTAAAGTATCTAGTCTGTCATCAGTATCAGAAGAAAGATTTAGATTATCACAAGGGATGTCTAAAGGGGTACATTTCCACCTCTTAAGACCCATTTTCATGCTGGTATATTTCGACGTTTCTGTTGTCCTTCGGGAACCTAGGGCCCACTCAGCTCTGGTGTTTTGTATTTTAAAATAATACATAAGTTGTATGTTAGTTTAGTTTATCGAAATTGTCTAAATTACTCTGAAATATCCATCCATTTGCACCAGGGGCGTAATTTCCAGGGGGGTTGGGGGGCTAATGACCCCCCCCCCCCCCCCCCCCAATAATCAGACCCAGCCAATATAACCCTCCCAATAAAATTATGAATTATCTTGCATAAATAGGCTGTTGGCTCACTAGAGTAAAAATAGGATGGCAAACTCCTTGCAACTACAAAAAAAATGGTGGATGACTGTAAGATGACTGCACAGGTACCTGAGTGCTTATAGCATTTTGCAATTAAATTGCTGTACAGCGCCAACAAATTTCTAAATTCTGGCTGGACTCTATGAATGTAAGTAGTTAATTGTAAGTAAGTCAATAAAATTTATTTACAGAGTGCTTTTCACAGGCTTGAAACGACAGAGTAATGTACAACAAAATGAGTAAAACGCTATGAATAATCACAAAACAATAAAAAAAAAGAAAAAATGTGATGCAAATTTCTGTTTAATATGAATTTCTGTACATGTAGATGGTAACAGATTTGCAACAGATGGTAGCAGAGCTGCAATTTTCACCAATTTCACCGCTTTATCGCAGTAAACTGCTGTATTATCACAAACAGATTGCAGGTAATTGCCAATTTGACCCCATTCAATCACAACCTGTTAACAGACTCATTCCATCTTATTGCCTTGCCATTGGCTCCACTTATATTCTTTTCCTCTTCATTTATTCTTCCTCTCAGTGTGTGATATCAGAATCCACACTGAGCCTTTCAAGCCACACCCATCTCACCTATAGGTGCTATCGAAAACTACACTTGCAGTACTTCCACACACTTTGTTCTCCATTTTGTACCTTTCTCTTGTTTTGTGTATATTCCTTTAGTTTGTATGCATTCCTATTAATTTCAAACATTTTTCCTGTTTGTTATTTATTCCTGCTGTCTTACTATTTATATTTTATTCCTGCGCAACTGGCGTGGAGCACCCATATCCTCAGTCAAAGGTCCAGTGCCAAAGACTGTCAGCCCAAGTCCAACATCTTGAATTAGCCATTCTAGTGAACAAGTTGGCTTTGAAAAGTGAACACAAGCAATACCTTTACTGGTAGGCTACATTATTGCATAACCCTCACAGATGTGCTCCAGCTGTTTGTCTTATTTTGAATACTCAAATAGAGTTTTCTTTTGGCATCCATTTTTTGCAGCTATCCAGCGAGTCACTTTGCAATTCCTTTTTATTTATTATTATTTTTACATACAGATAAGCTCCCGATGAAATCAAAAAGCAGTATATTCCATTTGATCTCACCTTTTACATGCCTGCATTGCTTGGCAATTACACCTCAAATATGCTATTTGGGAACTTTGTTTCCCTGCAACTTGTCCTTGGATGAAAGGAGGTGTGTACCTCAAAAATGGCAAATTAGCAGTCGAATGGTATATGGAGAAAAGAAAAATGGTTTTCGTGCTTGCATCATGAGGAAAAAAGACAGAATTACAAGCATTTCCTATTAGGTTAGGTTACACATTACTGCAGTGTTGTATACCAGGGCGCAGCTTAGCATAATTGAATTCATCAATAAGACACTGCTCATGGCTATTTGAGCTGAATGGCAATGAGTAGTGACATAAATTTTTGTACATGACAGCAAAGTTACTCATAAAACCTCCGCTTGAAAGAACTTGTCTGTTCTTCCATAAAATGTGTTTCCAAATATCAACGCAATACTCGGTAAACTTGATTCAAATGAATGTACTGAGGACACAGTCACCACAGTTCAAAGAATCATAATGCCTTTGAATCTGTTCAGAATCAAATGTCTTCAAAGTAAGAATCTGCACAAAGACATGAGTAATTCCTTGAACAATCTTGAACTGTTACACAGTTTGGCAGAATAATCCAGCTTGTACTTTAACTCAGAGCAAGTTCTGTAGTGTTTTAGCTGAAGAACAAAACAGACACTCGTAGGCATGGCAACAATCAAAGGAGTATTTCAATATTAATGACTTTGTTCAACCTAGAGTGGAGAGCGTTCAGTTCAGTTTAATTTTTATATTGCCAATTTGCAAGAACGGTCACCTCAAAGTGCTTTATATTTCAAAGTAAAGACCTTACAATATTAACTAGAAGATTATTTCCCATATGAACCACTTGGTGATAGTGGGAAGGAAGATATCCTGATGAACAGGAAGAAACCTCCAGCAGAACCAGGTTAAAGGAGAGGTAGCCATCTGCTATAACCAGCTGGAGGATGAGAGGAAAGGGAAGAGAAAAAAATGAGTACATAAGGGGAACAGAACACAAATAATGGAAGAGAAGAGACCAAAGCTGTGTCCCAAAACGTCGGCTGCATCCTTCGAAGGACCCGGCCTTCGCGGTCTACGTGGGCCGGGTCCTTCGAAGACCGAGAAGGCCGGAAGTGCAAGGCTGTGAAATGGGACGGTCTAGCATTTGCTAGTTTGCGTCACAGAGGAACCCACCCGATGGATTAATAAAGTTTTATTTAATCTAATAATCTAATAACTTTGATCTCAGCCAAACCGATTTGCTCCAGAACAAATAAAACACCGAAAAAAGCCAAACAATTGTGCAAGGCTGTGAAATGGGACGGTCTAGCATTTGCTAGTTTGCGTCACAGAGGAACCCACCCGATGGATTAATAAAGTTTTATTTAATCTAATAATCTAATAACTTTGATCTCAGCCAAACCGATTTGCTCCAGAACAAATAAAACACCGAAAAAAGCCAAACAATTACATTTTTAAGTTATCCGAGTTACTAATATATCATGTTTAACCTGAGCAGCAAAAGACAGCGGGGTCTGAAAACAATGAAGCCGGGAGTCCGCTGCTCTCGCTGGCTCGAGTGACGATTGAACCCCCCGGCTAGCTATCGAGCGGGTGGGTAATAGACGTCTCCAAAAACGTCGGCGCATCCTGGGCCTATGGGAACATAGCTAGCGATGGATCAGGTGACCTTGCGCCAGCTCAAAGCATATCTTCATCAAAAAGGAATATGCATTATTACAATAGTTATTTTTGATCTGCCATTTGAAAAACACAAGTTACTAATGACCTTTAAAGTTTTCTTCCATATTAAAGTGTCACAGGAATCCATGGCTGTGCATTAGTGCAAAAATGCTTGTCTTTCTTTAACTTGTATAAATAATAAATGAAATGGAATATTTATTATTTCTTTCCAAAACTCCAAGATAATCAAATGTCTCCACTTCTGACACTAGCTTTAAAATTTAACCTTAGTCAGGTTAGTGGAATCAAAATGTAAATCACAAAAAAAACCCAAAAACATTAATGATCTAAAGGGATACCATTGCAGCACAGTGGTTAACGTGGAGTTTATACAATACAATGTCAGTCAAATAAGGCCTGAGACTATTTCCAGCCAGCTCTTCCTATTATGCCGGCACATTCATGTTACTCAATTATCAACCCAGTATTTATATTGATTTTGGTTGACGCTACGCTGGAACTAAATTGTTATCCAAACCTTGTCCATGCTGACTAACCTCATCCAAACTTTGCTGCATCATTTCCAGATATTGAAGAAAGCTGGTCTTTTGAAAATATTGACAGTGAAAGCAATTTGTGGTTTTGCAGAATAGCAGTGTTACTGATTAGCGTTAGGCTTACACAAGGAAAATAGCTTGATTTCATTCTATATCAAATTCCTCCTGATTAAAAGATTAGTGGAGCTGTAGGTGTGTCGCTGGGTTAGGGTTTGGGGAATGGCTCTAATTTCATTTCTTTAGAACAGTTTTTTGAGTTCCTTCTTTTCATCCCCACTACAGAAAAACTGTCTCACAAATATAATGTGGCCACCTTCTGGTAGTTGGCAGTAAAATGTTACCATATTGCCTCTTTCAGTTGTTTCCTTTAATAGCATGTGTTGAATACCTCAAATCTCAAAATTGTTTCTGAACTATGCTTGTGGTTATTTTTCTTTTCCACTTCAGACATTATGCGATACAGAGGAATGTGAAAATTATGTACAGAAAATTATAATGGATAACTGACTTTATTTTTCCAATGAGAGGGTTGTGCCACTGGGGTTTGTTCATGGCTGTATTGAAGTTTTGCAAAGCTACTCAACCCCAGTGATTTGCTGCCTTTGTCCTGTTATTGCTTTTGCAGCTACGACTCGTTTCACTCCAGGTGGATAAGCCCTACAGGTATGCTGGGTATTTGTCTCAGTGATGTAGCATGTAAAGATAATTTTGTGTAATATGCCAGCACTCAGTGACTTGCATCAGAGTTGCATTCCTAAAGAATGGTGGGTATGAGCTACTTGGTGTTTAGGGGTATCATAGTTAAGTGCAAGAGATACTTCCTGCACGGTAAAAAAGGAACATTTGGACAATTTTTTCTTCACTGGAGGTCATTACATAACAAAGTCAATTGTGAAACTCTGGTCTTAAACCAGAGAAAAGATGAGGAGTGACAAAGAACATGTGGCTTGCATGTGTCTTCCATCTCCAGCCTCTTGTTATGTGGATTTGCATACAGAGTAGCACATGAAAGGTGCGGCAGCTCACACGAACAAAGGACAGATGACTCATTAGATGCATTAGGCTGCTGTCAGAGAAATTCAGACCAGAAATTAAACACCCAACTGTTGTTTACTGGGACAGGAATGCAAAGAATGTCTGCTGTCTGAGTTTGTCCTTGGATGAAAGGTGCTCATAAAATGTGTACCAGGCAACCTTTGAAGCAGTCTTCATTTCAGAGGATTGTTGCTGGGAATTTCCATCATTCTGTGTCCCTTCACAGATTAAATGACTAAAGTTTTTATTATAAATTTGGCAGCTTGGTGGATCAGTGTTTAGCCCTGTTGCCTCACAGCGGGAGGGCCCTAGATTCAAACTCTAGATAGGGACCTTCTGTGGGAGTTTGCATCATATCCCTGTGCTTGCAGGGGCATTCTTTGGGATGTTTCTCCTGCAAATGACAGTGAAGGTCAGCCCTGGTAGGTCAGCTCTCATAACAGAGGATCTTAATCTCAAGACCAGGGGCGGATCTAGGGAAATGTTCTTAGGGTGGCATGAAGGTGGCATGGAAATCAGATGGGGTGGCAAAATCAAAGTAATTTCTTAACAAATTTTCGGTTTTTACATTCTCTAATACAAATATGGTTAAAACACATAAAATGCAAGTTTATAAGTATTCACATATAAAAATAGTCTGTAACTTTCTTATTGGCATTAGTCAAATGATGCATTTTGATTTTATGTACTGTATAGCATACCTAACAAATACGTATATAGCCTAATAAGTGCAAAATGAGATGGATCAATTAAAAGTCCAAATTCAACTTAAGGTTCAAACTCTTTGCTTATTAGAAATATATTCATATTCAGTCAGAAACTGTCATTAATAAAATGATATTTTTTCAATAAAAGTTGAGTGATAGTGGTTACTCTCAAAGCAGAGCCAATGATAATCAACAAGAGAATCGATAAGGAAACAAATCTAAGTGATATCGATAATTCCCATCCCTTGGACTGACTAACCTAACCTCCAGAGGCAATTAGGGAAACTGCAGTTTTTGGCACCCCTGCTACTTACTTTATTAAGTTTTTCTAATTAGAAGGGGTGAGTTTAACAACAGATAGCGGTCACTGACTCAACATCAAAAAGTGCAAAACTGATCGCAAAGGACTTTAGTACAATAGCTGTGGAAAAGATGAAGTTCAGAATATGCATATGACAGTCCTGCCTGTCTAAATTTTTGAAACACTTTTCCAAAAGGAAAGAATCTCTCTCAAGCTGTTACTTATTTATTTGTTACAAAGGTAAACTTGGTAACCCAAGCATCAAGATGAGTGTGCATTGGCAGTATTTGTTCAGACGCCCTTAAAGACTTGCTCCTTTCGAGAACCTCAAGATGTCTCTAAATGCAAGTCAAAATTGTGTAATTCTTGCGTTCAAAATTGAAGTTGGCCTCATTTACCTTCTTTCTTTAGAAACTGACATGCATGGTTTGAATTAAAAGATGCCCTAGAAGCAGCTGCAGTTATGGCTGGAACAATGAATCAGCTCAAAGACGCTGATGTGAGCATAGCCTCAAACTTAAAACACTGTCTGGATGTTTAAAATCAGGCTTGGCACCGATGTTTCACATAGTTTCATTAGTACATGAAATGTATAAAGTATAATTTTACTTCATCATTCAGAAAAATGTTGACAATTCAAAACAATAATCTGAGGTTTTTCCATGTAAATAATTGTCAATCTATTTTTCTACTTGAAAAGGACCTCTGTCATACAAAAAGTGACACAGTTCATATTTCCAGGCACAGTAGTACTATTTTGGAAATAAACAGAATGAAGACTACCATTAACAGAAGCAAGGGCAGTTACAGTAGCTGTCTAAAGAAAAGAGATCCAACCACAGGAACTAACCATCGTCAACAAAACAGCCCATGAAAGGTGATGTCATTGCAATGGACACACCAATGTGCTTTCAAGCACATCCTTAAGTCAGAGAAACTCTACTTATTCCTAACTTGAAGTAAATTTTCTTTGAATTAAGCAAATCAAAGGGGCACTTTCAGTTCTCCTGTCTGCACTCCTATTTGAAATTAGTACCTTAAATACGTATCTTGTTGTAAACTGGCAAAAACTATGTATTTTCTTGTTTTTAAAGACATGTTCCATACACACTGCCCATACAAGCACGGCGGTCACGTTGCAGGCCTTGTGACAGAGCATTTAGCTTCACATTGAAGCGTATTTTGCACAGTTAATTTAGCAGAAGCTGGAACGCAAATAACTCTGCGCTCACTTTATTTAAATGACTCATGTTAGTTCTCAGGCTTGTCATATATAACATTCAATGCCTGAGAAAGACAGCCTCTTACAACAGGTCGGTCATTAGAAATGAAACACAAGAGACAGAATCAGGGATGGAAACGGTGCTGTTAATGACTCCTTTTTCTGGTATGCGTGACTACAGAGTATAAAGTCTGACAGGCTGGACCAAAGAACAGTGGCCATCCCAAGACCAGACCTTCAGTCCTGATATTACTTTACCGGAATAACTCTCTCCCACTTCCACTGAATTCTAAATAATTCCAAGGTGAATCAGTGAAACTATTCATTGCTTTGCATTTGCGATTCTGGTGTGCAGTGTCATTAACTGCTTATTCATTGTCTTATTATCTATGCTGGCATTAGGTATTTTCTGTCCTGCAGTTTGCTCTCTAGTTGTTTTTGCGTATTTTTACTGTGCAAGATCTAGCCAGAGGCAGTTTCACCTCTCTTAATCTGTTGCCATCCATGCCTTCACAAGTTGATAAACGGCATCGTCTGTGAGTAATATTGTTTGTTATCACTGAGACGACTTGTGTGCATTATTATTTGTTGTGAAGGCGTGATATAGTTTGCAGTTTGAATTTAATTTGAATGCATATATAACCCAAGCTAGTAAGGTTAAGCTAGCTCATGATGCCATGTGGTTTCTTTAACATTTTGATCATGAGCGTGATTTCATTTGATGTTTTTTTCGGGCACTCGCTAAACAGATAAATATTGTGTTCATATTTTTGAATATGTGACTTACTGGTGTGTTTGTTATATTGTATATTGATGCAACATTTTTATTGTTATTTCTGGTTTTGTCAACAGTTTCACACTTTTTCCTTATTAAATCATCCAACTCAACACATCGGCCTGTTCCTTGGATTTTGATTAGGAGTGTTTAGCTGTCTGTATAGCTGAGTCTACATTCACGAGGACAACACTTAGTGAGGACAGAACATTATCGCAAAGGTTGTGATACATTGCATTATAGTATACTATCAATGGCATACATAGAACTGCACTTGTTTTCTGTTGCTGAGCTATGGAAGTTACTGTCTTCACACATGTGTAAACACATTCCAGTTTAAGGGGAAATCAAGTGCACCTGCTGTGTAACTGCTGTGTAAGGCTGCATTCACATCCTGTGCGCTTTAGTATGATTTCCCCCCCTTAGTGTGAGTGGGCACGTGTAAACACAGTAATCATACTCAGGTGTAGATTAAAACACTGACGCCTTTCCCAAAGGAACTCTGTTGACTGGAAAGATATCTGATCTCCGTCTGACCAACCCCCAGATGCTCTGCTCAGCTAAACAGCTCCTGTAGCCAAACGCTTTGTATTCTGAAATGCAGCAGAGCACGCAAGCTGTGGCTGCTTGCTCGTTAATAGCAGCAACTAGCTGGAGAGTAACAAGCAGCCTCACTAATAATGTTTCTGCCACAGATGCTGGATATGACTAGCCGAGAACAAAGGACTTTCTTCCTGTATTAACTTTCAGGCTCCTCAGGCAAATCTGGGCGGTACGTGTGGTGAACTTTCTAACTGAGACACTTTTGAACACAGTAAACAAGGTTTAAGTGTGAAAGTTTCCCAAGTTACACTTTAAATGGAAAACGGTACAACACATAATCATAGATGATAGAGTCTTGATTTTTTTCAATCATACCAGCAAAAAAAAGGGCCTCTGAGCAGCAGCACAGTCATTCTGCAGCATGATAATGAAACTAACAACAACATCCTGAGTCATAAAGAAGTAGATTCGCTAACAAGAACAAGATTTTCAACATCCATGACTCAGTCTTCGTGAGAAGAATTGAGATGGCCTAAATCCACAAGCAAACACTGACACGCGTTATTTGGAAGCTGTAAAAGTACATATGAAATAATTTGCATTTACTTATTAAATGGTGATGTCTCTACCTGTCCCACACCAAGATTAGAGGTGTATCCTGCTTTGAGGTTTCTTGTTGCCTTAGCATAAAAATGATAACAATGTTTGTTATGCCTGTAGATGCCTCAGTTTAGCAAACATCAAGCCTAGCAGCAACACAAACTGCACTCATGTTTTCTTAAACTTGGCTTGTTTAATTTGGCGAGTTTAGGGTTTCAAATTTCTCTTGCATTCTTCTTTAATTTCTCTTGCTCGTTCTTTCTGTGATTTTCAGGATGTTGGACTGGCTTTTGAAATCATCTCCAAACTTTCCCCAAACTCTCTGATCATAGTATTCTACCACTACCATTCATTCTGGAGCAATGTAATGTCAGCTACATGCTGCGCTGTGGCTGCAGCCTTTGAGACTCTCGCCACTAATGATAGTGGAGGATCCCGCTTTTATAATTGTGTTTGCATTAAAATTACAGCTTGCGTGCCGCTACAGCACTCGATCATCGGCTCAGATTCGATCCAAGGAGGAGCGGCGAACCGCAAGTTCGGAGGAAACTTTATATGCAAACATATCAATTTAGGATTAAATATAAATATTTGGAGACGCCTTTTCCTTTTATTTTTTCCCTAATTTTTTTATGGAATCTATCATTTTCCATGTAAGTCTTCTGTCACAGATTACCAGCTGTAGTAAATGTTTGAAGCTAAACTTATTTTGGTTGAATTGTTTCTCTTTATGGAGAGTTTCTGATGTACGATGTGACCAGCTGTGTTAAACAAAATAAAATAACTTTTTAATAACTTATCATCTAATTTAATAGTATAAGAGAGTGTAATGGCCTTAAACTGTATCTTTGCAATTATTAGTTCCAGATAAAAAGCACCTTGAGACAACTGTTGTTGTGATTTGGTGCTATATAAATAAAATGAAATGAAAATTGAATGAGGCAATTTGGGGCAGCACGGTGGTTAGCACTGTTGCTGCACAGCAAGAAGGTCCTGAGTTCAATTCCACCATCAGGCCGGGGTCTTTCTGTGTGGAGTTTGCATGTTCTCCCCGTGTTTGCGTGGGTTCTCTCCGGGTACTCTGGCTTCCTCCCACAGGTGTGAATATGCGAGTGAATGTGAGTGTGAATGGTTGTCTGTCTCTTCTTGTTGGCCCTGCGACAGACTGGTGACCTGTCCAGGGTGTACCCTGCCTCTCGCCCTATGACAGCTGGGATAGGCTCCCGCGACCCTGAAAAGGATAAGAGGATGGGATGGATGGAAAATTGAATGAACTAACTTTGCAGAAGCCTTTGAATGAGATCAAAAGGTACAGACTGGCAGTAGCTTCAGATTGATCGACAGATATGAGGTATTGCACTCATCTTCAGATAAAACTGGCCCTAAATAGCCCTCCAGTGCGCAGTGACCATGGCTCCGTTAAAAGAGAGAGTGGTCACTTGGATGAAAACAATTCCCTTTAACCGAAAATACATTTCTGAACATTTATATGTATATACATATACAAAATCTTTAACAGGCAACATGAAAGATCAATTATTCCTTATTAAGAATTATTAATCCACACAGACTATTTGCCATAATATCTAGGGGTATATAAAAGTGTCATACTTATGTATGCATATCTAGAACGCATAGATGGCAGCGGGTACCCAGTTTCCTCAGTTAACTAACAGGGCTAGCGGTTGATGTTATGATTGGTTTACAGTTAAGAGCTGTTAGCTCTGTAGTATTCAGCCAAATAGCCCTGCCAGTGGTCCTTACATGAACAGGGACTTTTGCCACTTTGTTTCTCAGATCATTTTCTGTTTAGTTCAATTGGCTTTAAGGACGAGAGCAAGAACGTTTTCTAGTTGATTTACACGTTGGGGCAGATGCACTTTGAAATTTAGAAATAACTGTTGTCACATGCCAATTTAATATGACACAACCTACATGCAGCCATTCATTTCCTAGTTATAAAATTATGAAGAACTCACCAGCTCATGATCTTGTCATCTGTCTTTTTGACTTTGCTTTTGCACAACTTCTCGTCAGACAAGAGAAAGGGGTGCTGTGCTCCGCTGGGGCTGTAACCTGGGTGAATGACAGGCTTACAAAGGGTGTACTCACATTATGCTATCCACACTGAGCCCAAGCATGTCTGGCCTCCAAAGTCCAGTTTGACTGCAGTTGCTACTTGCTGTACTTGAGCCCAGTTGAGTGAACTGTGCCATGGCCAATATGAAAAAAAAAGAGGCACTACGATGATGACACAAACTAATTTGAACCTGGGCCCGAATGAAAGGCTGTGTGTTTTCAGGACAGGAGTGGGAACAGTTGTGCTTGAACATGGTAGATAGGGATATATATGTTAATAACTGGATAAACCAGCTAATATGATGCTAACTGGCAATGATAGCAAGAAAAAGTATGATAAACTATTTCAGTAAATTCCTAGTCTTGCCCACTTGCATCTAAAATTTGATAATAACTCTATGATAAACTGGGAAGTGATTATTTGATATTTGGCATTTTGCATAAAATTCCTTTTTGCACCATCACCTTTGTCAGTGAAGACCACATTTTAACAATTCTTCATTGCCATTCATACTACTCTCAGATCTCATTCACATGAGTTCATGACTCCTTTGTGTCCACATCGCCCTCCTCTCTTTTGTCACGTTTTGTCCACTATCTCCACCCACCTCACTTTCTCTCTTTATTCCTTGCAGAACTGGCAGTGTGTGTGTGACTTTTTCTCAGCACATCAAAGAGGCAGTTGCCCAGTAAGAGGAAACATTATTAATGTTGCTGATACCGTGCCTTCAGCTTATTTGCAACATGTTCTCAATAACAGGAAGCCAGGAGAAATGAGTTCTCCCATAATTACATTGGACTTGTTTTTCCCCTCCCTCCCCATATAGCATTGTTGGGGTAAACTGAGATCAAAGACTGGAATGTTCTATCTTGATCTTGTATCAAAGTGGGCTTCCAGCAGCCATAGTTTAATAAACCCTAATGCCAGTTCATAAATTGGGCCTTCCACTCTGTACAACACCATACATAGAGCCGGAATGTACGTATGGATAGGATATTGTTTGACAATTACTTTATATGTACAGATTAAAGATAGGAAACGTTAGATCAGATCAACGTTAGAGCCGCAACAATAAGATAAGTCAGAATAAAACATGTTACTTATATGACTACAAAAAGGTTAAGAGGCTACTGGCAGTAACTTGTGTGAAAAACGTATATGTTATAGCAGCAAAGCTCTTTGTGATTACTTTGTTTGACAGTAGGTGTTTGTAGTCGCCAATACTCCTAAATACAAACTTAACAACGTGGTGTATGCTGTACAGTGCAGCGAGGAATGCCCAGACCTCTACATCGGAGAGACCAAACAGCCACTTCACAAGCACATGGCACAACATAGAAGAGCCACCTCCACGGGACAAGACTCAGCAGTCCATCTGCATCTTAAGGATAAAGGTCACTCTTTCGAGGATGCTAACGTTCACATTTTGGACAGAGAGGACAGATGGTTTGAAAGAGGAGTGAAAACTAGAATGATTTAAGTTTTCCCGAATTTTTAAGAATGAGATTGCAATGGCATTTGGAAAGAATGGTTGGAAAAATTGTAAAATTGTACAGATGTTTTCCACCTATAGTTCATTTACTCTGGTTAGAGTGAGTTGATGAGTCTGTTACCTTCATTCTGTGGTTTGATTTTTTTCACACAGAGAAAAACACAAGTAAACTCTAAGTAAACCAAAATGCATTATTATAAATCTAGTGAGAACGTTTAGTTTACTTATTGGCTAGATGTGTCTCGGGCAGGAGCAACGAAACATGTCACACCATAAATGAATCATTCTGCAGTTAATTTGGAACCAGACCTAGACCACCTGCTCCAAAGGTTTTCATTGCGGTTGTTTGGGTCTATACCAGAGTGTGATTACTTTGTTCGTATCTGTACAAACAAACCACACCGATGTGGAAAGTGAGCCAGAGTTCAATTTAAATGGACTAAACACTGGAATTGTGAAAACACTCTTAGTTTTAACTTGATACTCATGAACTGCTGTATACCTGGAACCCACAGGTGCTAGAGAAACACAGCACAGTGGTGCTGCAGCAGCTATAGTAATTTGGGTAGAGCCCCACAAATAGAGTCCTGTTTGCACAGAGTATCAAACCAAACTACTCAGTTAGGATTAGGAAAAGGATTGTGTCCATACACAGCCATTCCTCCATTTTTCTCCTTCATCCAACTTAGGGTTGCATTTGCATTTGAATGTGTGAAACACATCCCCTGAAAGGGCATTGAGTATATATATAACATATGTCACAACAGCCAAACCTACTTTGTCAACATTCATGACCAGATGTGGGAAGTAACAAAGTACAAATACTTCATTACTGTGAGGATAAAATGAGTGATGTTTATTGCACAGTGTTGATATCTAAAGGTCCAGCTGCTGTATTTGGGTGTGTACTGGTGCACAGTGGCTGTGATGGTCATGGTATGAATTTTAGCTGATAATACTTAGACTCATTGACTGAAATCCACGTTTATACCAACTTTATACCATCTAGAAAAAAGACAGCATACTCTACTGTCAGTGTATAGGACGTGTGCTACTTCCTGTTTTATTTTCTCAGTCTCTCATCTTGTGTTAATTGTGTTCAGTTTTGCTTCCCCTGTCTCATTATATACAAATTTGTTCCAGCTGTGTTCCCATGTGTTTCCACTTCCCTGATCATCCCTCAGTGTATATATTGTCTCAGTTTTCTTCAGTTCTATGTCATGTTTCCTCCAGGTTTTCTCAGTGTTTAGGTTTATAGTTTAGTTCCTTGTTTTGTTTTCTCAGGTTTGTCTTATTTTTATCGTTTACCTAAATTATTGGCTCGCCTTCAGTCCATGTGTCTGCATTTGGGTCCTCTCCCTACTCCGCATGATCTGCTTTCACAGATCCCGACAGGATAGAAAAGAATCAGGGCAAATTCTGAAAGCAGCACGGTGGCACGGTGGTTAGCACTGTTGCCGCACAGCAAGAAGGTCCTGAGTTCAATTCCACCATCAGGCCGGGGTCTTTCTGTGTGGAGTTTGCATGTTCTCCCTGTGTTTGCGTGGGTTCCCTCCGGGTACTCTGGCTTCCTCCCACTGTCCAAAGACATGCAGCTTGTGGGGATAGGTTAATTGGATAATCCAAATTGCCACTAGGTGTGAATGTGAGTGCGAATGGTTGTCTGTCCCTGTGTGTTGGCCCTGCGACAGACTGACGACCTGTCCAGGGTGTACCCTCCCTCTCGCCCTATGACAGCTGGGATAGGCTCCGCAACCCTGAAAAGGATAAGTGGACGCGAATGGATTACCTGACATCTTGTTGAATTCAAATGTGTAAATCCACAAACAGCAGTAAAATTCAGAGCAGCATTAGCCCACTACAACTGTTTCTTTTCCCCACCTGCTTAATCACACTTTAACCCTACACTGTGCTCCTTTTCCTGTTTAGAGGCAAGACTAGTACATTTTAGAGCCTGTAATGTTTCACTTTTACTTGAGTAAAGGTGTCAAATCAGTGCTTTTACTGGAGTGTTTTGTTGTTGTTTTTTAACACTAGTATCTGTACTTCTGCTTAAGTACAGAATGTCTGTACTTTCGCCACCTCTGCTGAGAAACAAGGTGAATATGACAAACAATATACTACTATACTGTCTACATTAAATGATGCAGTGTGACAGGCTGTTACACAGCTCTCCGACCATTTGTTGAGGAGCTCAGAATTAAACTAGGATATCTACCCTGTTATAAACTCTGACCTTTTGAAAAATAATGAATGACCTTTGGGGCATTAAACCAGAAATTGAGGAATATTCAGACTCCCTACTCTCCCTACTCTTATTGTAGTAGTTTTGGATAGAAACATGCTGGCACAACACTGTACATACAGGGAGTGCAGAATTATTAGGCAAGTTGTATTTTTGAGGAATAATTTTATTATTGAACAACAACCATGTTCTCAATGAACCCAAAAAACTCATTAATATCAAAGCTGAATGTTTTTGGAAGTAGTTTTTAGTTTGATTTTAGTTTTAGCTCTTTTAGGGGGATATCTGTGTGTGCAGGTGACAATTACTGTGCATAATTATTAGGCAACTTAACAAAAAACAAATATATACCCATTTCAATTATTTATTTTTACCAGTGAAACCAATATAACATCTCCACATTCACAAATATACATTTCTGACATTCAAAAACAAAACAAAAACAAATCAGCGACCAATATAGCCACCTTTCTTTGCAAGGACACTCAAAAGCCTGCCATCCATGGATTCTGTCAGTGTTTTGATCTGTTCACAATCAACATTGCGTGCAGCAGCAACCACAGCCTCCCAGACACTGTTCAGAGAGGTGTACTGTTTTCCCTCCTTGTAAATCTCACATTTGATGATGGACCACAGGTTCTCAATGGGGTTCAGATCAGGTGAACAAGGTGGCCATGTCATTAGTTTTTCTTCTTTTATACCCTTTCTTGCCAGCCACGCTGTGGAGTACTTGGACGCGTGTGATGGAGCATTGTCCTGCATGAAAATCATGTTTTTCTTGAAGGATGCAGACTTCTTCCTGTACCACTGCTTGAAGAAGGTGTCTTCCAGAAACTGGCAGTAGGACTGGGAGTTGAGCTTGACTCCATCCTCAACCCGAAAAGGCCCCACAAGCTCATCTTTGATGATACCAGCCCAAACCAGTACTCCACCTCCACCTTGCTGGCGTCTGAGTCGGACTGGAGCTCTCTGCCCTTTACCAATCCAGCCACGGGCCCATCCATCTGGCCCATCAAGACTCCCTCTCATTTCATCAGTCCATAAAACCTTAGAAAAACCAGTCTTGAGATATTTCTTGGCCCAGTCTTGACGTTTCAGCTTGTGTGTCTTGTTCAGTGGTGGTCGTCTTTCAGCCTTTCTTACCTTGGCCATGTCTCTGAGTATTGCACACCTTGTGCTCTTGGGCACTCCAGTGATGTTGCAGTGAGGTTTTTCCACACGCTTCTTGCGACCCCGTTGACTATTTTGAATGAAACGCTTGATTGTTCGATGATCACGCTTCAGAAGCTTTGCAATTTTGAGACTGCTGCATCCCTCTGCAAGATATCTCACTATTTTTGACTTTTCTGAGCCTGTCAAGTCCTTCTTTTGACCCATTTTGCCAAAGGAAAGGACTGTTGCCTAATAATTATGCACACCTGATATAGGGTGTTGATGTCATTAGACCACACCTCTTCTCATTACAGAGATGCACATCACCTAATATGCTTAATTGGTAGTAGGCGTTTCGAGCCTATACAGCTTGGAGTAAGACAACATGCATGAAGAGGATGATGTGGGCAAAATACTCATTTGCCTAATAATTCTGCACTCCCTGTATATACAACACTGATGGGATAGCGGCCGTAACTAGTCCACTGGAAAGTTCACAATGGGAACAAATTGGTCTGTAGAAATACACTTGCATCAAATAAAAAGGAGCGTTGAGTGATCATCAGCTCATCGTAAATTGGATCAGAAGTAATTGGAGGCTGCCTGACTCAGTAAACACAAGCATTTTAATCATCTTTCTTATACCTCAAAATTCAACTCTTGGTGAACTTTTGCCTTTTGTTAGAGAGGGAGGCTGGAGACATGGCATCAGAAGGGATGCCATTCAAAACTTTCTTTGTGAAAAGAGCTGCAAGAATCTGTGACCACAGGGTGGTGATTGCTTGTCATGGCAGAAACCCAGGAAGCTTGTGGCAGACTTTAATAGCCACCATGCTGAAGACAGTTCTCTTGAATCTAGCTGTGTCACTGAGGACTTAACCTATAACCTATGGCATAACTGTGTGATGTCCTGTCAAGAACCGTTGATTACTCCTGTGCATCTCAGGGTACTTTTTTGGCTCAGGTTTGTAATTTATCTTTGAGAGAGTAACAATCATAATCTCAATATAAGGAATAATAATCATAGCATCAACATAAGGACTTAATGTCAGCAAATTCTTGGATTAAGACTGCTGTTACTATTAGAATGGACGTGAGGAAACCTACAAAGAAGTGGAAAAACTTGAGCGAGAAATATGTTTGCCACTGAAAAAAAACCCACAACAAAGAGCTGGGGGAAAAAGTCCCAGCATATGACTTGTTTCTGTTGGCTGGCACCTCATGTAAAACACCGGGACACGACCACACAGTAATTAACACATAATGAACCACACACAAGGACAAATGCTGGCAACAACATTAGCCACTTACATTGGTTGTTTTGTAGGCTTTGCATAGATTTCAACCAGAATTCCAATTCCAGAGAAGTCCTTCGTGTAGATGGTACTCAGCGTGGTCATGCAAACACTAACCTGAACAGAAGGCATTATTTTAACACACCAAAAAATTTCTCTGAGTGTCCACGATATGCCTCTGAAATATTGGAGGAAAAAAGATCTCAACAGGAGCAATGAATAGCTGGTAGGAGGTAGTCATGGGTTACGGTGCTTACAAAAGGGTGCAACTTTGACATGGGCAGTTTGCATCCTACCAATGATCCACTTCATTAAAATCACAATGCCTATGTTTTTTCTTCCACCATAATTGGTCTTAGAGAAATGTGGCCATGTGTGTTATTTAACAGTTTAAAATTTACAATAAAATTAACGAAAGTCACGTCCACGAATTTCCCCAAAGAAGGTTCTCTGTACTCACTGCTAAGGCACAGAAACAATTCATATGAGAGCAGTTTTGGAAACACTTGTGATCTCACTGCCATCTTGATTTTATTTTTGCTTTTTGTTTTCAATACAAGACATTGACATATTACTGTAAATTTAGCAAAATAGTACACCTGGGCGATTTGAAGATACCAAGAGTAGGTAAAGCAGTGTAAAGCCTATTTAAACTCCTCATAGTAAATAAAAGATTCAGTTAACAATAAAGAGACTGACAGAGGACATTAGCTGGATTATAACTATAAGCTTTTTTCCTCAATGACTGCATTGTGAAAGGACACACACGCAGTTAAATACCCAAAGGAGAGAAAGAGACAGGGCAGAAACCTGCTCGCTCTAACAATAAATTTGTTGTTCCAAATTTACACACTGAGATTAGCTTAAGGTGGAGTCCCCTATCATTATGGCTGTTTGTTGTTATTGTTGCGTCTTCTTCCCATAATGCTCGGGCTTCCCCTCTTTCACATTTAACCCTTCATACACTGACTTTATAATACAGGTGACACTCGTTAATACCCATCAAAGTGTGACGTCAGCTGAAATAGCATGATGCCAGTGTATTTGACACAGTGTATTTCTTGTGTAACTTTATTACTGTTTCAAAAATCCTCTGTTTCTGTGTTACATCCGACAATTTAAAGCTTATCTAAATCTGATTTAAAAAGAAAATAAGATGTTTATTCCCCTGTGTTTTTAATTGCAGAGAGAAAAGCTTTTTCTTCCTTGAAGCGTTACCCTAACCTGCTTGCCACTGGCTCGCCAGAATTTTATTGGAAAGCTGGAAACAACTTTTCAACTTTTGGAACAACTTTTGAATCTGTTCCTATAAAACATGTCCCTGGCAATAAACAGAACAATATGCATAATGTTTATGTGCACCTTTATATCAAAGGTTTATAGATATTAAGCATATTTATATATAGGCAGTTTAGGAGGTTATTTGGAGCCACTGGAGGAAGCTATATTTAACACAGACTTTTCCTACAGGCTGAGTACTTCACAACACCTGTGTTATGAAGAGTGGCCAGCCCTGTCTGCCCTATGCCTTGAGGGGTCGCACTCAAGGGCGCACTTGTTGGTCCTTAAAGTAAAGAAAGAAGCTGACAGGCTAATCACTGCCCCTTCACCTCCTGAACTCCTAAATGTCTCACAGGCTCCACTCATAGCTCTGTGGGTGTGCAGATGTAAAGATGCTTGTACTTGAACTTAAGAATATAAAGATAAGGTAAAGTTCCAACATGTCAAATATGAGGCAGGAGAGCTTATCAGTGAGCTGACCTAATATTACCTCCACCCTGAGAGGTTAAACACTCTGATCCTCTCTAACAAACCTTTTATTTCTTCCTCATTTTAATTTTTTTTTTTTAGATAATCAAATGATAAATATAAATAAAATTAATCTCAGGATCTGGTTTTGGTTGCCTGGCACAGAGGTTGCTGATTTATTTCTGTCACATAAAGAAAAAAATAGATTAATATTTAAAATATTAAGTAAAAACATTTATATTTCTCATCCCACTAAAATAAAAAAGCTGAATTTAATGTAAGTTTCAAAGAAAAGGCACCCTTTAATCTTTGATTAAAGACAGAAGTTGTTGTCAGAAGTCTGAATCACATTAAATAGGTGCAGAGGCTTCGTTGGCGATGTTCCGTTATGCTGTTCATGGTATCCTTTATTTCTTTTAAGGCAGTCCTACCAGCTTTGAAATAAATGATCGTGATCGAATCACTCTCACTTTCCATATTTAACTATGATTAGTTTATTTTGCATTTTCTCATTAATCCTCTACTTAACAGTGGTGCCCTCCCTAATCCAGTTAGTCCAGTTAACATTTCTTAGGTGAATGCAACCAAAAGAAATGGTCAAAAAAGTGTCAAAGATGTGAAAATCCCTATAAATCATTGTCTGACACATGTAAGAAGAAGGTCATATTATTTGCTTTAAAAGACATGAAGTGATATGTAAAGAATCTTTTTTTTTCAAATGTATTTCTTTTTAAATCATAAATCATAACATAAGACTGTTTTATTACAGGAAAGTGCAGGATGTGTCAATGTATTGCATTTGCTGATTGCTTTATGCTGCACCAGCATCAGGTCATGGGTTAGTTTGATAAATATGGCAACAAGTGGTCTCAGGACCTCTTCTCTTGCAGAACTGGATGGATGTTTTGTCTTAAAGACCCAATTTAGCAAAAGATGCCGGGAGAACAGGGCAAACCATTGTTGTGTAAGAGCGGAGAGGACAAAGCCATCCACGGGTTCCATCTCAAACCAGGATGTGTGCTTGGACATTACCTCACACTGCTGGTCAATAATGCATGAGACAAGGGTAAGATCCAGGATTCTTGTGTGCAAAAATAGCTCCAAACCAAGGGTATACAGGTATACAAAGACCCACACCTGTTTGCATTTTGCCCTGAAACCGGAAATATAGATTCCAGGAACAAGTGGTACTAATACTGATAATCTTGATAGACTGTGGACCTTTAAAACGAAGTCAAATAAACGTCAGACCTCACATTTTTATTATGTAATATTGTCAGTTTTCGTTTCACTATGCGTACTTTCACTAGAAAAGAATAAATATTGAAGGACACAGCACAATAAAAATATTCCCAACATTGCTGAGACACATTTTATTGAAGGCTAATATATTGTGGCTTAGTACATTAAATTGACACAAACTGTTTGTTTTCACTGTGCAATCACAGAAATAGGGACCGTGGAATGAGATCAAAGCTTTGATAATACATTTATTTTTACTCCCACGGCTACATGCTTTTGATCCCACTAAGAGCTTTATGTGAGAATACAATTTACCTTGGATTCAACTTTAATATTGTCATCAGAGAGATTATAATACCTTAAATCTGTGATTAAACACATTCACAAGTCTCAGAGGTGACATTGCTTCTCTTTGAAATCATTCACGCTTCTGTGCATCATTAAAGCACTTAATGGCCTATCCAAGCATTTAACTGGGAGAAGGACAGGGAGGAGAATGGAGCCGTTGTGCGGCTGACCGGCATGGGAGAGAGAACAGACAGAAATGAAAGAAAGTGAGAAGAGTTGAGAGGAGTGATGGGTGGTGAGAAGATCCACCGGGCTCTCTCTCTCCCAAATATGAGAATAAGGATTAGAAAGCGAATAGCGATTACCTTCACATCGACCTGCCAGCCACTGTAATCAAGGGCAGCGTGAGTGACACCGTGATTGGCCAAAAGGAAGAGGCCAGTGACAGTAATCCTTGGGAAAATGTGGACCACAATGACAGGTTGTGCTTAGAGACGACAGCAGTGGCTCCATCACGTTTCAGTAGAAAGGAAAAATAGAGATGTTTAATGGGAGGGGAAAGAGAGAGCAACTTCCTCTTTCTTTCCACACTTCTAAACCTTTTGGGATATTCAAAAGAGGGCCACAAGGT
The DNA here is from genome assembly GCF_964374335.1 of Astatotilapia calliptera. NCBI lineage: Eukaryota > Metazoa > Chordata > Actinopteri > Cichliformes > Cichlidae > Astatotilapia > Astatotilapia calliptera. The sequence continues at coordinate 17,565,311 of NC_137436.1, forward strand.
CCTGTCAGCTCCTTTTGAATTGCCCTAGAGAGGTGTCGAAACAAAAGACTCACAAGTAACAAAACTCACAGAAGTCAGTTCATCACAGATGCTAAATGAAATACCTCATTATCACATTAAGTATATAAAATCAGGCCAACCAGATCATTCCTCTGACCACCCACATGACTAAATTCCACTGTTGTAATGCCAAGTCACAACTTTGGATAAGGTGGAGATGGATATTTCCCACATATCGCACAAAACCTAAAACCTTTGTACTACTACCTACTATAAATCTGAGAGAGATTTTAAAACTGGAACACTTCTGGACAGCGTGGGGGTGAAAAACAGACATGCAACAGTCAAAGTGCAATATAGACAATTATTTAAAGTAATATTTCTAACTTTAACCAGGATTACCCAGGCTTTTATCTTCATTCTTCATGCTTCCACAATGCCTGAGCTCCCACAATGCCTTAGCAAAGAATGCAGCCTAATCCTGTTTGACAGAACTTTAACAGGAGCTGGGGTTGTGTCCGTGTCCTCAGTATATTATACTTTTAGTATTTAGTATTTAGTATTTATTTATTTATTGTCATTGTCAAGAACAATGAAATTGCGTTTGGGGCTTCCATACAACCCCAAAAAAAGAAGAAAATAATAAATACCCCTTAAAACCCAAGTGTACATATTTAACCCAGTGTGACTCCAATGCAATAAGACAATCCTTAGCAATAATGTTCGTAGAAATTCAGACAAAGACCTGAGAAACATGACAAAATACAACAATGCAACCCATTCAATATTATTGTACTGTGAGATATGATATCAGATATGATAGTTATCTATTTAAGAAAGAGGGGGGGGGGGGGCAGGAGGGGGAAGAGAATAAAGATATGATGCACCAATGCATGTCATGTGACTTTGAGTTTTGTTATTATGTAACTTGTTTGTTCTCATTTGCTTAATTTTTGGTCGAAATCTGTACATGTTATGTTCAGTGGTATAAGGTATGTGACCTCATGTTTCCCCTGAAAAAAGATTTGAAGCTCCATGAACTTCCTGGTTAAATAATTTAAGACGTGATGTACTTACATGGAGTTAAAAGCACCCTTGCCAAGCAAGTGAACTTTGTCATAAAGTGTTGCAGCAGCAGGGGCACTGCTACTTAACTGGAAGCGTTTGAAGTATGAGAGTCTATGTGGGGGGTCAAGTTATCAATTAACAAACCCACACTGATACCCAGCCACCCACACACTTTTTCAGAATCCCTCTGCACCTTTCACTCTGTCAGCAATGCAGGTCTACTGGCTCCTCTGTCATCCAGAAGCTTTGATATATATGAAGATTGTGAGGGTGCAGCTTTTATGCTTGATGTTAAGAAACCTGGCTTTATCCATGTAACTACACAAAAGAGGGACTTTGTTTTTCTGCAGCTTTGAGATGTATTCATCAGCAAGTATTTGCTCAAAATCCCCCAACACATGTAATTATTTGGTTTGCAAATTTATTGCCCTGGATTAATCAGATTTGTTTGTGAAGTTACGCAGCTGGTGTAGTTTGAGCTTGGCCCTCTCTGCCTTGGAAGTCTGTGATACTTAAGCTGTAATCTTAGATCTTTAAGGGATGAGCCTTGACCAGACATCCAGATTCCTGATGAAGAAGAATAAAAAAAAATCAAACAACTGCAGACAGACAGAGAGAAATTGGGTGATGAGTTATGTGTGTGTCCATGTTTTTCTGTGGTTTCTTACCCATTTCCTTCTCTGTTATTTACGGGCATTAGCCCACCACAGAAACCACATACTGAAAGGAAGAAACCTTCAGTTTACAGTAGACTTTGTCTAAAGACCAACATTTGTTGTTTGATTGTTGTTTTGTGACATCATGGTGTGGCGTGGTCAATGTATTTAGTCCAGAGACTCAATTAAATGTTGAGTAGAATCAAAGGAAAAACGCAGCCGTTTCCACAGCTGTCAACAAGGGATTCTTCAGCATGTTTACAAAGAATTTCAATTCCCTCCCTCTGATTTATTGTGGCTTAGCTATCTAGGATTTCCATCACCACCTCAAAGGAACCAAACAAGAAACAGCTTCTTTTTTAAGCAGTGTATGCGACTCTGTATAACTAAGGAAGACATGTAATCGTGCAGAATAATGAAGACCAAATGAAATAAAGGAAAAGCATGCATAGATTATCCATGATGCATTCTACCGAGAACAATCACTTTTTAAGCTGAATCAACAATTTATTTATATTCTAAAATCCACTCGGGCACGGTTGGAAGTTTATCCATCAATCCATTTATACCTGCTGCCATAGTGTGACAGGCAGGGTACACCTATGCCCAATTTATATTCATCGGTTAACCCAACCCCACTAACTACATGTCTGGACTGTGGGAGGAAGCTCGAGTAACCAGATGGTGAATTTGAACCAAGTACTTTCTTGCTGTGAGGCAACAGTTGTAACCACCATGGCGCTGAGTCGAACGAATTTAATGTCTTGTTTGTTTGCTGCATATATGAGAGGGATCTCATGATTCTTATCCTTCCTACCTGGTCAGTGCTCATTACTAAATTATTACTGGAGTATTTAAAACCATCACACTGGATAAGTGATAAATCTGTCCCAGTAAAAAAGAGAATGTAAACAAGTTTACCTTTTTTATGAGTTAATGCCTGCTTATAGTACACTCACCGGACACTTTATTATGTACAGTGGTCCCTCGCTATAACGCGGTTCACCTTTCGCGGCCTCGCAGTTTCGCAGATTTTTTTTTTGGGTGCAATTTTGCATGCTTTTTTTTTTCTTACAGCGCATTGTTTTCTGCCTCCTGATTGGCTGTAGACCATTGTAAATCAACCTTGTGCCGTGTCTCCTGTACGGTGCAGAATGCGTTCACCTTGTCAAATTTACATAAATCTTTGATCGCTAGCAGTGTGACTCTGAAGTGCTGTACTGTATGTTTGTAAGTTTGTAAGGCAACCACGGGTTCCTTTGTTTTCATTCTATAATACTGGACTTGTTTTTCTACGAAGGTTTGAACTTTGAGAGTGTTTAAACAAGAGAGAAAAGTGAGTATTGTTCCTGACTATGTGCATCCCACTATTTTCTAAAAGCACTGTTTTTTACAAATTCAGACAAGGCGGTGCCCTCAAAGCACATGATCACATACCACATTTCTTGCATGCTTTAAGGCACCCAGGTGCTATCTTACATAAGACAAGCCACAGACACTCAGTGAACCCAGATATGCCTAGAATGAATTTTTAATTACCTTGTACAATCTGTCTTTATCTTTGGTCATTTGCCTTCTTTTATCGGTTACTCTCAGATTTACAGTAGGCCACATGTAGATGACATATGGAGATGACAGCCTTCAGTGGGATGTGGGAATCCAGTTTGTCACTGTCATCAACTTAGTGGGTGACATGCACATCCACTGCCAGGAAACAAGCTTAGACAACTCCCTGGTATGAAATGTAAAGGTGCATAAAAGACAGGTAGAGCGAAAAAGACTAATTTACTATTAGCTGAAATTGCTCTGAATATTAGAATATTGGAGGCTGCAGTAAGAAGCATGTGTTGCTGTGTATGTGACTGCTTGATTAAAACACTTTCAATAATCTTTACAGGTTTAACAAGTTAAATACCAGAAACAGGATGCGACTGTTTTCCTGTCATTAAAGTCCACAAAATACAGAAAGCCCACATATGTAAGGGCAGTGCAGCTCTTTCTCACTTCTCCTCTTTTTCAGCCTTTGGGGTATGTTTTGATGACTCTGGTCACGCAAATTGAAAAGGTTTTTCTTGTGGTTTTAGCTCTGTTACATTTCCACTTAAAGGAAATGGGCCTGATTAAAAGTAATTTCCAAATGATGTTTGGTTAGTCCCTAATTTGCTTGTTGTTTACTTTCTGTGTCAAAATTAACTGGTGCTTGTGAAATCCAGTTCAGAAGCCCAATTCCTGACTGACCTTGGGTTGAAACGAGAGTGGTAGATAACAATGCTGGAATTGAACATATGTTATCTCACTCTTGCTTGATTTATTACATCGAAGACATTCACCTCCGTCTATTTTCCCCAGATGACAGGCTGAATTACATAATATACAAAACAGCAGATGGCCTGTGACCCTGCTTGCATGAAATTTTGTTTAGTTTTCCTGAACTACGTCGATTCCAGTGGAAACAGCCACACATCAAAGAATTTCTCTGCAGAAAAATGTAGATCGACTCTTCCCGAAAAGAGGCTGTGGTGAACAAAGGTGGGTTTTGTGTAATGAAAATGGTCCATAAAGGCCCATTGAGGAGCACAGGAGGGAAATAAATGTGAGCTGATTGAAGAAGGCGTGTTGTGACGGGATGGAAGCTGTGTTTGGAACAGGAGTACAGCCGTGAGATGGCTGTATGAAAGTGTTTGCCATCCCGAGAGGAACCGTGACTGGAGACGCAGCTATGCCAAAAATCTCAGTGTAAATACAAGTATGTGTGTGTCTGTGTGTGCACCCGAGCTGTTTCGGTGTATATACATCTTCCATTTCATGACTAACAAGCTTAAAGTCATACCTGGTTTAAATTTGGCCACAATCCCCTTCAAGGTAGTCTTCTTGTGCAGCCGTTCCACTCCTCCTACATGTGAATCATCTCCTGGATCTTCTGTTCTGATAACATTGCGCGCATTAGCACTGGCTGTTATGCACTTTATCAACACGCCAAGTGTTGAATTGTGTTTTGGAGAACAGGGCAGGGTTAGAGGAAGAAGAATATGGCCAGTTAGGGACAGTTGTGAGTGATGATTGTGTTGCTGTGACCAAATTTTCAGGTAATATCTGTAAATAATAAATAAATATGATGTAAATTTGATCATCAGAGGGTAAATGGGAGGGACCAACTTTGCACTGGTCCATGAAACATGGTAAAAGGAACACAAGGGACTATAATCCTAGCCTTAAATGCCATAGGATCCTACAGTTTAACTGTGTTGACAGTCGTGTTTCAGTGTCTTCTGGATCTGTGAATAGGCTGAATTGTTCGCTTTAATAACATAAGGTGATACTATGTATTACAGCTATACAGTAGTTATAATATTTCTACTTTTCTTTGATGTAACAACACAAAAAATGATCTGAGTTTAATTTGCATACAGTGGATAAGTCTCGTATAAGGAAGAGTGAGTACTTAATGAGCGATTGATTTTGAGTAGTCACATCAACATTATTTTTATCCACTTTGCAGATGTTGGCTGGGTTATGTGAGATTATATAAACTTTTGTTCTTTTTTCTTTAGAATATAGCAAGGGGAATAATTTCAGGTTTTGCAGACACATGACCGATAACCATGTGACACTAACTTGTCCAGCATTCACACAAGATTAGAGAGCAGTCAGTCAGAACTTCCTTGTAATTGTTTTGGTCACTAACAAATTACTGTGCTTGTGGTTTGCATCACATTTAATTAGGTTTTATGGCTGTTTAGCGAGTACTTATGTAGGCAAACATTAAAACTACTGGCAACTGTGTCAATCTGATAGCAACCAAAACAATCACTATTTGGTGCACCACCTTCTTTACAACCAAGTTTAACCAGTAACAGCCAGAAACTTCCAGGAACCAGTTTCAACCATTCAGGCTATACAAATGTCTCCCAAGCAGGAATGGTTATATCAGGTCCCGGAAACTCATGAGTAATGTGTGCATGATGTCATGTAAGAAATTCCTATTGCTGAGAGCCCCCAGGAAGTAGTTGTGGGCAAGGGTCTAAATATATCCATATATGCTGCACAGATTGACATGCATACACTCACACTGATGGAAAAAACACGTTTTGTGATTGGTTACTGAGATATTTATACATCTAATTCTTATTCCTGTCAGTATAAGGCACAATTTAGTGCATATCATTCACTTAAACGCCTCCGCAGGATTGCTCCGTTCACACGAATCAGTAGCAGGAAATCGAGTGCTTTTGTTTTATTAGCCATGTGAGAGTATCTGTCATCCTTCTCCTCGTGCTGCTGCTCTCTGATGAGAAATAAGAGACTTTGTGGTGAGCAACTGCCCTCCGTCATCTCAGCCAAGCTAACCGCTCCAGAGCAGAAATCTGACCAAGTCCAACAACACTGGCAGGAAATTAATGATATTCTCCAAAGTAAGCAGCTGCTTCAGACTGAAATATATACAGTCGGCCTGCTCTTTCACTCAATTTTTGCATCAAAAATATTGTTTTACATTCATTTCGCATTTTAATTCAGTGTTATGATAAACACTGAATTATATAGTTATACACACGACAGTGTTTGATTTCAACCACCCACCAAAGGAGATATGTAGAAATGCATCAGTTGTGAAGTTTATTGCTTCGTACATGTCACATAGAGATCAAATGAGGAATGAAAAGGAAAAACTACGTTCACAGTTGAGGTGAAATGCCTGAGGCATGCAGGAGCCTGGCAGATGGAGTGCGACATTCTTAGTGTTACGGGAAAAATTTGACAGGTGACACAACTTGGAGATGAAGATGGATCACACCACGAATAGCACAAACATGGTTCCAAAAGGTCAATACATGACGGGTGCTCCAATGGCTGTTTGTCTTCTTCTGCAAACATGCAATACAGTGGCACATTTTTCCTACTATGGCCTTCCTATTATAGCCTACTATTATCTTCAGTACGGCATAAGAAATGCATTTGACCAAGCAGCTGGGTCTGTGGTTAGCAACCATGTCTGTTTGTCTGTCACCTGACTACTTTGCGCTAGACTGCCAGACCAAATACCTGCTAACAACAATCTTAAGAGCTCTATTTTTGTTTTGTGTTTTTCACTAAGATGATATAAATCCACCTAAACCTTATCATGTGAAGCTTTTCACTGTGAGCAACGTGCACATCCTGGTGTTAACTCAAATCCCTCAGAGCTACAGAAATTTTGTCCAGTCTAAACACAGTTTTTTAGTACTAATGTTTTTTTTGTACTGTGTCTGTTTACAAAGAGGATGCTGCTACTTGTTAGGACCAGACAACAATGACCTTCTGTTTTCTTATGCAAAGCAATGTCCTTTTGTTGGTGCCAAGCAGTTTTAAAGACTTCCTCTAAAGGGGTGGTATGACAGATGTAGAAAGACGATCCCATCGCATAGTCAGTTGGCTAATTGATTTGATGTGTTTGCCTTCTGTTATGTATCACATTTGTTCCCTAAGAGAAGTATTTTGGAAAACCTTGCCAAACCAGAAAAAGAACTTATTTTGAATGGCTCTGATTAGTGTCATTGATCCAATAAATGGGAACAGATCACCGATGGAAGAAAACAGGTCAAGCACAACCTCTGTAAAGTCTTGAGAGGTGTGCAGTTACAGCCGTGTGATTAAAACCACAACCAGTTGAGCACACTGTCTATATCACAGTATATTGCTGTGCTATGGTACAATTACCTTTTCTTATTATCATGTCATAGCTGCCCACTGGCCAAGCTTTGCTATTACTGCCCACACTTAATACATTCAAGCAAAGTCTTCTCTGTTTTCTAACTTTTGTTCTTACTAAAACATCTAGTGGATTATTTTTGTCTTGCATACAATAACTATTCTACAATATGACTCATCATTTTTGCAACACAAATAAAAAACATTCCCGAGGAACGAAGTGAACAGAAAATCATCACACTTGACATTCTTGAAATCGCTGCTTTAACGTGGTCACATGAATCCACCTGTGTGGAATGTATACAGGTGGATTCATATGAGGAAGCCTGCTACCTGAACCGTTGTTCAGCCGCAAACTGTGCAAGACAGAACTAAGCTCCTCTTTCTAGACTGGCTAAATTAAGGCTAACACCCTAAAAAGCCAAGAGCGACAGCAAATACTTAAATCTTTCTCGCTCACGCTATCTGCTCGGCTGCACATTTACTGTAATTGGATGCACTTCGCTTTGACAGCTTCCCGTGATCCTGCAGTGGTTGCCACAATGTACAACACAAATACTTAAAACCACATTAGAATTATTATCCCCTGCCACTTTTTCAGCTCTTTCATCTTTCTTTAAACATCAAAGTGACCAAAGGCAGCAAATGGATCATAAGTAACGCTGAGGTTTGGGGTTTGCATGCAGCAAAAAGCGTGATTCATGGTGTGAAAAACAAAAAATCGAGATGATTAAAACATTTTCCCTCATAGAAACATCTGTTAACCAGACAAATTTCCTCTTAATCCACATTGAAGTAGCTTGAAAAGATTATCTCGATTGTGAGGTTAAAGTTTTGCTGGAAATTTTTTGTGCAATGTCTTTGGCCTAAACAGCACCACCAGTGGCTTGGCTTTGTTTCTACTGCAGACAAAATCCACAGCCTTGTTTTTGTGATGCTCGTGTTGTAGCTGAATCAGCAAATAAGGTCTCCAAAGCACAGACGAACATATTTCAGTGGCAGGCCTGGTGCAGATAAAGCTAATAACACCAGGCATAAAACAAATCACAGCAGCCCCTGATTGGGGTGCAGACCAGGAAATGTGATGGAATGTGTGCTTTTCAACACTTTGAATGTGATTCCATCAAAACCAAAACAGGTACCAGCGCTGGAGCCGTCACTAAGCAGTGTTTGTTCAATTTTCTCCTCTCCTGCCTGCAAGTTCTCGGCACAGATTTTAAATATCTGATGAATAATTTAGATCGGATGATAATGGACTCAAGCAAGAAGGAATGGTAGGACTTTCAAGAATCCTCACAAACACCACCGGAGGAGTTCTAGGATGAAATCTGGCAGCTGCTTATAATGCTTTTCAAAACCCAATATGCAGTTAAAAAGGAAATCTGTCAAGCTTTAAATCTGCCAGTGCTAACTTTGCCATCTGTTTTATTGCAGCTGGTCTTGCTCATACTTCTAAAAGCTTTGCACTCAGTGGCAAAAGAATTTTTACAGCCATGCCAAGTTCAGTTTTTATTGTATATCCGAGCACTTGAAATTAGAAGCAGAACGTAACAGAAAACAAGGATGACAGATACAGGGTTTGTTATATATAAGGTCGAATGATGAAACATGTCGTGTCAGAACACTGAGATCAGCTCCAGTTTGAGATCTTTCGAAGGCTTAAAGCAAACTAATACAGTCCTCTGCAAGTCTTGTGACACCCCTCATACACAAGGCAACACTTTTGCACAGTTCTAACAAACTTGGAAATCAGTATTTGGTGTGACAGCCTTTACTCTTCTACAAACCCTCAACTGTCTTAGACAAGCTTTCTTGTAAGTAGTCTTAAGAAACAGCTGAAAGTATATTCTCTGTAAATAATTCCACCAATTTTCTCTCTCCTAAACAATGATAATTTTTGATGAGGCTTCAATAAACAGTAGATGGATCAGCTGAAGGCCCAGAAATGCTGTGTCAGGTCTGTTTTTTTTGTTTTTTTGTTTTTTTTAACTTAAACTCTTTATTCTCCACCATTAGCCCAGTTTCCGTATCTATGAAGCGCCTTGAGGCGACTTATGTTGTGATTTGGCGCTATATAAATAAAATTGAATTGAATTGAAATTGAATTGAATTGAATAGATTTTCTTTTTATTGAAACACTGCACCATGCCATGCTGAGATATAACATTTTCAGCTAATAGGTCTTTGGAAACCACCTTTCTGATGCAAAAATACTATTTTATTTCTTTCCAACTGTTTTTCATAGATTTGGAAGAGGCTATTAGTAACAGAGTAAAGATACACACCCTTTGGTTCTTTTCCTAATGTTATGTTTAGACACCACACTGGTTCATCCCTTGAGTTAAGTGTCTTTTTATGCTTTTACATACCTTCACAAAGCCTGCAGACTTTGGTCAAGACAAAGTAAAAAAAAAACAAGAACAGCTGAAGGGTAGCTCAAGACTTTTGCACAGCACTGTATTTATTTATTTATTGTATTTCTTTTTAAATGCTGAAATATTCAATCAAGTGCACCTTTTTACGCATTTTCTCCCTTTTATGTAGTGATCATTTCTGAAGCATCGAACATATAGAATTTGTCTTTTGCAGCATACATTTCAGTAAAGTTGAGCTCATGCACATACAGACTTAGAAAGAACACTGAACAAAGATATATTTGGGGCTGACTTCTATTTTGCACATCTAAATTTAGTTCAGTTTCTTTTTATGTCCAGGTGTTGTGTGGTCAAAAAGTTCACCACCTTGCTACTGTTTTGCCTGCAGCAAAGTACACGAATTCCACAGTAGGATTATCTGGGGATAATACAGCAGCACGGAAGTGACTGTGTGCAACGACACTGCACAACAATGAGACGTTGAAAGCAATACAGCCGCTCAGATACAATACATTCTAAGTTTAACCCAGCGCCTAAATTGCCTTTTTTGGTGTGTTTGAGAGTGGCAGTTAGTCTTAAGGAGAAACATATTGTGGCTTTTGCATCACTTGAAACACCAAGAGAAAAAATTGAGTTTACTTTGAACTCAAGGCAGCTTGTCTATATAGCAAATTATAAAGCAACACATGCTGACCAAAGTGCTTTACAAAAAAATTAGAATCAAAGGGCTGACCAGATAAAACACAGGCATAAATATGATTTAATTAGTAAGAGCGCACACTTTCTCAATAAAATCATAACACAAACCGCAATGCACATGCACAAGCTGCAATAAAAGCAAATAGGGCCAGTCAGAAGTTTCCCTGATCCAACTTCTACAAGCTTTCTGCTTTGTTGTTTTTTGAGGTTATTTGAGTTGCCAATAGCTATGTTGGGTGGCATTAAATGAACAATCATTCTACTTATTTAACCACCCAGAATTTGCTTATTCTTTGAGTATTCAATTTTGACTTTGATTAATTCTTCATATATATTAGTTTTTTTTTTAATTTACATGAAAAACTGAGCTTGTGAATGGCTTTGCATCAGCCATGTTCCTTTCTTTTTCAACAAATTGCTAGAAAACAATAGGATTACCCATTTCAGGCTGATGAGCAGAAAACTTTGTTGGTTTGCTCAAACAGCAACAAATTTTAACAACAGGAGGATGGAAGGATGGGAGGTGTAAAACAATCAACGATCTTCTTTGGGACTTCATAAACTCTCTGCTTACTATTGTTTTTACCACTGTTTGGTTAGGTTTAGGGAGGGTTTCAAAAAGGGCGGTTTTGATTTTAATGAAGGAGTTGCTCTCATGACTCATCGAGTCACACCATCAACTGGCCAATCAGTGACATGTAGTCTGCTTACGTCACATTTTCCGACTCAGCTTGCTTGGAGATGAAAACTGAGTTGAGTCAAGTCGAGCTGTCTCATCTTCTACCTATTGTTGTTTTTTGGTTATTTTTGTTTGTGTGTGTGTGTGTGTGTGTGTGTGTGTGTGTGTGTGTGTGTGTGTGTGTGTGTGTGTGTGTGTGTGTTGTCACTGAAAGTTACTTGAGCCCAGGTTCATGGAGTGCCATGAGAAACTTTTCTGTAAATTAATTGATACGTTCATTTTTCACTTTCAGAGTTTCCACTGGCACTCTAGCCACGAGTTACTATGAGCTAATTAGTTCTTATTCTTATTGCACCATTAGGAATTATCATAAGTTGTTGGCCCTTATACGCACAGGTTTTCTTGCTCTCCTTTGGATGACTAACAGAAATCAAGCCCAGGAACTTTTTAAGCAGCTGCAGTCCTACTAAATAAAAAAAAAACAACAACACATTTTTAATCAACAACTTGTACCCATGTTATGTCATCTTCTGGACTCTAAGCCGTAAAGATCTCTGAACTGGGATCTCAACGGCTACAGCTTGCATAAGTATGACCACCCTCCCAGAAGAAGGTATGCTTTCTTGTAACAGTAAATGCTTTTTTCCACAAGATTGTGCAAAATGCTGATGTCCCCCGATGTGAAGAATCACCTTATACTGTACTTCCATCCATAATATAGACACGTGCTATAGCTTTAAAGCCTTTAATGACAATGACTGAACTTTCCAACCTTATATGAAAGCATCCAGTGAACGCTGAAACAACTCATGCATTAAATTCAATGTCTCCTGCTAAGTCAAAGGGATCAAAGGGTTAAATAAAATATGTGTTTTATTAAATATATTGTGTCCAGATGCTACTTTATACTTTATACATTTACCGAAATGCATGTCTATTTATCTATGACAAGAAGGTAATCATTATGTAATTGTTTTGCATCTGTAAATATTACATAACAAGGAGTGGGTCAAGATTTGGAGGATAAACTGAGATGAACCAGATGCTGGCTCATTTAGTTTGGATTCATTGACAAGTGGGAAGGGTCTACAGTCTACAGGGCTTATACGCACATGTGTGTGTATGTGTGTGTATGTGTGTGTATGTGTGTGTGTGTGGTTTGCATTGTCACAGAGTGCCAAAGAGATTCCTTGAATCCTTGAGTGCACTTTGTTGTGTTGCTTCATGTAATCATCTTGTCATGATGTGTTTTGGAGTAATAAATTGTTGCCTGTCCTGCAGCATATCCAGCGCAAACAGGATACTGTGTAGGCTTATAATATAAAGACTCTTATAAAACTTTCCTACTTGAGAAAAAAAGCTTTCTTTTGTATGTGTTTTAACTCATTCACTGCCAGCCATTGGCAGTGAATGAGTTAAACCCATTGACTCATTCACTGCAATTGACGGCTATAGACGTCAATGGCAGTGAATGAGTTAAGTAGTGGTTACTGCTCAGAGTCCCAAATGATGTGCTGAGCTTTTATCAACTCCCAAACTCCAAAGAAAAACAAAAAAAATGTCATTATTGATAAAAATGTCATGCAGAGCTCGTTTTAAATGCCCCATGTAGTCAGTGGTGCATAACCTGAGGTTAATCCATCCAAAGGGTTACCAAAAACATTAAGATAAAAAATCTATGGGAAGCATGTCAAACTCATTTTTGGTAATGGGTCGCGTATTACCCAATCAAATGGGATGGACGAGTTATTTAAAAATATATATTTTGGAAAAAACAGCTAAAAAATTTCCATTTCTGTTGTGTAAAGAGGTACAAGTACAATCTTAAAACACTGAAATTATGATGAAGTGCCTGGGGTATGTAAGAAAAATAAGTGTTATGTAATGTATCGTGTCTTCGTTTTTAAACTCTGAGTCAGTCTAGTCTTATTTTATGATTGCAGTGGATTTTTAAAGGCACAAAATCTTCACACAACATATTTTCTGCTTTGAGAGATCAGCAATAGTATAGCATTTATTTGATTGTAATTTTGTCAAGTAGTACAAGTACTTTTGACTTTCCATGTAATTCAGTTTCCATGTACAGGGTGGGCCATTTATATGGATACACCGTAATAAAGTGTGAATGGTTGGTGATATTAAAGTCCTGTTTGTGGCACATTAGTATATGTGAGGGGGCAAACTCCTCAAGATGGGTGGTGACCATGGTGGCCATCTAGAAGTCGGCCATCTTGGATCCAACATTTGTTTTTTCAATAGGAAGAGGGCCATGTGACACATCAAACTTATTGGTAATGTCACAAGGAAAACAACAGTGTGCTTGGTTTCAACGTAACTTTATTCTTTCACGAGTTACTTACAAGTTTCTGACCAGTTGTAAAATGTGTTCAATGTGCTGCCCATTGTGTTGGATTGTCAATGCAACCCTCTTCTCCCACTCTTCCCACATTGATAGCAACACCGCAGGAGAAATGCCAGCACAGGCATCCATTATCCGTAGTTTCAGGTGCTGCACATCTCGTATCTTCACACCATAGACAATTGCCTTCAGATTACCCCAAAAATAAAAGTCTAAGGGGGTCAGATCGGGAGACCTTGGGGGCCATTCAACTGGCCCACGACGACCAATCCACTTTCCAGGAAACTGTTCATCTTGGAATGCTCGGACCTGGCACCCATAATGTCAGACCTTCCCAAAGTGTGGGGCCCCCTTACAGGGGGCACGGTATGAAAAGGGGGAAAAAAACAAACAAATGCTTGAACACCGCTAGCACGGGCGCCCACACAAAAGCAAAGCAGGAGATGAAGCATAGCTGAATATGTTTCCAAACCAACTTCATTCTAAGCCAAAGACTAGAAAATATGGTGAAGCAAATCTGCCCTTTGGTTTCACCTGCACAAGTGCCGAGGTAGGTCTCCCCTGCAGAATTGGCTTTCCCTTCATCGGGAGCACGCACTGGGCTGTTCAAATCACGGACAAACAGTATCCCACATTCTTGATTTTTAGTTCACAAACACTTCTTGACTAACTACTCCTGACATTTTGGAGATATACATACTATACTATACTTTATACAGTAAAGTTACAGCGGGATACAAATAATATCAGGCTGATCCTGCCACAATTTGTTCCCCCTGTCTAAATCATGGACAAACAGTATCCCACAGTTGTTTATGTTTTTGAACCCTTTTTGCACAGAGAGGCATTTTTTGAAAGATGTATTGATAGCAATGTAGAATATTATTACACAGGAAAAAAACAACTACACGTAAAATAATCACACCGTGATGCCTCTGACTTTGTAAATGGAGGGACGGTAACTGCGTGTGTATATGTAAGCGTGTAAAATCTGAAGATAGTCAGATTAACAGTAACAGTATTTTGTCTCTATCTGCCATTCTGCAATTCATCTCATGTAAACAATAACATGGTGCACAGCGTGACGTGAAAAAAGGCACATACCTCTGACGTTGTGTGATGAACTCTGTATTCCTCGTCCACATGTAAACGCAAAAAAGGAGTTTAAAAAATCTCAGTTTTCGGTGATTCAAAACGCCGTTTACGTGTGGACGAAACAGCTGCGTTTTCAAAAATACCCGTTGTGGAGATCAAGGAAATTATTTTGCTGCTATTGTTATTAATCATCATCATTACCATTGCATTAATAATATAATCTACAGCATTGATATTGTTTTTCTTTCTATTATTTTCTATTATTTTAAGTTAAGCGGGACAGAGTTCTTTTAAAGAAAGATTTACTTATATTCTCAAAAGTTAAGCATGACAGACTTCTGTTTAAGAAAGAGACCTGTTTTACTGTGTTAATGTTGTCATTTTGAGCTAAAAATAAATGGCTAAATGATCACTTGTTCCACATGTGTTCATATCACAAAGAATAGAATATGCATCTACTTAAATCAACTTCAAGTCAAATGGTTAAAAAAATAATTTCGCACACAAAAAAAGAGCTAGAAAATTCACCACACTGGGAAGGGTGAAGACAATTGGGTTGCCTGGCCCTGGCCACGAGGTGTCCCTTATTTATTTTTCAGGGAGTTGGCAACCCTAATTACAGGTGCAGTTATAACCACTTTAAACTGTTGAGGTAAATCAATAATCTTAAATGCGTTTGAATGCTTGTTATAATCTTAAATGTGTATGTGCTGATTCTGTTGCATTATAAAAGAAAGGCCTAACTCTGAGTACACTCTGTACCAAAGTAGACAGGAAGCGCAGGCTTTTGCAGAGCGTGCTTGTGAAAGTTACTTTGAGGAGCTGTCTGGATGAGGTTATTTGAATAACCAGGTTATTCATTATTGTCTTTTATTCATTTATATCTTTTGATTAAGCTTCTAGAGGTTCTTGATTAAAACATTTATTCAACATATTACAGGTATAGTTTCAGTTAGGTTATTATGCACATGAGAATTGGCCTCTCTTCTCATAAGACAAAGTTCGTGTGAGGTCAAGCCACACACACACGTACACACCCACACACACACACACACACACACAGTAGATAGACTCATTTATAGGTGAGAGGTTAATCATGTTTGCTTGCAACTGCAAAATTGTCTCTGCAAAAAAAAAGAACAGTTTCTTGCAGAATGTGGGCCTGATGTTCCAGACGAGAAGAGAGAGTCAGAAGGTTGACAGGTGGGGACCTAGCGTAAAAGAGTTAGTAGTTTATTTTCTTACTGCCTGTAATTTATTGCAGATTACTTGTATTTGCTTAATTGTTTACTAAATGTTTGAGGTGTGAAATAAATCACAATGGAGCAAAATATGGGTGTGTGTGGATGGAGGATGCGTGCGTGCGTGCGGGGGGGTCGAACATTTTGCTTGTAAAACAAAGGGGGGCCTAGCAAAAAAAGTTTGGGGACCACTGCATAATGTGGTGGTGCATCATCTTGCTGGAAAAACTCAGGGAACGTGCCAGCTTCAGTGCATAAAGAGGGAAACACATCATGTAGCAATTTCAAATATCCAGTGGCCTTGAGGTTTCCATTGATGAAGAATGGACGCACTATCATTGTACCCCCTATACCACACCAAACCATCACTTTTGTTGTTCCAACAGTCTTGGAGGGATACATCCAATGTGGGTTAGTGTCAGACCAATAGCGGTGGTTTTGTTTGTTAACTTCACCATTCACATAAAAGTTTGCCTCATCACTGAACAAAATCTTCTGCGTGAACTGAGGGTCCTGTTCCAATTTTTGTTTTGCCCATTCTGCAAATTTTCTGCGCCAATCTGGGTCATCCTCGTTGAGATGCTGCAGTAGCTGGAGTTTGTAAGCGTGCCATTTGTGAGTAGCTAATATCCGCCGAAGGGATGTTCGACTAATGCCGCTCTCCAGTGACACGCGGCGAGTGCTACACTGTGGGTTCTTGCTGAATGAAGCTAGGACAGCCAATGATGTTTCTTCATTAGTGACAGTTTTCTTGCATCCACATTTTGGCAAATCCAACACTGAACCAGTTTCACGAAACTTAGCAAGCAGTTTGCTAACTGTAGCATGGGAGATGGGTGGTCTCGCAGGGTGTCTTGCATTGAAATCTGCTGCAATGACCCGGTTACTGCATTCACCAGATATCAACACAATTTCGATCCGCTCCTCACGTGTTAACCTCTTCGACATGTCAATGGCTGTGAACAAAGAGAAACTTGTAAATAACTCATGAAAGAATAAAGTTACGTTGAAACCAAGCACACCATTGTTTTTCTTGTGACATTACCAATAAGTTTGATGTGTCACATGGCCCTCTTCCTATTGAAAAAACAAAAGTTTTATCCAAGATGGCCGACTTCTAAATGGCCACCATGGTCACCACACATCTTGAGGAGTTTGCCCCCTCACATTTACTAATGTGCCACAAACAGGACTTTAATATCACCAACCATTCCCATGTTATTACGGTATATCCATATAAATGGCCCACCTTGTAGATGTACTTACCAATAGAAGTGCAGTCATTTTTACCCCTCAGATGTAAAAGGCTAATGGGAAATCTGATAAGCTGTATCTACTAAAAATCTCAGATGAGTTCGAATCTCAGAGGTCACATTTTCTGAAAATCTTATGAATTATAAATTGAGAATGAGAGTACACAGGATTTTTAAATCAGTGCCATAGGTGCAGCTACTAAAAATTTCCAGTGAATTTGAATCTCAGTGACCTCAACCTCAAGGTCAGTGGTCAAATTTCCTGAATACCTTGCAAATGCGATAACTCGAGATAACTTTGTTTCTAACTGTAACTGTAACAAGTTTTTGAATCTTTAGTAAACTGTAGGTTTAACTCGCCATTACTTTTTAAGTAACGGAATTTATTACCTAATTATTTTCTTAAGAAAGGAATTTTTAAATTTAAAATAGCCAGCGGCTGTTTGACACTCCTGCACCTCCTGAAGCTCCGTTGTTCCACTGAAGGAAAAAGCAACCCAGACCATTATGGCGCCCCCTCTACTGTGGCGCGTAGAAAACATTTCAGGTGGGATTTGCTTGTCATGCGTTGGAAACAATCAGGACCATCAAGGTTAAATTTTTTCTCATCAGAAAATAAAACATTCTTCCACCTTTCAATGTCCCATGTTTTGTGCGCCCTGGCAAAGTCCAGACGGTCAGCTCTGTGGCATTCATGGAGACGAGGCCTTTTGTTTTTGAAGCCCTTCAGTCTCAGATGCTGTCTGATGGTTGTGGTGTCACCCTACCGCCTACTGGTGTTGGCCAGAGGGGTCGATGGTGCAATATGGCAGCCTCGCTTCTGTCAGTCTGCCCCAGGGCAGCTGTGGCTACAACTGTAGCTTGCATTGTAAAGCGCTTTGGGTGCCTTGAAAAGCGCTATATAAATCCAATCCATTATTATTGACCTTTTTGTTCCATAACCCTCGAGGTCATTTAAGAAGTTCCAAATGACTGTCTTACTGCGTCCCACCTCAGCAGCAATGGCGCACGGTGAGAGACCGTGCTTATGCAGTTCAACAACCCGGCCACGTTCAAAAAGGGAAAGTTTTTTTTGCCTTTGCCATCAGAGCATCATGAAGTGTGATTACCTGACAGAAAATGACAATGAATACACATTTTTGCACAGATTTGGCCTTTTAAAGGCACATGCCCCTAAACTATTGATCAGCTGTAAAACAGCCTGTTTCAGTTCATTAAATTGCATGCTCAAAAAAATGTTTTGTCTCACTTCCAGCTCTACTTGGAGCTGTGTTAAGATCCAACCATGCAAAATATGATTTTCTGCCATTTTTTAAGTGGTCTTAAACTTTTGATTGGGACTATACGTGCACAATATGACAGATATTGAACACGTATGTTGTTTTATATTATATATTATTTTTATTTTTATTATATTAATAGATTATATGTGAAAAAATTGATTCTTGTGATTCTGACAGAGATGGGTACCTGCAATGTTAAGTGCTTCTATATTTGTTATCTAGACAAGTAATGTTACCAAGCTTGTTATCCATTATGGGTACATGCACCAAAAGCTGCTTAATCTGGAGTGTTTTGCACATGTAGAAAAATGTCAGGTGGGTGATAGGTAACTCTAAGCTGGTTGTGGTGGAGGAATTGTTAACAGTATGTGTTCCCATGCCTTCTCAAAAAAAAAAAAAAACACTGAATCAGAAGACTCAGGACCATGAAGGATTTGATGATTCATTGGCAGTGTTGGGAAGGTTACTTTTAAAATGTATTCCATTACAGAATACAGAATACATGCCCCAAAATGTATTCTGTAACATATTCCGTTACGTTACTCAATGACAGTAACGTATTCTGAATACTTTGGATTACTTAATATATTATCATGCTTTTTACAACAACGTGAATGTACTATTGCTGTGTGATTTATTACTATTACTGAAGGTCCGCGACTCCGAACTGTAGTAAAGGGACCTCTGGCTAATACGGCGGGGTCCCTGTCGGCTCGTAGCCGAAAAATAGCTTTACTTTGTTGTGTGGGTCAACTTTTCTTGCGAGAGACAGAGAGAGGCGTTGAAAGGCTGCTCCAACGGAACTTATTGTTTTCGGAGGAAAACACGAACACGGTGTACAGTCGAGTCTTAATAGCTTACTTACAACTGGGCTGGTCAGGCACTCTTCTTGGCTGCAGTGGTTATTATTATATTTACATGCTTCCAGCTCCAGTTTTTGCTCGATGACAACTCGTACCTTTCCACTCCCCTTTTTCTCCCTCCTCGCGCTCACAGACCCATAACGTGTATGGCAGTCCATTCTCCCTGCAACACGGACTACACTGCCCATGAAATTCATAAAATTCCATAAAATCCATAAAATTCTTTAGAGCTATGCTTGTAGCATTCTGCCTGTTAGCTTAGCACAACAACAACAACAACAAAAAGGCGCTCTCTCACCCAGGAAACACACAGTCGCAGAGAGAGAGAGAGCGTCGCCCTGTAACCATGGCAACCGTAACGCTGCCGTCTGGAACAACAGAACGTAGCTGTCAAACAAAACCGAAACAGTCCTGACCCGCGACAATATGAAACAGGAAACAGTGTAATCCATTTAATTCAACAAAGTAACTGTATTCTGAATACCACCTTTTTAAACGGTAACTGTAACGGAATACAGTTACTCATAGTTTGTATTTTAAATACGTAACGGTGGTACATGTATTCCGTTACTCCCCAACACTGTTCATTGGAGATGTTATTCAGCGTGATGCAGATTTTCTTTCTTCAATTTCATGCCCTTTGTGACATTTTTATTATTATGCAACTTACATCAGTGAGTAAGTCGAGGAATTAAAATGAGACATAATAATAGCAAGCACAGGAGTAATATTTCAGTCCACTTCCTCCTGGTAAATCCAGCTTTTCCTTCATGATTGATTCCCGTACTGAAAAACATCCAGGTTTAAACTAGAAGCTTTAAAATCTTTTTCCTTTGGGCATACTGTCATCAGTCTGCTGCAGACCAGGATCAATGATCCCCATAAATCCACTGAGATTCCACAAGTCTTGTTTTTTGTGCCCTTTTCAAAGTTATATCTCTGTAAAGCTCTTGTTCTGAGACAGGCTCACAAATAATATGACTTTCCCTCTCAGTGAGAGGCCTGGCACTTTGGGAATGGCGAGCAGATGCTGTAGGGAACATCAGGTACTAGACAACGTGGGAGTGGGGCAAGACAATGCCTCCTCACAACCCCTTCGAAATAATGCTTCCTCAACCTGTTCACGTTGCCTCCCAAAGAGAAACAATATCAGAGCAAGGAGATGTTTTATCGTTTCCTAGCTTCAGACCTGAATGGCTAACTAGGAGAGCCGATTTTCTTACATATTGTGTGTCTTACGCACACTGGGGACACATTATTAGGGAAAAACAAAGATTCTGTCCCTTGTAAAAAGCTATTTGCAAAGAAAAGGTCTCATAAATTTATAACTTAAGTCTTTACAGTGTATTTAAGTAGCATTTTGATTACTTTCAAAGAACATACCCACAACATGTCATGCATGTTATAGCACAGGCACATGACCCAGAACATTCCCTGCAACTTTATGGGTCATCACAGACTGGTATTAGCTCATTAGGATATGTCACTGGATGTTAAGAGAGCTGAATATGGTTTGTTTTAGTTTACAGTATTTTAGAGTGCTTTTCGGTCCATTTTTGTGTTGCCTTGACTCGAAACTTCTGGAATTTATTTAGCTAAAACACAGCTATTCAAATATTTGTATGTCAGTGTGTTTTTAAAACATTTGAGATTAGTTACACTAAGATCTGTTGCTCATCTACAGTTTTATTTTCTGCCTCATATGCCAAGATGTTACATAACAGTGCTCCCGTAGAGACGGACACATATTAAGGGTTGTATGAAACATTTTATTAAAACACCAAGCGATCTGTATAACCAGATACCTGCATTAGGACTACACGCAGTACAACGAGAATATTTCAACACAGATTTCAGGAAAAACAGTTAAATCCTGCCTTATTTTTCATCTTGCAGTGTTTTCCATGGCCTGCTGTGATAAGCCACCGGGGTTTCAGTGACTCTGTGATGTGAACCCAGATAGCTGAGAGCAGTGAAGTCATTATTATACTTCGAGAAGAGCCAAATAGTTAATCCATTCACCATCCAGCAGCCCCAGTTGTTCAGTCAAACCAGAAAGATGTCTAGAGCAAACCAAAAGCAAATATATGGTCTTATCCTTTACGTGTTGAGAGATAATCTTATTTTTTAGCATTTTATACAAATGTGTGTGATTATGCTCAGATATAAAATGCAGCTGTTTTACTAGCATAGAGAAAGCTCCTAAAACAGCACAAGGAAAATGACATCATTCTGACCGTTACATAACTTGAGAATTTTGAACCAACTTTCAACTAACCTTATTAGCAGTAGCGAGATGACAAGGACTCAAAACAATAAACAGGACAACTACAGAATCAGACAAAGAAAAGAAATCCAATGTCATCTCTGGAGCAAAAGAAATGTGGTTAAAAATTACTTGTGAAGATTTTAGCCACTTGGAATGGCTTCAGCTCTGGTGCACATTTCAAAGGGGACAAATGGTTTGAATCAACAAGATAAAGAGCTGCAGACATGCAAAAGAACTATCCCTACCTGTGGCCTAAACTGGATAATCAGTGGATAAACATTGGAAAATGTGGCAAAGATATACAGATGTGGTACTGAATATCCTCAGCGCTTGAGTCCTGGACTGCCTGAGCCCTCTCTCTTCGCAACTGAGGGCTTGAAATAGTCTGAGATTGGCTGCTTCATCATCTGTTGGGTTCAAACTGAAACCCAATTATCACAAGTTCTACAACAGCACCTCATAATTGTACGTTTGCCAGCATAAATCAGTTGACTTTCGAGGCAGGCACAGGATCTAAAACTCAAGCATGCACAGGGTGCAATTTTCTCACATCTCTCTCTATATGTCGTGAGTGATGAGTATAGAGTGGTTTTTGACAGCATGATGATGGCTGTAGTGTGCCAGGGTAATGAGATGCAGGGTGGTCCACACCCTCTGCTGTCCCATGGTAGCTCATTAGTGATCATTTTTCCAGTGGCTGTTGGATTTATTGTATACTGCTTGATAAAATTACAGCACTGGGTCTTTTAATGACACCAAACCTTAAGCCAAAAGTGACAGGATATAGCCGCACTGACACTCTCCTGGAGGTGGCTGTAAAATGCACAAATACAAATTTGTTGGTCAGCCTACACATGTGAACAGATACTTTTTTACTGTGGGAAAGTTTTTTGATAATGTGCTGTCATTAATTCCCTCCATTATTTTGTTGTAATCTCATCCATCTTTTCAGCCATCTATGGGAAAAGGCTGTTATTGTTTACAATTTAGGTTTTAGATTAGGAAGTGATGGCATTCACTGATTCGAAAGTGTGGTCATAAAATGTGTGCACTGCAAGCTATCTAAATATTTGCGTTTTGTATTTATGTTTGTAATGGGATCTCTGCAAACAAAGCACCCATAGGCAGTGAGAGATGGCTATTGACAGCAGAAGAATTTGACTGTTACATCAGATATTCACAGTGTGAGGCCTCGTAAAACCCTGGTGCTCCTTTTAAATCCCAAAATAGACCTCGACTGCATTCCTGTGTCAGTCCTGAGACATGCATGCAAGACATAATAGTGGTTTTTGAGTATGTAATGAAAGACAAGACCTCTTAACACCTGGTTTCTAATATGTCTGGGCTTGGGTGTACATTTGTGCGCTATGTGCAAATGATAGAAATGTAAGCACCTCTATTCATTTATCAACAAATGGAATAAAAATACAGAAAAAGAAAAATGCAAACATTTCCCAACTTATTTCACACAATGCATGTTGTATACTACAACCCTGGATATTTTATGTAACAACACCTCTACTTGTGCCTGCATTCCTGCTGCCATTAAAGTTATGTAAGTCCAATTCACCAAAGGGGAAATCCCATTTAAATTATATGGGAAATTCTTTTTAATATCCCCGAGTTGGCATCAGAAACTGTCAAAAAAGGAGGAAATCAGCCAACGCCAACAGTTCAAGAAGCACTCCCTGATTTAGTTTTTGAGACTCATTGTGTTCCAAAATCCCCAAATTCCCCCATTTAGTCATTGTATTTCAACTTCAAATGCCTGTTTTTTATAAATATCTATTTTAAAAATAACTGTTAATAAATTCATAATTATAAATCTGTCTGTGTGAGCTAGACAGAATTGTTTATGAGTTCAAGTTAATGTTTATTTATGTAGCACTTCTAAAACAACATCTGTTGAACAAAGTACTGTTCAATAAAAATAGCAGAAGACATAAAATAGGATAAAGTTAGAAGGATAAGATAATAAGAACTCATCATACTGATTTAAAAGCCAGAGAATAAAAATGGGTCTTTAGACTGGTGTTAAAAAAATCCAGTGTTGGGGAGGTCCTGATATGCAGACGCAAAGTGTTCCACAATTTAGGAGCAGTGACCACGAATCCTCCTCTGTTTTAATCTGGACCTTGGGACAATAGTAGCATTTGGTCCACAGACCTCAAAGATCTTGCAGGAGTACACCAGGTTAGAAGGTCAGAAAGATATGTGGGGGCTAGTCCGTGCAGCGTCTTCAAAACAAGTGCTAAAATCTTAAAATCAATTCAAAAACTGACTGGCAGCCAGTGTAATGATGCAAGTACGGGAGATATGTGATCTCGCTTGCGCATGTCTGTTAGGAGCCGTGCTGCAGCGGCGAGTTGCAGTCGGACAATTGATGCCGAGGTAACACCAGAGTAGAGGCTATTACAGAAGTCGAGGCGAGATGAGATTTAGCATGACAACAATTTAAAGACATTTTAGCTCAGTGTTGTAGAACTTTACACATTTTATGAAATTATGCAAATGACAAAAACAAATGTTCCAGTATCATTACAAAACTATAAAGCCAGCTTGTCACATGACTACAAAACCCATGGTAAGTAATATGAGCTCATAGTAAACACATTCAATTCAAGGAACATTTTATCCTTATTCTGTTGCTGCGGAAAAAATATAAGAATTACATTTATTACACTTATTATTTTAAAAATTGTGAAAATAATACTGGCATATCACTTCGAGTTGTGTTTCTTGCCACCTGATGGATGTGCAGTACTGTGCGCATCAATCTACCCCTCATTTCTTCATATTTTGTTTAGAGGAGTCAAGAAGTGATTCTTACAGAAGGGAAACAGGGAGAAAAGGTTCAGGTTTGTCAAATTACACGAGAACTGGATTTAAAATTAGTGACAACAGCTCTTACGCACAGATGAATCTAAATGTTAAATCATTGCCTGTACATACAGAGGTACAGCAGTGTGTCTACAGCCTTTTGTAAAACACGGTGGAGGCTCTGTCACCGTTTGGCACTGGATTTCAGACAGTGATACTGGGGATCTTGTCATAACTGATAAACTTATAAACGCAGAAATGTACCATCAGAGTTTGATCCGCCATGCAATACCATCTGAAAAACAACCGCTTCATTTTTTAGCATGAAAATGATCAAAATGAAAGTGCTAATCCAGTAAAAGCAAATCTGGATCGAAAGAAATACACAATACACCACTATCGGTTATCGACTGGCCTCCCCAGAGCCCAGACCTCAACATTATTGAAGCAGCATGGGATGATCTTGGCAGGGAATACAACAAAAGGCAGTCAACATCCAAAGAAAGCCTTTCAAAGTCCTTCAAGAAGCCTGGAGAACTGTTCCTGGAGGATATCAAAAGAAGTTAGAAGAAGCTTGGCTAAGAGAGTTCAGGCTGTGTTGAAGAATAAAGGTGGTCATACATATCTCCACCCTGTTCTGGACAAAATACTGTATCTCTCTCTCTTAATCAAGCTATGAATTGTTTTCACTCACATATTTTTACAGTATGCTAGACAAACTAGATATTAAATCTGAAACTTCCCACTAGGGTGCTCTTCACAACTTTCCAAATGTTCATAGGACTGCATCTTTTCACTTTAATGATAAGGAAAAAGTAATAATAAAGATGAGAACCTGTTAAAACGTGTCCCTAAACAGACACCTGTGCTTGCAATGCATGCTTAAATTCCTCAAGACTGTGACTGTGGTAGGCTGGAATCCAAAATACGAGATACAAACACATCATATTGCATTTTGATAGCTATCTCGACTGTCAGCACATTATTATTTCTAAATGCACTGAACTAATCAAAACATTGCAACAAAGCACTGTCACGCAGCAGCAAAAAAAAAGAAAAAATCATTAGATGGAAAGATAAAAGAGCTGTGCACTCTCTGACAAATCCATGCCTGTGCTCAGTCAGGGGCTCGGGCTTGTCAGATCATGTCACAGCTTTCACCCAAAAATCATTAGCAGACTGTGTGTGTCGTTGCTTGTGTTGAGTTTCCTCTTGATTTGGGCGTTTGTTAAGCTTGTCAAACGATGATATTCCTCATTGGTGAGAAAACTCAAGAAGTATCTACAGCTCCAGGGACAACATACTGCTCTGATTTAATATGTCCCATGGGTATATGTGAGATAAAAGCTTATAATGATGGGTGAAGCAGCTGTTTTGCTGTTATTGAACATACTGTACAAATTAGCATCAAATGAACACTCAGTAACATATTCTGTGCATAACAGCTGATACCTCATAGCTTTCTGTGTTGTAATTGTTACAAAAGGGGAATGTTTCATTCTTTCTCTATTCATGGCAAAGGTTAAAAAAGCCAGAGTTAATCTCATAATAGTCCTAATAGCTGATAAAACTATTATTTATGATATTATGTTAGTATAATGTTCTGCTTTTAGTAGAGAGATTTGCACAATGGAAGCAGGACAGCTAACGGTAATTTATAACATAAACACAGTTTATATGGGGAACATGTGCAACATTCTCAGTCTTGTCTGTGAAGGTTCTCAGTCATCCAGGTCATCGAAGAAATGCTCAGACCTCTACACTGGAGAGACCAAACAGCCACTTAATAAATGCATGGCACAGCATAGAAGAGCCACCTCCACGGGACAAGAGTCGGCTCTCCATCTGCATCTAAAGGACAAAGGTCACTCTTCCGAGGATGCCGATGTACACATTTTGGACAGAGAAGACAGATGGTTTGAAAGACAATCCGGAATTAATAGGTTAGGGTTGTATGTTGAGGTTTTAATTAAGCATTTTCAGTGTCAAAAACATGGGTCTCTCAAATTATTAGCTTAAAGTCTTCTGGAATTGCCACATTCAATGACCTCATGTTATATGCCATGTTAAAGGAACACATTTTAATGCATCAACCTTTTGAGCTTTATCTTACCACTGAAGGAAATGCAGTAAAGTAAAAGTAAAGGGTTTTATCCTTGGTCCTAATTGACTGCACATTCTTTTTTTTCTTTTTTTTTACACTGCTGGAATTAAAACAAACAAAAAACAAATGAAAAAGTGATTCAGTCCCTTTGTAGGCTGTGCTATTTATCATCAAGATTCTATCAGTAAAATTAGTTTTACCTTCATCTGGTCAAAAAATAAGTAATATCTAAGTGTCCTTCATTAAACTGTGAGTCAACCCTGAGTGGCCTTCAGTCTTTAAATGTCTCAGTTTAAAAGTTTCACAGGTCTAATGTGCAGCTGACATGTTAGAAGCAACATCACCAAGAAGCAACCGAGTGGAGTATTATGCGTCAATGTATAACTTCAAAAGATGAAGATGATTTTCTGCAGCATTGCCCTCTTGTGTTGTTTATAGCAACAGTGTTAGCTTTCGGTGTAATATTTCTATAGCTTATTCGTCCACCGGTTCCTCAGACTCCAGTAGGTGGTAAATGATGCATGAGACTGCCTGTTTTGCCATGAGGACGCAAAAAAAACCTTTACTAATAAAGAAAGTTGGTCTTGCTTTGTAGTACGTCCCTCAGCATCTTACGGACATGTTCATGAACGAAAATAAATACAGGCATTTTGTGTGATTGGGTGTGGTTTCTGCTGCTCTCTGCTCTGCTGCAAGAGGACAGAGGGGTTGGGAAGCAGTGTCAGGGAGAGTTGATTGGCACAAGTTGCTGGACATTTTCTAATCATCTCTGCCTTCAGGCTGTTTGTAGAGAGTGCAAAACCTTTATATTGTTTACTGTCTGTGATGACAGAAAATTAAAAAAATTATCAGACTCCTGAAGTTAAAGTCTGTCTGTTTCGTGCCTAGGAGACCCACAGGTAGTATCATTTCAGCTACACACTGTTATTCTTTTAAAATGGTACAAGAACCTCAGTCTACTGCTACTGCTGATTGTTCTAGTCGATTTTTCTCAGTACTGTTTTTATTAATCTCCGTCACATTTGAAGCAGTGAAAATAGATGACCCAAGAACTCAGCCATGTTCAGCTTTCTCTGATCTGAAAAAACATGTGTGTATGCATATTGTTACTGTAGTTTGATTCACAGATGATTTAAAAAGAAAATTAAGACAAGCTCTCCCCTTAAATCATATGGAAGATTTTAAAGTAATATCATCTGAGGATTTAGTGATTCTACGTCAGAGCCGGGTGCCTTGGAAGTTAAAGGAGCTGTTCCAGCCTGGTTCACTTTTATCACTAGAATGTCCTTGGCAATCCTCAGACGTTTCCAACGGATCACAGTGGAGGTCTGTGAGTGAGCAGCTTTGAAAGCGTGCCAGCAAAAAAATGGAAAATACTGTTGCGTAACCTCTCATTTTTCCTTGACCCTTAGAAAAATCTACACCGACACATTTCAGCTTGGATATACATGAAGTGTGGATCCTTTTAAAATTGGCTCACGACAGATGTCGTGATGTCAGCTACTTTTGCTTAAAGTTTTGTTTGGAGCCTAAACCAAATGCATTAACATCAAAAGCAGACCAACCTTTTAACCCTCCAGTTTTCTCAGGCCTGTGGGTCCAACTGGTTCTTTTTTTTTATATATATTAGTTATATCACATTTTCAGCCCTCTCCTAAATTGGTTTATCTGTCTTTGTGAATGCTTGAATTTCTGTTTCATCCCCTGTGAGACTGATACTCATGGGAATAGCTGGAAATCTTCAGCAGATGAAAAGTGCAATGCCCCCATGGCAATGCTCAGACTGTCTGGCTCTGCCTTTGTCCCTGTGACTCACTGTCATCACAGTCATCGAGACTTCCCTGATCCGCCGTCCCTCTCCAAGCTTCTGTCTGGAGCCGTGCACAGCTACCTACTTGGGTTTGACTACATCTGAGTTGTCACCGCTTTCCAAAGTAAAATGCACTGAATTCCAAGAGCTGACTTACATCTAGCCGTCCTCAAAGCTTTCCCACTGCTTGAGCCAGCAAACAAACAAGAACGGGATCAAACATTCTGCAGATGAAGCCAAAACTTCTCTCTTTAACTGAAATATGATCCAGATTATTCTGGCGCTTTAATTCTTTTAACACGTCTGTTTTAAAACTCAGTGCTACAAATCTGAGGGAAACAAGATGTGTAGACAGTGTATAATCTGATATGTCATAGTTTATGGAAATCTAAGAGAAATCTTGACGTTTCCTGTATATTTTCCATGAAGCTCTCCTCCTTTATCCTGTCATACTGATTTGAAGTAAAACTAACTGCTGGCCACTAAAGCTGCAGTGGAAAACCAGCAATGCTATTGCAGAAGGACCATCTGATTTGTGGTTACAATTTAGTGATTTATAATCTGGCTCTCCCCTGCAGGGTGTCGGGGTGTCTCCTTTCTTTAATTCTGTCTCACAGGCCACTGTAAAGTGAAGGAAGTTCCATGGGAGCTGCCACTTCAATGACTTCTCATCTACAATTGGTCATTTCTTATCTAAACTTTTTCCTCCAAGCTTAGTCAAGTCAATTAGAAGAAGGAAGTTGAGAAGACGTGACCACATTTGATCTGACCCTACAGTGTGAAAAAGGTTCTATTCTTAGAGTATTAATTCCTATACTCAACCACTTAACTCAAGTAATTCAGGAAACTAGATCTATTTCCTGCAAGGTAAAGATCACCTGAATCACATTATCAGTAAACTGACTGTGAAGCAGTTTGGGTTCAGTTTAGCGCTTTAAACAATCAAATACAAATGTTGTATATAAGAGATACACCTCAAGAACATCTGGAAATTTGTTACGTTTGGTGCAAATGTTCATGTTGACTGAAGGATGGACTGGAGTTTGGTGGCCATAGGTGAAAAATAAAGCTCACTGTGATTTTACAAAATGTGTTTTCAGCCATAAATAAAGAATTGATATGCTACATTAACGTGACATTTTGCAGTGAATGCACCAAAGATGGTGCACATCATTCCTCTGCACTTCTCGAACAGTAATTTCTGCAATATTTGCAGTAATCCTACATGTCAACACAGCTACTTACTTTTCAGAAATAATACTACTGGGCCTCTTTGCTTAGGCTGCTGCCCCCGCGACCCGGCCTTGGATAAGCGGTTGAAAATGGATGGATGGATGGATGGATACTACATTGCACAGTGCAGTACAGGACTTTAAAAAAAAAAAAAAAGCAACCTTAGAAAAGAAATACATCGAGGTGCTTTTTCTTTTTGATTGAGCTGCAAGTTTTCAATCAAGGCTTGTACCAATAAAGTTGAGGTCAGCAGCTTGAAGAGGGTTCATGCAGGTGACCTGGTGTCTTTGATGCTGCTGTTTTGCTTCAGTACATTTCAATCAGCCATAGTTATTTAGTTCAGCAGCTCTGCTATGCAGTTGTGACGGAATCACTCCTCCTGAGCATTGCCAGAGACTGATAAGACATACTCACTCGCTATCAGATGTAGCCTAATTGCTCTGAGCTTATTATGTCTGGGGCATGAGTGCTTTGCAAAGACTTACATGAGCAGCTCTGCTCCAAATATTTGGTCAGTTGATTTTGTCCCTAAACTGTGATGACGTTAAACAGCAGGATGACGTGACAGAAATCAAGCCAAATATCCTCAAATTGGGTGTTCTTATGGACCATTTCATAGTTTTAAAGAGTGTTGAAAGTCAATTTTTACATCAGCCTATCTTAAAAAATGACTGAGCTCACAATGAGGGTGGGAAAAAGGACCCTAAGATTAAGGGTATGAGTGCAGCTTGCGGGAAATAATTACTTAGAAATAAGTCACGTAATGATTTGTTTTGTGAGGCTGGGTTATGCTGCTTTTTATGGATTTAGCCAACAAGATGTAAGGCGACGTTAAAGAGCTTGGTGGTTGATTTCCAACCCCTACACACTGGTATGCTAGTATGAAAAGTTGGATTTAGTTTATCTAATTACACATCTGATGTCTGCTACCCTTGATGTAACCTGTCCTATCACTGACCATAAACATGGTGTTCAGGGCCAGCATTCACAGTCTGGTGCTCATAATCTGCTCCATACCAGTCCAGCATGCAGTCTTTAAAGAAGTTATTAGACCACCTGTCAAAAAACGAGCACAGTACTCTCTCTCTCTCTCACTCACTCACTCACTCACTCACACACACACACACACACACACACACAGAGAGAGAGAGAGAGAGAGAGAGAGAGAGAGACAGACACAGACACACAGGCAAATAATAAACTGAATTCATGTTTATGTATCCAAATTTGAGCTGGCATGCAGGACTTTTCTGAGAAGTCAAAACGTGTTCAACTACTAGAACTACTACTACTAAAAGGAAAGCATGTAAATAACTGCTGTTTGGCATATTGATCAAAAATAAATAAACAACAAAAATGTCCATTCTTTAAGCATCTTTGTGAAAAACAATAAATTTGAAAATTCTGTCAGGTTTAAAATGGGATGAAAAGTGATTCCTGAAGAAGTTGAGATGCTGTGGCTAAAAACTGGGTGAAATTTTCCCAAGCACTCAAAAGTGTTACATAATGGGTGGCCTAGTGCATCACAGGAGCTGGATAAAAATCGCTGCCCTGACTGGACACTTTTGATCAGGGGAGGCTGCTTCTAAGAAAAATAGGGGCTCAATTAAACCGACTCACCTGTTATTATAAAACACTTGAGGCTTCTTCACTGGAGATATCCATTTATCTTTTCATTAGTAAGGTTTAAATCATACTCATCCACTATATAAGAGCAGTTTAAATGTTAATAAAGTCCCTTTATTTTTGAAATTATGTAACAAGTGAGCTGTGAAAAGGCTATACTATTCCCAGCCATGTGCTTTTGTTGCATAGATATTTAACCTTAAATAATTGCAGAGCTGCCTATTATTTAATTTGTAAACATGAAAGAAAGTGCAAAGTTTAATGGATAGAATCTTATATATATCAATTAAAACATCACTTTTTCATAGCATTGGAATCTTTAGTGGTATAGTGTTTGGAACATAACTTTGGATTCAGCACTAAGGCACAGCTTTTACTTTGTAGCTGGAGAGTGTTTGTATTGAAGGCAGCGTTTGCAAACTACAGGCGACTGGAGCAATCTGCTAGTGACCAGAACAAATGCAAGGAGGCTTTTACCACAGCATCATATGTCTCGTTTTTGAACAAATTTAGGTAGCAAAATTTCCCGCCAATACTCTGTAACCAGTCAAGCAACTGGCATTTACCATGGAGTCATTGAACAGTCTTTAGACTTGCATAACTGGGTCTTAGCAACTGCCACCAACCTCCAGCAACCACTCACATTTGGCCAGGTAATCCTCATTTTTCTAGGCCCAGTTACAACAAGGCAGCAATCTCAACAATCTCAGTGTGCAGAATTAAACCGTCTACAGCAGGGGTCGAGGTCCGATGTCCTGCAACTTTTCCATGTGTCCCTGTTACAACACACCTGAATGCAATTAGCAAGTCATTAGCAAGACTATAGAACTTGACTGAATGCTGAGGTGACAATTTAGCCATTTGATTCATGTTACAGCAGCTCATGAGTGAATGAACATTGTGCAATAAAAGTACTTTTAAAAGTCAATTTTTCCAAACACTTACATTGACTTAAATTTACTTGAGTAAGTGTTTAGAAAAACTGACTTTTAAAAGTACTTTTTTGTCAAGTGTCTTGCTAATGACTTACTAAATGCATTCAGGTGTGTTGCAACAGGGACACATGGAAAAGTTTCAGGACTCCAGCCCTTGAGGACTGGAGTTCGAGATCCCCGGTCTACAGTCAGCTACAAAAATGACTTTGGTCTTTGTAACTAATTTCCTTTTAATGACAACAGTATCAAAGTTTACTTATTCACTAATTCATCAGTTTAAATTGTTAGATGTTTACCACAGCTCTAAAAAACCAGCCTCACTATTGGACTGGTATATAAAATGTAAAATAGTTGTTAAAAGCATCAGTATCAGCTTCAATAACAGGCTCAGCTGTCATAGTACTCATTGTTCTCCCTGCAAAGAGCAGAAGGAAGGAAGAAGTAAACTTGATACAGCTGTCCTGTTGGCCAGGTCTCCCTTGTAAATGGTTACGTAAATGCTGTTTAAACACAAATACCAAGGTTGAGTGTGTATACGCAAAATGAGTTAGTTTTATGAATACCATTTGTGTATCTTCCAGTATTTATCACGATCAAACAAAATCAAGCATTTTTTTTTAGTCACACAATATTTTCATACCTGCAGAGGCTTTAAAAGCATTGTTAACCAAGTAACAGCAGTGTGAAGCATTATTCATAATGCGTTCATGAATTAAATCAATTGAAATTTCTTCTAATACTTATGATTAGGTCTCACATTAGTTTATAGAGGTTTTTTTTATTTAGACAAGCAAATTATTGTTAAATCCTCTTGGAGCTTGTGCATGTGCATTTCTATATCCAAATGTTCCTGTCACGTTACCGCAGTCCAAGCAAATGTACAGCAGAAATATCAATGCACAGATTACATATGTCACAACTACAGCTGTGATATCAGTCTCTTTTCTCTCTAAAGAGGAGAAATCAAAGTTAGCAATCTGACTTTTTGTTTTTCGCCTTCTTCCCCAGCCAGGTGAGAAGCTCCTCGGGTTTTATTCTATATTTTTGTGTCCTACCAGATTAGGGCATGTACTTGTTGCTGGAGCAACACTTGGCTCATCCCGTTTTCACTTTGCTTCATAGAAGACATGTTACATAATTTTTTTTTCCCACGCAGAAACGTATTTCAGGCACGACTGCAGGTCGTCAGCACTTTGTTCTTCGCTTTTTCTTTTTTAATGCATTTCCCACTACATCCAAGTGTTGGACAGCTTTAATGTGATTTTCCTTTGGAAAGTTCTGGACCATTTGCTCCTAATTTGATGATTTCTAGCACCTCCTGTTCCGACTCCCTGCTCTCTTCACTCTGTTCAAGCTGTATGTTTAAAGTCACTTTTCTTTGGAGTCCAGACAAAAGAATTTGGAGAGGATAGCATGACACCATTTATTGTTTAAAGAACAAAATTGCATGTTTGATTCTCAATATTCAACAACAAATTGTTTAAATTGTACCTAAACTGAAGCTTCAAGGATGTTTTGTCAAATGGAATTAAGTAGTACCTAAATAGATTTATGTGTTTATTGTTACCGTGCCATTATTGTAAATACCACGGGATGACATGACTCTTTGTATTGCTACCATTATTATATATGAAGTGTTTTTAAATCTGGATTTTATTTACATTTTTTCTCCAGTGCAGCTGTCGTGTAGAAATGTTCCTCTACAGATGTCATAAACACTCTTTGGAAAAAGAAACAATCTTATTTTAATTTGAGATTCACATACCATGTGCTACTTAGTGATTGTTTTCCAACAGTATTGTTTTTTTGGGTTTTTTTTAGCAGATCCCACACGATGTGCTTGAACATCTGGCATTCGTGTATACTACTGTTTTGCTGCCTTATGGCAATGGTCGCAACAGCATGCTTTGTAGTTTTACCCTCATAAATGGTAAATGGCCTGCATTTGTATAGCGCTTTACTCAGTCCCTAAGGACCCCAAAGCGCTTTACACTACATTCAGTCATCCACCCATTCACACACACATTCACACACTGGTGATGGCAAGCTACATTGTAGCCACAGCTGCCCTGGGGCGCACTGACAGAGACTCATACTCTTATGAAGTGATAATTAGAGTGTACAATATATTGAGATTGGGGTTAATTGTGCTTGTTTCAACAAAATGTAACACAAATATCATGACTGTGCCACTTCCGGCTACTCCCTTTCACACTAAGGGTCACCAGAGAGGGAAACTCGAGGTTTTAGACCAGATGTACTTCATAATGCAACTCTAAATTGATTTGTGTCTCATCACAGGAAGGAGCTAGGAATCTTTCACCTATTAGGCAAATCTGTAAACCATTACACTATGGGACTATTTATATATCTCATGGCAATATAGTAATACCAAATCTACATTCGAGACAGTATTAATTAATGTCATTATTATTAATTGTGCAAATTAACGGAAAGTTGCAGTGTTACAGTTGCAGTGTGAAAAATGTCATCATTAGATGTCATTGATCACAGTCAACCAAATTCTGTTTTCTCATCCCTCCCTATACAAGTGCATAACCCTAACAGGCTGTCAGACTGCTGTTTACCTCAGCTGTCAATATGTGTCATCATGTAATTACTTAGTGAAAGGATTCTGACACTGATGACTCAGGAAGCTCATTTCTCTGCGATGATAGCGATTCTGAGGATGTGCTGAACTTTTTCGTTGGGAAAACTGCTGTTTTTGATGTTGTTAGGTGGTGTTAGAGTAACTATCTTTGAAGTTGATTTAATATTCTTTAGCTTGGACACTTAGTAAATAAACTCTTATACAACCCGAGACTATAATCTACCTGTTTACCAGAGGGAAAATGTGATTTTTAAGGACACTCCAGCCCAACTGGCACAATATTAATTTATAACCAGTTGTTATTGTTGTTTAGCCAGCTCATTGTTAGCTGTCCAGAGACCGGAGAGAATCCTTGTCTAATCTGCTGACATTAAGGAATTGTGATAATGTCAGAAATAAATAAGCATATTTATACATACTTTCATGTGTTAAAGCCCTGACTTCAGTTCAGGAGATGAGGCTTTGGTGAAGGAAGACAATGATTTTTATCCGCGTGCCAGTAATGTGTCTCTTTCCTTCACATATTCTCTTCTTTGGTGAAGAAGAGAAACCCTCTAAATAGTAAAACATGGATATGATCCTTCATGTCTTGAGTCTGAAAGTGCAGACTAATTAAAATATGCCTCTATGGCACATTTGAGTTCTCTTCTCCTCTGCCTTTGGCATACTATTGTATGTACTAGTCATTTCCATCTTGGCCACTGCATTCAAGATGATGTGACAACATGGTGGCTTCCACAAACTGGTAACTGCTCCTACTTGATGCACT
The DNA here is from genome assembly GCF_964374335.1 of Astatotilapia calliptera. Classification (NCBI taxonomy): domain Eukaryota; kingdom Metazoa; phylum Chordata; class Actinopteri; order Cichliformes; family Cichlidae; genus Astatotilapia; species Astatotilapia calliptera. Next base: position 17,600,744 of record NC_137436.1, read on the forward strand.
TCTTTTTATAAAAATGCATTGATTTGTTGAAAGATGTAATTACACACTAATCTGTGTATATTTATGAGTGGAATATTTTTCCTGCATTAAATAACTTCAAAAGTGACTGACTGTACCTTTAAAATATATTTTAAAAACATTTATATTACATTTTTATGAAATGTTAGCATTTAAAATGATTAAGGCGATAGATGGAGGCAGGTTAAAGTGTTAGCTCCATATTCACAAAACTACCAGATGACAAACTGAAACACCAGTGCTTCTACTCTGCTGCAGATGTCCACAATCTATCCCATCAGCCTCCATCTGGTGGCTTCCCACTTCTGAAAAACAGCCTCAGGTAAAATTGCTCACAGCTCATGTGGCAGATGAGGATGCCTCAGATTACAGTCAGCTGCAGTGAGGAAGTCGTCTGAGGGGAGGGGAGCAAAAGGGCATATGAAAGGAAGAGCATAAATCCTCTTTTTACATTGGACATCTCTGACTAAAAAGCAAATATGAATGAAGGGAATTTTCAAAAGCTCTGAGATTTGGGGCTGAAAATGTTTTAAGTTGCTAAATGGTTAATAACATGAGGCTGAATGTTTTGATGAACAATTAATGCTACTGAATCAAAATACACTAGATATCTGGATCTATAATATGATCTGTAATATTATATATTAGCATATTACAGATAAAATGGTACAAATTGTAGTGGACGCTGACAGCACCAATCAGAAAACTAGCACAAAACTGGGCTGAGAATTTTAGCCCATTTTTGCCACCTTTCAGTTAGACCACCAAAGGAGACGTAGAACAGAACAGCAGGGCACATGGTGGTAAAAGATCTATTATCAAGTCACCTACCAAATATTTGTGCCTGCTCTTTTCCAAAAACAAAAGTGACTTCTAAGATGCATCAAACTCTCTGACCTGTCAGGTCATTGTTATGGTACTACTATAACAGATCCCATCATTTATACATTGACAGACAGAGAATTTTTCAGGTATTTAAGTGGTTGCTGGCTTTTTTTTTTCAATTCTCTTCTTGAATGGTTATTTTGACTTTATACTAGTATTGCTCATCTCAGGTACAGTGGACTAAACTCCCATGCTCCACTGCAGTGTATCACTTTCTTTTTAGGTTCAAGAGCAAAATAGCATGTTGTTCACCTACACTGAGTCGCTACTGTTTTTGGAAACAAGGTCTTTATTACTTTTGGAAAAGTAAACACATTTACAGTATTTCCTCATGCTGAGATTATGGACTGTGGGTTAGCTGTGTCAAGCACAGACCGGGAAACTGCCACGCGGTACCAACATCTGACAGAGTTGGGTTTGTTTGTTGATGCAGTGGGTGGCCTGAGAACTTAGGCGGAGGGGGCTGAGCTCTGAGGCAATCTGTGCAGATGGAGGCACTGCCAAGCAACACGGAAAAAGAGATAAGAATGTGTGTCCTGACAAACAGTGTGAATTAACTCACAGAGTTGTAAACCTAAAAATATAACCTTTGGGATGCGATAAAGCTCCTGTGTGGGTCGACATAAGAGACTGTTTGTGTATGCACTGCCCCAGAAACTCAAATCTTTTCTCTCCTATGATTAAATTTGATTTCAGCTGACTTTGGTGGTGTGGTCAGCTGTGGCTTTTAACAAAGTCTAGACACCACCACACACGTGTCTTACTTAAAAGCATGCAGCAAATAAGATAGGGTCCAAAATTTTGGAACTAGTTCAATATAGATAAAAAAATTTCATAGATAACATTTTATTTGGTTTTATGTTTGTTTTTGACATAAAAAATCTGGTTAAAATGTTTTTGGCATGTTTCTGTTTGGATGTGTGCACATATTTCCACCTGTACCGTACTTGTGAGCGCTTGTGTAATTTCATTCATTTATGCTGCAGCTATGTTAATCAGAACTAGAGATGGCACGATACCACTTTTTTATGTCCGATACCGATACCGATATCATAAATTTGGATATCTGCCGATACCGATATGAATCCGATATAGTGTTTTTTTAATCAACAAAACTGTTTTTTAAAATATCTTGCTGCATTTTGCAAGTCTGCAAGTTCATACTCAAGTTTAAAACAACAACTACACTAAAGCTATTCTGTTATACCTGTATACAAAAAAAATATTTCATAGTTCAGCAATACTGATCAATCTAATAAACTTAGACCTACACCATCCTCCCTATTCTGGTATTTTAAAGAGTACTTAGCGTAAATATTAAGCAACCTAACTAATAGGGTTCCAACTCCCAGCAACAACAAACATAAATAAATAAAAAATAAGGAACCACCCCTCACGCGCCACCTCATGATGCTTAATCGACGTAATCAACCTTAATTTGATGCAGTGTGAAAAAAAATGCACAGAAATCAATTATTTTTCAAGAAATATTAAATAGATTCAACATCTTTCTTCAACAAAATTGCAGACTGCACAGATGGTACCTTCCCAAAGGAAAAAGTACTATAGCTTACTAGGGTATATATATTAGACTTAATAGTCACTATATACAGTAATTGACTTCTATTCATTTTACATCAAATTAAAACTTTGGGTGTCAGATAATTATTTATTAAAAGCTCGACATTTTAAATGAGAATAAGAAAGAAAAGTATGTCTTTGTGCCCCCTTTTCCCTGTTCATGCCCTATCGGCCCCCCTGGCTAAACTTTGCTAGATCCGCCCCTGCACAGTTACCAGCGTCAGCTACATAGAAAAAGATCCTCGAGTAGAAAGTAATATTAAATAAATTCTAACAACAGCTTATCAAGCTTAAACGTTCTGCTGTTGTTCAGCCGCTGGTTTCCTCTTTCTGGTGCAAAGTGGGCCAAAAACAAACAAGAGAGACTCACGACAGAAAAGCCGATCAGCTGATCATTTAAGCAGTTTCACGATTGAAGTAGCAGCCGGAGAGCGAGAGGCAGTCACTTGTTAAGCTTAACGTGGGAATGCTTTACAAACATTCAGAGATGGACTTACACACTTGCTTTACTTCTCTCGGGGATAACTTTGTCGGAGATGAAATGCCAGGTTGCTAGCGAAGCTCCAAATGCTATCCAGACCACAGGTCCCGCATGCCACAGCCGCTCTATCACGTGATGCATACTGCTCCGACTGCTAACGTTCTGAGGTGAGTTACGGCGTGTTGCAAGTTTTGCGAGGTGCTTTCGTGATATTTAATGGATCGGATTACATTTTTTATTTTTCTCCGATATCCGATCCAGTAATTTAGGTCAGTATCGGACCGATACCGATACGTAATATCGGATCGGTCCATCTCTAATCAGAACAGCTCAGTTGCTCTCTGCGTGTCCCTAAATTGGATTTCCACTGACTGCCTTCTTCAGGTGCTTGTCTCAGCTGCATGGGAACGTAGGGAACTGTTTTAGCTTTTGTCAACCCCACGCTGACAAGGTGATGGAAAGGTCCACGTGGACAAGCTCTTGAGATAGTCAGGAATTGTCCAAGAGAAAGGAAACAAGTGCTGTTTTATGCGTGTCTGGCCCAAATGTGGCTCCACTTACTGTCAGGAGAATTTCCTCACTGCATGTGATGAATTCAAGGAGGACTGGCCGTTTCATTGGTGAGGATAGAGGAAGACGTCTGACTGCTGCTACCAAAACAGTTTTCCTCATCCGGAGAAGAAAAAGATCAAAGCACGAGGAGATAGGAGGAGCAGATTTCCTTCTTGCTTACTGGGTAAATGCAAGGACTCTATGACTCTAAGTGGATGATTAGATTGTGCAGCATTCAACATCTGAGTAAACACAAGTCGCTATAGTGATCTGTGTGGAATTTTGTCCACAGACCAAGTGTTTTTCTCAGATCAGAGTTGTTTTTCAGATGGTTTCCCATCAGAGATGTCGTAGGCGTGAAGCAGTTTGTTGAATTCCATGGTTTCTCCATTCAAAAAAATTGCTTTTCTTGTTAACTTGAATGTTTCATTTTCAAACACTCAGAATATAATGTCGGCAACAGATTTTGGTGTCTCTAAAAATCCAAGTGGTATGAGAGAGAATTAAACTTGATCACCTACCAGAATAAAGGTATAGTGTTCATACAGGAGGTATGCTGGGCTAATGTGGTGCAGTCAGGTAAACAGAGGGTTTCACTTTGAACAGCCATGTTTGAATCATGGTAAAAACAGAAGTTGGTGTTTTGAAACGACCATGAAGCATGGTAATGTGTCACTGAGTAGACTGTAGATTTTGGCTTTGTGTATAGGCTGACCTTTGCTGCTGCTGCTCTGATCTATACTATAGAAAAAAGAGAATCTAATCAGCATCAACATGTTAAATTAAAATGATTACCCATACACCATAGCTGCTCTACCCAAGTTCAACATATAATGCACTACAGTTAACCTCACTAAAGTACCGCAAACTAATCAGTTAGTCTGCAATGAACTCCAATAAACTGCCTGGTAAAGTATTTTCCTTTAAACTTTGAATATCACATTTAAAAAACATAACAAAACATATGTTTAAAAAAATTCTACTCTACAGTATCAGAAAAGCTTTAACTCTCCATTTTATAAAATTTCACTTACAGATATTATTATATCTGCAAATGAAATATCGTCTTTACTTTATAATATAAAGAGCCTTGAGGCGACCGTTGTTGCGATTTGTTGCTATATAAATAAAACTGAATTGAACTGAATATTGTGTCACACATTAACTTTTTATTTACAAACTATTAAAATTGCTGTATTTAAAGAAACTGTTTGAAAATTTGTATTTGAAAATGATCTTGCCAGTTAAAAAGATTACTTCTATAGTTAGCAACACGGTAAAGCACAACAACCATAACTTTAGTGACACATGCATCATGAACACATCACAGGGATGAGCAGAGAGAAAAAATCTGCGTTGAAGGTGCAAGCGGGCCGTGTCATATCTTTATTTTCATATTGCTGAGCAAGTATGTCCATGAATGACAGATTAACATAAGGCCACCCAAGAAGAATCTGTAATGTGAGACATTTTCAGGAGAGCATTGATGATCCTGTTAAAAGTGTGGAGGTGCGAATGTTTTGTTAGACGTTTGGGAAAGGGATTTTACATCAGTTTTGGCTCAAACTAAAATAACAACAACAAAAGCAACAAAATGACAAAAGCTGTCTTGAAGGCATGATCTAGTGTCTGTGTCTGTAGCTTTAAGTAAACCAAGTGAAGCTGTTGAATTTTTGGTTCAGCTTTTGGTTCAGTTGGCTCGGTTTTATGGGGCTGAATAGCTTCAGTGTGTTTATGTTCATATGGGTGTGTGCATTTATTGTGATCAAACAAAGTCCGAGAACATAATTCAGCCCAGCTCAGCTTTTCAGTCTGTTTAATAGGAAAAGCTGTTGACCACATGGAATTTTATCGCCTTTGACATGGTCGCTTGTGTTGTTCTTTCTAACTCTTTGTCACAACAATCCTGGCCAGAACGTAATTAACACAAGAAACAATTTGGCCCCAGTCATCCAGAAGCCATCCAGCAGCCAAAACATTCACGCTGCCAGCTGATGCTTTTGTTGGACCCTCAGTCATCATCCCAGCTTTATCTTCTGACACTCTCATTACAAAATTGACATGTGTATGTGTGCTTGTGGCACTTTTAGTGTAAAGCTACACAAACAGGAAATGTTGGTTTCCTGCCACAAGGAGATGATTGGCAGAGGAAGTCATCTTTCACCAACTGGCAGCAGCTGCTAACTAGATATTCAACTTTTTAATGATGAGTTGGGAAAAAACTAAATAAAAAAGACCCGTGGTTCAACACGACACATCCATAGCTACTCATTATCTCCATTATGCTCTCATGACAGTCAAACCACTGGAGAGTTATATAAAAAAGGATCATGCAGAGTAAGTTACAAAAGCTAAAAATTATTCAATTAAAATAAAATTACAATTATAAAAAAAGCAAGTGATGCTCACTCAGTGGTTGTGACAGTTGTGCTTTGATTGTTTTTGCAGTGTAATTTCTTCTGCTTTGTTTTGAATTGAGTATGATTTATAGTCCTGGTTTGTTTGCAATCCAAACAACTAAGACAGGAGCGTAGCTATTATTACAGAGTGATGGCAGCCAGCATCAGTCCACCCCAGATAAAGTCAAACATCATCAACAGAAACAACAACGAGACAACTGAGCTATAAGTAACAGAAACAGTCTTTTCTGTAAAAAGGTTGGTTTCAGCTGAACAACACGTAACTCAAAGCAACGTTCGTGATTTTGTCAGATCACAAACAAGCCAGTTTAGCATCGTCCTAATCTAGCTACCCAAAGGTGGAGGTTTTCCAGGCAACCCAAACTGATGATTTTCTATGTTAGCGTTATGTGACTGGCAGCTTGAGACCATCTGCATTTTGAATTTAAAAACACAATGACCCTCCAAACTGCAAAAATTACAAACTGATCAAGCATTAGTAGGATGAACCAGAACAGATCTGATACAAGACATCAAAGGACACCTGTGGCATTCCCATGTCCATTTCCAGACTGATCAGATATTTTTGGAGCCCATTGGAGAACCAGACCAGTGTTTCCCAACCACTGTGCCGTGAGAAATTATCAGGTGTGCCGTGGAAGATTATCTGGTTCCACCTGATTAGCGATCGGAGTAACGGGCAGAGCAATTAGATTCTCTTCCACTAGAGGTGAAAAAAACAGTATTGCAGATTCTAGTGGAGGAAATGAGCTGTCTCGAAGGGTGTCTGTAACCCTTAGAGATTATGTGAGGAGCACTGCCATAAAGGAGCCAATTGAGGTGACTAGGATACCTCCCAGGTAACTCCTAGATGAGGTGTTTCAGGTATGTCCAACCAGGAGGAGGTCCGGATGATCTGATATCGTCGTGTTGGTGTTGTTCCCACATCATCATGAAAATGTTGTTCCAGGTTCAACATTGCAAGTGACCAATCACATTCTTGTGACGTTTTTCTTTTGCGCACCAAGCCATTTGTGCATTTATGAAATTCCAATGTTGCAAGGACAATATCAATTCTGCTTACCGTTTACTAAAGGGTTAGGGTTAGGGTCAGGGTTAGGGTCAGGGTCCGTTGACGTCACAACATTCTGATTGGTCACTTGCAATGTTGAACCTGGAACAACATTTTCATGATGGTGTGGGAACAACACCAACACGACGATATCAGATCGTGCAGGAGGTCCTGTGGGAGACGCAGAACATGGTGGAAAGATAATGGGTCAACTGGTTTGGGAATGTCAGAAGAACTGGAGGTGATAGCTGGGGAGAGGGAGATTTGGGAATCTCTACTTAGACTTCTGCTACCAGACATGAATAATTTATTTACTTTTTCTTCTCTGAACTATAAAAATACACCAGTTGGCTAATACGTATTTGCCTTTTAGATCACTGGCTTTGATTTTTCTGATCATTCATTTGATTAACATTCACACCTCTGCCAAACGTAAAACGAGCTCTGTCTGCATTTTATCATCATAAGCTTGTCTGTGGTTTTCCTTTTTATTATGACCTCGGAATTATTTTCACATGAAGGCAGCCACATGTGGAGGCTTTGTTCAGAAATGTGTTGCAATGTCTCGTTAGCTGTGTTTATATAATCTGAAGAAAACATGGAATCCTTTAATTTTCTCTGTGATACCAAATACACATGGAATCATTTGTTTCTTAAGCTTAACAACTGCAAAGAGAGATGGATGTTTTTGCTGAGAATAATCACATTACGTCTAAATGTCATTTTATTTAACCTTATAGAAACTTTAAGCGTCATCACTTTGAAGTTAATCCCCCAATATTGTAGATGGAATAAGAAAAGACTGATGCTTGTTCAATCAGATGAGCTGATGACCATGGGGATGGTAAAAGGTCAATGAAACTCACCTATGTGTGCAAATTTTGGTCATCTCCATCCCCCCGTTGACCTTTTTGTTCTTTTATGTGTGTGTGTGTGTGTGTGTGTGTGTGTGTGTGTGTGTGTGTGTGTGTGTGTGTGTGTGTGTGTTAGAGAGAGACCAGCAGCTCTAAACACAGAAGTTGTGCCTATTCCTGGGGTCCCCTGAGTATTTCCTGGTATGTACTGTTGGCACAGCCCAACATCCCCCAGACACAGTGATATCAGTGATTAGTTTGTTAATCAGTGTGTAGACCATTTGATCCTCCTGTGAGGTTTTTCAAGGCCAAGGCATTCATATCACAGCAGAGAAATTTGTGTTTTTCATCAAAAAAAAGTTTTCCTGGACTCCAGAGAAGCTGTACTCACTGGTGTTTTTGATTTTCTGTAATTACTGTTGTTTCTCATTCCAACTATTGAGCGTGTCCACAATGGATGAATAGATTATTAACTTTTCTGACTGATCTGCTTCCATATGTCAAAATGAAATATCACACCAAGGTCCAAGACATACAGGGTTACAATAAAATATATCGATATATTTTAAAATTTCATGTAGGTCAAAGATGACATTTTTAGATGTGAGACCAAAAGTCCAAAACACAAAATTATAAATTAAGCATTTCAGCAGTATTTTATAAACTAACAAACAACTGCAAAAGTTTGTATTTGAAGAGTCAACAGTTGTGAGTAGTCAGTTCTCCTTAAAAAGCAATTAAAATTATGAATACAATATTAAAAGTAATTTCATAATGTTGTGGCATAGCAGAGAATCTAAGTGCAAAAAAAAAGAACTTATTAACACATTTGGGATTTGGAGGAAATATCTCAGGTTATGGAGGAGCCAGGCTGAGCAGATTGAGCTCAATCACTGATGGTTACCAGGAATGGGACTCACTAATTGCTAAGATGTTGATCAGACTTTTGCACATAGTGTGAGTTGAAAGTCATTTTAGCTGTGTGGTGGTAGGCATATCAAGTTACTTTATCAAAATAAAAATGTAAGTAAGTGTACTTTTACTCAGACTTTTTTGGTTTACCCTCTAATGCATGAATTCAGATTTTATTGGGAAAAGAATTTGGTTTGACGGCACATGTTGATCTGTCAATAGACAAAGTTGTTCCCCTTTCAAACCACTCACAAGAAATTGTGAGGGGTTTGGTTTGGTTTGTTGCCTCTTGGCAACGGTGTCTCATTAGGCTACCAACATATATACAACTTTAATTTTTATTTTAACAAGCACCAATATTTCATATCAGTATTTATTCCAATCACCAAAAATCTGTGTATGTTTGATCATTCAGTTGTTTTCTATTTTCTTTATATACACCAAATCACAGCAATACTTATCTCAAGGTGCTTTATACTGGGTAAGGTAAAGACCCTACAATAATAGAGAGAAAACAAAAAAATAAAACCCCAACCATCAGATCCCCCTATGAGCAAGCACTCTGGCAACAGTGGGAACGAAAAACTCCTTTTCAACAGGAAGAAACCTCCGGTAGAACCAGACAGGAAGGAATGAGTGTCTGCCCTAAAGGTCAAAGGTCAAACTAATTTTCATTTTACCGAACACATCTTATAGCATGAAATTAAAAAATTAATTATTGCAAATTTTAAGGGACATTCTTGTTTTTTGTTGCCTGAGGGCAATGCCATGCCATAGAAGGTTAACATGAATTAGCATGGTAGCTGTTTGGTAATTTCACGGCCAGAGAGACTGATTTTCTCTGCACTCTGAGCTGAGCTATAAATCAAGCCTCTGTAAATGGAATTCCTAATTTCACAAAGAAAGCACAAGACCCATTTACTTTAGCTGTATCTTTGACAGAAAGCTAAAGACATGAAACAAATGCTCTGGCGATCAGTTCACTGGTTTATTATTGGTTTGAAGTTACCTTTTTCAGCTAACAAAATGTCAAATGTGGTACATTTTCATATTTCAGAAGCTGGGATAAATATCAAATATTTCACATTTCTACTTGATACATTACTTTTTTGTTACTATCCATGCATATTAAATTCAATATTATGTTTTTTTTTTCATTCTGTTAACAGGAAAATCAAAATTTCAGTATAAAAGACCATCGTAAATGTCTGTCAGTGGTATGTTAAAGAAACATAGATGTTAAGGTAGTGGCCATTATCAAGTACAGGGACAAAAACTCAGCACAAAGAGACCTTTAAGCATTTGAAAAAGACATTAAAGGGCATATTGTCAAGGATCATGAGACTATAAAGCCACAGGAACCGCAGGGACTGAACAAGTACTTTATGGACCAGCCTGTAAAATCTATCCACTGTGTTGGATGCATTAGAAAAGACTCTAAGCTTACCTTTTTATTAAATTCTCAGTTGCAGAATCAGCAAATTTTACTACTCTGTTACACTAAATAAAACTGCACACTGATATGTTTCCTTCATATTAAATTAAAAGTGGTTTGACTCACATATCAGGTAATGTCATTAGTAAATGTTCACTTTTCTTGACTGTTTATAATAGCTGTAGGTGAATGGGCAAATTGAGATCACCTTTGAATTAGGGATGGTATTGATTCCCAGATATATAATAAATGCTATTCAGGTGAATGGTGTTCACTGTATTTTTTTAATCTCTTTCATTAGTTACACAAAGACAAAACTATTGTGTAAAACTTGAATATTGCATACCATATTTTTTTCTGTCTACATTAAGGTTTTTATCTTCTTAAGGGCTTAATAATAACAATAATAATAATAACAATAATAATAATAATAATAATAATAATAATAATAATAATAATACATTTTATTTATAGGTGCCTTTCAGACCCTCAAGGTCACTTTACAATAACACGTGAACAATAGCATTAAAAAAAAAAAAACATAAAAAAATATATGTCATACTGGGGAAGAGACCAGACAGTGACCCCCACTGACCAGTCTCTAGGCCTGTGTGACTGGTTCCAGCAACACATTTCAGAGCAACCACTCACTCCTCCCTTTGTTATGCTGCAATAGATGTAGGCTGCCGGGGGATTCCCATGATGCATTGAGTTTTTCCTTTCCAGTCACCTTTCTCACTCACTATGTATTAATAGACCTCTCTGCATTGAATCATATCTGTTATTAACCTCTGTCTCTCTTCCACAGCATGTCTTTATCCTGTCTTCCTTCTCTCACCCCAACCGGTCGCAGCAGATGGCCGCCCCTCCCTGAGCCTGGTTCTGCCAGAGGTTTCTTCCTGTTAAAAGGGAGTTTTTCCTTCCCACTGTCGCCAAAGTGCTTGCTCATAGGGGGTCATATGATTGTTGGGTTTTTCTCTGTATCTATGAAGCGCCTTGAGGCGACTTTTGTTGTGATTTGGCGCTATATAAATAAAATTGAATTGAATTGAATTGAAATACACATTTTCCCTATTCTAACCCTGTGTGACCGAGGCCTAACCCATCAGGGTGCTCTAACACACACCTTTGTTACCCAAAGTGTATTGTGGGTCTACCATATGGATTATGGGGGTCACATAATACCCAAATCAACATGTTATTACCAAAACCTAATGGAGCCTACCTCGCAACGCAGAGAGAACAGAAAAACAATTCTTTGACTCAGAAAAAAATGTAAAAGGGCTTTCACCTTTCCAAATATTTAATTTTGTTTTTAAATACAGTACTGTGCAAAAGTCTTGGCCCATCGCTCATTTCTTCCTTTACTAGGCAAAACTGGAAATAGCTGCAGTGATTTATTAAAATATGTGCAAATATACATGGAAATACAATATGTAAGGCAAGTTATCAAGCTTGAAAGTAAGTATTTGGTATGATTATCTTTGTTCTTCAACACAGCCTCTTTTTAACAATCTTTCTTGTCATTTCTTTAAGCAGTCTTCAGGAATAGTTCTCCAGGCTTTTTGAATGACATTCAAAGCTCTTAGCTGGATGTTGGCTGCCTTTTCCTCCATTCCCTGTCAAGATGATCATCAAGTATTTTATTGTGTGTTTTTCTTTTCATCACGTGTGTGTTGTCAATCTTAAAAATGAAGTGATTGGCAATCACATGGTTTCTAGCAGGTATTGTATTGTGTATCAGAATCTCACAACAGTTATAGGCATTGGTTTTGCAAGATCTCTGGTTGAATGCAGCTTTAAACCATGACAGAGTCTCCACCTTTCTCCTGACCTCTTCTGTATATAATGCCACTGATTTTCAGTCTGATTTAGTTCTTTAGTAATGTGTCACACCTCAGTATTTTCTCTCTTTCACTTCCTTAAAAATCTCTGCTTGATGGCCACCCTTCCATTAAGGCCATTTTAAATAAGGTTTCAGCAAACAATAGATGGATCAAATGAAGGTCCAGGTGTATCTCTTAGGTCCTGTCTCGGGTCTTAGCTGGCCTTTTTCCTATTTTGTATTTGCTGTAAAAAGTGCCTAAAGATACAGTTTAAATGTGGTTCTTTGCTAAGTTGTATGTCATGCTAGTTGACTGATTCATACATCAGTGTTAAGTGGTTTAACAAACAAATCAACCAAAAAATAATTATTATGAAACCGCATGATTGTATTTGGAGCATCCTGGTAACGGATATGAAAATAAGGAATAAGACCACAGTCAGCGCTCACCATTGTTCCCTACACGTGGCACCATTTGAAGCCTACTTCATAACTCAGCTTCTTAATTGGGTAACTCATGTTAAACCTCTGCAGAATTACTTTTGGCTGGGGAAGTCTATCTCATCCCAATCTTTGCGTTTTCCACATGACCACATCAGTACTAATCACCAACTTCAGTGATGACATCCTTTTGTTTAGTTTAGTTTTTTCTGTATAACTTCCAGGAGTGTGGTCCTTTAAGAGGCCAATATATCACTGTCTCTGGAGAAACCAGAAGCTAAAGCAAGCTAAAAGAAGTGTAATTCTATTTAGTAGCAAACAAAGTGCTGCATCGTATTTTACTTTGGCATTGGGTAAGGTCAGATGCTAGGTTCACCGACCTGTGAATACCTGCTGCCAGCCATTAATCAGACTCAACCAAATCAGCTCACGACAGCTACCAGTGCCAGCAGCACAGCAGCAATGGGAAACGAGGTTTAAACCACGTTCTGTCTAAATGCTTTCATATGAGAACATCTCTGACGTAGGGAAGCTCAAAGAAAAGCCAGCTAGACTACACTCAAGAGCACTTTCCATCTGCCTGAGTACATCACACTGAGAATTTAATTCCGGTCATTTTTGTCAGGCTTTTTAGGGGCAATTTCCGACCCACTCTAAGTTTGAGGTTTTCTGTTGACCCCTTGTGAAATAAAGCTATTGTCTGGGGTTGAATCTGTGGACTGTCAGGACTTGATAAAAGGATGAATTTATTTACTCCACAAATAATGTCTTGTCATGTCTTAAATGAGATTTGAGTTGTTGTTCAGCACTCAGTCTTGAGAAAGTACAACTTGCATGCCTAAAGCATTTTTAATAAAGTCAGTCAAATAATAGCCGTGGTAGATTACAGAGGAAAGAAGTGTGGTAAGAGGCTAGGACAAATTATTTGTATGTTGTGACTCAGCAAGAAATGCAAGCCAAGCACGTATGCAAATGTTCTACAGTAATTTTGTATGCATTTAATATTTATTGGGATCATCACTGGTGGTGCTGTCATTTCAACAACAGTTAAAAAAAGAACAGACTGTTCCAAAACAACATGGGGAGTGTGGAAGACAGCAGCTAGGATCACTGCCAGCAGGAACAATAGTCACTTTGTGTTTCTGGTTAAGCCTGGCTGGCCTCACTGTGTTCCTCTGGTCACCTCCTGCAGCTCCTGCCTGTGGGCATTCCTGACATACTGTAAATCTGCAGCTGATATGCTAGAAAATTAGAATTATACAAAAGTCTGATTTTTTTTTTTTTAATGTCAACAATGCTTGTTAAAAAAAAAGTCCTGCAAAATTCTGATCAATACATATTTATTTAAATCATTTCAATCCTCAGCGTATGAAAGGTCATTCAACAGATGAGATAGTTCTTAGCTTTTGAAACTTTTGTTTTTTTATTTGATTATGTCCTGAATCAAATCCTCATGTGAAGAAAATCAGAAAGTAGATATCCACAATACAAGCTGTGCCTGTAAAAAGCAAATAACAACCTTGTCTGAAGAGTAAACATCAAATCTGTTTTAAATGGATCCAACTTTTATGTGCAGGATCACCACAGGAAGAGATCACAAGCATGTTTGTTTTACTCAACATTTCCAGGTTTCTGGACTGAAAGTTTAAGATGTTTACTTTTCAACTCCTATCAAATCAAAACTTGAGCAACCAGCCACGCTACATCTTAGACCTCTGAAGTTTCTTATCTATAAGAGATGTTATGATGTTGCCCAACAACCATGTAGCAATGGGGTAAAATGACCTGTTTTTAGCCTTTATGCAGCTATAACACCTTATGAAAGTCTTGTGTTGTTTTCAATTCTCCACAATAGCGTCTCATTAACATTGGTAAATGGCCTGCATTTGTATAGCGCTTTACTCAGTCCCTAAGGACCCCAAAGCGCTTTACACTACATTCAGTCATTCACCCATTCTCACACACATTCACACACTGGCAATGGCAAGCTATGTTGTAGCCACAGCTGCTCTGGGGCGCACTGACAGAGGCGAGGCTGCTGGACACTGGCGCCACTCTGACCACCACCAGTAGGTGGTCACAAATTTTGAATTACACATGTTATATAACCATCTATGCACCTAAAATAAATAATGCTATGAGTTTCATTTCAATAAGGAGGGATCATTTGAAGGATCTGAGCATGATTTATTGAAATACCGAGTTTGTGTTAGTCATAAACTCTTTGGTCATTAGACTCTAATGATGCTAAATAGCATAACAGTGTCCAACAGTGGTAGGAAGTAGATGTAAAATCTAGATCTTCCAAACCTAACTTAAGCATAAGCTTCATTTAACAGCTAAAAGTGCAAAAAGGCCTAGCAATACTGCAGTGCAAAGCAGGACTTTTGTATTGCAGCTTGTTGGCTAATGAAGGGACTCGGGCATCCAGCACACAAAGAAACAAAGAAAATGACTACAAAAGGATGATTCTGTGCATGTGAAAGTGTGTAAGTTGCTGCTTTGTAAACAATAGTATAATCACACATAGTTCACATTAAGAAAACACTGGTAAGAAATGATTTATAGACACAGTATTTAGTTTGATAAAAGTATTGGATTAATTACTGGATGGATGTCTCATTTATTTACAATGAAGACACACTAATTCAACTTCGAAGTGAAAGTGGGCATTCTGTTTTTGTGGTGACTTTAACTTATGCTTCCTTATTTGTTTTAGATGACAGCGTGTGATAAAAACTTGTCTACGTAGCAGTTAGAACAGGTACAATTTTACTTAAAAATGGTTACCAAATGATTTCTGGATCCGGCTAAATCTACGTAAGCACCATGTCTCATGTCTCAAACAAACAAAGAAAGAAATGCTACTTTTATGAGAACAACCATGCTTTAATGGTTTTGACAGCTTTACATCCACATAAAAACTGCCTCTATGATGCTGTGGTCAGGAAGGAATCTTGTCATATCTGAAGCAGACAACACGAGAAGACAGATATGAAATATGTAATTACAAGGATAATGTCAGCATGATACCGCATATCTGTCTGACAGCAGATCGCGCACACACTGCTGTATGTCTCTCACCCAGCTGTGACATAACTAATGTCTTCCTGTCAGCTCGGCTCAGCTTCTGTATTTGATGACACTGACACTCTCTCATTCCTCGGTGCAGCCGAACAAATGTTTTATAAAATGTCTTGTCCATATAAGGTCAGTGACAGGGGCTAAACAGGAGCTGTCCATTTTCCCACAGAGGTTGCTCTGCTGAGATGTAACCGGTCGCAGTGTTGCCAACTTAGCGACTTTGTCGCTATATTTAGCGAGTTTTCAGACCCCTTAGCAACTTTTTTTCTAAAAAAAGTCGCGAAAAAAAGACGTGAAAGCACGTATCGCTTTTACTCTCAACAAGCAGCGGGTGCTGTAACGCAGTCAGTTCTTCTTTTACTCTTATGCTGTTTTGTGGATCACAAGGTTTAAAACTACTTATAAACACACACACAAAGTATCTCCACCAGAGTGCCTATTTCGGGTCACTTTTGCTGGTCCAAGTCCGGGTAAAGGAGCAGGGTTGGAATTGTGACATTAAAAAAAACAATAATTGCTAAAAGAAATTTAATTTGTAGTTCTAAATAAACTTTAAATGCATTTAGGATGTTTTTTACTCACTTTATGTCTCTTCCACGATGTTATTTCTCTCTCCAACAATATAGGTTACAATTAGATTAGCATGACCAATTATGCAAATTAGGCGAGGACGTCATTTAGCGACTTCTAGCGACTTTTAGGACAACCAATAGCGATTTTCCTTACTGAGGAGTTGGCAACACTGTCTGGGCCGTGTCTGGGCCTAAACTCCGCTGCAGGTCCATATATCAAACGATCACTATGGCATTACTGAGAGTTGAAAAACTGTCTAAAGTCTTTCATCTTTAATAAAATGATCAGCGTTCTGCTCTACCAGGTGTAACAATTGAGTTTAACATCCAGGCATCCATGAAAACGGAATTTATGACATTTAACGGAGTTAGAAGTTAGCAGGAAGTTAGCTCGCAAGCTTCTATCTAAATACAATATAGCATGTCCTGACTGCGGGGTTTTGGAAACAAATTAAAACGTACAGCTCTGTTATCACTTCCAACATAAATGAAGACAGAAAACTAAACAGTAGTGACGTTTGTAGGGTTACTGAAGTTTGGATAGCTGGTATATAATGATGTGCTACGTGACCTAGCGACACAGCTAGCGATCACGCTTGTTTATATTATTAGCATAATATAAACAAGCTAACTTTTTTTTCACTCGATAAAAGTTAACGTGAGTGTTCTCGGTGGTCAGGAACAAATGTAATCGCATGGCAGGATGCTGTAAAAGGACCAAACTTCAGCCAGGAGAACAACTGAGATAATCCATCCACAATACGAGGTTAGTCATTCATATACTGCTGCATGGGCTGGGCTGTAGTTACATCCTAAGGTTTTAAAAACTGAGCTTAAATAAATGATTAGCGGTAATAAAAGCCGAGGGAGGTCAACAGTGATCACTGACTGTTTTAGCAGCTTTTTGAGATTAAATAGAAGAAAATACAAAACATTAAACATGTTAACGACTCAAAAGCCATATAATTAACGCAGACTACTTTAGGCCCGGAAGTAGGATTCGTCACGTCATCACTTAACGACCGGATTTACACAGAAAAGGCCAACCTCTTTTTTCCTTTTCTTTTTTCCTTTTCTTTACAAAAAGGAGGACGACTGTGCTGTATGTTTTTGTTCACAAGGTTGTTGTACAGGTATAATACAGTTTAGGGTTTAGGTAGGAAAATGTGACCACAAGGTCCAAACTCCAAACTCTCATCTCCCAAGTGTCCCCTCATCAGCTTTATTCCATATCTTCCCCTCCCAAAAACTGAATATGTGAAAATGTGTAGCTTGAAAACAATATTCTCATCTGCGATTGCTTTCCCAGTAATTCCCAAAGCTGATTACCAACCAGAAATAACACATAAGTATTTAACCACAAAATAAATTAAACCGTGCTGATTACTGTATATACATAGAGTTCGGGAAACCTTTTGCTTCACTGTAGTTTTGTTGGCGTTTGAAGAATCGCCATGAAAATTAAAATTAGCAAACATGTTTTGTGTTACTCAGTCTGTCTGATTCTTAATTTTATAAATTGTAAATCAATCAAGTAATTCCACTTCTAAATTATGTAATTCATATTGTAATCAATTAATTCTCTGTGGAGGAAATATTAAATGGCGTTAATGTGGCACAATGTGTCTGGCGGGCATGGAAGAAAAGCTAATGTCTTCAAAGAAAGAAAGAAGGAGACGAGACTGTGTTTTTATTTCCTTCATTTCTTCCCTTTTCTTACTATTGTTTTGATTGTGTTTACCTTATTATCCAGCTCTCTGGTGTGTGTATTTACACTGTGTGTTCTACATCAGATTTCATTAGTTTGTTGTCTACTCTCCTTTCCTGTTCCTGAGGATGCCCTGGTTTGGTTAGTTTGTTTCTCTGTACTCTAGAGGTTTGGAGTGTTTTCTAACCTGTGCGAGCCATGGGTTAGAATTAAAGTAAACAGTAACCCTATTAATACATAGAATATGTATTCATTTATCCTTTCCCATTTACATCGCCTTGTCATTCATGTGTTTTACTCTTCTTCTCCCATTATTTTTAAAGGTTGCCAACGCCTGGTTTAGACAATGATTGCACACAGTGCAGGGCCAGATTAAAGTTTTTTTTATTTGCTCCACCAATCTGGCAGTCTCTGTTGACTTCATATTGCTCCTTTATTAATATGATGACTGAATATTACTTGAATATGATGGCAACTCACTGACCGCTCAAAGCACTCTGTCCTAAGTCACATTCATCCATTCATTGGCACTTTTTAACTCACTATATAGTACAAACACACACACCCATAAACTCAGAATTTGATCATTAGTTATTATTAATCTCTTGTTCTCTCTAACACCATATTTTTATCCTTTCTCCCTCCCCTCACCCAACCTGTCACATCAGATGTCTTTCCCTCCCTGAGCCTTGTTCTCTTAGAGGTTTCTTCCTGTTAAAAGGGACTTTTTCCTTCCTACTGTCACTTCCTTCTGTGCTTGCTCTTAGGGATTTTCTTACTAATGTTGTAGGGTCTTTACCTTAGAATATAAAGTGCCTTGATGTGTTATGTAAATAAAAATGAATTAAATTGAATATGAACCTAATTTAAGCCTGAAGTCTAAGGCTGAAGAACTCTACTGGTAAACTATGTCTTAGATATGATGTGCCCTGATTATTCAACATTTTATATTTGCATTTCTGGATTTAACAGGGTGCCAATGAAGAGAAGCTAATATAGGAGAAATCTGGTATCTGTCATTACTCGTACGCTGCAGCTTTCTGAATCAATTGAAGACTTTTGAGTTAGTTTTTAGAGAGATGTGATTATAATAAATTATACCAGCTGAGCCCAGAAGTAATAAATGCATGAACTAGCTTTTCAGCATCAGTCTGAGACAGAACATTTCTAATTTTGACAATGATTTAACAATGTACAAATGGTTGAAGGGAGTCTTACGCCTGTTTATTGTGCTTGCTGAAGGCCATATCATGGTGTTGTCTAAATAAATCCTTTTCATAAATCAATTTACCTATAAATCCTTGTCTAGCCATAGTGTCTTTACTTTAAACAAAATGTAACTTTAACCATACACATTTTATTATTAAAAACTTTCAATGCCAGGAACATATTTCATTTCTTTAATATGATGAATGAAAGCTGTCCTCTTCGATTGCATCTAGTTTTCTCGTCAGTAGATCCTTTACCCCCATTTTCAAGTTTACAGTTTAACTTCTGCTCCCCCACGCAGTGACTCAGTTCATTAATGAGAAACAGGGTAATAATTTAGTGTGACACAAAACCACATTTATTTACAGTTTGAGCTTGAAACACAGAGTGAATGTCAATGTTATACTAAGGCATCAAGATGAAGCAGCCTGGTCCTTTTACTCGCATTACTCAAAGACAGGTTTCCTCTTTGGAAACCATAAAATGCGTAAGTGCTTGTTCGGCAGCAAGATTTCAGGTCACTGGGTTTCTGTTAACAGTAAAGGCAACAAGATAAAGTTTAACAAAACCTGTGATCACAGGCAAACCCCACGCAGCGTTCAGTGACCACGTCACAGTTTCTACACCAGCAGGGGTTCACATTCCTGATTTTCATAGTCGATTGACAATTTCTCACACTGGCATGCAACATTCATATTTGGCATGAGCAGTGTTTTCTCTCTGAGACAGCAGTCAAACAATGCTACCTCAGACATGTAAACAGCTGAAGTTTTAGGAAATTATTACACTTATGAACGTCTGGAAGTCTCTTTTTTTCTGATGTAACACTGATTAATCGTTTGCCTTTGGAAGTCTGTAAACTGAACGATTCATGCTAATGATTGTATCAAAATCTGTCTGCCTACATGCCTCATGGAAGAGATGCAAATCCAAAATAAATCTACAAAAGCCATATTTTCAAACACAGATGCTTAAATAATTTTTCTTGTAATATTCAGGTGGCTGGACAGAGATCAAAACTAAATGCAAATGAAGTCACTGCTTTCCTGGAATAGTAGCTGTGGTAATACATTTCTGGGAAGAGGAATTCATTATTCACTGTCACATCAAATCTAAAAAAAATCCATTAATAAAACACTCAGGACAAACTTCAGATTCACCAACTAGAACGCATTTTTAAAAAGCCAATGCCATGGTTTCTTCTCTATTTTTAATATTTCATTTACTTTTACAGAAATGTTCATAAACTCTATAACAAATGTTGTTTTTTCAGTATAACGTACCTATAGTACACCTGCAACACAGCCTACATTACTTTAGTATTTACATCATGCCAGTTTACAAGAATTAGTCTCCTGAAAGTATTTTATAATGTTTTGAACACGATGATAAAAAACATCCCTTATGAGCAAACACTTGGCAACAGTGGGGAGAAAAAAAATCTCCCTTTTAACAGGAAGAAGCCTGTGGCAGAACCTGGGTCAGAGAGGGCCTGTTAAATACAGAGAGAAAACATGAACAAAGAGAAACAACAAGAATATAACATATATATATAACAAGAAACACTCAGAAAGTGTGTGACACCAGTAACCACAAATAAGAAGCATGCAGATCTGGAGCCAGAAATACCTGCAGCAAAGTACAGGGTGAGAGAGGACAAAGCACAGACTGTGAGAAATAGAAAAGCAGAGGTTAATGGCATGCAACAGTAACATGTAAATGGACAGACAGTGAAAAAAGAGGGGAGTAAAGTAGAGAAGCCCATTGCCCATCATGTGAGGTCACCTGATCCAGTGTAATCTTAAAATTGGAGATGGTTACTGTCTCGTAAAGTGAAGCAGAGAGACTGACAGTCTGATATTTTACCTGACCAGAGACCATTGTTCATCATCTAATATGAAAATGTGGATGGCTTCACATAGAGAAAGAGAAAGTATGCTTCCTAGTACACCATAACAGTGACTGATCTCTTGCCTGCCTGCTAACTGCAAAAAGTCAGTGACTCTGAAAAATACATTGGAGGATGTACCAGGCTATGGTCCAAAATGAGCTCAGCCAGGCCAGAGATTATACAAGCAGCAGAAACAAATTACAATGTTCTGTGTTAAGGATCAAGTAGGGATTTGAATCACCAGTTATCAAGGCAACCAATCTGCTCACTCCGTAGTGGACCGAAAGCATAAAAAAAAAAAAGCATAAAAGCCAAGTATATCTATAGCCTTCTAGGTGTATCACTAGCCTCATCTCTGGCTATCCGGAGGCCTGACTAAGACAGGTAAACTCCAGGAACTAGGACTCTACATGGGTTCCATATTGATTTTTAGTAGCAGTAAACCCTTTAACGGTGTTTTCTAACGGAGCTCTACTGTAGCACATTCTGCAGTCCGTTTATAACTTGGAAATAAAATGGTGACGTGACAGCAGTGATACACAGCATGACTTTGATGATGCTGTTGCAGATTTTTGATGTCAAATGAGTATGTCTCTTTGGCTGTGACTCAGAGTTGCTGTATGTTGCACATGTCACATTATACTGATATAAGCATGCCTCTGAGATGACATTGTACTCATGTAATAATGCCATCTTCATGTAGCGAGCGAAAGCCACCGAGTAACCGCTAAGGGCCTCTATACTACTTGTGCAAACTTTCAGGCCCAAAGCTCTCACAGGAACGAGCCCAGAATAAACAGGACAAGAGGGTCAATATCAGTCAGATATGTTAAAATTTATTATTTTAAAAGAACACAAAGGGTTTGCAAAAGGCCTAAAACATCAAAATGGTAAAAAGGTCACTAACGACCACAAGATAGTGTTATTGGTGCAACCTGCCAGCAATGCAACTATCACCTGAGGGCTTGCTCTCCCTTGGCGGTCCCAGATGCTCGTTGCTTTAAAAGAAACAAATCCACCCCAAATAAATACGAGCCCAACAGAACACTTATCGCATGCACTAAGTGCTAGTTCAGGCAATAATCGGTGGCACTAAAAATCACTCTTAATAAAAACTTATTCACTGCAAATCCACACAGAGCACCTCTAAAGATCCTAATTCCCCTAAGGTAAGAGTCCCACTCAGGGATTGCACATTGCCCGACTAATATTGCACCAGCCCAGTAGAAATAAAAACAAACCCGGCATAAAAAAAAACAGTTTTAAAAGGTGACCCTACCAAAACCAAAAACAACAACAACAAGGAGAAGGAGGGGAAAAAAAACAGCGACAAATTCACATGTGCAGCCTGCCCTGCAGGAGGCAATACAATATAAATTAGATTATAGTGCATCAATATACTTTTTTTAATGTCAAATATATTAAGTTAACATACCTCCAGCAGACAACTGTGTTTGCTGCACACCTGGCTTATCTTGGCTTATCTTGTGAAAATCACTACTAAAACATAAAATACAATAAACATCAAATACATTTCAACAAATTAAAAAAATTAAAAAAAAAACACTAAAAGAAAAACAGCCTCGAACCTCTGCTGTAGAGGTTTACAACAACTGTTTGTGTAGCAGACAATTAAAACTTCTCAGGCTCTTCACCTACTCACACAACCATTGTTCACAGCCGCTCGTCAGTGGAAATGAAGAGCACCTGCTGCTACTTCCTCTTTTATACCCTCCATTGGGTCCCCTGGGTCCTAAAGACTTCCCCATTACAATTGCCCCCGTTTTAAAAGGTCACCGTCCCGGTGACCACTTACTGCCAGGGCCTAAATAAATTTTGGGGCAAATCATTATGGACAAGAGAGCTCTGTGAATCGCTAGTGAGAACAGCAGTAGTCTGATTTACTGACCGTGGGAGATTAAAGGGGTTAGAATGCTTTCCTGCTGTACTTCTTTTAGGCCGCCCCTGAACTCTTCCCGAGTCCTGCTCTAAAACATTCTCCCTATTATCAATCCCACTTTCCTCTGGCTGTTCTGGAACTATGGATACAGGGTTCAAGTTGCTCGAGCCTATGCTACTAGTTTCACTAACAAGCTCGGGAACACATACCGAGGGTGGCTGATCTTTGGGTGGGTTTGGAACAAGGGCGAGTACAACTCCACCAGCCTCACTGTCATCCTCTGGTGTATCTGATGTTGACTGCCGGGGTGACTCAACTACCAGCCCTGGGTCAGAGAGAGGATATTCGTCTGGAGCAGGTGCTACAATACCTGAGGGTATTACTCTCAACTCGGCCCGATTTAAGTTCTTGTCTGGACCTGAACGATCTCTAGGGCGTATTTTGTAAACCCTGCCTTCTTTGTCCATACTCTGCACAACAACATACACCATAGGATCCCAGGCATCGTGGATCTTATGGCGGCCTAAAGGATGACTTTTCCGATAAACCAGAGTACCTGGGGAGAGAAGGGAAGTAACTGGGCTGAAAATGTTTATTTCTCCTCTCTGCAGCTTGTTGGAGTTGTTCTTTCGCATGCACATAAACTGAACTTAGACGTTGTTTATGCTCCTCTACCCACTCCTGCGCAGATCTAGACATTGGTTCCGACTGGGAAGCCCCCAGTAAGAAGTCAACGGGCAACTGGGGCTTCTGACCAAACATAAGCTCATAAGGTGAAAAACCGGTGGACTGATGTTCTGTGGTATTGTAAGCATACAATACCTGTGGCAAGTATTGCGGCCACTTTCTTTTCTTATCAGGAGGGAGCGTACGCAACAGATCATGGAGTGTTCTGTTAAATCTCTCGCATTGTCCATTGCCCTCAGGATGATATGGTGTGGTCCTGCTTTTGTCTATGCCGTACAGGTGACACAGACGTTTCAGCAAGTCTCCCTCAAAGCTCTTTCCCTGATCACTATGGATACGCTTAGGGACCCCATAGATATAAAACCATTTTTCAGTTAATACCCGTGCCACTGTACTTGCCCGTTGATCTACTGTAGGGTGTGCTTGAGAGAACTTTGAAAACACGTCAGTGACCACAAGTACATTCTCACGCCCATCACTAGACTTGTCCAAAACACTGAAATCAATGGCAATGACTTCCAGGGGTTTAGAAGCCACCAAACCCCCCCCTGAATGTGCGAACTTTTGGTTTTACAGCCTTTGCCAAGACACAACGATCGCACTCCTGACAATATTTCTCAATGTCACGTGCCATAAAGGGCCAAAAACACCTTTCTCTCACCAGGCTGGTAGTGCGTCCAATGCCTTGATGCCCATGATCATCATGTAAACTTCTCAGGACCTCTGTTTGCAAGCACTGGGGTAGCAACAGTTGAAACAAAACTTGGCCATTACCAGGTGTCTGAACTTGACGATACAAGACACCTTCCTTCAACTTGATTCTGGGCCACTGTTGCACCAACTTTTTCACTCCCTTACTTACATTACCCATTTCCTGCTTGGTAGGCAGCCTCCCTCTTTCCCAATACTGTGAAAAAGGGCCAATTACCGGGTCAGCAGCTTGAAGGGATATTAGATCAGCTTTAGGTCGGGATGGAAATGCACCTATGGCTCTACACGTAGCGGCAACAGCATTTCCCAGTTGACCTACATCTGTCTGATCTTGCACTTCCTGTGGAACCTTCAACCCTGGAAGCAGGCCAGATGGACTCTGTGGATGCAGTTGCCGTGACAATGCATCAGCGTTGCGATTGCTGGGACCTGGCCTATATTTAATCTCAAAGTTGAACACAGCTAGTTCTGAGGCCCATCGCTGCTCTACGGCTCCCAATTTAGCAGTTTGCAAATAGCTAAGGGGATTGTTATCTGTGAACACGACAAACTTATTTCCCAACAAATATTCACGGAATTTTTGAGTGACAGCCCATTTTAGTGCCAAGAATTCCAACTTTCTAGAGCTATAATTGGACATATTCCTTTCACTAGGTCGCAGGCCCCGGCTAGCAAAAGCAACTGGCCGCCTCTTTCCTTCTTGCTCCTGAGATAAAACTGCCCCTAACCCTGCCTGACTAGCATCTATCTCAAGGACAAAAGGTTTAGCAAAATCTGCATATGCCAATACTGGGGCACTAACCAGCAGCCTTTTTAGTGTTTGGAATGCATTCTCACATTCCTCACTCCAAAGGTGACACATTGCCCCACTGGCACCACTTCTACGTTTCTTCTTGGTACCTCCCAGCTCGCCCACCAGCCGGTGGAGCGGGGCAGCATACTTGGCAAAACCTTCAACAAAACGCCGATAATATGAGGCAAATCCCAAAAATGACTGTAGCTCTGTACAAGTAGTCGGTCGTGCCCACTCAGCCACTGCACTAATCTTAGAAGGGTCGGTCGCCACCCCAGAAGCCGATATCACATGCCCGAGGTATTGAACCTCTGGCTGGAAAAAGTGACACTTCTCCAGCTTCAACTTTAGATTGTGTTCTTTGAGCCGCGTTAAGACCAAGTCAAGACGCTCCAGATGCTGCTCAAAGGAGGATGAAAACACAACAATATCATCCAGGTACAATAAAAGGGACTGGAAACTTTGATCCCCAAAAATCCGCTCCATTAGCCTCTGAAAGGTGCTAGGGGCATTACAAAGCCCAAATGGCATTCGATTGAATTCGAACAGACCAAAAGGGGTACAGAAAGCAGTCTTGGCTTTGTCCTTCTCGGCCACTGGTACTTGATTATACCCACTTGCAAGGTCCAATGTAGAGAACCACTGTGCTCCCGTCAGGGCATCTAATGACTCCTCAATACGGGGTAATGGATAAGCATCTTTCCGTGTCTTGGCATTAAGCAAACGGTAATCAACACACAGCCTAATCTCTCCATTTTTCTTGAAAACCACCACAATTGGGGAAGAATAAGGGCTACTGCTTAGACGCGCTACCCCCCGATCCAACAAATCTTTAATATGGGCTTTCACTTGTTCATACTGAGAGGGTGGGAGCCTGCGATACCGCTGTCGCACTGGGGCATCATCCATTAAAGGGATCTCATGTTCCACCAATGTGGTACATCCTAAATCTCCCTCCCCATAGCTGAAAACTGAACAATACTTCTGCAAAAGTGACACTCCTTGTTGTGACTGTTCATTGGACAAGTTAGGCCATGAGAGCTCGGAAAAATCAAGGTGCGGATGCGCCTGTACAGTCACTTCGTGCATCGTTATCTGCAACGTGGGATCATCAGACTCTGCAGTAATGACAGAGTCCCCAGATGATGGAGGGTCAACCAGATGCAATTCACCTAGTTGTGTACAGGGCGGTAACCAAACATCCTCAATTCCCACATTAACCACCGGAATGTCAACAACACCCTGTTCAACAGAAAGGAGGGCCGGAGAAACCAAGATGCCCCCTGGCAGGGGATTACCTGTCGCTATGGGCTCCAGGAGCACTGATGGAAGGTTAATGTTAGCAGCAGAGGGGCAGCTAGTACGTATCCATTTCAACGAACCAGCAGGGACACAAACAGCTCGACCGTGGACTTTTGCTTTACCTAAATACCCGGATGTATTCAAAGCCTCAATGCGCTGACACTTGTGAAGTGTCTCTCTCCACGTCTTACTGGCATTTTCAAGGGCAGGAGATTCAAACAGACGAGGGCCAAACTGCTCAAAGAGTAGGTGGTAACAACGGCTAATGATATTCATCCCCAAGAGGCCAGGCACACTCTGTGGCTGCTGAACGCTCCCATCTAGAGGGTCCTCCACCACCAACACGCCCATTTTTGTCAGGGTGCCACCAAAAACAGTCACATCAAGCTCCATGTAGCCTATATAGGGGATTTTCAACCCATTAGCTGCCCTGAGGCGTAACCATTGGCATTTCTTTAAGTGCCCCACCCCCTGCGACCTGAAGTGCTTCTCAAAGAAACTCTCTCGAATAGTGGTGACCATGGACCCAGTATCCAAAAGACAGGGAACTATAACACCCCCCATTTCTATTTCCACCACTGGACAATTCCCAATTAGTCGAGAGGGATCTTCCATAACAACTTCAGCTGAGCCTATAAACCCTGTTCCTGATGCCTGGCTCTCTGCACCAGAGGGACCTAGTTTCCCGATGGCTGAGACTCAGGGCCTTGTTCCACAACCTGACTTTGTACATGTGCATCAGCATGAGACCCACCACTATTCTTTATAGCTGGATGTTTTACCCTACAGAACCTGGCAATATGACCAGCCCTACCACACCGATGGCAAATTGGCTTTCCATCTGCCTGGAAACGAAAAGGCCTAGTTGTGGGAGGGGTCAGGGGTAGTTCAGTCTGAGACGGCTGTGAAAATTGGACAGACATTTGCTTCATGAGCGTAACCAATTGAACCTGTTGTTTACGAAGGCACTCTTATCTGTAGAATGTCATCATTAGGCCCAAGGGTGACTGCATGCATCTCTGCATTAACTCCCTCTACTACCTGACAGTTCGTATCACAAGATTAGGCTCGGGACCTAGTTTTCCCTCCCTGCCTACCTACATCAGCCCACTTAAGGGCGATACTGCGTAGGGCAAGAAAGGACATGTCTGGTGTTTGAAGGACCCGCTGTTTCAGCTCTCTGCGCAGCATATCATCATGGACATGTTCAGTAAACTGGTCCCTTAGCAATATATCAGAATTTGGAATACCACCTGGTGTCTTACAGATTACAGTGTCCATTAAAGATTTAAGGGCATGAGAGTAATCTCGCAGAGATTCCCCTTCTCGCTGGGTGCGCTGGAAGAACTGTAGCTGGGCAGCTACATATGACTGAGTGCAGCTATAGTGCTCGACCAAAATATCAAAGATCTTGTCAGGAGTGTCTCTGCTGATACTCGAATGAAAACAGACCTCAGATTTAGCACTGCCATCAAGATGGTCCATCACAAACATCACTTGTGCTGCTCTTGACATAGGACGAATCTCCAGGCATCTACGTACTTCTTCAACCCACTGGTCAACAGTTAACAAGTCCACTGACAATTTACCAGTAAACCTTGGGCATTTACGCTCCCGAGGTGCATAAACGTAACACACATTTGTAGCTTCATTTATTGGGTTCATATTTGATGGCACAGTAGATGGACCTGGCACTGGATCTGGCACTAGACCAGTCACAGGAGAACGTTCCTGTAATTGGTCTCTCAACTGTTCATTTGCTGCTTTTAGCTGTTGCAGCTGCTCCAAGAGGGCCTGTACGTCGTCCATAGGGTCGGCGAAGGAGGTTTATTATCCCCGCAGCAGCCCAACCGTTGGCTTCCGCTCCGTAGAAGATGTCACTGTTTTTCCTCCTCTCCTCTAACACTTACTAAAATAAACAGGGCCACACTAAAATAAAAACCAAACACCGTAACTGATATGACCTGGATCCTGTCGGCAACGCCAATTAATGTAGCGAGCGAAAGCCACCGAGTAACCGCTAAGGGCCTCTATACTACTTGTGCAAACTTTCAGGCCCAAAGCTCTCACAGGAACGAGCCCAGAATAAACAGGACAAGAGGGTCAATATCAGTCAGATATGTTAAAATTTATTATTTTAAAAGAACACAAAGGGTTTGCAAAAGGCCTAAAACATCAAAATGGTAAAAAGGTCACTAACGACCACAAGATAGTGTTATTGGTGCAACCTGCCAGCAATGCAACTATCACCTGAGGGCTTGCTCTCCCTTGGCGGTCCCAGATGCTCGTTGCTTTAAAAGAAACAAATCCACCCCAAATAAATACGAGCCCACTTATCGCATGCACTAAGTGCTAGTTCAGGCAATAATCGGTGGCACTAAAAATCACTCTTAATAAAAACTTATTCACTGCAAATCCACACAGAGCACCTCTAAAGATCCTAATTCCCCTAAGGTAAGAGTCCCACTCAGGGATTGCACATTGCCCGACTAATATTGCACCAGCCCAGTAGAAATAAAAACAAACCCGGCATAAAAAAAAACAGTTTTAAAAGGTGACCCTACCAAAACCAAAAACACAACAACAAGGAGAAGGAGGGAAAAAAAACAGCGACAAATTCACATGTGCAGCCTGCCCTGCAGGAGGCAATACAATATAAATTAGATTATAGTGCATCAATATACTTTTTTTAATGTCAAATATATTAAGTTAACATACCTCCAACAGACAACTGTGTTTGCTGCACACCTGGCTTATCTTGGCTTATCTTGTGAAAATCACTACTAAAACATAAAATACAATAAACATCAAATACATTTCAACAAATGTAAAAAAAAAAAAAAAAACACTAAAAGAAAAACAGCCTGTACCTCGAACCTCTGCTGTAGAGGTTTACAACAACTGTTTGTGTAGCAGACAATTAAAACTTCTCAGGCTCTTCACCTACTCACACAACCATTGTTCACAGCCGCTCGTCAGTGGAAATGAAGAGCACCTGCTGCTACTTCCTCTTTTATACCCTCCATTGGGTCCCCTGGGTCCTAAAGACTTCCCCATTACATTCAGTATGTGGCCTACTTTTCTATGATGCCAGCAAGATTTATTAGAAAAGTTCAAACAAAACTTTTTTTTTAAGTGGTCTGTGGTGCCAGGAGCTTCAGTTACACCATATGACAAATAGTTAGGCCATTTTATTTGGCAAGTGTTTATTTCAGCCTAATGTCCTAATGCCAACTTTTTGTTAACTTTTGCAGATATTTGCAGCCAAGCTAGACTTCTATTTGAACAGTCTCATGTCTTTATACCTCATTTCACTTGATTCTGATCTTTATAATTCCTCAGAGACGTGCACCTTAGCCTTAGAAGTGATCCTTCTTCTCGTTTAAAAATTGGTGTATTTGGTCATAAAAGGACACTATGCTGCGCGAGCTTGACCATTTGGGCGCACCATGCTCCACTCTGACAGTCTTTTTCCTCTGTTCCATGGCAAGGTTACCTACATTGCTCCTTGTTTGCCCTCCCCTTTGAAGCACTAAAATGTGGACTGTTATTTTCCATGTGTGAAGCATTTCAAAGTTAGGGTGTACAGGGCAATCAAAGGGAGTATGTGAGCCAACTCTCCTTTCCTCTCATCTCTCTGCTCAGTGCTTAGTATAAATCTAAGAGGCGGTCGTTTTGATCAGATGCCTAAGTCCTTTCTTTCTCCTTGTTTTTTATTGGCTGGACACTGATCTACCATTGATGAGACAATGGAGATGACACCTACTCTCCCTGTTGCTGTCGTTTGATAGTAAAGTCAGGCTTTCCTGAGGAATCTGCCCTGGCAGGGCTCTCGATCCATGTCTTTGAACATGCAGAGGGTTCCCATTAGAAAGACTTGGGAGGGAAACAACTGTAGGGGGATGAGACTTTAACTTTATGAGACTCACTCCTCATCCTATTGTTTTGAGCACAGAGAGTAGCAGGGCTATAAATTTGGAACAATAGAGACGGAGCAGATGCATGGAAATCCTCAAGTCTAGAGACGCTTGAACCCTGACTTGTGGGGAAAGGATGGCAAGAATTTCTGACGTAAAGATAGATACGGGAAGGATTTCAACAGACTGCCCATCAAAGCTGACGAGAATCTCATGAATCCTCATATCATAAATTCACCCAAGAGATAAACACCATAAACCCCCTCCCTTTACGATCCTGAATTGGATAAACAGAAGAAGATGGACTGGTACTTGGTATCATTAAATAAATTCTCACTAATTTACACTTCCAGAGGTTGTCCGATAGGAGATTTATTCAATGAACCTAAAACTCATACAGCCATGAGGGTGGTTGTTTTCCTTTCCTGGTCCTTATTAGGGGTTTGTTTGTTATCATAGTAAGGTAATATTGTACATCAGGCTAATGGGACAGGAGTGGGAGCTTGCCTTGCTTTGCTACATGCCAGAAAAGTTGGAAACGTAGGTTGAAACTTCCCAAATCAATAAATCTCACATGAACCCTTTAAAAACATAGATAATATTTATTCTATTTTCTTAACTTTGTGGGGCGGGGATCGATGCAACACACACACACACACACACACACACACACACACACACACACACACACACACACATTTATGTTCACATTCACAGTTGTTGTCAATTTAGAGTCACTGTGGGAGGAAGCCAAAGAGAACCCGCATTGAAAGACCCAGTAGATTGGAATCCAGGACCCTCTTGCTGGGAAGTGTTAGAGCTCACCACAGAATCAGAATCAGAATACTTTATTGATCCCTGGGGGAAATTATTTTTTGTTACAGTGCTCCATTTTAAACCAACATTAAGACAAGACAGACAATACGTTAACTAAGAATAGTACAATATATACATATATATACATACATACATACATACATAAGTCACTTATAAATAAATATTTGGAAAAGAAACATGTGTAGCTGTAGCAGCAAACAGTGTGTTAAGTGGATGCGTTGTACAGGGAGATGGCCACAGGCAGGAATGATTTCCTGTGTCGTTCAGTGGTGCTTTTCGGTAATCTCAGTCTCTCACTGAACGAGCTCCTGTGACTGACCAACATGTCATGGAGTGGGTGGGAGGTGTTATCCAACATTGTCTTTATCTTGGACAGCATCCGCCTCTCCGACACCACCTTGAGGGAGTCCAGCTCCATCCCCACAACATTGCTGGCCTTACGGATCAGTTTATTAAGTCTGTTGGCATCTGCGACCCTCAGCCTGCTCCCCCAGCATGCAACAGCATGCAGACAACCTGCTAGAAGCTATTTTGGTATTTCAGACACTGTGAAACCTCCACTGAGTATTTATGAACTGCCACCTGCTATTAAAAAGACTGCTGTTGTGTTGTTGTTGGGGTTTTTTTCAAAAAAAGTTTCAAGTAACCTAAACATTCCTACTTTGTGTCCCTTTTTAAAAAATGCACTCAGTCTTAAGAAGTTCTCTAAACTATCTCACAAATGTGTTCAGCCCACATGTCACGTTTGACATGAGGTAAAAATGAGCGTTTGCTCCTCTTCCACTGGACACTATAATCTGTATCTACCATCAATAAACCCCTTAAGGATGGGCAAAGAACATTCTCCAAAAGAGAAAAAACAAATACTATTCACATAAAAAATACTTCTAATTAGGTCAGAGTGAAAACAACTGGTGAAAGAAGGCTCAGTTTTGTTGGTCTGGCTGCATATGATAAAAGTTATCCACCATTCTTCCCACAGCAATAATTACCATCAATAAGAAATTGATGAATACACTCCAGATGTTAAATTAAACATTCCCAGTCTCCCCTTTCGTGCAGGACCTTCCATCTAACAACCTCTCATTGTCATCCCAGTTCACAGAGATCGTAGTGCTTCCACATAGTCATAACAGAAGATCAGATGATGCTGAGACTGATAACATATGGAGCCTGATAGGTGACATCAGCACATTGGCCTTTGACTGCCTCTGTGGTCTCTACAGCAGAAGTTGGCTAGCACCTCTCTAAGCTAAGTGTTGATTGTGTAACACAGTGACAGTGGAGTCATTGTGAGGGTTGGCTTCTAAACATGAAGTACCTCTGGCTGTCAATACTACATCATATATCATCACAGTGCCTTAAGAGAAAAATGGCACATTATGTCAAAAGATTGTCTCACAAAGACTAAATTACTTATACGAACACAAAAAGGACACTGTTTGAATTCCATGTGAATTTCATTAAGCTTAATAAATTAAATTAGTGATTCACAACTAAGTGTTGGACTTTCAGTGGTTTCACAAAATAATTTTGAGATGCTCAACAAGATACAGTACTGAGCAAAAGTTTTGAGTCACTTCATTTATTTATATTTTGCCAAGTAAGCGGGAAATGGATGTGATTTACCAAAAATTTCAAACTATTATCAGTGTTAGTTCTCAGCTATGGTTTCATAAATATATTAAGTAACCTACATAATTTCCTTAGGTATTAATAAAGTATTCTGATTCTGATTAAAAATGACAAACAACTGAATGATATGAAGGTAGGTTCGTAGAGCAACTGACTCATTGTTTTACCTATAGCTCTTTAGGGTAGCTACCCTTAAAAATATTGCAAACCACTGGAATAAATCACTGTCCTAGCCATATATTTACAGTAGGCTACAAATAAAATAGGGTACTTTACCATTAATGCTTAATGTATGCATCTACTCTGCTGATTCAGTCACTTTAAGTTTACTGTACCAGTCCAGCCCCCCGAGTGAAATTTGCAGAGTCTGAAATGTGGCTTTTTTGTATTTAGAAACATGTTGATAAGGACAGAACCCTCATTGTAAAATGAGAAAACCTGCTTGGGATTCTTGACTGGAAATAGATGTTGACTTAAAACAGTTGCTGAAGGTTAGCAAAATACTTTCCCTTGAAGAGCAAAGAGAGAGGCCTGTGCATCTGACCTGAGAGGATACGGCGTCTGTGAGCATGGATTTACCTGCCCTACATTAAGTCTTTGCAGAACAGAGATGATAGTGTGTGAATGAGGTTAATGCCAAATAAAATGTTACAGACATCTCCATCGAGTCTTGGATTCAGCTGAGGAATAAGGCATTCATAGTACCTGTGCACCCGTGAAAGTTAAATGTGGCAAATGAAAAAAATTAGTGGGTATTCCTGTGGCTGATATCTGTGGCTGATATCTGTGACTGATATCTAGGGGGAGCATTGCTGGTGTAACAGTTGTTCTAACAAATGTCTAAAATCTTTGGAGCCATGCAGACAGATCAGGAACAGCTAGTACTAGTTGATTTTCAGTAAACAGACAGGTTTTTACATGCACTTTTCTACTCTACTTGAGCAATTGTGCTTTATAAAGCACCCACACCTTCATACAAGCACTTTTCTTCTATGTCTAAGTGCTTTTTGACCTTCCCACTCTCGTGAATGCATCAGGAGCAATTTGGAGTTCAGTATCTGGCCTAAAGATACTCTGGCATGAAGACTAGAGCAGCTGGAGAACAAACCACCAACCTTCCAATTAGCATATGACCCGCTCTACCTCCTGAGCCACAGCCAACAGCATTCTCAAATATACAGCTAGAAAGTAGGATTTCTAGCCTTTAAGATGACATAAGTGGCTCAGTGGCTGTATGGGCCACTGATCAAAATTCATTGTTGTTGGTTTCCAACAATATCATTTCATTGACGATTGCAATTGAGTATTTTGCAGCACTGTTGTGATGAGCCATCAAGATAACAATAGCTTTGTCAAAACAGCAGCATTCATAACCTTGGGAATGAGGATGGACTCTAGTTCCTCACACATGGAGAAGTTTAGAGATTATCCTTTGCCATAATCAAAGGCCCACTGTTCTGTCACTTCCAAGAAAAGGGAAAGAAAGAAGCAGTGAGTTAGAGATGGGAGTTAGAAGTCAGCATGAGATGAAAATAAAACAGAGATGCCAAAAAGAAAATGATAAAGACAGAGAGAAGGGTAGGAAAAGCCAAAGAAAGTAGTTTTTTCGTATCAGTTGTGAGTCGAGCTTTTAGGTGAGTTCTGCCTCAGCCAACCAAAGTATGTTTTATTTAACAGAGAATGTCTTTGCAGCTAATAAATCTTTCATGCTCTTTCGCACTCTTGTTATGATACATCAGTGTTTCCCCCTCCAGTTACAGTCAGTGTGCAGCTTTTCTGTTACCGCTAACCAAGTTAAACATAACCTTCCTGTATTCGGGTTTCTTTGGCTTCACAACATCAACTCTGTGCCCACATCCAGCAGCAGTTCCTGTACAATCTGCCGACCGCCAACAGCCAGACACACATACTGTATAGGTGCGGACCTCTGGCTTGGGCCTGAAAACTCATTTGTGTCAACCTTACCTTGGATTTATTTCAAGATAGCACTCCACGCACTGGCTCTGACCAAGAACAAGGAGCCCAAAAAGTGGAGTCCAGAGGGTTGCACCACTTGTGGGAGGTCTTCCTGGGTGTTGGATCAGCATTAGGAAATTGAATTTCCATATGTATATGTGAGGTTTGACAAGGGGCCCATAATGGGCTCACAGAAGTTCTTATTCACAGGTTCTTAGCTCCACGTGACATTTAGCTGAAGTAAACAAAACTCCTGGCATGACCAGATAATTTCAAAAAGATTACTCCTCGAGTCTCTTGCTGTTATCATCCCCTAATTCTTGAAACAGAAGGGTTCAATCTTAAAGCAATTCTCCTGCAATTTTATTCGCCTAGATCTAGTTTCCTGTCAGTGTTAAAAGCCTGCAGTTGTCTGTTGTATTTTTCTTGTCCCTTTATTCTTTGTTTCCTGCCTTCCATAGATTCTTTCCCCCCCAAGGATACCCATCATTTTTTGGCTACCGTTTTCTATTTATTTCTCACCACTTTGAAGGCAGCACTGTTTGCTGGGGCATGCTGAAACTATTGACTTGAGTATTTTTCCTGTCAGGAAAATCAGTAAAAGAAGATATTGTGATTCTGAGCAATTCAACCATTCCTTCCTGTGGGCTAGAGCCGAGCACATGTTGTGACACACATAATGTACTGTAGTCTACTCCATTATTTGCAAGCAGTTTTAGAGCAACTTTATGAGGAACATCTGGGCACTTGCTTATTCATGCAATTATCAAATCAGGTAATCATGGGGCAGCAATGCAATGAATTAAATCCTGCAAATAAAGGTCTTCCACTAATGTTCAGACTAACCATGATACAACTGTTGGCTGGGGTATATTTGAAACACCTCACCTGCTGAGATTGTGGTGCACAAACATCTCATTCTGTGGATAAAAAATGCCTTGTTGATAAGAGCCATAGCCGCTATTTATCCATAAGTTCACCTTCTGTTAAACAGAGTAGAGTAGCACAGACCCTGGAAGTCTATATAAAGAGCATGAAAGGAGAGGATAGTTGTTTTTGGCTGCATTTTTTTAAAATACAAATATGGTAAATGGCCTGTATTTGTATAGCACTTTTTACTAGTCCCTAAGGACCCCAAAGCGCTTATGAAGAGTTACAATCAATCAGGACCAAAGTCACCATGAAACTTTACTTTGAGAAGGGTAATTGTGTAAAACACTGGTGCTCTGGCTTTTTACAGTCATGATTCAAAAAAAGTAAATTTGCTGGAAACTAATTTGAGTCATAGGTTAAAACTCATTTGTTGGTCTTATTTGTGGAACACCCCAACAGCATGAAATGACCTTTTAACAACAACCCATATTTCCAAATAAGGAAATAATTTTATTGGATTTTAGGCAAGTAGTGCAGTAGTGTCTGAATTTATTACTTGTCCTTCTCTGAGCTTACTTTAGTTTTTAAGTCTGTTCCGTGTGTAACTTTCTGTGTTTTTACTTCCCTTCTTAGTTCATTTCACCGCCCTCAATGTTTTCTTGAATTCTTCTGTGCTACGTTATCCCTTCACTGCATTGTGTTTTTGAGTCTATTTCTGGATCTTCTCTTGGGTTCTACATTTGGTTTGCTCTTATTGCCAATATCAATGCCTGTAGTACACCCGTCTCCCTTCATCATCATTGCAGTATTTGGTGTTATAGTTCAAACATCTTCCTCAGCTTTGGGCCTTTTTGCTTCTGGTCTACTTTGCAGTTCTACCTCTTCCTCCCTCAAAGCAAACCTGCTGGAGAGTCTGCCTCATATTTACTTGCAAATTTGTCTGTCTTACCCCACCCGCTAAACACTTCAGAATGTTCCTAAACGACTAAAGTACTGGAAAACCTAAGGAAAGAGAGAACTATGGATTCCTATTACGCTCCAAACAGGAATCCACAACCACCTGAAAACCTGCATTCAAGTCACGAAACCCCATAATAGAGACTGACCTGAATCCCTGTTGAATATCTTACCTGCAAATATTCTTTGGCCTTCTTCTCCATATTGTTCATTAAAGCCACTGCACCTTAAATCACTGTCCTGCAAGTCTGTTGTCCTTGTCAAGTCAGTTGTTAAGGTTACCCTTGACAACTGACTTTTGTAAATATCTAAGTTTACATTAAAAATCCTTTTATATCACTACTTGGCTTCAATCCCTTAGTCCATAAGTTTTAGTTGCCATCTTTCTCCAAACTTACTGTCTTGCATGTCATTGAACTCTATAAAATGATTCACAAAATGTGGCTGAAGAGGTTTGCTATTTATGCACAATTACATAATTTCACATAATTATGGAAGCACGGTGATTTATTAGAAATCTATTAAAATAAATAAGTCAGTGGTTATGTCAAATGTAAGAAGTTAATGCGCCTTTCATTGCTTTGGCTATACACTACTTGTTAAACTCAATGCTGGTGGAAAATGTGCATCCGTAGCTGAAAGTTAAATTAATTTAAAAATGAGAAACTTAACTGAAGCCTTAAATCTGTCTAGAGAAAGAGAGAAACCTGGTCATGTGCCATCCCCATTGAAAGCACATCATCAAGACTGTTGATTCAAAATGCCTGACTGAGTTTTTTCAGTGACAAAGCCCACCTACCTCTAGATGGTCAAGAGTTTTTGTTCCAGTGCAGCCTGGAAAATCTGTCTTTGAAGCCAGAAATCGTATGCTCTGGTAAAACGATTGCTGAGTCCCTAATATTGATCAACAACCCCATTACCATCCACAAAAATGTATAATCCTCATTTTGAATTATGTCTCCCTCAAATTATAATTTTGTGAGTCAAATCCCTGTTATGGCACATACAGTCATGTAAATTGAAAATAATCTGTGTATGTAAAAAGGCAATCAAATTAGCAGAGTAAATGAAAAGCAAATTGCTAAATATTCTGAAATGTATTGAACTTCTTCTTATAAAGATCTACTTACTAAAGAAGATTTACTGCTCACAAATAATGACTTCATGCAAGTTTGACTTTGCCAAATGAAATCAATCAAAATCATTTCAGGACTGGTTTTTGAAGCTGCTCTGATGAAGATGCATTGACCTCTAGGGGATGATTCAGAGAGAAGAGAAGGATTACTCACCTCCAGTGACAGATGACTGCCTGGCAGGAACAGCGTTCACTCAGCCAACAGAATGTCCTCCTTCTACTTAGTCTGAGAGACAGACTTAAATCTCATCCCCTTGAACACAGGCCTTAAAATACTTTTGGTCGTTAGTTGAGTTAGATAATAACAAGAAGAAGGAAGGGGGAGAGTTTTTTGTTTTTCTATTTTCTCACGGCACATATAACAACAGCTTATTTGTGTTTTTCATTGATTTAAATGATCAAGTTAATAACAGTTTTTGGCAGGTGACCTGAGGTCACCTTGGATCCATGGATTGGTTGGTGCTAATGTTAATACTTTCTTTGGAGACTCTGAATGCATTAATAAACCCGATGACTACACACAAACATAACTAAGACTATAGCTGCAGGCCTCAGCATAATAAAAAAGACATCATGTTCTTTAGTAGGTGATCTATGATAAAGAAAAGGACGGAGCTTCCCTGTTTCCCTTCCTTAAAAATGACTAGTCAGTCTCCCTTCCACTGAGACCATTTCTGATGAGGCTTCAATGAACAGTAGCTGGATAAACTGATGTATGCCAGATGTATCTGTGAGGTCCTGAATCAGGTCCTTGCTAAATTTTTTCCTATTTCTTGAGGGCAGGACTTTCAGATACTGTTTATCTGCACGGTAGACCATATTTAAAACACATATTTGTCAGAATTTAGATGTGATTCTCAGTAAAATAAAGTTAGTTGTGTCTTCTTTATTTTTAAAAGCAACAAATAAATACTTTTTATACCATTTTTTTTAAGAAGCCGATGGACGGTGATGAACTGATTGAGTGTTGTTCGTCTCTTAACAGCACCTGGAGCTGAACATACAGTAGGTGCCCCTGTATCCTGAAGTGAAGGGAATGCAGGTCCAGTGTGGTGGGATGTTGAACCTACCGTCCTCCACCTATTTCCACTGATGGGTAGCGCGTCTCCTCTGCAGGTGTGCATCAGCCTCATAAAGAAATGCCTGTGTGCGTCATGTTTGCCCTCTGCCCGTTTCATCATCAAGGTATCATGATGAGAAAATAAGCGCTTTGGGGGGAATAGCGGCTGGCCTTCTAGGTTTACCAATTTATGAAGCAGCTTTCATGAGCACGGGGGCCCCCGCTGCAGTTCCTGTGGAACACATGGCTATCTGTTTGCAAAGGGTGCATACATGGTCAAACCAACCTGGCTTGCTGCCCCATGTCCGTGTGCTCCCCCTTGTAACCTCTTATACATACCGCAAACTGCACATTTGCTCTTTTTTGGTCTCTCATGCCGCCTCACAGCTATACAATCCCTTTAATTCCCTCATGCCCAATCTTTCGTCTCCCTTCACCCTCACTTGGAATGTTTTTACACAGAGTGAAAATAAACCGCCGTATACCAACGCCCGACACTCAAATCTCCTCCATTTAGAGTGTGCTTCAAAGGCATTACGGATGAAGAGGAGAGTGCACAGCAGTCTGTATGCAATTGTAAACTTGGCTGCCTTGGAAATGTTTACCTGGACATCCAGTGTCATACTTTCCATGGGTGTTGGCGTTCCTCTCAAAGCACCTATAGAATGGCGCTTTTGTAAGTGAAAGTTCAGCACTTGGTGGACCTTCCTGGCCCCCTTTGGATAGCCTCTTGAGCAAATGCTTCATCATATCCCCGCATGAGAGAAATCGTGCCTGCCAAGACCCCTAAAATCAACACCATGCTAATCATCCCTGCAGTTATTTTCACTAAATCCTGGGGAAATGTGTTTTTAAATCATGTTAATCCACTCCTTCCTTGCGCATGTGTTTTTATGTGTTAAATTAAGAGGAAGTGCATTTCGATTGCATTTACCTGCTTAGGCCTTTCGCTGTAGATTTGCTTTGGCACTCACCAAGCAGGCCATTTCTTTTTACAGGACCAGCTTTCATATGTTACATAATTAAACGGGAGATGAAGGAGCGAAAGTATAGTCTGAAATGGAAACAGGGTTTATCATTGCCAAAATAATTTCCACACTATATCCATTGAGTTTAAGTCACAAACAGTTCCAGGGGGGTTTTAGTATTTTTGTCACAAGCCTTTGGCTGCACCACTCTGTGGTTCACTTTGGATCCATTCTCATCTCTGTTCTGCTTCCAGTTCTTGGAATGGCATATATAAGTGTAAAATAGAAATGTAAATTAGCAATATTTTTGTTTTATATCTATATATTTCCAAAATGTAATGAAATTTGACAAGCAAACTGTGTGAAGCCTTTCTGCTTTGAGTTTGCAGCAGATGTCATGAGATATCCCGTAAAGATATTCTGTTTAGGTTTTTTGCCATGGATTTATTACTGCAAAGAAAACAGGCAAAATGAAATGCAATCACTGTGTAGTCATCAAAGGATAAAATTATTAAAAAGTCATAATTAAAGGAAACTGTTATGACAACATTCGTATATTATAACCTTTAAAAGGTTGGCAAATGAGCTAGCAGTATTACACAATCAGTAAAGAGCACCATTCTTTATAGCTGTGGTTTGGTCCCTAACATTTCCTGAAGAAATATCTGGTTATTGAAAGCCAAACGTTCCACTACTGGGTAGTTGCTATCTTTTTCTGCCAGCTCTAATGTTGGATACACATGGTGCTATATAGTCACTAGTGCACTTGCAATATCCACTATTACAGCACAAAGGAAGTAACATACAGTTGTGGAAAAGAAAGTTTTCACCGGACTCTATGCAATCCTGTGAAGAACTAAGTACACTCCACCTGCTTCCATAGGAATTAAGAGGCAAAGTAGCAGCCAGGTGCTGATGATCAAATGTAATGGATTTATTGATCATCAGCAAGTGTGAGAAGCTTCTATGATAGCTGAAGTTTTGGTAGTTTGCTTTTTTGGACCATTCAAGTTTGTGTTAACACAGTCTTTCCCGAGTGGACCTCCCAGAAAATTTACCTCATAACGTGGCCAAATTACATAATGCAAAAAAGAAGTCGATCATGAACTCCTCCGTATAGCAAGGCAGAGTCATGTATGAGGCCATCTGTCCAACAGCTAAGGCTTGACCCAAACTAGGTCAGGCAATGACAGCAGAAAATCAACAAAAGAAGAGCTGACAAAGAAAAAAATGTCAAAGTGTTGCAATTTCCCAGTGAAACTCCATTCCTCAACCCCATTGACATGCTGTTGGAAGTGTTGTATACAAATAAATGTCCACAAACCTCAATAAACATAAGCAATGCTGTAAAAAGAAAAAGTGGGTCAAAATTCCTCCACTGTGTTGTGAGAAACTGATAAAGTCACACAGCAAACTATTAATTGGTAAATGGCCTGTGCTTTTCTAGTCCTAAGGACCCCAAAGCGCTTCACACTACATTCAGTCATTCACACACTGGTGATGGCAAGCTACGTTGTAGCCACAGCTGCCCTGGGGCGCACTGACAGAGGCGAGGCTGCCGGACACTGGCGCCACTGGTGGCCCTCTGACCACCACCAGTAGGCAAACATGGGGTTAGTATCTTGCCCAAGGATATTTGGCATGCAGCCAGGAGGCAGCCTGGGATTGAACCACCGACCTTCTGATTAGTGGCTGACCTGCTCTGCCACCTGAGCTACAGCCATCCCACAGACACTTACTTCAAATTATTCCTTCTCGGCCTAAAACAGCTGGGATAGACTCCAACCCCCCATGACCCTGACTTGGATAAGCAGAAGCGAATGGATGGAGAAAAGATATTCCTGCAAAAAGGTGGTTCTACATGCTATTAAATCATGGGATATACTTCATGGAGTCCTTTGAAAACTTTCATTTTCAGATGACTGTAAACCTAAAGGAATGTTGTCTTGAGGCAAGCTGTTGTTATTACAAGAAACTGAAAAAATATTGAGACAAAAATATCAGACCTAAAGTCCTTCAGTTGAGACATTTTCTCCCTCGACACACCAAAATTTGTAATCTAGATCCAAATCAAAAGAAAAAAGAATAAAGGAAAGAAGGAATATGATTAATAAATCACTATTTTTCTCTAAAGCTTCCTGTCAACAGGTGAAAAATTACAGTTAGAACACAGACAAAAGGAAAAACAGCGAAAAAAGAGTCCATATTAATTTAACAAATGGACCTATCCTTGCAACAGCACAGGCAGTACAGAAAACAACCTTCTCACAGAACAATAGTGCAGCTGTAGCACAGAAACACAGATCCAGCTCCTAGCAGAGACCTAAGCATTCAGAAGTGTGGTAATATTTCATTAGAATTGATGTTCACATTGTTTATGGCCACAAGTACAACTTGTGCAAGTCTTTTGCACATTTGGCAAATATTGAGCATACCATGACACTCTCTATTAAAGTGAGGGTGTGCCTGAATGAAGCTGTGAGGAACACAAATGCACAAATGATACATGTTTGTATGACAGAATGCCATAATTTTAACAGATTGATGAAGCCATTAGTTTTATGTATCTAATGTCTGAAAAGGCCTTCGGGTCAGTTTGCCATTGAGCAGTAGTACGATAGACCCAGAGCCCATCAGATAACATGTCCTAGGACATTCCTGAGTGGCGGGCCCCCTCCTCCAGTGCCCAAGTACAAAGTGCTGGGGAAATAGCGACCACTGGAATGCTGGGATTTGATTGATCCAATGGATGACCAGACTAAACCTACAGAAGCTGCTCTGGCCTTTAGTCCAGTTAGTACTCCTCTCCAGACAAACAGGAACTGCTCGAGCTAATATTGTGAGAGATTAATTGTTCTGTGTTGTCAGCACCATCTGAGTTCAAATGCTTTTTGCTTTTATTTCACCAATGGAAATTTCATGAATGTGTTCTGATTCATTCTTTGTATGCTGTACATCCCAGTCACTGGGCACTCAAACAAAACAATGAAGTCCATTGTTCTGGATCTTCTCTTGTTTTGGTTTGTTGACAGTCTGACTGCAGCATTCTTCATGTGTACATCCACGGCTATTATCCATGCTTACTCTTACAGTTCACCCACTGCTCTTGCTATCTTTGCATTGATTTGAGACAGTACACTGTTGTTTGTTCTGGAAAGGAAAAATTTAATATGAGGAATATAGTGGAGGTCAGCCAACAAGCGTAACACAAAGGTTTAAATGTTACAGACATCTATGTTGGTATAAAATGTACTAGCTGTTAGTAACACAATGTATGTTACCTTACCTCAACTGTAATGTAATGAGTAGCCCAGCGAATATTTTGGCTGATATTGGCTATTTGCTGATACATCAGAAGCCTTTCAGCGGTTTTTAAAATAGTTATAAAAACTCAATCTTTTTTTCCTCTTTGGGAACACAAATTGTTACCTTTTCTTTCTGGACAATGAAGAAATGATGGAAACCGAAATTATGGAAAACCTGTTACATATATATAATTTGAGCTTGCATATGAGGTATGAGGTGGCATGAACATCTAGGCAACTCACTCACTCCCGTCCCCATGTAACGTTTTTCATCCCTTTTAATCAAAATGTATAAGAGCAGACTGTTGAAAGTCAGGAATATTTTCAACAGTCTGCTCTATGTTATGTTCAGGAATATTAAATAATGATGGGAAATTTGTGTCGATAACCACAAAAAAAAAAAAAGTCCATTAACACGAATCAATAGATTAAAGGTCATGAATGCATCACAAACTGCAATGAGAATGGTTTGGGCATCTATAATGGCAGATAAATGAACATTTAAAAGGTGAAGAAGAGATGGGTGAAACATGCTTCAACCACAGTTAATTGTGCTGATCTGAGTTTTTCCACCAACATCTTAGTAAGGACTAAATAAGTAAACACAACAAATAATAGCAAAATACTTCTATGTATATAAGCTGATATATCGGTTTTCTCAAAAATCTTATATTGGTCAGACTCTAGAGTAGTCTTATAAATTAGTGACAGGTGGTCTAATAAATTAATTATACACTGTATTATTCTTGTCATTGTTCTGATTAGGTGAGTATGAATCATCTTCTATTCCACATATGCTAACAGTTAAAATAACTACATACTGATAAAATGTGTTAATGATTCTCTTTAGACCACCCAACTCCGAAATTTATTTAAGAGCTTAAACAAATTCATAAGTCAAGTCAAGTCAACTTTATTTGTCAATTCTGCCACATGTACAGGACATACACAGAATAGAAATTGCGTTACTCTCAAACCCTAGTGATTAGAAAAATGCAAATAAAATAATTAAAAAGTAAAAATTTAAATAAATACA
Organism: Astatotilapia calliptera; assembly: GCF_964374335.1. NCBI lineage: Eukaryota > Metazoa > Chordata > Actinopteri > Cichliformes > Cichlidae > Astatotilapia > Astatotilapia calliptera. Next base: position 17,644,735 of record NC_137436.1, read on the forward strand.
ATACAATTTTACGTATAACAAAAAAAAAGCTATGCAATATACAATATACAATATTCAAGTAAGAAGGCATAGTGGTGCAAAATAGGCAAATAGTGCAAATGGGGATTTAGTAGTGTACGGTAAGAGATAGTGTAACAACAAAGAATAACACCACCGCATCCTCACAGCGGGTTCTAGTGTCTGCTCATATTACATCTTTCATGTCCCTGACAATCGAACCACCAGACACTAGAACTTTCAAACTGTATAAGATTCCATGGGCTCATTACGATTATGTAATAAGCAATAACAGCTAACATTTCAATGAAAATGACAGGAGGTGTCGTTAACAGCCGCCTCAGACTTCACCATATGTCATTGTCCCCACATATGGGCTCAGAAATATTATGTTAGCGTTTAGATGGAATACATTTCTCCATAAAAGAACAGCGGACACTTTCTCACTGACCTCCATGTTACCGTTAAACTTAGATGTCTGCACAGTGCCTGGACCCTTCCTCTGTCTGGATCACCGGGTTCATGCCATGTCTGGCGGTCTGGCCTTTCGGTCTCCCTTGAGTCTAAAAGCTTACAGACTGCATAGTGGTATCTTTGTGATAGTTGGATAAATGAACAGGCTGATACTGTACTATACTGGACATCTTGCAGTTGCAGTTCTGTCTCGCATGAAATTCTCTTTATTTTCTCTTTGCTTGAGCAAACAGCAAAGATTGAGGGAAACGGGACAACACTGGGAGAAAAATTTTTAAAAATTCCCATCAAACTGTAGAAACACAGAATTTGTGTGAAAGCAATGTAGCTGTAAGAAATTATTGATGTGTTCTCCAGCTGTTACAGACCCAATGGAGATGATGGACAAGTTTGATGTTTTTTCCCATAATATTTACTGGAAAATCTTTAATTACTCTGCCAACCTGGGTGTAAATATTAGTTTAAACACATGCATTCCACAAATTATCCTCTGCATGTGAGCTCAGCAACAAATACTCTTGTCATTTGTCTAGCACATCTACAGATTAAAAAAAACAAACATTATTTACACCAAAGCTGTGGTTCAACCTCAGGCAACTGATTTTGTGATCCAGTCTGTGGCTAAGGTCTGTATTGGGTTCATTTTAGCAGTTATCAGATCCATCATTCATGAAGACATGAATGAAGTCTTTAAATGTTTGTGAAAATGGAGAATAATAATGAAATAACATAATCACACAGCTTTTTCTGTCTGACTAAAAGTTCAATCCCACACGATATTTTATTTCAAATGATGTCAAAGAGAAAGATTATGTTTGAGAGGCTTACAGGCGTTGCTTTAAACAGTCACTCAGCAGCTACTTAAACTTTCAGTGATTCGTTTTATATCAAAATGACTTGTTCAATAATTGTTTTAGCAAAAATTACACACTTTAGGGCCCTAAACTATGCTGCCCTAAATAGGAATAAATGCAGAAAAACTATTGAGAATCAAATGAACCCTAAAACCCTAAAACATTTTAAATTGATTAACAAAAAAGTGAGTCACTTGATTCAGCATACTGAATCATGCACCCAGACATTTTTGCATTTCAAAGCAAATTGAGCAGGGAACAGTACATACTGGATGAGGTTTTGGTTTTTAGAAGTCCCAGAAAACTTCTGCGTGCAGACACGTTTTGCATTTACGAAAATGCAGATGTTTCTTATTGTAGACCTTTCCAACAAAACGCAGAACACTCCACAGTGTTCTTCAGGTTGACACAATAAAGGCCAAGAATGCTTGTCATGTCACAAACTTTGAGACTTTTGTTATGAAGCGAATGCATATTGGGTAGCAGCTGGTAATAAGACTTTAATGCTGTACATGAGACTTTGTGAAAACCCTTCTGGAGTGGCTTATTTTCTTTGCTTAGCAATAAACCAAAAACACTGGTACATATAAGTAATTGATTATGTTCTTTATCAAGGCTATTTTAAATCCAGGAAGCAGATCTTGCTTTATTTTATCAGGCCCAGATTGGGTTGGGCAGGTGTGAATCCACCTATTGGTGCACTCCTAGGTTCCTGCTCTTTGGCAAAGGCACCTGTTTCTCATCAACCTCATCAACAGTCTGTACTTTAGGACCAGCTTTGGCACCCATTCTCTGCCAGATTGTCTGCCCCTCTTGTGTGGTAATCAGGCTCTCATATAACTCTCCTGCATTTCTGTAGACGCTTGGTGCTAATATCCTTGTCTCTCCGTTTTTAGTGTTTTCCTGCATGGCCAAAAAGTGGAGCTATCACCAGTACGACCTCCCTGTTCATACTATTGGATTCCTCCTCTGGAGTACTTGCCCTACAATCTCTCCACCCTCAAACACCCTTGTCTTCAGTGACAAAGCAAACTAGTGGCTCCCCCCATTAAGTATCTTTCTCAAAATGACCTACCCTCCTCAGAAACTCCTGCACATACTGGAAACTCTCAGTGGAGTCTCTATTAATGACTTTTCTTGGACTAATCCCGCATTCCTCTCTCCCAAAGAGGGTGCTCACAGTGACCAGATCTGTCTTTCGAAGTTCCAGTCATCGGCGTAACTTTGTGCTGAACACTGGGGGGGGGGGGGGTCAAGATCTCTGTCTAAATAAATAAATACATCATGCAAGATAATTCATAATTTTGTTGGGGGGGTTATATTGGCTGGGTCTGATTATTGGGGGGTCATAACCCCTCTAACCCCCTGGAAATTACGCCCCTGGCTCCAGTTGTACCAGTCCTTAACTGTGCAGGTTTCCTGTGCAAAATAAACAGTGTGTTTGGGGGTTTTGCATTTGAGTCCACCTGTCATTATCATCTTCAAAGCCCATAATAGTACCAACTCTAGCATCTTAATGAGACCAGTTGACTCTACAGTTAAGAGCTCTCTATTTTACTTCACAAGATTAAATAAAGTAAACAATGTAGAGTACACAGGCTTTACACGGGTGGAAGTTAGCATAGTATTGCAAATTGCTTCATGGTATCTTAGCAGTGAAATAGTAAAGTAGTCATGGATTGCCAGCAACTACATTTTCCACATAAATGCAGATAAAATAAAATGTGAATGGGTTTTACTATATGAATACATAAAACTGCAGGTTGTCCAAGTGGATCATTGCAAAAGCTAAATACATGCATTCTGTTAGCACCAACATCTGAAACTTTTACAGTACAATTTAACCTGGAAATCATCTGTGTGTAAAAGAGGACAGAGCTCTGCTTTCTCCTCAGCCCAAACATCCGTCTTCAGCAGTGACATCTGGCCCTCAGGAATCAACAGCCGCTTTGTAGGGGAGCGTGCAGCAGAAATACTCTTTTTGAGTTTTGATTTGATTTATAGCAGCCTACACGTCAGTGCAGAGGTAGGTGTTCCAGACTATACCAGCACTTTGTGCTGAAACATGTTGAAGTTTAGAACTACCTGAAGTTAAATCATTAAAGCATTTTGCTTCCTCACCTCCTTGTTACAGACCTAAGAGACATTAATGAGTTAACTTGATTTAATTTAAAATAGATTAACTGTTAAGTGAAGTTGGTAACAGAAATCACATTATTCACTATAGTGAACTGAGGCTTACACCAAACTGAAGACAGAGATCTAAGACATCATCTAAGAGCATAACTGTTTTTATGTTTATGTACCTAAGGAGTGTAAGACATCTACTCATTTTTTGTATGTACTAATTGGTAAGATAGTATAAGTTAGGAGTTTATAAGCTGGTGACCAACCTGTTCTTGTTATTTCTGTTAACTGCTAATATTATTACATTTCAACTAGAGTTGACACTTAAGCAGAAAAAAACTAGATATAAAATGGAGACTCCACTGTAAAGTATTTGCAAATTATTTTAATATTACTTCAAATAACTATGAATCAGCCATGGCTCATATGAAACTGACGGTAAAATGTGGTCAAAGTTTTAAACTTTCTGCTCCTTCTATACCCTTAAAATTATGAAAGGAAAATTTGTGTAATAATTTTTTCTCATCTAATTTATGATGCGACTTTGGTTCAAAGAGACAGCAATAGTACCAAAAAAGTACTTTAACACTTCATGGATTCCATCAGGTTACATGTTCTTTAACATGTCTGACATAAAACTCAGACACAAGGAGCTGCGTGAAATATCTTTTAATAAAGAATGTGGGATTGTATACAGCGCTTGTGAACGTAAAACAGTAACTATGTACACAATGTTGAATTAACAACATCTATTTACGAGAGACTAATGAATGGGACAGGGCTATGTACAATACAACTATGAGCAGTGCGGGTACTTGGAGCGATAGTAACATACACTATGAATTCACTATGGACAATACACTATGAACAGGGGAATGATGATTATTACATGAAACACAGACGATACTATGACAGACGATTACTCCTGAGTTTGGGCTAGCAGCGGTGGCTAACATAGGTGACCTGAGGCTTAAACTGTGACATTCAGAGCTGGAAGCTGAACATGGGCTGCTGTCTGGGGACAGGCAGTGAGTGACAGTCACTGCCAGTGATGGTGAAACAGAGGAGAGTGGTGTCAGTGTGGAAGTTTTAAATGTGTTGCGGACAAATTATTTGTATTTTTGGTCATGTTTTTATATGAGTATTCAAAAATTGTGAAATCTGTGGCATTATGAAAAAGCATAACAAATCCCCTTCAGTCGGACCATTCAGAAGTGGTAGTGCCGAAATATGACTATTTATGAATCAAAGTAAACAAAAATAAATCAGAAAAAAGTCAAATAAAGATGACATTTATTTTTTCATGATGTTCCATTGGCCTCCATCAGGAGGAAAAACTGTGGAGAACACATAAAGTCCTTTGTGATTAGAATCAGTCTGGTATTTAAGCAAACTGCTGTTAGTCAGGCACAATAAGCTTCTTGGTCAAAGTGAATTTATTATTTCCATATAATCCAAAGGGGGGGTTTCACCTCTTAAACCAAAATGAAGACACTTAAAGGAGACAATCCCACCCTTGTGGTGTAGTACCATTCCAGTCCTCCACATCCACTTCCTGCAGCTGGTGTGAACAGAATATGAATTAGATTCTGTAGTCGTGAGGATGTCTGTTTCAGATTCGGTTCAGCAGCACCGTTACTGTGGCACATACCTCTCTGCTGTATTTACTGACTGGTACATGGCTGGTGAACAAACTAAAACATTTGTAATACTGCCCTTCTTTTACCACTCAAGCCTGTGTGAACTCTGGATGACCATATCTAAAAATCTGGTGCTCAAATATAGAGGAATGTATACCCTTTTTTTCTTTGACATTGAAGTTAATTAAACTTTGTTAAACATGTTTTGATGCTTTATATGGAACATGGTAAATTCTGTGTAATATTGCATTTACAGTTCACTGGGTCAAAACTTGCACTATGTGGCAGAAAGCATATGCATATAACTCTTTCTCCTTTTTATCACAGCAGAAGAAGCAGTGTAAGGAATAACTGCCGTGTCTGTGTGTCCTGGATGCTGCAACGCCCTCGCTAGTCTATAAAGAGACCCTCCGTGATTTGTTCATTCGCACACTCACACCATGTCACTATTTGGCAAACATCCCTCCGACTGCCACAGCCACAGGCCTGCCTCACAGATCTCCTCTTTACAAACATGTTGACTTTGCCCACTTCATTTGGAAGCGGGGAAAAGAGAACAGTGGGCCAGGCCTCCTGAGAGTATGGCGCAACTCAGCCAAAGGCCACAGTGAGGCAGGCTGAAGGCCGCCCTCTGTTCCCTGAACCCCCTCTGTCTCACTGGAGTGGCACTCAGAGACAGTTTATAAAAGAGAAAGAGAAGGAATTTATTGGAAAAAAGGGTTCACTAGACTTTCCAAGTGATGTGCTGTTACTTTAACGGCAGCTTTTCTTCATAAATGATTCGCACGTTAATTTATTAACTAAAAAGACGTATTAAACCTGCCTTTATTGATTCTCATTGTCCACTTTGAATCTCTGTAACAAGGTGGATGACCGTATATTATACAGTTGTTGAGATGAACATAGTTATTCATGCTTATTTATTGTGTACTCATTCCCAATGAAAACATCCGGCTCTTTGTCTGCCAGCCTTGTCTGCAGAGTGATACTGGTCATATAGTGAGCAGTCATTACATTAAAGCTTTTTTTCTTTTAAAAGATAATAACAGGGCCATAAAAGCAAAACAGACAAGTACAACTTCACTATACTAACAGCTGGGAAAACATCTCGATAAATTGCATCCATCAAACTGCTAAATACACTGAGAAAACACTCAAATGTCAGTATGTTTTCCACAATTAGCAGTGAAGCAAGTCAGTTAGGTGGACCCAAATAAAACGTCTATAAGTTTACTTGTAGGAATCTCAGATCAGCTGAAGCAGTGAGCTTTTGATATGTATACAGGGATTTCTCCGTGGTCCATTAAAAGATCAAGGTGAGCATAATCTGCTGATATTCAAAATTTTAGTCCTCAATTAGCATTGAACTAACATTTCAGGTTCCTAGACATCACCATGAGTTTTTGTATAGTTCCCTGTTTTACGTGTCTGGAGTCAACATGTGGATATATCATGTGTTGGTGCCTGCTCAAATATCTTGTGAATTTTTCTGTTGTTTTCCTTGTTCAGCTTGTTGTGATGTCTGCATGATAGGATTCAAATGAGAATTCAAATTCAAATTCAAATGAGCTCATCAAAACAGTAGTGTAAAAAGTCATGATATACCTAAATCATTAATGTTCTTTAAATATTAAAGCCTTTGTACAAAAGATTCCCAAAATTTGTAAATCTTCAGTGTTTTGGACTCTCTTTAAAACAGTACTAAAGAAACTTTAAAAACTGTGGGGTCACTCATCCACACATTTTTTACATTTTATTCAGCTGCAACTTTTCCAGTTTTTTCAGCACTTCTTTTTTTTTGTATGGATCAGTCCCATTTGTTTTTCTATTCTCTCAGACATCCTCTAAGCTGACCACCTCCAGTGTCTGTTTTCAATGCTCCAGGGGTTGAGTGAATAAATGACATGTACACACTAACACACACTGGTGGTCTGTGTGTTTGGAGCTGTAAATTTAGAGAGTAAAGATGAGTAAAGTGAGTGGTCTTTGGTATGTCTACACAGGACCAGCTGGCTTTTCTCTGTTATGCAACATTGGTCTGCACTTTACTGTACCCTGGGGTCTACTCAGCCTTTTATCGAGAATGTAAACCATAATGTTGAATATACAGCACACACTCTATTAACTAAGCCCATGCACACACCTCTGTGTTAAATGTTGTTGCTGTTATAATGCAAAATATTTTACAGTGAGAAGTGTGACCAAACTAACAACTAATTGCTGTTTGTCTAAAACCAGATGAAGTATTATTTTATGGAAGAAATATAGTATCATCAGAATTCAAGTATTTTTAGACATTGAATTTATGACACTGAATTTTTATCCTCCAAATTTCCAGCAGTACTGTTCTGCTGGAATTCTGATTAAGAAATCCATGCAAACAGATTCATAAACCGAAAGAATATTATTTTACAGGATTAATGATCATATCAGCCGCTGGCTGATCACAAACCCTGAGGGTGTATACGAGAAGCAGAAGAAGCAGAGGGAATATCCCGTTTAAGTTTAGATAGTATTTGTAAAGATATTGACCATATCCTTTTCTGAAAGTGTGGATATAATGGATGGGGTAAGGTACTGACATGCTACAACTTTATAGTTGTTAAATTCTGGCTACAAGTATACATACCCATCTTGTACATGTTTTTTTTTTTTGTTTATTATTATTATTATTATTATTATTATTATTATTATTATTGTTATTATCCTACCCAATTATGTGTTTCTTTTAATCAGAGTATGCTGTTTTAATGACTTTACAATATAATTTACATTGTGTTCCTTACATTTTCCCTAATTGTATGTTATATTAATCCTATATTTCCATCCATCCATCTTCATCCGCTTTATCCGAGGCCGGGTCGCGGGGGCAGCAGCCTAAGCAAAGAGGCCCAGACCTCCCTCTCCCCAGCCACCTCCTCCAGTTTATCCGGGGGAACACCAAGGCGTTCCCAGGCCAGCCGAGAGATATAATCTCTCCAGCGTGTCCTGGGTCTGCCCCGGGGCCTCCTCCCGGTGGGACATGCCTGGAACACCTCACCCAGGAGGCGCCCAGGGGGCATCCTTGTCAGATGCCCGAACCACCTCAGCTGGCTCCTTTCGATGTGGAGCAGCAGCTGCTCTACTCTGAGCCCCTCCCGGATGGCCGACCTTCTCACCCTATCTCTAAGGGAGAGGCCAGCCACCCTTCGGAGGAAGCTCATTTCTGCCGCTTGTATCCGCGATCTCATTCTTTCGGTCACTACCCACAGCTCGTGGCCATAGGTGAGGGTAGGGATGTAGATCGACCGGTAAATTGAGAGCTTCGCTTTTACACTCAGCTCCCTCTTCACCACGACGGACCGGTGCAGCGTCCGCATTACTGCAGCCGCAGCCCCAATCCGTCTGTCGATCTCCGGCTCCCTTCTCCCATCACTCGCGAACAAGACCCCGAGATACTTGAACTCCTCCACTTGGGGCAGGAACTCATCCCCGACTCATCCTATATTTCCGTTTTTATATTTCTAATGTTTGCCTTGTTTTCTTCACTGTCTAGTCTGCCTCTGTCTTGCCTGTATGGATGCATTTACACCGAAATGTCCCCAACAAAGGATGTTTTAATTCACCACTATTCCAGTGAAACACGAGTCTCCCATCTTCCTGCTACCAGTCTGGAGTTTTTGTTCACCAAAGCACACACCAACTTCATACTGACGGACAGATCACTGCCCTTTTGCCGCCTTGTCTGACCGTGTTTTGTGGCTGTGGTTCACTTCACCTCACTCTTCCCCATTCTTGTCATTAAATCAGGCCGTTCTGCAACCATGGCAGCCATTCACTCTATGGCTTTATTCATGGTGTATTTTACCCCTTCACCAAAGGCCGTTCTCGTTTCCAACATTATATTTGCAGTGTTCGTCTATCTATCAATATCTGCGGAGTATTTTTTTTAACGAGTATCCCATTTTCTAAAGCACAGCATGTAAAGGGTAGCTCGGTTAGCAGGATGCTAGCATGTAGCGCTTAGTGAGACACGCCTCAGACGAGTTGAGCAAAGACCCCGTCTGTGTACTTTATACGTGAGCAACGGATTTAAATAAAATTAAGGTTTCAAAAGACAAACTTGAAGATAAAAAAATATATATACTCACCGGAGAGCCGCCAGGGTTTTCCGCTGCCATCTTGGCGCTCCTAAATTCAAAACTGCTTCTGCAGACAGGCATGGGAGGCGTGGAAATTGTCTTTGAGTTAGTCAAACGTTTTCCTTAGTTCGAGTAGATGATAAAAAAAAAAATTTTTTAAAAATGGGATTTTAAGTAGGACTGGGCGTTCTGTAATGATCTCTATTTAGGAGAAAAACTTAATCTCTCACCTTTAAACAGCTCTCTTTTAGGAGACACACTGCTGGCTAACGGTGTCATGTGATCAAACAGCGTAATTTAATTGGCTGAGAGCCACTCGACTCGATCTGGTGCTGATTGCTCTGGCTTGGGTCATTAAAGTTCATCACTTTTGCAGTTGAATTTTTGCAGGTGAATTTTTGCAGGTGAATTTTTGCAGGTGAATTTTTGCAGGTGAATTTTTGCAGGTGAATTTTTTTCAGGTGAATTTTTGCAGGTGAATTTTTTTCAGGTGAATTTTTTTCAGGTGAATTTTTTGCAGGTGAATTTTTTGCAGGTGAATTTTTGCAGGTGAATTTTTTTCAGGTGAATTTTTGCAGGTGAATTTTTTGCAGGTGAATTTTTGCAGGTGAATTTTTGCAGGTGAATATTTTTGCAGGGAAATTTGGAGGATAAAAATTCAGTGTCATAAATTCAATGTCTAAAAATACTTGAATTCTGATGATACTATATTTCTTCCATATTATTTTGACCCTCTTTCTTTTTATTATTACTGGTAACAACAAGCACTGGACAAGCTGGACACAATTCAATTCCATTCCATTTATATAGCACCAAATTACAAAACAGTGGCCTTAAGGTGCTTTATATTGTAAGGTGAAGACCCTACAATAATACAGAGAAAACCCCAACAATCGAAATTTCAGAGTGCCCTCTTGTGGACAAACTATGCAATGTAAACACTTTATTTTTGATATTCGTACTCTATAATACCTTGTTTCATTTTCTTCCAATCGTAAAAGGATAATAAAATTCAGTTTTAAGCACACAATACTTTGGTGTGTCTAGGTGATCTTCAAGTCTATGGAAGTCCGATGGTGAACTTGCTGATGTTGTCACAACTTTCACTTTGGATATATATTTTAACTATTTTGAGAAAAATTATTTAGCTTCAAATCAGAGCCCACATGAACACATCACAGGGTTCAACTGGTAGACCAAAGTCAACACCAATAGCTGGGATTAGGCTGAATCAGACATTCATGGTTGGATTGTTGCAAGTGAAGTAATGAGGAAGACATAAGCAATAGGCATTAATACAAGGGAAAATCAGGACTTTAGCGTGATGATTCCAAATTTAACATTTCTGTTTCCATATGGAGGGAAGGTGAAGGTAACACAACCAACCCATCATTTTGAGCATCCCAACTCATCTTCTTTTTTTCAAGATAATGAAGAGTTTAAAAGTCTGACTCAGTATGAGTTCTTTGATCACAATTGTCTGATAAGGTGGCCTCAATAGGTGCCAATCCTAAACTATTTTGCAAAAATACTCAAATTGAGGACGTCTGATTAAGTGAATTCCAAAAGTGCAAAACGTGTAGTTGGAAGAATCTGCAAATTGAATTGATTTACATTTTTTATTTGATGATGTTGATGTCTGCAGCATGTTCCTGCAATATCCATAAGGGAAAAAAATAAGTGAATAATAATAGGTGTGTCCAGGCTTTATTGGTTCTGTGGTCATAAGGCTATTTGGGCATATATGGAAATTGGAAATGCCTCAGTACTACTTATGCCAGTGTGTGTTTGTGCGCATGTTTGCATATCTATGCTCATCTGTCATGGAGACGCGCACAAATTCACAGAGGCAGGTGTGACAGGCCAGTACTGCTCCTTCAGTCTCAATACAAAACTGCCACTGTGAGAAGCCAAACCCTAAAAACCGCAGGCTCATTAAACGTTGCATAACAGCTCAACAGATGCTCAGTGTGATGGTCTTTTGACCGAGCTCTTTTGCTTCTCTAATAGCAGCTGATGGATGTCATTGAAACACGTGGATCACATGTTCCTATAATGATCAAGCACATGTGGAGAATTTATCAAAACCTGGTACATCCAGCTTTCATGAGAATGACCCTGCACTCTTCCACTTTAAATACCTAGGAGTTAGAGGATACCTGCAATAACAACAAAAGCCAGAAGATACCTGATACAGAGTAGTTGTGGTGTGTGTCTGCCACAGTCAAAAAAAAGAAAAAAAAAGAAAAGAGGCCTACTGAGCAGTAGCTGCAGATTGAACTTCTGTTTGCAAATTATAAAACACATAACAAACACACACAGTCATGGTTTTATATCTTTGTGGAAACATCTAATTGACATAATGCTTTCCATAGCTGCTTACCCAAAAATTAATGCCTAACCCTAACCATAACATAATTGTAACCCTGACACTAAAACCACACAAACACAGACAGACAGACAGACAGACAGACAGACAGACAGACACACACACACACACACACACACACACACACACAGACAGACACAACAAGATTGCAGGTGGAGTGGAGTTAACAGGTCTAGAAAGCGGAGTATGCTTTAGGTCGGACTTACCTTATGACTCATAAGTTGCTACCATGTGGGTGTGTAGTTATGCCTGATTTAAAAACCTTTGATGGCGATTGCACAAAATAAGGCCTTGAAAGATCAAGGCTTAAGAAAACTGGATTTTGCAAAGCAACTGGTGACAACACAGAGGCTGCATCTACCTTTATTTACAGTCTGTAGGTAAACGACTGTAAACTACTGCCCAAAAACTAATCAGAATCAGAATCAGAATACTTTATTGATCCCTGGGGGAAATTATTTTTTTGTTACAGTGCTCCATTATAAACCAACATAAACCAACATTAACAAGACAGACAATACGCTAACTAAGAATAGTACAATATATACATATATATATATATATATACATAAGTCACTCATTAATAAATAGCTGGAAAAGAAACATGTGTAGTTGTCGCAGTAACCAGTGTGTTAAGTTAAACTGGTTGTCATACCCCATAACCTTTCTTAATGTACATTTGCAGAAAGATTTCTTCGCATATTTTTAAAAGTGTCTTATTGCATAGTTTGTCCAGCAGAGGAGCTCTGATTCCACTTACTTGACGCTGTTTGCAGCACAGAGTATGCGACACTCATCAGTGGAATCAACTCCCAGATTCGATTTGGGAGACAGACAGTGTCTCTACTTTTTAAAAGAAATGTACTTTTTTATGAAGCCTGAACCACCCTTTAGTTTAGTTAGGCTCTGCTGGAGGAGAGTCTAAGGACAGCACTTGTTTTCACTCCTCATTAGCTTGTATACTACTAATACATGTTGGCTTTATCTTCTGTCTCCCATAGTTTGTGCTCAAGTTTTTCCTGTTAAAAGGAAGTTTTTCTTCCCACTCTTGTGATAGGGTATACACTGATTGTCAGGAGTTTTCTTTCCAACACCATAGGGTGTTAACCTTAAAATATAAAGTACCTTGAGGTGATTGTTGTTGTAAAACTGGCACTATATAAATAAAACAGAGTTAAATGGAATTCGATTAATGTGCGAGGTACTCGGTTGGTGCCCTTCTGGTCCGTGTGTCAAGATGTGCATTGACACATTCCCTGCACAAAGTATAATGAAGGTGGATAATGTTCATTCTAGGACAAAAAAGTGGATTTGACCACAAGGTCACCAGACAGCACTTTTTACTGAGGAGAATGAGCTCAGCTTAAAAAATAAAATATGCAGAGCCCCTCCTGTTTCTTTAGCCCCTGAGCATATCTGGTGGTAAACGGGGTATGTGACTGAGAGTCAGACCATAGCTGGCTGAGCAGTACAGACAGAGAGGGGCATTGTATGATATCCTCTGAGTAGACTCAAACAAACCCACACCATCCGAAACCTCCTGCTCTCCCTTATTCTATACCTCATGCCTGACTTTCCTTTATTAACTTAGATAACATTAATTAAGCATTAATTAAACCTGGAAATGAGGCCTCAGTCAGTCTTCATTTTTACTTCATTCATCTTTTTTCTTCATTTCTTTGACAAACCTCCCAGCAGCCTGTTTTTAACTTTACCCTTTACTCTCTCCGCTTCACTGAGAGTGTGTATCACTTAACTCAGCTTTCACTTGCATTTAAATAAACTTCTTCAGACTGCTGACCTGACTAGGGTGTCATTGTGATTTAACTATAGCAGATCACTTTAATTGGTTTTGGAAAGATTTACCTCCCTTGTTTTGGAATACCTGAGTAGTGACCAGAGATGGGCCGTAACGCGTAATCCGATTACTTTTTTCGAGTAACGAGTAAAGGGATTTCTATTGCAAAAAAGGTAATTAGATTACTGCTACTTTCCCGTAAGGATGCTGCGTTACTGCGTTACTAAAACCGTGATTTTTTGCGAGTGTCTCATGAAAATGAGGTAAGCGAGTGCGGGAGAGAGTATGACAAAAAAGCACGTTTAAAGCGTGGAAGCACTGACTTTAGTTTGAGTTTGATTCCGTAAAAAGTGACAAAAACATTAGCGTCCACTGTTCGCTGCGTGGGAAGAAAACTTATTTTTACAGCGAAAAAGCCCCTAAACTTCCGAGCAAGCACCAAATACGCTGCTGCTGGAATGTGAAATTCACAGAGAAACTGCCGTATCCTTCCACTGACCGCTGCGGCACACCTGCACCAGGGCAAACCTCCGCCTGCCCCACTCCTGCTATACAGGTGAAAATAGAGCAACAGGACCACTGAGTCTTTGATTTTATTTATTTTCTGCTGTGTTTTACGTGCATCTATTTGAAAGAGTGAGATGTAAACACAAAAAAATATTTTATTTTATGTGCTGGAATGTGCAGAAAATAGGTTTAAATGTTAAACAAATTTCTTCCAGTCAGAGAATGGTGCATATAATTTAATGTTTGCTTGATGCATAAAGTTAAAAGATTAAAACTAATATAAAAAGTTTCAAAAAGAGACTTTTCCATTTGATTACATTGTATATGATGGATTATGCAGAAAAAGTAGAATTGGGCTGAAAGATCTATCACTTTATCACCTATTTAGGGGATAAATCATGTTTTAAAAAGTAACTAAGTAACTAATCACTTTGAAAATAAGTAATCAGTAAAGTAACCGGATTACTTTTTTCAGGAAGAAAATCAGTAATTAATTACTGATTACTTTTTTCAAGTAACTTGACCAACACTGGTAGTGACTGAGTGATCCACCGTTCAGACAAATTCCTCAGCCAGTGTAAGAAAACCGAGCAAGCACTTTGCCTGTTTGTTCGTTTCCATCAGGGAGCCATCACTTGAATTTGGCCAGTTAATCTTTGATCCTTGGAAATTCAATATCGTGAATTTACTCAGCCCTTTACAGGTTTGGACAGAGAGTCCTGCCTGCAGATTTTATATACAGAGGCTCCACTGCCAGATGATGCAAGACGGTGACCAGAAGCCAACCACAAAACTGGCTGGCTGGCCCCGATAGGATTACATCACGTTGCCTGGCGATCTGTGGATCAGCTCGTGATGCTGAGGGAATCAAAGAGGGTTCAAAATCTCAATGCAAACGTCTGAGCCTTGAGTTTAGCTTTCCCGGTATTAGTGGCTCAATTCAACTAATGCTGAAAGTATCACATAAACTCTGATATTGCTGTCATTTGTTAACAAAACAGTTGCTTCTGGAGTTCTAAGTATAAATAAAACAAAATATCAAAAAATAAATTAAAAAAACAATAACATACCCAAAGACATGTGCAGAGAGTTGTATAATGTTTTTTGCCTTTCATTCCAACACTAATGACAAATACTTTCAGACCTGCCAATTGTGTGTGTGGCTTTTTAAAATATATATAATTCTCATATTTAATACACACATTGCTTATATTTAGCATCATTTTTGATACTTGGCAAATTAAAATAATAATGATCAAAACCACATTGGATCTTCAAGGCAGGAATGTTGGAGACACACAAGGTCTAGTCTTTAACAGACATATCTGACTTCAGTTTGGTAATAACTACTGCACTTAGTTTACAGATATTCTCACAGGAAGCCAATAACAATTTTAGATGATCATCTAAAATCAAACCAAAAAAAGGTAAGCATTAAACTTCAAAATATTTAAACGAGTTAAACAGGGAAGTACTGATCTATGTTTGTGCTTCTGGGATGGCTCTGTCAAGTTGAAACTTTAACCTCACAGCCGTGACTAAGCCCAAACAGTCAGTACTCGTACTTTCTCATGAAAAACTAACAGTAAACTCTGATGTAAAAGGGGAAAAACAATATCATATTTTCTATAATTTTCCTTACAGTTTACTCTGGTGTGTCCTCGTGCTTTTTAGGGTGGGAAGCTGCAAAACGCAAACAAACTGTGGAATCTGGTGTGGAGGAATGCGAAGGTGTTCCCAACAGTCTCTCTGATCCTTTCCAATTTGCATAAACCAATATTTGCATTTTTTTTTTTTAAATCTAATGCATCATATGAATGATGTGTGCTAGTTCAACATGAATAGACACTCAAAGGAGTTTCATTTTTCCTCTCCCTCTCAATTTATAACTAAACTTGGGTTTAGGAAGTCTATTTAATTTATTCAGTTTAGCATAAGTGTTATGGTTATGCAACAAGTGGTCGCACAAGGTGGCAAAGAACAGTTAGTTACACTGGATTGGACATGCTTTTTTCTTTCAGAACTGCCCTGGCATAGATTCAACAAGGCACTGGAAACATTTCTTTGTTTCGTATTGACATGATAGAGTCACAATAACAGCAGATTTATCAGTAAATTTCCTGTTTCACCACAGGTCCCAAAGGTACTCTGTTAGACTGAGATCTGGTGACTGTGGAGATGATTTAAGTACAGTGAACTCAGTGTCATGTTCAAGAAAAGCATTTACTCAAAAAAGTAAAGCCTTGAGGCATAGTACATTACTTACCCATCAGAAGATGAGTGTCCAGAGTATGACAGGAAAACATTCCCTACACCAATACACCACCAACAGCAGCCTGAGCCTTTGATACAAAGCATGATGGAGCCTGGAGTCATGTTGTTTTCCACCACATTCTAGATGTCTCAGCTGAATTTAAGATTCAGACCAGGCAATGTGTTTCCAGTAATTTTATACCATGTGAAGTGTAGCCTCAGTTTCCTTTTCTTAGCTGGCATGATCGGCACCTGGTGTGGTCTTATGCTGCTGTATAAGCAGCATAAGACCACAATTAATATTGGCATTTGAGAACTTATTGAAGAACTGACTAATACACTAAACTAAATAGAGTAAAAAATATTACAATAGGCCCCTACGGGCGGAAAAACTATCAAATAATTTTGGTTTTAAATGTATTATTTATTACAGTTTGGTGTGTCTGTATTATTGCCACTATCTTCTTTCCCCAGTGTTCAAGGCTCCTTTTTTTTGTTAAAAAAGTTCATAAACATGTTATTTCTGTGGTTAGTTGGTAGTATATCATCTCCACATAGAAACTTTAAATTGAGCTTTATGTTTTTTATGAGTCTTGTTTTTCATTGCCTGACAGGCACCTTTACGCAATACAAAGCCAATAGAGAGCTGTGATTTTTTTTGCCCTCCAGAACTCCATTCTAACCCCTACTGGCTCAATTATGATATATGACCCTCTAAAATCTACTAAAAAATACATCTCTCAGTCTGTGTTTCTCTCTTTGGCAATGTTCCTAAACCAGCCTGCTTGATATCAACAAAATAACCTTTTCTCTGCATTATAAATGGATACAATCATCTTGGTGTTACAGCAAACCACTAAACTTGAATGCTTGTACGTGAAAACTACTAAACACTATTGTGTATGTGTGATCACCTAAGAGGTTTAATTCTTTAATAAGCGACTTTTGTAAACACAGGTTGACTAACTGATTGAAGGTAAGCACTTCAAATTGGTAAATAAGGAAGCTTATTAAAGCAGAGCAGATTCGCCAACAGAGTAAGAGGATTAGACTTGCAGATAGAAGATGATGAGGCAGATGTCATCTCAAAGACTTCTTCAGTGGGCTAGCCTCCTTCATGTGATCCATATAAGTATCATTTAACATTTGGTTCATGCTACTTTAAAAAGAAATGAGACAGGATGTTGTTTTGGTGGATTATGGTACAGATTGAAGAACTGTGCATTAAGGAACCTAAGCTAAAAAGAGTCTTAATTAAAAATGTCAGCATCCTCGTGCTATGTTTCAAAGCCGACAACACAGCTAACACAATCTGTGCAAATACATGCCATAGCTGTATTAACAAGACATAGTGTCTTAACCTTTATTAACACAACATCAGTGGTCCATTTTCCAAACTCCCTTTATCCAAATCTGAACAAGCATCCACAGCGGCCTCACCGCGCAACCCACAGGAGCCAAGCTATTTACTGCCAGACACCACAAGAAACCTCCACTGGTTAAAGCTGTTTTAACAGCACATACACTATATTACGTAGGTGGTTTTAATGTTGTGGCTTATCTGTGTATATTTTATTCAGTCAGCCTGACATTCTGTTAATGTTAGCTGATTTGTTGTTGAGATTTGGGGTTATTTTGTTTTGTTTTATGCTAACCAGTAGCGTCTCGTGTACTCTCAAAATGGAAGCGGCTGTGGTTGTTTGTGGGCCTGCTGTCTTTCAAACTGATCAAAGAAATGTGTTGACCCAAGGGTTGTTTGCTCATTAAGTCAACTTGCAGCAGCATCTGTATTGATCTCAGCCACCCTTGTTGCAATTTTTTTAGTTGCTATTGAAACCAATGCAGCTTTGTTGTAAGCTAGTAAGTTAGCTTTATTACAAATAAAATACATCAATCTCAGTTTGTACCTGCTAAGATCTGACTGGTCACTTCACGTCTGTTGAAATCACAGATGTGAGTAACCTGGACGTGTGCAGCTTTCAGCACTTTGACAAATCCTGGCTTCAGCAGCCAGGTGGCTCGGTCTACCACCTTCATATTTCCAGCATCATGTGGCCTCTTTTGTCAGTTACATCATGTTTAATCATAAAAAAAGGTCAGCCTTTCATCAACTTCTGGTCATGAGTTGATAACATGTACAGTCGGCATTCCTCTGGGCCTTACCTAGGTAATGTGATCCTGTGACTCCAAAGATCCCCGCTTCATGAATGTCCCTGATTAAGTCATGTGTGTTTCAAAACCCAAAGATCCATCGGGCGCGAGAAACATGAGCTCTGCCTCTCTGATCAAAGCTGTGATAATTCACTCCCAGGGTCTTATCAGTGCAACACTCGCATCTTTTTGAACAGGAACGTAATTGTTAGTGTTGCTTGTCTGACTTGGCACACTTAAATAACGACTGGGGTCTTGTTTGTGCAAGAACATGTGTTTTCTATGCACGTGTGCAAGAAGGAAACAATAAGGGACTGTTTGTGGCAAAATTACACTGTCAAACAATCTTAAGCCAGTTAAAGAAAAATTCAAATTATTGTAATTAAAGGAATCACTTGCAAGTAGTCCTGACTGCACACGAAGGAATTTGTGGAAACAAACTCTTGATCTCATCTACTTAACTAAAGACATACAACAAATCTTAAAACAGGTGTAGTGCTGCTGGAAAAAGTCTACACTTGGCCCAACTTCAGCATTTTTCTTCTAATGAAATGGAAATCCATGGAGTTGTTGATCGAGAGTAAGAAGAAACCCTCTTTCATGGGTCGGTAAATTCCAAAAAAAATTTCCTCACTGGAATTTTTTTAGAATAGCTCTAAACATTCAGTTGAATCACAAATAACTCTGGTAATCAAGTAACTATGGATTTCACAAAATTTCCACCAGGTTGCATAAGGTTGCAGCCTACACGATATGTAATTTCAAGACAGCCTCTAAACAACAGAGGAGGAAATGCAGCCTTTCAGCAAGCCTAAGTCTGGACTTCCATTAGAGAGTTATTCCCATACAGCTTATGACAAAATTTGATCCGAAGTGATTGATGGCCCTAATCACGACCTTTTGACCTCCCGCCCCTCCCCTCCGTGGGAAACCCCCCGCGTGACGAATCGTATCCGGAGAAGGGGGGGCGAACCCCCCGCGTGACGAATTATATCCCGAGAAAGGGGGGCGAACCCCGGAAGCGCGCCATCTGTTGCTAACCGTAACGAATTGCACCCCGAGAAAGGAGGGGTGAACCCGGAAGCGCGTCATCTGTTGTTGGGGGAAAAAAAAGTTTTTAGAGGGAGGGGGAAAACCTCCGGAAGCGCGTCATCTGTTGTTGGGAAAAAAAGTTTTTAGAGGGAGGGGGAAACCTCCGGAAGCGCGCCATCTGTTGGAGGGGAATAAAAAAGCAGAGAGAGGAGTCCGTCACAATTTCTAAGGCACAGACACAAGATGGATTTCCTTCTGCAGCCCCGCAGCGGTCCTGTGTCCGATGAGATCTGCTCTCCCAAAGAAGAAGGTTTTGAATATGACATATTCAAATACAGCATATTTACTATGGAAGGCATCGATCCGGACCTTATGACCCTACCGGAAATACTCCGGAAGTGTCTAGTCATTTTCAGACCTGTTGCGTCATGTTCCCTAAGCACAGCGGTGATGCAGCAGCTGATTCTGTGATGTATAGAGAGACAGAGCGGATGTAATTTTACTTTCTTAAGCTGCACCGGCGTTTGTAATGGAAATAAAGAGTGACTTCCTGTAGAGATTTCAATAGTAATTTTATTTTCCTATAATACAGACGCAGTAAAAAAAAACAAAAAAAAAAAACCTTTAAGATACACCATAGCTTGTGATGAAAAGAAGAACTTTCTATCCGCTTGTAACCTACAGGCTGCCTATGTGTAAAAAAACGGATAACTATCCCTTAGTGAATACTACTTTTCCTTTTGAGGGACTGAAAAAACAAACCAGCGACAGGCGATCTTGTTTCACACACACACACACACACACACACACACACACACACACACACACACACACACACACACACACACACACACACACACCCCCCGCGGGGCAAGGAGGAGTTTTTTTCTTCATTACTTTTTACAATAAGTTTTCTCAATAGATAGAAAATGATGACGCTGAGGAGTCAACATCCGATATTATCATTGCTTGTAACCCGGTTTCTTACATCTCCCCATAAAACAAGTCTTAGCGAGGAAAAAAAGCTCATATTCGAATAAGTTTATTCCCCTCTGTGGGAAAGTTTTTTTCTCAGAGTCAACCATGAGGCGGGTTTTGTCAACAGCAAGAACAAAGCCAGACAACTGTTGCCCATAAGGTAAAACAAATATCCGCCTCTAAGACGTATTTTACCGTTGCAGAATGTGGAAAACAGACAGCGTTCACAAGTAGGCATTCAAAAAAAAGGAAATTGGATACCCCAACTCTCCCGACTGCACACACACACACACACACACACACACACACACACACACACACACACACACACACACACACACACACACACGCTTGCATAGATAAACTCTGAATATAGTAGTGGGACTTCAGCTGTTTATGTAACTTACTATCTTAAGACTTTTGTGTCTACAATAATTAGTTTCCTTGGAACCAGATCCCTACCTGTTAATAATTCTCCACTGTACCCATGGTTCAGAAAATTACAGTCAGCCTGCCAGGGACACGTCACTCAGAGAGCTTTTAGAAACATGAGAGGCATCCATACATTTAGAGCACGGGCCTGTTATCAGAAAAAAGTACAAGCCGGAGTTGAATGGTGTTCAGTTTCACCTTCCTTCCTGTTGCTCTATGACGTAGTTTGAAACAGAAACCACAAGTGAGTCAGTCTCGGGTCGAGGTTAGGATTTCCAAAATCAGAGTTCACACACATGTAGCTCTTGATCATATATGTTCATATGTTAACAGTCTTTTTCTTCCCCTTCTTTATTTCTGCGGGAGTCAGGTGGCAGGAGCTCTGTGGAGGTATTTCATCTCCAAAGGCATTGAGTATCTGGACACTGTGTTTTTCATCCTGAGGAAAAAATTTAACCAGGTCACCTTCCTGCACGTCTACCATCATTGCTCCATGTTCACGCTCTGGTGGATTGGCATCAAGTGGGTGGCAGGAGGACAGTGTGAGTAGCTTACAACACAGCAGACATCAGCTATATGATATATATATGAATTTATCAGCATTGCTGTTGATAAAGCCTTCACCGGCTCTGTAGTTTTGTGGTTTATACTGGGTGAGGGCTGGGAAGAGACACAAATGCCTTGATGGATGCTTCAGGAAGCTAAACCAAACATGTGGAGCTACTTGTCTATAAACCTTTTATTCACTACTGGTTAATGTATTCATTATTGTTGTTTGTTGAGCTTATTTTTATTTTTTTTTAATAATATGCATCTGCATATTAACAGCCATGCTAGCAACTCTGTAAAGGTATACCACAGGCAGAGGAGCACTTTGAGCTAAGTGCTAATGCCAACAAGGCAACATGTTGAGAGTAATAGCATTTAATCGCTGAAGTTTACTATTGGGTACAATGTTTATCATGTTCACAGTATGTATTTAGCATGATAACACGCTATCACTTGCTAATTAGTAAACACAGGTGCAGCTATATGTATATTTGCAAGTAGATGATTGTGACTGAGAGTAAACTGAGTCTGAACACTGATGAGGAAGCTAGATGACAAATTTCACTGAAACCCACAAGCATAGTATCGTCATATGTAGCTTGGATAGTTTAATCTGGATTCATGGGCCCCTGGACCTACACTTGTTTGTATCTCCCACCCCCCTCAACTATTGTCTTTTTATTGGATACAGACAGCAGGAGTTCAGAGCAACTCAGTTTAAGATTTTTTTTTAACTATAGTAAGCAGAACAAAATTAAAAACTTATTGTTTCTTCTACTGCAGCATTCTTTGGTGCACATATGAATGCGATGATCCATGTCCTGATGTACCTGTATTACGGTCTTGCCTCCTGTGGACCTAAGATCCAAAAGTACCTGTGGTGGAAGAAGTATCTGACAATTATCCAGATGGTAGGTTGATTTCCAGGGTGGCTGATTTTGAAATTAAATATACTGATTGTAGGGATCATTTGACTGAAAATCGTTCTTCTTGCTATGAAAGAACGGTGAAAACACAATATGGTGCAAAAGCATAACTCTTATTCTCTCTTTGGGGCTCAGATTCAGTTCCATGTCACCATCGGTCACACGGCCTTGTCTCTCTATCTCTAAAGACAGAGCACATATCTGAACCACTGGAACACAGAGGTAAGAGAAATCTGTGGAGATACATGCGAAGGATTAAACTATAAATTAGTTAATATTAGATTATTTCTGCCAAGAAAAATGTTGCCTGAGTTGATGTAGCAGTAATCTTGTTTGCGTTGGCCATGTTTCTTTTGATTTGTGTTACCTTACCTGCTTTTCTTTCATACTCTCTTTAGGTAATAAAGCCACATCTTTACCATGAAGCTACCTTTGGCTCTGGTGTTTGCACTCACCCTCCCCATCATCAGGGCTCAGGTTCCCCACTGGGGCCCGTGTCCAGAGCCTGCTGTTCAACCCCCCGTCAGCCTTAAACAGGTACCAGTGACGATGCAGACTGTGCAGAATATGCTGAACACATTAGGCGTGAATGTCATGAGATACTTCTTCTCTCGCACAGTTTGAAAAGGAAAAAGCTGACACCACAAACATTATCAGAGATTTCTGTTAAACGAGAATTTATTAATATAAATATTGTTTTCATGTGAAAAAATAATTTAATTTATTAAAAGTACTTTTTATTTATATAGTTTATAATATATTATTTTTTTTTTCAGCATTTCAGCATAATCTTTGTTGTAAGTCAACTCAGTACCCAAAGTATTGTGTAAGTAAAGCTTTTCAGTACCTTTAATAGCATAGAAATGTGCATACATTAGTACAATAACTGAATAAATGAAGACAGACTTTTTCCCAGAGGGGAAACTTGGCAAAACATTGTGTTTAATTACTTCCTCAGCTGGTGTAGAGTAGGTTTTTATAAAACACATACCATATATCAGAGTATGTAGATTTATTCATAGTCTGCCGACCCCCTCTTCTTCTTCTCTGTGTTGGTGTTGTTGTTCGTGTGCGTGTGTGTGCGTGTGTGTGTGCGTGCCTTAGAAGTCAATTAATACATTAGCCATACTTAAAAAACATCTGAATTTCATTTAGAACTGAGATTCTAAGTTGTAAGCAGAAATCTTATGCACAGCCAGAAACATGTTTCCCCACTTTCACAATGCTGAGGTGTCAAATCCACAACCCCCAACAAATGGTTTGTTACACGCGGGTGTGAAGGGCAAGCTTTACTTACACAGCCTCACACACAGTAGATTTTTAAAGTTTTTTGGGTACAGGGGTTTAGCCACAGATGCAACATCCACTTTTGATAAAGATCCCTCCACCTGTTTATTTCTTAAGAAATTAAGCATCTTTTATTAAGCTCTTATTTATAATTGTCTACACAATAATAGACACCGTGTGCTCTGTGACATTATAGTCTTCTACTGCTGCTTCCATCGGTTTGCATTTTAAACTCCCAGCCTTTCAGTTTGTTATGAACGACTTTATATCACAAAATGTTAGAAATATAAAGTGATCCATGCGACTTTTTAATTTTTTTTATTTTATTTATTTTTTTATTTTCTGTTTGATGGAAGGACTTAAGACACGAGTTATTTAAACAATTCTAAATGACAGTGTGATGGCCATAGCACTTTATGCGGGTCAAATGTGTTAAGGATAATGTTTATCAATGTAAAATTGCAAAGAACTTGTGGATAGATTATAACATTTTGTAAACAGTTACCTCAGAAGCTGTACTGGTAGATCTATGTATGTAAGGTAAAACTATCCACAGTACTTCCACTTAAGTAGCTAAACACATAAAGTCACCCTTACCAATAATCCGCTGCTCCTTGAAAAAGTAGCGCAAACAGACAACTGACTGAGCAATGATAAGTAGAGCTACCCGAGGCCGAGACTCAAGCAGAAGAAATTAAAAGTTGTTGTTTTTGTGGCTCGAAAAATTAAAGAAAGTATGTTTAATAATTCAACAAGACCCGCACCTTCAACACATGTACATTCAAATTTTGGAACAGGCTCAACATTGCTGCTGTTCAATAGTTTTTATCCGTTTGAAAAAGTCATTTTACGGCTTTAATGTTTCCAGCTGATAAGGAGAATGAGTGCGTTTCAAATGTGCGTCCAAAGGCTTTAAACATCTGCTTTGTCTGTAACGACAGTATCAAACTACAGAGCATTGTTTTTACTAAAATTCAACATTTTCCGATGAAAATTTGGCTACTTTTTTTTTTTTTTCTTTACTGTAACACGCACCTCAATGCCATTTTTAGGATATTCTTGGTGATCACATTTTTTCATATTCATGCTTTTGGCACTGAGGGTATCTAATACGCATGTTGTCGCTGTGTTTGTACTACCAGCTGTGAGGGCTCTGCTTTTGCTTTGAGCAGTCTGTTTTTATTTTGTCTCGTGAGTGTGTGTGTTTTTCAAACGAGATCCTCGTCAGTTTGATTTTGTTACCACAAACTTTGTGTGAAGTTCACAACAGAGGTAAAGAGATTTAAACACCCCAGTTTAAGGAGGCAGGCAGGGGTTGAACCAGCTGCACAGGGCTGGTGAAGCAGAGAGTGTCCAGGGAGATGTGCAACAGAAGCAGAGGGAACATTTTACAAGATGATAAATGGCAGATTTAGATGATTAAGGATTTGTCGACAAGATTAAAAGACACGTCCGTCAGAGTTCAACAACATTACAGTTTGATTAAATAAAAAAGTTTTTAAACTACACAAGGTTCATTTTCTCCTCTGATAGTAATCATATTAAACATGTCAAGAAAGAAAGAGTATAAAGAAAATAGTAAATGTGTGTCTAATTAAACTCTTCCTGTGAGCCTTATATCATCCTTTAAAATATGTTTGGTGTTACAAACTTGAAGAAGCACGGAAAAGATCATCAGACATTAATCTAATCAGTTTTCAGCCTTCATTCATATTGAAAAGTTGAAATCTTCCCTGCTAGACCCAAGTGCAGCGTTTAACACCGTCGGCCAGAACATTTTATTACAGCTATTATTAAATGGAGAGTCCTCTTCACACACTGAGGTTAATTATGAAGCTCCACAGGCTTCTGTGCAAAGACCAGATTTGTTTACATTATACGTGCTTTAGAAGACATAGCATACATTTTCACTGCTATGCATAAGATACCCGCTTTTATTGGTTAAACTGCCGGGATGTCTTAGACACATAATGAGCTTTAATTTTCTGCTTCTAAGTTCAGATAGAACTGAGGTTATTGTAACGGGGCGTAAAAATCTTAGAAACACTGTGGCTAAGATCCTTACTCTGGACGGCATCGCCTTGAGCCGCCTGTTGTAGTGATTTGGCACATTATAGGTAAAATTGAAACATACAATCCCATAGCACAACATCAACATTTATTTATATACAAAAATAAAAATGCTTTTTCAGAAAAGAATTGTAACTTCACAATTCATCACCGATTATGTGGGTACATTTTTTTTTTTTTTTTTAAATGCACTATATGTAGAATACATTGTTTGGTAAAATGCTGGTTACACGTTCTAAGAATGAAAAAATCAGTCTTTCAGAGAAAAAATTAGCAGCCTCCTTTGTAAAACTCTGCGACCAACCGTAGCTGTCTGATTTTCACCATGTCCAACCCTACCAGATTGTGGTATGCCTCGGCTATGGCGTCAAAGACTTTCCTTTCCGATTTCAGTTCGCGCAAGAGAGTTTCCGCCACCATGCAGACTTTGACGTCGTCCATTTTGATGTGGCGAGCAATCAGCAGCCGTTGAATGGATGGAATGAAACGAGGGGTGAGGAGTCTTTTTCTGATGCTGTAATAATTTTCAGCGTAAAAGTCATCCTCCAACACTCGCAAACACTCATGCTGTTTCTGGAGGGGTTGATCGGCCATACAATCGTTGCATGTGTCAGTGAGGTACTTGTTGATTACGAGGTTGACAAGATGATACACCGCGGTTTTCACGGTATCGATGAACAAAGAAGATGCCCAACCGTCAAGCTCGTCCTCTTGCTGCTGCTTTTCCAAGGGGCGATAGTAACCGGACGTGTCAGGTAGTGATGGGACGTTCTGTATCGAGGCTTCGGAGCGTGTGTCGAGTAATGGAGGGGGCGTTTCCGCGAAGCGCGTATCGAGGCTTGCTTCATTTATGGGAGGAGCTGAAAATGATGACGTCCGAAGCCTCGCTGCCCGGCTGTACCACGTGACTGGTTCATGAAGTGGTTCGAACTTTGCCGCGAGATATGACAGCGATATAAACCCCTCAGACTTCATTCAAAAATGTGGGTGTTTGATGGAGAGTTGCGGTTAGTGAGAGTTTGGAGACAGTTTGGAGGTTTATGAGAGTGAGGAGAGAAAGTCAGGAGAGAATGGAGCCAGCTAAGAAGAGGAGGATGTCCTCCCCTGTGTGGGAACATTTTGATCTTATTCCTCCCAACAAGGTATTTCTACAGAAGATGTATTTTCATGATACTGATGGTGCAATACAATTTATGTTGAGCTGTCTTGACTTTTGTACAAGGTGAAGTGTTTGCTATGTGCCAGGGAGCTGGGATATAACAACAACACCTCATCCATGCTTAGGCACTACAGAGCTTTGCATGAGAATAAGGGGGACACCGATCGTGGAGCAAGACCAGGTGAGCCATCAAATGCAATGATAATATAGGATGCAGTAATGTTACTAAATGATATAACAATATTATACAACTGTTATAAGTTACGTGTGTGATATTTATATTTGTGCTTTGTCTTTATTGTCTTTCCTCAGGAGAACAATCTCAAATAGATGAAGACCTGGTCAGCATGGTGATTGAGGACTCCCAGCTATTTAGCATTGTGGAGGACAAAGGATTCAAAAGATTTGTTAAATCATTAAATCCCAGCTATGTTCTCCCCACTAAAAAGGACGTAAAAGCAGTGAAAATTTAGTTTTTACAGAATAAAATGTGAACAGGCAGGACTGAGGCTCAAAGCCTCAGTGTGTAGCTGTCCATACCTCAACGTTACAAAAGCACAACCACTGTCCACACCCCAACCACACCTCACCTCACAGTAAATGATCATTTCCATTTCAAGCATTTCCAAATAATCATTTCCCATACTGCCACTATAAATATACACAGTATACTGCATCACTACAATATACATGTTTTACACACTCCTTTTGTTGTTGACATTTACAGGCTGTGTGCAAAATGCCACACTCTTCAAATTCATGCCAGCTATTATTTTTACGTCCAGTAGGTGTCCTACTAGAGCAAATGAAGCTTCATGAAGCTTCGCGTTGGGGTGAACCAATTGGATGAAAAGCTTCAGTGCTTCATGGGGCTTCATCTGCCCATCACTAGTGTCAGGTAATATTGTCCCCTCGTCCGCAGAACTTTCCTCCTCCTCCGCAGGGTGGCGCAGGGCTGTAGAGGCCATACTTCTCTCTGTTTTTGAGCTAAAAAAAAAAAAAAAAAAGGTTTGAAGGAATGAGACAGCGGTCTTCTTTTTAAATAACAGAAGAGGGCGTGGTCTGGAAGTGGGTTGATCTTAAAGGGTGCGGGTAGGTGTGGCAGCTATTTTCAAAAACCGAAGAGTCGGCCACTGCGTCTCTAGCAGCTGTAACTTTGGAAAAGAACGGTAATTCCCATCTGTTGGGCTTGAAATTCTCCATGAAAATGGCATCTTCCAGCCCTTCTGCTCAATCAACCATCAGAGTGACAGAACTTGGTACATATTTGGTACTTGGTACCAGGGATACTGAGCAATCTTTAGTCTCTGAAGATCCAGCCACGAACCCTACATTTGAAGATTGGAGTGAAGTGTCAGAGTGGAGCACACCCCCCTCACCACCACAGCTGTGGACGATGGACATTGACAACGAGGAAGATTTTTTGTATTTCGGCGACTCTCCCGACATTGATGAGGTAGACTGGACATGGCCACCCTTCCAAGGCCCCGAGAGATTACCGGAACAGCTATGGGATAATGATGAGGACTTACCCTATGTAACCACATAATCGGTGATGAATTGTGAAGTTACAATTCTTTTCTGAAAAAGCATTTTTATTTTTGTATATAAATAAATGTTGATGTTGTGCTATGGGATTGTATGTTTCAATTTTACTTATAATGTGCCAAATCACTACAACAGGCGGCTCAAGGCGATGCCGTCCAGAGTAAGGATCTTAGCCACAGTGTTTCTAAGATTTTTACGCCCCGTTACAATAACCTCAGTTCTATCTGAACTTAGAAGCAGAAAATTAAAGCTCATTATGTGTCTAAGACATCCCGGCAGTTTAACCAATAAAAGCGGGTATCTTATGCATAGCAGTGAAAATGTATGCTATGTCTTCTAAAGCACGTATAATGTAAACAAATCTGGTCTTTGCACAGAAGCCTGTGGAGCTTCATAATTAACCTCAGTGTGTGAAGAGGACTCTCCATTTAATAATAGCTGTAATAAAATGTTCTGGCCGACGGTGTTAAACGCTGCACTTGGGTCTAGCAGGGAAGATTTCAACTTTTCAATATGAATGAAGGCTGAAAACTGATTAGATTAATGTCTGATGATCTTTTCCGTGCTTCTTCAAGTTTGTAACACCAAACATATTTTAAAGGATGATATAAGGCTCACAGGAAGAGTTTAATTAGACACACATTTACTATTTTCTTTATACTCTTTCTTTCTTGACATGTTTAATATGATTACTATCAGAGGAGAAAATGAACCTTGTGTAGTTTAAAAACTTTTTTATTTAATCAAACTGTAATGTTGTTGAACTCTGACGGACGTGTCTTTTAATCTTGTCGACAAATCCTTAATCATCTAAATCTGCCATTTATCATCTTGTAAAATGTTCCCTCTGCTTCTGTTGCACATCTCCCTGGACACTCTCTGCTTCACCAGCCCTGTGCAGCTGGTTCAACCCCTGCCTGCCTCCTTAAACTGGGGTGTTTAAATCTCTTTACCTCTGTTGTGAACTTCACACAAAGTTTGTGGTAACAAAATCAAACTGACGAGGATCTCGTTTGAAAAACACACACACTCACGAGACAAAATAAAAACAGACTGCTCAAAGCAAAAGCAGAGCCCTCACAGCTGGTAGTACAAACACAGCGACAACATGCGTATTAGATACCCTCAGTGCCAAAAGCATGAATATGAAAAAATGTGATCACCAAGAATATCCTAAAAATGGCATTGAGGTGCGTGTTACAGTAAAGAAAAAAAAAAAAAGTAGCCAAATTTTCATCGGAAAATGTTGAATTTTAGTAAAAACAATGCTCTGTAGTTTGATACTGTCGTTACAGACAAAGCAGATGTTTAAAGCCTTTGGACGCACATTTGAAACGCACTCATTCTCCTTATCAGCTGGAAACATTAAAGCCGTAAAATGACTTTTTCAAACGGATAAAAACTATTGAACAGCAGCAATGTTGAGCCTGTTCCAAAATTTGAATGTACATGTGTTGAAGGTGCGGGTCTTGTTGAATTATTAAACATACTTTCTTTAATTTTTCGAGCCACAAAAACAACAACTTTTAATTTCTTCTGCTTGAGTCTCGGCCTCGGGTAGCTCTACTTATCATTGCTCAGTCAGTTGTCTGTTTGCGCTACTTTTTCAAGGAGCAGCGGATTATTGGTAAGGGTGACTTTATGTGTTTAGCTACTTAAGTGGAAGTACTGTGGATAGTTTTACCTTACATACATAGATCTACCAGTACAGCTTCTGAGGTAACTGTTTACAAAATGTTATAATCTATCCACAAGTTCTTTGCAATTTTACATTGATAAACATTATCCTTAACACATTTGACCCGCATAAAGTGCTATGGCCATCACACTGTCATTTAGAATTGTTTAAATAACTCGTGTCTTAAGTCCTTCCATCAAACAGAAAATAAAAAAATAAATAAAATAAAAAAAATTAAAAAGTCGCATGGATCACTTTATATTTCTAACATTTTGTGATATAAAGTCGTTCATAACAAACTGAAAGGCTGGGAGTTTAAAATGCAAACCGATGGAAGCAGCAGTAGAAGACTATAATGTCACAGAGCACACGGTGTCTATTATTGTGTAGACAATTATAAATAAGAGCTTAATAAAAGATGCTTAATTTCTTAAGAAATAAACAGGTGGAGGGATCTTTATCAAAAGTGGATGTTGCATCTGTGGCTAAACCCCTGTACCCAAAAAACTTTAAAAATCTACTGTGTGTGAGGCTGTGTAAGTAAAGCTTGCCCTTCACACCCGCGTGTAACAAACCATTTGTTGGGGGTTGTGGATTTGACACCTCAGCATTGTGAAAGTGGGGAAACATGTTTCTGGCTGTGCATAAGATTTCTGCTTACAACTTAGAATCTCAGTTCTAAATGAAATTCAGATGTTTTTTAAGTATGGCTAATGTATTAATTGACTTCTAAGGCACGCACACACACACGCACACACACGCACACGAACAACAACACCAACACAGAGAAGAAGAAGAGGGGGTCGGCAGACTATGAATAAATCTACATACTCTGATATATGGTATGTGTTTTATAAAAACCTACTCTACACCAGCTGAGGAAGTAATTAAACACAATGTTTTGCCAAGTTTCCCCTCTGGGAAAAAGTCTGTCTTCATTTATTCAGTTATTGTACTAATGTATGCACATTTCTATGCTATTAAAGGTACTGAAAAGCTTTACTTACACAATACTTTGGGTACTGAGTTGACTTACAACAAAGATTATGCTGAAATGCTGAAAAAAAAAATAATATATTATAAACTATATAAATAAAAAGTACTTTTAATAAATTAAATTATTTTTTCACATGAAAACAATATTTATATTAATAAATTCTCGTTTAACAGAAATCTCTGATAATGTTTGTGGTGTCAGCTTTTTCCTTTTCAAACTGTGCGAGAGAAGAAGTATCTCATGACATTCACGCCTAATGTGTTCAGCATATTCTGCACAGTCTGCATCGTCACTGGTACCTGTTTAAGGCTGACGGGGGGTTGAACAGCAGGCTCTGGACACGGGCCCCAGTGGGGAACCTGAGCCCTGATGATGGGGAGGGTGAGTGCAAACACCAGAGCCAAAGGTAGCTTCATGGTAAAGATGTGGCTTTATTACCTAAAGAGAGTATGAAAGAAAAGCAGGTAAGGTAACACAAATCAAAAGAAACATGGCCAACGCAAACAAGATTACTGCTACATCAACTCAGGCAACATTTTTCTTGGCAGAAATAATCTAATATTAACTAATTTATAGTTTAATCCTTCGCATGTATCTCCACAGATTTCTCTTACCTCTGTGTTCCAGTGGTTCAGATATGTGCTCTGTCTTTAGAGATAGAGAGACAAGGCCGTGTGACCGATGGTGACATGGAACTGAATCTGAGCCCCAAAGAGAGAATAAGAGTTATGCTTTTGCACCATATTGTGTTTTCACCGTTCTTTCATAGCAAGAAGAACGATTTTCAGTCAAATGATCCCTACAATCAGTATATTTAATTTCAAAATCAGCCACCCTGGAAATCAACCTACCATCTGGATAATTGTCAGATACTTCTTCCACCACAGGTACTTTTGGATCTTAGGTCCACAGGAGGCAAGACCGTAATACAGGTACATCAGGACATGGATCATCGCATTCATATGTGCACCAAAGAATGCTGCAGTAGAAGAAACAATAAGTTTTTAATTTTGTTCTGCTTACTATAGTTAAAAAAAAATCTTAAACTGAGTTGCTCTGAACTCCTGCTGTCTGTATCCAATAAAAAGACAATAGTTGAGGGGGGTGGGAGATACAAACAAGTGTAGGTCCAGGGGCCCATGAATCCAGATTAAACTATCCAAGCTACATATGACGATACTATGCTTGTGGGTTTCAGTGAAATTTGTCATCTAGCTTCCTCATCAGTGTTCAGACTCAGTTTACTCTCAGTCACAATCATCTACTTGCAAATATACATATAGCTGCACCTGTGTTTACTAATTAGCAAGTGATAGCGTGTTATCATGCTAAATACATACTGTGAACATGATAAACATTGTACCCAATAGTAAACTTCAGCGATTAAATGCTATTACTCTCAACATGTTGCCTTGTTGGCATTAGCACTTAGCTCAAAGTGCTCCTCTGCCTGTGGTATACCTTTACAGAGTTGCTAGCATGGCTGTTAATATGCAGATGCATATTATTAAAAAAAAATAAAAATAAGCTCAACAAACAACAATAATGAATACATTAACCAGTAGTGAATAAAAGGTTTATAGACAAGTAGCTCCACATGTTTGGTTTAGCTTCCTGAAGCATCCATCAAGGCATTTGTGTCTCTTCCCAGCCCTCACCCAGTATAAACCACAAAACTACAGAGCCGGTGAAGGCTTTATCAACAGCAATGCTGATAAATTCATATATATATCATATAGCTGATGTCTGCTGTGTTGTAAGCTACTCACACTGTCCTCCTGCCACCCACTTGATGCCAATCCACCAGAGCGTGAACATGGAGCAATGATGGTAGACGTGCAGGAAGGTGACCTGGTTAAATTTTTTCCTCAGGATGAAAAACACAGTGTCCAGATACTCAATGCCTTTGGAGATGAAATACCTCCACAGAGCTCCTGCCACCTGACTCCCGCAGAAATAAAGAAGGGGAAGAAAAAGACTGTTAACATATGAACATATATGATCAAGAGCTACATGTGTGTGAACTCTGATTTTGGAAATCCTAACCTCGACCCGAGACTGACTCACTTGTGGTTTCTGTTTCAAACTACGTCATAGAGCAACAGGAAGGAAGGTGAAACTGAACACCATTCAACTCCGGCTTGTACTTTTTTCTGATAACAGGCCCGTGCTCTAAATGTATGGATGCCTCTCATGTTTCTAAAAGCTCTCTGAGTGACGTGTCCCTGGCAGGCTGACTGTAATTTTCTGAACCATGGGTACAGTGGAGAATTATTAACAGGTAGGGATCTGGTTCCAAGGAAACTAATTATTGTAGACACAAAAGTCTTAAGATAGTAAGTTACATAAACAGCTGAAGTCCCACTACTATATTCAGAGTTTATCTATGCAAGCGTGTGTGTGTGTGTGTGTGTGTGTGTGTGTGTGTGTGTGTGTGTGTGTGTGTGTGTGTGTGTGTGTGTGTGCAGTCGGGAGAGTTGGGGTATCCAATTTCCTTTTTTTTGAATGCCTACTTGTGAACGCTGTCTGTTTTCCACATTCTGCAACGGTAAAATACGTCTTAGAGGCGGATATTTGTTTTACCTTATGGGCAACAGTTGTCTGGCTTTGTTCTTGCTGTTGACAAAACCCGCCTCATGGTTGACTCTGAGAAAAAAACTTTCCCACAGAGGGGAATAAACTTATTCGAATATGAGCTTTTTTTCCTCGCTAAGACTTGTTTTATGGGGAGATGTAAGAAACCGGGTTACAAGCAATGATAATATCGGATGTTGACTCCTCAGCGTCATCATTTTCTATCTATTGAGAAAACTTATTGTAAAAAGTAATGAAGAAAAAAACTCCTCCTTGCCCCGCGGGGGGTGTGTGTGTGTGTGTGTGTGTGTGTGTGTGTGTGTGTGTGTGTGTGTGTGTGTGTGTGTGTGTGTGTGTGTGTGTGTGTGTGTGTGTGTGTGTGTGAAACAAGATCGCCTGTCGCTGGTTTGTTTTTTCAGTCCCTCAAAAGGAAAAGTAGTATTCACTAAGGGATAGTTATCCGTTTTTTTACACATAGGCAGCCTGTAGGTTACAAGCGGATAGAAAGTTCTTCTTTTCATCACAAGCTATGGTGTATCTTAAAGGTTTTTTTTTTTTGTTTTTTTTTACTGCGTCTGTATTATAGGAAAATAAAATTACTATTGAAATCTCTACAGGAAGTCACTCTTTATTTCCATTACAAACGCCGGTGCAGCTTAAGAAAGTAAAATTACATCCGCTCTGTCTCTCTATACATCACAGAATCAGCTGCTGCATCACCGCTGTGCTTAGGGAACATGACGCAACAGGTCTGAAAATGACTAGACACTTCCGGAGTATTTCCGGTAGGGTCATAAGGTCCGGATCGATGCCTTCCATAGTAAATATGCTGTATTTGAATATGTCATATTCAAAACCTTCTTCTTTGGGAGAGCAGATCTCATCGGACACAGGACCGCTGCGGGGCTGCAGAAGGAAATCCATCTTGTGTCTGTGCCTTAGAAATTGTGACGGACTCCTCTCTCTGCTTTTTTATTCCCCTCCAACAGATGGCGCGCTTCCGGAGGTTTCCCCCTCCCTCTAAAAACTTTTTTTCCCAACAACAGATGACGCGCTTCCGGAGGTTTTCCCCCTCCCTCTAAAAACTTTTTTTTCCCCCAACAACAGATGACGCGCTTCCGGGTTCACCCCTCCTTTCTCGGGGTGCAATTCGTTACGGTTAGCAACAGATGGCGCGCTTCCGGGGTTCGCCCCCCTTTCTCGGGATATAATTCGTCACGCGGGGGGTTCGCCCCCCCTTCTCCGGATACGATTCGTCACGCGGGGGGTTTCCCACGGAGGGGAGGGGCGGGAGGTCAAAAGGTCGTGATTAGGGCCATCAATCACTTCGGATCAAATTTTGTCATAAGCTGTATGGGAATAACTCTCTTCCATTCTTTTCATGCTTGGGATTGCTCTGTAATTTACAGCATTAACGGACAGAGCCTAACAAGAAGCATGGGGGAGTCCAGAGGGCAGGAATTTGCTAGAGTTTAAGTCTCATGACCTGAGATACTCTTGCAATAATAACAGTGAAAAGCTTAGTGACTAATAAGGGTCAGAAGGAATGTAGGATGGCTAAAGTGCAAAAAGAAGTCTAGATTGAGGCATGGGTTGATTACATGTTAAAAGAGGCGAAGATACAGTTTCTATTTTCATGGTATAGTCAAACTTCCCCACTGGGAGCCATGACTGGGCTGGTTCCTGCTAATGGGAGAAGTTTGTCTTGTGAGATTCCTACCATAGCTTTTTGTCATACTACTTTCTCTTAGACTTCACTTGGTGAGATTTCGGCAAAACACTGCAAGGTTAAGTTTAAGGCAAAAGATTGGCTTAAAAGCACTCTTTCACCTGGCAGAGCAGGTCAGCCACTAATCAGAAGGTCGGTGGTTCGATCCCAGGCTGCCTCCTGGCTGCATGCCAAATATCCTTGGGCAAGATACTAACCCCATGTTTGCCTACTGGTGGTGGTCAGAGGGCCCGGTGGCGCCAGTGTCCGGCAGCCTCGCCTCTGTCAGTGCACCCCAGGGCAGCTGTGGCTACAATGTAGCTTGCCATCGCCAGTGTGCGACTGTGTGAATGTAGTGTGAAGTGCTTTGGGGTCCTTAGGGACTAGAAAAGCACTATACAAATGCAGGCCATTAACTCTAACCAGGTCTTGGACAGCCTTCCAGTAAAAAGGTTTGAAGGTAAACTTTTCCATGTAGAAATGTGTTTTTAGAACTTTACAATTAGCTATGAAGAATGACAAAGTCTCCATAGGGAAAATGCTTTGTTGGAGATCAAACATGATGCAAACTGGTGTGTTTCATAGCCGATGTGACCGAATAAAAGCATAATGGTTCCAAAACATTGGTATTTACATGTATTTCAGTTATAAGAAACGTATAAATTATATAGGATTTTTTGTAATTCAACATTTTCTGCCAGTAAGCAAGTTTTTCGCATTTCACCTTTGAACCTGTGTTTTTGCTTTTTTGCTTTTTGTCTGAGTTGCAACACAATTACCAGAAAAAAGATTTAACTGTGTGATGTCCAAGTTTGTGCAGGCACTGACCAATACATCAACATCAGCCATGGGATAAGACTTTTATGTAAGGGTCTGGGTTCATGTCCCCCGTGCAAGTCAAAAGCAATTGCTGACTTATTATTTTTCAGTGCATTATTGTTGTCGTTTTCTGTTTTCAATCAGAGCTTTGATCTGCTTTGGCAAAAAAAAAAAAACTACTTGACTAAATTTAGGGAAAAAAGTAAACTGGGTAAAAGAATTTCTTTGATTGTAGACGGCCCCAGTCTATCAAACCTTTATTGAGTTTATAGACAATCAATGCAGAGAGGAAAATAAACAGTAGTTTTTACCCTCATTTTGTTAAATTTTAGATATTTATTCTAAGTTTTAAATGTATTTATATAAGTTTAAATGTGTATAGTCGGTTCCACTGCTATAACTGTTGCTATTGTTGCTTCAACGGTCAGAAGCTCTTCAACTTTGAATATTAAAGTTGAAAATCTTAAAATACCTCTGTTTACTGTCAAAGTAGCCTGGGGCATCAATTATGTTTATAAATAGAGATATTAAGGGCAGGTGTGTTTATATGTCTCTTATTAGACTGGAACTGATAAAGTATCCACAAGCTGTTTGTGACAGAGTAGTCTAGGTAAAAATCTTACTATAATGATCGTAGCATATGAATGTCTGTTCCCTAATTCCTCCTAGCCCCATTAATCAATATGAATAAAACTTACTATATAAACTATCTAGGGTACTGGGACCATTTATACCATTTACAATTACGCACTTACAAATGTATATATTATATTTGTAAATAATATTTACAAAGTCATTTTTCATTTGTTTGGTGTTTATAGACAGCCATATTTGCTATTACGCTATATACAGTGATACAATGATGATAATAATAAAATTCCATGGTTATTTATTTAGTCTCAGTCTGACCACACTGCTTTATCATGGTGAATTTTGAGTGACTTCAAAGTATTGAAGTTTGTCTGTGTTGTATTATTGAAAGCTTTTGAAAATATTGCGCTACTGTATTTTATGTACAATTTTTGTAGATCCAGGCATGTTGTCCTGAAGGGTTAATCACACTCTGTCTAAGGAGCTCAACAAGTTTTATTATCTTATCAAGTGTCCTATGAATTGCCAGTCTAACCAGTGAACTCGAGCTGCATCCTGGCAGAGTCTGTGTTACTAAGCAGGCATGTTTATAATCTCTCTCACCGCTAAGGATAACCCTCCACAGTGACTCACAAATGCACACATTGGTGGTCCTTTTTCATCCTCCTCGAGTTTCTAGAACTGAGAGAGATTAACTTAGAGTTCAAAGGGCTGGTGTTTATTTTATACTCAGTCACCAGCAGTGTGAAAACATGTCTAGTAAGTGTCCTTAACCAGCAGGATTTTTTTCCACTAGGCAATCAGCTTTTGTTGCAGCAATAGAAATTTTCTTTTCTGTACTGCTGATACCCCAGCAGCACAAGAACCAGACGGTTGGGTCTCAGTTTGTCCGTTTATTTTGCACATAAGCAAGCGGGTTGCTAACTCCGGGGAGAGCGCCTTCGTACAGCTCCTCTCTCCAGCCTGGCGCACACACACAGAAACCAGGTCCCCCCACCCCTTCCTGTACACCACCCTCACTACTTTCTGCAGCCCAACCAAACATGAATCTTAAAGGAACAACAACAGTGTGCAGAGAAAACCAACATGTCACTGTCCAGTAACACTTAACCATCGTTACACTGCCCCCCCAGCAATAAGTTCCTCGTCCCCGAGGGAACGACACAGTCTCTGAGGCGGGGCGGTAGCCTACGTTCCCTCCTTGACCTCCTGAGCCCCTGAGGAGGACGCGGAGCTTCGGGGCTTTGGGGTGAAGAGTCCGAGGGGGGGAACGCAGCCCCGGTCGGGGGCCCCTCTGAGCAGGGTCATGGACGCTCTGTACACGTCCCTCTGGAAAGGAGGGGAGGGACTGTCCTCTGTAGGGGGCCATCCGGTCTCTGTGCAGCGCTACTATCCTCCCCCTAGGAGGCAACTGCACCCTGTAAACAACCTCCCCCACTCGCTCTAGGACGCTGCAAGGCCCCACCCAGCTGCTATCCAGTTTAGGACACCGTCCCTTCTTCCTCTTTGGGCTGTAGACCCACACCAGCTCCCCAGCACGGAAGTGCCTCCCCTTAGTGGTGATGTCATAATTCCTCTTTTGGCGCAGGCCTGCCTTCGCCAGCTGCTCCCGGGCGTAGGAATGTGCAGAATCCAGCCGGTCCTGCAGCTTCCTTGCGTAGTCCCGGCCCGGTGGTGCCTCTGGCGCGTCCGGGGGCTTCCCAAAAGCCAACTCTGCAGGAGTTCTCAGCTCTCTCCCTAACATGAGCAGGGCAGGCGTACATTGGGTGGAGTCCTGTACTGCCGACCTGTAGGCCATGAGGGTAAGGGGAAGATGGTAATCCCAGTCCCGTTGGTGTTCTGAGGTAAGGATGGCTAGCTGCTGGGCCAGCGTCCTGTTAAACCTTTCCACCAGCCCATCGCTTTGGGGGTGAAGTGGGGTGGTGCGGGTCTTCTTAATCCCAAGGCGTTCACACATGGCAGCAAATACCTTGGACTCAAAGTTACGGCCCTGGTCACTGTGGAGGGTCTCTGCTGTTCCAAAGCGGCTGAACATCCCCTCCACTAATACATCAGCGACCGTCTCAGCCTCCTGATCTGGGATGGCGTATGCTTCCGGCCACTTGGTAAAATAGTCCATGGCCACAAGAACATAGCGGTTTCCTCTGTCTGTGCGAGGAAATGGGCCCATGACGTCCACAGCTACTCGCTCCATTGGGGCTCCTGCTGGTTGCTGCTGAAGCTGAGCCCGGGACTGGTCTTGTGGCCCTTTGTGTGAGGAACATGCATCACAGCTGCGGCAAAAGTCCTCCACATCCCTCCGCTGTTGACCCCAGTAATAGCCCTGGCGGAGGCGGCGAAGAGTCTTGGAGACCCCAAAGTGGCCAGAGCCAGTGCTCCCATGGCAGGCTCCCAGCACAGCTGACCTCAGCGACCTTGGCACCACAACCTGCCACCTCTCCTCCCCCGTGGCAGGATCCTTCCAGGCACGCTCCAACACCCCCTCCTTCAGCCTGAGAGCTGCAAACTTGGCCCACAGCCCCCTGGTACAGATGGAAAACCCAGTGACCTCATCCCAAAGGGGTTGCTCCCCCTTCTCCAGCCACTGCAGGACCGGCAGCAGGTCTGTGTCTTGTTCCTGCCGTGCCCTCCACTCCGCTGCATCCACCACCAGAAGAGCCCTGCAGGCGAGCTGTGCTGCTCCGTCTATTGTCGTGAGTTCCCGCTCTATTTCCTCTCGCTTCTCACAGTAACGGCAGCCAGCTGCAGCACATGGGCGGCGAGAGAGGGCGTCTGCGTTAGAATGGTGCGTCCCTGCTCTGTGCTCCACGGTGAAATTGAAGGCTTGGAGCTCCTCCAGCCAGCGAGCCACCTGTCCCTCTGGCTCCCTGAAAGACATCAGCCACTGAAGGGCAGCATGATCAGTTCTGACAACAAATGCTGTGCCGCACAGGTAGTATTTAAAGTGTCTCACCCCCGCCACCACAGCCAACAGCTCTCGTCGTGTGACACAGTAGCGCCGCTCGCTCCTGTTCAGGACCCGGCTGAAGTACGCCACCACCTTCTCCCCTTCCGGTCCAACCTGCGACAACACCGCTCCCAGCCCCACATTACTTGCGTCAGTGTCCAGGACAAAAGGCAGGGCGGGGTCAGGGGGGGCAAGGACTGGGGACTCTGTCAGCGATCTGCGGAGAGTGTCGAACGCCTGCTGACAGTCCTGGGTCCAGATGAAGTCACGGTCCTTCTGCAGCAGGTGGAAGAGTGGTGCGGCTATGGAGGAAAAGCCCTTCACAAACCTCCTGTAATAAGACGCCAGTCCTAGGAAGCTTTTGAGCTGTTTCTGGTCTGCTGGTGTGGGCCACTCGGTAATGGTGTGAATTTTTTCCTCCAAAGTGCTGATGCCCTCACGACCCAGCTTGTGGCCCAGAAACTCCACCTCCCTCCTCATGAAGTGGCACTTGTCGGGATGCAGCTTCAGGCCTGCAGCCGCCACCCTCTCCAACACTTGTCTCAGGGCATCCAGGGCAGCATCAAAGGAGCTCCCGTGCACTAGAAGATCATCCAGGTAGACCAGACACCGTTGCCGTGGGACGCCAGCCAGCACACTGTCCATGAGCCTCTCGAAGGTCGCAGGAGCGTTGCAAAGGCCAAAACTCAGGACTTTGAACTGCCATAGTCCCCTGTTAGTGCAGAAGGCTGTCTTCGGTCTGGATTCCGGGGACAGTGGCACCTGCCAGTAGCCACTCCGCAGGTCCAGGGT
Organism: Astatotilapia calliptera; assembly: GCF_964374335.1. Classification (NCBI taxonomy): domain Eukaryota; kingdom Metazoa; phylum Chordata; class Actinopteri; order Cichliformes; family Cichlidae; genus Astatotilapia; species Astatotilapia calliptera. Next base: position 17,685,133 of record NC_137436.1, read on the forward strand.
GGAAAACCAGGAGGACCCGGCTACTAAGTCGAGGGACTCATCAATCCTGGGAAGGGGGTAAGAGTCTTTCTTCGTCACTTTGTTGAGTGGTCTGTAGTCCACACAGAAACGCATCCTAGGACTTTTTTTCTTAGGCACCATCACCACCGCGGAGGCCCACGGGCTATCAGATGGTTCTATGATGCCCGCCTTCATCATTTCACACAGCTCCCTGTCTGCAGCCTCCTGATGAGCCAGGGGCAGGCGGCGGGGGCGCACTTTAATAGGCTGGGCATCCCCGGTCTCAATGACGTGCTCTACCAAGTGTGTCAAGCCAACATCACTTTCTTTCAGGGCAAAAATGTCACTAAACTCTTTTAGTACCTGCCATAGACTCTCTTGCTGCTGTGGAGTCAGCCCCTCACAGTTCTTTGACCAGATACTCCTCACTGCTGAGAGCCTCTCCTCCTCCTCCTCCTCCGCTCGCTGTTCTGCTGGCGGGTCTGCAGGGGTCTCTGCGGTGGAGGTGGACGCCGCGGCAGATGCTGTGCAGACCGGGGGAGGAATAAGCGGCACCTTCTTCCCATCAGGGAGTACAAGGAGGCCTTTGCCTAAGTCCAGTACACCACCAATGGCTCGTAAAAAATCCAGCCCAAGGATGCAGGCGTCCTGCACGTCAGCCACCCAGGCAGCATAAGACACACCGAGGTCCCCCACCTTGAACTGGAACACTCCCTTCCCTCTCATTGGGGCCAGATCACCGGTCACAGTCTTAAGTTGCACGTTAGTCGGTTGTACAGCAGCTCCGGTTGGGACAATATCGGGTCGGACCAGCGTTGCATTGGATCCCGTGTCCAGCAGGGCCGTACAGGACACCCCCGCAATCGTCACTGGAACATGGCAAAAGCCGCCAACCTGGGTCCAGCCCACAGTGATGGCCGCACCGGGTGGAGGTGGCGGTGGTGTGGGGATGTCGTTCTCCCAGGCCCGTGTACTCCCGCCTACACGGGCCCGTGGGCGTTTCCCTGAACCGCTGCAAGCTTGGGGCACTGCCTGATGAGGTGTCCGACTTGTCCACATCCCCAGCAGCTCCGCGGTCGGCGGTGTGGGCCAGCCCGAGGGGAAGGCGACTGCAGCGAAGCCGCCTGCACCAAACTGCACAGGCCCGCTGGCGTCTCCGTCTGTTCCACAGGTGCTGACACAGCCCTCACCACGTGTGCGTCGTCAGCGCCCCCAGAGGATCCCGCAAGCATCTCCCTCTCCAACGCTAGCTCCAGGGCTGCACTGAGTGTGGCTGGACGAGCAAGCTGAGTTTGCATACGGAGCTCTTTAGGGCTCAGGGCCTGCAGGAACTGGTCCCGAGCTAACTCCGCCTGCACTGATGGTGGCATGCTGTCATACGCCCTCCGGCAAAGGCACTCGACTTCATGGGCCAAAATGCGGAGGGGCTCACCTGGCAATCTGCGTCTGTTGTGGAACTCCGACCTCAGCAGCACTGGTTGGTTATACTGCCCGAAGCGCCTCTGAAGTGCTCCGACCAGAGCATTATAATCTCCCCTCTGCTCCTCGGTTAGCAGCAGCAGGCATGCAGCTGCATCCTCACACAGGCACAAAGCCAACTGGAGAGCTTTATGTTCCTCAGACCAGCCAGCTGCAACAGCTAACAGCTCGAACTGTGCGATAAACACTTCCCATGGCGTCTTGCCGCTGAACTTAGGCGTTTTTATATGCGCTGCAGCTTGCTGGGCGCCGCCATGTTTGTTTACATCACGTGACGGCGCGCCAAGCGAGGTCGACTCCTTCCCGCCGGAATCGCGGCCGCTGTGCGAACAGTTCCCGAGCCTAGTCAAACCTGGAGAAAATCCAGCCTCGGCAGACAGCCGCAGCGCCGTTTCCCTCACTCCATGGGCGGGCGAGCGCGGACGAACCTCCCTCTCCTCCGTCTCCTCCGTCTCCTTCTTAATCCTGCCCGGCAACATCCTCGTCTCGTAACGGCAAGCGTCGCCGGCAACAGGGTCTCGGGCGTTCTGGGGTTCTTTTTTCTTTCTTCACTTCTGACACCAATGTAACGTTCACAAGAACCAGACGGTTGGGTCTCAGTTTGTCCGTTTATTTTGCACATAAGCAAGCGGGTTGCTAACTCCGGGGAGAGCGCCTTCGTACAGCTCCTCTCTCCAGCCTGGCGCACACACACAGAAACCAGGTCCCCCCACCCCTTCCTGTACACCACCCTCACTACTTTCTGCAGCCCAACCAAACATGAATCTTAAAGGAACAACAACAGTGTGCAGAGAAAACCAACATGTCACTGTCCAGTAACACTTAACCATCGTTACAATATATATATATATATATATATATATATATATATATATATATATATATATAAACACAACACCCAGCACGCCCCTGCGGGCGGTTTATCCTTCAAGCTCGGGTCCTCTACCAGAGGCCTGGGAGCTTGAGGGTCCTGCGCAGTATCTTAGCTGTTCCCAGGACTGCGCTCTTCTGGACAGAGATCTCCGATGTTATTCCCGGGATCTGCTGGAGCCACTCGCCTAGCTTGGGAGTCACCGCACCTAGTGCTCCGATTACCACGGGGACCACCGTTACCTTCACCCTCCATATCCTCTCGAGCTCTTCTCTGAGCCCTTGGTATTTCTCCAGCTTCTCGTGTTCCTTCTTCCTGATGTTGCTGTCATTCGGAACCGCTACATCGATCACTACGGCCGTCTTCTTCTGTTTGTCTACCACCACTATGTCCGGTTGGTTAGCCACCACCATTTTGTCCGTCTGTATCTGGAAGTCCCACAGGATCTTAGCTCGGTCATTCTCCACCACCCTTGGGGGCATCTCCCATTTTGACCTCGGGACTTCCAGGTTATACTCGGCACAGATGTTCCTGTACACTATGCCGGCCACTTGGTTATGGCGTTCCATGTATGCATTGCCTGCTAGCATCTTGCACCCTGCTGTTATGTGCTGGATTGTCTCTGGGGCATCTTTACACAGCCTGCACCTGGGGTCTTGCCTGGTGTGATAGACCCCAGCCTCTATGGATCTTGTACTCAGAGCTTGTTCTTGTGCTGCCATGATTAGTGCCTCTGTGCTGTCTTTCAGTCCAGCTTTGTCCAGCCACTGGTAGGATTTCTGGATATCAGCCACCTCCTCTATCTGCCGGTGGTACATACCGTGCAGGGGCCTGTCCTTCCATGATGGTTCCTCGTCTCCCTCCTCTTTCTTGGGTTTCTGCTGCCTGAGGTATTCACTGAGCACTCGGTCAGTTGGGGCCATCTTCCCAATGTATTCTTGGATGTTCCTTGTCTCATCCTGGACTGTGGTGCTGACACTCACCAGTCCCCGGCCCCCTTCCTTCCGCTTAGCGTACAGCCTCAGGGTGCTGGACTTGGGGTGAAACCCTCCATGCATGGTAAGGAGCTTTCTTGTCTTTATGTCAGTGGCTTCTATCTCCTCCTTTGGCCAGCCTATTACCCCAGCAGGGTACCTGATCACAGGCAGGGCGTACGTGTTGATGGCCCGGATCTTGTTCTTACCATTCAGCTGACTCCTCAGGACTTGCCTGACCCTCTGCAGGTACTTGGTGGTTGCAGCCTTTCTAGCGGCCTCTTCATGGTTCCCATTTGCCTGCGGGATCCCCAGGTACTTGTAACTGTCCTCTATGTCTGCAATGTTGCCTTCTGGTAGTTCAATCCCCTCAGTTCTGACTACCTTCCCTCTCTTTGTTACCATCCGACTACACTTCTCCAGTCCGAACGACATTCCAATGTCATTGCTGTATAGCCTGGTAGTGTGGATCAGTGAATCGATGTCTCGTTCACTCTTGGCATACAGCTTGATGTCATCCATGTACAGGAGGTGGCTGACAACTGCTCCGTTCCGTAGTCGGTATCCGTAGCCAGTCTTGTTAATGATCTCACTGAGGGGGTTCAGGCCTATGCAGAACAGCAGTGGGGACAGAGCATCTCCTTGGTAGATCCCGCACTTGATGGTGACTTGTGCTATGGGCTTGGAGTTGGCCTCTAGTGTTGTACGCCACATCCCCATTGAGTTCCTGATGAAGGCTCTTAGGGTCCCATTGATCTTGTACAATTCTAGGCATTCCAGTATCCAGCTGTGGGGCATTGAGTCATAGGCCTTCTTGTAATCAATCCAGGCAGTGCACAGGTTGGTCAGTCTGGTCTTGCAGTCTCGGCTGACTGTTCTGTCTACCAGTAGCTGGTGTTTTGCGCCTCTGGTATTCTTGCCAATTCCTTTCTGTGTCCCACTCATGTATTGACCCATGTGCCTGTTCATCTTAGCCGATATGATGCCTGACAGGAGCTTCCATGTAGTACTGAGGCAGGTTATTGGTCGGTAGTTGGAGGGGACCGGTCCCTTCTTGGGGTCCTTGGGGATCAGGACCGTCCGACCTTCGGTTAGCCATTCCGGGTGTCTCTCGTTAACTAGCAGCTGGTTCATTTGTGCTGCCAGACGCTCGTGGAGTGCAGTCAGCTTCTTTAGCCAGTAGGCGTGAACCATGTCGGGCCCTGGTGCTGTCCAACTCTTCATACTGGAGACCCTTTCTTGGATATCTGCCACTGTGATGGTTACTGGACCCTGTTCAGGGAGGTCGCTGTGGTCTGCCCTCAGATCCACTAGCCACTGAGCATTGCTGTTATGGGTTGCGTCCTTCTCCCATATGCTCTTCCAGTATTGCTCCGTCTCCAGCCTTGGTGGTGCTGTTCTCTTATTATTGTTCCCTTGCCACTGAGAGTACACCTTTGCTGGTTCTGTGGAGAACAGCTGGTTTATTCTCCTGCCTTCTATCTCTCTGGTGTACCTCCTCAAGCGGCTGGCCAAGGCTGTGAGTCTTTGCTTGCCAGTTTCCAAGGCCTCAGGTATGGACAGCTTGCTGTATTTCTTATGCACCTTCTTTGTCGCACCTTTCTGCAACTCCGTTAGTTGGCTAACCTCCCTCCGTGCTACTTTGATCTTGCCCTCTAGCCTCCTTCTCCATGGAGGGTACTGCCCCTTGTGGCTGTTCAACTTGTAGCCAAGCATCTCACTGATCACTGCTGCCGTATTGTAGATCAGCTTGTTAGTGTCGGTAATCGTGGTTGTAGGTATTGTCCGTAGTGCTGCATTAACATCATCTAGCAGCCGGTTGGGGGCTCTGTTGGCTCTCAGGTGACTGTTTCCTCGCGGCTGCGTGCAGCGGGGCTAGGGGAGGGTCTGTGCTGACAGACGTGGGTTACTGACCTGGTAGCCTGGCTGGCCCTGGGTGGGTCCGGGATGGGCGTGAGGTTCTGGGGGCGCTCCGTCTCTGGGCTGGGGCCCGGGCCGGGCCTCGGGGGCTTGGATCCTGGTTGGTGTGTTGCCGGGGTTGTGGGCGGGTGGGTGCATGGGGGCCCGGCCCTGGAGCGGGGTGCCGCCGGTGCGTCGAACCACCTGGGGGGCTCTTCAACTGGTGGGGGAGATGGTCACATCTTGCAGGAGCGTTCCTCTCTTCAGGAACTCTCTCTGCAGGAGGGGGAGATACAGGAGAGGTGGAGGAAGATCTCAGCCTGGGCGTTTACTGTCTTATGTAGTCTGGAAGATGAGTGGATGGTGGGGTGGGTGCAGTTTTCTCTGTGGTGGGGTTGGGTGGACTGTCCCGGGCTCTGTGGGGCCGGGAGGCGCTGCTGCACTGGGCCCCGGTCTGGATGGGCCTGGGCCCCCTTTCCCTGGCGGGTCGCGGAGTGTGGGAGTGCCTACTGGGGTCAGCGGGGGAGCTGGCCCCAGGGAGGGGTTACCTGCCCCTCCCTTCCTTCCCTCCCCATCTCCAGCTGCCTCTCTCTTCCCGCTCCACCACAACCACCCACACATGCAGGGCCTTGGAGTAGGGGTATGTCACCAGGGTGCAGAGGAGGCTACCCCCCCCTCTGTCCCCTTCTGGCTGCCTCTGCCTCAATTTTATCCCACAACTTAGACATTCACATTATTCATACTCTCATTACACATACATATAGGATCTTGGGGTGGGCACAATCACGGAGTCCAAATTACCATCAGGGTGTACACCTCACCCCTGGCGTCGTTGCCCACCTCTCAATTTTAAATACACTTAGACATTGAGGGCTATCAGGAGGGACTATGCGCTTACCTGCTGCTCCTTGGCAGGTAGCTCCATGCCCTCCTGGGTTTTAATTGCACCTTAGAACACACATGCATCAACACTACAATGAGCGGGTGGAGGGAGGTTTGGAGTCTTCTCCCACCCCCATTCTCTGCAGCCTGCTGGAGCGGGAGGGCTAGGTGGAGTTGGCCGTCCGACTGCGGTCTGGAGTGTGGGGCCTCCCTGCTGCTACGGAGTCGGGGTGGTCTGCCTCTCCCCACCGCAGGGAAAAGGGTAACACCACCTGGGTCTGGGTGCAGTTCCCCCCTCCAGGAGCAAGGGTACCTAGACCCGGTTTGTAGAGTACGCTTGGGGAGTGTGATCGTGTGTACAACGTCTCTTTATGTCTGTCTCCACGTTGGTTGAGTGTGGAGTGAGTGCATATGAGAGCATGAGGGGGGGAATGGATGTTTTTGTGTCTGTGTGTGCCTGTATGTCTGTGTCTATATGTCAGGTTGGGTATCAGACGCCACCTCTCTGGGGACACCTCAGGCCCTCCAAGGTTTGGAGGCCTATCTCCACCTACCACCACTTCCCCTGCCGGTGGCGGACTCCCTCAGGTGTCGGTGCGTTGGTGGTTCTTTGTGTCTGGGGGTGGGCGTCCAGGTACACACCGGCTCACTCCTTGGCGGCCGCTTATCGGGGCCTGGAGCCTGGGGCTCGCTCGGGCCCCTTCGGGGGTGGGGTGCCCCCGGCCTCTCGGCCTGGGGCTCGGTCACTCAGGCACAGCTGGCGGCCGGCGGAGCTCACGGGCGCGTCACTGCAACTCCCCCTGGCTTCTGCTCCGCGGCTGCTGAGTGAACCCTCATCTGGGACTCTCCTCAGCTCTTACTGGAACAGTGGCGCGGCTGCCCCTCTGTTGGTCTTCCATGGTTTCTTGTGTTCTGGGGGCCTCTGGATGTCTGGAGTTTTGATCTCCTCCATACCTGCTTCACACCCTGGAGGACGGGGCTGTGGCCCCCCCACACTCCCTAGCAGATCGTTACATGGAGAAACCTTTGGAATACAAGCGCGCTGATCCACACAGGTATGCACACGGGTGTTCACTGCTCGTAGACCCAAATTACACCTTTCTTGGCTGCTACTTCGAAGCACATCTGTCCTGCGTGCTGCACAACAACATTGAATATTTAGTATTTACTGCTGTTTACACTTAGCTAGATTAATGCGATGGTGTTGTGTTTAGTATGTTGCTTTGTTTTTTGTTTTTTTTTTGTCTTTTTTTGCTTGTTTTCTATTCTTCTCTCAACAGGTGATCCAGGAGATTTTTTTTTTTTTTTCTCCCCCCCTTTCTCACTGTCCCTCTCCCCTTCTGTTTTTCCTTTCCTTCCTCTTTCTTTCTCCCTTTCCTATCTCTCACTCATGTCTGTCCCGTCTGTAACATCTGAAAATAAAATATAATAAATAATAAAAACAAAGATCGACCAAATGGACCAATACGGCAATGCCACGATGATCCATTTGGCAAAGTAAATCCATTCGGTATTCTTGTTGGTCTTCAGACAACAATTCTGATGGCTAAAGAACCAAATGGGACAGGCGAAAAAAAAAAAAAAACATCATCTAGCAGACCTTCTGAGGGTACTTCACGTAATCTTGGTAACCGGCTACGGGGGATCCAGGTTTCAAGCTTGGCCATTATCCTATTTTTCAGGTCAGTTCCTCTCGCACTCAACGATCCTTCTCCTATCGCACTTGGGGCTATGTACCCAATCTCGGGTGGGGGTGATGATATCTCCCCCCTGACCTGGCATCCTGACTCCTCCTTGCCGTAGCATTTGTGTTGTACCTCGTCAATCTCTAGCTGTCCCTTCTTTTGAATGTTGGAACACTGAGCTACTAGTTGTTTCGCCGTCATTGTGGATGTTGGGTATCAAAGAATCCATAGGTCCATCATCCTATTCATGTAGCCCCTTCCGCCGGGGTTACTTGCGTAGTAGCATTCCAACAACGCCCTGTTTTCGTCTCTTGCCCACCAATGCCTTCTTGTTCCAGTAGCCCACTTTTCGTCAGGGTGCCCTGGTTCCTCAACACCTGACGCGGACCTTGTTGATCCGGGCGACGTCCGAGCCGGCATGCCTTCATATTTATCTGTCTCGCTCATGTCTGCGGTAGGCTCGCTTAGCATAGGGGGTCTAGCCTTAGGACCCTTACTGGATACAGACGCCCCAGGCAGGAATCGAACTTGCGATCCTGGGTTCCAAAGGCGTGTAGTCTAACCACTATGCTATCCAGATGGGAGCTGCACAAATCAATGAACAAACATGGTGCCTGGCATTTGTCACACAATACTGGCTACACATCAGACATATATATATATATATATATATATATATATATATATATGTGTGTGTGTGTGTGTGTGTGTATATATTGTTTATTTATTCCTCTGTTTGCTGCTGCTTCTGTTGAGTGACAGGGTAGCAGAGTGGTTATCACTGTCTTACAAAAAGCAGCTTTGCTGTTCAAACCCTGGTTGGGGCTTTTCTGTGTGCAGTTGTTGAACTTAATGTTTTCCTTGTGCCTTAGTGGGTTTTCCTCCAGGTATTCCAGCTTCCTCCCACAGTCCAAAGACATGTTGAGGTATTTGGTGATTCTGAAATGGTGAAGCTTGCTCCTGCTACTTATTAATATTAATAATAATGAATTAATATTAATTTTAAAAATGTATTAATAATTTGGCAGACATTGTAAGATTTCTGGTTGAACTTGAACTCAGCAGCTCAAGTTACACTATATTGCCAAAAGTATTCTTTCACTCATCCAAATCATTGATTTCATGTGTTTCCATCACTTTTAAAATCAAGCGGCTTACATCACCAAGTGCAAGGCAAAGTCAAATTTTATTAAGTTAATGACAGGAAAGAGTGCTCTGTGAATGTGAGTACATTACAAATTGTGGTTTGGTTGTGTGCTTTGCTGCAGCCTCCATATTTAAATGTATTCAGTTGAGAACACTTTATGTAACAAATGTTTATTTTCTGACATTTCTTGTGTTCTTTTAGATTTATTTTCTGACATTGTGTAAATTTCCCATCTCCAAGACTGAATGCCACCAGCTTAGAGTGGAAGAAAGATGCCTAGGATCGTTTATAATAGTTTTGTTTCACACTTCTTTTTTTCCAACTTAGTCAAAGCAGTTATTTCTTTTAGTGGCTGCCGGTTTGAAACACGTGCTTGGACTAGTGTAAAACTCTGAAAAGCATAGCTCGCACCGATGCAGCAGCAGACTGCCAGTGTTTGCCACAAACCATAATTTAGGCTTAGTGGAATGGGGCCTGGTGTCATTTTAACCTTGTGCATATGAAAGTGTTTATCACTTATATTATGAGTCTCTAGTGTGTGCAGTGTGAATGGAATCCACTGTCACCCAATCTAGTGCACTGTAGGTATTAGTCTATAAGAGGTATTCTAACTCTGTGCCCTATCATTAGTTAAAGACGCTCCAGCAGACAGTTTAAAGAGCAGCAACATTTACCACTTCTCTCAGCTGACCTTTCCAAACTATGGGGCCGAATGCCTGGCATGCTGTTCAGAACGTGACTGTGAGTGCTTTTTTTTTCTTTTTCATGTGTTGCTCTGCAGAGTGTTATTCCAGCACCACAGAGAGCCACAGGCAGGTTTCTCACATATGTCAAGCATGTTGCTACGTTTTCAGTTCCAAGTCATTGGCTGGGTCGTCATCTGACCAGTAGCTGGTGGTGACAGCACGCAGAGTTAGACTAGGGCAATGTGCAGGCGACCTGCTCAGCTTCGGAGGGCAAAGTGTCAGCCCACACATTTTAAAAGACTTCTCATCCAGACACTCTCATGGCTTGACACGCCATCCAGCAGAAGTCACAGTCTGTTCCTGATACTTTCTTGTGGCTCATTGACAGAGCTGTTTAGCTCTGCATGGGAAGTTGTAGCGTGTTCTGATAGTTGTATTTGCTGAGTGTGCCCCCTCTCCCCTTAGCCATTTACTCCCTTTATCTCTGCCTTTTGATTTAAATTGTAGTCAGATATTTTTTTGGTGAAGTGGCCCGTGATTCGTGCTTTTCCCAGGTGTGTCCAATTAGCCCTTTGAAGGTTGAGTGAGAGAGCAGTGGAAATCTTGTTGCAGTCCAGCATGGCTGGATGGTACATTGGTGAGAGTCCAGTACCGAGCAGGAGAGGACGGATGATGGAGGAATGTTCGTGGGCTGTCATCCATCAAACTGATTTTGGAGTCTTTAATGACAAATGGATAATATGCAACAGGTTAACTGCAGTTCAGTTTATGTCCTGTGGAAGGAAATTTGCTACAACAAACACATAGCTGAAACACTATTGAAAATAAATAAACTTTCACATTTCTGTAAAAGTGCAAGAGTAAACAGGCCATTAAGTTTAAACTGGGTTTGTTTTCAGGAAGTATCATTATATAGATACAATAACTTTTCATTTTAGTAATGGTTTAGTAACTGAAACAGTCCCAATTAAAGGTTTGAAAGAAAAAATGATCTGCTAAAGTTTTGTTGAACCAGCCACTTGTTATGTATAGTGCTTGACTTCCTCTTTTATACCCATTAGAGCCACTTAAGGACTATGTACACTTAATGGCCACTTCATTAGGCGTACCTATTCAACTGCTTGTTAGCACAAATATCTAGTCAGGCAATCAAATGGCAGCAATCCTATGTAGACTAGTTCAATACGACCACCTGATGCTCAAACCACTACTGGGATTGTCCTGCACAAATTCCTAAATTGCTCATTTTGAACAAAAATAAGGAGAGGAGTAGCGTTTAAAGTGTTGCAGAGTTGCTACAGCACCCCTGCTTTCCACAGTCTTCTGTTTTGGATCCTTTCCCTTTCACAGACAAACATGATACGTATGAAGAATTGAGGGGTTACTTCCCTAATGAGGTTGCACAACTGCCGTCTGCCATATTGAGGGTAGTTTCAGAAAGTACCATGGGCATACACATGGTTGGCAATGGCAGTGGTCCTAGTGAATACTTTGCTTGCGAGCAGATTGCCACAGTTGCCTGTAGTTTTTCATATTTGTCTATAATTGTTAACCACTAGCCTAGTGGAGATACATGTACAACTTGATAAAGCAATCCAGAAATGGAGATAATTCAACTTGTGCCAATTGCACAGCCAACATGGTTCAAAGGGCATAACTTTTACTTTGAAGTCAAATAGTCTCCATCTTTTGGTTTGTGACCCGCTTTTCAGTGTCGCTTCAGCTCAGAGAGTATCCGGCCAGTACTGGTAGTCAAGTCCGTCACTTCCATTCAAACGATGACTACAGAAATAAGCTAGCAACCAAACCAATCTCAAAGGGTTTTTTTCCAGTGCAAACACACATTTTTCCCTTTACACAGGGGGCTTGCCGGGGGTACTGACCAGTCTGTCAGCCTGTCTGACTGGGCCTTCTATCAATTATTTTCCCAACAACTTCAAGCAAACACTCACAACCGGTCAGGAAATACAGATTTTTCCCTCACAAACAGTGGTTGCCAGTTAGTCACAGACCAGTCTGTAAGCCTGTGTGACTGAGGTCTCATTCATTTGAGCATACATTGTCACCACGATTGTCATAGAATGGCAGAAAATAACCTCACATGGTTAATGTTCACATGTCTGCAAACCCCCAATATTAGATTTGTCAGCTGGAAGCATATAGGGGTCTCAGGTGACATGTGCTGGCTTTAACATCACCTGATCTGCCGGGACTGCAGCTAAGGTTGACTTCACAGTCTGACGGAACACTGTGGCTAAATCTTGTTTGACAAAATGTTTCGATTATGTTACAAAATATGTCATCAGCAATGATCTTACAGTGGCGTTAATTGCAAGCTACTGTTAGGTTTAAGTTTTTTTCCAAGCATTCAACACACATACAGAAATGGGAGCTATAGTGATTAAATGGAAACCAATGTCGAGTGCGATGACCTTGCTTGTGTATTCCACTCTGATATTGTTGATGTTGTTAAAAGAATCCACTGTTTATCGTAAGATGAGAACCTACACAAGGATGCATTATCAAATTACTGTATTCAAACATTCCTGCGTGTATTCTCCAAACAGCGTCTTGCTCCTTAGCAGTAAAGTAAACTGATTAGCAATGCTTGAACTGGCTATGACATGCACATGTGTGTTGTGAAGTGATTTTCCATGAGGCCGAAGAGTTGAGGGATTGGTTGTTGACTCTCACAGGATATCAGTTTTGGACGTCAGTCTTTTAAATACTCCTCCAACTTGAAATTAACCAAGCCAAAGAGACTAGTACATGAACGTGCAGATGGTAACTTTCTCCAGAGACCCAGTGAAGTTGTCAGGCGAGGCACGTACCACCAGTGGGAGGACTCCAGAAAAATGCCAAATGGAAATTTATTTCAAATAGCGTATGTGTTTTGTGAGGCAAGCATGTGCATGCACATGTACACACAGGCATGCGCACACATACACACTCAGACCACAAGCAGTGAGTGTAGTGTTTCGTGGAGGTGAGACCTCTGACAGTACCAGCCTCTGCTTAAAACCTCTAAAGCCACTCAGACATGAATCTTCTTTATTGCTTTTGCAGACCTCCGCACTCAAAAAATAAAGACTGTTATATGCAAGGAAATTATATAACGCCTCACGGGCTTCCATCGTGAGACACGCAAAAAAGAATAAACTCGGTAACTGTTTCGTTTTGCTCTCACATTTACAGTCGTTTATTTTTGTCAGCGGTGAAATTTTGAGAAACTTGTGTGTGGCCGTCTTCTGTTCTTGTTTCCGAGGAATAAAACATACGTGGTTGAATAATTTGTTACTCAGTGAAATTACTCATGAGTTGCCTTGATTATTTCTTCAAGTCATATAACGGCAGTCTACTTGTCAGCTTACTCAAGCTTCTTTAATATCGCACACCCACAAGGACACGGACAAGCAATATTGAATTCAATCAAATTTAAGAACTTGGATTTATAATGTAATAAAACTAAGCCAACGAAGTCTTCGCTGCTTCTGCAGCACATACAGTTTCTGACTCGGGCCTTTTAGGAGGCAGCTTTAATGCCAATCAGTATTAAAAAATCTATACATGCTGGCCCAACTACACACACCACTTCACAACAGCTAGGTACACTTTAGAACAGGGGTGTCGAAGTCCAGGCCTCGAGGGCCGGGGTCCTGCAGGTTTTAGATAACACCCTGGGTGAACACACCTGAATCAAATGAGTAGTTCATTGCCAGGCCTCTGGAGAACTACAAGACATGTTGAGGAGGTCATTTAGCCATTCGAATCAGCTGTGTTGGGTCAAGGACACATTCAAAACCTGCAGGACACCGGCCCTCGAGGCCTGGAGTTCGACACCTGTGCTTTAGAACAACAGCAACAAAAAAAAAAAACTGGATTCACAAAATCAAGATTAATTAATATCTAATATCGTAAATTACAAAATAAACTTGGTACAAATTAAAGATCATAACAAAATTTTTGAATATGGCTCAATACATTCAAGCAAAACATTGGCCTGAGCTCTCTATAGCTCTAATAGGGATATTATATAAATAAAAAACAGTGAATGAAAGTTGAATGAATGAGAGAATGTGAGCACATTAGTAAGCTTTTTCGGTCAGGCTGGAAGACCCAAATGAACTCCATTAGTTAACATTCTCCCCTATCACCCATTTTAGCTCCTAGGAAGGCCTACAAGACAGGAGGAGAGGCGCCACTGGGTTGTGACAATTTAAATGACTTTTTAATGAGCGTTCTAAAATCAATGAGCTTTGAGCTTTCCTGACATCTGAAGAAAAATATGCTATTAACTTAGGGCCGCCAATTGCTATGGATGATCTCATTTTAGAAAGCAACATAGATATTAAAAAACCTGTCAGCAAAATGCTACAAAACAGTCTACCTGCTGTTACCTGAAATGACACCTTACTCTACTATTAGGTAACGATACAATATATGATGCTAACTACTGTTATGTACTGTTGATCACTGTTTAGGTACAGTGTTCAACATTTTCTGAGTACTCTATTTGTAATTCTGTGTATTTTCCCACCAATTTACTGCTATATTTAAGTTTGTTTATATGCATGGTTGGATGCGTGCATGAAATCATATATCCGCACACACATTCAGAAAGCAAAATCCTGACTCCCAAAGTAACACTTAGCATCAGCTTCACAGTCCAACACCCTCTTGCTGCCCTATATTTAAAATTAGAGACTGTTTTGGTGTAGTCATTGGAGCAAATCTCTCTTTCAGGGGATGGTAGTCATTTCTATTCACCCATATACAAAGTGAGCTGTATATAGCTGTGTGGAATAGTGACTTAACTCCTGAATTCTGGGAATTAGACAGCTAACCTCCTGTAAACGGCCACCCTTGCATGCCTTCTTCTTTGGCCTGTAGGTTAGCAAGCTGGGGGAAACAAAAACGGGAAGCTAAGTGGCAATAAGACCACTTTTTCCTGCTACCTTTAGAGCTTAAGGTTAGTGGTTCATCCCAGTGAAAGCAGGTTGTTAATTCAAACATCTGTATGTGTGTAAAGTTAATGCAATGTATCAAGAACATGTAATGAATTTAAAGTGAAGGCCGTCTCTACTGTTACCTCTCATGCTAGTAGTTGGGAACCATACTGAAGTTTGAATTACTTTACTGTACTAACAAGGCATATTATGTGCAATTTAAGTATTTTCTCCAATGAAAGTAGTGGATGCTATCATGGGCTAATAAGACCTGTGAAAGACCTTCATTCCCCTGTGACCCCTGCTTATCCAGAAAGGGTCACAGGGGGCTTAGGACTATATCAAGTATATCAACACTGGGCAAGAGGTAAGGTGTGTTTTTGTGTGGTGAAATAAGCGCTTTGTTTCCACCTTCACCAGAAGCAGTTTTCTTTCATAGTTTGTAAAGTACGGTGCTTTGTTGGAGGTTGTTGATGCAGTTTCCTTTTTTATGTAATTGCCATCAGAGCCTTACACTCTGCTCTAAGTCTGAGATGTGTCTGGGCTCGTTTCATTGTTGTGTGTGCTATATGGCACATGGTATCGCTACATTATTGATATCACAGCATTACAGTTTTTGTTTTTTTTATCATGACTGTATGACTTACTGTGATCCATCTGAGAGTCACAGCACATACAGTTCATGTAATTTCATGGTCTGTGCTTTGAATAACCAAAGCTGAGAACAAAACCTCAAGCCAAAATATACATCTCACAAAATCAACCTATACATTTCTGGCTGAACAAATATAAAGAGAACCTCAGTGCAACCATATGGTCCGCGCATCCTACGGAATGTGTTTTTAGCCTTCAAGTGTGGGGGCACTTTATCATCATTTGGTCTGTGCACATGGCATGAAGGTACACAAGGGTATTTTTATTGGCCAGGACTGTGTTTCACATACTGAATCTAAGGGTTATTGTTCCTAATCAAGGCATTTGATTATATTATATTCCCCAGCAGCACTCAGGAGCTACTAGATTAATAAGCAGATACAGTGGAATGGATACATTAAAAGTAGCCAATGTGTTAGGTAAAAAAGATGAGTGATAACTCAATGTCAAAGGTCAAATGTGAAAAGGACACCTGAGATTTAGGATGCCTAGAACAGGATGGTTTCAGGGAGGGCTCTGAGTTATCACCCATGTCATGCTGTGCTGTAATTACTGAAAACACTGCCCTTTGACCTTGTTGTAAATGGTAATGGCAGACATCCGCACCTTAAGGAAATATTGCACGTGCCTGATGAATGTCTTTTCACTCTTTTCACACTATCACACATATTCTTTTTTTTTTTGTCCCGTTTGGATCTTTAGCCATCAGAATTGTTGTCTTAAGGCCAAGAAAGATGCCAAGCGGATTTATTTTACCAAGTGGATCATCATGGCCTTGCCATATTGGTCCATTTGATTGACCTTTATTATAATTATGAATTTATTTTTTTTTCGGTTGCTACAAACGGGACAGACATGACTGGGGGATAGGACAGGGAGAAAGAATGAAAGAAAGAGAGGGAGAGAAAGAAAGAAAACCAAAGGGGAGAAGAGACGGTGAGAAGGGGGGAAGAAAGAAAAAAAACAAACAAACAAAACACCTGGATCACCTGTATGGAGAAAAAAAAACAGAAGAGAAAGCAAACAACAAAGAGCAACATAATAAAAAAAACAAAGCACCATCACAATAAACTAGCTAGCAGTAGATATCAGTAGATACTAAATAATAAACGATATTGTGCAGCACGCAAGATAGACAGCGCACAATGTGCTTTGAGGCAGCAGCCAAGAAAGCTGTAGTCCGCGTCTGTGAACCTGTGCATACCTGTGTGGATCAGCATGCTTGTATTCCAAAGGTTTCTCCATGTAACGATCTGCTAAGGAGTGTGGGGGGGCCACAGCCCCGTCCACCAGGGTATGAAGCAGGTATGGAGGAGATCCAGGCCCCAGATATCCAGAGGCCCCAGAGTAAAAGGACCCGAGGAGGACCACCAAAGGGGGGGGAACCGTGCCACCCTCCTGGGAAGAGCTGAGTAGAGCCCCAAATGAGAGGCCAGAGGGGGTTGCAGTGGCGTGCCCGCAGGCTCTGCCGGCAGCCAGCTGTGCCAGAGAGGACCGAGCTTCACACATATTCTTCCACAACTACACACACAATAGCTTCTTTTATGCATGTTTTTTTTTTCTGTTTCAGTTTGGCAGAAGAAATAGTTCGGTTAAATTAAGCAAAGCCAACATGTAAACACAGATTTATAAAAATAAATCTTCTGAATAACCTTTAAATTATACTGTACTTTCTCTTTGCAAACATGTGGAAGGTTTAAAATTAAAATGATGCTGAACATCCAGTTCTAGACATGACTCTGATGGGAGTGAGAGTGTTAAGACATCATTTTCTAAAAACTCTTTACACAAAAGAAAGCAGTAACCATCATGACATCCACCAGAGTTTATGGCTTGTTGTTTTGAGCGCTCAGATTTGACATTTTGGTCAGAAAGAAACAGAACTAAACATATTTGGGGAAAGACGGTGGAGCGATACAGTAAAGGTAGTGACAGCTGTTACCATAGACTGTGTTTGCTTCACAGATGCACAGATGATAATTAGGTGAATAATGCTAAATATGGGCATCTGTTTGTGGCAGTGCGATGGCACGGTGGTTAGCACTGTTGCCGCATATTTAGCAAGAAGGTTGAGAGTTCAATTCCACCACCAGGCTGGGGTTTGCATGTTCTCCTCGTGTTTGCGTGGGTTTTCCTCAGGTACTCTGGCTTCCTCCCTCAGGAGGAGTCTCCTATGGGCAACAATCTAAATTGTGCGAATCTGTCTCTGTGTGTTAGACTGGTGCCCTTTCCATGCTGTACCCTGCCTCTTACACTATGACAGCTGGGACTTTTCCAGTGCCCCGCGACCCTGAAAAGGATAAGTGGATGAATAGAATAACATTGATTTTTGCTCACCAAAAAAGAATAGCATGCTGGTGCAACCAGTCAACAAACCACAGTATTATTATTATTATTATTTTATTATTATATTACTGCATTAAAACTCCTTGAAAAAGTACTGACACCAAAAAAAACCTCTCAAAGTCCAGTTGAGTGATTTGAATTAGCTGAGGCCTACCAGACTGTGTCAGCACTCACCTGTCACCTTATCTTTTCCTAACTTTTAGGCTTAATATGTGTTTATTTCTGCTCTAAAGTTTGACTTTTTAACATGGGAGCACGTAGGAAGTGATTTGCTTTCAGAGCCAGCTTCACCTGCACTCAATTTATGTGGACAGCATGTGCACAAGCCACATGGCGCTCAGCTATTCTTATAAGTGCTTAGTGTTTGTTAAATTCATTAAATTCTTTTCATAGCTCCCCCAAATGTCATCCTGACACTAATCTCCGCCTTAAATAACACCCATGTGGGTGTACGCTTTCAAAGCACTTGATATTCAGCAACATAATTACAGTGCACAGTGTGTACATAGTAAGAGTGAGCAATGAGAATGTAGAATTAAATGTTTCTTTTGATCATATGGAGTCAGATGAATGAACAAACACTTCACTACACTCAGGTTTTCCCACCTAGGTAGCTCAGATGAATGAAATCTGACTCTGATCTATTAAATCCCCTGCAAAAAAAACACTTATGGTTGCATAAAGAAATTTCAAGCAAAAGCTTTTCTATTTTTAAAAACACCACCTGTTGGGGTGTAAACCCCAGAAAAGGCATCTTAAAGCCTAATAAATCATGTGAGACAGAACATCAGGCCATCTTTTCTACAGTATGTCTTATGATGTGAGCGTCTTCTTTCATTCTGTGCACTCACTGACTTTCTTTGCATAATTGTTGTGGCTTCAGTGGAACAGACTTTGGCAGTCCTGTGACTGTGCAAAAAATCTTTGTGAGACCATTTGAGGTGGAATGAATGATCTGATCTCACCGTAGCTGGCAGCAAACCTTCTCTGTCAAGACGCCCACCCAGATGTCCTGCAGTTACAGACACGCACTGCCATCTAGTGCTGGAATGATCTCTCAACAGATGACAGAGCTAATACCCTGGGCATCTGTTTGCTGTAAAGGGCCACCTACATGGAGATCTGCAACCTATGTCCCAACTCAGCCACTCATCCAAACGTACCTCCCCTGCAGACTAAAGGCTCAAATAAATCAGCACTAAAGCCTAAAATTGCAAACAAACTTGGCAGAAAACAAATCCAGACAGGCTGCATGATGACTTATTCTTATACCGTAAAATAAACATGCAACTTGTGCTTTGTTGCCTCCTATGGCTGTTTAGAAACTGAGACACTTGATGCATGTGTTTTGGTAGAAACCTTGAGAAAGCCAGTGATTGAGAAGCAGAATGGAAATCACAAAGGTTTGGGGCGTTTTCTACAAACATTTATGTAGAACTACTCAAATTTTTTATATATATATATATTTTTTGTAGATTAAAGGCTTTTTTTAACTATTCATCTTTAAAATTTGAAAGATAAAATTGGAATTGAAAAAGTGCTATTCTATGAAGTCCATGAATAAGGATGAAACAGTCCCACACCAAATTAGGTATCATTGCTTTAATAATGAAGTAAAAATGACATCAGCGTGTCTCTTTCTATCTCTCTAAATATGCTCTTTCACTACCTAAGAAGTAGATTTGAGGATGGTGTAAATATAGACTTATAAGGAAGAGCATCTGAGATTGAATTTTATTTGTTTGAGGGGCTATTAGAATTCTCCTGGGAACGTCACCCCTTCACTTGATGAGTCAGAGCACTGAGAGCTTTGCCTGAGACATTCGTAAACTTTGTCCGGGGAATCTGTCACTGAATCATGTGACAAAAATGTAGAAATTACCACCATCACTCCATTCCTGACATCTCTGGCATCATTTTGATGTGGTTTGTGGATGGGGACCCTGAACTCTTCATTGGGGCAAAGAGCTGCTGTGAGAGCAGAGATGCTGTGTGTGAAGCACCTCTCAAAACAGTCTTACATAACCTGAACACAGTTACTAACATTAAGCTCTGATGGCTACAAGTAAATTCAAGGCCAGCAGCCAGAGTTTTTCCATTCCCTGATCTGAGGGCTTTTGTGGAGTAGTGTATTCAGTAGCATGGCCTCTTTCTCACTTGACAAAATAAGATAACAACAGATTACTTTGCAGACTTTCACTGTTACTTTTTATTATGCTTTAAAGTGACTTTGATTGCTCATAGATAATTGTGTATGTTTTCAAAGAGGCTGTCTGACCATTTCTGAAACTGACACTTCCAGTTTTCAATTCTTCCTCTTCCAGCTCTTCCTCTTAATGAAAAAAATTAGGACACGTGCAGTGAAAAAGCATGGTGTGACCTATGTCTCCAGCAAGAAGCAAATCAGCTTTTCATGCAAAAGACAAGTGCAACATTCTATAAATGTCTCAAGGAAACTGTCTAAAAATATCCACTATATCTCCCTGTTTAGACAATATCACATCTCGTTCTTATCGCAGGCCATAGTTTACATAGTTTAACCTGATATTTGAATGTAAAACAGATAAACGTGGCTAGACATTGGATATTATGCAAATTTTTTGTTCCAGCCTATCCATCCCCCTACAGTGCAAAGAAGACTAGTGCCAGTAGGCCTCAGCCACACAGGTCTAGAAACTGGTCAGTGGTCAGTGACCTCCTGGCTGATGACTGGTTGTTGTGTTAGTTATTAGTTTGCAAGTGTTTTCAGACAAATCAGTATCAAACTACCGACCGTAGCAACCTGCTAGCAACCAAAACAATTGCAAATACGTTTTTGGTCCAGCACAGCATTCCTCATTGCACCACAATTCCTCTAATGGTTGCCAGCAACTACTTACCAACCACTCAGAGAATTCACATTTTTCCATAGAGGCCAGAAGTTACCAGGAGGTCACTGACTGGTCTTTAGGCCAATATAATTGAGGCATTAATGAATTATGTCTTGATTCTTACTACAGATTAAAGCAAACAATAATACTAACCCTGCACTAGGAGAACACGCAAAGTCTGTATAGAAAACCCCACCTGGGTTTTAACCCATTGTGCAGCCTTATGGTGCTTTGAAGCTACCTGAGGAGGCAAATGCTAATGTGAGAAGGCTGAGTATAAAACGTCAGGATGTTTATCCAGTCCTAGAGAGATGTTTCATTCAAAAACCAAACATGTTAACCACTTGATGACATTGGAGAAAAAGATAGGAGATAAACCACTGTTAATCTAAAATTTATTAGCATTCATCCTCTTGGCAGCATGAACCAAAGTTCATGGATATCAGGTTATTTATTATTTCAGTCTCGGTCAAAGTGATTCACAGACAGACAAACACTGTCATCCTTAGAACAACAATTCAGCCACAGTCGATGCCTTTCCTGCCAAGAGATTTCATTTTTGTTTAGAGCCTTTCGCCGGAAAGGAAACCAAGATTTACATCCAGTTGAAAGCTTTTTATTTTGTCACTTATTTCATTTACCAATTTGTTTGATTTTACTCAGAATTTACTTTTGGTTCCATTTGCTGCTTAGATTTTTTTTGGCATTTAAAACGTCTTGGTTAGGTGTAGGACAAGTGGTGGGGTTTAGAGTAAAATATACTTCATCATAACAGTAATCCTTCACTTTGAAAATTAAGAAGTTGGGAGTTACAAGCCCATTTAACTAATGCCATAACCTGGTGTGCCACACTCTGCTGCACAAGGACACCATCTGTGTAAAAGACAAATCCAGCAGCTTTTCACAAAAGGGCATTAATTGATGCCCAGGAATGCATTTGAGCCAGAGTCTCCCCGTGTAGTCCCATTTGTGTCTAACTGCAAAGATTTCCGCTATTGCAAGCCTCCTTCTTACCAATAAGCACATCCTGCTAAGAGAGATTTAGCCTTTCACAAATATGAAGGGTATTTTTCTGTACTTCAGGCAAATTCCAGCTTAAATTTCTAACACCCACAGACTCTAACAAGCAGTCTGATTTGTCTGGAGAAACCCTTGTCATGTAAATCCCTCCTTGCTAATGTAAATCTCATAATACTCTTACTGCCTTTGTGGGTGGTTACTTTTGTTTGAGAAAATCTGATTTAGTGCTACATGTTTATCTCGAACTCATTTTTCCAAAATGATGTTTACAGTAAGGCCCAGAGGACAGAAACGAACACAGTTTGTGGCTTTTCAAGTTCTCTCTGTGGACTGATCCTATACAATTCATAAACCTTCACAGTGTAAAAAATGATTTAAATGAACAGATTCATGGAGTGAAGCTGCTGTAAATAATTTAGTTCAGGGTTTTTTTTTTTTGAGAAATGTGGATTAATGTATAAATAATTGGTTTCAGGAAAGAGCATATTTAGGATATATCGTAAGTCTGCAAATTTTATTGTTTTTGCTTCTGCATAACATTTTATTCACTCAAATAATCAAAGAAAGAATGCCTCCCTAACTTGTTAAGGCTTAAATTGCATTACTGGTGATGCTCAGTTACAATAATCAAATCAGCCTTGTCTTTAAGCTAAAACATCTGCATGATAATTGGTTTCATACTGAGACAATGGTCTCTTTAATAGCTAACATCTGCTCACAAGACTGCCCTGCTCTTATGTTACAGCACCACCATTGTGTAATTTATATGGCGTGGATGCAATAGCACAGACAGCTACATATTCACTGCAAACTAGAGAATTATCTCCAGCTTTTGCCTACGTTGATACTTATTTGATAAGAATCAAATGTGACAAGACAATGGGTCGATACTTGAAGGAGCTTTTCTCCCTGCTAGTAAGACCCTAAAAGTTTCCGAAGATTTAATGCAAATCCACCAAATGCAAATCCTTCCGTTTTAAAGCTCAGACTTGTTACTGTGCCATTTACTTTTGCCTCGAGCAAAAGTCAGAGGCCATGTGGGGCCACAAAGGTTTGCAGGGTTATTTAAAAGAAGACAAACAAGAGTCAGCATAAAGCAGCACAAATGCTACATTCAGCCAACGCTTTAAGCTAGCATTCAGTCTGAAAACTGTCAAAACAACACATCTGATCCAATTCTTAGTCTCTTTTCTCATGCCTGTAAAAGCACTATTGTTTTGAATATTGACAGCTTTTGTTGGATACCTAAAGAGGATTTGAATCTTTTAGACTACAAGTATATAAGAAATTTACCAGAGATTTGCCTAAATTTACTTAAAGCCTTTGTCAGACAACGGGAACATTTTATTTGGAGGCTGTTCATGTCCATTAACAGAACATTCATTTCGGTTTCTCTCAAAAATGAAAACAAACCAAAACATTTCCAAGATTTGGTATGTTTGGGTTGGTACATGCAGCTGCGCTTTGATTCCTAGACATGATCAACCATTACAGCCACCAGGCATTTTAATTTTTGTGGCTGTCTGGGCAAAAGATGGTTTAGCAGACTCTTGGACCATTGCAGGCTTTTCAGTGTGCGCTGGCATGCATTCTACACATTTCACAAACCTATTATACCTTCTAGAGATTTTCCAGTCTTTTACACCTTTTCCTTGTAATTGTGGAGCATGTTGTTTCCAGTGCCACTGCAAGAGGAGTTGAGTGGTGCCTGAGTGGTTGACAGCACCAGCCATAGTGAGTTATTTGCATTGTTTTTTATTTTCATTCACCTTTTCAATGACCATTCAGAGCCTACGTAGACAGTACAATTCCAAGAAAATTACCTCTCCATCAAGACATAAATTTTTCAATCACTTCAAATTGTTTTGTATTTCTTGGCATTTTCATTGAGTTTCAGTGAAGCCGGCATGTGCCAGGAAACTTTCCCTGTTTTTAAAATTATTAAAATAACAGAAGAACCAAGCGTTCGCGCAGCCTAAAATGAGGCATACTGTGAAAGGAATCTTAAGCAAAAAACACAGAGAATAGCCTGTGTGCAGCACCTATTTGTCATGTGATGGCTGTGTGGCAGACCCAATTGTAGTTCTCAAAGGACGGAGCATGAAATCAATTGTGTAATGCACAAACAGACGGGGCACGGCAACAATGAACAGAGGGAAACAGAGACAGGACAGAGTGGCTGGAAACTACAGACATAAGGAGGGAGGGGAAGTAAACAAAACACAAGACACAGAACTACAGTTAGCAAAATAAAACAGGAAGACACAACAGAACGGGTAATCACGATTAACTTGACATGGGGGAGGGACGCAGAAGGACCAGGGAGCACAGAAAGATGAAGGATGAACACAGATGAGACTGGGACACAAAGGAACACAAAAGGGAACTAACTAGAAGCAACCTTACATCAACAGCAACTAAAACTAACAAGAAGTGTAAGGTTAAGTCACGGTTAACAGACTGAGCTTTGCGAAATAACATAAAGGCAAATGTAATGTCTGTAACCATGGAACAAATGAGAGAAGCCCTTTAACCGCAGGTCCAAACAGACTGACTGGACGAGTTCATCATAACAAACAAGCACTTTCAGTTATAGAATTCAATCACAATTTCCAGTGGACCAGCTTTTAGATATATAACAAATGGACTACAGTATGAATGCATATTTTTAACATATAAGTGGTGATAGTGTTCCAATCCTTTAACAAAACACAAAGACAAACTGCTCAGCAATCAGAACTTCATCAGCAAAGTCAGTGACAACAGTCATATAATCCAAAGTGGTGTATACTCATCCTTCTCTCCTCTCTTCTTCCTGTTTTTATAGCCACTTTTTTTCTTTTACTTTGGCTTGCTAATCACAATGTATAATGTAGTGACATCTGCAGAAAAACAAATTGTTGCATAGTTGCAAATTGTTGCATAGTTGCAACAATTTGCAACTATGCAAAAATGGATAACAGGTTCAACTGCATTTCTCATAAATGACAGAAAGCAAGGTCAGGATGTTCCAGTAATACACTTCTAATCATGGCCATCAAAACACCTCAGAAAAGTCATCTGTTTTTAATCAATGGAGTGGAAAATGATTGAGTGCATAGTCGCAAATAAAACTTGGTTCATAAGGAAAATGTGTACTGTATAAATAAAGTTAGGCTTTGACTCGCCGATAGAACCATGGCTTAAACATATAGTAGAATGGTTATAACCCACCTTTCACTAAATATAGCGCACACGCAGTCCATACAATGAGGAGATACCAATTGTGTTATTTCAACTGGGCTTTGGGCCATCATCCTGGCTGCCATGTTGGAAGTTACACTTTTGGCATACTTTTAAGGAAAATTACAGTCTTAGAGACTGTTATAGTTTTTACAGTATGTATGCATTTACTTTTACTAAACTAAAGCAGTGCTTGTGTTGATTCACATTTGTTTGTGGGAGTCCGGACGCTTTCAGAAATGTACATGCTACACAGGTAAATACAGGTAAAATCTAATTAAATAAGTTATGCAAAATGTGAAACTTGAAATGAACTTGCTAATTTCTCCAGTTTTTCAAGAAAAAATATATTTTTTTAATGTCATGAGTGGTTCCAGCCTTTCTACACAGGTCTGGGGATGTCAAGTTAAGTATTTTTAGATTTTAGGTTTGAGTAAAGATGGAAAAATGCCACATTTATTCAGGGTTTTTTTCCCTTTCCATTGTGATTGTTAAAATGTAACGTAAACCCAACAACAGTATACTATAAGCTCTTTTTTTTTATTTACATTGGTTTTTTTTCTAAATTTATCCTCATTAAGGATGGAAATAATTTAAAAAGAAGTATATGTACTTCACAGTTAGTGGTGTAAGATTTCAGCTTCTGCAAGACTGCATTCTTGTATCACACTATTTGACACCAGGTGGCGCCACAGCACAAATTTGTGTTGTAATGTCCGGCAGTCGTCGCTAAAACTGCAGCTTTTCTTTGCCAAAATCAATCCCACAATCCTCACGCACCGGCGGTGTATTCATTTGAATGGTAAAACTGTGAAACGCTTGCGATCGTGCATCGAGGGAGTTGCTTTAGTGTTTAACCAGTTTTTCACGTTTTGGATTTTACACATCTGAGGAGCGATCGTAACATCTCACAAAATGAATCGGTTGGTATTCAACTCCGGGGCGTACATGTTAAAAGTGACAACTTTATCTTTGACGAAGACATACGTTCACAAGGCTAACCAGCTAGCTAGCTCGCACTAGCGGCCCAGCTTGTTGCTTTCTACGTCTCCCGTGTTGTCTTGTGAGTTGAGCTAAATGCTAACAGTTAAAGCTAACCTAGACATTACAATGAGATTATAGACATTTATTTTAATGGGAGGCGTCACGAAATGCAACTTTACACCTCTTTTGTCATCGTTTATTTTGACACTTGCAAAGCAGCAAACTTACAGCCCTAACGTTTACAGCATATTATGTTTTTGCGACGTTCAGCCATACGAGCTAATGGGAGCTAACGCCTTTGAAACTAAAATTGAGCATTTTGGTTTAGTTTATCTTGTTTCACTGAGCTAATTTGAGTCAAACTGTTACATCTGGGAGCGTATGCTCTTGACTTTTAGCTGGCCTATTCATAGTTGTGCCACAACATAGTCCTGGCTTTTGGCTCCTTAGCCTCTTAATTATTTTCCAATTTGTTTCTCCAGCAGTGTTCCTTATTATGGCAGCTGGTAAGCATGTTTGGCAACGAGCAGTCCCGAAGGTCAACCACAAAAACTCCAATGGCTTTCTGCGACCCAGCGTGCCTAGTTCTGCTGAGAATAATATGAAGCAGGTATAAGGATATAATGGGAAATACTATGACTAATTGTGTAAACAGCTGCCCATGTGTCTTTTAAATCCTGGTGACTGTGAAGTACAGTTCAGTGGCATTGTAGCAGTAGTGGCCTCATCCCCTATCCTTTTGTTTTAGGTGGATATTATTAATAAGGAAGAATTAGATAAAGACAGGTGAGTCTCTGATCCACATCTGAGGGGGTTCATCAAATTATGATCACTCACTGCCTGTTTCCCACAGATCATCCTTGCATCCACACTAATATGTTTTTTGTTTTTAAGCTGTTTTAATATGAAAGTAAAATTTCCTTTTGTACTAAACCCTCTGTAAACACATTACCTTAACCATTCACCCACACTGGGTCTGTGTACTGGTGTAATTAAGAAGCAGTGGGTTAGTTGTTTTTTGAAAATATATTGAAGAAGGAAAAGCAAATAGTAAGACCAGAGATTTTTTTTTTTTTTTGTTTGCTTGGATCAGTGACAATAGGGAGCTGTCGCAAAGCAAATACAGCAACATATTAGAAGGCTACTGGGAGCCGTCACTGTATGACGCCATGGAAAAGATACACATGAAAAGCACGAAATCATAGAACGTATGTGAGAGTGGCTGTGATATTTTGGCTTCATAATTATGACTGATAAAGAAGCAAACATAGGTGTCTGGGAAATGATGTTGACTGGAGGGGCAGAAACAAAGTCTTGATGTTTAGGGGTCTTAAAATTAACAAATGTCAACATAAAAAACATGTTAGTGTGGATGTACAACCAGTCACTGAACCATTAAAGCATCTTTCATTTACCATTAACCGTTATCATGGTGGCTTTAATTTGTATTTATGTGGGGGGGGGGGGGGGGGGGGTTTAACCTGTGACTGCTTTGCATCTGGCCAATCTCAACTTCTCCATTTGGCAGATTTCAGGTGCATTACAGAGTACACAGTCCAGGAAAAGTGAAGCGGGCGACATCTTGCAAAAGAAAGAGTTGTGGATTGGCGGAGGTGGGCGTAAAGCTGCACCGCAGATCATCAGATGTAGGCCGTTTATGTGACCCCGGCATGGCCAACAAGGAAAATGAGCTGACCTGCTCCGATGATGTCCGGGGCTGTGGATTTCCGGTGAACTCTGCAGAGGCCTCCAAGATGGCGGGGGCCAGCTCCAAGTACAGTGATTTTGCTGAGGTGAGAAACAGAGCTCGAGCCACTGATTGTTTTTATTTCATATGAAATATGAAGGCTTGTTGATTGAAAACTGCAACACTGAAAACACTGAGTTCCATTTTTTTTCATTGTTTGTCTATACATAGCTATCAAAGGACCATGAAGCTATGACCCAGGTTCTTTTTGGAAGAAGTCTTCGACTTAAAGTAGCCCTAACACTATGGCGAAAAAGTGCAAGTGAATTAGTGGCCTACCTAATAAGGTAAAACACTTGTGGCTACTGTTGGTTGATGGTTGTGTTTATTCTGTAATTACTCACAATTTGTCATCTTCACATCACATGTTTGTGGTTTCCCAGAATTCAAGACACAGGTGTGCTGCTTGACTGCTTACCTGTCTTAACAAACAAGTAAGTAATGTTATTTTATTTTTTTTTTGTTTATTTACATTTTAGCTTTTAGTGTTTCAGCTTTACCTCCAGTGACCGTGCTGCACATTCGTCCAGTCAGCTGTTAATTTACAAAGATTGTACAGTTTGTAAGACAATAATTTGTAAAGCAGGAAATAGTCATGTTTTGGTAACAATTCTGAAATTGCAGTATACAAGCATGCATAGTCGCACCATGATACCTATATGGAGCTGTTGAAGCATGGTGGCCTAGTGAAAACCAAACCTCGTGCAGCTCTGACAGCTTGTTAGATTTTTCTGTTGTTCTGCGGTGGACATGTTGGCCATTTTTCTTATTTTTCTTCTTCATGCCTGATTGCTGATGATCACCTCATTTGAACTTGTGTTATCTCCTCTCTCATCAGCCTTCAAACAGAAGCACCATGTTTGTCACTTGGCTGCTGTGTTGACCTCATGCCCCAAGTCAAAATGATCCTCACCAGTAAATATGAAGAGTAAGTGGCAATTCATTCTAATAATATTTATCTTTTTTTTTCTTATGAATCATTATATGAAGGTGTGCTGAGTTTAAAGCAGTTAGATTTGTTGTTTATAAACCTAAAGATGATTGTGTTCTCCTCCGGGAAGTTTAAGCTTGTCTGATAAATAGATAATGAACAGAGGAGAGAGCAGCTAAAGCCTCTTGAAGGAGTCGAGAAATTCCTTTGACCTTTAAATCTCATATGTAATAACATTTTGGATTCAACTAACTGTTTTTGTTTTTTGTTTTCTGACAGACAGATAACTGTGGGTTTACACTGGGTTCAATCCGTCATCAGGAAATGGTGGCCAGAACTTTCTAGAACTGAAAAAAGACTGCAGGACAGTTGTGCAGAAGACAGGTGAGCCCTGTGCGCTTTAATAAACCTAATGCAACCTCCAGAGTTTCAATGTAGATGTTTAAAATCATATTATTTTTCTAGTTTTCACTGTCTGGTGAGTAATTCTAAATAAATCTTGGAAAGTTGGATCAATTTAAAGAAAAAAAGAATGCATGGGGATAAAACCAACAGATATTAAATTTTTAAGATGAATATTTGAAATCCAGTAAATGTTTTTAGTTATTCACTTTTGTTTCGATCTTATGAATATAATCTGCTGAATTCGGGCATGCTAGTTGCCTGTGTTGTCACAGGAAACATCCTGTTGCTTGCTTTCATTTTCTAAACATTTGTCATCCAGGCAGCCACGCCCTTATGCTGGATTTTTTTTTTTCACCGTTTTGATGGTCACTGTAGTGGCTATATTAACTTCTTAAAGTTCTCTCTTTCTCTTATATTTTAAATAACCACACTATAGACGGATGAGTGCCTGCTTTTATGCGTTGTTGTTAGCAACAACGACGGTAAAACCATCGTGTGTCTGCTTTTATTATTTTCCACATAAACCTTTCACAATAAAGCTCAAGATCCTGTTGAGACTTTTCAAAATGAACTGAATCACGTGAAAGAGCAGATTATTTACTGATGAGAATTAAAAAAGAGCCGCCAGTTGCTAAAAAATAAACCTTAGACTCAAACGTTAGAACAGGCTTTTCCCCGCAGCACGCCGTGTAATAAATACTCCCAAAGAAAATGGCGGCTGTTAAAACTTATGTCTAAAAATGTATAGTTTCATACATCGTTAAAACACTCGACTCCAGGTACACGGCTCCCAGCTGGAAACACTTCACGCAAGTCGAGCTGCCCGAGATTCACAGAATTTACAGAAACTGTTAAATTTTTGTGATTTATCTCATTATCGGGACAATAGATGACTTGTATCAGGATATGAGATTTTGGTCATATCGCACAGGCCCTACTGGTATCCTTAAACATTTCCACGAAGACTGTGCCAAGATTGCATCTCTTTTGCACTTTCCATGTATTGGATCAGTAATTAAATCAGATTAGATTAAACTTTATTGTCATTTTACAAGTTCAAGTTTAAGGCACCAAATGCAGTTAACCTCTAACCAGAAATCAGATATCATCAATATGCACAGGACATTAATATAATACCAATATAGGTATAATGCAAATATACAGAATGTGAGAAAATAATAAATAAATAATCAAATAATTACAGTCATGTGATGAATGAATAATAACTATAGCTAATTAAGGTTATATATCATTATCAGTCATTGCCATCAGTAATGTTTGTGTGTTTATTGTAGGAACATGGAAGTCATGAAGCAGCGGCTAAAGGACTTGTGGAAGGAAGGAACCCAATTATGTTTGGTTCCAGGAACTACGGGAGAGCTGGCAAAGGTGAGAACCATCCCTCATAAGGGATTTTTTTTTTTCCATCGTGATATAGGTCAGAGTGAAGACCGCTACTGTTTTGTATGGATTGTTTATACTAAAGCACCACATTGATTTCTTGTTAAAAGTAAATAGAAAATATATAATAGAGCTGCATTAACGTTTTTAGAAATGAGTGTTTTGTCACACTGATATTTCTGTTGCAGAACTGTTTTCAGGCTCCACAGGTGCTCCTGCTGTTATTTCACCTTCTGTTGATCTTAGGTGGATTCAGCCAACCACTCCCATCCTAAAAAGAAAAGACACAGATCCACCATAAGCTTTTGTGGTTGATCTTTTTTCAGTCTTCACATCCTGTTTTATAGTGGGAGGAGAAGAAAATGAAACCACAAAAGATTTGTTTTATTAAATCTTTTAAAAGGAAATGCATTCACTAATTTTTACATGTTTGTAGCAGCTGAAATGTCAAATCAGCATCAAATTAATAGTGTTGAGTGATCCAGTTTATCTGCATTTACTAGCTCTGACGACTTTTCATGTGCTATCTCTGCTTTGTGTTGCAGGGCATCGAGGCTTATCTGTCGCAGCTGCCCTGACAGTTGTCAATGTAGCACTCTTGGGATGTGACCACTACAGTCAATCATGACTATGTTTCGAACTGATAATGGTGCAAGAGAAATAGACCAGTTACTTTTGCTACTTCAAACTCAAACCTCTTAACTGGGACTGAACTTGACAATTCAAACACTTCCCTCACGTTTGAGCTGGAACCTCTGAAGGGAGGGCGAAGAGAGCCTTCCTGGACAGCAAATGACTGCTTCACATTGAAGTGGATTGTCTTTTTTGAGGGGCATGTTTAGTGGACCTCCATGAGACTGGGTGTAATTTCGCTCTATGAAGTGCCAAGGTCTTTGTCTCTCACTACACCACTCTCTTTCATGGAATGCAGATGCGCTTGTGGATGTTGTTGATGTTTTGCATCTTGAGTTCTCCGAAAGAAGGAGCTTGAATCTGCAACAGTCTTAAGTTATTAGAGCTTGCTTTTCTTGTTTTTTCGTTTTGCCTCTTCCTTTGACATTTGACTGTGTAATGTAAAATGTAAAAACAAGTGATTCTTTTAATCATCTTTTAAATAAATTAAAAATGCAATTTTATTGTTTGTTTTTTGTCTTCAGATTATCAAATGGTACTGGGATGATGTCCTGTTAAACTGCAGCAGAAATAAGACCACAGTTTTGTTTTGTTTTTTTGTTTGTTTGTTTGTTTTTTATTGTTTTAACTGGCTAAGCTCATTAAAATTTTGAAAATACCGTTTTGGAATAGTGAATGCCAAAGTAACAATAAAAGTAAAAAGATCTTGCTCACCAAGTTAAAGTGGCTAAACGAGTTTTTAAACATGCTCCTGCAGCGTTAATTTGACCTCGTGATTTATTTTTTTTTAATCTTTATTAAAAATTGATTAGTTTTCAAAGCTGCATTGCTAAACGGAAAAAAGGATCTATTTTATAATTTTTTTTAGTCTTTTTCAAAATTAAAAAAATGTACTGACGTGGGAAACCTTCAAGGAAAATACTTATTCTGCCTCCTAGTTCGATTTAAAATTTCAATGAGTTTCATTTTGAGTTTTAAGAATAAAAGGGAATCTTTGTGCAAAAACGAGCGAGTGGCGCTTCTGGTTTGTACAATAAAGGTTTTTTTTGAAGTGACGTCATTTTCCGCAGAGACAGCTGATTCAGCGAGGCTTCCGCTCCTTCGCTAAACAGCTCTTGACTGCATGTTGGTGGAGAAACGGTGAAAAACGATTTTAGTTTATTAAAGACGAGGCAGTATGTGGCACAGGGAAAGAATACCGCTGCTACTGGCTTTCGTCCAGTCTGTACTCGTCGTAGGGTGGTGTTTTACTGAAATGGAAGCGGGGCCTGGCGCAGCTATGTCGACGCAGACTAACGGAGATCGGTTCAAAATCGAAGGAAGAGCGATAGTTCCCGGAGTGAAAACACAAGACTGGGTCTCCACGGCTAGAGTGCTAGTAGATGGTGAAGAACATGTGGGATTTTTGAGGTAAGAAATATCCATAGTTCATTGGATAACTAGCTAGCATGGTACGTGCTACAATACGTGCTAATGCTACGTAAGTAGCATTAGCACCTAGCCGTTGCTAGCTGGTGGTTAGGGTCAAACTCGAAGTCAAACCCGATAACGACTGCATCTGCCTGTGGCAGATGGCAGGTACCAAATGTTGTAGATCATGCACAGCTTTCCTTTTGTAACTCTTGTCCGAGTGTCAATCAATTAGCGTTTCATTTCAACATGAGGCCTTTTTGGTCCTACTGCAGCGGTAACCACAACACAAAACGTCCACAAGAGACTTGTGTATATATAATCTATTATGTTTCCACAGCTAGCATATGTTTATGAGAAAACACCAGTACTAGCACTGGTTTGCTGCACAAACGTGTGTTGAACATATTATAACATATTACACACATACTCAAACATATTATTAAGCATGTTCTATAGTATTTATTTGTCACGTGTGTAGTAATGGACAAATAAACATAATATATCATGTTATTTAACCCTGTTATCTTTAACCATGTTACCGTATCATCCGTAATAAAATAATCATTCGTGTTCTTCTTAGCTCACAAGGGTTTAATCGATTGTCTTAGCAATAGTTTTAATTATTGTATGACTAGTGTACAGTAGTGTATTTCACCAAAGATGCGAGTATAAATGATGGCTAATACATACATTTGTCTGTGATACAAGTATAAATTCAAGGATATTGGATGGAACACACTTAGAAAGAGATTCTAAGGTTCTTGTTTTTATAAATGCATTATTATTAGCAGAAGAAGTAGTGGCATTAGTAGTGTTGTGTTTTATGTGTCTCACTGTTACATCCCTACTGGCTCTATTAGTATATCAAATTATGTACATAGATTGTGCCCAAAGGAATGATTTTGATGAAGACAAATTTTGTTTACTGTTTTGTTTTTTCAGGCACATAAAGGGTATAGAAGTAGTCACTTTTAACTATGCAACTATAACAAAATGTATTTAAAAAAAATAAGTCTCAGATTATTCATAGAGTTATCACTATATTTTTATTTTTAATAGGTTATTTGCATCACAGAATGTAACAATGCATGTATATAAGAAACTCATAATTTGCGCGTGAAAAGAAGCATAACTAACTTGCTTATTAAGTTCAAATTTCAACTTAATAAGCATACTACTTGAATTCTTAGATACTTATACACCTAATTAGGTGACCTTTGTAGATGTCCCACTTTCAGATATTTAATTGAAAATTTTTATTGACTGGCAAGACCTTTAACGTTTTTACCACATTTGTTTATTTATTTGTCTTAACCATTTGTATTTCTGCTTTAGTAAGATAGTTTGATAATACTTTGCTATTTAGTTCATTCTCCATTTATTTCAGGATTAATATTTTAGACGAACTTTAGGTTGAACTAATATAGGTGTACCTTTTTTTTAAATTATAAGCAGCTGCTGTCTTGAAAAAATTGCTTTATGTTTTTGTTACAGAACCGATGGGAGTTTTGCTGTGAACGATGTCCCCTCTGGGTCGTATGTTGTTGAAGTTGTTACTCCCACCTATAGATTTGAAGCTGTCCGTGTTGATATCACATCCAAGGGTAAAATGAGGTATGGCCACTATAGTGAAAAACACAAAACTTGCAAAAATTAGCGGTTGGCCTGTGGCAACTCTGACCCACTGAAGCAATGTGTGATTTCACAGAGCGCGACTTGTGAATTACATTAAAACGTCAGAGGTAATTCGCCAGCCGTACCCTCTTCAGATCAGGAGTAGTGGACCTCACAGCTACTTTATGAAGCGAGAAACCTGGGGCTGGACAGACTTCCTTATGAACCCAATGGTAAGAAAATGCGTTGATTAAGTGGGAATTGCATGTGTATGTCACAAAAGAAACATTTCCTAGGATCCCACCATTATCCTAATACTCTGATTAAACATATGCTTTCTACCATTTGTACTGTTAGAGTCCATTGGCTGTAGCCCCATTTAGAGAACTACAGATGTTAATTAATTTTGATAAGCTGGTGCACAATATTGACGATAATGAACAGAAGTTTCATGACCATGAAGTCACATTTCCATTCCTTACAGTGACCTTTTTTACTCATTTCTACTGCATATTTTTATACTTATGAACTCTTGAGCAGCTTTCTATCAATCAGAGTTGAAAATAAACCTGATTTATCCCGGGTAGTACAGGCCATCCACTGTCTGACACAAGCTTTTTTTTTTGCTTTTCTTTTTTTTTTTTAGCTCCTTTCCTTTTTAAGGTTGCGTTTTCCTTATGCCAAACTTTTTTTCTTGATTGGATGGCCCACAAACTCAAAAAGAGAATATTGGGCTTCTGTGCTGACAGATAAAACCGTTGAAAAAAAGGAACTGTAAAAACAAGTTGTCAAAGAAGATTGCATCTGAATTTGTTACATGTCATTTAATGTCTTTGTTGCTCCTGCAGGTTATGATGATGGTTCTGCCCCTGCTTATCATTGTTTTGCTACCCAAAGTGGTCAACACCAATGACCCAGAGATGAGAAAGGTATGTTCATTGTGCTGTGTCTCTGAGCTAAATAGAAGAAACAACAGACGTTGTGATGTTTTAAATCCTAACCCTATCCTTGTCTCCTTTTGAATTGCTTATTGTGGTAAAGTGCTAACTGTAACAGATGTGACTGATTGTGATACATTTTTAACATCAGAGAGAACATTGAGTCTGTACACAGCCTTTCTCTCTCCAAAAACAGCTGTTCATTCTCTGCCTCCCTTTCTTTACAGGAAATGGAGCAGTCCATGAACATGCTGAACCCCAACCCTGAGCTTCCTGATGTCTCTGAGCTCATGACCAAGCTCTTCTCTGGCTCCAAAGGCTCCAGCAAGGCAGGCAGCAGCAGCAAAGGCACCAGGCCAGCTGCCAAGAGGAGGTAGTACTGTACATGCCTCCTAAAAATCCACCTAAAAAGAAAAAAGCTTGATTTATGTCATGGAAGCAAGGTTTTAAAGTGTCATTTTTTCTCTCTCTCTCTCTCTCTCTCTCTCTGGGTTTATTGTACAGATTTCATTAATATTAGATGTTTTGAGCACATCTGGATTTCTAATATGCTATTACGAACTGAGCAAAATTTTTTTTTTTTTTCCTAGGTTTTTTTTTTCATACTGCACTGATAACATTTGTTGCGAAAGCTGTTATTCTTAATTTGCGCGATACTTTCTACAGGTGACCCTACTACTCATCAGTCTTTTCTGTGCTAAAACCTCCATTGTATATTTTCCACTGCTGCTACTTCCACTACCTGAAAGAGAGCATATATACACAATTCAGAGATTTTCTTGTTTAAGTAACTTCAGTAATACGACTGTGAATGAAGAGAAATTGAATTTTAAGGCAGATAAATTCTTATTTAAAAACCTAGATAAATAAATTGCCATGGTATATGACAGCTGTGTTTTTATTTCACACCATTCATTTCTTTGAGTGAACACGTGACTTTCTCATTTTATGAATTGTGGTGAACTGTATGGTTAGAATTCACACGCTGTACATTATGTGCCTGAGGTGTAAAAATTAAAATGATAATCACTGGAAGTACAAAGAGAGAAATGTATGGTTGCTTTTTAAAAGCTCTACAAAGTGTAACTGGTTTTACTTTGTAATAAAATAGACATTAAAGTCCATAGTAAAATCATTATTGTAGAATGTGTTAGCACTGGCTGACAGGACGTGTTTTAAAATGAAACAATAATGAGTAATGTTATTAAATATAGAGACCGCTCAGCTCAAGGTTGAGTCACTAGCTTTCTCCTGAACTTTGAGCCAAATATGTTCATCATCAGCATTTATCTATTTGTTGAGGAGATAGTCCTTTTGGCACAAAAGCTCCGTTGTTGCTATGGTTTTGATTTTGGCTTCAAAGTTACCCAGAAGTGAGAAAGAGTGGGTTTTTGTTTTGTTTGCATCATATGCATCTATGCAAGATTATATTTACTGTATATTCCTGCTGTTTCACTGATCAGTGCTTAGCAGTGGTAACACAAAAAGATGAATTACCTTGTCTTCCCTTTTTCAGGGGAAAACATTCTGGCGCATCAAGGTAGGAGAAGCATGTGGGTCAATACAAGCAAAAGAAACAAGTTTGCTGGCTGTGTTCCAAATAACTGCTTAAGCTTTTGAGTCTTAGTGTTATGCACGAGGGCCCGCTGGGCACAATCACTGTCGATAATAACCACAGGGCTCAAAAAATGCTTTAAAGTCAGATCAGATGTTTATGATGCACAGAATGTGTTTTGGTGAGAAGTAGTGAATATAAATATAATCTAAAAGTTATCTCTCAAGCACAGAGTAGACGAAAAGCGTCGTGAATTAGGTCAACTTGCATGCAGTTGCATCTTTTTCCAGGGATACCCCGTCCACAGGTAAATGGAGATGGTGTGACACAATTTAAAATCAGTCGTTTTCATCAAATCGCCTTTTTCCAAGGTTAAGAATGAGTTGCTGTGTGAAGAATGCGCATGACAGCGTCCTGTAGATTACTCATGCTAAATGAGTTAAGTGAAAGCATCAAAATAAAAGAACGCTTGTTTTCCCTAATATTTTCCAAAGTTTCAATCATCACTGTGGCTCTTAGACCAAAGCAATTTAGTTCTTATTTTGACTCTAAATGTTTTATTTAAAAGCTAGAGCTAAACTGCTAAAAACTCATTTTTACCAAATGGGTGCAAATATTAACCAAACACTATTTTCAGCTGCATTTTGGTGTTTTAGGGTTTCACGGTTGCATTTTGTATTTGAGATTAAAGAGAAACTACAGTACCAGAGTTCATTCAGCACATATACAAGCCTATTTCTGCCACTGGAGGGGAAAGGGAAAAAAATGCCACCCATAATTTAAAATTTGGGGTTATCTCAAAATTTTAACTAAAGTTTCATATTATTTTCTGAATTCTGACGTATTTATTTTGAAAGTTTGAGTTGGTAAGTTAAGATCTCGAGATACCGAACTCAAAATTTTCAAACAATGATCCAATATTTTGACTTGTTGGGGACAAAAAATGTTTTTTTTCCAGTGGTGAAAACGAGCTTCCATAAACAAAGGTGAGTTCTCCAGGGAAATAGTTTTTTATTAGTGTTTCAGTGACATCACAGGTCAACTGAGCTTTATCAGACTGTGAAAACGCCGAGTCCTGTTAATGAGATCAGTTAATTAATGGCTTTGTTCTTTTCATGTGGTGTTGCATTAGAGCAAAGAAACTCTCAATGCAGAACAACAGTGCTGACCTGGACTCTTGGGACCAGTAAAATCTCCGGTGACGTCGGGGATTTGTTTAGTGCCATGGCGTTGGTACATGGCACATTTGGGTAGTCAACCATTGGAGGATGGTAACGATTTGCTTCACCTCTCAAAGACGAATTATTGACAAATGAGACCGTCTTCAACATGTCTGTTGGTCATTAAATGTTTGCCTTGAAGTTTGTATTTTACTGTGTATATTATTACACAAAGACACAGAAGTGCAGACGGACAGTAAGCACAAGCGCCTTCACAAAGGAATCTTTGCTGCTATGAGCAGAACAAAAGGCACAGAGTTCAGATCAGAAAGATACATTTAACATTACATCATAATAGACAAAAAAGTGAAATAATTTACAACATCACTCATCTTTTTACAGCAAAAAGAAGACAAGAGGTGTCCATAACAATCTTAATCTCATATTACTAGTGTTAAACTAATGCAACTGTAAATGCACATAAATGTACCGATTAGCCCTTATACACATGATCAAATATCAACAAGATAGAAAACAGAGGAAAAGACATTCACTGAACAATAATATACTGTAAACAATTTACATTCACCATTTGTGAAGTGTAAAATCCGACACAATCTTTGAAATATGTTATTCCTGTTACAGATTTGTTTTGAAATATGTGAGCTTATGCTATGTCATTTATACACAGTGCAAGAGTATAAAGGAGAATTATGAATTGTGTGAGGTTGAAAGGATAGGATCAGAGATTTTGACTCCAGGATATTTTACTAAAAAAGATTGTTACAACTGTAATCAGGCTTGAGACAGGCTTGCCATTGAAGGAGGGGCCGTGGTTGTTGCTTGGGCCACTGGTTTGGAAAGAATACTATTTTATTACCATGTTTGATTTTAAATTTTTATTTGGTTTATTAACCAGTGAACCAGTTGTAGTTGCTGCTTTGCAGCCACTGACAGCTACTTCAAGGTACTTCTGCAAATGTCCCCAAATGCAAACAAATACATAATGTTAAAAAATAATAATAATTCACCGTTTAAATGACAATACAAGACTTTAAAACAGAATGACAGTCGACATTCCTGGAGTTGGAAGTTCAACTAGAGGAAGAGTTACCATCTTTACTGGACGTTTTAAAGTTGCAGTCTTTTCAACACAAAATAACCCATTTTGGAGATGGTTACCATTGCTCCACAATCTCAAGGGAGGGAGGAATTTTATTTTATTTATTTTGCAGGTGTCCCCTTGCAGAAGTTACAGTTCATGTGCAAATTATAAACACAGCTTATTTATTATCTTGTAAATTAGCTATATTGAAAATGATTGTAATCCTGGTGATGTTGGCAGAACTAAGCGCTTTACTCTGTTTACTATATAAACATGTAATAAGCAGGTCACAGAGGATCACAATATAGATGCAAATAGAAAACAGGTTAGAAGTCCAGTAGTAGAAGCTGCTATGTAAACAGATGATAAAGGACAATATAGCTGGGTTTGGAATTATGTCTTCAAATGAAGCTAGGGCAGCTGTGAACAATTTAAAAGTCCTTAGCCTAAAAATATCATCAGTATGGTGTTTAACAGTGTAACTGAATACCTGACATCACTTTTTACAAATTCCTTAAAAATGTAAAGTAAAAGCAGGTTTTGTAGTTAAATGAGCGACTCGATATTGGGGGAACTACAGACATCAGACTTTTATAGTGTTTAACAGTCTCAAAGGATAAAAATTCATTTAAAAATAAATATTGACCCAATTTTGTTTTTCATTCTTACATTGTCAGAAAAAAAGACACATTTTACAATTCATTAATGATTTCCTGCCTGTCCACAGGTACTGAAAACAGAAAACAAGACAAATTAAAAAAAAAAAAAATGTGTACA
Source organism: Astatotilapia calliptera (assembly GCF_964374335.1). Classification (NCBI taxonomy): domain Eukaryota; kingdom Metazoa; phylum Chordata; class Actinopteri; order Cichliformes; family Cichlidae; genus Astatotilapia; species Astatotilapia calliptera. Next base: position 17,724,477 of record NC_137436.1, read on the forward strand.
AGAGATATCAGTGCAGCGTACCAAGAGCAGGTTTTGAGATTGTCTGTGTTACGAACATCTTCTAGTTAACATTTCTTAATTCTTTTTAATAACTGTGGGTCTCGAAAAGCGCTATATAAATGCAATCCATTATTATTATTATGATAAAGTTAGTATGAGTTGAGCAAGCAGTTTACACACTGCCACAAAATCAGACTGGACAAAGGGATTAATAAACACGCATAACAGCGCCTCACCTTATTGATGTAGGTCAGAAAGACTTGATAGAAGACAAAGTGTCTGACACCCATTACATAAAGCCATAACAACCTTTACACGGGATTTATTTCCTTCTGTACTTTTTGTTTCTTCTGCTTTTTTTTTTTTTTTTGCCTTATGTAAATGTCACTTTTTTCTTGCAATAAAAGTGTTGACTGTTTAGTCATAATATATGTTATGTACCATATATTTTAGTGTCTGAGTACATTTAGATCTCAGTTGCAAAGGGATAGCAGTATTGCCCATATGGAGAGGAAGGATATGGGAGTGTAAGTATATCACAAATATTTAAATGTGTGCGCCATTAACTCGTTTTGAACTATTAATGACAGGAGTTGAAAGAGAGATATATCTCATTGCTGACTTTCCTATTCTTGTAACAAAAACAACAACAAAAAAAAAACAACAACTAGTGCCTGTATTACCCACCATACAACTTAACCAAAAACAGTTTTGTCCATGTCACACAGCCATTAGCCTACAGAAGTTTGATAAGATCACTTGTTTCTAAACTCAACACCCCTTAGACATCTAAAATGGACGCTGACTCAAGTGATATGATGTAGCACAAGGCAGTTTATCAGACTTCATACTAGGGCTGTCATGATATCACATTTCTGCATGATTATCGTGACCAAAAAACAACAAAAACAAAGATTCACAATATTGCTATTATCACGATATCTATTAAAAATAGCAATAATTCTATCATTCAAATTAATCAGTAACTTTGTTTATTGTGTCTTTTTTACATTAATTAACCTCACAAATGCATTCAGGTGGCAATAGAGTCTAAATCCATATAACTATACAAAAGCATACAAAAAGAACAAATACACAATTATTTATGATTATCATACATGCATTATTAGCACAATGTTGATATTTCATTTTTTAAACATCACGGACAGCCCTACTTCACGCAGCTCCCTCAGCGGCCATGCAATCTGTAGGTCTGTAATCAGACTTTAATGTGTAGAAGCAGTGGTATATCGCTTCAAGACCGACTAGAAAACATCTGAACCTGTTCGTTAACCTTTAATTATGTGAGAATGTGCAGACACCTTTCTTTCTTATAACAGCAGACGTTTAGGCGCTTCATCAGGCTCAGCTCATTTTGAACCAGCAGATATTTTAACACAAAAATCACATGTGGCACTTCATGCTGAAGAAGACCACTGACTACTGTATATGTCAAGAAAATCCAACAAAGTGGACAAAAGTAAGTCTGGTGTAATATTGCAGGGACACATTAAGTCATTTTATTGTTGACATTTGGGTTTTGTCCACCCCAGTATAGCTTATCCTCACCTCTCCTCCTCTTCCTCCACTGACACAGCAGAAGCATGCGGAACGTCTTCTGGAAGGTCTTGTTGCAAAGAGCGTAGCACATTGGGTTGATGGTGCTGTTGACGTAGCACAGCCAGTAGCCCAGGTGCCACAGAGATGTCGGGATGCATTCGACACAGAAAGTAGAGATAAGCACCATGATGTTGTATGGCGTCCATGTCAGGATGAAAGCCAGGAGGATGGCGCTAAGAGTCTGGGCTGCTTTTTTCTCCTTCACCAGCACCATCCTCTTTCTCTTAGTAATCTGGTTCTTCAGGGCAGTGTCCATGGGTTTGGAGGTGGTGGAGGATGAGGAGGGGGAGGCATTTTTGGTGGGCAGCTCTGCTTCAAGGGGGCATGATGTTGCGCTCATAGGATTTCTGTTTTTACCCTTTGAGCCAAGTTTAAACCTATATGAGATACACTTTTTGCTGCTCTTTTTTTGAGGTGTGGAAAAATACTCATCTTCTGCATAATCAGTCACCTGTCCATTTTTATTAGTTTCTCCACTTCCTGGCTCTTTGAAGGATCCTTGTGGGGTTTCTACTGAAACGTGTTGTTCCTCTTCTTCTGAGGACGTGTAGCTATTAAAAGACGTGATCTGGTCTGCTTTCGCCCATGCCTCATCTGACCTCGTGGTAGTTTTTGTGGCATTACTTTGATTAGATGAGGACCAGGAGGCCTGACTCTGATCTCTTGGCTCTCGGGTGAAATGAAAACATGAACGAATAAGAGTTTTCTGTGGTTTAGCCCCCTCTGGAACATGTTCCTTTGTGAGCCCTTGCAGCTCTGCTAGATCTTTTGTCCGTTTTTGCGTCTCTTTGTAAATCCTGCAGTAAAGAATGGTCATAATAGAGACTGGGATGTAGAACGCAGCAATGGCTGTCCCAAATGTGATGACGGGCTCTGTTAAAAACTGGATTTGGCACTGGTCCATTTGCACTTTTCTCTCTCCTACAAAGTACTGCCAGCACAGAATGGGTGGAGCCCAAAGGACAAATGACACCAACCATGCCAGACCAATCATAATGGCAGCCCTCTTTGGAGTCCTCTTTGCCCTGTATGTCAGTGGCCTTGTAATGGAGAAGTATCTGTCAAAACTGATAACAAGTAAGTTCATAACTGAAGCATTGCTGGCTACATAATCTACTGCTAGCCAGAGGTCACATGCAAGGTTCCCCAGGGACCAGTAACCCATTAGTATATATGTGGTATACAGGTTCATGGATAAAACTCCTATGATGAGGTCTGCAAACGCCAGACTCAGTAGGTAGTAGTTGTTTACAGTTTTAAGTTGACTGTTTACTTTAAAGGACAGCATAACTAGCACATTACCAACTATTGTTATCAGGCTGACAATGGCCGACACCGTGGCGATGGTTATAGCCTCCCAAAGGCTGTGAGGAGCAGCGGAGACTTGTGAAGTGTTGCCAAAAGTACTGTTTGAAGCATCCATTACGGTTTGTTACAGAGCTGTGTTACTGTTGGAAAATATCTCTTTGTAGCCTCATGCGGATTCAGCAGTTACCTGCAATGAAAAGAGAACAGCAATGAGATATAATTACACACAGAGATGTTTTTAATGAGTTAGCACAATTCACTTTTGATCAGAGTGACGGTAGCTTACTTAGATTTTTAACTTGTATACGTAGTTCGTAAAAAGCGTAACAGATTTATTGTAATCTAAGTATAATATTTATACGGTAGAATAAAACATTAGGTTCATCATTATATATGTGTGTGTGCATGTAATGTATTATAAAATTCTATATGTCATTAATAATAATAATAATACTATATATTATAATACATATAATATAATAATATATGCAGTATTTATTTGCTTATAAGTTCTAGTTGACATAGAGTTTCTTCATTAAGAATATATAAAACATTCAAACGTGAAAAGTTAATTGTTTTTATATGGTACTGATAGATATTCATTTAGCCAAATTGAGGCCCGGAACTATCAAATCAAAACAATTTTGCCGTGGGATATCATTGGGTGTAACACCCATTTCAACTGTGAGGCGTCACACGCTCAGCTGTCCGGCCACTGTTGACAGTAATGGAAGGTAGAGTAACCAGAGGCAGTGGGAGAAGAGGTGGCCGCGGTGGAAACGACGGCAACAGTTTTGGTGGTGAACGCCGAGGGAGAGGAGGCCACCACCGCGGGCGGGGTAAACGAGAACATCATCGCGGACGTGGACGTGGAGGAGGCGCCCATGCTGCTGAATTCCATCAGCGGGTGAGAGAGAGCAGGGAATCCGAGTACCCTTACGTTAGTCCCAAACTTTGTTGAAAAATATTTTTGAATCCTGTAGTTTACGTCACTGCGCTGACGCACACATTCACAGATGCTATTGCAAAGCTACATGGGATTACTTCTTCAATTCGGCCTAACTAAAACTCATTTCAGGGTGATAGTTAGGCAGTGTTATAGTTAGTTTGAGCAAAACAATCCCAGCAGCTGGTGCAAACTTTGAAATATAGCTATGTATTGAAATAATGTGCAAACTCACAGTAAGTTTCGAGTCAATATGCATTAGCTGACATGAGAAGTGTGCAAATATAAGCTAAATCCATCCATGCTTATTATTTGTTGTTCGTGCTATCGTCATCTAATAAATCCTACCAGCATGCACTGTATAGAGCTACACTGAGCCCTTTTACATGTGTCAACATTTTGATCAAGCTCTTGAAATTTTTCCCACAGCAATTTAACTTTGTCACTTTACAATCTGCCTGTCGATATGACCCTAGAGGCTGCAGTTGTTTTTCCACTGGGATGTTTAGACAGTTAATGCCCCTGCTGTGGTACCTACAGCAGTAGAAGAGAAACAATAGGGGCTCTGTGATTACAGTCATCAAAATCTCCCTTGGTTCGTTGGAGCTCTTGATTGCAATCATTTTCTCTGTTTTTTTGGTGCATCCATAGCTCTTTGATGATCTTGTTCAGAAGAAAGCACGTTTTTTCCATGGCAGTATTATGAAAAGATTTTTTTTGCAGATGTGTGAGATAGCGGGGATAAATGCGTTACTCAGGCAAACTTAATGAGTTCAGTTTTGACAGTGATGTTTATTCTTTGTTTATACCTTCACCCAATTATGACGCTTAGCTACCAATTATAAATAAGAGCTATGTGCTAATGAACACTTTAAAAAAATTGTCTTTCAATTTGTGAAGCACAAAATGAATTATTATTTCTGTTGCAGGAAAATCATAGTGACAGTACTAAAGGTATGCAGTTTAGACTTTTTAAAAGTTAGAACAATTAGACTTCTTTCCAGACTGTTTTTTTGTTTTTGTTTTTTGTTTTTGCATTGTGATCTATAACACCAAAATTATTCACAGAAACCAGGATTTAAAATCTAAATATTGTGCTTTACATACATTCCCTAGCCAATAAACCCATAACAGACTCTGAAAAGTCTCTTCTGGTACTGGAGGAAAAAAAATACTTGCAGAGAAATTCAATTGAAATGGATGTTTCTATGCACATTTGTCAGGAATTTGCAAACATGTTTGGGATCTGTGTGTTTAGGCAGTCCTCCTGCAGTTTGCTAATAAAAGAGTACTTTCAGTATTAATTTATTGTTGCTTACTTCCTAAATTAATAGTTTAGTTGTGTTATTTTCCTAAAGCACAGGTGACATCTTAAAAATAAACAGATATTTAAATTACTTTGACTAGAAATAGAAACTCAGAAAATCCTCAAAGTGCCAGAGTTTGAATGAAGTTGGCATTTGTTCTTGAAATGGTAATTATAGAAATAGTTGCCAAAATTTTTTCCAGCTCAAAATCTTTTTTCTCCTAATTATTATAATTTTTTTTTTTGGTTTACAAAGGAATGGTCCCCAAATCCCACTGCAATATAAAATCACTTTTTTAGGTGTTTTTGTTTTCTTTTTTTTGTTACGTATTCTGGAACTGGGTTAGATTTAATTCAGAACTGCTTTAATTCTTTGAGATGATTTTGGGTTTGTGAGACAGTTTGTTATTCTACTGGATGCAGCCATCAGTTTGCTGGTGGGAGGCTGCTATACAGTTTGACATTCTTTGCTCTATTATTTTTACATTTGCCTTGAACAGGTTGAATAGGTGTACCCAATGAAGTGGCCGATGGATGTGCTACATATAAAAATGTTGTAGCAAGATGGATGCAAGAAATTTTCAGAGTATTGTTTATTTCTGTCCTAAGTTAATCATTTTCTTTAACCCAGCTCACCAATACTCCATTTAAATTGGTTAAAATGAACAGGTGGATAAAAGTATGTTTCAGATTAAGATGTTCTTCTGTTGCGTATAAGAATTTGGATCAGAGGACGCTCAACTTGAGTCTCTTAGCTGACAGATTTATTTTATCTAGCTATTCTTAAGATTTCTTGTCTGATTCTGCTTTCTGATTTTCTTGATTGTCATATTGGTCATTGTATACCCTGCAATGTTCTCCTTCAGGACCAAGATGAAGGGGACAGTTATCAGGAGGACGATGATAGCACACAGGTGTTCTCCAGGAGGAAGCTGGAGTCAAACTGGGACCGGTACGAGGAGTCGGAGAGGCCAGAGCCGGATGATGACACGCCTACTCAGAGAGGAACAGACTTTCATGTTTTGCTGGCCTCAGCAGGTAAGATGTGACCACAAGATGTTGGAGGAGGATGTTTGTTTTATCAGCCACACCTGCAAAGCTCATACAGCCCACAACAGGAGGGATGGGTTTTACCTTTGACTTTGTTCTAGAAGCTTAAGTGATTAACAGTCAGTCAGTTTTTTACGTTTTTATTTGATGCTTCACCATCACGCTTCACTTGGCACAAATAAATGTTGACTCAGTTTTTCTAAAGAGTGTTGACCTTTCGTGTGTGTTGTAGACTTAGTGCAAATACTCCACTGAGTCAAGTTGTAGTTTTCCAAAGTTGCCTCCGTTTCCTAATTAGCTAGAAATGTTTGCTGCTGTCCTTAGGGACTTTAATTGCTCTGTATGGACATTGCTGTCAGATAGCTGCATGGAGGATCCTTGTTTGTCTTGTTTGCTAATTTCAGCCTCAGTGGTCAGTGTCGGGGCCCCTGGGCTCTCTACAGTCTCTGATTCTGTTGCTGTTTCTTTCCCCCAAGGATCATAGTTAGGGAAGTTCAGTTTAATAAGAGCAGATCTCAAGTTTTTTCAGATATTTCCCTGATTCTCAGCCCCAGTGTCGAGCTGTCACGTTTAGCTTAATATTCAAGATTGTTTATAGTTGTGGTCAGAAGTTTAAGACTCATCATGGGCATGGATGTCATGACAATTTTGGGATTTTAATGATTTCTTTAAACTGTTCTTGGAATGATTGCACAGCATATAGTTTTAGTGAATTCAGAAGGCATACAGGCTCAAATATATGCATTCACTCATATCTTTCAGTTAGTATTGCATGAAGGTAGTACAATGTCTTCTAACTTGACAAGGCCTGTTAACTTTAGTTATCAGGACTGAGTATAAGTGATAGTTTCTCTTTGCCAGCAAATAAAGGATTTGTTTGACAGCACTTGCTGGACTGACCAATAAGAGCAATAGGAAAGTCCAAAGAACTCATTGAAAATCTAAGAAAGAGGACCATAGATTTACACATTTTGGGAAGATCTCTTGGAGCCTTTTTCTAACCAGTTGTATGTACGTGGCACACGTGTACAAGTGGCAGCACTTCTGCTATAATTTTGTTCGTATTTAACAAAATAAAAATGCAGACATATTAGTTTTTGACTGCTATTGAAAATTGTTCTCTTTACACAAACTCTCTGACTGAACTAATATGCAATCCCTGAACATGTTTGCACTCTCTGCTCATATTGCCTTCATATTAGGGCTGCACGATTTTGCATAAAATGAGAATCACGATTTTTTTTTGCTTAGAATTGAGATCACGATTCTCTCACGATTTTCTTTTCCATTATAAATATTTATTGCACTTATTAACTGCACATCAACTTCGTAACAGTTGAGACTGAACATAAAAACAATAAATAAACATAAAAACAACAAATGTCTCACATTTTGTCGTTGCCGCAAAATGTTGTACCATCTCCACCGTTGCTCGACGCTGCGTGTATAGAGCAGGTAGTACAACAATAGAAAAATAGTTGCGGGATGGCACTGTGTAGCGTTTGTCTAGGGTGTTCATCATTTTCCTAAATCCCTCGTTTTGCACAGTGTTGACGGGAGTCATATCTTTGGTCAGGTGATAAGTAATAGCCTCCGTAATTTCTTTGTGCCTGCGGGAGTTCGACGGGTATAGGGAAGCGCTGTATAAGGTTCCCGTTATTGGTGTTTGGGTGGTTGACCGGGACGGATTTTCTCCTGTCACTTTCTCGTCATCCCTGACGTGCTCTCCGTTGTTTTTTCCCTGCTAATTTTAGCAGCCAGCTTCTGTATCACGTGGTATAAGGCTCCGCCCTTGTCATTTGTTGAGCAGGAAGAGTGAGCGCTTGTTTTCATGCAGATTACGTCCCAGATCAAAATGCGGTACAATCGTCGTCTTCTTTTTTAAAATTTTTTTAAAAATCGTTGTCATTTGGAAATGAGATCGCACATAAGTATGAATTGAGATTGCGATTTTCTAACGATTAATTGTGCAGCCCTACTTCATATTAAATCATTTTTTGCTTTTTAAAGAAATTATTTTAACATTGCACTCAACAACAAACAATTCCTCGCTAACAAAAAAAGTAACTTCAAGGGCCAAATTGCATTATATTTCTTCAGGTCAATATACGGCCGCAAGTAGGGGTGATGTGGGCTGCAAGTGGCCCCGGGGTGCGAGTTTGAGACCCCTGGTCTAGAAGAAGTCTCAGACAGTCACCCTCAAAGGAGAGGAAATTGGTTTAAGAACAAACCAGAAACCACAAACACTCAAGCCTGCCATGAAATGGAAACTGCAGGAACACCACAGTGAAATGATTTGGCTACAAGGACAAAAGGTATTTTTGAAGGATTAAAGGGCAACCTTTTAAAACAAGGGTTGGGAACTCCAGGCCTCAAGTGCAGGTGTCCTGCAGGTTTTAGATGTGTCCTTGATCCAACACAGCTGATTTAAATGGCTAAATGACCTCCTCAACATGTCTTGAAGTTCTCCAGAGACCTGGTAATGAACTAATCATTTGATTCATGTGTGTTGACCCAGGGTGAGATCTAAAACCTGCAGGACACCGGCCCTTGAGGCATGGAGTTCCCCACCCCTGTTTTAAACCTAAGGGCACTGTACCAGCTGTAAGCATGGTGGCGATATCATCATGCTCTGAGGTTGCTTTGCTGCCAGTGGTACTGGTACATTGCACAAAGTGCATGGAATAATGAAGAAAAAGGATTGCCTTGAAATTCTTCAGTCTCATGTCAGATAGCACAGAGTTGGTTGTTTCAGTAGAACAATGATCCCAAACACACATCATAACTGGTTTTGGAAGGAATAACGTGGGCCAACATTAAGCTTCTGGAATGGCCTTCCCAAAACCCTGATCTCAATTGTATTGAAAATCTTTGAGCTGTGCTTAAAAGCCCGGTTCCTGCCAGGAAGACGACCAGTTTAAAGGAACTCTACCATGGACCGAGAGGGTGTTGACCTCTCAGTTCATATACTGTACTTGTAAGCCCTTGTGTATTAGAGAAAATTCAAAATAAATTCAAATGTTTGAACCCAATTTGTTGTTGTTGTCATTAAAGATATATGTTGCACATTGCACCTTGGAAAAAGAACATTTCAAAGATATCATTACAATGCCCGAATTAGCATGACATGCTGAGTATATGCAAACATCTAAAAACAGTCTAGAAATATTTTAGGAACATTTTTTTTTTTCATTTTCCCAGCTCCTGAACATAAATCACAAAATAGTTCATACTTGTTTTGAATTCCTGCTGGCTTTCTGGTAATTAATTAACTGTGACTGGTGTAGATTTGGCAGCATCATGAGCTTGAGGTACAAGCAGGTTACCATAGCTCAGTAATTTTTTTGAGTTTCAGTGAGCAGCTTGTCTTGCCTTGTAAACATCCTGACTATTCCCAGGCTGATGGCATTGAAATCAGTAATCATGACCTGAAACGTCTGCCAACATTCTGGTTTTCATGGCACATCTTCATCTCCTTTTCTTGAGCTTTATTTGCGTTAGGCTTTCTGCGGTGACAAATCCCTCCCTGGTGATTTGGCAGTTTGAAGTTTAAAAAAAAAGTTTTCTTTTTACAGTTACTGTCATGTTTTTTCTGCTTCCGTCAGATATGCCATGGGTACTGATTAACTGAGCTGATTCACCCTCGTCACAGTCTGGACTACTGGTTCAAGAAAGAATTTGGCTTGGGTTGTTCTTTTTTTCTTCAAGTTATGTCCGTCAATTTTAGACGCTGATGAAATTGAAAACGACATGAAACAAGTTGAAGAGGCGTATCTGTAATCGTCTACTTTTCAGTAATGCTGGTTGATCTGTGATGTGTCGTTGGAAACACTACCAGAAATATATACTAATACATATTTCAGGGATTGCCTCTGTTTCAAGCCTGCTACAAAAACTGGATTTCATGTTGTGGATGCAAACCTCTTTCTAGGCGCTCTGAATGTAAGAGACGAAACATGATTACTCCATGCATTTAAAGAATCAATCATACATCCTGCTAACATTTGACACTGTTGTAGTGGTGTTAAATTCTATGGTTAGCTATGACTCAGTGCCTCTTTTCCACTTCAGTGAACTCTTTCACAGCTTTAACCACATCTCTACATGGAGTATGTATTATGTGACCAGTATATATCTAGGTTGTTTTTATATGGCAGTATTCTTCTAAAGAATACTTTGCTGATTTATCCAAGACTGCCTGAAAATCAGCGCAGAGTCTAATACAGAAGAATCAAGGGTGTTATTTTCTTGTTCTTCTTTGTTAGGACTTAGTGATTTAGCGATTTTATGAAACTTCTGCAGATATAAATGGAAATGCAGTATAACTCTGAGTTTCAAAGTCAGTATTTGATATGACCACTTTTATTCTTCAGCACAGCCTGAACTCTCTTAGGCAAGCTTTTTTGTCATTTCTTTAAGTAGTCTTCGGGATTAGTTCTTCAGGCTTCTTGAAGGACATTTAAAGCTCTTCTTTGGATGCTGGCTGCCTCTTGTTCTGTTCTATCAAGATCCCTCGGTGCTTTATTAATGTCGAGGTCTGGGCTCTGGGAGGCCAGTGCATGACTGTTTGTGATCACCGTCATACTGAAAAATGAAGCCACTGTCAATCAGATGCTTTCCAGATGGTATTGCATGGTAGATTAAAATCTGACTGTATTTTCAGTAACATTAGATTGGATCCCCAACATCACTAGGTAAACCATGACACAGTCTCCAAAACATCTGTTTTTTACAGGAAACACTCATTGTTGTAACTCTCTTTTGACCTCCTAATCGACATATTAAACTAAAAATATCAAATTTGGATTCATCACTCCGTCAGACAGGTTGCCACTGATTTTCGGTCTAGTTCTTGTGTCATTTGACATATGTCAGCCTTTCCCCCTGCCTCCCATCCTGAAGAACGGCTTTTTGACAGCCACTTTTCCACCGAGAGAATTTCTTATGAGGCTTCGATGAACAGTAAATGGATGAACATCTTTCAGGTCTGGTGTCAGGTCTTTGCTGGATTTTTTTTCTTCTTTCTAAAGAACATGACTTTTAGATTCTGTTCATCTTCTGTAGACAGGCTTTTAGGCCTGACACTTCTTCTTTTGTCCTCAATAAGGGATAATAAAGGTTATTCTGAATTTGACTTTGCTTAGCTTCCTTCCTCTTACACATTTCTGGCAGGAATGCTAAAGTACAAATCTCCCTGCACTTTGCTTTCCTTCTACTTCCAGTCTCTTGTCAGCTTGACTGAGTACGTTGCATAACACACTGCTGCAGGTGGCAGAGTACTTGACTGGATAAATTACTGTTTTGCTGTGGAAGTCTAAAAAAAGTCATCAAACATTAGATCATTTAAACTTTTGGAGCAGTAGGATGTGATATGGTCATTAAGATGCCATTATTCAAAGTAGGGTCACACCAACACATTGCACTTGGTTTAACTAATGAAAGCTAAGCAGTCATGCAGATGATTACATTTCCCCTTTTTTATGTCATGTAAATGACTTTATTGTCTTACATGGTGCTAAAGCTGCACTTACCAATATTTATAGGCTTAAAATGATCTCTATTATGACAGGTGTAGCTTATAAAAATGAAGTCTTTGGGTAACTGTTGTAGCTTTAGCTGTATGGTCTGTCTCTTTCTTACAGCTACAAATATAGGAGGCCTGTAAATACTGGACTCCCATTTATCAGATGGTAAGAAACATCACTTAAGATAAATCTTAATTTGTTCCTCAGCATGCTGGATTTATAAATTGGCAGCTATTTTGTGAATTCCAGTGTTTTACTTCAGCATTGTGTTGCCACAGTTGGCAACAAAATGAAATGGTGCTGCTTTAACTGGTTTTAACAACATTCTGGGCTGAAGACTAGTTATTGCAATTTCTGGCTTGAAAATTCACAAATTCAATGATGATCAGAAACTCATGTTTGACAAACCTCATCAGTCATCCTCATTTATTTTTGGTTCCAAGCTCTAATTAGCCGAATTCCATCGCACATGTTACTAATCAAGAGCTCGCCGAGTATGGCACATTATTCCAAGTAGCATGTCTTCTGTCAGTTATGTTTTTCAGTTGAGTATCCAGGCATTCACACTGATTGAACTGTGCAGGCTGATGCTTTTGGGGAAAGTCATGAGGCCATTTTTAACTTCGGGTGAGTGTTTTCAGCAGTGAACTGTTTTTGTAGGATTGTGGGGGGTTTTTTCCTCACGCCATTAGAAAGTTGGAGTGTTGCAGCGCCGTGTCGCTCTCTCTCCTTCTCTTGTAGTGTAAATGCCAAAGGTGCTCTTGTGAGTTGTTTGACTCCGATCTCTCGTCTCTGTGTTTTGCCCACATTGCCAGATTAGTCATGGCATACAGCAAGAGGCTGCCGCTCTTTAGAGGATACTTAATTGTACGTGGGCGGCGATGCTTTTAAGAGTAGTTTTTCTGGCCAATTAAGGTAGCCATGAAAACAGGAATTCACTATAAAAACCACCTGTTTCCGCTTTGCTTTTCACAAAATACTTATTGTGGACTTTATTTATTTATCTTGTAAGGGTGTTGAGGTATTTTGTTTGCTTTATTGACAAGATTTGACAGAATGTACAGGTCGGAAGTACTTCTATGTATTTCAAGAGAGAAATGGCCTGCAGCAGTGTTTCTCAACCTTTTGTTATGTACCTTGCAATTCTTACGAGATTCGAAATCCCAGGGCAGACGGGTCGAGAGCAGAGCTTTACCTACAGTGTGATGGAGGCGTTAGACGTGAGCTGATTCTTTTTTTTTAAACAACATTTTAATCAAGTAGATGTTTTGTTTTCTCATCAAGTACATTATACTCTACATGATGAGAGCAAATAATATTGTGATCTCCTCTATAGGAGCTGAGTACATTTGGCAACCCAAAACAAAACAGTTTAAATATATGAGTGGGTGTGGATTGTTTTTCCTGATATTCCTGACATTTATTGGAGAAAACAGCAAGATTTTGTTAAGTTTTTGTTGTTGTAAATGACTGTGGAGGTACAGCAGGTTGTCCAGAGAGTGTGGGGATGCTGGTTCGATCCCTAGTTGTTTCAAGTGCCAAAACATATTTGAGCAAATCAGTTTGAGGCCCTGATCAGAAAAAAGCAAAAGTGGAAAGCTCTCGGAGAAATCTATTAGCACAAACCGAAACAGTCAGTTAATTACGACCAGCACGAATTTCTGAAAGCGGTGCACACGAGTGGGTCACAAACGAGGGGATCAGATGAATAAGTTACTGGTGTGTTTCACTCAAGAAACAGCATGACAGTTCAGAGCAGGGAGAGGCAGAATAAATGAAGGAGAATTAATATGTTTTGATATCAGAGCATCATCTTCCATCATAAATTGATGGAAAGTATGTGAAGCCTTTGTTGCTGCGTCAGCTGTTTACTGGATAAATCTGACAGCTGAGGTGGGGCAGAGGATTTATCCAGATTGGGACTTCTAACAGCTGACCTGCTGTAGACGATCACAAAACACTAATTCACTGAATTAATAAACCTACTAGTACTACTCGCTGTGCATGAGTGCTTGTACTGGTTTTTTTTTTTCTACAGGCTGTGTGAGATTGCAGGTATTTTTCAGAGGTCAGGGGAAGAGTCTGACTCACAGTCACCAACTGACAACAGACAGTTTCTGCAAATTCCAGGCTTCTTGTACAACACAATGTATTATTCAGACATTTTTCAAGCATGTTTCAGATCTGTCTGAGTCATGTTAATAAGGGTACTTTGACAGACATTCCAATATGTTATATAACTGCAAAATATGTAGCAAAATACATGAAATGTGATGTTGCAGAGCGCTTTGTGTGTGTGTACTGTTGAGTGAAGACATGCTGAGGCTTCTTATCTCCATGCAATTGTTATTATGGATACATTTATTTGTAGCAATAATGTGACTAAAACACAAATTGTTCTGCTCACAGAAAAACTTTGCCGTCCATAATATATCCATGTAGAATAGTTTGATGTTTTGGCATTAATAATGGGGCAATTTCCAGTCCTTGATGTACTTTCTGTCAAATCTTGTGTTTATATGATTCATTAAAAAATTCTCCTACCCAGATTTTGTGTGTTCACGCCGTTGACTCTCAGAGTTGTCTCTATACCTTATTCCATAGAGTATAATTTTGACCTTTTTTTTGTTGTTATTGTTTTTTAAATCTGAAAGTTTGTAACTCTTGAAAGAAACTGGCGAGTCCTAAGCTCCAAAAACCAAACTAAACCATCAGGCAGATGGTGGGAACAGTAGGAATTGGAAAATAAAGAGCTTGGTATGTTCTAAGAAAAAGAAGGTTATTTTAGAAATCCACAAAAGATCACAAGATCAAGAAATCACAAGAGATAATAAAGGTTCCAATAAAAAACGCTGATGAATTTTAAAGTATAGTCACATATTCTTTTGGTCAGATTTGGTCAAATCCTGCAAAATAGCACTTGTACAGAAGAACAGTTAACTAAAATATACTGAAATGTATGTGAAGTCAAAATGAAAGACAGAGAGATCCACAAAGAAGCGGTTGTAAAGGCCTCGCAAAATATCGTCAAGGAGGAAATCTGCTTTTTTATGTTCGTGGATTCCAGGCTTTAGGCAGTCATTGCCTGCAAACGATTCTTGAGTATCTGCACTTTAGTTGAATTTGCCGTCTGTGTTGACATAGAAAGCTGAAAATATAACAAGTTGTGCCTCTATGTGATGTATAACTTATCACTGTAAGTCGGGCTGCTGTAAATCACAAAAATAAATCACCACTTTACTGAACCGAAGAAAGGGAGTGTTGTTCGTCAAGCAAAACAGCCGAGAAATGAATGTAGGCGGAAGGAAGGCTGCGTGGAAAAAAATAAATCACTGTCATTAGCTCCTCTTCCTGTCCTGAGTAGTGTAAATAGTTTTGTCAGCACCTTTAACACCACTACTGGGACAAAGAAATGACTCGGAAAAGATAAAATTACCCTTTTAATTTTGGCAGCTACTTTTTCTTGACATCGCTGCCAGATGGAGATATGCAGTGAGCGTCTTCTTAAAATGAGTCAACAGTTGGACAGGTTAGAGGCCAGTTTTATAATTATAATTCTCACTGAGGCACGGCTGTCAGAACCTACAGTGTTACATAATGGAATGTTTCAAAACCATTTGAGGGAAGTTTTCATGTAGTTGCTCTTGAATCTTAATGAGTGGAAGTGTGTTTTTTGTTTTTTTTAATCTAAAACAAGGATTCCTTGATCAACTGAAAAGTTGGTATTATGTAATGTTAAAATAGAAAGTGCACCCTCTTTCAAGGTTTATCCATCATCATCAAATTAATCCGACCCTTACTTGGGTCTAAAATAATTTAAGTCCAACCTTAGTAAGTTTAATATTACGTTTATTGAACAACAACAGGTCTGGGGATATTGGGTTTGGTTGATGTTGACTGGACCATTGGATCTCTTTGATTCTTTTTCTGATGGAGATTTGATGGTTTGCTCAGGACAGTTATCCTGTTGCACAGCCCAATATAGGTCAAGCTTTAGTTGTTGGTCAGATTGGCCAATCACACTGTCTTGCATCCAATCACATTTGGTTAGAGAATACTTTGATAATACAGAAAGGTTCATGGTCCACTCAATGCAAAGCGCCCAGGGTGCAAGACAAGCCCATATCATTATCCCTCCACCACCATGCTTCACAGTTGTTATGAGGAGTTTGTGCTTTGTTTTTTGCCAAATGTTGGATTGTGCACTGTGGCCAGACATCTCCACCTTGGTTTTGTCTGTCCAAAGGACATTGTTCTATAAGTCTTGTGGTTTGTTCAGATGCAGACTATGCTGTGCTTCCATTTTCGTTTGCTTCTGGCTGCACTTCCAGACAAGCTATACTTTTTTTGGTCTTTTTCTAATTGTACTCAGATTGTAGCTCTTGGGTTTTTAGCTGCTGTTTACCCTCTTAATTACTATGGAAGAAGTAAGGTTGCTTGCTTATATATTTTGGCTTAGTTATTGTGTTTTTGTTCATCTGATGTATTTAGCTAATAAGAACAGAATAATAATAATAATTATTATTATTATCATTATTTCCTGATAATGAAATATGGTATCTATATCACATATATGCACCAGTGCGTTTCTTTACATTCAGAGATTCAGAGCTTTCCTTGCTCTTGATATAGTCTCTATTTGTATCACTTCAGGCTGTTTAGATTTCATTTGGACTTTTTATGTGTCCAGATGCATTTGCTGCTGCAGTGATTCATCTCTCAGCATGGATATATGCATGCTGGACAAATTCAAGCACACGCCCAAAATCCAACTGGAAAATTTAGCGCAGCCCTGATAAAGACCTGTAGACATTTGGTGAATTTCCTTTGCCAGTCTGTTTAAACATATATAATTGAGCTGTTGGGAGATACAGTGCCTGACTTTGTGTTTGCAAAAGCTCTATTAAAACCTCTACTTGGTGTGATTATGAAAAATGGAGCCCAACAGGGAAATTATGTAAACAGACTGTTTGATTTGAATTGAAGGTCGAGCTGATTTCTGTTGTTTGTGGCCTGACAAATGGCTATTATGTAGCCCTCCTGCTTGTCCAAACATCCCAAGTGCTTTTAGCATTCATGTGTTTTGAAAGACTCTGATTACACCTTCTATAACATCCAGTGCTTCCAATGCGTCAGGAGACAACAGACCCTTTTCATGACTGCAGATTCCAGAGTGAGGTAACTTTTCAAGGATGAAACCTTGGTGCTTTTGATACTTGAGATATTTTGCGAGCAGTTCATTCTAAAGCTTCTTTTGTGCAGAAAGGTTTTCATCACCTCGGTCATGAATAAGGTGAACAACAGATGCATTTGTTGAATTTTAATCTACTAAGTTGCTTTCAATTCTCAAGAATTCTTTTCTTTTTTTCCTCTTCTTTTTTTTTTTTTTTTTAGCTTTACAGAGTCAGTTTTAGTCCTCACATCGTTGGAGGTTGATTATTCTGTTGCTAGGAGAAATGAACCAATGATGCAGTTCCCTTATTCTGTACATGTGAGTCCATGCGCCTGTATGACTGGGAAATTACTGCCCAGTTATTTACATCCTCACACTGTCATCTATCTGTACACATTAACACAAGGATCAATCCTGCTCCCCCGCAGCCGTAGTTTACCAAGGCTGCTAATGGGCCTCTATCAAAGCTCAATCATAATGAAACAAAAGGAAATCACATTAGAGCTTCTGTGATTCGGCTAACCAGATTGACACACACAAGGATGATTTCCTAACTGAGATTAATAGTCCCAATCATTCCATTAATATGTATGTTCCGGTGTTGTTATAGATACTAGATTTGCCATGTACGCTGGAAGAGACTGGCGTCAAAGCAGAGGAATGAGGCCAATTATGTACTGTCTGGTTAGCACAAATAGGAAACAAAGCATTACAGGTGCTTGGTTTGTTTCCCTGGAACTGCTCATTAAGATGACGCCAGTGGGGTTATGGTGTGAGGTTAAATAAAGCTGCGGGTGGATCATAGACACTTCACTGAGATCATCCCACTGATCAGCCCACCCACTTTCGTCTTTAAATACCTGTGCCTTTGTTTGAGTGCCATTACATTAACTTTTTATTTTCACCAGATTATGAAAGGTTGAAAAAAATTAATTTCAGTTTTACAAAGTCACAGTTGATGGGCTTAGATGGCTTTTTACTAATAGATGTTTGACATAATTGCTTGAAAACTGATTTGATAGTTGACTGAAAAATTGTAGCAAGGCTTTTTTTTTCAGTCTCAATTATTTTCTCCATTACAATTTGCTGTGTTTCATTAAAGAAAACTATAAAAATAAATCAGTTTCCTATAGAGGAAAAATCTCTGGATTGCTCTTTTTATGTAGCTTTTTATTAGAGCTTTGTGTTTTAAAAATCTCAGAAAATATTATTTCTGAGTAGAAGAATTTTTTTTTTCCAACCAAAGAAATAAAAACCGTTTTAGCTTCTCAAATGTGATAATTTGTTGCTTTTTTGGTCTTACATGTTTTTGCCGAGCAAGACAAAACATTTGGTATAACAGCTTCTGTTTGCGTTTCAAGAGCAAAGTAATAATAATTAAGAAAATAACAAGTAAATTAAAGGACATTGAAAGCCACCAAGTCCCAAAGTTTTTATGCCTCCAATAAAACAGCAGATCAAGCGTCAGGATGCTGGCTTATCAAACCCATGACTTTTAATGATACTTTAAACTGAATTACTTTACTTGTATCTTCTGCATTAAGTAAATGCACAACATGCCAGCAAACCCTTTGTGAATTATTTAAGTGTATCTAAGGTCAATTAAACCATGTTTTTATGATGGTTTTAAATCCACACAGTACAAAATGTACTGCACAGCTCTGCAACTGTGAGCCACAGAACATGTTCCACAGTTCCTTAATATAGTAACTGAGGCCGCATTTGCTATTCAGTAATCAAAATTTTATCATGTCAGCATTTCTAATACGTCTTTAGTAAACAGTAAGTAGGGTCAGTTGACAGCTGCTCCTCTGAGCTCTTTAATTTCCTGCCTAATAGCCACTTCAAACAGAATACATACTCACCCTGTATCGCGCCGAGCGAACACAATGCTCCAGCATTAAACGGGCATGTGGCCAAGTGTTTGATAGGTTGTTTTTCTTTGACTTCGTCTTCAGTTTGGCAGAGTTGGCTCTGTAGATCTTCCCTTTGACTGTTTGCCTCACACTTTCTCTTGTTGGCTTTCTCTTCCCCTCTCCTGTTCTCTCTCGTTGACTTTTTTCCTCTGTGCTCTTCTCTCCAACGAGGTGAAAAACACATTTGCCAAATATAGGTAGGTCATCACACTGTCTCGCATCCTCATCAGTTGCTAAGTACAAAGCACTTCGATGCAAACAGACCGGTCAGCATCATCGGTGCAGTAGGCTCTAGCTCCTCAATATTCCAGCTTCGTTCTGAGAAAAGATGGTAAATGCAACAGCTGTTTGGCGTCAACGTCCATGTGACAAAACTGCTGAGGTGCCTCGATGCTGTTCAGACATTTTTCACAGAGAATGACTGAAAAAGAGCTCCTCGTTATCACGAACAATGATCAGCCGAAGGTCTCTTCGAAGAGTCTTCTCTTTCACTGAAGATGAACTCGTGAGCTTGAAAATCTTCTGAAAAATCAAAGGTAATTTCTCAGCTCCTCACACTTTCTGCAAAGTTATAGCAACTCCACTGGCAATGGAATTAAGTAAAGCTTCTTCAGTGCTCAGGGCTGCGTAGACAGACTTTTTCCCTCCCAACAGTCTCCTGCTTGCTGCTTCTGAAAACCCTGCTTGGATGCAGGCTGCGCTGTCATCCTCTCTGACACGCAGATTCAGCCGTGAGCAACTACTAGGAAAAATTCCCGCATAGGTTGAAGCCTCCTGTATCAGAGCACTAGGCAATATGTAAGACAAGGGAGGAGGAGGTGAGGAGGTGGAAGAGGTGGAGTAGTAGGATGAAACATAGGGGGAGGAGCCAGAGGAGGAGCTCACATGTCTCAGTAGCAGTTCAGCATAAGCTGAATGTTTGCCTTTGCAACGGCAGACCTGTATGTCTTCATCACAGAGAAATGGCTCGCTTCTCAATCAGCTACACATGTTCCACTTCACGATGGTGTTTGGTAGTCCTGAAAGCCTTTTGACCATGCGCCTCTTGTAGGATTTTTAAATTGCTTTCTCTGTTTGTTTTGTGGGTTTTTTGGAATGAGCTTCCTTTTGCAGATAAGGTTCTTGCTGTAGTTACAAAGTAAAGAGTGCAAACATTGTTTCCTTCTCAAGGAAATGTTTTTTTGTTTTGTTTTTTGAGATGAAAGTCAACTTGCTTAGAGTCTCACTCTATCCTCTGCGAGCCATGGATTAAATCCGAGTAAAAGTTCAACAAAATCTTTTTTACATTTATTGTGACTAAGAAAATAATTATATGTGGATCTAAATAACATTTCTCTTATTTCATGGTATGCTATGAATCATCTCCTTATCAATCAAAATCAAACATAAATAATGCTGATTCAGTAACAGGAACATTTTAAAATAGACAGGCAGTTATAAAGATTCTAGGGTTTTTTTCAATAACTGCTTAACAAGATTTAGGTCAGTGTTTTTGGCTTAAATTTTGGTTGTGGCTTAAATCTACCTTTTTAGTCTGTTGTTGATAAGGCCATGCAGAAATATCTGTTTGCTGCATTGATTCCCAAGCAGCTCTTCATATTAGTAAGCAGGGCCCACTTAAAAGGGGAGAACTTCTGTGTCTGCTGCTGACATAATGAAACAAACACATTGATGTAAATTGTATCGCATGTTGTCAGCACCAGTCACGCGTGTAATAAGTTGAAGCAACATACTAGTGAACAACAAGGATCTTTGTGGTACTAGATGTTATTTGTGCTGTATCTGATCCCCGCAGCCATGTTCCGCGATCCATTCCGCAAAGACCCCAACAAGCTGGTGCTGTGTGAAGTCCTGAAGTACAACCGTAAACCTACAGAAACCAACCTTCGGCTCACCTGTAAGAAAGTCAGCTATAGCTGGATTTAGAGTTTGCAGGAGGGACAAAGAGTTGCCCCTTATCTTCAGTATCTATGTACACAGGCTCTGAAGTTGCACTCTGACTTTTTAGAGCTAGGAACAATCACAGTGCAACTGTTATAACAGCTTAATGCACCAAATGACACAGATGCAGATCTTCTCATCATAGCTTTTATCACGCAACCGTTTCTGTTGCCAATGTCAACAAATAATACTAGGTCAGATATGACGTATAACCGCTCAGTGTTTTAGTGACGATATCGGCAGTTAAAAAGATACCTCCATGTTTACTTATTGGGAACAGTCCCTTTTATTCTTTTTGCGAGTAATCCAGGCTAAATCCCTAAATTCTTTTCATCCCAGACATAAAAACATTTGTAAGTTATTGCCGGATTTGTTTTCAGCAGCACGAATAGGTCCTAGTCGAGCAAGTGGAAATGATATATTTCAGACCTAATTAAAACGAAAAACAAAATTTTGGCTTGACGAAGAGTTGCAGAAACTTGGTTGGAACCCTGCTGCTTAATTAAACACTAACTGAAAAAGGACATTACGAACTCTAGAGTTAATACAGTAATGTTTATCCAAGTTGTGGAAAAAATGAAGTCACTTGGTGCATAATAAATTCCCGTGCTGGCATAGATGAATCTTTTTCATAATAAAAACAAAGGAATTAGTTTTGAAAATGATTGCTGAATTATGCTTTTATGAAAATGGAGGCCTTTTTTCCTATTATTCATCACCCTGTTGCCCCAGTCAGCCTCCAGACCCACTCACTGAAAGCGCATATGTCCAGCTTTTTCACAAATCGCATCTTGCTTGAGCAGCTGATTCTTCTGTGATTAAACTGTGTGACTAGAATGGGCTGAAGCTTTTTCCCTTTAATGTGTCTATATCATGCATGTTCCTCTGAACCACCGATTCACTGCCTTGCTATTGATTATCCCAGATATTGAAAATGCACGCATATGGATTCCTCAGTTTCTTCATGTAATGAGGCACACATATATGATTGCCTAATATCTGTTGATTGGAGACATTGTAGGCTTCCACCTAGACAATTGGTCACTTTGACACCAGAATTATGTCAAGGTACTGTGGACCAACACTTGACAATGGTTATTTTAGGCTTGACTAATAGAAGCCTAATTAATCAGCCATAACTGATGAATTGTGCTTCTTACAGTATTTGAAGATTATCATATACATTTGTGGAAAAAAGTGAAAAAGAAAATTTAAAAAGGGAGCAAAAGCAGGTTTTTAAAAGTATATTGTGTGTTCCCTTTAGTTTGTTTAATGTTTACTTTGTACTTGAGATGAGCTCCCTCAAGATGAAATGACTTGTGTAACCTGTATAGGGCTTATGTAGCACCTCTCAACTCGCCTAACTGTCTTTCTGTTGCACCTGTTCACACAGTACTTCATGCATCAGCGGCACTGAAACTCCCACAAGGTTCTTGGTTGTCATTTGGAGCAACTTTGGGCTCATTCTCATGCCACAGGATAAAAGCCGATGCAACGATTAGATAACAGTTCATTCTTTCAGTGCTTGTGGTGTATTTTATATTTGTGCCCAGTCACGGTGTGCCAGTGATTTATACTGAGACTAAGTTAATTGTGCTTGAGGTAAACGAATCAAGAAAAAAAGTCCACCTTGCTGGAAGCCTTTGCAGATAACTTAAACTGAACTCCAGAATATTGTTATCCTTTGCTGCTAATGTTTACTCTGTATATTACAAAGCCCAAGAACCCAATCCAGCTGACTGAACAACCATGGACGTTTAATTGCTGATCTGACTATGTAGGACCTTTGCAGCTTTTGTGGGAAATGCTTAAAGATCAAGGCTGTATTGCATGTATGAAGCTTTCTCATGTCCTTGTAGAGAAAACTTCTCTACTTTCTCGGTAAGTTAATGTATTGACAACCGTGTTACCTGTGGACAGCATCTGAAGCTGTCAAAATATTGATTTATAGGTTGACTATAGATTTTTGCCCTCACATGACATATAAGAGTGGCAGAATAACATTGTAAAATAACCTTTAACTCCCCCAAATCAAGCTAGTTATTTTAAAGCCAGTGTGGTTTCAAAAAGTAAAAAGCAAATTAGTCATTTAATGGTGCGATTCTGTTTCAATTAAAGATAATTGCTTGATGTGCTTCACACCTCCCACACACGAGCGGCGGTGATAATATTTGGCATATAAAGCTTTCCATTAGATGCATAGCTTCCAAACATGTCTGGTTGTTTGGAAGCTATGCAT